>NC_087089.1:13790714-15054285 GCF_963855985.1 Ostrinia nubilalis | reverse complement strand
AAAGATAAACCTTATATTTTTTATTTGAGAATATTTATATAAGATTTGTGTTTGCACAAAATAATTTTAGTTTTCGAAATGTATTTAGAATTAAGCACAAAATATGCATTTAATATATGTAGATAAAAGTACAATTGTATGTACCATGTTGTAAATAAATTGTAAAATCTATGTCGGTAATATAATTACGTACTCGATATTAAGTTGTATGTACTATTTTATTAAAGGGGATGCAAAGGAAAACGCTAACTAAACTCTTCTAAAAGAAGACGCTATTGTAAATATTTTAAGCATTTTTGGCTTTTGTCTATTTTTATAACATTTCGTCGACGTTATGTTCGACGCTGTTTATATTATATTGCTTTATGCTTATCTACTGTTAGAGCTTAATGTGTTACGGTCAGAACTTGTGAACCCTTAGATGTTGGGGACCAAAAAGAGATGATGAATTATGTTAGCGGCCTGTGGCCGACACTCGAGAGTATAAAGGTAAGATTTGGCCAGTTCTGATAGCTATAGATTTCAAATATGCAAACCATTCTTGTAGTAGCCAATCGCCAAGGATTGATGCAACTTATTACTATACACACGTCACAATGTAATGACGCATGGTGTATAACACAGATCCAAATCTATGATTGGTGTAACTTCAGACGTTGTCATGCTTCTTTTGACCGCCAATGTAGCAAAATATTTCCGTTGGGCGCCGCAACGCATCGTGTGCAATTACCTTATCTTTGTATAACACATAAATCGCACAAAGGTTCTACAGAAACTCGAATACACAAAGAACAATGTACAGAATGAATAAGAGCTGTGGATATGAGTATGAAAGATATAATTGTAAGTAGTATTTAGCCAAAATCAGTAAGCGATGCCAAAGATAAAATGATCTCAAGCATATTTTATCAGTGCGTGTATAATACGCTGTATTTACATTGCATATTGTACATAGTATTATTTTCAGATCTGGAAAGTTTATGTGAACATGTAATAGTTGTTTTAATTATATCATCCGTTGTAGCGATAAGTAAAATCTATACATTAATGTTACCAAAGCCAAATTATTTTATAGGTATTAAACTAAAGATTTCTTCAAACTGACGTTTATGAAATAAAACATGGAATTCGAACGCAGCATTTTATTCGTTTCATTCATCCAATCGTTTTATAAACACTGTTGGAATACAAATATGAAACTTACGGGTATAATTATAAATAATTCGTAATATAAAACTAATTAATATAGCTTTGGAAATACGTCACATCCTTGATTGATAAAATTAATAAATCGCTATCACTTGTTGAGATGAACAACATACACTAGTCTAATGTGGATCTAGCTGGAAACATATATCACATGATAATAATATTATTACAGTTGCAAATATTTGGCCCGCGAATCTAACCGCACCGAGACGGAGAATATAATTTATAAAAATATTACCACTCATCTACTAAGGTACATATGTATACTATTAAGCATCACATATTTTAATGTATTATTTTATAGAGATTGCTATTTCCCAAGCGCTACACAATTCCAAAGACGTTTTAGAAACAAATGCTACGATTAAAATCCCCAAAT
Source organism: Ostrinia nubilalis (assembly GCF_963855985.1). Lineage (NCBI taxonomy): Eukaryota > Metazoa > Arthropoda > Insecta > Lepidoptera > Crambidae > Ostrinia > Ostrinia nubilalis. Next base: position 15,052,697 of record NC_087089.1, on the reverse strand, counting down.
TGGCTCCAGTATTTAAATACATTTATTATTGCTTACTCTATCAATTCATCATAGTCTTTTAAATAAACTTAAAGTAGGTGTCGGGTAAAATATACCCACACTCATTCTTCCGTCATCAAAAATATCAAAAACATTGGCACGTGTCATGTGACCTTATTGCCGTTAAATATCACAAATTATGCTGCTAATATCATAAAATGAACTCAAAAATACTTCAAACGCACGATGTATATCGATGTAATGGATTTTTTCCAATAGTCCTTTTTATCTCAACAGTTCCGGAATATTAAAATGTATGAACAAGAATATGACATGACAGCATTGGGCATTGCTATACTCTCTCAACTCAATTTATTTTTATACCTTTTCGTCTGTGTTCATTACACACTTTTCTTAACACGAAATTGTACTGTTTTTATAATACCTTTACTACCCCTAAAATACTCATTTGTAGCACTGCCAAGTTCATTTGGTGGGCGATTTATGTACCAACTGACATATATTTTTTTTATTGCAATATAGTCAACAAGATAAAACCCGAATGAAAAAATATAAACTCCTACAGCTGCTACACGAAGACAAATTCCTTTAAATGGAACACATACACTTAGACCTAATGTGTGACATCACGTTTTAGTAAATTCATCTAAATAAGGTACTAGCTGGAATCAAACTAGTGCTCATATACGAACATAAATAAATATAAATACAACAAAGTAATATCTGGACTAAATAATGCTATAAAGGCACTTTCATGTGAATATATTAATTCAATACATCAAGATTTTATTCAAGAATTTCGTAAAATCTATAAAAGGGGGCAAGATTTATATGCATAATATTGATCTAATAAAATATTTTGATAGACATTTTAATATCGCTATGGCACCAATATTTTGTATTGTCTTTGTATATTAATAATTTATTGGCGAACATTAAAAATAATTAGAATGTGACAAAACATTTACATTGAATAATACTATTTTACGATATTAAAACTAATTGTGATCCGATTGCACCATCGATGTTTGCAAGACTTCCACCCATCTGCGGAAACAAATTGTAACTTTTGGTTTATTCGTATAAATAAATACCAAACACCATCAAGTAATAGTAAAATAATGTTAATAAGTGTAATGATTGTCTCCTAAACGCGATTTGATATTGAATTAGATATATAATTATTGAATTAGAGCTGAAAAGACGACCCCTAAGAAGTTTGTTACCTATTGTATGATAACGTTACGATGTAGAAGACAACTCACAAGCGACCGCCTTAGATTGACATCATCAAAGGGATATTTCTTAGCACTGTGACATAGTAATTGTATAAATTAATTACCTGTTGTACGTGAACATACTGTCAGCCCTGAAGAAATACACGTGGTTCTTGAACTGCAGCTTGAACACGAAGTCTTTGTCGATGCCGTCGCCTGCGCTCGGTGCGCTCACGCCGTAACTGCGTAAAAATATGCTTTATTAGTAAGTAGGAATATTACTGGAAGATCCTTCGGATAGATTAATATATAAGTAAGCATATTATAATGTTACATCAATAAATTACAGATACATTAAGCGAGATCGCGAGCGAGATTAGCGATTGCAGGAATTGTTTGGAGCTTTTATGTGCAATAGACCAAACAGCGTTAAAAATCTATTTCAGTGTAGTATGTACATAAGTCAACCTAAAAGTTGTTATGAGAAAACGCTACATAACCCATAACTCCAAAGACATCATTTCTTAAAAAAAGCGTAATTCTATTTTTGAACTCGAATTAGTTTTGACCGTTTAAGCGTTTTGACGACTCAAAAAACAATTTTTCTTTCTTTCTTTCAAAAAACACCGTTTTCCAGGTGAGCACTGCCTAATTTCTTATGTTCCGATATTTTTCAGACACTGTAATGCTTCAACCACACCAACGCGTGCAGATCGTCATCGCCGGCGCGATTATGGCCAATGAAAGGTGGCGCGATTATGGCCAATGAAAGGTCACGCGACAGTTATGTCATTAGGTCGCGCGAGACCAGACCAATGACAGACGCGACCTATCACATTGCACAACAAAATTGCAACTTTTGGCTGATGATTGACTTTCATTACATGATGTTTACTAATTTGACGTCGCTGATTCTTAATCTGCCGTCCATTTTTTCGTAGCAGCTCTTGTTTACGTGTTATAGCTTTCACTCAAAAATTGCTAAATTTCAGTCTTAATTCGCCGACAGTTAAAAAAATACTATGTTTTCTTTGTATAATTTAATATGGTAGCATTAAGAAGTGTTAGTGTGAATGATCTAAATCAATTTTGTTTCATTTGCGAAGAGGATATTATGTTGAAATAATCCGTTTAAATGTGACAAAGTTCGTAAAATTGGCTTAAAAAAATTAGTTTGGGGACCCAGTGGAAATGAAAGATAAGCCTTGAATTCCGCAAAAGGCGTGGAAAAGATGCGTTGAGTTTTTACGTTTGTGAACAAATAAGAATATGTACGAATCCGCTATGATCGAAAAGGAACCCTTGAACCATCGCGAGAAATGGTATTTACCAAAAAAAATAACTAAATGGTAATTCCTTGCATACGTTTGGCATGTAGACGTCTTTTCAACCCTAAGAAGTCACCTGAACATCATGCTGATACTTCACAGGAAGATTTTGAGGCGAAAGCTGGCAGTGTGGTAGAGACTTTGAATGTGACCCGAAAATTTCAAAACCATGTAGCCAAGATGGTTTAAACGATCGTTTCAGAGATCTAGGATCTTCAAGTCTTCAGAAAAAACATGGAATGAGTTATTTTGGCATATTAATTTTTTTTTTTTTGGAAAATCCGAAAAAATCTTACTATTCGTACACATCTAACAACGTATGAGTCTCTTACAAACATGTTTTTTTGGTTGGATGTAATATAAACATCAAATTACACTCTCTTCGCAATCACCTGAACAATTTTCTCACAACTCTTAAGGATCTAAGTGAAGAACGTGGCGAGCAAATCCACCAGGGCCTTCGTACAAAAGAGGGACGCTATCAGGGCCACTGGAATGCACACATGATGGCTGACTGCTGTTGAAGCATTCAGAAGAGCTGTCTGCTTTCAGCTAGGAAGTCAAACAAAAGAAAGTTTTTTCAACTTAACAACTTCATAAAATAGGATCATCTCTAAAAAAAGAGTGTTTTATTACAAAAAGGCCCAAGTGTCATATTTTTTTAACCAGAGCTGATACAGACATTTCAATCACAGATTTGAAATCGTCATTAAAATTTAGACTAATATCATGTAATATAACCCAATCATCAGAAATGCTGTTGTGCAGTGTCATAGGCCTTTGATTGTGCCGGCGATGGCGATCTGCACGCGTTGGTGTGGTTGTAGCTTTATAGGCAAATCAACCACTTACCCCAGCAGCGGCAGCGAGGCGAGCGGCGCGTCGTCGAGCCAGGCCTTGTAGAAGAACAGCGTGAACTGCGCGAACACCACCCACAGCTTCTGCCAGCCCGGGGACTTCTTGAACTTGCGCAGCAGGTAGCCCGACAGCTGCGTCTGCGCAGGGAGGGAATATAAGTATAGTTGTTGCAATTCACGAAGGCGAGTGAGCTTTACATGTGTGGTGGCACGCTACTGTTTGTTTTTCAACAGTTTTGACAGACATTACACTATCGTTATGTGCATTTACTATCGGCAAGTGTTAACTGCCCATTGCCGGTCATGTCGTCTTGTTCTATCGCAAATAATCACCATTTGATGAGAGCGAGAGCAAAAATGGAAATGGATAGTTAACACTGTGTCCGTGTGTACGTACACGTACGTACACACACAAGTAAAGCTCACTCGCCTTCGTGAGTTGCAAGAACTACATAATAGACAACAGTGCACTGAGCACGAACAATTAAAAATGTATGGTACGGTAATCGTTTATTTTGTAATACGATTACAAGTCATTCGTTCTCAGTGCACTTTACTTCGTCTGTATATTTATTTCTGTTAAAATCATGTCCTACGTCTAGTTTATTGCTGAACATAGACCTCACGCACAGAATGCCACCGGGTATTTAAATTTATGTGAACTCACCCGCATAGCAAGATGTAGTTGATCCCGCGCAAGCGACGTAGCGCGATGCCAGCAAACGTGCGCCAGGCCGCCGCCCGCGCCGCCTGCGCTCGACGATTCCTCCGCTGCAATGAACACGTAAATAATAGCAGAGTAAATACAAATGAGTAGGTCATCTTCATAGAAACGCCCGAGCGCGGTTTGTATGTGAGCGCGCCAATACGTATGCGGCGCGCACGCACACACTGACAAAATTTAGCGTTGATTAGCGGTGAGTTGCCCCGAATTTTGTCAGTGTGTGCGTGCGCGCCGCATACGTATTGGCGCGCTCACATACAAACCGCGCTCGGGCGTTTCTATGAAGATGACCTTCTCATTTGTATTTACTCTGATAATAGTATCAAAGAGGTAGTACAGTGGCCCACAGTTTCAGCTACCCATTTCCGTTTTTCTCTCGCTCTTACCAAATGGAAATTCTTTGCTTTAGAACGAGACGACCAAAAATGGGTAGATAGAACTGTGGCCTATAGTGCATTTTTAATAATAAATGATGTCGTTTGATCTATAAAAGCTATGAAGTTGATTGATGGTATCAAATTTCTAAGTCATTAATTTAGTGCATAGGATACCATAGACGTCCATAAAGCCATAAAGCTGCTCTAGGTCCTCAGCAATGTTTCTTAATTGCCAAAAACACGTTACCAGCTACTATCTTATTATTGTAACCAATTAACGATTATGTATCCAACTTTTTATTAGTAAATTATTAATATTGAATAACAACAATATCCTTGTCTACACTTACCCATATCGTGTTCATAAGGCGTCAATTCCGTGTCTATTTCTGTAGGATTCTCATGCGCATTTGTTATAGTTTCATCGAACGCCCGCGTCCACCCAGCGTACTCTTGGTCATTACTCGTACTAATCAATAGTTGAACATCTTCCCCTGAAAGTAACAAACCAACCACTAAATATATTTCAAAATAACCTACAGATTTCATATTTTAGTAAAGTTTCAGATACGTTTACGATACGATTACGATTTTTGGCTTGCGCGTGCTCATTCTCTACTTAAGCATTTAATATGAAAAGTTAATACCTAAGTATCAAATAAGCACGCTCAAGCAAGCTAAAATCAATTCAGAAACCGGGCCTTAAAGGCTAAATTACAAACATTAAATGTGCCCATACCTTCAAGCACGAAGGAATGCGGCAAGTCGGCGTGTTTGAGCACTAGCATATGAAGCGGAATGGCCGAGTGCGCTCGAAAATGGCCGCCGCCCGCCCGGGACGCCACTACTAAGATATCACTGAACTGAAACAAAACATTATCTTGCTAATCTGTTCTTTAATACCTTGAAAAATAAAGCTACTTTTGCTCGAGCAGCATCGAGCTTTAATACTGATGTAGTTCTTATTCATCATTAAACATTATCTTGCCAATGTGTTCTTTAATGACTTGAAAAATAAAGCTATTTTTGCTCGAGCAGCATCGAGCTTTAATACTGATGTAGTTCTAATCATCAGCCATAAAATCAATTGTATAGTTTGGGCCAACAAGAAACATAAAATACACTTCCATACGTGAGTAATAAACAATGTGAATAACTATGACTATGGTTAAGTAACTTACCAAAAATAACATTCTTTGCTGCAGTCCCCGTGTGGAATGTTTGTACACGCAGCCTAATCTGACGAATTCTCTATCAGCTACTAGCAGTTTATCGTAACCTGCAAAACAAAATCAAAAATCTATGTAAGTATTGATTATGAAAAATCAAAATCCAAGTGGACAGAATTATGTAATTATATTCCATGCACTTTGTTAGTATGCAGGATATTCAGAAAGTAAAATGGACGGGTGGGATGGAAGCGTGGGACGTCCACCCATAAGGTGGATAAAGGTAGCAGGAAGGCGCTGGACGCAGGCCACTACCAATCGGACAACATGGAAAGCATTGGGGGAGGCCTATGTTCAGCAGTGGACATCCTATGGCTGAGATGATGATGATAATGAGATGAAAATGGACGGTGGTATGATGAACTGCCACAATCGGCGTCAGTAGAGCAAGCTTATGCAGTACATGTCAACTGCTTTAGCACAAGTCTAATAATTACATATATCAATTGAGTGGCGATATCGATTGCAATATTTAGCGGTAAGTAGCGATAACGCGAGCTAAAGATACCAACTGCCGTTTTCAGTGGTCAGTTGCGAGTAATACAAGCCTAAGGAACATGTCCAAGAGTCAGTAGCGTCGAGCCGTACCTACTATGTCGCGCTGCAGCTGGCAGAGTGCGGCGTGGTTCTCGGCGTGACGTAGCTGCGAGCGCGCCGCCGCCCCCGCGCGTTTGGCTAAATCCAACGCCTGCGCCGCCGCCGCCGTTCCCACGGCTGCGTACAGTTCTGCAAACAAAAAGGCTCGTAATACGATTTACTGCTTAGATTAATAAAACTCACACAAACACAAGCCAATATTTGAAGCAACTGTCAACTGCTTCATTCGATTCATTCATTCGCTATTTCGCACTCAGTGATGGCCTCGACTGTAAACACTTGAATGAAGGGCAGAGGCGACTGAACTTTTATAAGCCGACTGCTTCCCCCTTGAGACGGTGAGACTGAGGGCTATCGCGTTTGCCCTAACCAGTTGGCGTCACTGTAGAGTAAGGTGATGCCACGTGACTTAAAAATTGGCGCCAACTGGTAAGATTTGAAGCGGTAGGAGGACTATCGCATTTACCATTTACTCTCACCAAACCGTCGCCACTATAGAGTAAGGTCCTGTCACTCGCCTGCGACTTATCACCCCGAAAACGGATCGTAACTGTATTAACTCGAGGCGGTCAGTGTTCTTTGTATGAAATTCCGTACTGTTGATTCCGTACCGTAATTCTGTACTACTTATCCGCACCCTGTTGGTAAAACAATCAATAAAATAGAGTAAACGCCTCGCCTCGGTTTACTGTGCGGCAAAAGGCAACGGTGTTGATCCCTTTCCGGGTTGATAAGTGTGCTATGACGGTGATACCGTGATATTAGTGTGATATTAAGACCACACGTACCCGCAGCGGGCCTGCCGGGCGGCGGCGTTCACTCGCCGCACGCTCTCCACGAGACCCACTAGTGTCCCGACGCGTTCCGTGTACTGCGTGTAGCTGTACGTAGTACTTATACAGGGTGGAATTTTGTAATGCCACCTGGAGGGAAAGTACTCTTAATATTGTAGATAGAAAAATTATCTCAAAGAAAAAATTCCTTTGTTTTTGACAAGAAATAGAACTGCATTCAAAGATTTCCAAAAATTTGCTTGCTACATCCGGGAATCGAACCAACTAAAATCTGTTAAAAATTACACCCTGTATTTTTATTGCATTGGTTGTTAGGGTTAAGTATAAGGATGAAATCTCTCTAACAAACTTGATAAATCAAATGAAAGGAAAACCATGAAATCTTAAATTATCTTAATTATTTACAGAAAATTGTATGGTATCGTAGTGAATTTTCGATTTTTTTTTGAAAATCTATGAATGCAGTTCTCTTTCTTTTCAAAAATAAAGGAATGTTTTCTTTCAGTAAAATTTTCTATCTATAGTATTAAAAGTACTTTCCCTCCAGGTGGCATTACAAAATTCCACCCTGTATATTCTGTGGTAAGAGTTAAGACCGCACGTACCGGCGGCGACGGTGTACAGACGCAGCGCGCGGTGCGGCGGCCGCAGCAGCAGGCAGGCGAGCGGCAGCGGCGACTGCGCCTCGAACGCCGCGCACTCCTGAAGGGCGGCGGCGTCCACTCGCCGCACGCTCGCCACGAGACCCACTAGTGTGCCGACTCGTTCCGTGTACTGCGTGTAGCTGTACGTAGTACTTACTAGCGGCCGCCCGCGACTTCGTACGCGTAGATCCCGTTTTACCCCCTTCATCTATCTTACGCGGTTTAGATTTTTTCATACAAATTTTTTTTCCCGCTAACTCCCGTTCCAGTGGGAATTTTGCAATATCCTGTTGTAACTAAGCTTTAAGTTTACTAAGGTACCTGCATGCCAAATTTCAAGCGTCTATCTTACGCGGTTTAGATTTTTTCATACAAATGTTTTTTCCCGCTAACTCCCGTTCCAGTGGGAATTTTACAATACCCTGTTGTAACTAAGCTTTAAGTTTACTAAGGTACCTGCATGCCAAATTTCAAGCGTCTAACTTAAGCGGTTTAGATTTTTTCATAGAAATGTTTTTTCCCGCTAACTCCCGTTCCAGTGGGAATTTCGGGAATTCCTTTCTTAGTGCACCTACGGTACGGTACCTAAGCTACGTCCCTTCCAAATTTCAAGTGCCTACGTTTAGCCGTTTAGGCTGTGCGTTGATATGTCAGTCAGTCAGTCAGTTTCCTTTTATATATTTAGAAAAAGATTAGATTATTATTCTGTGGTAAGAGTTAAGACCGCACGTACCGGCGGCGACGGTGTACAGACGCAGCGCGCGGTGCGGCGGCCGCAGCAGCAGGCAGGCGAGCGGCAGCGGCGACTGCGCCTCGAACGCCGCGCACTCCTGCCGGGCGGCGGCGTCCACTCGTCGCACGCTCTCCACCAGACCCACTAATGTGCCGACGCGTTCCGTGTACTGCGTATAGGCCTGGAAGGGAATGAGGGCTATCGTTTTAGCGCTCACCAGTTAGCGCCACTGTAGAGTAAGGTCCTGTCACTTGCTAGTAGCGAAGACAGTGGCACCAACTGGTGAGCGCTAAACTGGTAGGAGGACTATCGCATTTGCACTCATCAAGATGGCGCCACTGTAGAGTAAGGTATGTCAATCGCCAGGGGTGCCAACTGTTAAGTATAAAAACGATAGCCCTCATTAAAATGAATAAAGTCGCTGTACACGCTAAGAAATGTCGACGGGCCTACGCAAAAATTCGTGTCGTTTCTACACACGAACCGTGCACATTGCTCCGGCGCTGACCAAGAAATAATTCTTGTCTGCACGAGATACGGCACGTGGCGGACACTGCGTGACAAATTTTCGTAGCTAGGTCCCACAAAATTCCTGTCTTGTCTGCGGCAGACACGGTGAAATTTCTTAGCGTGTTTTTTTTTTTTTTTTTTATCCACAACGAGGAAGCTCTTGGCCTGTATCTCACCTGATGGCAAGTGATGATCAGGCCGAAGGTGGAAGCGAGTGTACAAGAAACCTAAAGGTCATTTACATCATAAAAAATCTTAGGGCCTCCGCTAAAACTTGCTCGGGCGGTCGCACGCAGTTCTGTGCCGATTTAGCATGAGCAGAACACGCAGCGGGCACCCGTTCCGTACACCCGTTAGTATTAGCGGAGGCATTTAATAATCCATCCTGTCACTACTCTATGAAATTATACTGTGACTGATTTTAAAAGGTATACTTACGTCATACGTATTCGAAAGGTATTCTAGTAGTAATTCATCAATTTTTCTGTATTCCGGTTCCTCGTTATCTGTGAACAAAATTGTTATTTCGTTTAAATCGATCACACACATCCGCGTTACTAATGTAGGGACGTAAATGCAGAGATGTGTATTGAAATAGTTTCAACGTCACGGTTTCGAAACACGAAAAAATAATGCTACTGCGATATACAAATGTACAGTCACCGTCAGATTGATCGAAGCGTCTAAGATAACCAAAATGATCTGATTTTCAATATTTCATATACATGTAACCAGTCAAAGTAAGCATATTGTTTGAGGCACCCAAAGTAGTCAATTTACGTTAGCAACACTGCTCTCAATTTTATATGAGCTGTCAGGATGTTCAAAAATATGTACAAGTACGAGAATTTTTCCTGTAAAAATCATGTTTGAAAAGGAGTTTTCTGCACTGTAGGAGTTATCTGTATGCCTAGGGTTTTGTTAAAAATAACTAAATAAACAGCATACCCAGATCATCGTGCGGCGGCGCGTGCGCGGCGGCGAGCGTGCGGTCCAGCCGCGCCAGCAGCGCGCCGCACGCCAGCGCGAGCGGCTCGAGTGCTAAAGCCCGGTCCGTGAGCACGTAGAATTTTGTCCAATGACCCCTAGCTACCCATCCTTATCGCTCGCGCGTAACTATGTTGCTATCGCGCTCGCACACTCACCGCGGGTGCCAGTCGCACAGTCGCGACAGCAATATAATTACGCGCGAGCGATAAGGATGGGTAGCTTGGGGTCATTGGACAAAATTCTACGTGCTCACGGACCAGACTATAGGCACGCGCGCGCTAAGGCGTACGAAGTCGCGGGCGGCCGCTAGTAACTAAATAAACAGCGTACCCAGGTCGTCGTGCGGCGGCGCGTGCGCGGCGGCGAGCGTGCGGTCCAGCCGCGCCAGCAGCGCGCCGCACGCCAGTGCTAGAGGCTCGAGCGCTAGGCACGCGCGTGCTAAGGCACCCGCCGCTTCCGCGCTCGCGCTCCCGCGGGCCGCTAAAGATGATACGCGACGCGACCACGACTGCAAGCAAAGGTAGAGGTATTAAGATATCAGTGGGCTGAGTGTGAGTTTACATCAAAATTAAAAAATGTATGAAAATTTTAGTTTTTGAACGTTTCCCGCTAGGGGCGCTGTACAATCCGTCATAAATTCAATGTCATTTTTTGAGTGAGCCACATTTGATGTAAACTCACACTAGGCCCTCAGTACACAATCCAATCCTTTGGCCGTTTTGGCAGGGAAACCAGATTATTGTTTGCATATTTTTCTTTTAGTCATCCTTTACGATAACCACGGAAGAAGTTGAGATGGCCCTACTCTACCGGAACTACACAACCTAACACAATGTTTGAATCACTGCGCTGCAATTGTGACGTCACCAGTCTGGAACTCACCACAGTGACAAGCTCCAGATCCCGCTTGTAGGTGCGCTCGGTCATGAGCAGCTCTTTAGCTATGAAGTACGTCAAATCGGCGCCCCGACGCTTCGCCGCGTCTATCGTCCCGTCACGCACCGCCGCCGTCAGGTTTGATGATATGCTGACAAATAGAAAAAAGTTATAGAAAAATTATTGAAATTATTAAATAGCAACCAATGCACTTGACATTTTAACATATTTTACACATAAAGTAGGGATGTTATGGATTTGTAGTTTAGATTATGAATACGGTTACGGATATAGGAATAATATTATACCAGTTTTGGTTACGGTTACGGACATTTTTTTATTTCGGATATCCGAAAGTTTCGGTTACGGTTACGGATATATGTGCTTTAAAATGCAATTTGCAATAGTTGTCGAACACGGTTCATTCATGGCCGCACACTTTACATCGAATAAAAAGTAATAAAAAAATAAAAATGTATACTAGATGGCATTATAATGATTGGTAAATCAGGCCTTTACATAATAATGCTATACAAAAAACAATTTAAACTGCCTACATCCGAAACTATCCGAAACTTTTGCGCGAAGGGATAAACGGTTACGGATATCCATAAGTCATAACATCCCTGATACAAAGTGTCAATCTTTTAAGAAATTCTTACCTATTGTTGTTGTTATTCCGCCTTTGTAATGTGTCACCGGCGTCGCTTTCACCTCCGCTTAAAACGTCCATGCTGTATGTTGATTCTGAGACTATGTTTACTGAAACAATTCAAAATAAACTTTTTTTCATGATGGCATCATAAGCAATTAACAACAGACGCGGAAGTTTTCTTAACAAAAGAAACATTCAGCGAACAACCGCGGTGCTGAATTGTCACAGTGTTTGAAATCGAATCGCTTGGGAGTTGTAGACCTCGTCAGGAGATAAGAAGAAGGCCACCCATTAAAATCCACCAATCTGTCTTCAAAACTCACCATTGACATTCCCGTTGATGACGTCCGAGCTGGCCTTGTCCACTGCATCATGGCCGTTGGTCAAGGCACCCGTTGTGTTGGACTTGGCCACCAGAGGCGTAGACGCGCACAGCGGCGCCTCGGTTCTCTCAGCCGGCGTCGGCGACATACACAGGCTCGCTGATGATATCGTGTTCTCTTCTGTTTCGTCCGGAGATATCTCGTCTGTGATAGAAAAATACACTTTAATATTGAGATCGATCAACAAAAAATATAGGAAATATAAATTGACATATACTACTGGGTGTGGTGATTTAGATACCTGCAATTAGTTGGTGGTTATGCACATAAAAAAACACTTTTACTATGGGAATAAAACTTTATATGCAATTTTTCTACGTGCCAAATTGGCGCTCTACCTCAACGGTAATGTAAAGGATTTAATTATTTTTACAAATTAGATACTGCATCTTTGATAAAGTTGCAGGTAGCTAAATCTCCAACCCATCTATGACTACAGAAATATAAGGATACAACGTGAAATAATTATCATCTATGAAAAAAGGGAATAAATAAGAAAAAACAATAAGAAAGGAAAGCGAGGCCTGAAAAGAAAACTAAAATAATTAAAAACCTGAAAAAAATCTTAAAATCATGCATAAAATATTATTGGTAACAACAAATCAGTGCATTAATAAAAAATACAGAAATCAGAATAAGCATGCATTGTGTTGTGTTGTGCTACATACAACTTACATATTATTCCTTGCAGCTTTATAATTTGAATAATTAATTGGGTCGAAATTAAAGAACAAAAATGTAAAATATTGCATTAAAACATCTCGATATCAGTTTACTTTTATTTATTCATTTAACTATTCCCGACCGCGGGGGCCGGCGTCGTGTATTGCAGGGATACCGTACACTTACACATATAAATTCAAAAAAGGAAGTAACATTTCAACACTTGAAACAATATCCAAATACGTGATATACAATACAAATTAAAACAATGAATGAAATCGTAACGTTACAGTCTATTCGGATTGTACAATCTCAATCGAAAAGTCGAAGTTCTTATACACTATGATTCTTTAAACCGATTGTTATTGCGCTAACTAGGGAGGTCGCGACCTCTTATAGCTAATAGTCTAAAATTGCTTCGTGCACACGCGTTCACATTTAGCTTATTTTCATTAATTGAACACTGCACTCAGTGGCAGACAGACACAACTAGTCGCCACCGACGTGCATAAGAAAACCGACTACTATTCGAGACAACAAAAAATATATCTGCAATTTTAGGAAAGGCTGCGTTTAGGATCACAATTTCGATGATTTGGCACAAATTGGTTTGGTATCGAACGCAGCCTTAAAACTTATAAAACAACATTGCAAGTTCAATCATGATGATTCGATGCTCATACGAATAAATGTCTTTGATTAAACGTCAGCTTGGTCACATTGTGAATATTATGAGCGAAATACAACTTTAGATCATCACGATTAAATTTCGAGTTTTTATACATGAGAAGATTTAAAATTACTAACGAATCCAACAAGAGTTAAAATCTGCAATAATAATTTAGAATACTGCCCTTAACGATAATTAATAGTAGCTTCACTTTTATAGATCAAAATCCGATAGTGAATTGATTGTAATTGTAACAGAAGGATGTTCCCTGTCTTACTATCAATCGTAAAGGCAGATTAAAAAGACAAGCTTAATAATACTTAACATTTGTACAATTGACATTTTAATAACAAAATTAAAATAAAATATATTTTATTTAGTGCACGTTCCAACTATCTAGGTATTTGACTAGACACATTTCTTATTAAACATTAAAATAATTCAACGGGAAGACGAGGTTGAAATCGAGCAGCATACGCTGACGTTAAGCACTCAAAGGGATAAATTCTTTCAATAAACTTCAAACACAGTTTTCAATAAAATAATTTTAAATTAGCTACTACATAATAATCAATATAAAACAACACTTTGTCGGTAATGGTGACTAACAAATTATAACATTTTTCATCTTTAATTTATAACTAACCCTGTATAAGATGAAAAGAATACTCCGTTTTTAAACTATACCGACACTGTATTCGTCTAAATTGTCTACAGCCAATTGAATAAATTGATCATTTACGATTCTAAATCAACTAGATATTACATTCACATATCTGATTTATGCTATTTTACTACAATACTCATGTTTAAGTCACGTCTATCAATTCAACACCCAATTCGAACTAGTACCGAAAATTGCTAGTATTTTATGTCGAAATTAATGCCTTGGTAATTGGAATAGAAATAAAACATTTGGATATTGAAATTGGCAAATTATTGTAGCAAAAATAATGACGGGTCACCTTATGGACCATCCTGTATACATTATTTTATGAGTTCGCTGAAATAAATGAAAATTGATGTCGCGACAAGCTTTTATCTGCGAAATAATAAATCAGGGGCGATTAACTAATATTTTATACATTTACATATTGCTGATTTATTGTGAATTAGGAGCAGCAAGTTTAGATTACTTATCGATATACTAACATTACCCATTGATTTACTTCTTAAGTCCGAACTAAGAGGTGGATTATATTATTAGGTATATGACTAACTAGAATATTTTAGGAAACAGTTTTAGAAACCGAATTACATAGCTACAATGGCAGTTTCATCGCAAGGTCTATCTAGGTTTGTATACTTAATGATTTAGGGTGAGGATAAGAAGCAATTGGAGAGGATCTCGGTCGTGTAGAGCTTTGGCACTATAACGCGTTGGGAACATTACTTATGTTTTTGAGAAGCAGCGGGGTTACTCCGAAAAACGTTATCAGAAGTTTCGAATGTTGCCATCCCTCTCACGCAAAGCGAGATGCCAGTGTGAGCGACGGTGTCAGATAGACCCGAAACTACATAAACAGCGTTTCGTAGTAGCCCTGCAGGCATCAACAATAGCATGCTTTGGTGGTTGCATTGCCATAACCATAATTTATTCAAAAAGTGGCCTGAAATAACTAGTAAATCAGAAGCCATGTAAAGTAAAACAGCATACATCAATAGTAATTTGACTAGTGTCACCCTTCTAAATAAAAACCGAAGTTTTGTAGTTACTTGTTTCCAAACTGATGTCACATCTATTTGCTTAAACAAATAAGCTTCTAAGCTAGAATTTCGTCTAATTTTTCGTTACTTTTAAGCCAAATTTAACCAATCGATGCTTCGCTCAAAGTACGCAACATTTTGCTTATCAATAAAACAAACTATTTGATAAATCCATCATCCGCACACTCGCTCAGTTTAACAAATCTAAAAAGGCAAGTAATATTGTGTAATTTATTCCATTATAAATAAAGAAGCTTAAATTAAGAGATCAAGAAACGGCAAACAATCCACACCCAATCGTTAATTTCGATGACTGGCAATTTACACTACGCACTCGCACAACATGAAATGTTCATAGTTCCGATTACCATTACCTTATTGTAAGACAAAAATCTGTTAAAAACCCTTTAAAAAATATCATAATAATAAAGGTGGAAAAAATTGAGCATATTTGGCACGATTGCAGATCCCATTATGTTTTCGTTAGTCTAATTGATGATTAAATTAATTTCCAAGCGGTATAATCGTAAGGGAATGTGTTATTGCAAGTCTAGCGACCTTTTCTAAAGTATTCCAATTTATACATAGTTGTTTTCATATTGTTTCATCTTTTCCTTAAATATTGTTACCCTCCGATGTTCTAACAAAAATATTTAAGAATTTTGTGCGTCTTAAAATAACTGACCTGCCATTACTAAAATCGGATTTCTGATTCGAGACAGTAATTTCTAACTAGAATCACAGATCAATTTTTGCATGTAGAGCAACAAGGGTGCTTTTGACACTGTCGATATGGTCGAAAAAATATTTATTTAACCTGTTTAGTAATAGTGGCATATTCCACTTTATGCGAATAAGTTTATTACTGACTCGAATTTAGAAAGTCGACTAAAGCAATAAATCAATAATACTCATTGATAAGACTTTGATCTAGGATCCCACCACACAAATTAACTCACAGCCGTATACATAATATATTTATGTTAATATAAATTCAACTAACATAATTTATTTTTTATAATAAATGCATAATTATTTTGCATACCTTTCAGCTTAGCCGCAAGGTAAAAAACGAAGATGAATAACATTTTAATAGAGACAATTCAAATCGTATTATAATATTATATTAATATGACCAGAAGTTCGTGAATAAGATGCTAATATTAAGATATTTCAATCAGTACACATAACTACACCTAAATACTTAATAAGCTAAAAGTAGGTAGGTATAAGTTCGCATTATACACGATTAGTCAAAGGGTTGCTCTATCGGGATTGGCACTAAATATTTTTTTTATTAATTTTCATCTAAATATTCAAAATGACAATGTAAATATTTAATGGGTACCCTAATAATATCAATGTAACAATTAAACGCGTTAGTTAGAATTCAAAATCGAAACGCATAAGTGGGACGCTTGCACACATACGATCATCCAAGACGAGGGTGACATCGACAAACTAATCGATCAAGCTAAGATTGCTTCAGTGCGTTTATTCGTGCTCGTCGTCGGAGCAGAGCGGCGGCGGCAGCGTTGACACGTCGAACTTCTGCTCCGGGCTATCGCTGGAAGCTTGCGAGTCTACGTAGTGGCTAGAGTAAAACCTCTCAACATTGTTCAAACTGAAACGTTGGTCCAGGTCTCGGGTGTAGTGCTCCTCGTCGCCCTCGCGGCGCTCCAGCTCGTGCTCGTACTGCGGGTAGCACTCCTGCGTCTGGAACATGTCCACCTCCTCGTAGTGCTCCGGGTACGGGCTGCCGCGGTACTCCTCGTACTCGTCTTTGTCGTGCGGCAACTCCGAGTCAGAATACGCTACAGACTCTCCACGCTCGAAGAGATAGCTGCCAGATTTAGACATTTTCGGAGCTCTTTTTATCGTATCGATCGGGTAAGCGTAATCGTCAGAATCGTCCCGGTCGCTTTGTTCATCGTAGTAAACACGGGGTTGATGCTGACCCGAAGGTTCGCCCAACTCTTCAGGTTGACGGTAGCCGGTAGACTTGGTCCTCTTCAGGGATGACTGACGGCTGCTTTTATTCGAATAAGAAACTCTGGGCGGGCTATCCTCCGGTACGTAAGGCGGTTCCTGGGAATCGAGGTAAGGATGACGCAGGCGACCCAATCTGTCAAATCGCGGGAAACCCATTTCATCCTCATCAGCCGAAGAACCGAAACCTTGGAACTGAACTGGCGTTATACTGATAGGAAACTGTTGAGCCTCATAGTTGGCACTTTTGTATTTTGCGTATTCGGCTTGGCCCTCATCTTCAGAATAACTAACACATTCTTGTACATCATAGTTCTTGGAATCTTTTGAAACTTCTGAGGAACCAGATTCCACTTCTGGCACATAGCTATCAGAACACTCGGAACTCTCCATACGCCGTAGCGTATCTTCGACAGCCAAATACTGTCCACCGTGGAATTTGTCACTTTCCGAAGAACATTGACTTTTAGTCGAATCTTCCTCCAACACATCTTGTATTTTCTCCTGTCTCTTCCTGGCACTCGTAACCTGCTTCTTGCGTCGGAACGTTCTCATTCTTTCTCTGGGATCTCTTATGACATCTAAAGAGCTATCAGTATCGTTGCCACTCGGAGGGCTTTTTAGGGAAATATTTCTGACCAAAAGCGATTTCTTGACTGGTGTTTTCAGAGGCTGTATTGGAGGTGACTCAGAGCTTAAGCTACTAGAATAATAAGGCGAACAGCGGGAAAGAGGTGTCTTTCCAGATCTTTCGCCAGACTTTTTCTCTTGTACTTCCCTGTGAATAGAAGGCAACTCTGGTACTGATATCATTGGCAACTCAGACGATGCTAGGTAATGTTCATGGAAAGACCAACTCTTCGGCTTACTGCGATATTGTGCCGAGGTCTTATATTCCTTTATTTGGTTTTTCGATAAAGTTTTATCGTCATAGCTAGCATGTTTGGCTAAGGGCTTATAGTCGGACCTCATGAAGTGATTGCCATCTTCTCGTATTATATTCGAAAATTCCTGACTTTGATACCGCTCACTGTGCTTTTCTTCCTGGCTGTAAAGTTGAGATGGCATGTCGATGTCGAGCTCAGGTTGAGGAGCTACTACGTAAGGTTTGAAACCACTATCCTCACTTTGACAACGTACTGTTGGTTTCATATATCTGTGGCCCTGTTCTTCGTAGCTCATACTTTTCGGTGGTGCTTTCTGATAACGATCTCCATTTTGGCCTGTTTGGAAACCCTTGAGCCTTTGGTCAAAGCGAAGCACACCGTTTGTATGTTTCTGTAAACTACTCAGTGAGCTTGAACTTGATTTATCAGACTTATCACTGTAACTAATTGAAGAAGATTTTTCAGTCTTACCAGTGTATGAAGCAGTAAGTCTAAGAACTGGTTCCTTCGTTTCAAACATTTCTTTCGTAGGCGATGGCTCTTTAATTACTGGGATTTCTTCGTCGACTGGTTCCTCAATATTTGGTACGACTTCAGATATAATAGTATGGTCAGATTTAGTGTTATCATTTTCATGCTGATCTTCACGAGCTGTCGCGACAAGTGTATGACTGGTGCTAGCTGACCAATCTGATATGGATTGAGCCAGTGTTAGAGTGCTGTCACTCTTGGTCCCTGAACTACTGTCTATCCCTTTTCTTGATATAGTTGTTTCCGAGCTACACAATTTATCATACTTTATGTTTTCAGAGCTTTTATCTAAACTGCTGCTTTTGGAACTCATTTCACCTTGAGAACTGATTTTCGGCTTTTGTTCAGATTTTTTGCTCGCACGAGAAGATGTGTACACTTTACCAGAAACATTTTCAGATTTCTCACTTTTAGGAACGGATACAGCTGAAATACTCTCTGAAGCTGAAAGATTCGCGTATTGGCGAACAGTGTTAGTTCCAGTGGACCACTCTGATATGCTTAGACATATAGAAGTATCTTCTGAATGGGAGCTATGAGTGCATTTCTTTGGAGGCAAACCTATTTTTACAGTCCCATCTAAATCAGTACCAAACGAACTGGTTTCTTCCTCCGAATGACTACTATGACTACATCTTTTACAGGTGCCAGCGCTACCAGTACTAAGTTTAGTCACGGCCCGTACTGTGTCGTCGGCATTCGTTTGCGATTGTGATAGCAAATCATCAATAGATGTATCAGAATTATTTGAGCCGTATGAGTACTTTTGAGTACCAAGTTGTGAGAAGCCTTTATCAAAATCGGGCGATAGCGACTTACTGTCGCCTCCGAAAACGTCATCAGCATATAAATGATCGTCTTCGAAAATAGGACTATGATTTGTGGGAGACTTTTGTGGTTGATTTATGATAACTTTATCTTCCAAGTTACTCTTTATGGCGAACGATTTATGCTCGGAACGCGTGCAACAAGCCCCCATATCTCCCATAAGACAAGTTGCTTTGCTGATGGTTCCACTCAAGCAAGACTTATCATAATTTGGCACTACCCCTTTATGACACGCCGATTCATCATGCTTGTCTAAAGGTTCCACCATGTAACTGGACTGGTCGTAAGGTATGACTTTAATATTTTTCGGTGAAGATAAATCACTGTGTTCGGTTGACTTTTCAGATTTTGATTCCGGAATATCTTTTTCTAAATCATCATCGTTATTCAAAGTATCACTATCATCATCAGATCCTATATGACCCTTGGAGCTTTCAGACTGTAATATGACCTTGGTAGCCTGCTCTGGTTCATTACTCATGTAATAAATATGTACTTTTTCAATAATAGGTGTATCCAATAAGTTCGGCGGCAGAGGTGGCCAATGCTCACTGCCGGAGTCACGCCTGCCATCACTACCGTGCTTGATAGCAACCTGTGGAGGCAACTCAGGGAGAGGCCAATCTTCTGAATCTTGACTCTCACTTGCAGATGACTGCTTAGTTGGCGGTTTATGAGAAGTTTTTGACTCTTTTTTGGGCTCCAAAGAGTCTTTATTTACGTCTTTCTTGGTTTCAGCGTACATCTCACTTATTTTCGTTTGATCTATTGGAATGTCAGGCATTTCTGCTGATGTTCTTCTATCAGTATCCGAGATATACGCAACATTAGCATTGCTTGGAGGATCAGAACTCAAACTAGCTTGATGGTCGCTAGAATTCAGCGATTCCTCGTTTATACTTTCAGACCGAGAGCAAGCTTTCGTCGAATCTTCATCCGCACTAGTTTTTTCAGACGCAGTACTACGCTCAGAAATTCTGGATAACGTGCGACCAAAGTTTTGGCCATACCCAATAACTACATCAGATGATGTAGAAGAAGTAGCAGGATACAAGAAATTCACTGGAAAATCATTAAGATCGTCAGTAAAATCAGCTTCTGTAGAATCTTTAGAAGTATTGGACGATAGAGGCGGATTTTTCGAAAATGTTTGGAAGTCATCAAGTAACCTCTGATCGAATACTTCTTTGTTTAGAGCCATGCTTTCATAACCTTCGTGGTCTTGCGGTATCCATGCTTCTTCTATACTTGTACTATTCTCACTTCCCGAAGCACCAAAGAATGGCCGCCATGTTGGTTTCAATTCTTCACCACGACGATAAGCCTCGCCCAGTGAACCAGATGTAGATTCTGTAGTTTCAAACGATCCTCGTGATTCCACGCTGAGAGAGCCCCTTGAATCCATACTAGATTTAGAAGAACTTTTTTGATCGTCAAGTCGTCTTCTTCTTGAAGACGAGTCATCAACGCTAAGCGATCCTTTCGATGGAGTTGTCGTTGTTGTCGTATCCATACTGGATTTGGATGAACTTTTTTGATCAGTATCTTTAAGGGATCTTTTCTTCATCAATTCGCGTTCAAATGACGAAGTTATGACATTGCCATCATCATCAAAGTCGATAGTCGTGTTTTGATCTTCTTGTGATATTGTGATGGCAATTTTAGTTTTCTTTACTGTCTTTTGCAACTCTTTTTTCAAGTCCGATGTTTTAGAAGCAGCCGACTGACTTGACTCAGATTCCTCAATTACACACTTTCCTATTTTATCCAATCCACTTTTTCTCGGTCGAGATAATCGTTCGACAGTTTTATCGATGCTCTCAGAACTAGAATCTGAATCAGTTGGTGCCTTTTGTGAATCAACCTGCCCTTGTTTTTCCAAGGTAGGAGTCGGCGACTTTCTTGCGCCATATTTAGATGGGCTTCGAGGACTTTCAATACGTGTAAGTTCTGGTATTGGTGATGGTGATTTTGAATTTGATTTGGAATGATCACTGGATAACGTATGTTGCGACAATAAGTGTTCTTCGCCGTATTCCATGGCTTGCTTCAATTCTTCCAAGCATTCCCTGTCTTTCTTATTTAATTTTTCTATATCTTGTGATATCCCCAACGGTCTAGCAATAGAACAGCTCACACTGGATTCATCATCAATGGAGCTTCCTTTAATATTGGCGCTGGAAGGACTCACGTCTTTCTCAATACTGGTCCAAGAAGTAGACTCCGAGCTTCTTGAGCGTTCAGCGCTTAGTTTTAATAACTCATTGCGCCTTAATTTAGCTGTAAGTAGAGCTTTCTGATCCGGTTTTTGCTCAGTGGGAGACTTATCGCTACCAGAACTACCAGTATGTTCACCAGATTCAGATTTATTAGTTGATTTTGAAGTGCTCGAATCTATAAACGGTATATTCTCAATAGTAGGGCTGTTTTCTTGCGGCGGAGTGACAATAATTTTATTTTTATTTTTCCATTTGAGAGTCAGGTCTGTAGTTTTTGACGGATCTCTGTATACTTTACCTTCACGGTCGGTTTCACTTTCAGAAAACACTTGTGACATCGATTCTTGTTTCAAGAACTCCACTAAGCTTGCGGAAGATTCATCAAACGTGCCTTGGGTATCAAGAGCTTTTCGGCCTTTGCCGGTTTTGTTACTAGTGTCAGACAAAGCCAAATCAGTTTCAGCAGTATACTCCTCATAATCTACCCAGGACCCAGTGTCGTCACTGCGGCCGCGCGATAACTTAGTTTTCTTATCCTTTTTCGATCCCTGATCTTGATCAGACGAACTATCAGCGTCGATATAAGGTAAAGATATACCTAACATATTGCTTTCGTCAGACATTTTGAGTTCGCTTACCTCAGTCAACGATTCCTCTTCACTGGTCAAACGAGCGACTTCTGGTTTTCTTTCTGACTTGACCAGTTCATGAACATCCTGATTACTTCTACTTTCCTGCAATTCTCTCTGCTTATTGTAAATATCCATTTTACGGCGTTCTATAATAACGGTCTGTGTATCATTTTCAATAACAGTATTTTGCGAATTAGTCATCCATTCCATAGACGAATCATCTTCTGTTCTTTCTTTGTAGCTATGAGACGGAGAAACATCTTTAGTTTCTTGCTCGATTGCCTTTTCTTTTTCAACTTCTTCTTGTACTACAGGATGAACATCAACTTTAACAGTTTCCTGTTTGAAATGCTTGTCTGAACCTTCTACCAAAGCCGATGTAGGCGTAACATAATTTCTATCCAAACTTTTCGACTTTGTTTTTGAATCGAGATGTATTTCAGCCTTTCTGTCTAAGCTCTTAGACTTGGCACTCGGGGACATTTTCTGATAAACAACTTTACCCTCAATTTGTTGCTTTATTTCTTGCTTTTTAGATAAAGTTTTCGGTGATTTTTGCAAGGCAGCTAGATCATCAAACTTATCTTCTAGAGATTGGCTTGTTTTATCATCCATACTCTTATTTATTTTGTTATTAGTTTTAGATGTCTTTTGATCTTCAAAGCTTCTGCTGATCTTGCCAGTTAATTTATTGTCGAGCTTTTTAGGTGATTTTGCAATAAAAACGTGGTCTTCAGCCTTGCTATTAATTTTTGTTTCAATTATTATTTTGTCCCCTTCGGTCTTGACCAGAATTTTGTCTTCTGGTGGTGGGAATGGCGGCATAGTATCTTTAACTGGACTTATAAGTGTTTTCGTCTGTTTTAAAGCCGCTTCAAAGAGCATTTGCTGCTTCTCCTTTCGTTTGGCAATTTCAGTGTCACTGTCTTCTTGAGATTTAGTTCTTTCTTTGCTACCTCCTCGTTTTATGTCCATTTTTTCTAACGACTTCGATTTCTCTCTGGAAACTTTCTTTGAGATTTGTTCCAGCTCTTGACTCTTGGCACGCGCAATATCAAGAGGAGGCACAGTCAAAAAGTCAGGTCGTTCTTTGAGTGATGAAGGCAAAGATTTTTGCGTTTGTAAAGCTTTAACTTTCGTGGCATTAGTATCTAGTGAACCTCCCTTATTTAATTTGCTTGTGCCTTTAGATTTCTCATCTGGTTTAGGCTTGAGAGTAAGTTTCTTCTTTTCTTTACGCTTAATTCTCTCAATATCGGGCACTATCTGATCTTCACTAAGGTCTGATAATTTCCTAATACTTCCTCTAGGTGAGTTCAAAGAAGACGTTGGAGATCTTGAAGGCGATTTAGATATCGGTGATCTCGATAAAGGCGATTTACTCATTGGCGATCGAGACGGTGACTTGGCTTGAGATGCCAATTTAGTGAGATCATATCTACGTTTGAAAGACCTCGGCCGTCGCTGAGCTACTAAATCTTCTAACAGTTGCAACTCTTCCTGATCTATAACAACAGATTTCATTTCTTCAGCTTGCTCTGCTTGCTGAGACTCTTCTTCAACTTCTTCAATCTTTTCAATTGTATCTTTTTTCACAGTTGGAATTTTGTTTTTGTCGTCGATCAGAGGTTTTTCTTCCAGTATTTCACCTTCTTCGTTTATATCTTCAACGGTATCATCTTTAGAAGAAAACGCGTTCATAGGCGGGAGCCTGTGTAATTGAATGACAGGCGTGTCCAAGCTTTTAGCTCTGCGACTAGCTGTTGGAGAATTCTGAGTTGCTTTTTGTCTTTGCAAAGAAAATACTGAGCCCTCTGATAAGTTCAACCGAGCATGTGCGAAAAGAATAGGTGTTCCGCCAGGTTTACGTAGCATCGGCGAAATCAATTCATCGCGTAAACTCTTTTTGATATCAAGCTTATCTTTCTTGTCATCTTTTGAAGCTTCGCTCTTCTCTTCCGATTGTGTACGTATCCCAGTAACTTTCTGAATTTCCATGTCAGCTA
This sequence comes from Ostrinia nubilalis, assembly GCF_963855985.1. Lineage (NCBI taxonomy): Eukaryota > Metazoa > Arthropoda > Insecta > Lepidoptera > Crambidae > Ostrinia > Ostrinia nubilalis. Next base: position 15,028,651 of record NC_087089.1, on the reverse strand, counting down.
AATGTTCATCATCTGATTTGAGAAATTCAGTACTCTCTAATATTGGAGAGGGGATGTTATCGTTATACTCCCATGTAGAACTCTCTTTACTGACTTGTTTAATTTCTGGAACATTTTTAATTGCAACATCATCTTCGGAGCTCGGAATTGAAATTGAACGTTCAGATATACGTCGCAACTCGGTCGCATTCCCACTGACACTGTCAAGTATCTGAGGATTATATTTAGCTTCAAGTTCTACTAATTTACGACACTGAGGCGGTGACCCTTCTATCTCAGTCGAACTCATAGTTTGACCACGATGCCATGCTCCCGATGTAATTTTATCATACTCATGCTGAAGTATAGGTTCTAACTCTTTTCGAGATTGCGGGGGTGAAAACTCCAATTTTGGAGCAGCTTCAGTTGTACCGAAAACATCATCTGAATCCACACTCTCATCGTCAGATGAAAAAGACGTAATTCGAATCTTATTACTATTCTTCGTTTTTATTTTACCACCGGTCCCCTTTTTCCCAGTACCTCGACCTTTTGGACCTCTCTTTGGAGGCAGTTTTTCAGATTTTAATTTGATATCAGCGCGAAGTTTTTCCGCAGCTGTCATTGACTTTTGTTCTTTACCTATTGGCGGTTGTTGCACGTTACGACCGTTAATAGTGAACTTAATATCATGTGGATACTGAGGTTCCTGTCTGATGCTGTCAGTTTTGGAGCTCGTAGCCGAGTCGCTTTCTATCTGGCTGAGTTTAGAATTCAGAGTTTCAAGCAAAACCGGATCAAGATTTTTAGTGATATCCCGCTTAGGACTCGGCATGTGTTGCATCTGTCCACTCTTATCGACTTCTAATGTAATCGGATCCACCTTAGACAAGTCTATATTTTGCGTGAACAGGAAGTCACGACTCTCAACTTCCAAGAATTTGGAACTATGTTCAACTTGAATACTGTTTCTTGGTGATTTCGGCGATTTGGGCGACTTTGGCGATTTCGGGGATTTGGGCGACTTTGGTGATTTTGGAGATTTAGGCGACTTCGGTGACTTTGGAGACCGTGGTGACTTCGGATGATCGTGATACTTGCACCTAGGGTGCGCGCTGACAATGTGGCGGCCATTCTGAGGCGGAAGCATTATAATATCAGGTGGCTGTCTCTTGTCGTCGTTTGGAGACGGGGCCGTTCCATTCATAACGTGCCTTTTATGCAACACGTATGGTATGTCATAACCGTCATCGACAACCTTTTTGTTATCTTTGAATCCAGCTTTGAACGCGTCGAATTCTTTAAAGTAATTCTTTGGTAAATCGAAAGGTGGACGCACATGATCTGGGAGCCTTGAAGGCAACTCAAAGTGAGACCGTTTAGTTGCGATCGGTGGAGCGCTAGGAATCTGACGGAATATGTAGTCTTCGTCACTTGATTCTGCTGGAGTTAAATCGATTGACTTTTGATGCATCAAGACGTGTCTACGTGAATTGACACTACTGAAGCGCGGCCGATTGGCAAGACTATTCGGATCACTTTTAGTCCTTTCCACAGTAGGGTGGGTGTATGGAACAGCGGTGTCCGCCAAACGGCTACTGGAGCTAGTATCCAGAATAAGCTTCGGATTATATTCATCAAAGTGTGTTTTTGCCATCAATTCCTCTTTCAAGCTTTCTTTCCGCACCATGTGAGTGTGGACTTTCCCTCGCATATTTTTATCAAACTCTGACTGCAGTATCGGTGGAGTACCGGACTGTAAGGCGGCTTTATTTACTTTGTTTTTCGTGTACTCGATACTGTCCATGGCGGGTAGAACACGCACGTTCACGTCAGATTCATTAGAAGATTCCTTTACGAGGTGAGAATTTGGAGCATTCTCTTTGCTCGTCGAACGTGTGAGAGATTCTATCTTTTCTTTGTCGAAACTGAACACAGTGTCAGAAGAGCGACGTCTTTGATAGCTATGCATTTTTGCCGCTCTACTACTTTCGATTTCTGTATCGAGGCCAGCTATTTTCTCGGGCCATATGTGTGTAGTTTGTGGATGCATTTCCTCCTCCTCAGTAGATATTTCATCTACTTTCTTAGGAGGACTTATGTCTGAATAGTGAGCGTACGAGTCCAATTCCACATTTTGCAAACTAGCAGAATGCATCGGACTCGGTTCCTTGTGCTTGGTGTTGCTGGGAAACGTCGAGTACGGAGTAGGTATGTGATAGTAATTAGGCGAGTTAATGAGATTAGCTATCAAATCCTCGTGCGACTTATCAAATAAGGTCCTAACATTTTCACCGTACTCGGGTTTCTCCATGCCTATGAACGTAGACTGCGTGTCATAGAAATCTTTAGCAGAATCGGGACTAGAAGACGGCGATATCGGCTCGAACGGATCGATGTACGCGTTCTGGACACTCGTAATGCTACGCCGACGCAGCCCTATCTCGTCGGGTTCGTATAAATTCTTTTTACAATCGTAGTAATCCGATTTCGAGTCTTGACTCGACGTCCTCGAGCCGGAGCGGTCGGAGCTCTTACTTTTGAGCGTTTCGCGAGATTTCTTACTGTCCGTATGGTAAACGCTGTCGCGAGATTTCTTGCTGGATTCCGCGCTGCTCTTCGATAACTTCGAATCGTAAATTTCGCTCCTCGACTCCTGGCTGGACGTCCGCGAGCCGAGCGCTCGCTTGATCTCCTTGTAGAAGCTGCCGTCGGAGCGGACCGAGAGCTTCTCGCGCGGCAACACGCGCGGGTCGTCGATGAGGAACGGGTCGAGCGGCAGGTCGTCGTCGCTCCGGTACTTACCCACGCCGGCGTCCAGCTCGGGCTCGCGGTCGTCGCACTCGGACAGGTGCGACAGCGAGCGGTCGTCGTCGGACGGCAGGTCGTTGCCCGAGTCCAGCGAGCACGAGCGCGTGCGCAGCGCGTCGGAGCGCGGCCGCACGCGCGCGTAGCGGCGGTGCTCGGACTCGTCGTCGGAGCGCTCGATGACCTCGTAGCTGTCGTGCGAGACGTCGTCCTGCGAGCCGGCGCGCGGGAAGGCGGGCTGCTCGGGCCGCGGCTCGCCGCCGGCGCCGGGGAACGAGGACGAGTAGGCGCGGCCGATGAGCTCGCGCTGCGAGTCGAGCGAGCCGCGGCCGAAGGCGAAGGCGAGCAGGCGCGCGTCGTCGTAGCGCGTGACGGGCGAGTCGACGCGGCGCGTGGCGTGGTAGGAGTCGAGCGAGGCGAGCGCGCTGCGCGCGTGCGAGCGCTTGGCGCGGCCGGCGTCGTCGAAGCTGAAGTCGCGCAGGTTGCGGCAGGAGGCGCTGCGGCGGCGCGGCGGCGGGCCCGCGGAGCCGTCCTCGGCGGCGAGCGAGCCGCCGGAGCGCGAGGAGCGCGCGGAGGGGCAGGCGGAGTACATGTTGGTCTGCGAGAGCTCGTACTCGAGGCGCTCGGAGGACTCGCGGAAGCTGGAGCGCTGCTTGGGCAGCACGAAGTCGGGGTAGGCGCTAGAGGGCGCGGCGGGCGCGGCAGGGCGCGTGGCAGCGGGCGCGGCAGGGCGCGCGCGGCAGGGAGAGGCTGTGGGGCTCTGACCTGGGGGCGGGCGGGGGCGCGGGGCACGCGGCGGCGGAGTGGGCGCGCGCGCGCGGCCACTCGCGACCGAACTCCGCAGGTTCCATGTATTCTCCGGAGAACCCTGGAATCGTTGTGATTGCTATAGTAACGTTCTTTATTCTTCACAAAAATCGACCCTCCCGCGACAAGCACTTTCAAACGTATGCATCCCCACTTCCCACCAATATTGGCACCATTTAAAAGCCTACTTCTAAACTTCATTTCATTAAAGGAAATGTTTTTATCTCAAAAATGTGTCTGTAGAAGAATCCAGAGTCACTTCTTCAAAAAATAGGTAGTTACGCTTGAACCAACTTGTATGGCTATAAAACTGTTAAGTTGGGATTAATCGCTATTCAACTGTTAAAGAGGACATGTGAGATCATTATTTGGTTTTAGAACCATAAAAATTGGTCTAATTGATCCCAGAGATGGATGAGCCCAAAGTGAGGTCTTTTTTCAAGTCACATTTATTGTATATCGCGTTTATGTTAATCGTTTATTAAGAAATTAAATGTGTTTTTCTTAAAGGATATTTATTGGGCTTTCAAATAACACCAATATTGTTGGGGCACCATGATTGCGTCAGAAGAAACGAGTTTTCCTGTAAAACGTAGGTGGGCCGATTTTTGTGATGACCAGTATAGTTCATCAAAACTATCGCCCGATTGCGCATTATTCGAGATACCAGATTAATGAGGTGCACATTTGAGTAATGAGATAACAAAAGGTAAGCTCACCGATGGTGTCGTCATCTGATGAGGCGGAGGCGAATCCGCCGTAGGACGATGGTTGACCTCGACACGGGTCACCAGCTCGGGAGCACCCTGCGGAAGGTCACGCGTCTGTCACTGCGGCGGTTGCCATGGCAACACAGAGGGCGGTGCGCGTCACGTGCGGTGATGTGCTCGTACGACATTTATCAGAGGTGCTAATGACGATGTTCATTTGTTATTGCTTTATGTACACGACTAATGTAACAATGTACGATCGACTTTAGATTGTTATGAAAATCGAATCTTACATTACACTCGAACACACTTGATGAAGGAGCACCTTTACACCTAGCGTGAAACTACGAAAATAAGACTACCCAAAATAATGAGCGCTTAATTGGCACTAAATAATTATAACTATTTTAAATGCGCGGCAAAACCAACACCAACCAATAGGATAGAACTCTTGTCTCTATGTCTACGATATGAATCGTCATTGGCACCTCAATAGATAGAAAAAATAAGTAATGTATTAGAAAATTCAATGTGGCATTTTCATCACTTGTGGAATAAAATTTTAGAAAAGTGTTTCCATGGACGTGATCGTTAATGGCCCCATGAACCGTGTTTCACCCGAAAAATGTTGCACAATCAAATATTTTGAAGTAGTTACCAATACCTGTTGACAATATTTTGGTATCATCAGTAATCAAATATATTTTCTAAGCTCAGTGTGTCCTTACAAAAAATGAAAGAAAATATGCTACGCCAACGAGCAACTAATTTCTATCGGTCTCATGAATAGATTCTTTTTTTTTTTCATAATTAATCTTTTCAATCAATATTTGCTCGTCAGGTAGCGGAACCATCACCTTTAAATTGGTCTATGACAAACTTTCGACACTATTTTCTGTAAGGACATACGTTACACTTTTGATTGGGCAACATTAAATAAGGGAAAGATTGTTAGGACAGAAATGAGCACCGATGGAGTTTAGAGACGAGAGAAAAAAGACAATATATTCGGCGGCCTTACGATTTGGCTGCAGTACAGCTTTGACAGCTGAAAGAAACAAATAAAAACAGATGCTATTGTCAAGTGCTTGGAAATAAATTGCTAAGCTTTGGCTAGAGTGAAGCTATCATTATGTAGGTCTACATAGTGTAAGCTCTCTACATACAATTGATCAGACTAAAGATATATATAGGTATAGTCTGTTTCCGTATTTTTCTTGTATCAGAAGTTATTTTTAGGTGGTATTTAATATCATACTCATACAGACATAAAAATATGCTAATTTTGAGAATACATATTTTCACATTACTAACATTAAATAAGATGTAGCTAGATCAAACTAATATTACACAGTAAATAAGTTATCACAGACATCTTACTAATAGATTTTGCACTAGTCCGCTATCGACCGTTAGGTGATCGCGTTAAAAATAAGCATACACATACCTTGTCCCTCGTGGTGGCATAGGCGGTAGCTGCGAGAGGCGGGCGAGTCGCGCCCTCCGAGGTGCGTCGCTGGGCCGCCCTCTCCGCCGCCGCGCGCGCTTCCTCCGCGCTGTATCCCTTCATCATCAGAGAGGCCTCCAGGTAGTGAGGCTGCTTGTCCCACTCCAGGGAAATCGCTGGACAAACGATTTTAAGTTACCATTTTGAAGCGTAGGGTCGCCGCCAATCAGTTGACAGATTAGATTCGGACCGAATAGATTCTGAGTCTCTGCAGACTACAGTCTTTTAACTGCTGATAGTTTGGTCGGCTTCTAATTTGTATGTGGAGAACCGGCCAAAATCAGTGTTGATGTGCGTAACTCGCGTACATACTTTTACAAGACAAAAATCCTCCTAAGCTTTTGTTACAAAAATCAAGATTCAATTGGGATCTGATAAGCACGGCGGCGTGGCGCAATTCGTTCCATTCTTACTTTTCCGAGCAGATGCAAGTGGGGCCACTTACATTTGGTCCCATTTACAAATGTTTACAGACGGATAACACCTACAAAAGAGTTCGACTTTGCAGGTCGAAAATGTAACAACTAATGTATCCTAGTCTTTTTATGGGACGAACTGCGTCAAACCCCACAGCACAAGCTAGCCAGCGGTACGTACCGTCGGAGCCCGGCGGCAGCGGCAGCAGCGGGTGCGCCGACACGCTGGTGTTCAGCGGCGGCGGCGCCACGGACGCGCGCGAGCCGCCCGCCGAGCGCGACGCGCGGAACGACCCCGCCCTGCCGACATCGGGCAGAGGATGGTGACACCAGCTTTTGGTTAGCCTAACCGTGAGCAAGCCCGACTATACTAACTCCCGGACGGGTTTATGCGCAACGTTTTAGACGCCCGATCGGATTTCTAGCACAAGTCAAACTCATTCATTATGGTTAGACTTTATGAGTATGACCATTGGCCCTTTTATGCATGTTTGGCCGGGTCTGACGCAGAATATGCACTTCGCAAAATGCGCATTTTTCTATATTATTATAATACATACTCTACAGCCTCTAAATTATTAAGAAAAGTGCGCATTTAGCGATATGCACACACATGAGTTGGACTTTTGCTAGTAATCCGTCCGATCGCGTGAACCTTTCCTTTGCATCCCACTTGTGACGTCCACAAATCCAATCTAAAAACGATTCTTGTTTTAACTGTTATACACGAACTTCGGTACAGGCCAACTTACATTATGAATTCAATGGATGATAAATAAGTATGTAGGATGCATTGAAAAAGTCACAACAGTATAAAGTTGACGTCTATCTGTAAATGCCTCTCCCTGAGGCGCTATTCAAAACGCCGAGTGTAAATCCGTTTTACGTTATTGTTTTAAATATGACGAATTTATTTATTCACGTATTTATAAGAGCGAAAGGTTTCGCGATACCTTTATGATATTTAAATTGCGCATGAAATTAGAGTGCCTTCCGGTGAAAAGGAAATATACAATACAATATTAATTTACACTCAGCATTCAAAAGAGCGCTCTGACATTTGATACCCCAAGAAGAAAATGTTTCGGGCCTGCGCACTAACTTAAATAAGTTGTGATGTTTGACCAGACATTGCTCGGGCCTGCACTCCGTTCGATACTTTTTGAACTAATACAAAAAGACAAGATCCTGCGCTTCGACCAATTTCATTTTCTGCTATTGTAACGCGAAGCAGCGTTTTTACTGTCTAATGGATGTGCTTGTGCTATCCCTTAGAGATCAAAATAAAGTTTTACATACTTTGGTGGGTTATCAGAAAGAAAACCAACCGGGCCTGCGCTATTCAATTTCATTTCCCAATAATCATAAGGTCTTGGGCCATAGTGTTACATCATTTTTCATCGATATCTTTCAAATCATTCAAAAGTCTATGGTGTTCGTGGCCTATAAAAAACCACCAGCTATACCACGAGTAACTGGCGTAGTTATTGTCTGATAACATAATCAAACGAAGGTAACACGTCGACTGTGACATTGAGTCGTCGCAATAAAACCCAAAATAAAAAATAAATTACTACATTTCGAATAATAAACTTCGTCACGTTTACATAACGTTCACGTTACATACACGCAACTTTAACTTCTGAAATAAACAAAATCGAGCCCACATCGTGTGCACATTTTTACAAATTGAGGGTAGACAAAAATCTAATGGGGCATTCAGACAACTCGACACAATGTGCAGTGCAGGAAGGGTTACATTTATTTTACAAAAAAAACTTTTTTATTAAAATATCACCGGAGTCTATACACACATAGGTGGTTTCAAAAGTGCTTGTGAATCTATAAAAAAGTGACGGAGAGCTATGTGAAACTCGTTGCTTCGACAAGCGCGATGCAATCGCTAGATAGGTAGAAGTTAATGTCGGTAACGGATAACAGTGGAGCGCAGACCCAGAGTTAAAAAAATCCCTAAAATTGACCGAGCACACCATCCTCCGACCGATTGTCACAGCCGCCGCCACGACCGTGGTAACTTGGAAGAAGCGAAGTCTCAACGGATACAGCGCATGCTCGAGAATGCTAGTCACCATCGATATACAAACTATTCGAAGCCTCACTAACCAGTTGAGATTAGTCGTTTTTAGGGACTTTTTACGTTACATCATGCAAGAGTTGGCCGGCGTCGCGTAACGGTTACTCCCACACAAACGCCCACGAGACAAAACCAAAAGCTAGCGTCCCCAGCCCATGCTAACCACTCACCATACTTTTACAAATATCCTATGTTTCGCAAAATATAAATATCCCTTCACTGACTTAGGACTACGTGTGTTCACGATAACTTGCGGACAATAGATGTGTGGACAGATCAGGATATTTCTTGTCTGTTTAAATAAAATAATTTTCTAAAAAAACTGAATGTTTGTGTTAATATTCGAACAGATTTTTTTTCATGTCTAATAACTCAACGTTTTCGGAGCAAAATTTTGACAGGTATCATCATTGCAGTTTAGCGAAAAACTGCTAGGGTGCCTTTGACGGCTCCAATCGGTTAGACTGGGTAATTCTGTCTTTCTTAACAGCGTACTTATTACATACACATTTAAAGCATCAGACTTGATTACCCAGTGGTCTACATTCCTATATCACATTTATGTCACATTTCAGCTACACAGAGGTCTACAATACGTCTACAAGCGACTATCTACACTATGATAATGAGGGCTATATCGCTACGTAAGCTGTCGGTCATGCAACGTGGGGCTATGCGTGAGGCATGCGTGACGTACCTTTGGAATGTTTGTCGTTTCACGTAGTTGTCTCGCACGAACTCTACGATTTGTTTCTGCGTTTTGCCGCTATACCTGTACAATATACAAAGAGTTAAACAAATTACTAAAATGACAAAAGGTGGTTCATACTGTAAACTGGAATGTATTGGAAGCAAAAAATAACCGTTTTGCCAAAATAAGAATAAGTAAGAATTTTTGGGGATGGTATAAAGAAAAGGGAAAGACATAAGATCCCAATGAGTCGAGATGCACTACGCTTAGGCGATGCCCTTTAGTATAGGATAAGATTCAAAGGCCATAATGTAGAACAATTTTTTTCACTACGTCGTCTGACGCTGTCAAACAGTTCTCCAAATAAAAAATAAATAAATTTAGGTTGTTGTGCACTGCATACCTAAATGAGGATCCCCTAGATATGACCCTGGTTTTATGCCTCGGCAGGCGGGGCACGCTGGTACACCGGAAGAAGCCGTGGTTCTCGACGCATTTCTTCCAGAAGTTTTTGCATTCGTTGCGACCTTCGAAGAAGAATTCCACCACGTCTCTGTATGCTCCCTAGAAAATCAGATAAAAGAAGTGAATTTTCAAATCTACCTATTGGAGTTCTTTTCATATAAATAATTTTGGTCCAGGGTCGAAAGTTAAAATGAAATTCTAATCTCCGATGGATTAGAACAATACATTACCTACTCACTTCGAGGTAGCCTGCGAGAAAGTTAGCCGAAGTTCGAAGCGCATATCTATAAATCCCCAATACGTGTAAACTACACTATGGTTTCTAAAGTACGGCCAACGAGAAGCGATACTAAATGTAAACAAACCCAATGTCATTGTCATTTGGAACAGTAGGGGTGGGTTGCACCGCTTATCTTTAACGGTAACTATGACGATAACCGGTGCTTTTTGTATGGAATTTGACAGATTTTTGACGTTTGTCAAAGTTAAAGTTAGATGGTGCAACCCAGCCTAAGGGTTTGACTTTGACATATTTTGGCGGGAGAACGAGACATTACGACAAAATACACAAGATGGTAAGAGACAGAATAGATTGTCAATTCAAAAGTCGAATCGACCTTTTGTATCGCTTCTCGTTGGCCATACTTTACACGATCGTATTTGGTCAAGGTTGATCAACATAGCGAGTAGTGTATCTGAGCTAATGGTTCAAAATCTATTGCGAAAATTTGACGTTAATGTTTTCCAATTCCTATGAGAATGCGCATTAGTCATGTACATATTTCTACTCACATATCCCTCCGGATGCAGCTTGATGAGGAACTTTTTCCTCTTGAAGGATATCTTCCTGATCTTGGCCCAGCTGAAGGTGTTGATTTTCGTGAAGTTCTGGAACACCACGATGCCCATATGCGCGACCGCCAGGTTTAAGGGCACGTTGTCGTGGTCTTTGGCCGGGTGCATTTTGATGCCTGCATAAGTAAATATCAGAATGATATACAAACATTAAAAACAATAAAAATTAGTAGTGACTCGCTGGTAGCTCGCACTTATTGCATATATTGTAAATGGTATTTCCTGTATGAAATAAAAGACTGATAAAAGTGACCGAGTTTCTACTACACTTTTTCTGAGCAATAGCTGATATATTGTCCCGAAGTGATGTAGTAAGCTATTTTTGGGATATTCCCTAAAAAGGGTCACCAGTTCTCCAACGCGCAGAAACTCTTCCGCATTTAAACAGGTTGACAAATTAAAAGGTTTGGTACTACTGTATTTTGCTTATTTACGAGCATAATGCATATTGTTTACATACCATATAACTCGCATCTTCGTGCTGTCTCCAATAAATTCAAGTCCGCTTCCGCTGGACTTTGACCCCTGTACAGCAAATAAAAAACACATAAGTCAATGACTGAGAGTAGTAACTACAAAGTCGCTAAAACCAACTGCAACTACCCAGCAAAATTTAAAACTTTAATTACTGATTAAAAAAACGTGCCATGATAATAATTATTTTATTACTCACGTGTGTTTCTTGTGGTTCTCCATTATCCGGCGCTCGGACTCCGAGTCCTGCCCGGGGAAGAACTTGTACCCGCTCAGGTACGTGTGGTCCGGGTAGTCCTCAGGGACGAAGTCGCCGCACTCCGCTGCCGGATAATTGTTATTTTGAATCTTATTTTATCTCACTAAAGTTCAAAATATGGCGGCATCAATTTTGCCACACACTTTACCTGTCAATCTTTACAACTGGCGCTGACCACCGACTTTTAGTTGGCCGATAGTTGGGCCCGATTTTAATTTGTATGAAGAATCGGCCGATACCAAATCGGTGTAATGTGCGCACTTTTATACATCTCCATACTGCCCAACAGCCCGATCCAACTATCGGCCAAGTAAAAATCAGTGGTCAGCGGCCTAGGCTTCATAAAGATTGACAGGTAAAGTGGAAACTACGCGGCAAATAGTAGACACATTTTTTTTCTCTTTAAAATTGAATCAAAATCAAATCAAAATCAAAAATATTTATTCAGTTTAGACCACAAGTGGCACTTATGAACGTCAAAATATAGTAAACACTCAGAATACAGAACAAACCAGAAGGAGTGTTCGATAACATTTCTACGCGGCAACTTGTGTCCAAAATACTTCCCCTCCCGCGCCCCTCTACCCCCTTTAGTGTTACTAGCGCCGTGTGACACCCCCATTTTTGGGGTAAAATTATGTAATTTTTTAAAGAGATGTTAAACAAGTAAAAAATAAGTGAGTGAAATAAGTACACACGGCCACAGTGTTAACTATCCATTTCCGTTTTTGCTCTCGCTCTTATCAAATGGTGATTCTTTGCGATAGAACGAGACGACATGACTGGCCATAGGCATAGATAGTACCTACCTACCTATGAATTTAATTTTTACTCCGAAGTAACTAAGTGTAGATGATTATTTATTTCTATTAAATAGTGTAATATACTATATGTAGGTATAATATGTTATTTAAAAGTCAATTACAAAAGTCGAATATAAATTTTAGAATGCCAAGTAAAACAAAAAAGAAACTTAAGGTTCTTTATTATGTAAACATATCGACAACAAAACATTTGTTTACGGCGCAGTAGTGCTTTTAGTTTAACTTTTCTTGGAGTCAATAACAGAATCCAAATCAAAAACATCACCAATACTTGAATTTGATTGCGAGGCAACTCTGGCTGTGTATCCTGAAAGAAAATCAGAGTAAGTATGTAAGCAATAATTAATTACTTAAAATTATTATTAAATATACAAATATTGCTGCTGCTGATCTGTTGATACCAATGCCTTACTTTTGAATAAATGGGAAAGTATGAAATTCACGATAGTAATTTATTATCTCCTCATTATTAGGGAGTAATATTATAAATGAATTCAATATATTAAAATCAAATCAAAATCAAAAATATTTATTCAGTTTAGACCACAAGTGGCACTTATAATTTAATTAATCAGGTTGTCATGTCATGGATGAAATTACACTAAAAACTAATTAAAACAAAAAGGATGGGGAAAATATTCCATTATTCTGTGGTAACGCTAACAAAATTAACGCGTGAATTTTTTATAGACAAATGTAATTCAATATAAAAAAGTAGGGTAAAATATTCCGTTGACCTGTGGCAACACTTACAAAATACAACCGTGTTTTTTTTTGAAAATTATTATTTAATTATAATGAATTGGAAATGTGCTACTTACGGATAAAACATGATCCCATGCACTTTCTTCGTAATTCCAGTAGCATTCTTACATGTTGGAACGGCACAAGACGGCATAATTTAATTATAAAGTGTCAATCTGACGGATATGTAAACAATGCGCGCGCCGGCCATTGACTAATTGCTCTAAAGTCAAATTAGTGCGATTTGGAGTAATTTATATGAATACACATTTACGCCCGTTGACGGTTTCTGGTTTGTTCCGTATTCTGAGAGTAAACAATAAAAAAGAAAAGTAGCCCTTATGGGGCACTTTACATGTCTCCTAATCTTTTGGGCCCTACCAGCGCTTCGAGACAAGTGCTGAGAAGAAACGCCGGAACAAACTCAGTCACCACTAATTGCCAGGAATTGGAATAAATGTTTCATTGGTTTCGAACCTTAAGTTACCTCGCTAAACTTTAAAATAGGACACCACCAGGCAAGGTTTAGTGATAAAGATTGATGGGTAAAGTTTTGCTTCCTTCCAAAAGTTGCTGTGCCCTAAGTGGGTCCATTTTTATAACTGCCCGAATTGTAAGACCTAATGTGAATGCGTTAACTAGGTAAAGCAATTGAGTATTGAGTCATGTTAAAATCTTTTTTTTCTCCCTTTGTAACTACAACGGGGAAATGTTAGCCGGGGTCAACTTGTATCAGCTCAGGTAGGTGTGGTCCGGATAGTCCTCCGGGACGAAGTCACCGCACTCCGTTATTTCAATACGGATTACAAAGTGATAGGAGGTTGATGGGTAAAGTGGAAACAAATAAATAATAATAATAATAAATAGTATTTATTTTCTCATCACAAACATTACAATGACACAAGTTATTAAGCACATTACAATTCAAAAACAAAGTTGTTTGTGTGAGACTGATGCCTGTGATAGGTATTTGCATACCTGTAGATATTTTTAAAACTCCCAGTTGTTTCAAGGTGTTTGAATCTAATTCTACATGGCAATATTAATTTGAACTAAATATATTGTTAAACATATCCGAAACAAGTGTCTCAACAAATCGGATTTACTTCTTGTATAAAAGATTTTTCTTTCTAGTTAGCTATTTATTCCAAAGCGTGTATAAAGTAGCCTGTTTGAGATTCAAAATAAGATCATGTTTACTTTTTTAACTATGTGTCACCAAATAGTGACGCGGTGGTGCGTAGTGAAATCACTACATCTAATATCTTATAAGGGCAAACAACAGAAACAATATCCCAGCCTAACACCCCAAAACAATCGCTCACAAGCCAGTTATGCGAGCACTTACAGGGGAGTCCGCTGGGACCCCACTCCGTTATGAATGGTCCGTTAGATATTTACGAGCGCCTGCAGTGATCCAGTTAATAAAGTTTGCCTAGAAATGTCAAGGTGTGACGTGATGCAATATTGCTAGTTCTAGATCTTCAAAGGCTGGAATAGGCACTCAGGTAACATAAGACTACATCTATTCTTAACATTAGCTGGCTATAGTGGAATACAAAGGGTTTCATAAGAGTTTTAACGTGGACTTGACTCACTTCGAACTTCGAAAGATCAATACTTTAAACATACTTTATACGGTCATATGCTATGTAAAAATATGATCTGATGATTGGAGTCTCAAGGATAAAGCTATTTTGACGAATGCATTTACGAAAATAATAATAAAGTTTGGATTCTATATGGGAGAAATGACGTGACAAAAACTTTGTGAGGCATACATAATCTACTCAAACTATCTAAACATTTGTTTTATTACTTTTAGGACCAACAAATCCATTTTCTTTCTTCAAAAATACAAATTCAAAATCCTATTAATAACACAGACGTGTCGTTAAAACCCTTTGTTAGGTGTCACGTTTCGAAATTGCATGTCGTCTGAGCGTGGCTGTTTATTCAATTCGCTTGATACGCTGAATTACCGGCACATAATACATCTCCACGTATTAGGGTTGCTACACATATAAGCGGGCAGACATAGTTGGTTTGGTAGTATTTGTTGAACAATATAAAGTCGACCAGGATAAATTAATACACTTGTTCGGACACATTGGCTAGTGTATTTGTGAAGATTTCTGCTGTGAGTTTCACCCGGAAGCCATTTCCACAGAGGTATTGGCTATCTTGTTTGTAATTCCTAAAATAAATAAATAAACTGCCGAAACACAACAATGCTCTTAACATTGTTGCTATGGCGACAGATTTCAATAAGTTGGTGGTAAAGCCTGGTCCGTGAGCACGTAGAATTTTGTCCAATGACAAAATTCTACGTGCTCACGGACCAGGCTTTAGCTAACTAGGCGGACTAACAAAGCTCTACCAACAATCAGAGCAGAAAATTTTGCCTCCACTGGAAATCAAAAACAGGATCTGACATTAGACTACAGTGGTGATTGCGACACTTGTCCGGATACATTGGCTATTGTAAATGTGCGGCAAAGCCCGACTACATTATATTCAATTTTAACACCCAGCTGTGCCCATTAATGCCGGCCCGCTTATGTGTGTAGCAACCCTTACGACTTGGTAGCGTTGTCACGTGGACGTCATTTGTTTTCTTCAATGGGATAGCTTCATGTCTGCGGTTAGCAAGATTATTTATTTGTCTCGTTTTTTTGGCTACGCTTTTGCGAATATATTCAAGGCTAAAATAAATTTAACAATGACATTGAAGCAGAAAAAAATAAACGTTTCAGTAAAAAACAGTTTCATTACACATTGTCCAAAATAACACATTTCTTGACGATTATAGATGTTCCATAATAAAGGAAACAAACAATCTTAGCGTAAGCTGTATGACAAGTTAAACATTTACATTTCTTTCTTGTCATCTGAACGATAACAGGTTGATGACATGACATTGTTTGCAGTTAAAACATACGACCGCCGAGAACCTCCTCCATTTTTAAAGTCGGCTAAATATAAACTCACCCTGCACGATATAGCTGGCCATGAGCGCGGCGGTATTCTCGTTGCACTGGATGCAGCCTTGCGCGAGATCACGCTTCACCTGCGCGGGAAATAGAGTAAGATTATTGATTTATACACACATTTAGTTCAATTTGAGGGAATTTAATACGTATTTTGATGATTATTCACCCTTAGGCAAAACAACAGTTGAAATTAAAAAGAAGAAAAAATTTGTTAACCGGTGCAAGGCTCATAAATGGTCTAAGTTCACGGTCAAAATGTTAGGACGCTAAAGCTAAGCATATTTAGGGCGTGCAGGTCAACAAGCGCGGTCCACACAGCTTATGACCGCAGTCTGTGGAGGAACACTATTATGTGGTCGCGATCCTCATCAATGAGGGACCGAGGAAGAAGAAGGTAAGGCTACAAGTGCCCCTAAAGGACTTACTGCTTACTAATCATCATCGCGTCATGAAGTTTCCGCTGTAGGAACACGAATCTCCAGTTTATCAGAAGCTAATAGACGTTTTGATTTTTTACCTATACTCCTGTCTCCACGGTCTGGCTGGGTCGGTGGGCTGAATGTGAGTTTATATCAAACGCGCTCATTAGTGAGCGCGTTTAAAAAATGTATGAAAATTTTACTTTTTGAAAGTTTCCCGCTAGGGGCGCTGTACAATCCGTCATACATTTAATGTCATTTTTTGACGCGCTCACTAAAAAAAACTCGCACTAAGCCCTCGGGTGTGTAGAACTTGACGCAGAAGCGGAGCGTCGGCTCCAGCATCGTCAGCCCAGCTGAGGCACATGCTCCTCACTCCAGCCAGTACTGAACACAATATCAGAGAGTGACCGGCTCACCCGCAGGCAGAACAGGTAGCGCGTGAACTCCTCCAGGCTCCAGCATCGTCAGTCCAGCTGCGGCATATGGCTCCTCACCAGCTAGTACTGAACACAATGTCAGCGAGAGTGACTCATCTCACCTGCAGGCAGAACAGGTAGCGCGTGAACTCCTCCAGGCTCCAGCGTCGTCAGCCCAGCTGCGGCACATCGGCTCCTCACCAGCCAGTACAAAACACAATGATAGCGAGTGACTCGGCTCACCTGCAGGCAGAACAGGTAGCGCGTGAACTCCTCCAGGCTCCAGCACCGTCAGCCCTAGCTGCGGCACATTGGCTCCTCACTCCAGCTAGTACTGAACACGATGTCAGCGAGAGTGACTCATCTCACCTGCAGGCAGAACAGGTAGCGCGTGAACTCCTCCAGGCTCCAGCACCGTCAGCCCAGCTGCGGCACATCGGCTCCTCACCAGCCAGTACTGAACACAATGTCAGCGAGAGTGACCGGCTCACCTGCAGGCAGAACAGGTAGCGCGTGAACTCCTCCAGGCTCCAGCGTCGTCAGCCCAGCTGCGGCACATCGGCTCCTCACCAGCCAGTACAAAACACAATGATAGCGAGTGACTCGGCTCACCTGCAGGCAGAACAGGTAGCGCGTGAACTCCTCCAGGCTCCAGCACCGTCAGCCCTAGCTGCGGCACATTGGCTCCTCACTCCAGCTAGTACTGAACACGATGTCAGCGAGAGTGACTCATCTCACCTGCAGGCAGAACAGGTAGCGCGTGAACTCCTCCAGGCTCCAGAACCGTCAGCCCTAGCTGCGGCGCATCGGCTCCTCAACAACTAGTACTGAACACGATGTCAGCGAGAGTGACCGGCTCACCTGCAGGCAGAACAGGTAGCGCGTGAACTCCTCCAGGCTCCAGCGTCGTCAGTCCCAGCTGTGGCACATCTCTCCTCACTCCAGCCAGTACTGAACACAATGTCAGCGAGAGTGACTCATCTCACCTGCAGGCAGAACAGGTAGCGCGTGAACTCCTCCAGGCTCCAGCTTCGTCAGTCCAGCTGCGGCATATAGCTCCTCACGTGCAGCCAGTACTGAACACAATGTCAGCGAGAGAGACCGGCTCACCTGCAGGCAGAACAGGTAGCGCGTGAACTCCTCCAGGCTCCAACATCGTCAGTCCAGCTGCGGCACATGGCTCCTCCCGTCCAGCCAGTACTGAACACAATGTCAGCGAGAGTGACCGGCTCACCTGCAGGCAGAACAGGTAGCGCGTGAACTCCTCCAGGCTCCAGCATCGTCAGCCCTAGCTGCGGCGCATCGGCTCCTCAACAACTAGTACTGAACACTATGTCAGCGAGAGTGACTCATCTCACCTGCAGGCAGAACAGGTAGCGCGTGAACTCCTCTTCCAGGCGCGCAGGGTCGGGCGTGTAGAACTTGACGCAGAAGCGGAGCGTCGGCTCCAGCATCGTCAGCCCCAGCTGCCGGCACATCGGCTTCTCCACGTCTAGCCAGTACTGCGAATGTTTCACAATGAGAATAACTTGGCAAATAATCTCAATCAGAATGAGACTCCACAAAGAACGCTTTAACCCTTAAGTATAAGTAATAAAGAATTTTTTAAAATACATATTTAGTGACAACATGAAAGCTCACAGAGGTCTATGAGGCAAGCAATTAAGCATACGGAATCACATCGTTCACTGGGTAACTCTCACTCACCCTGGTGTTGTTGGTGTCCTGGTACTCCAGGCCGAAGTAGTCCGCCTCGAGCAGGTGCAACTGTCGACAGACCTGCTCGAACAGCACTCGCCCCAGCGCTTTCGACTGCAACAATGAAATAATGGCCCGTGAATCAATTGCCATACCTCACTGACATGACAATGGCAAGTGTCGAGTTACTGACACGACGGGATTACGGGTAAGGAAAATGATAGGATGGTGGGTATAAGAACTAAACAACAGCATGCACTCTAGCACCTTCGATTGCAACAATTGCACAATGGCACATGAGCGACAAGTGTCACGTCTTCCATCCGTTATAAAATATTGGGATTGGGACCGAAAAATCGTTATTTAATTTTAAGAAAGCCGTTAATGTACCGGCACACCTGCTCCAACAGCACGCGCCCCAGCGCCTTGGACTGCAATAATGCACGACAATAGCACGTGTGTCAAGTGCCATACCTCGCAACTGACATGACAACGGCATGTAAGCGACAAATTTCGAGCTACTGACACATCAATGGCCGCGCTAAGGGTGTAACAATGCGGGTTATAGCTTCTTGTTTTACAGTTGTTTGACTTAACGGGTAGAAAATGTTAGGATGATGGGTATGGAGACTCAAGAACAACTCGCGGCTAAGCACCTTCGACTGCAACAATGCATGACAATGGCACATGAACGACAAGTGGCCATTCGGCTGACATGACAATAGCCGCGTCGAGTGTGTAACGATACAGGTTAGAGCTCTCGATTTTGTTCTACGGCTTGTTAGACTTAACAGGTTAGGATGGGCATTGGGGCTGAAAAAGTTTAGTTACTACCTTAGTTAATGGTCATTTCCCATGTAAATGAATTCAATGATATTGCTGTGACATGTAAGACATAAAGACATTTGAGGAGTTGAACAACGAAATGTAGACAAAACAGTCATTTGTACTTTGAATTGGACTTCTTATGAAAGACTTCTTTGAGGAAAGATGATTGAATAGAAGGTGATATTGAAATTGAGGAAGTATATTATTGTTTATTCGTTTACATCACCATTGCAACCTACAAACAAGGTTACAAGATGAATCAACTGATTTATGAAGCTTGCAAAAGAATTTAGTCCCGATGGCCAATAAAAATATTAGATTGTTTGGAATTTCGAAGCATTAGTGGCCTTCAAATTCCAATATGTACTAGGTATGTGCAAGTGGCCCAATTAGACCGATAAAAGTATCTCATTTTCCGAGCCGAGCTCAACTGTAACATTGCATTAAACGAACATTATTTTAACCGGTCACGAAACATCGTTTATTTATCGTCGAAGTATCGAAAACCGTTTGTAATTAACAAGAAAGAGCGCTTCGAAACGGTACAACAAATTAGGCGAGCTCTGTAAAGATGAAATGGACTTACAGTGAGCCTGTAAGAGAAACATAGAATAATAATATTTCGATGTGCGTAGTTTCTATGACGTTTTTTAGACACAGAAGGACTGGGAGCTCTAAGGGAGGAAAAGGAGATAGACTCCTTCAGTGCTAGCCTTTACATCGTATACGGTTAAGTAATTTCTACCGACCATCTCAGTAAGTCATCATCATCACCACCGTTTTCATCATCATTTTTTAGCATAAACTTTTGAATGATGAAACTCTCCGCTAATGCAAACCAATCTTTTTACCAAACAACTCAAACTAATAGACATAATTTCTTATAGTAATATGGTAGAGCAGGCTGTCTCAAATTCCAAGTAATAACGATCGACAGCAATGTAGAACTATTGTATGTAGAAATAGGCCATTGTGTTTCTACTTGCTGCCAATTATGTGTTTATTAACGTACCTTGAAAAATGTAACACTTAAACGTAGAATTAAACTAATTTAATACCAATCAAGCTGTCTTGGTTAAATATACAACACATTAAAAATGTGTGCCAAGAACACATAAAAGGGAATGAAAGAAGAAAAAACTAGATGTAAAAATCTAGTGTTTTACAGAAAGTACATTTTCGCTGGAAAATGTATAACGTTTTGAGGATTCAACCATCACCTTCTAATGATTGTTTTACGAGTATGTTTTCCGTACGATTAAAAATTAAATGCGAAGAAAATATATAATATGAAGTAATAAAACAAGTTAACTAATACTTAGCAACGTTCGTACCAGTATGTAATTGCATGCCGTAATTTAAACTTCTCGTTGGATACTGTGAGAACATAAGGTGCCATTATATGTAACATTTTGTCCCTTCAGGGCTCGGGTTGATGGGGACTTTTAATTGCATAATTCACGGCTAGTTAACTAAACTCATTACTTTCGTCGGGTTAAAATAACATCACGGTGAACAAGCTAGAATTTATCGGTGTAAAGCAAACGTTGCTGTGGTTGGGAGTAGATGGGTGACCATCACGACTTTATAAGTCAGAAATATATGTCATCTTATGCTTCGGAAAACATGAAAGAAGTATATTGACATTAAAATGCATTTTTTATTTAGAAAGAGATAGTGTAGTTTTTTGTTATTCAGTTTCACGTAAGAATTACCGCATTTTGTCATTTTTTTTTATGTGACAGAAGGCAAACGAGAAGACGGATCACCTGATGGTAAGTGAATACCGTCGCCCATAGACACCCGCAGACACAGGGGCTCGTAACGAAATTAAAGTGATATGAAACATACAGAATGGCAGAAACAAATACAAAATGATCAACCCAATCACAACTAACGTTTCAATTTGCTTCCCTATTTAGCGTATCCATTTTTCCGCAACAAAACTCGGAATATTGCCCACTCTTTTGTTTTTACGTTGCGCTGAACGAATGCACCGCGATGAGCGAGCCGTTATAAATGGACCACAATACAATTTACTTGTTGAAAGCAATTACGTTTGCATGTGACTGTGAGGCGTCCGTAGCTCAGTGTAAACAAAAAACGAGAGTTCACAACACAAAGAGTTTCCATCGAAGGTCCGTGATGTCACTGCAATGTGATATTGACTTCTTTTAAATTAGTTTTGTGCTCTAAGCGCTCCTACACAACAATGTGATGTTTTGTATGTAAGTTGCAAGCTGGCGGTACATCAAGCGTATACTTTAGTGACGCGTGAACAGTAGCACTAACGCTAAAACGAAGGATCTATGAAAAACAAAGCTTTCTCACTGGAGATTGGACTGGATACATTCGAAAATCATTTGATAAAACTTGTCACCCAATTCAAGGTTAGAAAACTGGCTATCAAACACAGGGTTCACATCAAAAAGGTATTGAAAAAATTTGCCAAATCCAGTTTCGAACGATGCAATCATAGTTCATCCTCCACCAGACAGAAGAAGCGTCAGGGTCTCCTGCCTTTGTCACAGCAAGGTAAACGAAATAAAGCCTTAACTGTGATGTCATTAAAAATTAAAACACTTGGCAACACTGTCTATTATGTAAACGCACGCGCGAACCCGAGCCTGCATCAGGGCACTGACTCCGCAAATAGGTCAACCACGTAATATCCTTTAAATTGAGCCAAAAACTTTCAACCGCCAGAAACTGAGCTCATTTTATTGAGTTCGCTATTATTTTTATGAAAATGTGATTTATATTTTGCGGTATGAATATATTGGACTGCAAAATTGAAAATAGTTTAATGATAAATGGTTCAGTGTATTACCAAAGTTACTTCAAACTACCGGAAGATAAAAATATTAATGCATCCGGCCAGTAAAAATAATGGTTATAGTTATGTTTGTATTTTAGTTTAAATGTGTTTTCTTTTTTCATGAGGTTACAATGCTGAGTACAGTCGAAATCTCAGAAGCACGAATTCAGGTTTTTTTTTCGGACAATCCAATTGATTCTCAAGCCCAAGTTCTAATCAAACCGTGGAGAGAGAACTCAATTTACCTCTGTCTGTCACTGTCTTCGAACTCTATGATATCATCATAATATAAGTACATGTAAATAAATCGGTAAATCTAAAACCTGAATTAATAGAGAATAACTGCAGGTCTAACAATCCGCACGGAGGGGAGCTCGGTCCATTATGAGGATCACTTCAATCGTAACACGTCCGTAATCCCTGCTTCATGCATGTACCGAAGCACATCAAGCTACATTGTTGCATCTTATGTAGTTGTGCTACGGGCTATTTTGCAACAAAAATGTATAGCTTGATCTGCTGCCGTCCGTACATGTATCGGAATGATAGAATGTTGGAATCGTCGGAATACTCCACTGGCCCGGATAATTGGAACAGGCTTCATATGCAGCGAGCATTTTGATCCGGTCTGGTAATAAATGGAATCTGTGTAAGACCTAAGTTTACAGCCATATTCCTGTGTAAAGCGAATCAATGTTATGTAGTTTGATTTGGGCCCAATGAAGTCATTTTAGACTCAAACTTAATTCGGAACCAAACAAAAATGTAGGAAGCACAACAGCAGAATCTTGCTAAAACTTATTTGGATTGCATTGGATCAACAGGAAGGTTCCGATTATCATCCTTATTAATAGATAATCATAATGCATGCCCAAATCAGGTCATCAAGTGCAACCGATCGTGTGGCCATCATTAGTGTCCATGATTGGTCACTCGGCCCACAGATTTGAGAACGTGGGCTGAATTTATAGAGCGCGTTGATTACCGTAGACAACCGACCTATTTAGGAAGATTTAGGTGGGTCAGTACACAATACATATAAATGTATATTTATACTATATGACGCAAACTAAGAGAAGACCCCTCTTCCATTCGCTATTTATCTTTTTTATGTGTACGTCCTTATCAGATCAATGTGTGCTTTGTATAGATACGTCAAACTGTCGGCGGTCAGTGTGTGTGTAATGCTGCAAGGAAAAAATCTTTCACGTTTTTTCGCCTACTTATCTCGCTGTTATAAATCTATATATATAAAAGAAAGTCGTGTTAGTTACTTCGCTTATAACTCAAGAACGGCTGAACCGATTTAGCTGAAAATTGTAAGGGAGGTAGTTTAGAGCCAGGAGAAGGACATAGAATACTTTTTATCCCGTTCGAAATTAAAAAAAGTCTGCTTATTTATTGCCATTAGGCGGAACAAAGTTCGCCGGGTCAGCTAGTATTATGATAAAACTCTATTATATTTTTTCATATCGACGGTTTTCTGAGATCTTCTCAAAAACATTAGTTTAATCTAATCGTCAATAAAGACCATGGTTTTTCCCAAACCACAAGGATGTTATCTCAGGTCAAGTATGCAAAGTGGAAATGTTTTCTCAGAGATAAAGAAGTTTAACGTGATTAACCGTAAAAATAGGTTTTGTGGTTAAGTATTTGAGTTTGTGAAGTGTTTTCGGCGATGATGATTATTATGATCGGTAAACACCATCAACCACGGTTATCACATAAATAGTTTGCATTATAGTTTTCCAACACAGCAACACATCAAGGGACTTTTCTCCAATAAGTCAAGGCACTTTTCAAGGTTTTCAAATGACACATAGTTTTACTTGCTGGTATATTTTAAGGCTTGGTATTTCTGCTAAAGTAGGTATTTCGCGCTGTCAAAATCTGCGCGCGCAATACTTCGCCGAAGACAGCGCGCCAAAGAGCTCTCGCGGCTACACAGTATAGAAATACGCAGTTTAGAAATACGCAGTTGGTTAGGTTAGGTTGACTTCCTTCCGTTCAAGCGTCACACTCACAGCACTTTCTAATACAAATCATATCCAAGTGATACAAATTAAAACAACTCAAAATTTTTGGGAATATATTTTAGAATCGAATAAATATAGAATATAACTGCCACAGTAAACACGGTTCAAAGAGGCGTGGCGTCACCCGACCTTCCGGAAGTTCCGCGCCGGCTAAAAGAATTTCAAGATTACGTCACCCGACCTATCGGTAGATCCTCGGGAGCTTGAGCGATTGGAAAAACATTTTATGATCAGTTACTCGTAGTAGCGATTATTTAGAGCTTGGATAATAAATTATAGTTGTTGCAATTCACAAAGCTTTGCATGTGGTTAATTACATTAATCAGTACACGCATAAATTTTGTTCAGTCTTTTTGTTTATTAATAAATAAAAATATCATAGTAAAATTGCATACATATTTGTTTGTATTGGTCTGGGTGTTCTTTCCATAATTTATGTATAACGTATGTACGGGGCTCTGTATCGAAAATCACTATGAGCAATAAGCATCACACACGGTTACCTGGAGTGCATTACCGCAGCAAAAAGCTTGCCATCTTAAATGAACGGTATAATATCGAGGTTTCGTCAGTACAGTTGCGAACAAAGGTGTTTGTGTAGTGTAGTTGAGTTGAGAGGTCAGATTATTGAAGTAATAAAACGAACATTTTATTTTTTAAATACATTTTAAAAATAATTTACATTACAGGTAACAATGAGAGGATGACATTGCAAGGTGGTGCCAGTCAAGTCTTCAATCCGTTGATATATGCTGAATCTGCCATGTTTTTGGCTAGAAGATTCCTCTATCTTGCAGCTTAGACCTTTAGCTACAGACCTTAGACAGTATTTTTGTGAAAATTCTTACGCATGGTGGAGGAAGGGACGCTCTAGAGACTCAAGTCTACAAGGAGTCATATGAACTCCAGTTTTAAATCCGTTGACATCTGCTGCATCTGCCATCTTTTTGGTTAGAAGATTCTTCCATCTTGCAGCGTAGACCTTTAGCTACAGACCTTAGACAGTATTTTTGTCAAAATTCTTACGCATGATGGAGGAAGGGACGCTCTAGACACTCAAGTCTACAAGGAGTCACATGAACTCCAGTTTTAAATCCGTTGACATCTGCTGCATCTGCCATCTTTTTGGCTAGAAGATTCTTCTATCTTGCAGCTTAGACCTTTAGCTACAGACCTTAGACAGTATTTTTGTGAAAATTCTTACGCATGGTGGAGGAAGGGACGCTCTAGAGACTCAAGTCTACAAGGAGTCATATGAACTCCAGTTTTAAATCCGTTGACATCTGCTGCATCTGCCATCTTTTTGGCTAGAAGATTCTTCTATCTTACAGCTTAGACTTTTAGCTACAGACCTTAGACAGTATTTTTTATTATTTACCAGCTGACCCGGCGAACTTTGTTCCGCCTTAATGGCAATAAATAAGCAGACTTTTTTTATTTCGAACGGGATAAAAAGTATCCTATGTCCTTCTCCTGGCTCTAAACTACCTCTCTGACAATTTTCAGCTAAATCGGTTCAGCCGTTCTTGAGTTATAAGTGGAGTAACTAACACGACTTTCTTTTATATACAGGGTGTTAGGTAAATGGGTATATGAGCCGACACTAGCCCATGTTAACATGGTCATATAAATGGTATGGTGAAGTCAGAAAATTTATATCATCATTTTAATTATTTTAATTTTCATACAAATCTGAATTTATAAAATTTATTTTGTATGAAAATTAAAATAAAATAAAATGATGATATACAATTTCTGACTTCACCATACCATTTATATGACCATGTTAACATGGGCTAGTGTCGGCTCATATACCCATTTACCTAACACCCTGTATATAGATTTGTGTCAGTGTGCTCTTCTAAAGAGTGTAAGACGATTGTATGTTCGTTCGTTCGTTTTCAGCCAAATGACGTCCACTGCTGGACAAAGGACGATTGTATGTAGGTACTATTAAAATGTAATTTTAACTCATTGGTTTTGTCTCATATTTGAGGAATGTACTATGTATCATGAGTAGAGTCTTCGTTTAAAATGATGCGAACGATTTAAATTTCAATAGGTAGACAAAATTGATAATTTTTAATTTTTAAAAATTTAAGCTTTCTCCAGTAACACTGATATTATTATACTGTGACTCATCAAAGTCATCATTGTCAAAAATATTGACAAATCGCGAACTGTCACGTCCAAAAAACTGACACGCGTCCGTCCTCCGTAAGCGCCACCGCGCGACTGATTGAGATTGTCCAAGCCGTCATGGACGATTTTTCCACATTTTTTAACATAGTAACTAAATAAGACGCAATATAAAAATTTCATCCGTTAAAAGCCCTCAAGTTATTTCTGAACTTTAGTTTAGTAAAAGATTTAGAATCTCAAATCGCTTATTTTAAAAATAAAACCATAAATAGAAAACGAATAGAGGTAACTTTGGGAATTTATTCTATCGAGTCAACTTCATCAAATCGTGTTTCCATCCGTTAATAGCCCTAGAAAATATCCTCAACTATGCCCAATAAAAATCTTAGCCTTTAATTTTACTGTTTAGTACCTCAAAAATGAAAAATGAAAACCTCATTTTCGCCATTTTCTCTGCTACCCGGCCTTAAGGTGTGAGCCCCTTATGATTAATCAACTGTTAAAATTCCAATGAAGTCTGGAATTTGGGTCATAACTTTTTACTCTTTTTCGTACAAAAACATTATCACAAGTAAAATAAACACAATTTCATTATGGTCGCCGTCTCATCAAATTGATAGGAACACCGTGTAAAATTTCAATTTTATAATAATATCGGGTTTAGCGGACTTTCTACCCTTAAGTGGTCGTATAATAAACCACCTGACCTTGTATTGTTTTCCGATGTTATGCAAAGCTTTTCATTTTGTTTACCTCATCTGGCGAATCGATCTAACGCTGCGTACTCATTTTTGAATGGTTTGCAAACACTGACAGAGCTAATAAATAAAAACGATGATTACGTTGCGTAAATCAGCAGTTGAATTTGATGTTCGGGGCATATCTCTTTGCTCTATAATCAAGATTCATTCATATTAGTCATCGGGACATTTGACGACACTTGACGACACTATCAGCTGAAGCTTTCGAGGAGATCGCATCAGGCTCCCATTGATTTTACGTCAAAATTATCGGATTTCAATTTATCAAATCTATGTTCGTACTTACTGGCGAATTTGGAACATTTGGATCAACTTCCATAAAGCCGTATAGTGATTACGAAGAAGTCAAATGCTCATCATCACGAGATGGTTCATGATTATGCATAATACATTCCCCTAAGGTCCTTTATACACCTGTAGGGATACAGGTGTTTAATGCCACGCTGTTATAAAAACCTGTGTTCTTGAAGTAAGTAAACAATTAGGGCACGGTTTTATTTTAGCTTACAGCTATTTACGGTCGTTCTCAAGGTGACCTGCGACTGCGAGGTGGATATCGGAAAACTGAGTATAGATTTTATTAAGTGGAAGTTGCTGCTGGAGTATTTATGGCACACTGCAGGTCTGAATGCACTGCATTAGAGCCATTTCAGTTATTTCAAGAGTCTGCCCAATAAAACTTCAACTTTTAAGTTAAGTCTCCAATCTAAAAATCATAGGCATTGTCTTTTTAAAGAAAACCCCCTCGTGCTAAAGCTAAATATGCTTATATTACGAGTGGGTTCACCAATACTCCAGCGAAGGCGGGGATCGAACCCTCGATTCTGTGAGTCCAACACCGACACCATTAGAATATCGTCGCTTCAAACTGTTAACCAAATCAATACCCCCAATAGTAATACGAGTACACCCTATTTACCATGACTTTAATTCTCTATTGAAGACACAAGTTCGAGACATTCCTAGCTTATCTCACACGTAGCCCAAAAGAGAACACCCCCCATTTTATGACAAGGGCAATAAAGATAAACTTTTATTACGTACTAGATAACCTCATCGAATAGTACACCGAGTGTGTATCGCTAGGCCGACGAAGTTGCGGGCATAAATCAGGGAATTAACATTAGGAGCTCGACTCGCAATGGTATTAGGGATGCTAGTTCGGTCTGGGCGATATAATGGCATTGCTGGACGATCAGTAGTGATAATTTGTTGGTTATTCAGTACTGAATAGAACCGCAATTGCTTTTATAGCGGTTTATTTCTTGAAGGCTTCTTTTAGCTAAACTGGAGCGTATATTAAAATACGTTAGTAGTACTCAATTCCTAATTAGCCGACAATATTTCCTAGAATCTTATGAAGTTATGATGCACATTCCTCTAACATAAAAATAGTCGTACAATAGTGTAGTTCTACACAATCTTTTGTAAATCAGCAGATTCACAATATCAACATCTGTTGTAACGACTCACCCGCTTTTTGGATGTCTGAGCTGATGTGATACGTAATATTCTGTGATTCTATTTACCAAGAACTCTACTTAGCACGTCAATATTGGCAACCCTACGGTACTGTAGCGACAAATTGACCGGTGGGGGGACAGCAAAGAACAACAGCATCGTTGGGGCAATCAAAACTGACCGGCTAAGGCTTTTTACAAACCCTGGCGACGCGCCAGCGATAAGGCCGCCTGCACAAGTCGCTTATCTACACGATCAGGCGACAGATAAGACGAGGGTGAACTTAGAAGCCCCTCGGGATGTTTTGTCAGTGGGATTTTTAATCTGCGAGAATTTCTTGGGAGTAAAAGTATTTCTCACAAATTGAACAACATACCTAAGTGGAGTGGAATTATTGGATGAATGGAATTCAAAATGAAGGTAACTTGAAAAGTTGTTGTTAGTCAAAAATTAAACTTTTAACATCGATCTCGAGACTGAAATAATGGTAGAACATAGCTGCAAAGTAAATTCAAGTTATTGGTTAATTATGTGTTACAAGTGGATTCCCCACAATAGTCCAGCGGCACTGCGGGGAATATGCGCAAGTACATGTGAAGATGCGTCATAAAAATATGATGATAATAACTTAGCCATAGCGCTTCTTCGTTAGAAACGATCTTACTTGGTTGGTCTACATCCGGTTAGAAGAACCGAATAATGTCCCTTGACGTTTCGCATCTTAGAAACAATCAATAAGCACAACAACACAGTGAGGCACTGACCGGGCGAGGCTTCTGAGGTCTGGCGCGACGCCAGGCACGCTCGGTAAGGGCGAATGCATAACTCGGGTTATCTCTAAGAGACAGATCGCTGGGGTGTAGCGAAACAGCGGACATTAACGAAGAAAAATACCGACCACGTAATAAGATTCAGTCTAAAATAGTAAGGAGCGTTTGTAGCTAAAAGTCAAATTAAAGGATATTTTGCATTGCATATTACTAATTGTCCCGTTAGCCCCTCGTGTTAACTAAATACACTAGGTGTTACGTGTGATTTCACCCAGGCCCCTCTTTCCCACTGGGCACTTTTGGGCACGTGCCCAGGCCCCCCCCCCCCCCATCTGCTAATAAGACCTTTTTCCAGATGATGAGGGCCCCCCTTAATCCTTAAATGCCCAGGGCCCCTAGTAGATTAAAAACGGCCCTGAGTTCACCACAATAGTCCAGCCGGAGGGATTTAAATCAACGTACCTTGGATCTCAAGTGGGCCAGTCTGATACCTCCACCGTTGAGCTATCGATATAAAATCGCCTCAATAATGAACTGTATTCAATTGTGATGTAAACGGCTAATTTCCAAGCCGAATCCAATTAGATTGAACTCGCTATGGCTATACGTAATACAGTACTCCTCCGCATTCCAGAGACACCCCAGATTGTTTAAATTGTTCCAGTTTCCGGGTGCTCCTTATCTTCCTTTAATATGTTTTCTTGCGATCGCTGTTTGGCCAGCATACCGCATTTATTTGGACTACGATTGAATAAACTGGGCGTGGGCTGAGATTGGTATCTTTTATGGTGTTCGTTTAATGTATACCGGTAATCGCTAGCGTTAATAACTTGAGAAAACTTGGACTACGATAATGAAAAGATAATAGCAATACAATCACAACTAGAATATGTGGATCAGTGTTAATTTCACAAATAATTGTTACAGCAAACTTTTTCCGAGAACATTTACGAGGTGGACCGACGACATCGCAAAGGTAGCAGGAAGGCGCTGGACGCAGGCCGCTACCAACCGGGCAACATGGAATGGATTGGGGGAGGCCTATGTTCAGCATTGGACGTCCTATCGCTGAGATGATGAAACTTTTTCCCTTTTCCTTTTTTTTCCCCTATATAAAACGCCATAAGTAAGCAACTTATTACATAGGTATAAAAATCGCAAAAATGCGGTAATTTGGTTCATGTCGCCCTCAATGATCGAAGGCCGTGACGCAGCATGAGTTGCTAATCTGCTCAAGAAAACGTGTATTGCATGCTTCGTAAATATTTCAGAGATTTACACGTTACTCGCACAACATACGATACGAGCAACAGTAAATCGCGTGAAACAATCGTAAACAAGTATCGTAAAGATTATGCTAACTAAACTAGTTCTAAAACTATCTGCCTTTATTTATGTTGAGGCATTGAAAAGAGACACTGAATTTCAAATTCAATTCAACCTTTACCTTTTCAAGTTATTTCAATGAAAAGTATTTTCACAAAAGACTGTTAAAGAAAAAACACTTTTAGGTATAGGCTATTTATTTCAGCAATTATATTCAATTGAAAGTTTTGATTAATGAGACTAGATATTGCCATTTTCCACCAAGTATATTATTATTCTATGCTTACACTTGACTTTATAATGGCTACTAAATTGCATATTGATACAGTTGTTATTAATCTGGAACTTGCCCGGAAAATATGATAATCTTGCAGGTGCTGCCGTGTTTGCGTGCGACACAGGATAAATTACAAACTGACTCAAAGGCAAACATGGAGGACATGCTTCATGAATTCTTTGGTAGATTACATGTTAAAAGCTGCTTTAATAACAATCAACATCGCCGACATTTTATCGAAAGCGTAGAGAATTCAGCTGATGTTGGGCTAATCTAAAGCTTTGAGGCAGCGTGAGTTGCAAAGCTGAACCTAAAACGTTACAGGGCTAGTTAATTCATAATTAACTTTTTAAAAAAATAAAACCGACTTCAAATGCGTGAACACAAAAAGAAACTAAAAATTAAAAATATTGCGTATAAAAAAGTTCATCCCCAATTTTCCACCCTTGGGGGTGAAATATTTTCTTCAAATTCGCATGAAACCACCCTTTTGATAATACCTATTCAACAAAAAAATTATCGTTCAAATTGATTTATTATCGGCGGAGATATTGCGTATAAAAAAATTCATCCCCAATTTCCCACCCTTGGGGGTTGTTTTTTCTATTATTAAATTTAAATGGGACCACCCTTGAGGTATTACCTATACGCCGAAAAAAGATTTTTTCAAATCGGATCATAATTGGCGGAGTTATCGCGTAACAAACATAGAAAAAAAAAAAAAACATACGGGTCGAATTGAGAACCTCCTCCTTTTTTGAAGTCGGTTGAAAATTGAATTGTCCAGTTAGCTAAAATACTTTTTCAGACAGTTCATAACCTCGCTAATCGCAGGAGTTGCTAATGCAATGACTGACATTTTCAGAAAAAAGTTCTTAGTTTATTCTTGCATATTATTATCATTTTACTGCAAACCACTTTTTTTAAGGCGCGTTTGATAACAGATTAAAAAGTCATATTATTATGAAAAAAGACTTAAAATGTCTTCAAGCTAATCTGTTCCAACCTACACATGTAGGTACGGTATGGACGTAAATTATGCAACGATATTAAATGGTTCCAGTCGAAAGCCAAATTAATGATCCCTGGGATTTGGAAGGCCTTAGGCTACGTAACGACAGAATATCAGGCTATAAATACACTGAAGAATTCCAGAATCAGAACACAAGACTCAGAAACAACGAGGACTAAATTCTGTTTTCGTAGTAATGCCTTCTAAGGACAAAGTAAATTCTTTACATTGTGGCTAAACAAAACGTGAATAGCTGAATACATAAACCGACATTCAGACTTCGCTGAAAAGCGCAGGTCTTTTGGTCTTTAAGTTAAAGTTAACATAAACTTGATGCTAAGCTAACTATCTAGAGTAAACTAAGAAACTTAAGCTTATTTCAAAAAGACATTAGTCAACCTGTGACTCGGCTGTCCGTTTATCTTATCACAGAGTAAACTTTAACTTGCACGGTATTTTTTAGAAAAGTGAACAAAGGCGTACATTCCGTAATGCCTACGATAAGGCGCGTGGATTGGAAGTATTGTAACTAATGAACAGCCTATCCGAAAGCCCTCTAGTGCTCTAAAGCTCCGTAACGGATAGAGGAGTCTCTACATACTGGAACCTTTTTTCGGAGGAAATGATGATAGAATTTTGGGTACTCAGAAGTTCAACTCAATTTACCTCGTATGTGAAGGATGGATTAACACACTCTGGTACCCCTAAAACTACCTACCTAATAAGGCTAAAATAAAATATTATATTTTACAGAATGTGTTGTTTTGATCACACGGATGTGGAACCCATTCATGTCGTAATGAAGAGGACACAAAAAGATAGCTGAACAAAACTCGCAATATTCTGTGCAACTGTAACAAAGTATGCCATTTCGCAATTTGGTAGCCCTTTTTATCAGCTCAGCATTCAGCATTCACATCCGATCCGCAACTGAAACGGTATACGTAACTGAAACGCTGAAACGTGCACGGTAGAATGCACAGATTCTACAACTGTCCATAGCAGAATGCACTCGATTAGAATGCTCGTTGCAAGAATAGATTTTGTGTTGAGATTGAGGTTTGGTATGCTTTTAAAATTACAAGTTCTGAAACTATTTTAATAAAAAACGCTGCTCTATCTTTGATTCAGCTAGTTCAAGAACACTGAAGATGTAAGTTTTTTTTTTAGTCTACAAGTTCGACAAATTAAACTAGTCTTACTGGAGTTACAGAAAGCTTAATAGTCCAGTCAAATTAGACATGAACCCTGCAATAATTCGCATACAGCTGAAAATTGGTACGAATGTTCGGAGCACCATTATGAATTAACTGTGAAAAGTCCCCATCGATCCGACGTGTGCTAAAAAAAAAATTCAAGGTCAAACTTAAAAAATACGGGTTTTTGAGATTTTCAGCCAAACGGTAAGTTTTATCACAAAAATATGTATGACAAGGTTTAAGGCCATACAATTATCTATCAAAATTGTCTATACACTTTCTCCTAAGAGTCAGCGTTTCTGAGATTCGATGATCCGAAGAGTCAAAAAAGTGTTTTCTTCATAACGGTCTTACACATAAATCCAATGTGATATCGCCTCGTGCCACGACTCAGCATTGTATCATGATGTGTTGTCGACGTCGAATATAAAATAATTAACCTCAATGTCATTTGTCATCTTTAATTGTCGAAAAATGTTTGCAACTTAGACGAAGGACTGCACCGTGAGTTTCTAAGATACGAAGTTTTCGTGTCTATTATGTTTAAGAGCTCTTATATGCACACGTCACTACTCTACTTGTAACTCTATGGTCACTCTTTTAGCCCGGTCAAGTCAGAAAATCCAGGTTATAATAATTCGCATAGAGCTGAAAATTTGTGTGATTGTTGAGAACACCATCCTTAATGAAATGTCAAAAGTCCCCAGCGATCCGTCATTTGAAAAAAAAAATTACGAAGTCCAAGTTTTTTGCATTTTTCCGCCAAACAGTAAACTTATCATAAGAAATGATAAGAAATAGTAGTAGATCATAAAATTATCTATTAAAATTGTCTTTGCCCTTTTTTCCTAAGAGTCACCGTTTATGTGGTAACGATGCAAAAAGTTGGAGAATTCGCATTCTGTTAACTACTCCAAAAGTCCACAACTTCAACTCTATTAAAATAGTTTTGAATTGAACAGGATAACAAATACATCTTAAAAAAGGCCTACTGGGGAAACCTGGTAAAAAAAATTCGCCAAATAACCCTCATAGGTGTTGTGGAAACATGGGCATATAACGAGAACATCAAAACTAACTTTTTGAATCGTTCTACCTCATAATCGGTGACTCTTAGGAAAAAGGGGTCAAAACAATTTTAATAGATAATTTTATGATCTACCATTATTTCTTATCTATTTTTATGATAAATTTACTACTTGGCCAAAAAATGCAAAAAACTTGGGACTTCGAAAACTTTTTTTTTAAATGACGGATCGTCGGGGACTTTTGACATTTCATTTAGGATGGTGTTTTTAACATTCACACAAATTTTCAGCTCTATGTGAATTATTATAACCTGGACTGTCTAACTTGGTCGGGCTAAAAGAATGACCATAGAGTTACAAGTAGAGTAGTGACGTGTGCATATAAGAGCTCTTAAACATAATAGACACGAAAACTTCGTATCTTAGAAACTCACGGTGCAGTCCTTCGTCAAAGTTGCACCCATTTTTCGATAATTAAAGATGACAGACGACATTGAGGTTGATTATTTTATATTCGACGTCGACAACACATCATGATACAATGCTGAGTCGTGGCACGAGGCGATATCACATTGGATTTATGTGTAAGACCGTTATGAAGAAAACACTTTTTTGACTCTTCTGATCATCGAATCTCAGAAACGCTGACTCTTAGGAGAAAGTATATAGACAATTTTGATAGATAATTGTATGGTCTTAAACCTTGTCATACATATTTTTGTGATAAAACTTACCGTTTGGCTGAAAATCTCAAAAACCCGTATTTTTTAACTTTGACCTTGAATTTTTTTTTTAGCACACGTCGGATCGATGGGGACTTTTCACAGTTAATTCATAATGGTGCTCCGAACATTCGTACCAATTTTCAGCTGTATGCGAATTATTGCAGGGTTCATGTCTAATTTGACTGGACTATAAGTTCAGTCTTGAATTGACTTAATAACGCAGATCCTAGTATAACTTATTGACAAATGAGAAATGGCTGACATACTAAGTTGCAAGCAATGAACCAGTTACTATTCATATCTCATAATTTATTTATTTATGTATACAGACGAATTCAGCACTTACATATTTTATCATCTAGACGACATGCAAATACGTCCTCAAGGCTGCTAGCAGTTCATTTAGAATTAATATCGGGTCAGTATTTTACTGATATTTATGACTGAGCTTAGAATTCTCGCCAGAAAGAAATAATGATGTCATGTCATAAGCGCAATTAGTTAACAATATAATTAGATAATAGCAATCATGTTGGCCTGTTGCCACAACAAATGCACATCGTTGCAAAAATAACACGTGACAGTCATTCATAACGGTCTGAACTTTAGAATTAGATTACGAATCAAAATATCCCTGAAGAAAATCATTACATCTACCATTACCATCATCATGGAGTAATTTACTGGCGAAGGTCGCCGTAAGAGTTTGGATGCGGGCAGCGCAGGACCGTTCATAGTGGAAAACCTTGGAGGAGGCCTTTGTCCAGCAGTGGACGTCATTCGGCTGAAACGAACGAGCACAACCCTATCTAATTTACCAGAGCAAAACTAAAGATTAATTATTTAAAGAAAGAAAAGTTAAAGAAATAAACCGTCACCAATTACCCCTGAAATGGTAATGTGGAAAAAATTCAGAGTGCCACAATCACAGAACTATTTGGCACTGTCCAAAAGGATTCCGGTGTCTGTAACAGATTGCACGGAACTGCACCGTTCTTATGCAACTGTTCGGGCGGAATATATTGCACTTGCTACTGAAACTTTTTACTTGGGAAACTGAAAAACCGGCAAATGC
Organism: Ostrinia nubilalis; assembly: GCF_963855985.1. NCBI lineage: Eukaryota > Metazoa > Arthropoda > Insecta > Lepidoptera > Crambidae > Ostrinia > Ostrinia nubilalis. The sequence continues at coordinate 14,993,030 of NC_087089.1, read as the reverse complement.
AAGTTCCGAGTTAAATTTAAGTTTTCATAACTATTCATTTTACCCATTAACAGTGGAAACTAACGAGTAGAACACGAAATCAACTTATGATCGTCATTATTTATAGTTCCTCACTTATATGTATTTTCAATTAAAGTGCTATTTGCTGCCGAATCCTAGGTATTTGATAAGTTGCAAACAGTCGTTATTTACGTTTGAAATCGATTTCAATTTCTCTATTTATCTCTATCACTTAGTACTAAAATCGTGAGAGTAAAAGAGAGCGTTCTGAAAATTGAAATCGCATTTCCTTACTCTACAGAGCCACGATCACAATAATCACGACTCACTATACTCACGGCTATAGCGAGAGGTCTCATTCACTTTTGATGATTCAAGAGACGTTCAAGAACCCCTTAGTATTTGTGACTTGGTTGTCTTCTGTAGTGTTACGGTGCCGCGGTGTTTCATTTTATTTATTCTGTAGCGTTGTAGCTCATGCTACAATTAATCGACGACACTTCAGTGCATGGTATAGAGATATAATATAGACTTACGAGCTTTTTCTAGTGGCTTTGTCCGTTTGAAATACAGTTTGCCACAGAAAAACACTTATTTGACAGTTAAGGTGATAATTTGGCGAATAGTCAATAATCATCATCATCTCAGCCATAGGACGTCCACTGCTGAACATAGGCCTCCCCCAATGCTTTCCATGTTGCCCGGTTGGAATACTCAATATTATGGTTGTAAATAAATTACGTTATTCTAATGAAATCCTTTCAGTACGTTTTGCGTGAAAATGTAAAAAAATATTTATAATACGAGTTTTTACTCGAAGATTTTACTTTTGCGAATCACAAACAATGCTCCGATTTGTTCTAACTTCTAACGCCACCAAAGTTCCTGTAACCTTGTAATTATAGCTTCAAGTGGGAAGGCAGAGGTAAACGTGGGTGTATGATTTATCACGCGTCTCCCAAGGGACAAGGTCTAAGATGGATGCGGTGGGCGTGGACCAACTACATGGCAACAAAAACATTCGGGGAAATATGGCACCCGGACTATGAGAATAACGCCCGATGCTTGCTATGTGAAGCAGAAAATCGAACGCACAGCGTTGAATAGAGCTCTGTGATTGGTTCGTATGTCAGCCTGTGCTTCCACGCGCACTGTGAGACCTAATAGCAGGCCTGTTCATTTCCGCGAGTTTACATCGAAAACAAAACACGCACGATGGCCCACCTACAGGATACTATTCGACAAGGCCTCACATACCAGCGAACATTGACTCTCGCACGCGTATTTTTGTGTATGATGGAAGAAAATAAAGAAAATGGTGTACTAAATACTGTGCAGTAGGTATTTAATTTTTAAGTTGCCTCAAGACACTAAGAGGTAAATAAGTAGTTAATATTATTCATGATAATTCATGCTAAATCCTAAATCATGTATTTCCTCCGCCATTTTCCGCAGTTAGGCACCTCACGTCACATCACTTTACCGAAGTCAGCCCTATAGCTTCGGCGCAGTGCCGATCACTGACGTCTGTCAACAAAATGGTGCTTGACTCTTGAGACAGGCTAAATTACACCATATTAATAATGACATTGAGCATACATTTTTTTAAATACCTTCGCGAAGTAAAACTTCTGTACGTAGTACTTATTATTATTCTGTGCTAATAGTAATGTTTGTGAATACGGGTGTAAGGCCCAGGTATTTTACAACATTTCTTATTTCATTCTACGCGATTAGAGGACCAGATTATATGTAGATACTGTCTAGACTTTTATCAGTTCTCATTTACTGTACCACACTATCTCAGTGAATAAATAATCTTGGAATCTCTTTTTTTTTACAAGTGGTTTTCTAGATGCTGAGTGCAAGACAATACAATCAGTGAGCCAACGTGATGTCATTTGAAATCCATCGCTATAGGTCATCGCTAAAGGCTTTTAAAGGATCTTCCTTACTTTACGGGGACGTAAAATCTGAGTTATATTAGAATATCTAATTTTTGTATTTGTAAATTATTTATTTTAAGATCCTTCACTTGAATTTATGTAATTTACATAATAATATTTTTTTAAAGTTATCAGAGCCATATTCTTGCCGTACTAAGGTTGCGTGAAAAGACACGCTAATACATACAATACGCGTAAATAATCAGGTATTTCTGCACATAAAAATAACTCTTGTCATACTATGATTTAAATTAGGGCATGTAATATCGGAAGGTTTTCAATTCCGATATTAGATCTCAATATCGGAATTCCGATATTAATATCGGAATTGAGTTTATGTGTTATAAATTTTAAATATTTGGTTATATTCGTATAATTTCTCGATTGTATACAGTAAAATAATGATTTTAATCAAAATCTTTAATTTAGTACAAAATAACACTTCTTAAAATTATAATATTGAAGTATTTAAAACTATTTTGTATGTTATGGGTAACCATTGCATTTTGGTAACTGATAAAATGGGCCAATTATGGAAATGGACTAGCAAAAAATTTAAGTGTTTTTGTAAAACAGGTATCAAACAAACTTTTACTCCTTCAACCAATACTGGCGGAACTATTTGTAGAGTCATTCAAGTCACATGTTACAAAAATTTTAGACAGTGGTATAAAATTTGAATATGCTTGTAATTTGTTCCTTTTTGATTACCGATGTACAACTCACAAAACCACGCGGTGTCATCATCGTCATCATTTCAACCCTATGACGTCCACTGCTGAACATAGGCCTCCCCCAATAATTTCCACAATGGCTGGTTGGTGGCGGCCTGCATCCAGCGCTTTCCTGCTACCTTTATGAGGTCGTCGGTCCACCTTGTGGATGGCAGCCTTATGCTGCGCTTTCCGATACGTGGCCTCCACTCCAGAACCTTGTTGCCCCATCGGCCGTCAGTTTTGCGTACTAGGGCGGAATCGCTGGAAGAACTCGGCACAATGCTCGAAGACCTAATCGAGTTTCCCAACAGGTAGGCCTTGGACATGGACAAAACGAAGCTTATGACTATGTTCCGCCCTACCCATTTTCGGTTGGGAGCCTGATTTTCGAGATTGTTGACAAGTATGTCAACCTCGGATAAACGATTCAGCTAAGTAGATTCAATTTCGAGAAAGCGGTAAATCGTCAAATCCTACTCGGCTGGGCCGCGTTCGGGAAACTACACAACATCTTTTCGTCCAAAATACCTCAGTGCTTAAAGACGAAAGTCCTCAAACAATGTGTGTTACCAGTGATAATATACGGCTCGGAAACGTGGCCTCTCAAAGTTGCACAGCGTGCTATGAAGAGGGCTGTGCTTGGTGTTTCTTTACGAGTTCGAATCAGAAATGAGAAGCCCTGTTTACGAACTAAAGTCGCTGACATAGCCCGACGGACTAGCAAGCTGAAGTGGCAATGGGCAGGGCACATAGTACGCAGAACTGACGGGCCATAGTCCAATTTTATTAATGTTTGGAAGGGAGTTGAAATGTCGTTTTTCATTGCTAAGACCAAGTACGGCAAGTGCTAAAATTGTTTTAGAACATGTTATGGTTAATAATTATTTGCAGTGGGACAAAAAGTCATATTGAAAGACATGAGAAAATCATTGGTCTTTGCCAATCATGTACTTTGAGCTTTGTAGCAGGTTATGGCGCTTTTAAACGCTTTGTTTAAAGTCTCAATTAAAACCTTTATCTGATTCCGATATTACGATATTGGGTCGCTCAATATCGGAATTGTAATATCGGATCTCGTCTTCCGAGATTCCGATATTACGAGATTCCGAGATTCCGATATTCATGCCCTAATTTAAATCCTTAGAAATATTAATATTTAAAAGAGCATTTAAAAGAAGACACCATTTTTCATCATAATATTTTCCTGATTAAGTAGGTAATCTAAACATGACTAATATAGCGTACTCTACACTAAAACAAACATACCATAAGAAAGACATTTTTCCTTACATTTCACTCTACAAGCAACTCAAATAAAGGAACAAATTGCCTCTCACAAGTTTTAAAAACCATCAAGCCAGTCAATAGTCACCGACAAGTAAACTAATGGAACTTAAGTGGCGACTAATATCTTGGGCATGTCGCTCGTGCTAGAACAACTTGTAATTAGTTCGGCCAATTAGTGACTTGCGAGTTTCAGACAATCTCAAGACGATGACTGATAGTTACAATCTGAGTAAAATCAATATTCGTGGATTAATCAACACGTAAACAGATTGTATATCCGAGATTCTGGCAGAATATTAAGGCCCGATTCGACCAAACTTTAATCCGAGAATAACTCCTGGTATAACTGGCACATTGACTGTTTCAGATATGGGAAATATGTCAAAACTGACTATTTATTCTGAGATTAATATTTACACTTGTTGGGTCGAATCCACCCGAAATAATGGATTCTATATTATTCAGATGATAACTGTTTCAACTTTTTTAAGGATAGGCGAATACTTGAATAAATTAGTATTCGACTAAAAAGGTCTACCTATAATCAAAATCACCGTAATAATAATTTAGAGTTCCCAAGAGTTGGTTTAACTAGGTTTAGCAGTATTAGTACTACAGTATTAGTACTACAGTATTACTATTCTATTAAATCAGTGTAAATATCCAATGTTTACATGTGATATGTTTCAGTTTAACCAGGCCTGTTCATCTCCGCGAGTTTACATCAAAAACAAAACACGCACGATGGCCCACCTACAGGATACTATTCAACAAGGCCTCACATACGAGCGAACATTGACTCACGCACGCGTATTCTTGTGTATGATGGAAGAAAATAAAGAAAATGGTGTACTAAATACTGTGCAGTATTTAACTGCCTAAATAAAAACACAGAATGTACTTTTTTAAGTTGCCTCAAGACACTGAGAGGTAAATAAGTAGTTAATATTATTCATGATAATTCATGCTAAATCATGTATTTCCTCCGCCATTTTCCGCAGTTTGGCACCTCACGTCACATCATTTTACCGAAGTCAGCCCTAGAGCTTCGGCGCAGTGCCGATCACTGACGTTTGTCAACAAAATGGTGCTTGACTCTTGAGACAGGCTAAATTACACCATATTGTTAATGACATAGAGCATACATTTTTTTAAATACCTTCGCGAAGTAAAACTTCTGTACGTAGTACTTATTATTATTCTGTGGTTTAACCATAACTTAACCAAGATTTCAAACATAACAAATTAATTCACAGAGTTAAATCAACATTCAGATTGGTTGGCTATCCAACTTCGTTTGCTTGGTGATAAGATATCACAGTGGAGTTAAATATAGCAGGTTCTCACGGTATCCCTTAAAATACGGCAAATCGAAGGTCGAAGCTAAATATAGATGCTATTGAAAATACAGAACATATCCGAATAGAGCACTATTGACTGATAATTTATTTACCGCCTGACTTGGAAGCACAACTAAGCTCAGTTTCGAAGCGATGTTGGTTATTTACAGTACACTTAGAGGTTAGCCTAGTTGGTCACGTCAATAAGGAAATGCAGGCGTTTAGTTCGAGTCGTAAATACTTACTTTTATTGCAAAATCGCATATAAATAAGATACCAGTGTTTATAGCTTAACGCCTAGATGTCTGTGCTTTAAACTCTTTAAGTAACGCACCAAGACAGTCGATCGTTGGTGCCTGAAAGCCAGAGGTAAAGATGGTGGTAAACACTGTGGCATTTTATGCCGTAGTTATGAGTTTGTTTTCCCAACAAAAATAGTTGGATTTTTGTTGATTTTTTCACATTAGTGCGTGAGAGAGTGAATGATGGAATTTCGCATGTTCCTTGCACATGTCTCCAACTTAAGCTTACATTGAAACGCTTCATTAGTTTAATTAGTATATTCCAAATTTATGTCAGGGAAAACCCCTACCGATTTCACTTACATCATGCCGATAATGTAATTCCAAATTATCCATTACGTGCTAATGTATTGTTTTGTAAGTAAATAGTCAACTAATTCGACTGGTTAGCGAAGCTTTGAGCCGAGTGCGAATACTAATAGGGTGAAACTTTGCAAGAAACTAGGTACACAATAAAGTTAAAGGTAAATTAGCCAAGAAGTTCTAATTGAACTTGGCAGTAACTGTATAGTGCGTTATATCTAAACTAATATTAAAAAGAGGTTAGATTTATGATTGTTGTTTGTTTGTATTGAGTAAGCTCCGAAATAACTAGACCGATTTGAAAAAATCTTTCACCATTAGAATCCTAGGTGAGAGGTCACTTTATGGGCCGTAATATCCCAGACCTGGCCATAAACAAAATAAGAAAAAGAATCCTAATAGTTTGTTCATTAAAATCACTATACGTATAGTAGCATGTGAGAAAGCTGCGTGTATTTCTGTGGGTATATCCAGCCAGTTTCAATGTGTGCCCGAAATAACAAATTCATTAGACAAGGCAGTTCTTTACTTAGGCACTAAATTGTGTGTGACCGGAATTGTTATATTCCACACACGATAGTGAAAGAAAAAGTAAAAAACCTCACAAAAAATTGATTAGTTAAGGACTACCATGCTTCTTTGAGAGAAAAGGTAAAGAAAGATCTTTACTACCAACTAAAGGGGCAGGTCCCTCACTAGGTGGACTGACGATCTCGTGAAGGTCGCGGGAAGTACCTGGATGCGGGCAACGCAGGACAGGTCGTTATGGAAGGTTTACATCCAGCAGTGGACTTCATTTGGCTGAAACGAACACTACTTAACTAAAAACTCGTCCTTTTTAATCAGGGGTTAAACACCAAATTAAAACAAATAAGACAAGAGTTTAGCACTAAATAACGGTAAACTAAACAGTGCGATGGCATGTAACGTAGCCTTTAGCATTCGGCACTCGTCTGAAATGGACTCGAGCAGCTTAGCATTCCATCGGGCTGCCTGCACCGCATATTTCGGCACAACCAATGTTTTCGTGAAACTATTCGCGAATAAACATGTTTTACATGATAAATATGCAGGTATTATGTAATAGTCACAATATAGCACCTATTACAAGACATTATATGCCACAAGTTACCTTTATGTGCCATTGTCTTAATTCAATCAAGACATTCGTCGAGACTTTTATTTTGTATGCACGTCATTCAAGAAACTCACTCGGCGTTATTTATTTTGGATATTCAAAAACTTTAAAATTATTTAAAAGTAGAGTAAAGGTGGTACTTGTTTTGCTGAAGTAACGTAAATAAATCCTAATATTCTAAAATACTATTCTGTTATGTACACAAAGCAAAGTTTTGAGGATTTTAGAATAATAAGTGAGCAGTCTTACAGGCACGGAAAATTACAACTTTGAGGTTCAATAAATTTTACAGTTACGGGCCGGCTGAAATAGAAGGTACCTGAAAATTCTGAAATGGTTCCGAAACACCTGGCGCACCACTTTTGTGACCAAACTTGGCTTAACTCACTGCCATTCAATCTAGATTCGTCAACAGTCATAAACAGGCGATATACCTAGATGACGTAATGGCACCTAATAAAAGACCAAAACAATAAAATAAGGCACGTCACAGGACGTTCCAACATTATAGCGCTTACGTCATATGTATGTACATATGACGTGAATAATGTTATTCACCGTAGTATGAATCCCAAGCCCATAAAGGACAAATAACCAACAACAGGTGAGAGACATTGTCACCATCGCCGTTATACAGCTCTATTAACCTTTGTATCGCTCTCGGTTAGATTCTAAACTCGGAGGTGAGATCATGATGCTTATTGCTTAGATTTTGAGTACACTGAGAGCATTTTCAACATAGTAAACAAAACGATTCGCGAGATTGTAAACCGCTGTTTTAATATTGCTTGTGGTCTTCGTTACATTTTATAATTTAGAAACTTATCAGATAAGGTTCTGGAGAGCCTTAAACTTTTCTTAAATATGTAAAGTGTTAAATAACGCTGCTTAGCGAATCCCGGAATGTGACAAATACTCAAAATATGTAAAATTATAAAAATCGCGTTCACATGATGTATTGAAAAAAAGCCCACATCCAGTAGATAACCAATGCTCTACAACTCTACTATAACGCGGCGATAGGTACCCGTTCTATTTGGCGAAACCTTAAACTAAAGCGCACATACCTGTATCTGGAACATGGATATGGAGTCATCCAGCATTTGCACCCTGACGGCGAGCATCTTGCCGCCCTTTTTTGGCGTCGCCGGCGGCGTGCGTGACCCGCCGCCGGCGCCATCCACGCCGGCCGGCGTGCTGGCGGAATGATGCATCCGACCTGAAAATGAACCTAGTTATTCATCTGGTAATGGTTTTTTTAAAGAATAGTCCAGTAGGTCTAGGATGCGCGCCGCGATAAGCGTTTATCACGCCATTTTATCGATTTTACGCGATAAGATAATTTGTCGTCTAAAATCATCGATAAGATTTTATCACGGCGCGCATTTTAGCCCGGCTGGTAACCTCTTGTAGTAAGCTAAATATGCTTGTGTTACGATTGGGTTCATCACAATAGTCCAGCGGCGTAGCGGGGATCGAACCCGCTTTCCTCGGATCCGAGACACTGACACCATTGGGGTATTGTCGTTTTAAATATTGTCATTAATTATATCATGTCATAATGATACTTTTATAAACTAGTCTCCGAAACATCAACAGGCTATTAAGAGCTGTACAATAACAGGATGAAGAAGGCGATATCTCCAGCGTAGTTACTGATAGCAATATCAAATGAAGTCGACACAAAACCTACTGTTATTTAGGTGGTCAGATTTCGATGTAATGAAACAACTGATTATCTTATTATCACACAATTAACCTAGCAAGATTATGTAAATGTAAATGCATGTTGGATTCATTAGTGACCTGTATTTATGGTAATTTAAGTGGTAATGGTAACTGGGGTTCAGCAAAGTGCACTGTAGTGCGTTAATGTCACTGAGAACTCAATGATATCAGCAGATAACCAAGTGATTGGAATGATGTAATTAGGTATAGTCAACAGCAAAAGTTGATAGAGCTAGATTTTGGCAAACCAAATAATCTGACTTTTAAAAATGGGAAGTAGCTGCTATAAATGGCACTATCTACTTGAATAGCCAGCATTATTACATTTAGATACAAATTTATAAAATACAAAATCTGCTTCTGGTTTAGGCATGAGTATGCGCATTCAAATTGGTTGATTTCCATATTGAACCAATCACAGAAAATAACTTATAATTTAATTAATAAATCCATGGATACTTGTCATAATAAGGAATTGACACTACAGTTTTAAAGCTAAAAATTTAATATTTAATTTAAATGTATTTCCTCAACTGCAGATAATAAAGTAAAATAAAAATTAATTTTGATATCAAAGTAGGCAGGTGGGTCATTCCATCGTTTCGGGTGTTACGTTCGTACACACATATTCAACAATTTCATGTATTTTGAAATAGTATTTTAATAATGTTAGTGCCTTAATCTGTCCGTTTTTAGTTGTTTTATTTAAATAATAAAGTTTGTACAGCTTAGAATGTAGGATAACGAAAATATGAGTCGAAAAGTGTGCGTTTCGGGCGTTACGAGATTTTGCCTCTATGTTCCGACTGTTGCTGCATTTACTCGAGATTTAGCGAATTTTCTTAAGGAATCATACCTAAAACTTACAGGACTTCTAAAGTATGAAATTTAAAAACCATGTAACATACAATCACTGTTAAATAAAACGTTTTACTATTTTTTTATAAATTTTTTCTTTGTTTCGGGTGTTACAATGGTTTTGTTTCGGGTATTACGAGTACGAAAATTCAACGCGTTTTATCGATAAAATCGGTGTTTTATTAGTATCTAGGTACTACAAAATAAAAAGTACAACAAATAAACACAATTAGAGCGAATTCTGGTTTGAAATTACAAAGCAGCTTTTTTTAAAAAATATACAAAGTTCAAGTTTAATTTTTCCTCAGAATATAGCTTTTTCCATTGTTTTTGGCTTGAAATAGCATTACTTTAATTTCTAATTACGATATTTATTGGAAATGTCAAACATCGACACTTTTTAGCAATACCATAATTTTAGTGTAAAGTCGACATTTCAAAAAAGTCTTAAATTGAGAAATATGACTCTTTTTCCGATTCCAGCGCTAGTGGGAGGTCAAAGGACCCTCACAGTAATACTTTTTCACTTCTCCAAGCAATATACACACAATATCGACACATAAATAAAAATGTAATACCCGAAACGTTTCGGGTGTTACAGTTTTTAATAGAGATGAAACGGATATCCGGTAACTATCCGGTAGGCCGGATATCCGGCCTGAATTTACTATTCGGCCGGATACCGGATAGTAACTCACTATCCGGCCGGATACCGGATATTAAAAAACTACGACAATTTCCTATTAAGAAAATTAAATACATTAATCTTTGAGGTAAACATCAATAAAAGGCTTATAATATGAAAATGAAAAAACATTTATTTAGTATCTTTTAAGTTAACATATGGTTGCAAGTGGCTGGGGTCTCCTTTTAAGTATAATACCTGTGTTAGGAGGCCCCGCTCTTTCATAAAGTTACAAATATACATAACTAGCTTTCCGCCCGCGGCTTCGCCCGCGTGGAATTTTGTCTGTCACAGAAAAACTTTATCGCGCGCGTCCCTGTTTCAAAAACCGGGATAAAAACTATCCTATGTTCTTTCCCGGGACTCAAACTATCTCTATGCCAAATTTCATCAAAATCGGTTGCGAGGTTTAAGCGGGAAAGCGTAACAGACAGACAGACAGACAGACAGACAGACAGAGTTACTTTCGCATTTATAATATTAGTTGGGATTAAGTTAAACAAGCCACAAAAACTCACAAGTACGTATTAGGTACTAGTACTAGAATAACGCTAGATATCATTAAAGTTTTGGTTACATTCAATAGTTTTATAATGACGGCTTTTATTTAAAGTCCAAAAAGTTACAAAAAGCCATATTAAGGCCTTTAAAAAAACTAATTTCTTTTTCTGGGCTATTCACTCTAATGACGAATCTATAATAAAAGAAAGTCGTGTTAGTTACTCCACTTATAACTCAAGAACGGCTGAACCGATTTAGCTGAAAATTGTCAGGGAGGTAGTTTAGAGCCAGGAGAAGGACATAGGATACTCTTTATCCCGTTCGAAATTAAAAAAAAAGTCTGCTTATTTATTGCCATTAAGGCGGAACAAAGTTCGCCGGGTCAGCTAGTAGTAAATATCTGTTAAGTCGAAATATTGCCAATTAAAATAGGCGATCTTTTTTTCACTGATGGTCTGATGTCATGATGCAGTTCAGTCAGATTATGCAGCAAGTTAACTAATTTAATTTTCGCTATTCAATTACACACTCACGATGGCAACCGAAATCGCCTGAATTGATCTGCCCCCTAGACTTGTGGCAAAATCTGACATTCTATTCGGACTGATTCGATTTTCGAAAAGTGTGACTAGTCTAGTCTACTAATAGACCCACTGATCGCGTTAGAAGCACATGTGCGGCGCTAAACTCGTCACGACATGCAACGAGACAATGGGCCAACTATCCGGCCGCCGGATATCCGGCTATCCGGCCTAGCAGCTGGCCGGATATCCGGTATCCGGTATCCGGCCAAACAACTATCCGTTTCATCTCTAGTTTTTAATCATGAAAGAAACATACTAAATTAGTATCATGCTCAGATATTAGTTAGTATTTGAAATCATTACTACCATGACCTTACTTTTACCAAATATTGTTAACCTAATCCATGTGCAAGGTACAATAAATAATAAAACAAATACCTGTTTTTCTGTTTCGGGTGTTACATCGCCGAAGTAACAAGAAAATACACTTAAAACTTGATGATTATCAATTTTTTTGGGACTATGACGTTATCTACCAATACTATGATAAATACCCTCAAATCATATAGTGGCAAAACGTTTCACAGATTGATAGTTTTTTTTAAATCGTATTACTAATAATTAATTAGAGAGAAAATGATCAGTCAGACAATTGACTTAAGTATAGACTTTGAAGACTAATAACTTAAAAATCACTTGTTTCTTTCAGATTTTTTTTGTTGCACATTATAATTTGGAATGTATACTTTCAAAATTCATCAGATTTAATGCGAAAAGAACATATTTAGTTTTTCACCCTCGGTAACATTTGTCATGGAATGACCCAGGTCAAATGTGTAATATTTTGTAATTAAATTGTATTAAAAATTTCCTGAACACAATCAATTTCATTGTAATGAAGTGAGTCAAAATGTATGGACCATCATCCTTACATGAATCACCGATAATGTATGGAATAAAAAAACATGTTTCTTTTTCAAAAATTAAATTATAGCATGATTAAGTTACAAAAAACAATGTATTTTCTAGCTTATAGGTACAGCTACATAATGGTTTAGCTTGAGTATAGTGAGCATGTAGCTTGCTTTATTAGCTAAAATAGGTAATAGGCATAGTATAGAAAAAGTAGTTTTAACACACCTTGGTTTGTCATCTCAATATTAAGTGTATCAATGTTCAGTTTGAAGAGTTACTGTTATTGTGTGTTCCATCCTTGAAGAATAATAACAACATTACTTTTCCATTGATATTGTTATATTTGTTGTTATAATGTTAAAAGGAATAGCTGTGTAGCCTCTCTGTAGTTACAGAAAAAAAAACATAATAGAAAAAAATAAAGGCAAAATAAATAAAATAATTAGGTAGGTACTTAATAAATTAATTTTAATATTGTTTTAAAAAAATACCATGGTTAATTTTGTTATTGGAATAAAAAACAAACTTACCAGGCAGGGTGTGATAGCCAATAGTGGACAGATGTCCGGTGGAGTTACAGCTACCGGGCGGAAGGTCAGATTCCATCATACTGACGTTTTCTCGCACTGTTTTATTTGTAAACTCTTGACGGCACTTCTTGATTGCATTGTTCTAACTATGTTAGGCATTTATTGCTATTTTCTCTTCTAATTGTTAACAATTTATTGCCTGTGAGAGAATAATGTATTGTGTTATGTATAATTGTAGGATCTAATTTAAATGCTCTCATATTACTTTTAATCATAAAATATTTAAATAAAAAATCTATTTGAGCTCTATTTGTAGGAAATCATATTTTCAATCATGATAAATTAATTCATTCTGTTTTAAATGCATTGATAACTAAATGTAAGTAATATTAGCTCATCTATATATATAAAAGAAAGTCGTGTTAGTTACTCCACTTATAACTCAAGAACGGCTGAACCGATTAAGCTGAAAATTGTCAGGGAGGTAGTTTAGAGCCAGGAGAAGGACATAGGATACTTTTTATCCCGTTCGAAATAAAAAAAAAGTCTGCTTATTTATTGCCATTAAGGCGGAACAAAGTTCGCCAGGTCAGCTAGTATTCAATAATATTCATAGAATAAAAGCAGACAAAAATCCCTGAACTGCTCAAAACATAAATAAGGATTCTAAAATCCATATCAGAAGATGATCAGAAGATCTGATGGTCATAGACCTCCATAATACCTTTATCAGACATGAATAAAATCCACACACAACCACTTCCCCACCTCACCCAGCCACTGGCACTAAACAAACAAGTTCATTTCCAACTTATCACTCACAGCACAATTCAAATTTAATTTTCACCAAATTTCAAAATTTGCAACCAGAACCGGCGGCGCCCTACTTTACACCCTTAGACATAAATAGTTAGCTTCAATGCATTAACCAGAAAATAGGTCAACGGAGGTGTGCCCGGTCGCTATGACAGAGACAGACGCACTGCCTAGCGCCTTCGCCGGTCGCGGCGCATCAGAATCTAATAAGACCCTTGCAAATTTAATTACTACGGCTACACCTGGCAGCACAACTACACACACAACCATTAATTCTCAGCGTACATCCACAATAAACATTACAACATCGCTATAAGTCGCATCTTACTTTCTAACAAACTGATGGAGAGAAACGACGCATCGGAGTTTTATTCCTATCTCTCGTCAGTCACAACAGGCACATTCATTGATTTAAAAGCTCACGTGACACCAACTAGTTAACACTCATTTATATTTGTATAGATTACTGTTGTATTGTGTTAATTACCACTTAAAGTCCATTATTTATGTTATTCACGACTGAAACACAGTAAATACACTTTACACACCCAAAAATGTCTGTCCGCCATATTTATTTACCTATTTCAGTCTTGCCAATACTGAAAATTTAAACGTCACTTCAAAAAACCGGTATTGTTTGAAAAAAATACAAGCTAAAATTCAGCTAAAATAAATAAAAACCAGTTTCATACCACATAACTAAGCTTAAAAATGTAAGAAAATGTGACGAAATAATTTTTAAAATAAAAGCTCCCGTAATAAGGGTTTAAAAATTATTAAAAAAATACATTGTTTAATTGAGCTATCATATTAACACCGGTTTTTTACCACTAGTGCCATGACAGCTAGTGGTTTATAGCTCAAAAAATGTCTATGATACCTTCCCTCCCCCTCCCCTGCTTTGCTGTCAAACAGAGGAGAACTTTACGTTGCTTTGTGTTTTTTTCGTGTTTATAAACTTTTCCGTTTATTTTTATTGCATGAATTAATTATTTTAGAGATCTTCTATAGAATTGTATAATGCCTAAACATTGTGTGTTAGTGACCAAGTTTGCAGCGTAAAAATGGAAACTACCCCGCTTATCACAAGGCCTAAGAAGAAATCCTTATGGTCAAGGTACGGATGATCAATACGTATCAGATGAATGTTTTCCTTTGTTTAATTAATAATTGCTAAGATAAATATATTTTCTTTATAGGTTATTGTTCTCAAGATTCCGGACTAAAGAGTTGAGCTCTAGAATTATTTATTTAGGACAGATTCCTGAAGAAGAGTATCCTCCCAACTATGTCTGTAATCAAGTGAGTATTTATGACCTCAATTGAAACTGATTGCGATCTAATTTGATGTCAGATTTATGCTAATACACTCTTCATGCCATTCTTACAATAATCAGTTGTATATTTTAAGACTGACCTAATTATTGAGAATAAAAATTAACAGATTAAATTATATTGTTTTAGAAATACAACATCATCACATTTCTGCCTCTGGTGCTGTACGAACAGTTCAAATTCTTCCTCAACATGTATTTCCTGGTGATGGCAGTGAGCCAGTTTATTCCCAGCATCCGTATTGGGTATTTGTACACATATTGGGGTCCGCTGTGTTTTGTACTGGCTGTTACACTGTTTAGGGAGGCTGTTGATGACTTTAGAAGATTTAGGTAAGCATTAGTTTAGTTAATATTGATATGTAAAAGCCATGGAAGAAGTTGGAGGAGGCCTTTGCCAGAAGGTAGACTGAAATAAGAGACATTCTGTAAAAGTTTTTATGTGTGGTTTTTCTGTCAGTGTTATTACTTTATCTTTAGAAAGTGATAACTGTAAAATGTTTATATTTTCAGAAATAAAAAAGCTTTATCATTATTAATTTATTATCAAAAGTAACTTTTTGTAATGTAAAAAAATATGTATATTGAATTAAATTGCTACTTAGTCACTATGAGATAAGAAACAATAACGTTATAATATAGGTGCTAACTTATAAGCAATTTCAGGCATCCATCATGTGATGGATGATTCAATGTCCATTATAGTAATAATGTTGCTTTAAAATGAATGCTTATTTTTCTGTATTGTTAAGAAATTATAATAAGCTCTTTGCATGTTACAAAGATAATTTTTAAAATGCCATATTTTATTTAAGGAGGGACAGAGAAGTCAACAGACAACGTTATGAACGAATAGTACTAGACTCACCTGTAGACGGATACAGGCCATTCATCACAGAACAGGTGTCTGCATCGGCCCTCCGTGTTGGAGATATAGTAATGCTTCACAAGGGTCAACGTGTGCCAGCAGACATGATTCTATTACGAACCAATGAAACTATGGGCACAGTATTCATACGCACAGACCAACTTGATGGAGAAATTGATTGGAAATTGAGGTAGGTTGAAGCTAAAATATACAACAAAAACAGGTTTAGAAGCCAGCACACTAAAACAAAGCCTAAAAAAGAAAAGTATTTAGTGATACTTATTGCATATTAATGATAATAATGAATGTGAGGTTTTTCCTGTAAATAAAATCAGGGACGACGTCAGAATTGCAATATGTTTTTAATTAAAAGTTATATACTGTGTTTACATAGGAGATACTTGTAACAACAAAACTATAAGGAAACTAGTTGTTATCAGTTTGCTATTTTGTATCAACATTAGTCATACTACTAGCTCCAGTAATACAGTCAAATATAAACATATTGATATGAGGATTCATGTGAATGAATTTTATCTGGGAAAATAGCTGTAATTATATCTTAATTATATGTTGTTTATTATTAATTGTCCGTTTACTATTTGATTTGATAATAAATTGTCACGGTCACTGGCCTAGGTGATGACCTAAAATTACCTGCATCTTTAAAATGAAGTTTTGGTGTATTGCAGTCCACAAATTTTAAATTGACCTTTTAATAAATGTACCAACTTGTTTAATATGACTTTGACCTTCAATTCAAGTGCTTCTCATTAAAGTCAGCCAGTTGTTTTACCTGTCCCAAAAACTGTAAACTTTTTAATTAAATAACACACTTTTATATGTTTATGAATTAATAATAAATAAACATTTTACACATTTATACCATTTGTGTACTTCATTCAATATTACTTTTATAACAAATATAATTACATATATCAATTAAATTCCAGAATCCCCTTGCCTTCAACACAAAAGCTACCCACCGATGCTCACCTACTCGACATCAACGCTAAGATATTCGTCGAGAAGCCGGAGAAAGACATACATTCGTTTATCGGGACTTGCACAAGACTGGATGAGGAGGAAATGGACTCGCTAGATATTGAGAACACTCTGTGGAGTGGCAGTGTGGTGGCATCTGGACAGGCTACTGGACTGATCATATACACAGGTACATCGTTCGTTTCAGCCCAAAGACGTCCACTGCTAAAGCCTGGTCCGTGAGCACGTAGAATCCCGTCCAATGACCCCAAGCTACCCATCCTTATCGCTCGCGCGTAATTATATTGCTGTCGCGACTGTGCGACGCGCGCCCGCAGTGAGTGTGCGAGCGCGACAGCAACATAATTACGTGCGAGCGACAAGGATGGGCAGCTTGGGGTCATTGGATTGGACCAGGCTTTAGACAAAGGCCTCCCCAAGGATTTCCACAACGACCGGTCCTGCGCCGCCCGCATCCAGACACCTCCCGCGACCTCCACCAGATTGTCGGTCCACCTAGTGAAGGATCTGCCTACACTGTCTTCCGGCCCGTTGTACACAGGTACATATACACAACGAAAGGAATATTAACTGGTATGTGCACAAGGTTTTACAGTATTGACTGGTATGTGCACAACTGCACATTATGGAGCAAGAGCAAGTCACATATTCGAATTATGTTAATAGTATGAGAAGCACTTGAAACTTATTTTTCCTTTATGAGTATTTCGTGAATAGACAGACACTACCTGTAGGCCTAAGATGCGCGCCGCGATAAGCGGTTATCACGCCATTTTATCGATTTTGGCCATACATTTTGACGTTGATAAAAGTTATCACGGCGCGTTTCTTAGGCCTACTGGTAATAAAAAAAGACATACTGGTACAAGCACTGATTTTTTCCAAACACGAAAACTAGCCCACCTGAATTCTTATTCCGTATTTTGGTACTAACTGTAATTTAGCACAGTATTATTATATTTATTTATTTATTTATATAATTAATATGAGTATTTCGTGAGTAGAGAGATATTACAAGGTACAACGAAAACTAGCCCAGCTAAATTTAATAAATTATTTAGTACAATATTATTATTATTACCTCACAGGCAGCGAGACCCGCAGCGTGATGAACAACGCAGCGCCCAGATCTAAAGTGGGAAGACTGGACCTGCAAGTGAACAACTTGACCAAAGTGCTGTTTGTGGCCACAGTCATGATCTCAGTCCTCCTGATCGTGCTGAAAGGCTTCAACGGGCCCTGGTTTGGGTTCTTATTCCGATTCGTGCTACTGTTTTCGTATATCATTCCTATCAGGTAAGATGTTCTAAGCGCGAGTACTGCATCCGATCTGAATCTGAGAAGTGTCAGTTTGAAGTAGTAGTATTTGTTAAAGAGTTCACAAAGGACAATGACCAAAAATGTATGGAGTCTGGTCCAAATGTCCACCACTAACGAGACCTATGTAGTAAAATAGTCTACTAAATACTGATTCATTATAACCAAACCGGATTCAAAAATAAGCTGTCAGTAAAAAGTTATGACTGAATAAAAAGTCATGTTTTTTACCTTTTCATCTGAAATATGTTCTTGATATCATTCTATCCATCGCACATTTTGGATTAATCTATGCATGTTATGTCATATCGCTTAGTGCGCCATGTTAGATTCTCGCTAAAAGAAAAAAAATAAACTCAGAAGAAAGACAACAATATTAGGAATTATGGTCGGGTGGTCGCTGCTCCCCCATATTGGTTATAGGGTGATGTTATACAGGGTGTTACTTTGCATTCTTGCCATATTTACAGAGGTTACTATATTACTGATACTGAACACAAATCCGTAAAAAAATAATGCCCGAAATTTTTTTTTTTAATCTTGAGTATTTTATTTTATCGACAATCTGTTAAACACACCACTAATTATCGTAACGCATGCACATCACTTGTTGGCGATGGCGATGGAGACTTTTTTACTTTTTATTGTATTTTTAAATATCTATTGCAATCTATTGTCTTTAAAATGTCTTTTTGACACTTGTAAAAAACTGAGAAATCCATCAAACACAAATCACGTTATAAATAATACAAAAATGTCTGAAGTGTATTCAAACAACGAATAATTTAATCAAAATGGTGCTTGGAGTGTCTGCAAGACGTCTTAGACGAAATGCTTGATGACGTACCCTTAGTGTTACACCAAATGCTCTACTACCAGCAGGATGGTGCTCCCCCACAATAAGGACATCAAGTGCGCGAATAATACGTTTGGTGAACAGTGGATTGGACGAGGGGCTTTCCAGTAGCTTGGCCACCGCGATCCTCGGACCTGACACCAATGGATTTTTGGAGTGACTTGAAACGACTGGTATGCGCAGAAGAGATAAACAGTGTAAACGCGTTACATGAAAGGATTGTTTTAGTTAAACTGTGCTACAAAACGTTTATGTGTTGCGAAAACTAAAGCGAAAAACCTACGCTTCGCCGTGCTAGACTGTGCCTTCATCAGAACGGAGGACACTTTGAACACTTACTTCGCAGTACGTAAACTTTGTAAGTAGGAACTTATGAATAAATAATTAATTGTGAATAAGGTGATTTCATTTCATACTTAATTTATTAATTTGTAAAAATAGGATACAATGTTGTAAATTAATTGAAACCCTATTAATTATTACGTATTTTTGACGGTCCTAAGCCCGTAAAGTAGAAAGGAAAATCTGAAATCAACTAAAGAGTATTTTAAAATAGTTATTATGACTGGATAAAACGGCTGGTACCCAAAGCCATAAAATTAAGAACTAGGCCACGCCCACTAGGTTTATTCCACTTGCACCTGTAGAACGTGCGAGACAAAATTGGATTATTCCAATTTGTACTGAAAAACCAAATTTACTAAAATCTTAGTGTACTTCCTTTATGGGAGTCTCTTGTTTATCTTAAATAATAGGTATTGTTACCTACTTTTATCTCTGTGAATATGGCAAGAATGCAAAGTAACACGGTGTATAATCTAAAACCATCCTTGATAAATGGGCTACTCGTAACAAAAATAATTTTTCAAATCGGACCAGTAGTTCCTGAGATTAGCGCGTAAACTACTACAATTATTCATACAGTCATAACTTTTTACTGACAGCTTATTTTTTTTTCGTCCCATACTGAAAGTTAATCTCTATTTAATGGACTATAAGCCAATATAGGTCTCATTAGTGGTGGACATTTGGACCACTTTTGGTCATTGTCCTTTGGGTCAAATGCAGTAATCAGCCAAAATCTTTTATCTGATTTGCACACACAAATATTTTTCATCTCCCATCAGTATCATTCTAGATCTAGACAGTGAACAGTTCTAGGTTCGATATTTTGGCCATTTCAGTCATGAACTACCTATCGTATAACATCTTTTACTATTATCTTCTTTCTCAATATCTATATCGCAGTAAGATAGACAAAGCCGTAATATATGTAGTTATATCCCTAGGGATATCTATCTTACTGCGACATCTACATTATATACTCGTTCATAAACTCTGAATTATGACAGAGTAAAAAAAATCAAATCTCACTTTATTACAGCTTACGAGTAAACCTGGATATGGGCAAGGCGTTCTACTCGTGGACAATCCAGCGCGACAAGCAGATAGAAGGCACGGTCATGAGGTCCACCACCATACCTGAAGAACTCGGCAGGATACAGTACCTCCTAGCAGACAAGACTGGAACCCTCACGAAGAATGAGATGGTCTTCCAGAAACTACATTTAGGAAACGCGCTGTTTGATAAAAATAACTTTCATGAGGTAAGAATTAATTTCAAGTGGCAGTGGGCGGGGCACATAGCTCGCAGCTGATGACAGTTGGGCAGAAAAGTTCTCGAGTGGCGATCACGAGTCAGAAGACGTAGTGTGGGCAGGCCTCCCACTAGGTGGACCGACGATCTAGTGAAGGTCACGGGAGGTGCCTGGATGCGGGTGGAGCAGGACCGGTCTTTGTGGGCCTTTGTCCAGCTGTGGACATCATTCGGCTGAAACGAACGAAGAATTGATTGTTTGCAGATGTGAATTTGTGGAATTGTCGACTGTAATTTCTTTTTTTTAGCAACGAAAGAATGAACGAAATTTTTATGAACGAAAACACTTCATACCAGGAGTCCATGTAAACTGGTTTCAAAGTAGCGTTTTGTTAAAACTGTGTTGTGTCACTTCATTTATTCTGTTACTTAGAGGTAGGTTTACACTTTTGTACAATAATTATAGGTTTACTTCCTTTTTAGGTGGAAGCTCTCCTAACCCAATACATAACCAACGAAGAGCCCTCCTTACCAACGTCGCCCACAGGCGAAGGGGGCGAAGTCCTAGCGCCTACGCCGCGACAAGTGTGGCAGTGTGTGATCGCGTTAGCACTATGCCATAACGTTACACCTGTGTATGAGGTGGAAGAGAGACAAGTCGATGATTCGCAGTCGGGTGAGTGGATGTTATTAAAGGAGAGATTTTTATGGAGTTGAACTCTAATTGATTTATTTGAACAACTGAAATTATAAGCATATTTTTTTAATTCTCTGTATCTGTTATTTTTAGTGTTACTTTTGGGAATTCGTCTTTTTGATTAGCTCGTCTCATCATAAAATGCTTATTACACCAATATTTGCCTCTGTCGAGTTTCGTATCCCTAAGGCTGGTTTTAGAATCGTGCTGATGCACGCTGACCGTCGGCGCTGAGAGCCGAAATGTATTAAGGCTGGTTTTAGAATCACGCTGACCGTCAGCGCTGACAGCCAAAATGTATGAAGCGTCGGCGCCGAGCGATCAGCGTCACACAGCAACGTTCCCTTCAATTACATACATTTTGATTTGTCAGCGCCGACGATAAGCGAGCGGTCAGCGCGATTCTATAACCCGCCTTAGGAGCCCTGACGAACGCTGACCGTCGGCGCTGAGAGCCAAAATGTATTAAGTGTCAGCACCTATGATCAGCCAATCAGCGCGATTCTAAAACCCGCCTGTCTATTCTGTCAGACATGGCAAGCTCTGTGGTGTCGGAGAGCTGTGGCGGCGCGGTGCCGCAGCAGCAGCTGTGCGACTACCAGGCCGCCAGCCCCGACGAGGTGGCGCTCGTCAAGTGGACTGACATGGTGAGTGCTCGGCGTCGCCCTGTGCGCCCGGCCCTTGCACAGTGCCTGTGTCGCGGCAGCAGCTGTGCGACTACCAGGCCGCCAGCCCCGACGAGGTGGCGCTCGTCAAGTGGACTGACATGGTGAGTGCTCGGCGTCGCCCTGTGCGCCCGGCCCTTGCACAGTGCCTGTGTCGCGGCAGCAGCTGTGCGACTACCAGGCCGCCAGCCCCGACGAGGTGGCGCTCGTCAAGTGGACTGACATGGTGAGTGCTCGGCGTCGCCCTGTGCGCCCGGCCCTTGCACAGTGCCTGTGTCGCGGCAGCAGCTGTGCGACTACCAGGCCGCCAGCCCCGACGAGGTGGCGCTCGTCAAGTGGACTGACATGGTGAGTGCTCGGCGTCGCCCTGTGCGCCCGGCCCTTGCACAGTGCCTGTGTCGCGGCAACAGCTGTGCGACTACCAGGCCGCCAGCCCCGACGAGGTGGCGCTCGTCAAGTGGACTGACATGGTGAGTGCTCGGCGTCGCCCTGTGCGCCCGGCCCTTGCACAGTGCCTGTGTCGCGGCAGCAGCTGTGCGACTACCAGGCCGCCAGCCCCGACGAGGTGGCGCTCGTCAAGTGGACTGACATGGTGAGTGCTCGGCGTCGCCCTGTGCGCCCGGCCCTTGCACAGTGCCTGTGTCGCGGCAGCAGCTGTGCGACTACCAGGCCGCCAGCCCCGACGAGGTGGCGCTCGTCAAGTGGACTGACATGGTGAGTGCTCGGCGTCGCCCTGTGCGCCCGGCCCTTGCACAGTGCCTGTGTCGCGGCAGCAGCTGTGCGACTACCAGGCCGCCAGCCCCGACGAGGTGGCGCTCGTCAAGTGGACTGACATGGTGAGTGCTCGGCGTCGCCCTGTGCGCCCGGCCCTTGCACAGTGCCTGTGTCGCGGCAGCAGCTGTGCGACTACCAGGCCGCCAGCCCCGACGAGGTGGCGCTCGTCAAGTGGACTGACATGGTGAGTGCTCGGCGTCGCCCTGTGCGCCCGGCCCTTGCACAGTGCCTGTGTCGCGGCAGCAGCTGTGCGACTACCAGGCCGCCAGCCCCGACGAGGTGGCGCTCGTCAAGTGGACTGACATGGTGAGTGCTCGGCGTCGCCCTGTGCGCCCGGCCCTTGCACAGTGCCTGTGTCGCGGCAGCAGCTGTGCGACTACCAGGCCGCCAGCCCCGACGAGGTGGCGCTCGTCAAGTGGACTGACATGGTGAGTGCTCGGCGTCGCCCTGTGCGCCCGGCCCTTGCACAGTGCCTGTGTCGCGGCAGCAGCTGTGCGACTACCAGGCCGCCAGCCCCGACGAGGTGGCGCTCGTCAAGTGGACTGACATGGTGAGTGCTCTGCGTCGCCCTGTGCGCCCGGCCCTTGCACAGTGCCTGTGTCGCGGCAGCAGCTGTGCGACTACCAGGCCGCCAGCCCCGACGAGGTGGCGCTCGTCAAGTGGACTGACATGGTGAGTGCTCGGCGTCGCCCTGTGCGCCCGGCCCTTGCACAGTGCCTGTGTCGCGGCAGCAGCTGTGCGACTACCAGGCCGCCAGCCCCGACGAGGTGGCGCTCGTCAAGTGGACTGACATGGTGAGTGCTCGGCGTCGCCCTGTGCGCCCGGCCCTTGCACAGTGCCTGTGTCGCGGCAGCAGCTGTGCGACTACCAGGCCGCCAGCCCCGACGAGGTGGCGCTCGTCAAGTAGACTGACATGGTGAGTGCTCGGCGTCGCCCTGTGCGCCCGGCCCTTGCACAGTGCCTGTGTCGCGGCAGCAGCTGTGCGACTACCAGGCCGCCAGCCCCGACGAGGTGGCGCTCGTCAAGTGGACTGACATGGTGAGTGCTCGGCGTCGCCCTGTGCGCCCGGCCCTTGCACAGTGCCTGTGTCGCGGCAGCAGCTGTGCGACTACCAGGCCGCCAGCCCCGACGAGGTGGCGCTCGTCAAGTGGACTGACATGGTGAGTGCTCGGCGTCGCCCTGTGCGCCCGGCCCTTGCACAGTGCCTGTGTCGCGGCAGCAGCTGTGCGACTACCAGGCCGCCAGCCCCGACGAGGTGGCGCTCGTCAAGTGGACTGACATGGTGAGTGCTCGGCGTCGCCCTGTGCGCCCGGCCCTTGCACAGTGCCTGTGTCGCGGCAGCAGCTGTGCGACTACCAGGCCGCCAGCCCCGACGAGGTGGCGCTCGTCAAGTGGACTGACATGGTGAGTGCTCGGCGTCGCCCTGTGCGCCCGGCCCTTGCACAGTGCCTGTGTCGCGGCAGCAGCTGTGCGACTACCAGGCCGCCAGCCCCGACGAGGTGGCGCTCGTCAAGTGGACTGACATGGTGAGTGCTCGGCGTCGCCCTGTGCGCCCGGCCCTTGCACAGTGCCTGTGTCGCGGCAGCAGCTGTGCGACTACCAGGCCGCCAGCCCCGACGAGGTGGCGCTCGTCAAGTGGACTGACATGGTGAGTGCTCGGCGTCGCCCTGTGCGCCCGGCCCTTGCACAGTGCCTGTGTCGCGGCAGCAGCTGTGCGACTACCAGGCCGCCAGCCCCGACGAGGTGGCGCTCGTCAAGTGGACTGACATGGTGAGTGCTCGGCGTCGCCCTGTGCGCCCGGCCCTTGCACAGTGCCTGTGTCGCGGCAGCAGCTGTGCGACTACCAGGCCGCCAGCCCCGACGAGGTGGCGCTCGTCAAGTGGACTGACATGGTGAGTGCTCGGCGTCGCCCTGTGCGCCCGGCCCTTGCACAGTGCCTGTGTCGCGGCAGCAGCTGTGCGACTACCAGGCCGCCAGCCCCGACGAGGTGGCGCTCGTCAAGTGGACTGACATGGTGAGTGCTCGGCGTCGCCCTGTGCGCCCGGCCCTTGCACAGTGCCTGTGTCGCGGCAGCAGCTGTGCGACTACCAGGCCGCCAGCCCCGACGAGGTGGCGCTCGTCAAGTGGACTGACATGGTGAGTGCTCGGCGTCGCCCTGTGCGCCCGGCCCTTGCACAGTGCCTGTGTCGCGGCAGCAGCTGTGCGACTACCAGGCCGCCAGCCCCGACGAGGTGGCGCTCGTCAAGTGGACTGACATGGTGAGTGCTCGGCGTCGCCCTGTGCGCCCGGCCCTTGCACAGTGCCTGTGTCGCGGCAGCAGCTGTGCGACTACCAGGCCGCCAGCCCCGACGAGGTGGCGCTCGTCAAGTGGACTGACATGGTGAGTGCTCGGCGTCGCCCTGTGCGCCCGGCCCTTGCACAGTGCCTGTGTCGCGGCAGCAGCTGTGCGACTACCAGGCCGCCAGCCCCGACGAGGTGGCGCTCGTCAAGTGGACTGACATGGTGAGTGCTCTGCGTCGCCCTGTGCGCCCGGCCCTTGCACAGTGCCTGTGTCGCGGCAGCAGCTGTGCGACTACCAGGCCGCCAGCCACGACGAGATATTCCTCCTGCATTAGAAAGAAACTATATGACTTGATGATAAGTGCAATAATAAAAGTCCACTTTTGCATGTCGTGCCAGGCTGTGATTAAGGTAGCACCTAGTCCTAAGAAAAAATATGTATTTAAACCCCTCTACTTATACATGTGTCTGTCTTGTTGGTTGTCCTAAATAAATAAATAATATTTAGGGCCCCAAAATCAATACTATCCGTGTTACAGATGGGCGTGTCTCTATACCGGAGGGACCTCCACAACATTTCACTGAAACTCCGTGCGGCTAACGAGATCATGCAGTTCAGCATCCTGCAGATATTCCCCTTCACCAGTGAAAGCAAGATGATGGGCATTATCGTGCAAGTAAGTGGCTTGTTAAAAAGTTGTATAAAGCCTAGTCCGTGAGCACGTAGAATCCCGTCCAATGACCCCAAGCTGCCCATCCTTGTCGCTCGCACGTAATTATGTTGCTGTTGCGCTCGCACACTCACTGCGGGCGCGCGTCGCACAGTCGCGACAGCAATATAATTACGCGCGAACGACAAGGATGGGTAGCTTGGGGTCATTGGACGGGATTCTACGTGCTCACGGACCAGGCTTTAGTATTGTTCGTTTCAGCCAAATGACGTCCACAGCTGGACAAAGGCCTCCCCCAAGGATTTCCATAACGACCAGTCCTGCGCCGCCCGCATCCAGGCACCTCTCGGTCTACCTAGTGAGGGGCCTGCCCACACTACATCTTCTGGCCCGTGGTCGCCACTCGAGAACTTTTCTCCCCAGCGGTCATCAACTCTACGAGCTACGAATAACGGCTGGAAAGTCTATTAGTGAATCTTTTTGATGATTTAAACAAATAAACAACCTTTTTGCAGTCTATAAATTGTAATTTTATTGTACTAGGACGAGAACACGGACGTAATCACATACTACGTGAAGGGCGCGGACGTGGCGCTGGCGCGTCTACTGGCGCCGGCGTGGCTGGGCGCCGAGTGCCGGCGGCTGGCGGCCGAGGGGCTGCGCACGCTCGTGGTCGCCAAGAAGACGCTCACCAGGAACGAGTACCTGGAGTTTGAGGTGCGCTGCTTGTGACATGTCACGTGACACGTGGCAAGTGTAGGCCGGGCGTGGCGTGGCGCGTCTACTGGCGCCGGCGTGGCTGGGCGCCGAGTGCCGGCGGCTGGCGGCCGAGGGGCTGCGCACGCTCGTGGTCGCCAAGAAGACGCTCACCAGGAACGAGTACCTGGAGTTTGAGGTGCGCTGCTTGTGACATGTCACGTGACACGTGGCAAGTGTAGGCCGGGCGTGGCGTGGCGCGTCTACTGGCGCCGGCGTGGCTGGGCGCCGAGTGCCGGCGGCTGGCGGCCGAGGGGCTGCGCACGCTCGTGGTCGCCAAGAAGACGCTCACCAGGAACGAGTACCTGGAGTTTGAGGTGCGCTGCTTGTGACATGTCACGTGACACGTGGCAAGTGTAGGCCGGGCGTGGCGTGGCGCGTCTACTGGCGCCGGCGTGGCTGGGCGCCGAGTGCCGGCGGCTGGCGGCCGAGGGGCTGCGCACGCTCGTGGTCGCCAAGAAGACGCTCACCAGGAACGAGTACCTGGAGTTTGAGGTGCGCTGCTTGTGACATGTCACGTGACACGTGGCAAGTGTAGGCCGGGCGTGGCGTGGCGCGTCTACTGGCGCCGGCGTGGCTGGGCGCCGAGTGCCGGCGGCTGGCGGCCGAGGGGCTGCGCACGCTCGTGGTCGCCAAGAAGACGCTCACCAGGAACGAGTACCTGGAGTTTGAGGTGCGCTGCTTGTGACATGTCACGTGACACGTGGCAAGTGTAGGCCGGGCGTGGCGTGGCGCGTCTACTGGCGCTGGCGTGGCTGGGCGCCGAGTGCCGGCGGCTGGCGGCCGAGGGGCTGCGCACGCTCGTGGTCGCCAAGAAGACGCTCACCAGGAACGAGTACCTGGAGTTTGAGGTGCGCTGCTTGTGACATGTCACGTGACACGTGGCAAGTGTAGGCCGGGCGTGGCGTGGCGCGTCTACTGGCGCCGGCGTGGCTGGGCGCCGAGTGCCGGCGGCTGGCGGCCGAGGGGCTGCGCACGCTCGTGGTCGCCAAGAAGACGCTCACCAGGAACGAGTACCTGGAGTTTGAGGTGCGCTGCTTGTGACATGTCACGTGACACGTGGCAAGTGTAGGCCGGGCGTGGCGTGGCGCGTCTACTGGCGCCGGCGTGGCTGGGCGCCGAGTGCCGGCGGCTGGCGGCCGAGGGGCTGCGCACGCTCGTGGTCGCCAAGAAGACGCTCACCAGGAACGAGTACCTGGAGTTTGAGGTGCGCTGCTTGTGACATGTCACGTGACACGTGGCAAGTGTAGGCCGGGCGTGGCGTGGCGCGTCTACTGGCGCCGGCGTGGCTGGGCGCCGAGTGCCGGCGGCTGGCGGCCGAGGGGCTGCGCACGCTCGTGGTCGCCAAGAAGACGCTCACCAGGAACGAGTACCTGGAGTTCGAGGTGCGCTCCCTGTCACGTGACACGTGGCAAGTGTAGGCCGGGCGTGGCGTGGCGCGTCTACTGGCGCCGGCGTGGCTGGGCGCCGAGTGCCGGCGGCTGGCGGCCGAGGGGCTGCGCACGCTCGTGGTCGCCAAGAAGACGCTCACCAGGAACGAGTACCTGGAGTTTGAGGTGCGCTCCCTGTCAAGTGACACGTGGCAAGTGTAGGCCGGGCGTGGCGCCGAGTGCCGGCGGCAAGTTGATGCGGTCTTCTTACCGAGTCGACAACAAACCTACACAGTGTCAGCCCAAAACTCCGCTACAAGAGTGGCGTTGTTAGCAGCATTCATTAAATCCTCTTGCATGCACTCAGGGTACATTGATTCAGTAAAAGAAATTCATCACTACCAATAAATATTTATTTATTTATTAGGTACACTAACAAAGTCACGATACAAACAGTTCATACCTTAATTATCCTTATTTTATCGCAGAGCGAGTACAAAGAAGCCCGACTCAGCGTTCAGAACCGCAGCGAGCGCACCGCCGCAGCTCTTAGCAAGCTGCACTGTGGCCTGACGCTGCTGGGGCTGACCGGCGTGGAGGACCGGCTGGCCGACCACGTGCCGCGCTCGCTCGCCATGCTGCGGACCGCGGGCATCAAGGTATGACGTCACCGCAGCAGCAAGCTGACTGCGGCCTGACGCTGCTGGGGCTGACCGGCGTGGAGGACCGGCTGGCCGACCACGTGCCGCGCTCGCTCGCCATGCTGCGGACCGCGGGCATCAAGGTATGACGTCACCGCAGCAGCAAGCTGACCTGCGGCCTGACGCTGCTGGGGCTGACCGGCGTGGAGGACCGGCTGGCCGACCACGTGCCGCGCTCGCTCGCCATGCTGCGGACCGCGGGCATCAAGGTATGACGTCACCGCAGCAGCAAGCTGACCTGCGGCCTGACGCTGCTGGGGCTGACCGGCGTGGAGGACCGGCTGGCCGACCACGTGCCGCGCTCGCTCGCCATGCTGCGGACCGCGGGCATCAAGGTATGACGTCACCGCAGCAGCAAGCTGACTGCGGCCTGACGCTGCTGGGGCTGACCGGCGTGGAGGACCGGCTGGCCGACCACGTGCCGCGCTCGCTCGCCATGCTGCGGACCGCGGGCATCAAGGTATGACGTCACCGCAGCAGCAAGCTGACTGCGGCCTGACGCTGCTGGGGCTGACCGGCGTGGAGGACCGGCTGGCCGACCACGTGCCGCGCTCGCTCGCCATGCTGCGGACCGCGGGCATCAAGGTATGACGTCACCGCAGCAGCAAGCTGACTGCGGCCTGACGCTGCTGGGGCTGACCGGCGTGGAGGACCGGCTGGCCGACCACGTGCCGCGCTCGCTCGCCATGCTGCGGACCGCGGGCATCAAGGTATGACGTCACCGCAGCAGCAAGCTGACCTGCGGCCTGACGCTGCTGGGGCTGACCGGCGTGGAGGACCGGCTGGCCGACCACGTGCCGCGCTCGCTCGCCATGCTGCGGACCGCGGGCATCAAGGTATGACGTCATCGCAGGTTGCTGCGTCACAGCATAGCCAATCAAGAGACACTAAGGGACGATACCCAATGGCGCGCGTTTGAGCACACTTACACGGCCGTAAAGAAAATAGTATTTTATTAACAGTTCTTAGGGTGGGTTGCACCATCTAACTTTAACTGTGACAAACGTCAAAAATCTGTCAAACTCCATACAAAATACACCGGTTATCGTAATAGTTACCGTTAAACTTAGGTGGTGCAACTCAGCCTTAGAGTCGTAATTGCTTACAACTGATTAACTGACATTACAATCCGGGCGGATGCGCGAGCATGCGTCGGAAGCCGGTCGGCTCCGAGCGTATTCCAGCGGATACACGCGCAGACGCTCGCTTTCCACCGCAATTTTGGCCGAACGGACGCTACGGTGCGCGCGGACTCGCGCCGCACGGTGGGCTGATATTAGAGCTTTATAGACTTAGCGTCGCTCAAAAATCAAGTGCCGAATTTTGAAAAAATAAATATGCCAATGTGTTCCTTTACCAAAAAGGAATATTTTATGTTATGTAACGTTTCTTGATAAAGTTATTATTTAATAAGTTATTGACAATTTCCTTTTTTTTTGTATGGAGCTCAACATTTATTTTTATTTTATTCGTTATTCTTAAGCTTTCTTAAGAAATTGACTTTTGTATTATGTAATGCAACATATAAGCTATGTTATCACCAAGTGTCGCATTTCGGAAATCTTCGGAACATTGTCATTTTGGACTTTAAAATAAAAAAAATTAAATAACTGCCAAATTTTGTAAATATAACTACGCCAATGTGTTCCTTTGCCAAAAAGAAATATTTTATGTTATGTAACTTTTCTTGATAAAGTTATTATTTGATAAGTTATTGACAATCATTACTTTTTTTTGTATGGAGCTCAACATTTATTTTTATTTTATTCGTTATTCTTAAGCTTTCTTAAGAAATTGCTTTTTGTATTATGTAATGCATCATATAAGCTATATTATCACCAAGGGACGAATCCCGGAAACCCTCGGAACATTGTCATTTTCGACTTTAAAATAAAAAAAAAAAAAAAGAAAACTGCAATGTTATGTACTTTCTTCCGTACTACCCTAACGAGGTGAAGAACTAAGCACGTTTTTTTATAGTGGTGTTTCCAGGAGGCTTAATCCACTTGTAAGATTATTAAAATATGTTTTATGGAAATTAAGCCAGTGTGAAGTTAAGTTTATTGGTTATTCAGAGTCAGTTTCTGAACCGTGAAATAGGCTAATGTCTACAAAAGTAAAGCTTTCTTTCAGTATCAGTATCAGCCTCATCATCAAATCGATCATTTATTAATTAACTTTTTGCTGCTGTTGATAAAACTTTGTGTTTTCTATGAAGTTTATATTATTATCTATATCTGAGAATCAGATTTTAAAAATAAATTTTGTAAAATATCTTCATTATAGCCTGACCAGGAACATAAAAACCCTCGCCATGTTGCGGAAAACTAATGGTACTAATTTCTTTTAATGGCAACAGTAACTGAAAACTTCATTGTCATGTCACCTTGCATGTCAGTCTATTGCTGTCAAAGTGTAAACAAACTTTATTTTAAATGTGCGCAATTGATTTTGTGAATTAAATTGCTAAAATCTTTTCATAGTCGTGAAAGAAAAGTGGTTCACAATGTGTTAAAGTATTTGTCGAAGAGAAATACTAAGGGTTCGGACAATATTTTCATTGAATAATTTTTCCGACAAGGGTGTCAAATTGACTGACATGTTTATCGTATAGTACAGTCCACTATGAAAATTAGCTGTGGTTTGTTTCAACTACCTATTTTAAAGTTTTTTGTCACTTTCTAAGTGTTGAATTTTATAGAATTGGGAAAGAAGTACCGAGTTTGAAGCGTTCATGAGCAGACATTGCAGTTGAATATTCAAGTTCTGAATTTGATTATTGATGAATAATAAAATAAATCCTACTAGCTCGATTTATGTTTTCATTTAATTTATTTAAACCAGGTTACCTATAATAATATTTTTTGTTAATTCATGAAAATATCAAATTAGCCCGTAATCCTGAATCCTGATACATAAAGTCAGCCTATTAATTTAACACAGGTACGACTGTACTCAGTGTTGCACTATCAAATGCAATTGACGCGCCTCTATGCCAGGCCCTATTTTGTTAACAATGAAAAAAACTTAATGGAAGCGGAAATTGAAAATTTAATAGATCGTAATAAAATTCTGGAAGCAAAACAATCTCGTAATAATTGATTCTCACTTGATAGATAGAAAAATAATATCGTTGATAAATGGCAGCTCTGCACAAGCAGCGATGTGATATTTGTAAAGCCATATCAACAGAAATGAATAATTTAGACGTAATTGCCATCAAGAAAGGTTTTCAACACCACCAAAAAATCCACTATAAATGATCAGTTTCATGTCTAGGCTGATACTGAGAAAGAAAGCTTTACTTTTGTAGATTCAGAAAGTGGCTCTTGAGTCTAACCAATAAACTTAACTTCAAACTGGCTTAATTTCCATAAAACAAATATTATATTATAGTAACCTTAGTAATCATGTGGATTAGGCCTCCTGGGAACACCACTATAAAAAACGTGCTTAGTTCTTCACCTCGTTAGGGTAGTACGGATGAAAGTACATAACATTGCAGTTTTCTTATTCTTTTTTTTTTATTTTAAAGTCGAAAATGACAATGTTCCGAGGGTTTCTGGGATTCGTCCCTTGGTGATAATATAGCTTATATGATGCATTACATAATACAAAAAGCAATTTCTTAAGAAAGCTTAAGAATAACGAATAAAATAAAAATAAATGTTGAGCTCCATACAAAAAAAAAGTAATTATTGTCAATAACTTATTAAATAATAACTTTATCAAGAAAAGTTACATAACATAAAATATTTCTTTTTGGCAAAGGAACACATTGGCGTAGTTATATTTACAAAATTTGGCAGTTGTTTAATTTTTTTATTTTTTTTATTTTAAAGTCCAAAATGACAATGTTCCGAAGATTTCCGAAATGCGACACTTGGTGATAACATAGCTTATATGTTGCATTACATAATACAAAAGTCAATTTCTTAAGAAAGCTTAAGAATAACGAATAAAATAAAAATAAATGTTGAGCTCCATACAAAAAAAAAGGAAATTGTCAATAACTTATTAAATAATAACTTTATCAAGAAACGTTACATAACATAAAATATTCCTTTTTGGTAAAGGAACACATTGGCATATTTATTTTTTCAAAATTCGACACTTGATTTTTGAGCGACGCTAAGTCTATGAAGCTCTAATATCAGCCCACCGTGCGCCGGTCAATTTGAATCCTGTGTAACAGAGTATCTCAGGCTTTAACTGTTCTATACCCATCTCACATTCCTATCACTGTAACCACTTAAGCTGACCAAATCCCACCACCACCCATGGCCATACCAACCTCGCGGTTATTGTGGCCGAATCTTGAGAGATGCGCGCGGAATTGCGGCTGCCTACGGCAGATTTCACTCCACCGCGCGCAATTCTTGACTCTCTACAAGTTCTTTAATCTTTGTCCATTTGTCCCTTGCCACTCTCCCCCTTCTGGGGCATGGACTCTACTAGCACGTTGGCACCATCCGGTGCCTGGCCGCTAGGCGTCTGTCCGTTCCGCCTCCTGTGCCACGCGTGCGCGAAACATCGCAGCCGCGCGAAGTTCGCCTCCGAGCTGACAAGATCGGGGTACCACGCAGGACCGTAACCCTCCGAGAGCGCTATCCCACTCAGCATCTCCCACCGCAGGTCTTCATACAGAGGACAGTACCACAGAACGTGGTGTCTGTCCTCCTCACTCTCGCCGCACTCACACATACTCCCCTCTCGCAGCTTCATGTCGCTCAGCCTTTTATTGAAGCACCCGTGTCCAGTGAGTATCTGCGAGGTCACATAGTCCGGTTGGACCCAGCGCATGCTGAGCCTACCAGCCACCTCCGGGAAGAACTGATAGAGCTCACGACCTTTGGTCTCCTGCTCCCAACGCTGCTGCCAAAATACGATCACCGAATCCCGTATATCGCGTTTTCGACTGCTCATCTCGTCCAGGGTCGCGAGCTGGCGCGTCCTCAGTACAGCCGTCCGTCCAGCATACTCCACCTCGAAGTCGGCGGGCAACACTCCGGCCAAGACCGGGAGCGCGGCCGTGCTGACAGACCGGTAGGCCTTCGTCAGCAGCACGAGTGCCGGCCTCTGCCCCCTCAGGACAATCCCGCCCACCGACTGGACTTTGACCCGCTCAAACCAACACGCCGCAGCATACACAAGCGTGGCAACGAACGTTCCCTGGTAGAGAATGCGCAGACCGGGGTATCGAATGCCCCAGGAGGACGCAGACACACGCGAAACCTTCCCGAAGCATCGCGCTCTACAATGTCCTGTGCATGCTGCGTGAACAAAAGACCCGAATCGATCACCACGCCGAGCACTGTTCCTGAGCTCACTTGTCGGATCGAGGCGCCATCAAGTTTGATGATTGGGGGCCTCTGGAATTTCCCCCTGATTGTCATCATGGACGACTTGGCAGGAGAGAATCCCAGTCGGTTCCGGGCTCCCCAATCAGACGCGATGTTAAGGGCCTCTGTGGCCTTCGACTCGATGCTGGCTCTCGATTGCGCCTCAATCAAAATGGTGACGTCATCGGCGTACGCCACCATGCTCACCCCCTCCGGCATCGGCGATCTCAACAGGTCGTCCAACAGAACGTTCCACAACGTTGGTCCAAGCACAGAACCCTGCGGACACCCCATGGTGGAAACTTTCCACAACTCCCGGCTGCCGACGGTTAAGCCAACCCGGCGTCCGGAGAAGTATCCCGCCAACATCCGATAGACATTGGGCGGGCATCCCCCTCTTTTCGCCTTCAGCATCACCATCGGCCACCAGGCGTTGTCGAACGCACCCGAGATGTCAAGAAACACAGCTTGGACGTACTTCGCTGTGGACGCCCTGGCGTGAACTTAAGCTGACCAATAAAATCTAACCAGTGAAGTCTTAATTTATTCGTTCTTTCGTTTATACGATTATCCCCCAAGGATTTCCAACAACCGATCCTGCGCCGCCCGCATCTAAGTCTTAGTTAGTCCCAAAGAAAAAGGGACATACTAAATCCTACATTTCTGTTCCAGATATGGATGCTAACAGGCGACAAACTGGAGACAGCGCTATGCATCGCACGTTCACTCCACCTGGGCGGCGGGACCAACTGGTTTACAGCCAACACTTGCACCTCGCGGCGTGATGCGTATGCCTTACTGCAGGCTCTCACGCAGCATACCGACGATATGGATCTGATCATAGAGGGGGAGACGCTGGAGGTAAGAGGGAGACAGCGCTATATCGCGCTCGCTTTACCTTAGCTAGGGGTTCAACTAGTTCTTGCAGGCCCTCACGCGCACAGAAATGATGTAGACCTGATTATAGAGAGGGAGACGCTGGAGGTAAGAGGGAAAGAGACAGCGCTATATCGCGCGCTCTCTCCTCTTGGGCAGCGGGAGCAACTGGTTCACAGACGATATGGACCTCATCATAGAAGGGGATACGCTGGAGGTATGAGGGAGACAGCGCTATATCGCGCGCTCGCTCCACCTTAGCGAGGGGTTCCACTAGTTCTCTCAGGCGTTTACGCAGCACATAGATGATATGGACCTGATCATGGAAAGGAGACGCTGGAGGTAAGAGGGGGAGGAAGACAGCGCTATATCACGCGCTCGCTCCACCTTTGCAACGGAACAAACTGGCTCTCGGCCAACACCTGCAAAAAATATTGACGAGGCGAGCCGTTCCATTCGCGGTCAAGTGTGGGCGTACCACAAGCCTATAACAATCACTCTAATTTGTGTGATGCAAATCCCTTTTAATTCGTCAAAAAAGCTACAATAGACGGTGGCATAGTCGGGCACGAGCCAAGCGCGCGTTCGAGACTCGGTAAGTCGATTCACACTACACGAATTATGGCTCCGCTTGTTCTCGGCTCGTCTAATGTAGCGTCCTTTTAAAAATCTTTTTGAAAAAGTTACGATTTATATTTATTTTCTAACAGGAATGCCTCCGCTCATACGAAGAAGAGTTCGTAGAAGTGCTACAGCGATGCAGCGGCGTAGTCGTAGCGCGATGCTCGCCCACACAGAAGGCGCGCGTAGCACGGCTGCTACGAGCGCGGGGGCTGGTCGTAGCAGCAGTTGGAGACGGAGGAAATGACGTCGCTATGATACAGGAGGCCGATATGGGTGAGTACTGCGGCTGTTGGCTCTTATTATGACGCGTACTGAAGTGACAATCGTAGTAAGTAATATAGCAGTGCTACAACAGCGGCGTAGTCGTAGCACGGCTGCTACGAGCGCGGAGGCTGGTCGTAGCAGCAGTTGGAGACGGAGGAAATGACGTCGCTATGATACAGGAGGCCGATATGGGTGAGTACTGCGGCTGTTGGCTCTTATTAAGGGTAGCTTTGGGTCATTGGAAGAAATTCTATTTGCTCAGCGACCGGACTTTAGAAGTGGCAATCGGTAGTAATGTCGTAGCACTGCTACGAGCGCGGGGGCTGGTCGTAGCAGCAGTTGGAGACGGAGGAAATGACGTCGCTATGATACAGGAGGCCGATATGGGTGAGTACTGCAGCTTTTGGCTCTTATTATGACGCGTGCTGAAGTGACAATCGTAGTAAGTAATATAGCAGTGCTACAACAGCGGCGTAGTCGTAGCACGGCTGCTACGAGCGCGGGGGCTGGTCGTAGCGGCGGTGGGGGACGGGGGCAATGACGTCGCTATGATACAGGAGGCCGATATGGGTGAGTACTGCAGCTGTTGACTCTTATTAAGGGTAGCTTGGGGTCATTGGACGAAATTCTATTTGCTCAGCTACCGGACTTTAGAAGTGGAAATCGGTAGTAATGTCGTAGCACTGCTACAACGTTGTAAAAGCGTGCCGTAGTCGTAGCTCGTAGCACGGCTGCTACGAGTGCGGGGGCTGGTCGTAGCGGCGGTGGGGGACGGGGACAATGACGTCGCTATGATACAGGAGGCCGATATGGGTGAGTACTGCGGCTGTTGGCTCTTATTAAGGGTAGCTTGGGGTCATTGGACGAAATTCTATTTGCTCAGAGACCGGACTTTAGAAGTGGCAATCGGTAGTAATGTCGTAGAACTGCTACAACGTTGTAGAAGCGTGCCGTAGTCGTAGCGCGATGCTCGCCGACACAGAAGGCGCGCGTAGCACGGCTGCTACGAGCGCGGGGGCTGGTCGTAGCAGCAGTTGGAGACGGAGGAAATGACGTCGCTATGATACAGGAGGCTGATATGGGTGAGTACTGCAGCTGTTGGCTCTTATTATGACGCGTACTGAAGTGACAATCGTAGTAAGTAATATAGCAGTGCTACAACAGCGGCGTAGTCGTAGCACGGCTGCTACGAGCGCGGAGGCTGGTCGTAGCAGCGGTGGGGGACGGGGGCAATGACGTCGCTATGATACAGGAGGCCGATATGGGTGAGTACTGCAGCTGTTGGCTCTTGTTAAGGGTAGCTTGGGGTCATTGGACGAAATTATATTTGCTCAGCGACCGGACTTTAGAAGTGGCAATCGGTAGTAATGTGGTAGCACTGCTACAACGTTGTAGAAGCGTGCCGTAGTCGTAGCTCGTAGCACGGCTGCTACAAGCGCGGGGGGGCTAGTCGTAGCAGCAGTTGGAGACGGAGGAAATGACGTCGCTATGATACAGGAGGCCGATATGGGTGAGTACTGCAGCTGTTGGCTCTTATTATGACGCGTACTGAACTGTTGGCTCTTATTATGACGCGTACTGAAGTGACCATCGTAGTAATTAGCAGTGCTACAGCGTTGTTGCGGTGTAATCGTAACGTGGTGGTCCGACATAGAATGAAAGTCGTATTAATATCGTAGTAGTGCTACAGGGTGTAGCGGCGTGGTCGTAACGTGGGCGTGGTGCAGCGGAGATTGTCGTGTATATGCGTCATATGTGCCTGAACGTACAGTGCGTCCAAAACAAAAAGCGTCACCTACGTCGATGGACGGTTTTGCATCCAAGGATTCGGGAGAGCTACGTGCTTACGGCTTTTCATCTTAGGTTAAGAACTCATGGCGCGATTTTCACCCTCGTCCACGGCGGTTGCTGGCCCCCAGCTTCTGTAGAATGCAGATACCTATGTAAAAACTAATGCAACTCATGACGCGGTTTGCGCCCGCAGCGTGCGCGGTTGTATGCGGGTCCCGCGGCACCGGCGGGCGACTAGTAGAATTGCGCGAGCCGCGGTAACCGCAGCCTCGGCGGGCGACCATTTTGTACCAGTGACTTAGCGAGACGCGATTTTTACCCGCGCCCGCGGCAGTTGCGGGCCCGCAGCCGCCGCGGGCGCGGGTGAAAACGCGCCGTGAGTTCTTAGCCTTAGATTTATGAATGTTTAGTGTGTTGTACTAAGTAGTTGTAGGTAGATGTTAAGTAAAACTCGGATGCCGTAATAAGACTGAGATATTTATTTCCAAAACCAGGGTTCTTATATTAACCAAAATGTATGTCAATTAGTGGGTCGTCAAAATAAACCTGCGAACTGTTACAGATAGCCCTCGCACCCTATATTGCTTACTTGACATTCCGCCTTTTGCCGACTCATCCTTTTCCATCCATAGCCTGCGATACCTTGCATTTCCAAGTCAGTCTCATTCCACCATCCGAACTAGACGGCTGTCTTATCCTATTAATCTCGTGTTCTTTTTTAAAAACCCAAATCCTCTGAGGCTCATAACATTTGGTGGCAGCGCAAAGGGATTCAAAAAGAGTCCCCGGTCAACGTCTACAGTTCAGTTTCAAAACCAAGTTAAATCTATAAATCCAGTCTCGACGCGTGTGTGTGTGCCGTGTTGTGTGTAAGCGCCGACTCCACTGTGTGGACCTCCAATAATCCAATACCACACCGAGTTCCGGCCCGGCCCAAGTCTTCCAACGTTCCTGAGTTCCTGAGAGGCCCACTGCTGCGTGAATCATCCACAGCCGGTCTCCACCGAGAACAGCCGTTTGCCCACTGTTGCGCACAATTTCGTGCTGCGACCGGCAAACGAGCATCCAGTGACGCAACGGAGCGAGGCTTATCAACAAGCATACATTTCGCCGAGAGCAGCGCGACTTCCAGCTTCCAGTTCCGAGAATGATCGTCCTTATCGCGCTATCCGCATTCCAGTGAGTAACTTGGTCATTGCTCGTCCGATTTTAGCTATCGTAATTTTTAATCTTTTTGTGTGTTATTCTAAATCCAATTGTTGTTCTATTTTTGTTGTTGAATTAATTCATAATATTGTACCAAAATGGCAGAGAGATCCAATAGCCCAAAATTCGAGAGACCCGAAGTGGTTCTAACAGACGTAGATGACGAAGGCCAGGACCAGCATTTACCCCCTCCTGGACCTTCTACTAGATCCCAGAGTAAGAGAAAAACAGCAGTAGTAGTCAAATCAGAAATTGAATTATCCACCTTACTCAAATTCATTAAACCCTACGACGGTTGCCGCGAGCAACTAAATTCATTCCTTGTAAATTGCAATAACGCATACGAACTAGCATCAGAATCCCAAAGGGACATACTTTTTAAATATATTCTATGCCAGCTGCAGGGCAAGGCCGAAACGGCTTGCTCTATCAAAGAGTTCGCCAACTGGCATCAACTAAAAGATTTCCTCAAAACCCAGTTCAGTGAGAGGAAACACTACGCGCACCTCCTCACTGACCTGCAAGATTGCAAACAAAACCCGACTGAACCTGTTAGCCAGTACGCTCTAAAAATTGAGACCTGTTTGTCCCAATTATTAACAGAAATTTCGATCTCACACGGACACAAAAGCCGAGAGATGATTGGGAGAACCGCGGCAATGGAGGAACTTGCCCTCCACCATTTTCAAATGGGCCTATTGCCCCGGTTGTCCACATTCGTTAGGTGCAAATCGCCTCGATCCCTAAACGAAGCGATCAACATTGCTATATCCGAAGAAAGAATCCAACAGGCGCTATCCAGGCCAAATCCAAATCAATTTAACCGTAACCGCAACCAAAGCTTTTCTAACCAATCGAATCAAAGATCAAATTTCGGCCCCAGCCGGCCTAACAACAATTCTAATTCCAACAACAATTCCAATTCCAACAACAATTCCAATTCCAACAACAATTCCAATTCCAACAATTATTCCAATTCCAACAACAATTCTTCCCGTCCGTTCTGCAGATATTGTAAAAACGCAGGACACACCCTGGAGCAATGTCGAAAAAGGGAATTTAATAATAACCGTTTCCGTAACTTTGATCGAAACCAGCCCGGACCATCCCATCGAGTTCACTTCGTGTCCGATGAATCATCGGAACCCATCGATGACGAATATCCGTCCGAATCAACCGACGGGTATGATACCGTCGACAATCACTCAAAAAACGAGTAACCGTCTCGTCCCGGTGTCGTGCGGGACCTCACAATTGTGAAATCGACACCCAAAAATGTACTAAATCCTCTGTATCCGTGCAGCAACCTATCAAGGTTGACCTGCCAAAACCTGCTAAATCCTCTGTATCCGTGCAGCAGCCTATCAAGGTTGACCTGCCAAAACGTGCCAAATCCTCTGTATCCGTGCAGCAGCCTATCAAGGTTGACCTGCCAAAACGTGCTAAATCCTCTGTATCCGTGCAGCAGCCTATCAAGGTTGACCTGCCAAAACGTGCTAAATCCTCTGTATCCGTGCAGCAGCCTATCAAGGTTGACCTGCCAAAACGTGCTAAATCCTCTGTATCCGTGCAGCAGCCTAACAAGGTTGACCTGCCAAAATGTGCTAAATCCTCTGTATCCGTGCAGCAGCCTATCAAGGTTGACCTGCCAAATCCTGCTAAATCGAATATATTCGAAATCATCAACAATCCTGCAAAGACATTACTACCCCATGTCCTAGTAAAGTCCTCTGTATCCGACATCCCATTATCATTACTAGTCGACTCAGGATCCTCAGTAAGTCTGCTGAAACATTCATGTATCCAAAAACATCCTAAACTCACCAAAGAAACCATCCAATTGAAAGGAATTGACCCTGCTGAAGAAACAATCCACACCAGAGGTCACTTCCAATTGAAATTACAATTTCCCAAATTAAATGTATCACATTCATTCCATGTCATAGACGCAATACATTTACCCTACGATGGAATAATCGGTTCTGACATGCTCAATGCTCATAGTTGCAGCATCAATTATAACAAAAACCTCCTACACCTCAATAAAACGTCCATTAAATTACATTTCCATGATCCTGCCTACATTATACCTCCCAGAACCGAAACCATCATTGAATGTTCAGTATCGAATCCTGAAATAAAACAAGGATTAATCCTCGACCAAAAAGTTTCCAATAACCTATTAGTTGCAAATTGCCTAGTAGTTGTCAAAAATAATAACAGAATAAATCTATCCGTGATAAATACGTCAGAAAACCCTATTACCTTAAAATCCGATTTGAATCTCAAACTCAGTCCTTTAGATTGCGAATCCGAATTCACAAACCAACCTCCTGCCTTAATAAACCACGTAAATGTTGCGACAGATTGTCATAAACGTACCGAAGAAGTCCTCAAACAACTACGTGTTTCTCATCTCAACCATGAAGAAAGAGAGTCATTCTTTCAACTATGCTCCGAGTTTTCCGACATTTTCCACCTTCCCGGAGAAAATCTAACTTACACCAACGCCCTGAAACACGAAATCAAAACCACTACAGATATTCCTATACACGTCAAATCCTATCGATTTCCCGAAATCCACAAAGCCGAAGTACGTAAACAAATTGACAAAATGTTGGAACAAAACATCATAGAACCCTCTGATTCCCCATGGTCGTCACCCATTTGGGTCGTTCCCAAGAAGCTAGACGCTTCCAACACGCAAAAATGGCGCGTGGTAATTGACTACCGAAAGTTGAATGACATCACTATCGGAGACACTTACCCTATCCCTCAGATTACCGAGATATTGGATCAACTCGGTAGTAGTTCCTACTTCTCTACCTTGGACCTGGCATCTGGGTTCCATCAAATCCAGCTGAATGAAGCTGATAAACCCAAAACAGCCTTCACAGTCCCTGAAGGGCATTTCCAATTCACTCGCATGCCGTTTGGGCTCAAAAATGCTCCTTCAACGTTCCAGAGACTCATGAACTCTGCCTTGTCAGGCCTCCAGGGCATCCGATGCTTTGTCTACTTGGACGATGTCGTCTCATATGGACATGACCTGAATTCCTGTATCAGCAATTTAAGAACCATTTTCCAGAGAATCCGCGAGTTCAACTTAAAACTACAACCCGACAAATGTGAGTTCCTAAGACGTGAAGTTTGTTACTTAGGCCACATCATCACCGAACAAGGTGTCAAGCCAAACCCTGAAAAGGTCAAAGCTGTAACTGCATTTCCAACTCCTGAAACCCCAAAAGACATCAAATCGTTCCTCGGTCTTGTATCATACTACCGACGTTTTATCCCCGACTTTTCTAAAACTGCCAAGGCCCTTACTAGTCTGCTGAAAAAAGATACACCCTTCGTATGGGAGAATCAACAGCAACTAGCTTTCGATACCCTGAAACATAAACTAACAACTGCTCCACTCCTTGTATATCCAGATTTTTCAAAGCCATTCATACTTACCTGCGACGCGTCCAACCACGCTGTTGGTGCCGTCCTATCCCAGGGTCCTGTTGGCAAAGACCAACCAGTCGCTTTTGCATCACGAACCCTCAACAAAAGCGAATGTAATTACAGCACTACTGAAAAAGAGTTGCTATCCATAATATACGGTTGCAAAACGTTTCGTCCCTACCTCTATGGACGCAAATTCCTCATCATCACCGACCATCGACCCCTAAAATGGCTATTCAACCACAAAGATCCTAGCAGCAAACTCCAAAGATGGAGATTAAAACTGGAAGAGTATGACTATGAGATAACTTACCGTAAGGGCAAATTAAACTCCGCCGCTGACGCGCTCTCCAGATATCCTGTAAATCCTGTAATTCCTACTAATCCTGTGGACCAAACGAACAACCCTGACTCTCCTAATCCGTCGCCAGGACAAAATCCAGTAAATCCTCCTGCTGCAGACGATGAACTCCCTTTCAGCCCATTAACCCTCGAAGACCTAAGTGTTCAACTCCCCGCTCTTTCCGAAGAAGGCGACAGCATGCCCTGTATCGACCTCTTGGAAGGAGACAGTGAAATCGACCTCCAATATAGCCCTATCAACGACTTACCTGCGATGCAGCCTTCTGCTCCAAGCCCTGAAAATAAAAATCACTTACAAAATCCAGCGCAACCCCCCAGTCCTATTCCTGAAACGCAATCGAATTTACCAGTTCCAAACTTACCCGATCTAGAAGATCCTCCAACACCTGGAAACCTACCTTCTCCCAGTTCCCCTTGCCACGATGCTCCTTCTCCGTCAGCTGAAACCTTACCTGTGTCCGACGAAACCTATAGTAAATTCCTGAAGTCACCTGCGAAGTCACACGATACCCAAATCACCGAACATAATGAAACCCTCTTAAAGGGAACCCAAAAGTTGATCATTGTACCTACCTCAATAGACATGGATGACTCCATGCCCTATGTCCAAGAAATTATTGATAATTGTCCAGAACCCGAACGCAGTGAATTCCTGAAATTAGAAAGATCCTTAAACACATTCTTACCTCTTACAATCGAGAACAAAACTTACCTGTTCCTATTCACGAAAGTCCATCACTTTGATGATTACTCCTACTCCGATATTTTTAAATCCCTGCAATATGCACGTGACCAAATAATGATATCATACCCCACAATAAACGAAATAAGTACATCTGATTTTAAAAATCCGTTTGACAGGCATTCCTTTGTAAAAATATACAATATGTTCAGTTATTTATTCAATGGAACAAATATCCGAGTCCATATTTACCATGATTCCATTATATATCCATCGCTGAGTGAAATTCCCAAAATCCTTAAAGAAAACCACGACATTCCCATCGCCGGACATTTAGGTGCTATTAGAATGTTAAACCGAATAAAAGAAAGATTCTATTGGAAAAATATGCGTAGCGACATAGAAAACTACATTAAAAAGTGCACATCTTGCCAAACAAACAAAGCCCTACGAAAAACTAACAGAGCGCCCATGATAATAACATCCACTTCAACTTCCCCATTCGAGAGATTATCCATTGATATAGTAGGACCCCTACCAGAATCCGGCGCAGCCAAACTTAGATACATCCTGACTATGCAAGATGACCTTACCAAATTCTCAATAGCTTACCCAATTCGTAGTAATACTGCTGAGGAGTCATGTGAATGCCTCCTACATTTTATTTCATTATTTGGAATTCCAAAATATATACTTACCGATCAAGGCACCAACTTCACCGCCGAAGTATTCAAGAAAACTTGCGATTTCCTAAAAACAAAACAGCTGTGGTCCGCTCCCTATCATCCTCAAACGCAAGGTGCCTTAGAGAGATCGCATTCAACCTTAAAAGAATATCTAAAGTCGTATGTCAACGACAAACAAGATAATTGGCCCCGATATGTCTATACAGCAATGCTCGCATATAACACAGCCGTACATTCGACAACACATTATTCACCATTCGAATTATTGTTTGGATATAAATCTCGTATACCGGATTCAGTATACGATGACAGCTCTAACACCACGTATCCAGAATACGTTAAAATGCTTCAACATCGGTTAAAATACACCCGAGATAAAGCCATAGAGTTCATTAACAGATCAAAAAACATTTCGAAAACTTATTATGATTCCCGTACTCGCCCAGTACAATACAAAGTAGGCCAGTACGTCATGTTAAAAAATCATTTGAGAATGCGTAAGGCATTGTCCCCTGTATGGAAAGGCCCATA
Organism: Ostrinia nubilalis; assembly: GCF_963855985.1. Classification (NCBI taxonomy): domain Eukaryota; kingdom Metazoa; phylum Arthropoda; class Insecta; order Lepidoptera; family Crambidae; genus Ostrinia; species Ostrinia nubilalis. Next base: position 14,948,735 of record NC_087089.1, on the reverse strand, counting down.
CAAAGTTGTCAAGGTACATGGCAACCATACCTTATCGCTATCGATAAACAGACGCCACGTAAGACATCATTTCGACGAAGTCAAACCTGTCGAAAACCAAGACAACTAAATATTACTTAATTGTCTCTTTTTTTTATACTGATTTTAATTTACATTATTTTAAACCTAGGTTATTTTATTTTACAGGTAAGATTAGGTATACACTCTATACATTATATACACACCATACTTTATATACACACTATACATTATATACACGTTATACATTATATACATTAGTAGCAATAGAAGTTTAAATAAAAAATCAAACAGAATGTCTCTTTTTATTACAGCATATTGGCCCAAGGTCACCCGGAGTTCGTCCAAGAAATCGACTCCAGTTCTGGCATATACTTTGATCCAATTGGTGAACTCAAAATTCGCGTAAGCCATTTAGACGTAATAACGCCTATCGATATATCATATATCGAACCGCATATCAAAAACATTAACTCTATATTGGGTACACTTCGACTTATTTGTACTCAAGTTAAATTAGAAACCAATCATAGTTTAGAATGTCATAATATTTTATAGCCTGACCAGGAACATAAAAACCCTGGCATAGAGGCGCTTCAATTGCATTTGATAGTGCAACACTGAGTACAGTCGTACATGTGTTAAATTAATAGGCTAAATTTATGTATCAGGATTCAGGATTACGGGCTAATTTGATATTTTCATAAATGAACGAAAAATATTATTAAAGGTAACCTGGTTTAAACAAATTAAATGAAACCATCAATCGAGCTAGTAGGATTTATTTTATTATTCATCAATAAACAAATTCAAAATTTGAATATTCAACTGCAATGTCTGCTCATGAACGCTTCAAACTCGGTACTTCTTTCCCAATTCCATAAAATTCAAAACTTAGAAAGTGACAAAAAACTTTAAAATAGGTAGTTGAAACAGACTACAGCTAATTTTCATAGTGGACTGTACTATACGATAAACATGTCAGTCAATTTGACAACCTTTGTCGGAAACATTATTCAATGAAAATATTGTCCGAACCCTTAGTATTTCTCTTCGACAAATACATTAACACATCGTGAACCACTTTTCTTTCACGACTATAAAAATATTTTAGCAATTTAATTCACAAAATCAATTGCACACATTTAAAATAAAGTTTGTTTACACTTTGACAACAATAGACTGACATGCAAGGTGACATGTCAATGAAGTTTTCAGTTACTGTTGCCATTAAAAGAAATTAGTACCATTAGTTTTCCGCAACATGGCGAGGGTTTTTATGTTCCTGGTCAGGCTATAGAACCATTAACAGTTAGATATCACGATTTAGTTTCTGAATACTCTGCTATTTCTCACCTAGTGGAAAAAAGGTTTAAGAGAGGGGCATGGATAGGTGGTATTGGCTCTCTCGCCAAAATAGGCTAGTTGCCACTATTTTTATTATTTGATAAAACGGTTCATTACGATTATATTACACCATAAAAAAAATATGAATTTTTTTCGAAGTACCTATCCTAATATATTTTAAATTTTAAATTATATTTTATCTATACAGCCATAAACGCCGTCCGCCATGATGGTCTATTAATTATCTGTGCCGTGACGTCACTATTCTTGTAAACAATACGCGTGAATAACATAACCTTTTTATCGGAATTTAAAACCATGGCTTCGAAAGGATTACATGATAAATATAGTAATTACCACTATTGTATCGTGCGGGAATGTCAGAATACATCAATAAAGAACCTAGAGAAGTTGTGGATTAAAGTACCCAGTGATGAGAATATGCGGAACTCCTGGTTACAACTAGCTAAAAGAGATCCCGTAACTCTGTCCAGTTGAACTGCAGTGTATTTCTGTGAAGATCACTTTAATGTACGTACAATAAACTAACAGCAGATTATTTTTTCAATTTTCACTTTAAACGTTCAGGTGAGGTTATAAAATATACTAAGTCAGTCAATTTTAATTGCATGTTGATCATCATTTAAATGATTTATTCATGTAATTTGTTCGTTTCAGAATTGCCTAAGGATGCTGTACCATTCTTCTGTTGAGGATAAGATTTGTGACAAAATAATGCAAGCAGAACAATGTAATCCTCACTTCAGAGATAAGGCAGTGCAAGCTGAGCCAGAACATGCATCATGCCAAGTAGTTTCAAATTATGATCACAAGGTCACTCAAGTATCAATAATGAAACACTATAGAAGTAAGAAGGTGCAATTTAGTGCAACTCTGAAAGATGTCATATCTTCACCAATAAAGTCTACGTCCCACCAATCAACTACAACATCTCCCAAGAAATCTACATTTAGAAGTAAATTGTCAACAAGAAGATTAGTTTTTTCAAGTGAGGAAAAATATGACAGTGATTATCATACACACCTTCTTCAGGATAGCAAATTTACAAGACTCTCATTCAATAAATTAAATGATACATACATAAAGTATTTTATTTTTATATCAGTCTATTGTACAAAATAGCTTTGTTTTATGGGTTATACTCGTATATTCATAAATTATTAAAGGGGTAAGTATTCAAAAATTAGTCTCCCCACTACGTTGTAAGAGGAACTGCTGTGCAAAATTTCAAGTTTCTTACCCTTTTATACATAAGGCAAGAGGTTATATGTTTGATAGCATTGATATTATGTCAGTCAGTCAGGTAGCTTCTTCTTTTATACTACTGGTTTTCCCATGATTTAAGTTTATTCATCTCATACTCTCTGTTTATTCAGATACAAACATCTTTCTTTATAATAATTTACACTATTAGGTAAACATTAGATATGGAAACAGATTGATAGAAAAGAAAAAAAAATGTTAATATCTTACTATTCAGAGCTTAGGCAATGTGAATTAAATGTGTTTTTGAACAGAACAAGTTAATGAGTATCTTTGTATACTAGACTTACAAATGGGTAAAAATAATAAAGCTAATACTAAGAGTTAAATGATTTATTATTGAGTTACACTTTCAAATAGTTTAGGACAAATCGTCTTTTGGCCTAGTTTCATTGCAGCCGTCAACACAGACCTTGCACCAAAAATCTTTGCAACCAAAGAACCATCATGCGTTCTGCACCGACTAACTTTTTACCTCTTCATAATCTCCAACATGCTTGATAAACTGACATGATTTAATTTTTCGGTTTTTGCATTCAATTACAAATTCCTCCATAACACTGGTATCTGGTTCCGGAACCTGATGTTTTGTGCTGCCGACTTTTGAACGATTGGATTTTTTTCAGTAGCATTCTACTGATGTGCAAGATGTCTCTTCACTGCGACGATGCAACTACATTAAAAATGCAACAGCATGTTTGCAGCCCCCTGCTGCAGCTGGACAATCTTGACAAACAACATAATCTCTTCTTCTTCATCAATGACTGCTGAAACTGATACTGCTTAGAGTGCACCTTATGTTCAGGACACATTTTACATTTCACATTGTAGATTTTACTTTCCTTTTTAAGTTGAACATAACCAATTGCATCATCACCATAATATGATTCTCCTGCAGACCTGAAAAATAATATAATAGTTTAGCAATAAGTAGTTGGTCAGAGGTTAGAATACACTTATTAGTACTTATTTCCTTATTTTCAGTTAATGATGTGGTCTAAATTAAAAAAAAAGGTTGTAAATGAACTGTACTTACTTAGTTAACTTAACATTCCTTAGCTTAGCTGAGCAGAAATCAGGATTTAAAGCAAACAATTTTGCAACCATCAATGTGTCGATTTTGAGCAGATTTGTGCTTTCTGCTTTCACAAACTCAGGATCCATGATAATTTTCAATAAATGCGAACTGTACAATATTTTTATGTGAAAACAAGGCGTTTATATGAAAGACCACGAATAACCTGAAACTAGTGTTTGACGTTTTGTTGTTTACAATATTGGTGACGTAGAAACATGGCGGACGGTGTTTTCAGTCAAGAGAAAAAAAGTAAAAAATTAACGGGTTTCAGTTGAATTTTTACAGCAATCCCTTATTTATATTTATTGAAGTTTATATATTTCGGACCCTTGTACAGAATAATATTTGAATTAAAAGTTATTATGATAAATGGTGACATGAGGCAACTAGCCTATTGTATTCGGTACTTTGAGCGAAGATGACGGTATCAAGTACGATAGCGCCATCCAAAATGTACACAATAACGAGAAAAGATTGGCATCGTTAATTAAAGAAAATATCTTAGTCACCTCTTCAGTTTTATCTCAATTTAATAAAACATTACATTCAATAAAACAGAACGAGGCCAACCTTAACCAAGCTATTGACAATTTCTCTTTAAAACTGAAAAATATTACTTTAATTTCTAACGAATTAACTATCAAAGCAAATATTAATTCAATCTTAAATAGTCTAGAAGCTTCATTGTTAACGTTATCGTTTCGACTGGAAGACATAACAAACGCGATCATGATTAGTAATCAAAACATTCTGCACCCGGCCATATTACCTCCCGCGCAGCTTTATGATGAAATTGTCAGTAACTACCGATACTTACCTGTAGATTATAAATTACCTGTAGATTTAGCATTAAATAACATTCACCTATTATTGAATGTCTCTAGTATAGTATGTTATAGTTTAAGCAACAAGATTGTGTTTGTATTAAGAATACCATTAGTTTCTCCGAGAGAATTTAACTTGTACCATAGTATAGCATTGCCTACACCACACGATAAGTTAAAACATAATTCTTTTACTTATATAATACCTAGCAACAGATACGTAGCAATGACCAAGGACAGATCGGAATATTGTAACCTTGACTCACTGAAGGAATGCATAGCGATAAGCCCGAGCGACTACATCTGCGACGTCATGACTGTGTTCCCCGTTAGTGCGAATCCAAGTTGTGAAAGTGAATTAATGATCAGTGTAATAAAAACTATACCAGTGCAGTGTCAAACCGATTTCGTCCACGGAAACATAGATTTATGGACACCACTTTACAATAATAATTGGATATATGTACAATCCCAAATTACCAAATTATATATAGAATGCCCAAATCAGAAAATCCTAGAAATAAGTATCATTGGCACAGGAATACTTACAATACCAAACAATTGTATAGCCTACTGTAAAAGTACGAAATTAATACCTAAATTTAATAATGTAAAAATCAACACTACTGTAATTCAACCAGATTTTAATATTATAAATCAATCTTGTTGTACCCTAGATAAGTTTATAAATGTAATCAGTAATGATGAAGTCCCCTTGAAATTACAAAATATTGATTTAGATGTTTTTACTTTGGAAACGAAATCAAAATTAAGGTCGATATCTGACCAAACTGATAAAATTTTAAATCAACATCCCCTTATTAAATACGAAACTCATTACTCGATTACACTCATAATCGTTATATGTATAATTTTAATATTTTGCATTTTAAAAATGTTTTTATGCATTAAATCGCGCAGCCGTCTAACTTACCTTTTCCCGAGATCCTCTCGCGCCAATCCTGAAAACTTACCTGTAGAACCAGCTCCAGCTCCTCCAACTCCCGAACCAGCCATTCCCTTGAAGATCTTTAAACTTCATCCTGATGCAGAAGAAATCCCATCTCCTAGTATACGCAGAAATGTGTAAAACCTAAATTCTTACCTTTTCCGTTTTTTCCTAAACATCGCTCATTTCACCCCGATGTTTAGTCTACCCCCGGGAGGTGTTACAGATAGCCCTCGCACCCTATATTGCTTACTTGACATTCCGCCTTTTGCCGACTCATCCTTTTCCATCCATAGCCTGCGATACCTCGCATTTCCAAGTCAGTCTCATTCCACCATCCGAACTAGACGGCTGTCTTATCCTATTAATCTCGTGTTCTTTTTTAAAAACCCAAATCCTCTGAGGCTCATAACAGAACGCATCGCATAGCTCGCTAGTGTAGGTAGGCCGCTGCAGCTGAAATCTACGCCACATAAATACGGCGCGTGCCCGTTGTCTCCAGTGGGTAGACACTTCTCATTCAAAAACTAGTCTCTATATGTAGCAATTGATATACAACCTTATCCCTTAAGCAATAAAGTGCATTTTGGATTGATTTCACTACAGCAGGGGAACCCGCGGATCAATACCACCATACTAAAAATAATTGTTAGTGTCCTTATGTTGGTAGTATTGTTAGTTTGACAAATGAAAAAAAATGTCTGTCAATTGAGTTTGAGTTTTTAACCGGCGAATTGATTCGTGTGAAGTTATTTTCTCAGATTTGGTGCAATATTACTGTAAATAAACTTTTCTGTCGTTTACGTTGAGTTGATTAAGTTCCTCCGTATCGGGCGTGATAAAGTTTGCTGTTCAGTGTTATGTTTTTTGTGAGATAGAGACTCTTTTAAATAAGCTGTGTTTCAACTTCTACAGAAGTTTAAACTCTTATTTACTTTTCTGTTTAATGGGTATGTTATCTACTTACTTGAAATATTAGATCTATTACAAATCTATTATTCATTAAAAACAACCCTATGTGATGAAAATGTAAATGTACTTTCAAAACTGGTAAATGCATGAACCAGGGCATTGACACTGGTTGGAGAGAAATTATAGGCTTTGTTTAATTAATACCTATTTCATTTTAGGCTTCTACTGATAATGGAGAGTAGAAACAACAAGAAGTGCGTTATTTGTAATAAGAGGCGAAGTCGTGGTGGATCACCCTTACTTTTGAGTAGGTTTCCTCTGGATTCTGACCGGTAAGTTTCTAATAACACTCATTTATTACAAGATAATTTTACTGATTGTGTAAACTTAAAGGCTGGGATTAATATTTTTAATCATACAGTAAATAACCATAACCAATTTTTAATTTCAGTATTTTGTTTCGTACTCTGTAAATGAATTGCATAACAATACTAAAAGAAATTAGTTGATGAATAAATTTCAGTTTGTTATTCTTTTTCTTTTCTAATAGGTATTTCTTATTTCAGTTGTCGAATGTGGGTTAAAAATGCTGGCATAGAAGACTTAGCATATGTACCTATTGAAAAGTTACACCAACTGAAGTTTGTTTGTGGTGGGCACTTCACTCCTGAATCCTTCAATGCCAAAGGAACTCGGCTGAAGAACTCAGCTATTCCAACACTGGAATTGAGCAATCCCATCTTGCCAGATGAAGTTTTGACAGAGTTTCCTCTTCATGTAAAAGACTCCAATAAAGAAAACCTCAAGACAGGTATGATGATGACTTCAATTATTTTTTTTAAATTTAATTTACTATCAATTTTTCTGAATTATTTAGATGTCTTAATTAATTTTCTTTGGTTTCCAAAACAAACCAACCGAATGCAATTTAACAAGGTTCTTTCTTTGTAACCACAAACATGTGTTGTATGCTTATCAATAAATAATATATAATTTCAATTATTAATTATATCTATACTTTGTTACAGTTCTTTATGATCATTCATATTGCATTCCAAAGAAGTCAAATCCAGTTGAACGAGGTATGTTTATCTAAAATTATACTAATAATATAAAAAGGAAATATTTAATTGTTTGTTTGTATTTGATCGGCTCCGTAACTCGAAGCCAAGATAGCCTAAAGTGCGGGTTAGAACCCCACAGCTTGAATATTGTAGTAAACCCACTCGTAACACAATTTAGCTTAGAATGTGTGTTGAGTTAGAGGGACTTTAGTAATTTGTGTAATACAAATTCTTCAAAAAAAGTACCGGACCAATTTGAAAAATTTTAGGCAATCTACATTAATTAGCCAGGTCAGCTAGTTTAATAATATTTATAAGCTAGTAATTTTTAATGTGAGCAAGACATGTACTAGACTGATTGTACCCTAAAGTTGGGTAAGAACATGACATTTTATTACCCAATTCACATTTCATTATCTGCTTTCAGTTCCCCTTACAACTACAACCAAACAACTAAATTCAACATGTTTGGGAGCTGTGGATATACCAGATTCTGGTATTTCTGCGAAAACAACTTTTGAACCTCTTCCTTCTACTTCCAATGCACCAGAACACATGACCTATAAACCCATTACTCATGGTAAGTGTACAAACTAATTATTTACCTTCTAAAATATGCCTTCCCTCAAACTAAAGAATGCCACCCTGGATGCGTTCTGCAGTCTGCAGTCAGGTCAAAATGAACTTATATGTACAACATTCTAGGTTTCTGAACATTTTATATTAATGCTATTTGACCGTGCGGATACGAACAAAGAACGCAAAGCACACGTGACTGATTGCCTTATCACGACCACTTACAGATTGTCTTGACATACCCGCAGACCGCATCCAGAATGCAGAACATTAAAACCTCTAAATGCCTTTAATTTAATATTATGTCATTGTTATTGAAGGTGGGCCCACGCTTCATATTTTATGAGAAGAGCTATCATTATCCTGTCTTTGCATTTTTTTAAAACTTGATAATGATTGATTGATTTGGAAATAATATGTTTCATAAAACAACAAAATAAATTTTAAACTAATTTGCATATTTATAATATTTCAGATGATAAAAACATTTGCCATCAAGATGCACAGGCAGAAATATTAGTCCACAGTTATAAAAGACCTAAGAAAAACATTGAAATGAAAGGTAAGATAAAACATCCTAATTTAAAAAACTAAGTAAAATTGCTGATTAATTAACCAATATTCAATTCAATTTGCTTTAATGTTGTTTTTTTTACTAATGGAAATGTTTTTATTACAGACACTTCATCAACATTTACAATTAAAGAGAAGAGGCTTTGGCGACAGTTACAAAATGCAAAAAAAACAATAAGGAATATAGCGAAGTCAAGAGTGAATTTAGACAAGTTAGATTCGGAAGTGCTGACATCGTTAGTAAAGGATGTAGTGCAGAATAACAAAAAAAAGTCACAAGGAAAAAGGTGGACTTTAGCCAACAAAATATATGCTTTGGCTATATTTAAACGGTCCCCTAAAGCATACCGCTATATGCAAAAGCTGTTTACGCTACCAAGCACTAAAACGCTCCAAAGGATTTTAAAAAATATACCAATGGAGCCTGGTATAAATAAAAATATAATTGATATGTTAGAGGCAAAAGCATCAAGTATGCCAAAGGAAAATAAATATTGCTCGTTAATATTTGACGAGATGGCGTTAAAGAAACGGATAATTTATAACGAAATTGCTGATAAAGTGGATGGCTACGTGGATTATGGAGAGGGCGAGAACATGGGACGAGAAAAGAAAATTGCAGACCATGCGTTAGTGTTTATGATACAGGGTGCTAAACATAAATACAAACAATATATTGCGCACTATTTTGTGGAAGGCACAATATCAACAGCAAAACTGGCAAAAATTATATCGGACATCATCAAAAAATTAAAAGAAATCGGATTTATGGTTCTAACAACAGTTTGTGATCAGGGATCTACAAATATAGGAGCTCTTAACATGTTAAAAAGAAACTGTGGACAAGGCATAGATAGCAACTTTTTCTCTGTAAATAATGACAAAATTTTTATAATCTATGACATCCCTCACTTGTTCAAATCATTACGAAACAATTTCTTTAAAAGTGGAAATATGTCTTTCGATGGAAAAATTGCACAATGGAGGCATTTGGTAGTTGCAGAAGAACACAACAGAAATTTTTTAAATTTTAAAAAACTGAATAGTACCATTGTAAATCCAACATTCAAAACTAAGATGAGGGTGAAGTATGCTGCGCATGCTCTGAGTAATACCGTGGCAGCTATTTTAAAAATGATGGCATGGAAAGAAGTTTCTGATTGCAATGATACAGCATTTGTGATTGAACAGTTAGATAAACTATTTGATTGTACAAATGGTCCATCATCTTTAAATGACGTAAAGAAAGGGATCCGGGAAAATGTTTCCACATCAAGTAATCACATTGAGTCTTGGACCTTTTATACTGATAAGTTAAAAACCATAAAATTTATAACAGCAGAAAACACGATACTAAAAAATGTTAAATGCGTAAAGGGATATCAAATATCTATCAAATCCTTAAACGATATTTGGGAAAAGTTAAAGAATGAAGGGTTTAAATATATGAACCTTAGACAGTTTAACCAAGACTCTCTGGAAAACTTATTTGGAATCATTAGGCAACACAGTGTAACCAATAGAAATCCCACTATCACGCACTTTACTGCAGCGCTTAAAACAAGCATGGTTACTGGGCTGAAAGTGCCTCATAGCAGAAGTGCTAATTGTGAAGCAGACAACAATAAACATATGCTGGAATATAAAGACATTTTAAAAACTAATTTAAAAACAACAGAAATAAAAATTAATGTTCAAGATTCCACAGACACTGAATTTTATCCTGTGTTGTCTATCCCGGACCCTGAAAACTTAGAACAGCCCATTGAAAATTTGTGTAGCCTTGAAAACCAACCAGTAGTATATGTAAGCGGGTATTTAGCTGCCAAACTATTACAGAACAGTTCTTGTTTAATTTGTGAAGAGTGTTTGAGCGTGAAAACTCCTGTTGACAATGATTTGTATGCATATATATCTCTTCGCGAATGGTGGCATGATAAAAAAAGTCTCGTTTATCCAACAATTCAATTATGTACCACCGTAAATGAAGCTAAACAATTTTATCATGACCATATTGCCGACCAGATATATATGGAAAATGTTGGAAAATTCATTTTCTTAATGTTGAGTACAAATTGTAATTTTAGTTGGTTTAAATGTCAACAACATAATAAAGAAATTTATGATAAGATGTTTAAAATATTAAGTTACCTTTTTCTAAGAAAAAGTTGTAAAATCATTAATGACAGCTTCATAAAAAGTGAAAACAATTTTGCTGACAAAAGTAAAAAAGCACAGCAACAAAGCATTGAAAAGTAATCTTGAGGCTGAGGTTCGATCAGCTGATAAGAAAATTAAAGATGTTTATAAATAAAAATCCTATTTTTTCTTAGAAAAAGTTGTGAAAATAAAAGTTTACAAAATTATCATTTCTGTACTTTGTTATAATTTTCAATAATTCCTCATGCCTACAACTGCTATGTCATGTTCAATACTTATTGTAATATACCTATTTTATTTCGAAATAAATAATTTACGTTACAAAACTTCGTTTTACTTACACATAGTATAAAATAAAAATAGTAATCATTAAAATATTGAAGGTTCCTATACTAGATATCGATATGCAATTACAACCCTAGCAAAGTATCGATAATCGATAAGTTATTACGAACGTCACTAATACTGTCAGAAAATAAGGCATTATGTTGGTAGCTCCGCCTGTAGTTTGTGCGGTTGGTAAAGATTTGCGGGTCGTTCTCTAAAATGCATATGTGTGCGTGAGCTCAAAAAATATCTATGGAGTGCCGTCTCTTACTCTTTTATGCTCTTTGGTTGTCTCGCTCAGTGCACGGCGAGGACTCGTACGGGATGGTCACGCCGCTGCTCTTGCGCATGTGACGTCACCCATCGCCGGCGCACGTAAATACCGCGCGCAGCCGCCGTTCGCGCCAGTCAGTCTCAGGCGCGCGGCGCGTGCGGTCAAGCGGTGGAGCAATATTGATGATGCGATGACGTATGAGCTAGGTGGCTACAAATGTATGGCTCATTGCCGTATTGTTTTGTTTCCCCCAGGCGTGGGCATCGAAGGCGCAGAAGGTCGCGCGGCGTCGTTAGCAGGCGACGTGAGCGTGCGCGCGCTGTCGTGCCTGGCGCGCCTGCTGCTGGTGCACGGCCGGCGCGCCGCCATGCGCTCCGCCGCGCTGTGCCTGTTCATCGTGCACCGCGGGCTCATAGTGTCCACCATGCAGGTACCAGCCAGCTCGCTGTAGTGACGCACAGTGAGGTAGCGCGTGTCGTGGTGGTGGGTGACGTTATCTGGCCAGCCTGTGCCTGTTCATGCAACTATGACAAGGCTTTTGGGTCACTATTAAGACTCCCTGTCCATTAATCGGAACGACAGCAGAGCGAGTCGAGCGAGTAATTGTGTCCATTGAGGCAGCATTAGCTCACCACCGGAATAAGCATCTCGCCATAGTAAGGCTGCCTGTGTACAAGTAGCTAAGCAAACTAGCTTTAGAAACTTTAAAGGCCAATGTATAATTAATTTGTTTTAAGCTACATGATGTTTTATAAATAAAATTACATTACAAAATACCTCTGATTCTAATTTAGATTATTTTCTTCTGCAGGCTGTGTTCTCTGTAGTGTTCTACTTCTCGTCCGTGTCGCTGTATCCCGGCTTCCTCATGGTGGGCTACGGGACCGTCTATACTTTGTTACCAGTATTCTCGTTGGTAAGTTTAACACATTTGTTTTTTTTATTGTTAGTCTATTACATAAACTAAAACTACTCTAAAGAAGTTTGCCCAAAAAATAACATTTTGACCTCTTAACTAAGCACATTCCAAGCACGTAATTAACAAAAATAACATTTTTATGTCGAGATTGAGATTTTAACATGCCCTTTTATTTATTGGCAGTAACTATTAAGATTTTAGGGAAAAGTCAGATCAGTTCTAAGATGTCGATATTATTTCAGGTATTAGACAAGGACATACCAAGTTCCACAGCGCTACAGCACCCGCAACTGTACAAACAACTGACCAAAGGAAGGCAGCTATCGTACAAGACTTTTTACATATGGACTGGCATCTCTATTTATCAAGGTATGTTTGAATTTAAACAAAAACATCGTCTGTTCTTCTGTATCTTTGACTTTTTAACAGACTTCAAAAAAGCAAGACAGTTGGTTGTATGTTTTACTGCACCAGTGCTGAATTGAAACACATAATGAGGGCTATCGTATATGGCGCCACTGTAAAGTAAGGTCTTGTCACTCGCTAGTGGCAAGACTACCAGGATGGCGCCACTGTAGAATAAGATCCTGTCAGTCTGTCAGTCGCCAGTGGTGCCAACTGTTAAGTATAAAAACGGCAGAGTGGAAAATGTAGTATCGGCAGGCCTCACACTAGCTAGCTGGACAATCTGGTGAGGGTCGCGGGAAGCACTTGACGCAGGACCGGTTGTTGTTCTTTGGGGAAGGCCTTTGTCCATTTACATAAATCATTTGGCTGAAACGAAGCCCTCATTTCCATGTATTTGTTGTACAGGCGGAGTGATAATGTACGGCGCGCTGGTGTTGTTCGAGGACCAGCTGATCCACATCGTAGAGATCAGCTACACGGCGCTGATACTGACGGAGCTGATCATGGTGGCGCTGACCGTCAACACGTGGCACCGCCTCATGGTGGCGGCCGAGGCGGTCAGCTTGCTGATGTACACCGCCACTCTGCTCATATTCACTTCGTACTTCGGTGAGTACACTTCCATACTGATACTGACGGAGCTGATCATGGTGGCGCTGACCGTCAGCACGTGGCACCGCCTCATGGTGGCGGCCGAGGCGGTCAGCTTGCTGATGTATACCGCCACTCTGCTCATATTCACTTCGTACTTCGGTGAGTACACTTCCAAACTGATACAGCACACGGCGCTGATACTGACGGAGCTGATCATGGTGGCGCTGACCGTCAGCACGTGGCACCGCCTCATGGTGGCGGCCGAGGCGGTCAGCTTGCTGATGTATACCGCCACTCTGCTCATATTCACTTCGTACTTCGGTGAGTACACTTCCATACTGATACTGACGGAGCTGATCATGGTGGCGCTGACCGTCAGCACGTGGCACCGCCTCATGGTGGCGGCCGAGGCGGTCAGCTTGCTGATGTACACCGCCACTCTGCTCATATTCACTTCGTACTTCGGTGAGTACTTCCAAACTGATACAGCACACGGCGCTGATACTGACGGAGCTGATCATGGTGGCGCTGACCGTCAACACGTGGCACCGCCTCATGGTGGCGGCCGAGGCGGTCAGCTTGCTGATGTATACCGCCACTCTGCTCATATTCACTTCGTACTTCGGTGAGTCCACAAACAAACCCGGCCGAGTTAACTGGCCACCTGTAGCCTTATGCACGTAACAAAACTTCAACGACAACAAAACACTGATTTGCGATCCTATCGAGTAATCATTCTATCAAAAGGACCCTTGTTAATACGGATATAGAACTGTTTTTCAATGGGATGGCTTCTGAACGTCAGCGGATCTTGACTGTCAAAATACGTGAATTAGGCCACTGGCTGCCATGACGTCACATCGACGCTCTGGTACGAACGGGACAAACGCGGGAAGGTGTGCGGGTGAGAGGGAGGGAGAGGCGCATTCCAGGTTATACTTCCATACTGATACAGCGCGGGCTTCGATTTGTCACAGAAATTCATTTCACAATTCACATTAAAAAAACCCTATGTAGTCCGGTCGCCGAGCACGTAGAATTTCGTCCAATGACCCCAAGCTACCCATTCTTATCGCTTGCGCGTAATTATATTGCTGTTGCGCTCGCACACTCGCTGTAGCCGCCCGTCGTTGCGTTGCGACAGCAATATAATTACGCGCAAGCGATAAGGATGGGTAGCTTGGGGTCTTTGGACGAAATTCTACGTGCTCGGCGACCAGACTTTAGCAAAAACTATTCATGCCTCTAAGTCCCACCCCCACCACTACTCTCGCTTCCCCCACTCTCCACTACTTTCTAAAAAGGATTTTTTACCTGCATCCTTATAATAACGGCGATTATGAAAGCATGAGCCCCTGGTATGAAACATTGACCAAGAAACTTTTTTTGCAGACGCTGACTTCATAAGACACTGGGACTTCTGGTGGAAGGTGACCACTATAACCCTCGTCTCCTGCCTGCCGCTATACATCGTCAAGCACATGCACAGAAAGTGGAGCGCTCGCCAGTACAAGAACATACTGAAATGATCTTCAATATCAACGCATTTAGGTTCATTACACAATGTGGTACAAAAGGCCACTAACAAAAGTGAAACAAAAATGAACCATACAGACTGGTCCACTATATCCATTTTCCAATGTGATACATACGCTCCCAGCTAGCGACGGATATAAGGTAGGCAATTAAGTTTAGTCAATAAAATAGTAATGTGTATCTTGAATGCTGAAAATTAATTATAGCACACAAGTGGTCTTTAAATCAATGCAATAAAGCTTAAAATGTAGCTCAACATTTTCGAATAAAAGTGTGTCGTGTCACAATTGCTACGTCCATAGACAACGTTGATATGAAGTCCCTAACTGTCAAAGCCAAGATTCCAGTTTTAAATCCTCTTTATTCCTTTGAAACAAGGAAAATACGGATGTGTCGGAAAAATCCTGAATATCAACTCGATCGACACCTCTTATTGACGTCAATTGGTGGTGTATTTTTACCACTACAGTACACTACACACAGTGGGATAGTCTATCTATCTATTTACTATGTCTCCAGTTCATACATATGACTGCGATTATTTTATTGTATTGTTATGGCACGAATCCCACAACTTTAAAAGCACCACCAATTTAAAAAATATTATAAAATTATGTTTGACGGTCTACCAGTATGTAACTATTGATCTCGATGCGACCAAGATATAACATCGGTGATCATGAAGAATAATATGTACCTATTGATGTGTTCACTTTTTATGAATTGCGTGGCAGCAAAGACTATGAGTTTGACTAATTAAAAAGAACTCCAATTTAATTATAAAGCATAATTATGTACTAATATCTTAATCTTTTATAGTATTACAAAACTCTTCAATTTATTGCATGTTGCACTTTGGATAGAGCTACTATTAATAATAAACTTTACATTCCCCTAAATATCAACTACGTAATAATATATTTAAACATCTCTTCTTTATTATTTTTAAATTAATCAATAGCACAGATAACATAATGTTAATTTATTTTGCAAATAATTTATTTTTGTTAAAACAGACATCACGTACAAATTAATAATGTTATTAATATTATAACTACGTTAAATATTTATTTGGAGAGTTTTTTGTAATCA
This sequence comes from Ostrinia nubilalis, assembly GCF_963855985.1. Taxonomy (NCBI): domain Eukaryota; kingdom Metazoa; phylum Arthropoda; class Insecta; order Lepidoptera; family Crambidae; genus Ostrinia; species Ostrinia nubilalis. The sequence continues at coordinate 14,932,800 of NC_087089.1, read as the reverse complement.
TGTTAAGTGCACTTTACCTCGAAACGTATTTTGTATATTTAAAAGTATTTAGAGTATGTATACTTATCGTATTTAGGGTTTATTATGACATCACACAAAACGTCTATATTTGTGTATATTTTTGCTTTTTCAATCAAAGGTTAAGATATTTTAGTTAGCGTCATCTTTTTTTCCTTGTGACTAAGTTTTTGGACCATTAGATAGTTTTAACTGGAGAAGAAAGGTTTGTTTTCTGGTAACATGTCAAAAGTTAGTTGCACGGTAATATTTCTCTGGTAACCAAAATATGTTGGTCAAACAAAACTGAGCCAGAAAGTGTCCGTGAAGATGATCATAGTATTAATTTATATTTCAAGTACCTTTCTATTAGGTTGTTTTAGATGGCCGTCATAACGTTCAGTTCGGATCGTTAAGTATGAAGTTGAGGGTATACCCAGATTGCTACTGTAACTCATATTTGTATGAGTCCGAAGGATGGCATAAATATGCACCAGCCTTAGACTAAGGCACCAGCCATATCTTTCATTTCATCAAATTGAACTTCTATAAAGTCGGCTTTATTTTTTCTACTCATTTTTTTAGTTAATTCCTTTATGTCCCTATTCTGTATACTGATATATTACTGTGATTTTCAGATTGATTATTAGATATAGTAGATTATGTATATTTATAATTATACCGCACATAGGTTAATAAGTTTACTCGTTTAGTTTTACATTTAAATGATGTACAAAATGTGTTAAGTATGTGATATGTATTTATTGAAAGTATATTGTATTTAAAGGCGTTAAAATTTTCTGACGTAATGTCCAATGTAAAGTAACTAGAAATAAGGTATTATAGATAAATAAATGTTGATCCTATAATATTTTTTGTTTCTCTTTACGTAATGAAATGTTCCCTGATAATATAACTTCGAAGTTTTAATCTAACCAATAGAAAATCAATGAAACTTGAAAATAATCCATACATACAAGTATAATCCTTAAAAGTTTTAAACAGCTCTTAAATAACAATAATATCTTACATAACAAAACGCTAAACGAAATCCTTAGTAAAATTTAAGAAACCCTTACCTTCGCGATGGCGGTGTCGTGAACGAATTGAGATCGAATTCAGTCCCAGTTGTGGATCTTGTGTTACTGTGGACCATATGTTTCGACACCACTCGGCGCGCCCATGCGATGTCGCGAGACTCTCGTGTCTTCCTACTCTTCGTTTTAGAGCTATCAGAAGTTGCAGTGTGGTCCTCCGAAGAAGAACTACCAGATCCTGACCACGCGGACTCGCTCACTTGTTGCTCCTGGCAGTAAGTCACCTCCGAATGTGTAGCTGTACTCGTAGAGTACATCGGCACAGATCTCTTCCCAAGCTGTGGTTTCTCCAACCGCAACTGTGCGATAGGCGTGTGCAACTCCGGTGGACTCTTCGAACGCTTCGACTGCGCTAAATTGATCACATTGTCCGCCTCCTCGCTCTCCTCCTGCTTAGATAAATATGGCGACTCAGATTCTGTATCTTCATTGCCACTTATGATCACCTCCATTAGCTTCTCCGCGTTCTCGTTCAAGTCGTACACTCTCTGAGTCTTCATAGATGCAGACGATGACTTGGTCTTGGCACTGGATAGTTTGAGACGATTCTTATCACTAAACTTTGAAGTGTCATGAGCTGGGAGCATGGCTGGGAAGTTGGAGTCGACGTTTGCGTAAGCAACTTCTTTCGTAAAAAAGCTTTTAGATCGTCCTGTACAGTGACAGCCCTTTGCGTCTCCAAACATGTAGTTGTAACAGATTTGCAACAAGCAAATAGCTATAGCGGCTAGGACAACCATCCCCACGTATAGTTTTGGAGTCCAATCCGCGTTTATGTAGACGTACGATTGAGTGAGCGCTTGCCAGGGATGCCATTTTGAAACTCCTGCGTCTTGGTACTCGAAAAGATTACGACGCGACAATCCCTTCCCGTAGCTTTGAACTGCTGCTGCTATTCTGAGGATCCCACCGTAAGCACCGTAAAGCTTATCGTCTACAAGATGTGGAGCGACATCTCTCTTCATCCAATGCCAGAGTTCATTATTGAAATTGACAAAATCTGAATGCCGACAGTTCTCTGGAGAACTCCTTAGGATGCATCTTGAAGCGGTAGTATAATACTTGAGGAGAATATTTTCAGAATTCGCTGAAGCTAAACTAACTAGTCCACCCACTTTGAAGGGTAAGGCAACTGCTGAAGGTTCGTAAATGTCGTCCAGCTTAGGTGCTGGTAAATGTATACACGCACTGGAGTCTCGTTTTGTGACTAAACATGAACACGGGTCGAAAAGACGCCCTGAACCTATCAGTACCTTAACTACGGTGAGATTTGACCACTGCGGGACTTTATCGGGCTCTTTCCATCCTAGTCCTTTGGTGTTCAGAAACGTTTTTATATTTTCTAAGAAGTCATGCAGTTCTCGTGCACTTCGGTAAGGAACATAACCAGCGTAGTATGCAAATCTGACTGTGGGAAGCATTTGACTATTTAGATATCCTCCAATAGCATCGGCGAGAGCTTCTTTCAGTAGTACAGACGTGTGATGGTCGTGGATCATTTCTGTAGCTCGGAGTGCTCCCCGATAATACCTGAGTGTGTCTTTAATGTATCTAGCATTGATTTTATCTGGAGTCACTGGTGGCGGCATAACTTGCTGAAACATTTTCCGAGCCCGAAGTTTAGCCACATCATCTTCATGCCAACAATCAGCTCTCGTTCGTCTGTTGAAAAATAATGTGGTACCCACATTGGTACTTGTAGCGTATGGTTTTAGAAGTACTAGTAAAACTAAAATACATAACATCGAATTTCTATTCAATTGCCTTTAAAATTAAAGCGAAAATTTAATCTAAATCCACAATCTGATTGACAAACAAACAGTCAATATTTTTGACTTTTGCACTGAAACCTACATTTAAAATAAATTTTGCGTGTATTGAAACGTTGTGCGCTATATGTCATTGTCATTAATGTCAATTGCTGAGTGATGTGAAATTGAGAATCAGTCGATGAACAACTCTATATCCCAGCAATCGATTTAGTTTGATGCAGTTTAAAATTTTTAAAAAGTGATTTCAATATTCAATTGGATATCCAACTAGATATTTACGCCTTAAGTATCTTGCTTGGCCTTGTTTGATGAGTATTTCTAATATCGATGATGAAGTATCGACAGTACTTTTCATCTGACTGACTTACTATTATGCTTTGGCATATTATGGTGAACAAAGGAATTGTATGCTGCTTTTACACTATGCGTAAATTAGCCGAGTCAAGTCAAAAAAACAGAGGAGTGGGGATGAAATTCATTCATAATTCATCCCCACTCCACTGTTTTTTTGACTTGACTTGGCTAATTTCCGCGCAGTGTAAACGCAGCAGTAGGTTATGATTCAAGATCAAGTGTTACAACTTCATGTATGATGCAATTATGAGTAATGGTAGGTACAACCATAGAATAATAATAAGTACTACGTACAGAAGTTTTACTTCGCGAAGGTATTTAAAATAATGTATGCTCAATGTCATTAACAATATGGTGTAATTTAGCCTGTCTCAAGAGTCAAGCACCATTTTGTTGACAAACGTCAGTGATCGGCACTGCGCCGAAGCTATAGGGCTGACTTCGGTAAAATGATGTGACGTGAGGTGCCAAACTGCGGAAAATGGCGGAGGAAATATGATTTAGCATGAATTATCATGAATAATATTAACTACTTATTTACCTCTCAGTGTCTTGAGGCAACTTAAAAAAGTACATTCTGTGTTTTTATTATTATTTAGGCAGTTAAATACTGCACAGTATTTAGTACACCATTTTCTTTATTTTCTTCCATCATACACAAGAATACGCGTGCGTGAGTCAATGTTCGCTCGTATGTGAGGCCTTGTCGAATAGTATCCTGTAGGTGGGCCATCGTGCGTGTTTTGTTTTTGATGTAAACTCGCGGAGATGAACAGGCCTGGTACAACTTATGCAACATCACTGAACGAAGCTTTGCTTTGCTTCAATTTCCATAATATCGATATTGAATTACCAGCATCACTTCAACTGTCACTGTCAAATAAAAAATTGTGCGAATTTTCTTCTGCGTTTCTTGCTGTGATTTGGCGGTTAAGTTTTCTTGATTAATTTGGTGATAAAAGAGCATTGGTATTAAAGATATTGATTGTGATTATGTTGTTTTAACTGTATATTTACTAAATAAATAAAAATGTCTCGGGTAAGTGTTAGACGTGTACTCACAATAACAATCGTTTATCAACTGATTTTACTATGTTCGCGTTCATTTTATCAAAGGGTAGTAGACTATCTTGAAAGGTTTATCTTAATCTTATCAGAAGTATTAAAGACAACCACATTCAATTAATTACAAAAACATGGCATTTCAGTGTCTGCATTTCAATGCAATAGATAAAATGCATAGGTGGAAACAAAAGGCTTGTTTTGTGTTTATAGTTTTCATTCTAGAATTTATATCAAATACACAAGTCCTTTCATGATTTGTTAGTTATAATTTTGTTTTATAATTACAAGTTAATAATTTCAGGATATAAGATCATTTTTCCAACCAAAAAAGGCTCCAAAAGCAAAGGTAGAAGAGCTTGATGATGATGTTATTCCAGAATCTCCTGAGGTTCAAATTAAAAATAAGGTATGTTGTGTTTATTTTTTGTGGTGCTAAGTAATAGCTATCATGCTCTACCTGGTTTAATTTAGTCAAATATGAATAAAAACATTCAAGTATATAGCCGAGTTTTAGGCAAAACCTATTATTATTTCAAAGTGTCATCTAGTTGGCTTTACATCACCACTAGATAAAAAAAAATACTGAGTTACTAAGAAAAAATAAATAGTCAGTTTAGCCTCTACACCGGCAATATTGTGTATTTAATTGAGACTGATTAGAAAATATCTATTTTATAAATTAATTTAATTTGTGAATAGACAAAACCTCATTAATTGGGCACATCAATATTCAAAATATCATTTAATTTAACCATACATTGTTTAAATAGGCATTCTTAAATATTACAGAAAAAAGAATCACGTAAAAAGAGAGTCCTGAGTGATTCTGAAGAAGAAATATTTGATTCAAAGAAGAAGAAACCAATTAACGACCCTAAAAAGAAAAGTCCATCCAAAACTAAAACAAAAAGTCCAAAGAAACCAGTTTTAAAAGAAGTCAAAGCTGTGGATATCTTTGGTAGTGCACGCATTAAAAGAACAGAACCAATTGTCAAGAAATCTGAAAAGAAAGAGAAGAAGAATACAGAAACAGGTATACATTCAGATGACGACTTTGATAAGAGTCTTCTGGAACTAGATGAAATTGAAGAGTCAGCGTTCAAACTAGAAGAACCAACAACGAGCAAAGCACCTGATGAACACAAAAAACATGATCAAAAGATTGAAAAATCTCCACTTAAAATTAAGGAAAAACAACTTGATAAAACTGAAATCAAAAAAGAAAAATCTCCATTCAAAATCAAAGACAAACAATCTGAGAAAACTGAAGTCAAAAAGGAAAAATCGCCATTTAAAATTAATGATAACGATATCCAAAATAAAAATGGATCTAAAAAATTTAAAACTGAACCAAAATCTAATATATCAAAAATGAACGACAAGAAAAGAAAGTTTGCAGAATTCCTTGAAAATGAAATTGAAAATAATCATGATTCTGGAAAATCTGATGAGGATGCAGCAGTCAAGAAAAAGAAACTGAATGATAGCGTCACAGATGATAAGAGAAATGACAGAAAGGAGGGTAAAGCGAAAAAAGAAGACAGTAATGATTTACATGATAATGATGCCACTATCATTGAAGATGAAATTAATGAAAGCAGACATGAAAGTACTAAGAAGAAACAGTTTAATAAATCACTTAATGAATCAGGTAAGTAAAAATAAGTTTTATTTTGTTTAGAGTTAAGTTTGCCTTAGTTTAAAAAAAATCTGTTTATTGTAAATAAAGATCAGTGAAATAGATTTAAAAAAAAAAACAGGTTTTATTCAATTAAATATTTTGTAGAATAACATTCATAAATTTTATCTTTTACTATTTACATTGTCACAGTATCTTCTAATAAAAGTTACATTACATCTCAATAAAATTATTGCAACACATGTTTTTTTCAGTGCTAACTGATGAAGAAAGGCATGAAAGAAAAATTCACTCAGCACAATTATACCAAAAGTATTTGAACAGATCAGGGCCCAAGCATTTGGGAGCCAAGGAAATCCCAGAGGTAAATTAATAACCATGAAAAACACTTCTTTGGCCACTTTATCAAGCAAAAAGGGCTCCAATACCGTTGGCATAAGAACTTAGAACACATTATTTATTAAATAGTTATGGTGACTATAAAAATAGTGTTAAAACCAATATAACTCGCCTTTTTGTACGGAACATTGTTGTGTATGTGTCGCAGTCAGATTGTATAATCCGTCGTTTTACATTACAGCTAGGCATTTTGCATTACGGCTCTGTTTTGTAATACGGCGGCTTAACGTTTAGCCGGATTGAATACGGCTGAATGAAAATCCGCCGGAATGTATTCGGCGCTAAACGTTCTTCAATACGGCTAGCCGTAATGTAAAACAGCGTGTCATTACCCGCCGCTTTGACAGTTTTTAGTTCCTATTTTCAATACCGTGGCGCTGCCGGACAAAGTGGCTATGTATTCTGGTGTTCGGCGGAATCCTACACAATATTTTTAATGTAAAAATATGAAATCATGGCCTTGGCCGGTGAAGATAATTTTATCTTAAAGAAAAATAACCCAGAAAAATTGACTAAGACTTTATTGTTTTGAGTTACCTGTCCCCTGTGATCATTTTTAATGTCTAAAAAAGACTAAAGCCAAATATCTAATTAATTCTTAAAATGTTTAGAAAAGTTTAATTGTTATGAGTTACTTTTTTTTAGATGGCTATCCCTTGTGATTTATAAATAAGTAAAAAAAAATACTGAAGCCAAGTATATTATTAGGTATACAGTAACGAAGATAATAATTCTTAAAATCTGTCTTATTAAAATTTATTTTCATTAAAGATTGTTTTATTTTGTAAGTATGGTCACCCTACAATCTAAATAGTAGTACGATGCGGCTAAACGTGGGCCGCCGTATTGAAGAACGTATCGCAATGACAATCCGCCTAAACGTTGAACCGCCGTATTACAAAACAGAGCTGTAATGTAAAATGCCTAGTGGTAAAGTAAAACGGCGGATTTTACAATCCGACTGCGACATATGCAATAAAGTCTTTAAATAAATAAATAACTGTTAAATTGTGTGTTGTTCTTGTTGAAATGATTTCAGGGCGCTCCAGACTGTTTGAAAAATTGCGCGTTTTTGTTAACTGGAGTTCTGGACTCCTTTGAAAGGGAAGAAGTAACTGAGGCTATTGCCAAATACGGCGGATGCATCAAAAGCGGTATCAGCAAGAAGGTATGTTGTAAAAAGTTGCCATATTATTTATACAAAAAAAAATAATATTAAACTCAGTCTGGTGTATGAAGTTGTATGAACATTATGCTAATTATTGTTATACTCGGCGCAAACACTCGTGACAGGCGGTGTAATAATAAAACAGTGCATATCACGTTTTCTTTCGCACTTGTTAGGATATTTATATGTACATACCTGATTTATGTTAATATTCCATGGTAAATATGTATAATCGGTACACTATTTAACTTGTTAAACACTACACACACAAAACATTGCACAGCCGCCATATTAACTGACAGATTAAAATTCAGATTTATATAATTCGTAAATTAGAATTAATTGTAAGGTTTATGGTTTTTTAATAATTCAGAATTTAATTAAGATCACCGATTCTAAATATGAAAGATAATATTACCCTATTTTTAATATATTGTAAAATGAGAAACTCCAACTTCCGCTTCCGAATAAAAATAGTTATAAAATCCTGTGCTGTGATTGGTCGACTGTTCTGATTGGTCGTTTTAAGCCGACCAATCGGAGTTGAGTAAAAAGAGGGAGAATTTGGTTATAAATAGATGGAATTTCTCATTGAGAGGCAGTCTGGACGGATCTTTGAGGTGATGCTGACCAAAGTTAAGTATACATTGTTTATTGGTACTATTATTATGCTTGTTGTGTAGTTGTATTGTATTATTGTGATATTGTATTAACACCTGGCTATGTGGCTGCGCCAGGCCTATTATATTGACACCTGGCCAATTGATGGTGACATGCCACGGGGTCGGGTCGGTAGTTTGATGACCAGTATAAAGAAGGACAATGCTTATAGTTGCCGGTTGTGTTATGGTACAAAACCTAAGTCGTAACCTAACCTAAACCTAAGACTTAACGTAACCTAACTTAGAACTTGTGTTCTGTGTGTTTGATTATAAATACTGGTTATACAGAATACCGCCAAAATGTTAATAATAAATAAGACTTAATTACTGCTAGATTACTCATTTTTATATAAGTTATAAATTGTTGTAACTGGTTGGAAAAGAGGCTGACAAAGGTGACTGAGTTTCTTCCGCCACTTCTTCTCAGCACCAGCCCATGTTGTCCCGAAGTGGTGGTAGGGCAAGCTATATTTGGGACGTGTATAAGTGTCCTGGAAAAGGGCTTTATACTGAATAAACCATTTGAATTTATAATTGGATTTTTAATTTGGAACTTGCTTATTTATTAAACTACAGTATTATAGTCCTATATATTTCCACGGTATAATACGATATGATAGGAATATAACGTAAAGTATTTTATGCTAGATTTTGCTTATTATTATTCTTCTTTTTGTGGTAACTTTATTAATTAAAGAATCTGGTTTAATACATTAATATTTCCTAATTTACAAATGACTAATGCCCAAAAATCTAACATCAGAAGTGGGATTCGAGCACTTTTGCTAATACGTCCTTATCTAAGTTTCAGAATGGAACCTGCTCTCTGGCTCAGACCTGAAAACCGTATGGGATGCTGCTTTCTCGAACCGAAGACCTGATGAAGACGTGGTGCTGCCAGGCTTCGAGCCAGCGGCCGGCGGCAGCGGTGCAGAAGGGTGGTGCAAATACTTCGAAGAAAGATCGAAGGAGTTTTGATGGAGCAGCTTGGTGACGTCGCAAAGGCCGGTAAGGCCCTTAGGGGCTTTGCTTTAGTATTTATTAAGTTGTGAAATTGTAACACCCATCTGAACTGATATCGCTGTCTGTGCTCTAGTATAATATCAAATCTAAGAAACATCCCTCAGAGCAAAATTGTACTAGTAGTAAATAGTCCTAGTATGACAGTGTTATTTAACTTATGGTCGAAAATAGGGGGACTTTGTCAGATTGAAAAAAATAAAACAAAGCATGAAATTTATTCCAATAATCAAAATACATTGTGTAGGAAAATATCAAAAATAGTTTTCATATTAAAAAATCGCATAGTTAGATACCAAATACAACTAAAATTTATCAGATTTAAACTACAATATTATATTTGAAAATATGTCGGGTCAAATTGACGAGTAAAATAGAATCAATTTCAAAAACAATTTAAAAAAATCGTATATATTCACTAAGTTTTTTTTTCTTATCTTCTTTATCTCACCGCCCGGATGATTTAACACCGTGTCTAGTTATTTCCTTCTTTTGGATGTATTATATTCGATAAGTCTTCTTCTAGTCTCGTGGCATTTTTCTGTATTCTGCTGCTTTACCTCTTCATGCCATTCAGACTCGTATAATCCATTGTAGGCTATGGACATATCCTAATCTTGATTGATGGTTTTTCTAAATTTAGTTTACTTACACTATTAAAAACACTTGGTTCATAACATGATTACTACCGGTACATCCATCCAGTGAAATTTAATATTTATGCTGTCTCTGATATGCTCGACGCATAATAAATTGTAATTGAATGTCAGATTGGCCGAACGTATTATGAAAAATTTAACAATGAAGTTAATACACTACTATTCCAAGATTAACGGGTATTTTTTAAAAATCTCGTTTGCTAAAAATCAGTGGAGCAAATAAATCATGTAATAGTATACAATCACTGTTGAATGATGTAGCTACTTAATAATTATATACCTTGATTAATTAGAAACCGATAGCAATATAAACAAATAGATACTTTTACATACAATTACACCATAAACACTTGTGTTCTCCTAATATTACACATTATATTTTCACAAGTCCTCGACTCTAGCTTTAATTAAACAACATTTTCTTTAGACGAGAATAAATATTTATAATGTGCAAACGGTCAATACAATTTCTGAAAAAAAAAAGTGATAGATTTTTTATCTATTTTTCAAGGCGTTGGTTTAACAATGAAAGAAAGGTATGTTATTAATAATTATCTAGTTAAATTACCTCGGCGATCTATAGGTGCCTAGATATTACATTAATTTCATTTTACGAGATGATTCGTCACTATTACATTTCTATCTGGTGTTTACATGTTTTTAAAAAGGACAACTGACTAAAACAGAATCGATTAATCATACATAGTAAATTATTTTACACGATTAGAAAAAGCAGAACCCTTGTTACACTGTCAATAAATTACTTAAAACATTTTAAATATAACTACTTTGGTGTCGATTATCGACTAAATACAAAACAATTGTGTAAAAAAATATATATTTATTTGTCGGCGTTTCGTATTAAGTTAAAGTTTGTTCTTCTTCATTCATCTTTCTCTTGTTAGTAGTTAGAATAGAAATGAACAAACGTTATTATTAAAACAGGAAATAAAATATTCACATTAAAATCAGGCTACTTGGTATAACATTGTTTACATAACTTTATTGTTTAATAACATAACTAAACCTCACTTTTTCTAAACTTTGCTAAACTCCGTATAATTTTGAGTAAGGATCTAGTTACTTTAAGACATTATTCGATACCATTTTTGTCTCTTTAGAAAGGGGCCCAATATTATATGAAATGGTTTAAGTTTCTTTTACACGGCTTTCGAGACCTAATAATATTCTAACATTACAAGAAGGTGATTTAGTATATCTACGTGTCCCAAGACCATTGGTTAAAAAAGTTTTAGGTATCTTCAATTCAAAGGACCTTATTTCATTTGTAATTTGAGAAATAATATTGTATATTGTGGTCCCTGTTTACGGACAATTGTTTTGCTCTGAGAGGAATAAAAATTAGCATTGATTTATAGTTGCTTAAGAAAATTATCGGTATTGGCCCAAGGAAATGATTGATAGAGATAAGATGTCAGATCTGACCGAGAGATTGAGGTATTTTATGATTAACTACTTTGTAATCATTTTGTGTAACAAAACGAATGTACGATAGAAACTTAACCAATCGTTAGTTGGTCCTAAAATGTTTGTCATTTAGTAGTTTGTCGTTTCTTTTTCTTTAAAATGATACCCATTACACAAATCGTATAAATAAAACTATTTATATATCTGCTGGTTTATCGTGTATTGGTGCCAATAAGTGATCATGGGCAGCAGATGATTGCGAGGGTTGGTACTGATTCGCGATGGGGTAGGAGGTTTTGTTAAAAACCTGGACTTGAGGAGACTTGAACTGTGACTTTTGTGACAAAGACTTTCCTGAACAAAGGTTTGTAGCGATCCTACCTACCGGACTTCAGGAGCCTTCTGCCTCTGGACGGTTATTTTATCACTCCTCGTTGGAGTCGCTGGTCAGCTAGATCGTCGCGGCAGGGGCGTGCCGAGGTTGACGCGGTGGATAAATTAACCAAATGTTAGGTCAGACTTACGACTAGACTGTAATGTTTAAGACTGGTTGAGGCCAGGTAAGACTGGTTGAGGCCAGGTAAGACTGGTTGAGGCCAGGTAAGACTGGTTGAGGCCAGGTAAGACTGGTTGAGGCCAGGTAAGACTGGTTGAGGCCAGGTAAGACTGGTTGAGGCCAGGTAAGACTGGTTGAGGCCAGGTAAGACTGGTTGAGGCCAGGTAAGACTGGTTGAGGCCAGGTAAGACTGGTTGAGGCCAGGTAAGACTGGTTGAGGCCAGGTAAGACTGGTTGAGGCCAGGTAAGACTGGTTGAGGCCAGGTAAGACTGGTTGAGGCCAGGTAAGACTGGTTGAGGCCAGGTGAATTTATTATATTTATATTGTTGAAGGAGAGATTTATTTATTAATGAAATTTTGGCAAGGGAAAGATAACATTGAAGTTTGAAAACGACAAGCTGCTAGAATTTAATCTTTAGTACTTCGAGAGCGAAGTACTTGTCAGTATGGCCGTGTTAGGATATTTATATGTACATACCTGATTTATGTTAATATTCCATGGTAAATATGTATAATCGGTACACTATTTAACTTGTTAAACACTACACACACAAAACATTGCACAGCCGCCATATTAACTGACAGATTAAAATTCAGATTTATATAATTCGTAAATTAGAATTAATTGTAAGGTTTATGGTTTTTTAATAATTCAGAATTTAATTAAGATCACCGATTCTAAATATGAAAGATAATATTACCCTATTTTTAATATATTGTAAAATGAGAAACTCCAACTTCCGCTTCCGAATAAAAATAGTTATAAAATCCTGTGCTGTGATTGGTCGACTGTTCTGATTGGTCGTTTTAAGCCGACCAATCGGAGTTGAGTAAAAAGAGGGAGAATTTGGTTATAAATAGATGGAATTTCTCATTGAGAGGCAGTCTGGACGGATCTTTGAGGTGATGCTGACCAAAGTTAAGTATACATTGTTTATTGGTACTATTATTATGCTTGTTGTGTAGTTGTATTGTATTATTGTGATATTGTATTAACACCTGGCTATGTGGCTGCGCCAGGCCTATTATATTGACACCTGGCCAATTGATGGTGACATGCCACGGGGTCGGGTCGGTAGTTTGATGACCAGTATAAAGAAGGACAATGCTTATAGTTGCCGGTTGTGTTATGGTACAAAACCTAAGTCGTAACCTAACCTAAACCTAAGACTTAACGTAACCTAACTTAGAACTTGTGTTCTGTGTGTTTGATTATAAATACTGGTTATACAGAATACCGCCAAAATGTTAATAATAAATAAGACTTAATTACTGCTAGATTACTCATTTTTATATAAGTTATAAATTGTTGTAACTGGTTGGAAAAGAGGCTGACAAAGGTGACTGAGTTTCTTCCGCCACTTCTTCTCAGCACCAGCCCATGTTGTCCCGAAGTGGTGGTAGGGCAAGCTATATTTGGGACGTGTATAAGTGTCCTGGAAAAGGGCTTTATACTGAATAAACCATTTGAATTTATAATTGGATTTTTAATTTGGAACTTGCTTATTTATTAAACTACAGTATTATAGTCCTATATATTTCCACGGTATAATACGATATGATAGGAATATAACGTAAAGTATTTTATGCTAGATTTTGCTTATTATTATTCTTCTTTTTGTGGTAACTTTATTAATTAAAGAATCTGGTTTAATACATTAATATTTCCTAATTTACAAATGACTAATGCCCAAAAATCTAACACACTCACACTAGTTATAGGTGACGTCACACAGAGGCAGGACGTCACAAACGTAATAATTAATCAAATATTATTGAGTGTGCATCTCTGTTTCAAAAATTACTTATGGCATACCCGCATGCCACGAGTCTGGGCCGGGTATAGTATAGTTATCCATGCAATCAAAGTTAGGCGTAGACGCTCATCACAATGATGATAATAATATATTAAACTGTAAATAAAGTTTTTTTTTGTAGGTAACTCATGTGTTAGCTGGCGAAGAGGCAGGTCCCGCGAAAATGGCAAAAGCACAAGAATTAGGAATCAAAATAATCAACGAAGATGAATTTATACAAATGATCAAGGACTCTACAAACAAGCAATCAAAAGAAAAAGACACAAAAAAGGAAAAGAGCCCTAGTAGAAAATCAAGTAAGGATAAAAAAGAATCAAAAGAAATCAATGGTGTTAACAAGAAGATGAATGACACAAATAAAACTAAAATATCGCATCGAAAAGATGAAGACAAGTTGAAACATGAAAAAACAAATGGTTCGGAAAGCAAAGAAAATAAATCTAAAACTCCAAAGAAAGTTGAAACGGAAATAAAAAAAGAAATTGAAGTTAAAAAAGAGAAGAAAATAGAATTAGATAAACCTAAAACAACTGATTTAGCAAGTGGTCAGTTATTATCCCATCTCTAATCTTTCTTTAATTTATTTTATTTCATTTTCTTTTTCAATTATGTCTTACATGTTTCCAGCCGGAAAATCAGATTCTTCTAAGAGTGTGACAAGTTCAATTGACATGATGTGGGTAGACAAATACAAGCCACAAAACTTGAAGCAAATCATCGGACAACACGGGGATGCGAGCAACGTCAAGAAGTAAGTACTTACCCACACATAAGCACAAATCGCAGAATTGCTAAAATCAAGTAGCAGTGGGCGGGGCACATAGCTCGTAGAGACGATGGCCGTTGGGGCAGAAAAGTTCTCGAGTGGCGACCACGGGCTGGAAGACGTAGCGTGCAGGGCAGGCCTCCTACTAGGTGGACCGACGATCTGGTAAAGGTCGCGGGAAGAGCCTGGATGCGGGCAGCGCAGGACAGTGCATTGTGGAAAACCTTGGAGGAGGCCTTTGTCCAGCAATGGACGTCATTTGGCTGAAGCAACAAGCACAATAAAACATGCAACATAAGAGCTAAAATGAAAAGAAATATACACGTCATTATTTATATTTCTTGACGGATTCATTAAAATAATGAGACCTATCGTTTTCGGACTAACCAGTTGGCGCCACTGTAGAGTAAGTTCCTGACACTCGCTAGTGGCGCCAACTGGTGACCGCTGAAGCGGTAGGAGGACTATAGGATTTGCCAGGATGACGCGACTGTGGAGTAAGGTTCTGTTACTTGCCAATAGTGCCAACTATTGAGCACAAAACAATAACCATCATTCCTTAAAAATACAGCCTGTATTTAAATCATGGTAATTTTTTAGAGTTATCTAGCCAAATGGCAAAAAAACGGAACCCTTAAGCTAAGAACTCACGGCGCGATTTTCACCCGCCGCGCCCGCGGCGGTTGTGGAATTGCGGTTTTATTTCAAAACTCACTGGAGCGGTTATTTGCGCGGTTATTCTAAGAACTCGCGGCGCAATTTTAAATCGCGTTTTTAAACTATCTGTAATTTAATTATTTTTTTCTTCCTAGGTTAACAAATTGGCTGACGAAGTGGTATATGAATCGCAAAGCCAAGCTGCCTAAGCCTAGCCCGTGGGCCAAAAACGACGACGGAGGGTACTTCAAAGCAGCATTGCTGTCGGGACCTCCTGGTGTTGGTGAGAAGTTTCTTTGGCGTAATTTAAACGCAAGCTATATTCTGAACCTAATGTTAACTAAATTATAGTAAGATCCATGCATGATCGATTGGTTAAAGAATGATTCTAAATCGCCTATTCGATGGTCGTTAGTATTTAACTTATTACATACTTTCCATTGACCAAACTGAACGAGGACTAATGACCTTGCGACGACAGTGTGACATCTCGAACTATAGTATAATTCGAGATGAATGTATTGGCGGTAATGGATATGTAAACCTGTTGGCACCACTAGCGAGTGACAAGACTAATCGCCTGCAGCGCTAACTGACCGCGAATACATTAGATTGCGGCTGCGCCCTCATTGGTGCAATAATGTAAGCTTGGCATACTGTTATACATTATTTGTATTTTAGTCGGCCGTTTGGTGTAGTGGTTCAGAACGGACTACTATGCCGAGAGGTCCCGGGTTCGATTCCCGGCCGGGCAGAAATTGAAATGATGAATTTTAATTTCTGTGACGGGTCTGGGTGTTACTATATGTATAATATGTATGTATTTAAAAAAAAAAAAAAGTATACAAGTAGTATATCCGTTAAGCTAGCACCCATAACACAAGCATATTAATTGCTTACTTTGGGGCTAGATGGCGCTGTGTGAGATTGTCCAAAGATATTTATTTATTTATATTTGAAATGTTGTTTCCAGGCAAAACCACGACCGTGGCGCTAGTGTGCAAAGAGCTGGGATTCGATGTGGTGGAATTCAACGCATCAGATACAAGGAGCAAGACGCTCATCAAGGAACAGATCACTGAGCTTTTGAATACCACCTCACTGTCAGGATACAGCAAAGGTAAAACATGGTTACCTAGTTAGTAACAGAATTGATGTACTTTGAACCTTATTTATAGGTATTTAGATCGAAAATCAATTAACAAAATTAATAACATTATTAGTTACCATAGCCACCGCAGTTTGCACCCTACTGAAGTGTATTAAGCTATAGTCTAGTCTGTGAGCACGTAGAATTTTGTCCAATGACCCCAAGCTACCCATCCTTATCGCTCGCGCGTAATTATGTTGCTATCGCGCTCGCGCACTCACTGCGGGCGCTCGTCGCACAGTCGCGACAGCAATATAATTACGCACGAGCGATAAGGATGGGTAGCTTGGGGTCATTGGACAAAATTCTACGTGCTCACTCTCACAGACCGGGCTTTAGAAAACTAGTGAACATTTTGGTTTTTGTTTCTTACAGGTGATACTGGCAAGCAGGCGGTCACGAAAAAGCATGTCTTGGTAATGGACGAAGTTGATGGCATGGCGGGGAATGAGGATAGAGGTGAGTTTTGAAAGAAAGTCTGTTTATTACGTTTATACCTCTAGATTAGTAATTGTTAACGCAGAATCCGTTTTGATACATCAAGGTATAGCAACAGGTTTGATCTGAAAGAAGGTTTACACTGGGCCTACCCACTATGATAACACCCGACTGTGTCCTTTGGGGCTCTATAAAACGGACCCGCGAGTTAGGTATTGTCCTATTGAACATACGTTCGTGACTCACCTGTTTATTATCTTAGATTAACTTCCCTCAAGTCCCAAACTCATTCTGCAATGACAACTCGTTTTTCTCTTAACAGGAGGCCTCCAAGAGCTGATAGGCTTGATAAAAGCGACGTCGGTGCCTATAATATGCATGTGCAACGAC
Organism: Ostrinia nubilalis; assembly: GCF_963855985.1. Classification (NCBI taxonomy): domain Eukaryota; kingdom Metazoa; phylum Arthropoda; class Insecta; order Lepidoptera; family Crambidae; genus Ostrinia; species Ostrinia nubilalis. The sequence goes on along the minus strand of NC_087089.1, from coordinate 14,915,765 downwards.
CGCAACAGCCAGAAGATGCGCTCTCTGGTCAACTACTGCTACGACCTGCGCTTCACCAGGCCTCGGGTCGACCAGATAAAGGTAAACAAGAGGAGAAATTAGATTTCAGGATCATTTCATCTCTTATCTACTAAAGTCCGGTAGCCGAGCACATAGAATTTCGTACAATGAAAGCTACCCCAAGCTCGCACACTCACTGCGGCCGCCCGTCGCACAGTCGCGACAGCAATATAATTACGTGGGAACGATAAGGATGGGTAGATTGGGGTCATCGGACGAAATTCTACGTGCTCGGCGACCGAACTTTAAGAACAGGCAGGAAAGTTCTTGAGTGGCGACCACGAGCCGGAAGACGTAGCGTGGGCAGGCCTCCCAGGTGGACCGACGACCTGGTGAAGGTCGCGGGAGGTGCCTGGATGCGAGCGGCGCAGGACCGGTCTTTGTGGAAATACTTGGGGGAGGCCTTTGTCCAGCAGTGGACGTCTTTCGGCTGAATAAAGGGAAATGGACTGAGGATGTAATAGAGGGGTTAGTCCCAACGGCCCCGGTGGATCTGCCCCGTCAACGGGGCGGATGGGAAAAAGTGTTTCAACGACCCCGGTAGTCATAGTCTTAGCGTTCAACGGGGTGGATGGAACACATCAAGTGTCAACCACCCCGGTATATCGTTTAACGGGGCGGATGGATCAAATCAAGTTTCAACCACCCCGGTATTTCACTAAACGTGAAGGATGACACAGATCTAAAAGGTTCCACCTCGGTATTACATACCGAAAATAAAACCTGTTAATAAAATAAAACTAATGTAAATAATAATCAGTTTTATTTAACAGTCACCGTTTAAAAAATCTTCAGCATAAAAGTAAGTTTGATTGTCACAAAATATTATGGTCATAAACCTATAGATTACGTTTAGAATCACAGATGCGCAATTGCATTAATCAGTCAATATTAATAACACTCTAATAGTCTAATTTGATAAAAAGTAACTCTAAAACTCCTCACTAACAAAATATAATAACAAGGAAATCTAAAATTGTTACAAAATATTATTATTATTTAAGAATCACAGATACGTAGTTACATTAATCAGGTGTTGATTAACAATAGAACTTAAACTACTACTTAAATAAATCATTAATAAAGCTTAATAAAACTATTAAAAAAAGCAACCGAATATCATAGAGTTGTTAAACATACTGCTCAGCGACGCCTCCTATTATGAAGAGATTTCATAATAAGTAGAAAATCTGTCAGCATCTCAGCAGTGTGATCTTTACTTTGGGACGACTTTATTATAGAAAAAACAAAGGAATTTTTGAATGGCCAAATGGGGTGCCCTCTCAGACGCATAACATTTTTCATCATAATTTAGTTTGGCATAACAGTATTTGCATACAGTTTTTTCGCATAAACTTTGATATGCATAGTTTTCTAAATGCATAATTGTTTCTTAGGCATAATAATAACTTTCTCTAATTTTCAATACCATAATTTAAATAATCATAAATGTAAAAAACATAATTTTTATATTCCTAAAGTTTATTTTTAATAAAATACGATAAACATAATGTAATTATTTATAACATTTAAATTCATAAATATTGTCTATAAGAGCAACCAACATGTGATGTTGCGAACGATCTTCCTTCCACCTTTACACTCTTTCGGCTTTCGTAATTTGTAAAAACTAATTTCTCTGTGTTATTGTCATTTTTGTTCTTAATTTTTGACCTGTCTCTTAGAAAACTTAAGCTCGTGAAAATACATTCTGTTTGATCTCGAATCCCTCTTTATACAGTGTGAGTCACGTTAAAGTGTACATATGAAAATAGATGAAATCGTATTATAGTAGTAATAGTTTCATCTACATATTTTCATATGCGTCGCTGGGCAGTATGTTTAACAACTCTATGATATTCGGTTGCTTTTTTTAATAGTTTTATTAAGCTTTATTAATGATTTATTTAAGTAGTAGTTTAAGTTCTATTGTTAATCAACACCTGATTAATGTAACTACGTATCTGTGATTCTTAAATAATAATTATATTTTGTAACAATTTTAGATTTCCTTGTTATTATATTTTGTTAGTAAGGAGTTTTAGAGTTACTTTTTATCAAATTAGACTATTAGAGTGTTATTAATATTGACTGATTAATGCAATTGCGCATCTGTGATTCTAAACGTAATCTATAGGTTTATGACCATAATATTTTGTGACAATCAAACTTACTTTTATGCTGAAGATTTTTTAAACGGTGACTGTTAAATAAAACTGATTATTATTTACATTATTTATTTTATTTTATTAACAGGTTTTATTTTCGGTATGTAATACCGAGGTGGAACCTTTTAGATCTGTGTCATCCTTCACGTTTAGTGAAATACCGGGGTGGTTGAAACTTGATTTGATCCATCCGCCCCGTTAAACGATATACCGGGGTGGTTGACACTTGATGTGTTCCATCCACCCCGTTGAACGCTAAGACTATGACTACCGGGGTCGTTGAAACACTTTTTCCCATCCGCCCCGTTGACGGGGCAGATCCACCGGGGCCGTTGGGACTAACCCTAATAGAGTGGTATCCGAGGAACGAAAAGACAACGAGGAGATCAAATCAAAAGATGAAAGAGGGAGGACGATTTACCAAAAGAATGGAGAAGGTCATCCACAACTCGGAAGCTTTCTGATGAAAGGAAAGTGATGATCCGATCCAAAGTGGAAGTGAGCTTCATCACCCAGAATCCTCAACCAAGAGGAACTGGCTATTTTACCTGCAACTGCCGGAACAACAACACTGTTATAATTTTTATTTCTCTTTAAGGTTCTTTTTTCAAACAATGCATTCACTTTATCGTCTACTTTTCCAGTCAGCAATGATGTCGATCTGCTTCAAAGAGGGTCTCAAGATTCCTCCGGACGCGCTGTCCCAGCTCATAGTAGCCGCCAACCAGGATGTCCGGCAGACGCTGCACCTGCTGTCCATGTGGGCGGCCGACCCGGACGCCGACCCGGACAAGCTTAGGAAGGACGCCACTAGCGTCCGGAAAGATGTCAAGCTGGTGAGTTGCGTTATTATACTCTTTATTGTCTGATAGTGGCCGCCAACCAGGACGTCCGGCAGACGCTGCATCAGCTGTCCGGCTGACCCGGACAAGCTCAGGAACGACGCCACTAGTGTCCGGAAATATGTTAAGCTGGTGAGTTGCGTTGTTACACATTGCAGCATTTCTCTGATAGTAGCCGCCTACTAGGACGTCCGGCAGACGCTGCACCTGCTGTCCGGTCGACCCGGACAAGCTCAGGAAGGACGCCACTAGCGTCCGGAAAGATGTTAAGTTGGTGAGTTGCGTAGTTATACTTTATACTGCTGCTAGGTGATAGGTGGACTGAGGATTTGGTGAAGGTCACGGGAGGTGAGGTTGTGGAAATCCTTGGACCTTGGCCAGCTGTGGACGTCATTTGGCTGTAACCGGAACCAGTTAAATTGGTGAGCGTTTGTTTTCATCATTTAGTCTTCATTGCAGGTACACAACCCTCTAATTTATCAGTGGCAAAAGAGAAAATTTGGCGTAATTAATATCTATAATATTATACTTGAAACTTTTAGGGTCCCTGGGAGGCGATCCGCAAGGTGTTTTCGGCGGAAGACCACAAGACGATGAGCATCAACGACAAAAGCGACCTATTCTTCTACGACTACAGCCTTGCGCCGCTGTTTGTCTACGAGAACTATCTGCAGGTCGCGCCGCATTGTCCGAAGTAAGTACATACAATGACATGACGGAATATTATTTTTCATTCACATTTCAGGTGTACCAAAATATTATGATTGTCTCCAAATCTGTGTGAAGCAAAATCAGTGTACCTACTAGACTCCGCGCAAACTACAGACTTTATGTTGACCGATGGTTTTATTGAACTGTTAAGACTCTCCGTAATTTGACAAAACTGGCACAGGCTTCTTTAAGCTTAAAAGGAGGCATTGATCTCTATTAATTTTAAGGAAACCTTTGGTAATGAAATAAAGATTTTTTTTTCGGCCGACAGTTTTATCGGCTTTTAATGTGTATGAGGCCAAATCCTTGTAATGTATGTGCGTAACAGGCTATACGATCGGTTAACAAAAAAATAAAATCTGTACTCTGTGGGGAGTCTTACTCACGCCGCGGCTAACTGACGGAATGAGTAAGAAAGACAATTTGCAAGAAGAGTTACAAAACACAAGAATGGACTTCACCATACCATTGTGGCGAAGTCCATTCTTTTGTTTTCTTATTAATTGGATGAACTCCATAGGAATGAGGTATTAGACCGCGTAAGCAGAGCGGCGGACAGCATCAGTCTAGGCGACCTAGTAGACGCCAGGATACGGCGCAGCCAGGCCTGGGGACTTCTACCTATGCAAGTGAGTACAGTACACTTTTTGGGGAGCCCTACTCGAACAAAAATTTTCGCTTTAAAATGTAATATTTCGCAAACGGACCTAAAATAGTCTTAGAAACCCTTAAATAATTTGAAAGGACTTATTCAACGATACGCCACACGATGGGGAAGACGATGAAAAAAATTCATCCCCACTTTACGTGTATAATGGAGCTAAAAAAATATTTTTCCAAATATTGTTTGTCCACTTTGTTTACATACTTCCACAAAATTATATCTTTTGCTTTTTTGTTTTAATCTAAGTGATTCCTACTTCCGCAGGCAATGTACAGCTCAGTGATACCTGGTCACTGCCTGTCGGGCCACGTGGCCGGCCAGATACAGTTCCCGGGCTGGCTGGGCAAGAACTCGCGCGCGAACAAGATGCAGCGCCTCTGCCAGGAGATACACGCGCACACTAGGCTCAGGTATACGGTTCGTTCGTTCATTTCAGCCGAAAAACGTCCACTGCTGGACAAAGGCCTCCCCCAAGGATTTCCACAAAGACCGGTCCTGCGCCGCTCGCATCCAGGCGCCTCCCGCGACCTGACATAGCCCGCAGAATCGCTAAAATCAAGTGGCAGTGGGCAGGGCACATAGCGCGTAGAGCTGACGGCCGCTGGGGCAGGAAAGTTCTTGAGAGGCGACCAGGTATACGGTATGTCACACTATTTGATAGCCATTAGGTGTAGTTCCGGATAGTCCAGAGGTCGGTTGGATACTCGCACAATACTAACATTTGTATGCATAACCTGTCTTGTATTTGGTCTGGGTGTTTTTACACCACAATTTCAGCGGCGACGGGGTTCGAACCCACATTCGGGAAGTACGGAATATTCAGTTTTAATTGTTTATGTATACCGAAACTTTAATTACTCACTCATGTGATTGTGTGAGAGTTGAGATTACGTCATTTCCTGTTCATACGTTGATTAAATAATTCTGAATTACTTCTAAAGATGAGTCTAGCTATAGCATTTACTTGGTTACTCCGAAAAACGTTATCCTAACTTTCGAATGTTGATATCCCTCTTACGCAAAGCCAGATGCGAGCATGAGAGACGGTAACAGATATACCCGAAACTACGTAAACGGTGTTTCGGCCGTTCACGAACCGAACTTCGTACATTTTACCTATAAAATATGTGTAAAATGCTATCTACACTAATATAATATTATAAAGAGGAAAACTTTGTTTGTTTGTTTGGTTGTAATGAATAGGCTCAAAAACTACTGGACCGTTTTTAAAAATTCTTTCACCATTCGAAAGTTACATTGTCCACGAGTAACATAGGCTAAATTTTATTTTGGAAAAAAATAGGTTTCCGTATAATATGTAGATAATGTAGTCCACGCGCGCAAAGCCGCGGGCGGAAAGTTTATACTTAGGTTAATATTTTTCTCTCATTTCCACAGCACTTCTGGCTCGAAGTCCTCAATCTTCCTGGACTACAGCTCGCACTTACGCGACGCGATCGTGAGCCCGCTCATCAAGGACCGCTCGGAGGGCATCGGCGAAGCCCTGGGCGTTCTGGAGGCCTATCACCTGCTCCGGGACGACCTGGACTCCTTGACGGAACTGTCGCTGTGGCCGGGACAGAGGAACCCTATGGTGTTGGTTGATTCTAAGGTGAGAATCCGTCTACTTTGTAACATTATCATTTGAATTTTGTATTTCGTCGGGGATAGTGCAAATCCACGGAAATAGCATATCATCACAATAAATCTATGTATGGCTTTATGAGTGTACTAGACACTCATAAAGCCGATTTTTTTTATAGGGATGAGATAGATGCAGTCTCTTTAGCTTATTTAAAATCTGTTGAAATATAAAACAGGTCCATAAATGAAGTTTTAACCTTGTCCTGTAAAATTAGGTGTAGTGCAAATACGCGGTATTATCTAATACTAGTTTCGCGAAATGAGGGCTATCGTTTTTATACTTAACAGTTGGCACCCCTGGCGATTGACAGGACCTTACTCTACAGTGGCGCCATCTTGATGAGTGCAAATGCGATAGTCCTCCTACTACTTTAGCACTCACCAGTTGGTGCCACTGTCTTCGCTACTAGCAAGTGACAGGACCTTACTCTACAGTGGCGCAAACTGGTGAGCGCTAAAACGATAGCCCTCATTGCACTATCCCTGACGATTTCATTTATTTCTCATTGGAGTGGTTTGCAATAAAGATTATCTAGCGAGACAAAAATTGATGCTGTTCATGAAAAAAAAAATACTTTGACCTAAAGGGTTATGCCCACTTAGTATGGGACCTTTGGCCTGAGGTGGACAGACATTACAGCATGTAATTTGTTATTTATTAAATAGTCTATACCAGTAAGAAACAGAATATAAATATCATTTTGTATCCAAGTCCTTAAAAAAATTTTTTTTTGCTTAAGACTAGAAAGGTTAGAAGCAAAATAAAACACCATTTTTTTATTATTATTATTATTTTAATCTGACTCATGGGTCAATAAAATATTGTCTAGGAAGTAGGCAGGTGGAAATACATGTTCCTGATACCTTACCCAGCTCAAAAACCACAAAATTGTCATAACATGAGCACTATAAGGGCCAATATAAGGGTAAATGAATCCTCGTCCCATCATGTGTTTGTTGGGGCTCCACAGCATGTGTAGCAGCTCGATCAGCTCACTGCCATCAGGGATAACATATTTGGTCAGATCCCCGCAGCTGAAACAAAGAAATTAATTATGGTATCATTCAAAATTCATTCTTTAAGATATTGAGATGTGATGTCAATTTTTATCTATCAGTAAGAAGTATTTGTATAGAAAAAAATATACACTTTGTTCAAATATATCAAGCCAATGTCTTTAATAAAATATAATGAAAATAATTATAAAAAAACTTACTTGACGAGGTGAAATCTGTTCCATTATTACATTATTTTCGAATATGTGATTCTCTTTCCGTGTTAATATGCAGTCTATGGAACGTATTTGTAACAAAGATAATTCACGTTAACTGTGACCAGTGCTAGTGGTTGCTTCTTCATTTGAAATATTATTTGTCCTTGATTGGTGCAGAGCCACACCGTGGCCACGGTCCAACATTTTTTTTTTTTTTTTTTTTTGCGCTCATCTGCAATCAGTCCCAAACTATAAGCAGATTTGTTCCATGCAGTTTTAACATGTTGAAGGAGCTCCCCAGCAGGATACTCCTCATTCACCATCTGTCACCAAGTATATCGTGGCGCTTCAGTCGTTTAGTGTACCTGATGGTTGCCAACGCAGTAGCCAACTGATTTGGGTGATTTTCCAGTCGCGTTTTATATTTATTCCCTGTCAGCTTTAGCTCCTCCCTAACAGTTCTCATGCTCAGAGCTTCGTGGATTTCATTGTTGGTAATGAACCATGGTGCATTTGAGATGGTTCTTAGGATGCCATTCTGCAGTCTCTGTACTATGTTTATGTTAGAGTCACTAGCACTTCCCCACAGCTGTGCGCCGTACATCCATATTGGTTTCAGGGTCACTTTGTATATCAACAGTTTGTTGTCGATCGACAGTTTGGAGTTACGTGCCATTAGCCAGTAGATATTCCTAAACCGCATATTCAGCTCGTCTCTTTTTGTTTTGATGTGTTTTTTCCAGGTCAGCCTTTTGTCCAGATGCATACCGAGGTATCGAACAGATTCACTCTGTGGCAATACATTGCCTCCCATTTTCACTGGAGCGCAGCTTCCCCTCCTTAATGTCAACGTGACATGCACGGATTTAGTTGTGCTGGCTTTTATTCTCCATTTCTGGATCCATTCGTCGACTTTGTCAAGGCTATTTTGCAAGACGGCGGATGCTGCAATTGGATCCTTGCTGCTTGCTAGGATTGCAGTGTCATCAGCAAATGTAGCCGTTGTTACATCTTGTGTTTCTGGGAGGTCAGCAGTGTAGATAGTATATAATACGGGGCCAAGCACAGATCCTTGTGGAACTCCCGCCATTATATCTTTTATAACAGACAGTTCTCCGTCCTCTCTCACCTGGAAAATTCTGTTTGTGAGGTATGACTCCATCAATAGGTAAAAACTATGCGGTAGGTATGTTTTTATTTTGTAGAGGAGGCCTCTATGCCACACTTTATCAAAGGCTGCCTGGATATCCAAGAATACAGCGGAGCAGTATTCCTTTTTTTCGAAGGACTGTCTTATTCTATCACACACCCGATGCACCTGTTCTACCGTAGAGTGCTGCTGTCTAAAACCAAACTGGTGTTGAGGTATTGTTAGGTTTTCATTGAGTATGGGTGATATTCTGCTCAAGAGGATCCTCTCAAACACTTTAGACAGCACAGGCAAGAGGCTTATGGGTCTGTACGACGAGGGGTCCTCCGGGGGCTTTCCCGCTTTGTGTATCATTGTTACTATTGATACCTTCCATAATCTGGGAAAATATTGTACTCGAAGCATACCGTTAAAGAGAACGACCAGGAAAACCAGTGCCTTCCTGGGGAGTTGCATGATAATTTCTTTTGTAATGAGATCGAATCCAGGGGCCTTTCTGTTTTGTAATCTGTATACGGTTCTCTTCAGTTCCCCAACTGTGACCGGTCTTGGTGGAATGGACAGTTGCAGGTCCTGCTGCAGTGTACATTCGACCTCATTTTCAAACTCCACGTTGCTGCCTTCATTAGGTGTAAAAATGGTGGATAGGTGTTTTGCAAAAACGTTGGCTTTTTCTTTACTTGTCCTAGTCCAACCAACCTGTGCCCTTAGGGGGCATTTATATTGCTGTGGCCTATTCAACTCCTTTGTAAACTTCCAGAGAGAGTACTCTGTGGATTTTGTGGCAGTTAAATTTTCCAGTTTGTCCCTCAGTGTGGCTTCATTTATGATATCTATTGAGTTTTTCAACTCTCTAATGGCTTTGTTGACTGCAGTCTTGTCACTTTTATGCCCAGTTTGGTGCCATATCCTACGTAGTTTTCTCTTCTCTAGTATTTGGCGTTTGATCTCGAGAGGTAAGTTCCCACCCACTTTGCAATTTGATTCTTTTTTTAGGGGAGTGTTGATCCAGCAAGCCCTTTGTATTAGATTAGTAATATATTGGGTTGCGTCATCTATCTCGTCTGGTGTTTTCAGGGATACTTTTATCTCGATGCATTTGTCAATGTATTCTCTGAAGCCTTCCCAATCAGTGAGGTTGTTGCACAAGGTTTCAGATTTCTCATGGCTAATGATAGTCGTACTAATAGTAAGAAGAACAGGAGTGTGGTCGGAGCTACCGTCTAAGCTGGATTCCGCCTTCATGTAATTTGCCGAAAGTCCCTTTGTCACGAAGAAGTCCAACAAATCTGGTTTTTTATTTGGATCTGAGGGCCAATACGTTGGTTCTCCTGATGACATGCAGTTGAGGTTGTTTACGTCGAGGCTTAGTTTTAGTTGCCTGCCTCTAGTTGTTGTTAGCCTAGATCCCCAGTATGTATTTTTGGCGTTCCAGTCACCACCAGCCACATATCTTCCCCCCAATGTTGAGAAGTATTCCGTGAAGTTTGTTGCACTTATTGTATGTCTGGGCGGACAGTATACCGCCGACAGATTAAGCTGTCCACTGCCGCTTTCCACCGCAATAGTCGTAGCCTGAATGTGATTCGTTTTAAATTCTGGAAGCACTTGGTGCTTGATGGAATTTCTTATTACAATGGCTGTTCCTGCATGGCTCGTTCCATCAGGGTGGTAAGTAATGTAAATTTTGCATCCTTTGATGTTGATTTTGCTTTTATCTGTACAGTGTGCCTCAGAAATCAGGACAACATCAAGTTGGTTGTTGTATATGAGGAGTTCCAATTCGGACTTGTTTGGGGCAAGGCCATTGATGTTCCAGGTGCCCACTCTCAGGGCATTCACTTTGATAGCTTTTCGACAAGGGTGACTATGAGACTCATAAGAGTACTCATTTGTTGTAGGATCATATCGAATTTTTCCGACTGTTTGATGAGTAGTTCTTCTATTTTGTTGCTAGTGTTATGTGTAGTTGTCGATTCAATATTTTTTTTCAATATGTCTGAGTAGAGCTGTCGTTCTTGTGTTTCTGTGGGTTGTGGTGGAGTATTTGTCGGAGTAGTTTTACTTGGCACCTCTCGTGTCTTGCCCTTGAGCATTGGGTTTCTTGCCATTCTTCTCTCTAAGATTTCTTTGTAGACTTCGCAACCCTTATAATTGGCCGGGTGTGCTCCTTGACATAGTGCACATATTGCTGGTGTGTTACGGTCTTTCTTTGGGCAATCTGCGGTTTTGTGTCCTTGGGCACATTTTACACATCGGTACGGTCTCATGCAGTAGTTTTTAGAATGTCCGTACTGCTGGCACCTTTGACATTGTGGCAATGTTGTTTTCTTTTTTGGATCTTCGATTATTATCGACTGGTGATGAATATATTTAATATTTTTCACTGCTGCGTTGTTAGCTCCTGGTTCGATGTTAACAAAGAATGTAGAGGTTGGTTTTTTCTCTGGTCCAAATTTTGAGTTAATAATTTCTCCATATACTTTGTTCCCAGTGTTTTCAATTGCTTCTACGATTGCATCATGTGGACTAAATATCCTCAAAAAGACCGAGAGCAGATGCGTGGGAAACATCTGCCGCTACTTTCCCACTCTCTTTACATGAAGTTATGGAAAATAAAGATTACGATTTGTCATGCGATCCGGCCAACCCCCGGCGCCATGAGGTACCCGGGCCTCACGGTGTGAAATCTGTTACCGAAGACTGTGTAGGAGTGGGTAACCAGGCCCCTGCACCAGTGAATACTACTGGAAAACGATTTGTTCAGCAGGTATTCCATCCTAATCTGCTTACAAGGACTAGAAGCTCATCGCTAGGAAGTATTTCCCAGTCAGAAGCGGCTACTACAACACCACCGTCACAAAACTTGGACGCGCCAGCACCAAAACCACCAGACTGGCAAAGAGTCCCTGAAAGCAAAGGCTATAAGCGTAAACGGCAGAAACTCCAGTCCCCTTCGCCAGAAAAAATCACCACAAGCAATAGTTTTAGCGGATTACCTCTCGACCCCAAGGAAGCTGCCAAAAAGCCAACAGAAAAAAAACCTAGCAAGCCACCACCCATTATATTATACGGCATTGATGACGTTAATAAGCTTGTAGAACTGCTACAGTCCACAGCGGACAAGAATAGCTACACAATAAAAATTGTCAACAGAAACCAACTTAGAATAACCTGTACGGACACAGCAATATACAAAAATGTCATCACTTTAGTCCGAAACAAAGGCCTCATAGGACATACCTTTAACTTAAAAGACCAACGCTGCTACAGAATAGTCATAAAAAATCTCCACCATACGGTCCAACATGAGTGACAACATACACTGCTGTTATCAATCTAAAAAAAAGTTTTATTAGGATTATGGTAATCTACGGTAAAGGTAGTTGATCAAATACATTGTAAAAGGTATTCAACAAGTCCACACGCTCATTCAATAACTTACCAGCTGAGGAGTCATCCACTGACATTATAACCAACTGAACTTAATAAGCTCTAGGCTATGTCGCCTCCTCTGCATCATGTCAGCTATACAATTGATACATATCTTAGGTTCCTCATGAGATTGAGGAATTGCTGGTTGCATTATCCAAAATCGGGCTGGGGTTAACATTGGGGCTCGGGTCGGAGTCCATACGTAAGCCGTGGTCGGCGTTTAAGCAAGGTTCGATGTCCGAAAGTGAGCCATTGGTCATTGGTTGAGTGAGATTCGTAGTTCGAGAGTATGCCAGGGTCATTGGGAAGGGAAGCATCGAGGACCATGGTCAAAAAAATAAAGTCGTCAAAAGAGAAACTTATACAACACTCTTCTGCTTTTATTTTGGCAAAGACTTGGTTTTGAGAACAAAACAACACTCACGATAAAAAATACAAAACAAAGCGAATGACAGTTATCAGCTGTGACAATATTTTCAGTGTTGCCATGCTAATAATGTGGTGATGAATAAAAATAATCGATATAAAAATCGATTGTATTTTTTGATGACTCGAAATAAGGTGTATAATAAGGTGTGTGTTAAAAAGGTTTCATTTAGTTATTTAAATATTTTTGGTAGTGTTATTGGAATATTAAAAAGGTTTCATAAATGTCATTTTAACGAATACGTATTTAAAAAAATCCTAATTGTCATAGTCGAAAAACAATCGATATGAATCGATTCTTACCGATAAGATTCATTTTGGCAACACTGAATTGAGTGTTAAAGACAGGAAGTTGTAATTATCACATAAAGTACTATTTAAATTGGATTTTTATAAAGGCAAATTGATACAAAGTTACACTAAGTGAATACTTAAAAAATTAATTAAAAATTTTTGGAAAATTCATATTTTCATTAGCAGCTTGTCCACGCCAGGCCAGAAATGAACATTGTCCTTTGACACTATTATTCTGTATCAGTTTACAATAATACCAAAATATTTTTCCTTCAGGTAAAAGCAGCGATGACGCGAACCTACAACAAGTCAGCCACAGCGCTACCGTACGCGCCGGGAACCATCAAAAAGGGCCGCGGGCGAGACGATAACGACAACGAAGACGAAGTCGACGACGACGCCGCGCAGGACGAAGAGGAGGACAGCGATCCGGAGAATGATGCGCTTATCAAGGTTGGTTACTTTTCGGGATAGGTTCTATTGGTATAGTCTGGTCTGCGAGCACGTAGAATTTTGTCCAATGACCCCAAGCTACCCATCCTTATCGCTCGCGCGTAATTATATTGCTGTCGCGACTGTGCGACGGGCATCCGCAGTGAGTGTGCGAGCGCGACAGCAACATAATTACGCGCGAGCGATAAGGATGGGTAGCTTGGGGACATTGGACAAAATTCTACGTGCTAACAGACCACACTATAGTCAGACTTTGGATGCAAAATGAGTTGCAAGTGTGGGCAGGCCTGTTCATCTCCGCGAGTTTACATCGAAAACAAAACACGCACGATTGCCCCCTACAAGAGTACTATTCGACAAGGCCTCACAGACGAGCGAACATTGACTCACGCACGCGTATTCTTGTGTATGATGGAAAAAAATAAAGAAAATGGTGTACTAAATACTGTGCAGTATTTAACTGCCTAAATAATAATAAAAACACAATGTACTTTTTTAAGTTGCCTCAAGACACTGAGAGGTAAATAAGTAGTTAATATTATTCCCATTATCAGTCAGTCAATGATACTATTTGCTGGACACAAGTGACTAAGGCTGAGTTGCACCACCAAACTTTGACTGTAACTATAACAATAATCGGTGATTTTTGTATGGAGTTTGACAGATTTTTGAGGTTTATTACAGTCAAAGTAAGATGGTGCAACCCAGCCTAAGTTATGGTTATCTAACTTTGTCCTCTGATTGGTTTCCTTTTGGTATAGTCAAGTTTGTTTACGAGAGATTTTAACACTCATTAAATTAACGATTTGCATATTTTATGTAACATGGTTTTTGACAATATGAATGCGTTTTTTTTACAGAAAAAGAAGGCAAAAGAGGACAAACCTGCAAGTAAAGATAAACCGAGTTCAAGCAAAGAAAAACCAAGTACTAGCAAATCTAAAGCGAGTTCAAGTAAAGAGAAGAAAAAGAAATAACAATCCATTTTTGTTGAAATTATGTTGGAAGTTACTTTAAGTTTTTACAATAAAATTATTATTTTTTCCAAACCTGTGTTTGCTTTCTTCCTTTCCTCTTAAACCTATGATTATTTCATTCAGTACTAAAAACTAAGATCAGTGAAACTGGAATTTATCATGTAAAATAATGCTTAAGTGGTTGTTTCTTCGGCCAGGTGTTAGGTACATGGATTTTTAGTATCATTTTATCACGTGACACGAAGTTTAAGTTATATGGAGCTTGTATAGTTATTTAAAAGCTACAAACAGACTGTTTTTAGAACAATAAATATGGAAATTATTAATTATGAGCGTTTTAAGTATAAATAAAACTTCATAATCTGTAAGATGTGCAGTTTATTGACTTGATGGTTTCCCACTGACATGTAAAAAGACCTGGGTTAGGTAAATGTAAGGGTGAAATAAAAAACGCCTGTAATAACGACAACACCGAGCTGTATTACATAATTCACACTACCAGTAACTAGTTTGCCAAAATTGTTATTTTAGTCCTTTTTGATTAACTTCACTCTGGGGTCATCCGGCCTCATCACGACGTAGGTCATCTTGTACCTTCTGTTGTCCCCATCGCTCTTGATATAATTGTAGCAGCCTATTGTTGCCATACCGATCCCAACAAGAGCTAGACCAGTGCTGGCCAAGACTTCGGGGATTTCATTATATCCTTGCTTGAGAAGCTGGCCCAAGGTTTTTCTGGACGCTAATGCAGCCATTTATTATATGTAAATCTTCTCAGATGGCTAGAATTTTAATTTTCGCCTAAAAATTTAACAGCGCTTCGAGTGGGTCGATTTTTTGACAAATGACAGAAGTGTACGTCAAACGAAATAATGTCTTTTTATTTTTTCTAGGCAAGAACATACATTATTATACAGGTTGTAATTTAAAATCGAATAGTATTCGTTATTTTATCGTTATTGAAAGTTATAAATCTTAGGTTAACCCTAAAACTGAACTGCTAAAACTCAGGATGTTGCGCTAGCAAAATGTACAAAAAAATAATGTGTCTTATACCTAATCTTAAACTCGAAAATATAACATTTTTGCATGGTAACTTTTTCGAGGGACTTGTTAATTAATTTTTAATCATCAAATCGTCACTGTCATTGTCACAGCACAGAGCACGTGTCAGTGTTTGGGAGGTATTAAAAGTTTACGATTGTCATCATTTGAATTTGTTTATTTCTTGATATTTCCAATTATGGTGGCCGAACCTAAAGTTATTGGCCATCCACTGCCTTTCCCCAACACATGGGTTGGAACATTTAAGAAAGCTTGTTGGTGTATTCCGGAAATAATGGGTGCATCTGCTTTAGCTCTTGTTGGCATGGCCATGGCCACTGTGGGAGTTATGAATTACATAAAAGCTGATGGAGATAATAGAGAGTACAAGTGGACATACACAATAGTTCGTGCTGAAGATCCAAGAGCGTGTCGATTGAAAAATCCTGTTTACACGCAATACAAATGTTGAAATGCCAGTGATGACGTTGTTGAAATTATGTTTATTGTTATTGTTTTAGTAAAATTCTGAGACTATGATAAAACAATCATTTATTTTCAAAATACTCCCATAAGTATGCCGGATCTCGAGTGCGTTTTGCCCTACATGATCAACAAAAACACATTCAACGAAACTGCCTACAAAAAATGTTGAATGTTTACATGGTTTTGTTTATTGTGTAGGGCAAAACACTCGCTGGGTGTGCGAGGCACGCGGGGAGAAGGCAGAAGACAATAGCGGAGAACGGGGCTGCGCTCTCAGCCGCCCCTACAGAACAAAATTATGCCCTGCCGCCCCACCCAAGCTCACCAGACACGTCTCTTCTCCTCTCCGCTCAATCCATATTCAACCAAGCTGAGCGGAGAGGAGATGTGGAAATAACGAAATCTGATTGGTCGTTGAAAACACATTTCTCTTGTCTCCGATCCGATCCTCTCCACACTGATGGAAAAATGGGTCTTATCTTCTTCTATAATAGGCTAGTTGCCTCATGTCACCATTTATCATAATAACTTTTAATTCAAATATTATTCTGTACAAGGGTCCGAAATATATAAACTTCAATAAATATAAATAAGGGATTGCTGTAAAAATTCAACTGAAACCCGTTAATTTTTTACTTTTTTTTCTCTTGACTGAAAACACCGTCCGCCATGTTTCTACGTCACCAATATTGTAAACAACAAAACGTCAAACACTAGTTTCAGGTTATTCGTGGTCTTTCATATAAACGCCTTGTTTTCACATAAAAATATTGTACAGTTCGCATTTATTGAAAATTATCATGGATCCTGAGTTTGTGAAAGCAGAAAGCACAAATCTGCTCAAAATCGACACATTGATGGTTGCAAAATTGTTTGCTTTAAATCCTGATTTCTGCTCAGCTAAGCTAAGGAATGTTAAGTTAACTAAGTAAGTACAGTTCATTTACAACCTTTTTTTTTAATTTAGACCACATCATTAACTGAAAATAAGGAAATAAGTACTAATAAGTGTATTCTAACCTCTGACCAACTACTTATTGCTAAACTATTATATTATTTTTCAGGTCTGCAGGAGAATCATATTATGGTGATGATGCAATTGGTTATGTTCAACTTAAAAGGGAAAGTAAAATCTACAATGTGAAATGTAAAATGTGTCCTGAACATAAGGTGCACTCTAAGCAGTATCAGTTTCAGCAGTCATTGATGAAGAAGAAGAGATTATGTTGTTTGTCAAGATTGTCCAGCTGCAGCAGGGGGCTGCAAACATGCTGTTGCATTTTTAATGTAGTTGCATCGTCGCAGTGAAGAGACATCTTGCACATCAGTAGAATGCTACTGAAAAAAATCCAATCATTCAAAAGTCGGCAGCACAAAACATCAGGTTCCGGAACCAGATACCAGTGTTATGGAGGAATTTGTAATTGAATGCAAAAACCGAAAAATTAAATCATGTCAGTTTATCAAGCATGTTGGAGATTATGAAGAGGTAAAAAGTTAGTCGGTGCAGAACGCATGATGGTTCTTTGGTTGCAAAGATTTTTGGTGCAAGGTCTGTGTTGACGGCTGCAATGAAACTAGGCCAAAAGACGATTTGTCCTAAACTATTTGAAAGTGTAACTCAATAATAAATCATTTAACTCTTAGTATTAGCTTTATTATTTTTACCCATTTGTAAGTCTAGTATTAAGACAAAAATACTCATTAACTTGTTCTGTTCAAAAACACATTTAATTCACATTGCCTAAGCTCTGAATAGTAAGATATTAACATTTTTTTTTTCTTTTCTATCAATCTGTTTCCATATCTAATGTTTACCTAATAGTGTAAATTATTATAAAGAAAGATGTTTGTATCTGAATAAACAGAGAGTATGAGATGAATAAACTTAAATCATGGGAAAACCAGTAGTATAAAAGAAGAAGCTACCTGACTGACTGACATAATATCAATGCTATCAAACATATAACCTCTTGCCTTATGTATAAAAGGGTAAGAAACTTGAAATTTTGCACAGCAGTTCCTCTTACAACGTAGTGGGGAGACTAATTTTTGAATACTTACCCCTTTAATAATTTATGAATATACGAGTATAACCCATAAAACAAAGCTATTTTGTACAATAGACTGATATAAAAATAAAATACTTTATGTATGTATCATTTAATTTATTGAATGAGAGTCTTGTAAATTTGCTATCCTGAAGAAGGTGTGTATGATAATCACTGTCATATTTTTCCTCACTTGAAAAAACTAATCTTCTTGTTGACAATTTACTTCTAAATGTAGATTTCTTGGGAGATGTTGTAGTTGATTGGTGGGACGTAGACTTTATTGGTGAAGATATGACATCTTTCAGAGTTGCACTAAATTGCACCTTCTTACTTCTATAGTGTTTCATTATTGATACTTGAGTGACCTTGTGATCATAATTTGAAACTACTTGGCATGATGCATGTTCTGGCTCAGCTTGCACTGCCTTATCTCTGAAGTGAGGATTACATTGTTCTGCTTGCATTATTTTGTCACAAATCTTATCCTCAACAGAAGAATGGTACAGCATCCTCCTTAGGCAATTCTGAAACGAACAAATTACATGAATAAATCATTTAAATGATGATCAACATGCAATTAAAATTGACTGACTTAGTATATTTTATAACCTCACCTGAACGTTTAAAGTGAAAATTGAAAAAATAATCTGCTGTTAGTTTATTGTAAGTACATTAAAGTGATCTTCACAGAAATACACTGCAGTTCAACTGGACAGAGTTACGGGATCTCTTTTAGCTAGTTGTAACCAGGAGTTCCGCATATTCTCATCACTGGGTACTTTAATCCACAACTTCTCTAGGTTCTTTATTGATGTATTCTGACATTCCCGCACGATACAATAGTGGTAATTACTATATTTATCATGTAATCCTTTCGAAGCCATGGTTTTAAATTCCGATAAAAAGGTTATGTTATTCACGCGTATTGTTTACAAGAATAGTGACGTCACGGCACAGATAATTAATAGACCATCATGGCGGACGGCGTTTATGGCTGTATAGATAAAATATAATTTAAAATTTAAAATATATTAGGATAGGTACTTCGAAAAAAATTCATATTTTTTTTATGGTGTAATATAATCGTAATGAACCGTTTTATCAAATAATAAAAATAGTGGCAACTAGCCTATTGGTAGCTGCCTTGTTGTTGTACACAAACCTAAAGAGGATTTAGGACGCTATTTGGATCAAATATGTAATTGCTCAATAATGAATAATAAATAAATAAATAAATAAATAAAAATATATTCATTACTACTTTTGAATCTTCAATACACTTGGTGAGTATTTTTGTGGTTGGTATTTTTTCTAGGCGACTCCTAAACATTTGCGCAATAAAAAGGGCGTAAGAATTTTTGTACATGACTGTACTTTATGTCAACAGAGCTAAGCTGTCAATGTGACATCTGACATGTGACATTTTTGAAGTTTGTGACATTGAATAACACACGAAAGGTCAATGAAATAAACTCCGAGTTTTAGTAGAAATCATTAACATTTTACAGCGAAATTAACATAACTGATTGCATTTCGCAGTTGCGCTTTGTTCAGGGTAGTCGTGTGTTCAGTAAATTATAAAGATGGGTTCCCGTTTTCAAGTGGTTGAACAAGGCCCGCCGATTGAAGTTTTTCAGCTAAATAAACTTTTTGTAGAGGATACCTACCAGAATAAAGTTAATCTAGGTGTTGGGGGTAAGTTTCTGAAACTTTAAAATTTGTTTACTTTACGAGATATTATAAATATAGGTAATCATAACCTATAATTACATATTCCTGTTATGTAACTTGTTTACAGACAACAACAAATTTGAAGGGCATTACGTACGTTTTTAACTAAATAGTACAATATAATTACATTATAAAAATACTTACAGTTCTAGGTTATCAATAATAATAAAAATTTTCAGGAATGACGAAATATCAAAAATAATTAATATGCCACTCATTCATTACTTTTAAAAGTTACTTTTTGGGCTAGTTTACTTTTTGTCCATTTAATTTGGTGCAGGTAAAGCAGATACCAGAAAAACTAAGAAAATTAAGCATTATTTATTAGTATTTTTAGGGTTCATATTCAATTTAACAAAACTTTGCTATATTATTTACTTATTTTTTAACATTATTACAATATTTGTCACTTCAGTAGAACATTTCAATTAAGATGTAAACACAAAAAAGTGTTTCATGCTTATGTAACTTTGTTATTGTATTTAAATGTATGTAAATGAAGTCTGTCTCTTATTTATTTGTGTAATTTACTTGTACAAATAAAATATAATGAAAATTCGAAAAGTATGTTTGTAAGAATAAGCATACATTTAAAAAACCACAAATATCTTTTTTTTATGCTAATTTATGCTAAACAAGGCAGGTATTTGACTGCAATCGCATCTGTAAACTAATATCACAAACTTAGAAAAAGCATAGTTAATCTGGGTCCCTATCTCCAACCCACTCAATTGATTTAGATGATGATGCTAATCTTCTTTATATTTCCCAGCATACAGAGATGAAAATGGCAAGCCCTGGGTGCTTCCCGTTGTCCGGAAGATGGAGAAACAAATGGCTGCTGACGACACCCTCCTCCACGAGTACTTGCCAGTACTTGGTATGTACAAGTTTCGAATTGTTTTAATAATAATTAGGAAATAATGTAAATCTAAAATTTTTTGTTTTTTACTTTCATAGAATTGGGCAACAAAACATATTTTTCTGTACATGCTACACTGTTTTGAAAATAGACTCAATTTAAAATCATACTTTCCATCAGCATAGTAATACAGTGAAGCAGACATATTTAACTTATTTAACGGTCTACATATGTATCATAAACACTAGCATGCAAAGCCAGTGCTCTAGTTAATAAAATTTTATAAGAACAAGCAATAAAAATTGCCTTCTCTGTGGTACACCGTAACATCTAATAAGAATAACAATGGCCTTTCTATTTCAATGCACTTATTTTACATAGCTAATGCAGCTGCATCTGATAAATATTGTTTCAATTAACTTTTAACGAATGTAGTTAAATGCACGCGTTTTCGATTATATTCACAATTAGTCCAGTCATTTAAGCTTAAATTAGGTAAGAATCTCGGAATTAGAGATACCCAGCTGTAAGTCTGTAAATACTTGTATATTGACACCCTAAAAGTTGTCTCAAAACCTACATATGGTAGGGTGTAAGCAACTATTAAATTTTAAGGTCAAAGGTCACAAAAATCGGTTTTTTGCGCTTTTTTTGGAAATATCTCATTTCCTATGGGTTTTTTGCTATTTGTATTTATTATCAATATTGTAGAATACTAAATTCTCTACAAATTTTGTTTAAAAAATTTTTTTATACGGTGAACCGTTTTCGAGATAGAGGGCGGAGAGCGCGCGGTCACTGCATCACTTCAGGTCAACTTAAGCGGTTTAGATTTTTCATACAAAAGGATTTTCCCGCTAATTCCCGTGGGAATTTCGGTAATTACTTGTTGTAAATAAGCTTTAAGTTTACTAAGGTACCTACATGCCAAATTTCAAGCGTCTAACTTCCGTTAAGCGTTTAGATTTTTCATACAAAAGGATTTTCCCGCTAATTCCTGTTCCCGTGGGAATTCCTAAGTAAACTATAACCTGCCCAGGTGTATGAAGAATAATTGTACCAAGTTTCGTTAAAATCCGTCGAGTAGTTTTTGTTTCTATAAGGAACATACAGACGGACAGACAGACAGACAAAAATTTTACTGATTGCATTTTTGGCATCAGTATCGATCACTAATCACCCCCTGATAGTTATTTTGAAAATATATTTCATGTATAGAATTCTGTCCGTCTGTATGTTCCTTATAGAAACAAAAACTACTCGACAGATTTTAACGAAACTTGGTACAATTATTCTTCATACACCTGGGCAGGTTATAGTATACTTAGGAATTCCCACGGGAACAGGAATTAGCGGGAAAATCCTTTTGTATGAAAAATCTAAACGCTTAACGGAAGTTAGACGCTTGAAATTTGGCATGTAGGTACCTTAGTAAACTCAAAGCTTAGTTACAACAAGGAATTCCCGAAATTCCCACAGGAATTAGCGGGAAAATCCTTTTGTATGAAAAATCTAAACCGCTTAAGTAGACCTGAAGTGATGCAGTGACCGCGCGCTCTCCGCCCTCTATCTCGAAAACGGTTCACCGTATAAAAAAAGTTTTTAAACAAAATTTGTAGAGAATTTAGTATTCTACAATATTGATAATAAATACAAATAGCAAAAAACCCACAGGAAATGTGATATTTCTAAAAAAAGCGCAAAAAACCGATTTTTGTGACCGTTGACCTTGAAATTTAATAGTTGCTTACACCCTACCATATGTAGGTTTTGAGACAACTTTTAGGGTGTCAATATACACGTATTTACAGACTTACAGCTGGGTATCTCGAATTCCGAGGTGAACTTACTATAATGACTGGACTAAATGTTATTGTGATGGCCTTCACTAATAATTAAATAATTAAAACTATTTTATGACAACACGACCCTATTCAGTATTACTATCTACTCGTACTACCTTGTAATACTACCTTGCACGTTTGCAAATAAAAAAGATTTGATTTTTTGATGTCTAATTTGCGTCTTCGACAAAATCGGCGTACTAAAAGAGAGGCAATCGTGTTGCGATCGCCACTTATTTGAATCCGAAGTTGATTCTTATTGTTCGCGAATCCGTTAGGAACAGATAGGTATTTGGTGCGAATTACCTGCAAAATAACGAAACCGTCGCATGCGACACAATAGCGAGAGGAATATAACAGCGGAGTAAAATTAACACAGTTCCATCTCTACGAGTCTATGTTAATTGATGATTAGCTACTTTGTTTGTTACCTTACCTTGGCCGTAATAAAAAACATGTCTCTATGGTCCAATGGTTAAAGATTCAAGGGCTCGACAGTCTTAAATTGGGTTCTCAGTGCATCATTGTAATACGCCACACTTCGGTATCAATACAGCAGTGTGACAACATGCTAACAATGCTAAGTCCTAACCATAATTTTTTGGACACCCTGTATGTATGGTATGACACATTGTGCGTACACTACATTTAAAGTTTTTTGCGAGTCTTAATTACTCAAATACGTAACTAGCTAATTGCGCAAATAAATTAGGAAATGCCGTAGCCATTTTACTACAAAATGGCACTATGCCACATCCTACTTTGCGAATGCGAAATTTAAACTGCTTAATATGGTCCCGTAAATAATTAAAAAACCGATCCGTATGATATCAATCAGTGCTTCGAATATTTAAGTCGTCTGTAAAAGAATCTGATGTAAAAGATACTATATTACTAGCCAACTTGATCAAAAGAAAAAATGTCTGTCTGTTTTCCTCGATCTGAAAAAGGCCTTTGATACAGTGTCTATCCCCATCCTTGTACACAAGTTGGAATGCGTGGGAATAAGGGGAACTGCACTCGCCCTTTGTGAAAGTTACTTGTCAGATAGGAAACAAAAAGTAAAACTGCCTGGTTACACTAGTGGAGGTGCGGAGGTGACGTGTGGCGTGCCACAGGGCAGCGTTCTAGGACCAACTCTTTTTCTCATCTATATAAACGACCTATGTAGCATGAAATTAACTAATGCCAAAGTCCTGTCGTACGCTGATGACACTGCAGTAGTCTTTGCTGGTGAATCTTGGGAAGCAGTAAAAAACAGTGCTGAGGCTGGATTGGCTCGTGTGGCTCGGTGGCTGAAACAGAACCTCCTTACGCTAAACACATCTAAAACTAAATATATCTGTTATAGCATTTACAGCAATACCCAGCCTCAGCCTGATTTTAGCTTAAGAATCCATGAGTGTATTGTAGACCCTAATGGAAGCAAATGTAACTGTCCGTTTATTAACTGTCTGGTTTGTAAACAATACTACTGTGGAGTTTCAGTGGAATCCGTTCGGTGGTTTTTGCGTGGAGGAGTAAAGAACACCCAGACATCAAAACTTTCGCCTTTATAATATTAGTATGATATTGATTGGTATTTCCCCTAGTCGTTTTTTAAACATTTTTACTGATAGCGGATGGTGGGAGGGTTCATTTCGTTTTCGTGCGCTTCGCGGATTCCCTAGCAAGAGCTGAAAATCAGTGTTCTGCCCTTTTCAGGGCAGTGTTTACATTGAGCTCTTTGCTTTTTGCATCGCTGCGACACACATCATGCAGGAAGTATTCTTCCACTTGTTACTGCTTTTGTTTGTTTTATGCATGCTTATATAACTAGTATTCTACTGTATTCTATTCTTTTCTTATTATTGTTATGCTGCAACTTTACTCTTTATGTGTGTTAAGTGTATGCAAATAAATGATTTATCTATCTATCTATCTATCTATCTTATTGAAAAAGTGGCTGAAGCAAAATATTTGGGTGTAATTATGGACCAAAGACTATCATGGTACTCACATATAGAACACATCATCTCTAGAACTAGGAAACTAGTATGGATCTTTAAAACCCTCAGACATGTGATGCCAGGTAATAGTGAAAAGAACTCGCCTAATTTTCTTCTCAACCGAATATACACAGCTCTTGCACAGTCCGTTTTAACCTACTGCATTCCTGTATGGGGTGGTGCCGCAAAAACCCAATTTATTAACCTTGAGAGGGCGCAGCGTACTCTTATTAAAGTCATGTACTTTAGGAAGAGACGCTTCCCCACCGATATGTTATATAACACCAGTGGGTTGCTCTCGGTAAGGAAATTATATATAGTCTATATTACCCTCAAAACACACAAATCCATATATTACGACCCTCGTATACTAGAAAAAAGACGCACATGCAGGGTTGCCAAACCAGTCATCACTAAAACTACATTTGCCAGTAGACAAATTGAATCACGTTCCACCTACATCTACAATAGTATAAATAAAAACTTATCTATATATAGCAAAACTCATCATGAGTGTAAGAAACTTTTATATATTTGGAATTTTGGATACAAAATAAGTCATATGAAGAAATCGAACATTTGCTGGATCGAATCTCATGATTTGTAAAATAGTATTGTTTAGTGTTTTTTAATCAACGCAGATAAACACACACACACACACACACACACACACACACACACACACACACACACACACACACACACACACACATACACACACACACACATTCACATTCTCTTGCACAATAACACTTAATATTGAACAGAACTATGTAATTAATTATAAGGTTTAATAATTGTATACATCTATTGAAGAGCGGACCCTCCAAACACAGGCATTTTTTGCTTAAATGGAGGCTCCAATCTACTTATAAACTAAAGAAACCTTGTAAACGAAATAAAATTATTTTATTTTATTTTTTTATTTTTAAAGAGCATGACTGTCTTGTTCTGAATCTGATATTATAGCTAATCGTATCTTTAAAAAAAACATTTTCATGATCTACTGATAACTGATTTTAGGTGCTTGACTTTGTGATTACGTAGGTAGGTAACTAAACTTGTCTCAAGTTCAAATGGTTGAAAAAATATTATAAAGTATGAGTAAAAAGAATAAATATTTACAAAAAATGAACAAAGTACAAGGTTCACAAGGTTAGCAATTATCAAATATTAAACAGACTTTCATTGGTGATCAATACTTCTACAACATCAGACTACTAATTTAGGTTGCAAAATACAACAACGATATCTAAGATTCATGGGACTATTCCGACCTCTCTTTCCCACAGCTGCAACTCCTGTATAGCCAGGATCTACAGCTTGACCGCCAATAAAAACCCAACCAAAGAAGGTCAAGTTTGTCCCGAGGGCAACTTAAACTGTCATTGGACCCACAACGAAATTAATCAGAAGAACTTATGAGGAGTTCGAAGAATATAAGATCTGTCTGTACAAATTACATAATAATAAAAGTTTACGTCAACTGATCAACTCTACTAGTTAGTGCATTAATATATTATAGCAACAAAATGATAAGGCTTAAGCCTTGTTCAAAGATAATTATTGTTTGTCCGACGTAAACTATTTGATGATAGTGATAAGAATGATAACGCATACAGTATCTAATCGGCACATCAAGTTTACTGGCATGTTACTTGATTGTAATCGGTGCGATTTTTGAATAAAATTGAGTATGATGTGCTTGCGTATGTATGATTATATTGGTTATTAGATTGTACCATAGATTTTTTAAAGTCTATCCTTCAAAGCACCCGACACAACGCAAATATTATGATGACTGCGGCTTCTCTCTCATATTTTTATTGTTATGAGAATTGTACCGCATTATAAATGGATTTATAATGCTGTACAAATTATTCTACCTACATACATAATTATTTATGTCTTTACCTGCTGAGAACGAGACATAATAGGTATAGAACATTCTATTGTTTGGGAATCGCTAAAATAACTACATGAGATGCCACAGTGTTTAGATTTATCCATTGTCATCTTACTAAGGAATTAATACCACTGGTTCCCTTAGATCAGTGTTTTTCAACCTTTTTCATGACACGCCCCCCCTAGTATGTAAAAATATTTGGCGACCCCCCCGTCCACAACCCTGACCTTTTGCTTTTTTTCCATGCATTTTATAATGTTACAAAGATGTTGTAGGGACCGAATACTTCAATCCATACAACATTAACGCATTTGCATAAATTAGATTTCGGACAAATCTATCTTCAAACTTTATTGTTTATTTTATTGAGGTAGTTTTTCGACCTCTCGCGACCCCCCCATAGAGGTTTCACGAGCCCCCAGGGGGTCGCGACCCACAGGTTGAAAAACACTGCCTTATATGAAATATATCGTACACTTTGATGTGTATTTTCGAATTATTTCTAGTACTAGTTTTGTTAAACAATTTGTTTATTTGCAATGAAATAATTTATTTGATGTAAAAGTTATTTAAATTGATGATAACCCTCCTTTTGCTTTGCCGTAGTCGGGTAAAAATAAATTGATGTGCGATAAGTTATTGATGTGCATATCCCAAATTGTATAATGGTTTCTATACTTTTCTATTAAATTTTGAAACTTCGCCCAATTCTATTACACAGTAAGATAATGTTTTAGGCCCAATTTTAATTTATTGTTTTATCACTGTGGTTTCCTTACCACTGATAAAACAATAAATAATAATAATTAAACTTCGCAGGGAACAAGTGGTTTTGTTTATCTAATGTAAAAAAGTGACGTTGCCTTTACTTGCGTAAATATCTAGCCGCAAGTGATAACCTATTTTAATAAATTGTAATTACCTACGTAATGATTGAAGTAGACATAGCAATGAGAAAGAACACTAACAAAAACAGATGATAACACATGCTCATAACAAATTATAATTATGTATGACCACTGTAAGAGCAATATTTCGTAATCGTAATAGCTTAGCATCAGGGATACGTATCAATGAATCAAGAAAATCTGATACTACACCTGATGGAAAATCAACAAAATATTATAGCTTTTCAATGTTTTATAAAGAAGCTGTCGTTAGAAGTGTCTATTTTTTTTTAATAATAGAAACAAGGTCACGAAATTACGTCTTGCATTGGCAGCAGTGGTCTTGCATTGGCTGAAACGATCACTGTAATCGTAATAAAAACTTTATGAACTAAATCTGCCGCCCCTTAAAATTTGCCGCCCTAGTCTTCAGCCTACTCAGCCTGCTGGTAAATCCGCCACTATATTTGCGCTGACTGAACGACGAAAGGTCGAAATACTTATGTTAATGTTTTCTTTCGTTGTTACAGGATTGGAACAGTTCTCAGCGTCATCAGTGTCCATGCTGTTAGGAGAAGACAGCCCGGCCATCGCCGCTGGTCGCGTAAGTTCTTTATAACCTAAATAATATTCCATCAAAAATAATGTAAAACGATGCCAAGAAGACATCATAATGACTCGTATTGTAAACATTTATCAGACAGATCACATGTAGAGCCAAGCTTCTAATTCTACAAGTCAAAATTGTCATGACACAGACGTTTTACTTACCCTTTTCATTCCAAAAAAACTTTCCCATGTCCTTCTCTAAAGTGCACATTATTTTACTTTAATTGTACTATAATGTGGATTTTTTGTAGGCTTTCGGTGTTCAAACACTATCCGGCACGGGCAGTTTGCGCGTCGGCGCAGAACTATTGAACAAGCACCTCAAGTACACCACCTTCTATTACTCAAGTCCTACGTGGGGTATGTACAAAAATAATTCCAACTAAATAAAGATAAAGTTTCTGTTAGTTATCTGAGATACAAAACTATGTAATCGTGCGTCCCCATCAGCACACTATCTATACCTTATGAACTAGTAGACTTGGAAGTTTTAACGTCTTTCGTCTAGGAAATTCCAGCCAGGCGAGATGTCAATCCAAAAAGATGTTCCTATAGTGTCGTCTGAAGTTCCTTCTCTATCAGCAAGTGGTTATACAGACCCAACCTAAGTATGTTACGTACTTTTCTACTTCTAAAAGCCATTTTTCTCCCCAGAGAACCACCACCTCGTATTCATCAACTCCGGCTTCACGCAGCCTCGTACCTACCGTTACTGGGACGACAAGACCCGCTCGTTGGACTTCGACGGTCTCATCGAGGACCTGAAAAACGCGCCAGAGAACAGCGTCATTATACTACACGCGTGCGCGCATAATCCCACTGGCATGGACCCCACGCAGGAGCAGTGGGAGAAGATCGCTGACGTCATGGAGGTGAGTCAACTGTTACAGAGTACTGGTGACGTCACAACGTCATCATACTACACGCGTGCGCGCACAATCCCACTGGCATGGACCCCACGCAGGAGCAGTGGGAGAAGATCGCTGACGTCATGGAGGTGAGTCAACTGTTACAGAGTACTGGTGACGTCACAACGTCATCATACTACACGCGTGCGCGCACAATCCCACTGGAATGGACCCCACGCAGGAGCAGTGGGAGAAGATCGCTGACGTCATGGAGGTGAGTCAACTGTTACAGAGTACTGGTGACGTCACAACGTCATCATACTACACGCGTGCGCGCACAATCCCACTGGAATGGACCCCACGCAGGAGCAGTGGGAGAAGATCGCTGACGTCATGGAGGTGAGTCAACTGTTACAAAGTACTGGTGACGTCACAGCGTCATCATACTACACGCGTGCGCACACAATCCCACTGGAATGGACCCCACGCAGGAGCAGTGGGAGAAGATCGCTGACGTCATGGAAGTGAGTCAGCTTTTACAGAGTACTGGTGACGTCACAGCGTCATCATACTACACGCGTGCGCGCACAACCCGACCGGAATGGACCCCACGCAGGAGCAGTGGGAGAAGATCGCTGACGTCATGGAGGTGAGTCAACTGTCACCGAGTACTGGTGACGTCACAGCGTCATCATACTACCGGAATGGACCCCACGCAGGAGCAGTGGGAGAAGATCGCTGACGTCATGGAGGTGAGTAGACGTAGCCCTAATAAAAGGATCCTGCCCGGCCCGCCCGAGCAGGTTACGGTCTGCTAAGAGTACCGAGAGCGGCCCTCATTAGAATGGCCTACGCCCCGCCAGCCCCCCCCCCCCGTGAGGGTTTTAAAAAGGTGCCCCCTGCATCATGGCACAGACAAATGCCTCGACGGCCCCCGACCGGTTATGGTTGCCCGACAGGCCCGCCGAGTTGACGTCGAGTTTCTATTTGCGCTGATAAACCGGCACTCTTCATGACTAGCGTTCCCCTATCCTCAACCCGGAGACGCATCCGAGGCAGACCCAAAACTGCACACAGAATCATAATTTGACCGTTACCTTCTTATTCATTACCTCTGCAATCACTGAGTCATAGACCTCTTTGTCTCACACCACTGTTGTACACTGAGATAACTTGTTAACCTGTTTTGTTACAAATAAATACTTTCTATTTTATCCCCAGGAGCGCAAGTTGTTCCCGTTCTTCGACAGCGCGTACCAGGGCTTCGCGTCAGGCGACCTCGACAAGGACGCGTGGGCCGTGCGCTACTTCGTCAAGCGAGGCTTCGAGCTCATCTGCGCGCAGTCCTACGCGAAGAACTTTGGGCTCTACAGTGAGTGAATAGGGCCTATATCCCCTTGAACGTATGTCTCTAGGTGGGAGACCTCAAGGACGCGTGGGCCGTGCGCTACTTCGTCAAGCGAGGCTTCGAGCTCATCTGCGCGCAGTCCTACGCGAAGAACTTTGGGCTCTACAGTGAGTGAATAGGGCCTATATCCCCTTGAACGTATGTCTCTAGGTGGGAGACCTCAAGGACGCGTGGGCCGTGCGCTACTTCGTCAAGCGAGGCTTCGAGCTCATCTGCGCGCAGTCCTACGCGAAGAACTTTGGGCTCTACAGTGAGTGAATAGGGCCTATATCCCCTTAAACGTATGTCTCTAGGTGGGAGACCTCAAGGACGCGTGGGCCGTGCGCTACTTCGTCAAGCAAGGCTTCGAGCTCATCTGCGCGCAGTCCTACGCGAAGAACTTCGGGCTCTACAGTGAGTGAATAGGGCCTATATCCCCTTGAACGTATGTCTCTAGGTGGGAGACCTCAAGGACGCGTGGGCCGTGCGCTACTTCGTCAAGCGAGGCTTCGAGCTCATCTGCGCGCAGTCCTACGCGAAGAACTTTGGGCTCTACAGTGAGTGAATAGGGCCTATATCCCCTTGAACGTATGTCTCTAGGTGGGAGACCTCAAGGACGCGTGGGCCGTGCGCTACTTCGTCAAGCGAGGCTTCGAGCTCATCTGCGCGCAGTCCTACGCGAAGAACTTCGGGCTCTACAGTCAGTAGATAAAGGTCTATTTAATTTTAATGTGTGCTGGAGGCGAAATGAAGAATGCGTGACCCGATTGTGCGCTACTTTGTAACGCGATATTTCGAGCTCAAATAAGTCTATTTTCAACTTCGACTCAGTGTGTCAGAAGGCAATAGAGATAATTATGCTCTCTCTGTGCACTACGTGCCGGACCCAAGCACTAATATGCACAATATTGTAGAATTAAGTGAACCTGTTTTAAAATAACCAACCCAACTCTTCCCATGAATGTTGTAATAGGCGACTAACAGAGAAATATACGAATATCAGGCCTCGAACGTGCTAGGAGCATAGGAGCTCCCCTAGTTCATTCATTCAACTAGGTAGTGTGTTATTTCAGAGCTACCTGTCGTTGTTGATTAGCCCATAAGAGGCGTACGGGGAGCTTATACTTTTTATAGTTCTTTCTCTCAACCAACCTGAAGATCAGATTTACCGCCTCTATGGTCTAGTGGTAAGACCACCTGCTTCAGTCGCAGAGGTCCCGGGTTCGATTCCCAGTGGGGGCAGATTTTTCTGTTCGGTTTGGTTGGTTAGGGCTTGTTCTAAGTCCGCCTGGCTAGCTACCACCATCTTACCTAAGTCTGTCGCCATAACAACAATGTTAACAGCATTGTTGTGTTCCGACAGTAAGGCCTCAGCCTCGAACTTAGCGGGCAGCGGGGCGGGAGCGGCGGCGGCGCGGGAGCGGGGCGGGCAACGCAGACCCGTTCTCGAAACAAGCGGGCAGCTCGCGCGGCGCTTTAGCGGCGAAGTGTTGTGTTCGGGGTTGTGTTGTCGAGATATTTGTTTTTATTCGCAAACGAAATGTCTGAACAACGGCGACAATTTTATTTCGATTCAAATTTATTCCTAACGCTCGGGCAAAAGAAGGAGTGCGCTGCCCGCTCGTTGCCCGCTCCCTCGCCGCTGCCCGCCTGTTGCCCGCTCCGGCGCCGCTGCCGCGCCGCTGTTTTCGAGAACCGGTCTATTTGATTTTACGCATAAGATCCTGCCGCTCCCGCCCCGCCGCCGCTCCCGCGCCGCTGCCCGCTAAGTTCGAGGCTGAGGCCTTAGAGGTAAGATAGCCAGTTCCTCCGTGGTTGAGGATTCCGGGTGAAGCTCGCTTCCACCTTCGGCCTGATCGTCCCTTACCATCAGGTGAGATACAGGCCAAGAGCTTCTTCGTTGTGAATAAAAAAAAAGAAGACTGCGGGAATTCTCAACAAGCTATATTTCTTCGCAGACGAGCGAGTGGGCAACTTGACGCTGGTGGTGTCGGACGCGTCGCTGGTTCCCGCCATCAAGTCGCAGCTGACGTGGGTGGTGCGCGGCATGTACTCCAACCCGCCGGCGCACGGCGCTCGCGTCGTCGCCAACGTGCTGGCCAACAAGCAGCTGTTCGGCGAGTGGTTAGTTCATAGACTAGTGTTCTTCTTTCAAATTTGAATCTTAAATTCGTTTTATAGGTCTCAGGAATTAAAAAAGGCGCGTTCTAACCCGCCTGCGCACGCGCACGTTGCGAGCTTCGTGTCGAAAACGTGCTGGCCATCTAGCAACTTTCGACGTTCTTTTTTCAAACTTCAATTTGAATCGCCGGCTAATGTTCTCCAACCCGCACGGCGCGCGCGTCCTCGCCAACGTGCTGGCCAACAAGCAGCTGTTCGATGAATGGTCAGTTCTTGTTCTTTTTTCAAATTTGAATTTCGTTCTAGGTCTTGAGAATAAAAAAAAAGCGCGAGCTTCGTGTCGAAAACGTGCTGGCCATAAAGCAACTGTTCGAATTGTTAGTTCTTTTTTCAAATTTGAATTGCGTTCTAAACTGGAGGGCTACTCCGAAATGTTGTTTACGTAGTTTCGGGTCCATCTGTCACTATCGCTCACGCTGGCATCTCACTGCGTGACAAGGATGGTAATATTCGAAACTTGGGGTTACGTTTTTCGGAGTAACCCCGCTAATCTTAGGTGGCTCCACACGTTGGCTCCAACGTGGTCCCAAAGCTACTCGTCTAGAAAATAGTATTGGCACCAATGTTGGGATACCTTCACGTTGACAAGACTGGTTTAACAGCCAACTTGTGGACGCCTCAAGTAATTAACCGACTAACGTTGGTACGAGCTCGTCCCTTGTTCCCGCCATCAAGTCGCAGCTGACGTGGGTGGTGCGCGGCATGTACTCCAACCCGCCGGCGCACGGCGCGCGCGTCGTCGCCAACGTGCTGGCCAACAAGCAGCTGTTCGACGAGTGGTTAGTTCAGAGACTAGTGTTCTTCTTTCAAATTTGAATTTTAAATTCGGTTTATAGGTCACATGAATTAAAAAAGGCGCGTTCTAACCCGCCTGCGCACGCGCGTTGCAAGCTTCGTGTCGAAAACGTGATGGCCATCTAGCAACTTTCGACGTTCTTTTTTCAAACTTCAATTTGAATCGCCGGCTAATGTACTCCAACCCGTCGGCGCACGGCGCGCGCGTCGTCGCCAACGTGCTGGCCAACAAGCAGCTGTTCGATGAGTGGTCGATGCATGTTCTTTTTTCAAAATTCAATTTCGTTCTAGGTCTTAAGAATTAAAAAAAAGCGCGAGCTTCGTGTCAAAAACGTGCTGGCCATCAAGCAACTGTTCGACGAGTGGTTAGTTCTTTTTTCAAATTTGAATTGCGTTCTAAACTGGAGGGCTGAAAAAAGCGCGGGAAACGTCAAGCTAGGCGGTTGTCTCAATTTTTGCTTTTGCGATTTTTATAAATTATCTAGTAAATAGAGATCAGTTAAGTAGTGGAGTGTAGTATATTTATGTTTATCTTTCTATTTATTTATTAGTTAGTGATTTTGGCAGTGCTCTGGTAAGTTTTTACCTTTTTCTCTGGTTACATGAACGACCCAGACGAACCTGGGGGCTCCGTCCCCCAGGTTTCGTACAATGTCACTATAGCTAATAATTATTCAGCATTAGATACTGAAAGTTCATGCACGGATGGCTCCGAACATTCTCAAAATAGGTAAATCCAAACGTTTAAAACGGGCCTCTGCACCTAAGTATTGTAAACACTGTAATAAAAAGAGGAGACGTCATCATAAAAGCTCTACAGTTCCTTCGCTTGATGCATGTGAATGTCACTCGGAATCTCATTCCGACACGCTAATTCAGCCAAAACAACAACCAAACAATTTCAATGATACTACTGCTAAAAACTCTGTGCCAGTGTCAATCTCACCAAACTCACTTGATGTTGAGTTTGAGAACAATAATTTGAATTCTCAGCGTCTACCAATTGGTAGGAATCTTTACCAGGCATCTGATGTTTCTCCATATGTCATACACATACAAAAAGAACAGACAACTTCCAATCAAAATACTTCAATTCACCCGGTTTCTCTTGGTTTGTTTTTGAAAAAGCATGGTTTTAAAAACATAATAAATGGCAGTTTAAAACGTATAGGCAGAAATCGTGCAGCTATTTCCTTTTCTAATTATGAGGATGCCAATACATTCATAAGTAGCACTGTCCTGACCAATAATCACTACAAAGCGTTTATTCCAACATCCAATGTTACTCGCATGGGAGTAGTGAGGGGCATTCCAACCAGCTGGACTGATGAGGAAGTCATACAGAATATTACAGTACCTATAGGTTGTGGCAACATTCTTAAAGTAAGGAGATTGAAAAGGAAAACTATTGGAAAAGACACAGTTGAATACATACCTATAGAGACTGTAGTTCTCACATTTGATGGACAAGTACTTCCAAAGAGAGTATTTATGTGTTACAATTCTCTGCCCGTGGACTTATACATTTTCCCCACTATACAATGTTACAAATGCTGCAAATATGGTCACATTAAATCACAGTGTAGATCTCTTCCCAAATGTTTTAAATGTGGTCATGACCACTCGGGAGACAGCTGTTCAGTTGATGAAGAGTTTGTTAAATGTTGTCTGTGTACAGGGTCTCACTTTGCAACTAGTAAAAAATGTCCTGAGTTTTTCCGCCAAAAGCAAATTAAAGAGACAATGGCTAAGAATTGTATTTCTTATTCTGAGGCTTTAAAATTACACCCTCCTCTTGGCAAGTCTTATGCTGATGCTTTGACAACAGTAGCCCCAGTTAACACAAATAGACCAGTTTTGAAAAATTCATCTGATAGTATACCCGGCAGGAGTTCATATAAAAAAACAGTATTTCTTAAGCCTAGATCCCCACCAGTAATTAGTCCTGGATATGATAAGGCCTCTCATGATGCTCTTACTAAAGACTTCAACATAAACTTTCCTTCATCTGGCACTGCTTATAAAGATTCAAGTAAAGACTCTTTACTGTCTGATATTATGTCTGTTAAAGAACTTATTATTACACTTATTAATTCATTGTCTCATTATAATTCAAACTTCACACCGCCCAACGTTGCCTCATCCCAAAACCCTGTAAGTGACAAAAATAATTATTCATTTGATAGTAATTTTATAAATAATAATGAATTCGGTGGTAATTCAATGGAATTGCCGCAGTATTTACAGTAAGAAATCTGATTTGTTCCATTTGATAAATAAATATGACCCGTTAGCCATTTCTCTTCAAGAGACTTGGCTTAAATCTAGTAGTAGTTTTAAGGTGGCAGGCTATGCCTGCATTAGAGAGGACCGTCTAGATGGATATGGCGGTGTTGCACTGCTGGTCAAGCATTCTTGGCCTTTTATACACATTCCTATTCCTGTTCATAACGATGATTATTCCATTATAGCAATCTCTGTAAATGGTATTTGTTTTGTTTCCATTTATATTCCACATCCATCCTCTATCATTTATGATGAAATTTTACTTAATATTTTACCATCTCTTCCAAAACCAATTTTAATAATGGGAGATTTTAACGCCCAGCATGCTTCTTGGGGTAGTTCTTCCTCTAATTATTATGGTTCAAGAATCTTAGATTTCTTAGACATGAATAACTTATGCTTATTGAACTCTGGGGAACCTACACGTCGCACTGCTAGTTCTGAAGGATTCAGCGCTCCTGATCTATCCATATGTTCTCCTTCCTTAGCGTCATCTTTAACCTGGCACGCTCTTAGCTCTTCATATGGCAGTGATCATTATCCTTTATTTATTACTTTACCATTTTCTGACAAATCAATCCCAATCCGCCCCCCTCGATTGAAGTACCAATTGATTAATGCTGATTGGAAACTTTTTAAAGAAAAAGTGGAGGAAAGATTAGAGTCACTCCCTTCCTTGCAATTAGACAATCATAGCAATTGTGCTGATACTCTCACTCAAGTTTTAATTGACGTGGCGGACAATATTTTTCCCGTTAAAAAAAATCGTAGTAGATATATTCCTCCACCCCCATGGTGGGATGAAGAGTGCGCTGAAGCCATTAAAAAAAGAAAATTAGCTGAACGTGCGTACAGAGCATTTTCCTCTTCCGAAAACCTTGAAATTTTGTCCCAACTTATAAACAGCACCCGTAAGTTGTTTAAACAAAAAAAATGGGAAGGATGGAAATCATTCTGCACTTCGATATCACCAGACATTTCCCCATCTGAGGTATGGAAAAATATACGGAGATTTAGATCTTGTTTCCGAGAGAGTACTCCCTCGTTCATAGATAAATCAATTGCTGATAGCTTTCTAGATAAATTAGCGCCTCCTTCTGTGCCTCCTATAGATATAGTACATCATGATATAAACTATCCTATTTGTACTGAAAACCTGACAGATTTAAATGCTCCATTTACTTTTTCTGAATTAAAAGGCATTTTGTCGTACGTGAAAGACTCGGCTCCTGGTATTGATGGTATTCCTTATTCTTTTTTCATTAATTTAAGCGATTCTTGCCTTTCATATTTTCTATCAATAATTAATTCCATCATGATTAACGGGAATATACCTTCGTCATGGAAATCTCAAGAGGTAATACCAATCCTCAAACCGAACTCTCCTGTAGGTAACTCCTCTTCGTATCGGCCTATTGCTTTATCATCTGTTCTTCTCAAAATTGCAGAGCATTTAGTAAAAAATAGATTAGAATGGTATTTAGAAAGCAAAGGTGTATTAGCTTCCAGTCAATTTGGTTTTAGAAAAGGGAAGAGTACTATGGATAGTTTAGGAATTTTTACTACAGATATTCGCTTAGCCTTTACTAATAATCAATGTCTCCTCGCTGCCTTTCTTGATATCACAGCCGCTTACGATGGTGTTAATTTATCTATTCTTAAAAATAAACTTTTAAAGCTACAAGTACCGATTACCCTAATCAATTTCATTATTAGTATGTTATCAGAAAGATCTATTCACGTTACTACTCAAGATTCAACAGTCCTGACCCGAGTTCTTTGGAGAGGATTACCTCAGGGGTCTGTTTTAAGCCCATTGTTGTATAATGTATATACGTACGACCTTGAATCTGTTTTTATTAATAAAATTAATATTCTACAGTATGCTGATGACCTTCTTTTGTATGTTTCCGGTTATTCAGTAAGCGAATTATGTCATTGCTTAACGGCAGCTCTAAGTTCCCTTAAAATCTGGTTAGATAATAACTGTCTATCATTATCTGTCCCCAAAAGTTCTGTGGTTCTTTTTAGTAGAATGCGGATGCCACCTCCTGTTTTTGTCTACTATGATAATATCACTATCCAGGCTTGTAAGGAAGCAAAGTTTTTAGGAATAATTTTAGATGACAAACTATCAGGGGTTCCTCATTGTTATTATGTCACGGCCAAATGTGAGCGTTTATTGAATATTTTGCGCTGCCTCTCAGGGGTCTGGTGGGGTGCTCACCCTTCCTCGCTAAAACTTCTCTATAACGCTATAATACGTAGTGTTCTTGATTATGGAGCTTACTTCTTAGAACCTTGCAATCTAGTTGGTCTGAAAAAAATGGACAGCATCCAATCAAAGGCTCTCCGTATTATTTCTGGTACAATGAAATCTAGCCCCATTAATACTTTACAGGTTGAATGCACTGATCCCCCTCTTAGATTACGCCGTCAATTCTTATCGGACAAATTTTTATTTAGAGTTTTACAATATTCAAATCACCCTCTATTTTTAAAATTACAACTTTTATCTGATTCTATTGGAACATCTCCTTACTGGGCTCATAAAAATCTTCCCTGTTTAGTTTTAAGTTACCGTAAATTTATATCTTTTCAAGCTCCGACTCACAGAACTCCAAAATTTCCCATATTTTCTGCTAATTTTGAGTCTTTAGTTCTTTCCCCTGAAATAATATATGATTTAGATATCCCTAAAAATTCTCTTGACGCTAAATATAAATTTAACTTAATTATTGAAGATAATTGGGCCGATTGGCATCATATATATAGCGATGCATCCAAACACTCCAACGATGGTGTGGTCGGAGTAGGGCTTTTCCATCATCAGTATGGTATTCATGAAAAGGTCAGATTACCTCCTGAAACATCAGTTTTTACCGGGGAGTGCTGTGGAATTTATAAAGCCATAGAATATGTCCAAATTATGAAACTGAAAAAAACAGTAATTTTTGTAGATTCTAAAAGCGCTTTACAAGCCTTAGGAAAATTTCCCTTTAAATGCAATAGTCAATACCCAATTGTAATCCAATGCAGAGAGTTGCTTCATAGATGTTCTATTTTGGGGTACAAAATAATCTTCGCCTGGATTCCGAGTCATAGCCACATTTACGGTAATGAAAAGGCTGATAAATTTGCCAATGAAGCTGTTGTGAATGGTGATATGATTAGTTATAAAAATTACTGCCATGACCTTTTGTCCCTCCCTAAGTCCTACTTGCGTGAATCATGGGAATTGGATTGGGCGCACAGCAGTGCAACCAAAGGAAAATGGTACAAGCTCATTCAACCTACCATTCCCATAAAACCATGGTTTTTTAAAATGAAACTGGGAAAGATTTCTACCTCTAATATTATCCGTATGAGAATTGGCCATGCTTGTATACCTACGCATCTTTTTAGACTTAAAATTGTGAATTCTGATTTGTGTGAGTGTGGTACTGGCACAGGTGACTTAAATCATCTGTTTTTCACTTGTCCATTACATGACCGATCCTCTTTCATCGAATCCCTTAAATCTTTAAAAGTACCATTTCCTACTTCCATAGCCTGCCTCCTAAATATGCATGATAATATTGATATTTATAATACCCTTTCCGTATATATGAATAATAATAACATTAAAATTTAATTTTTATGTACAGTCACGGAATGAAAAGGTTCGTCAGTTTTCAAATTGATTCCTTCAACGAATCGCGAGCACATATTACCTTTTGAAACTATGTTACAGAATAACCTCGAGTTAGAGAAAATAATCTTTAACTGTTCGTCAGTAAAGTTCAAAATTATTCAGATCAAAGTTGTTTGACGATTTATCTTGTCAAGAAGATTATTATGATTGATAAACTAAAACCTTCTTGTTGGTTCAACCTGCCATTATTATTTCTTTTAAATAAAAAAAACTATTGTCAATTGGTCAATGTCATCATTGCATTGCACTGATGAGATAGAAAAATAAACAAGCAAAACCTTATTCGTTAGCAAACGTCATATTTATTTAAATGTTAGCAGCACTGTTTCTTGTACTGTTATGTTGGCAGGTTTGACTCTTACAGTACCTAGTGCAAGCGAAAACCGACACTAAGGTGACGAACCTTTTCATTCCGCGACTGTACATATCCTGATTATAATATTTTGTTCTCTCCTTTACTTTCCTGATCCTTTGCACCTTTTTTTTCCGTTTTCCTTTTTTTACTTTCCTATACGTTTCCCTACCTTTACCTTACCTCGTCGTGGCTGACGCACAAGCCGTGCATGCCATAATAGAAAAAAAAAAAAAAAAAAAAACTGGAGGGCTACTCCGAAATGTTGTTTACGTAGTTTCGAGTCCATCTGTCACTATCGCTCACGCTGGCATCTCGCTTTGCGTGACAGGGATGGTAATATTGGAAACTACGGATAACGTTTTCCGGAGTAACCCCGCTAATCTTAGGTGGCTCCACATGTTGGTCCCAAAGCCACTCGTCTAAAGCCTGGTCCGTGAGCACGTAGAATTTTGTCCAATGACTCCAAGTTACCCATCCTTATCGCTCGCGCGTAATTATGTTGCTGTCGCGCTCGCACACTCACTGCGGGTGCCAGTCGCACAGTCGCGACAGCAATATAATTACGCGCGAGCGATAAGGATGGGTAGCTTGGTGTCATTCGACAAAATTCTACGTGCTCACGGACCAGGCTTTAGAAAATAGTATTGGCACCAATGTTGGGATACCTTCACGTTGACAAGACTGGTTTAACAGCCAACTTGTGGACGCCTCAAGTAATTAACCGACTAACGTTGGTACGAGCTCGTCCCTTGTTCCCGCCATCAAGTCGCAGCTGACGTGGGTGGTGCGCGGCATGTACTCCAACCCGCCGGCGCACGGCGCGCGCGTCGTCGCCAACGTGCTGGCCAACAAGCAGCTGTTCGATGAGTGGTCAGTTCGTGTTCTTTTTTCAAATTTCAATTTCGTTCTAGGTCTTAAGAATAAAAAAGAACGTGCTGGCCATCAAGCAACTGTTCGACGAGTGGTTAGTTCTTTTTTCAAATTTGAATTGCGTTCTAAACTGGAGGGCTACTCTGATATGTTGTTTACGTAGTTTCGGGTCCATCTGTCACTATCGCTCACGCTGGCATCTCGCTTTGCGTGACAGGGATGGTAATATTCGA
Source organism: Ostrinia nubilalis (assembly GCF_963855985.1). Classification (NCBI taxonomy): domain Eukaryota; kingdom Metazoa; phylum Arthropoda; class Insecta; order Lepidoptera; family Crambidae; genus Ostrinia; species Ostrinia nubilalis. The sequence goes on along the minus strand of NC_087089.1, from coordinate 14,875,667 downwards.
AACTTCGGGTAACGTTTTTCAAAGTAACCCCGCTAATGTTAAGTCGGCTCCACACGTTGGCCCCAACGTTGGTCCCAACGCCACTCGACTAGAAAATAGTATTGGCAGCAAAGTTGGGATACCTTCACGTTGACAAGACTGGTTTAATAGCCAACTTGTGGATGCCCTACGTAATTAACCGACTAACGTTGGTACGAGCTGGTGCGGACGCGTCCCTTGTTCCCGCCATCAAGTCGCAGCTGACGTGGGTGGTGCGCGGCATGTACTCCAACCCGCCGGCGCACGGCGCGCGCGTCGTCGCCAACGTGCTGGCCAACAAGCAGCTGTTCGATGAATGGTCAGTTCATAGACTAGTGTTCTTCTTTCAAATTTGAATTTTAAATTCGGTTTATAGGTCACATGAATTAAAAAAGGCGCGTTCTAACCCGCCTGCGCACGCGCACGTTGCGAGCTTCGTGTCGAAAACGTGCTGGCCATCTAGCAACTTTCGACGTTCTTTTTTCAAACTTCAATTTGAATCGCCGGCTAATGTACTCCAACCCGCCGGCGCACGGCGCGCGCGTCGTCGCCAACGTGCTGGCCAACAAGCAGCTGTTCGATGAATGGTTAGTTCTTATTCTTTTTTCAAATTTGAATTTCGTTCTAGGTCTTAAGAATTTAAAAAAAAGCGCGAGCTTCGTGTCAAAAACGTGCTGGCCATCAAGCAACTGTTCGACGAGTGGTTAGTTCTTTTTTCAAATGGCAATGCCAGATTTTGTATGGAAGGTGGCGTCTTTTTTTTTTCGCGCGGCCATCGACCAAACTTTGTTTTTTGATTACAAAATAGTGTAATAAACCAAACTTACTATGACATGTATACCTCTAAACTCAGTCTGAACTGAGTTAAGAGCATTAGAAGTTTGATGATTTACATACTAGATTCGCTTTTTGCGCGCAAGTTTTGTAAGAAATTGCAACAAAATATTGCGCTATTTTTTATTGCGCTGATTCTGCTCCACACTGATGTCTGGAGCCTTTAATGGATGGTATTGTTTGTTTACACATACAATGTCACTATTTTGTTGCAATTTCTTACAAAACTTGCTCGCAAAAAGCAAATCTAGTATGTAAATCATCAAACTTCTAACGCTCGTAACTCAGTTCAGACTGAGTTTAGAGGTATACATGTCATAGTAAGTTTGGTTTATTACACTATTTTGTAATCAAAAAACAAGGTTTGGTCGATGGCCGCGCGAAAAAAAAAAAGACGCCAATTTCCGGCATTGTCTTTTGAATTGCGTTCTAAACTGGAGGGCTACTCCGATATGTTGTTTACGTAGTTTCGGGTTTATCTGTCACTATCGCTCACGCTGGCATCTCGCTTTGCATGACAGGGATGGTAATATTGGAAACTACGGATAACGTTTTTCAGAGTAACCCCGCTGATCTTAGGTCAGCTCCACACGTTGACTCCGACGTTTTTCCAACGCCACTCGTCTAGAAAATAGTATTGGCACCAATGTTGGGATACCTTCACGTTGACAAGACTGGTTTAATAGCCAACTTGTGGATGCCCTCACGTAATGAACCGACTAACGTTGGTACGAGCTCGTTCGGACGCGTCCCTTGTTCCCGCCATCAAGTCGCAGCTGACGTGGGTGGTGCGCGGCATGTACTCCAACCCGCCGGCGCACGGCGCGCGCGTCGTCGCCAACGTGCTGGCCAACAAGCAGCTGTTCGATGAATGGTCAGTTCATGTTCTTTTTTCAAATTTCAATTTCGTTCTAGGTCTTAAGAATAAAAAAAAGCGCGAGCTTCGTGTCAAAAACGTGCTGGCCATCAAGCAGCTCGTCGGCGAGTGGTCAGTGCCATAGACTAGCTAGACTAATGCGTATTCTTTTTTCGAATTTGAATTTTGTTCTAGGTCTTAAGAATTTTAAAAAAAAGCGCGAGCTTCGTGTCAAAAACGTGCTGGCCATCAAGCAACTGTTCTACGAGTGGTTAGTTCTTTTTTCAAATTTGAATTGCGTTCTAAACTGGAGGGCTACTCCGAAATGTTGTTTACGTAGTTTCGGGTCCATTTGTCACTGTCGCTCACGCTGGCATCTCGCTTTGCGTGACAGGGATGGTAATATTCGAAACTTGGGGTAACGTTTTTCGGAGTAACCCCGCTATTCTTAGGTGGCTCCACACGTTGGCTCCAACGTTGTTCCATCGCCACTCGACTAGAAAATAGTGTTGGCACCAATGTTGGGATACCTTCACGTTGACAAGACTGGTTTAATAGCCAACTCGTGGACGCCTCACGTAGTTAACCGACTAACGTTGGTACGAGCTCGTGCGGACGCGTCGCTGGTTCCCGCCATCAAGTCGCAGCTGACGTGGGTGGTGCGCGGCATGTACTCCAACCCGCCGGCGCACGGCGCGCGCGTCGTCGCCAACGTGCTGGCCAACAAGCAGCTGTTTGACGAGTGGTTAGTTCTTTTTTCAAAATTAAGGTCGTAAGAATAAAAAAAGCGCGGGATTGGTGTCGAGAACGTGCTGGCCATCAAGCAGCTCGTCGACGAGTGGTCAGTGCCATAGACTAGCTAGACTAAAGCGTATTCTTTTTTCGAATTTTTTGATATTTATAAATAAATATTATGATTCTTATTATTGTCGTTATAAAAATCCTTCAAGTTCTTTTTCCAGCAGTGGACGTCATTTAGCTGAATCGAACGATATATGATAATACTTTTTTTATTTACAGGAGGGACCATATCAAGGTGATGTCTTCGAGAGTCATCCAGATGAGAGAAGCTTTGAGGGCCGAGCTGATCAAGTAAGTTTTCAAACAATCAATTCATGACTGTTTACTTTCAGACCTGATTTCAATTCTAAAAAATACTAAAATAGATTTATTAATTCATCTATTTTTATCGCTATTTTTATTCTTTCTCTAAATACACCCGTATATCCGACGGGTAAAGGATTATATTTGCATAACCATTCGTTTCACACTCAACTCCTTTCACAGACTAGGCACGCCCGGCAACTGGGACCACATAGTAAAGCAGATCGGCCTATTCTCCTACACCGGCCTGACCCCTCGTCAAGTCGAGCACCTAATCCAGGAGTACCACATCTACCTGCTCCGCTCAGGCCGCATCAACATCTGTGGCCTGAATCCGGGCAACGTGGTCTATATGGCCAAGGCGGTCCACGACGCCGTCACCAAGTTCCCGGCTGAACAGTAAAGTTATTTTTGGTTATGAACTCTGCCAGCAGAGTTGGTGGTGTGGCTTATCTGGTTCGGGTGATGGAATGATGGACCAATGATTCAATATTTAATGTCATTACAATTATAGGGCGCGCAGCAAGAGTTGAGACGATCAATAATAATTATCAACACAAGCAAAGATTAGTATGTGTATACGCTTGTCGCGATGACGTCTTGTGTATTCTGACTAATTATGTGTTCTGAATCCAAATACATATTACATCAGTGTATTCTTTGTGAGTACGTGTTCGCCTCAACTTTCGTTACGCAACCTATAAAATTTACGGTCATTTTACACCTTGTTATAAATGGCATGACATTATTTAAATTCCGTACAGTTAAGACAACGTAAATCTCTTGAGATTTTGTAGCTTTTACATGCCCCTGAGAGTAATGATTTATGAAAATAGACTTAAACTCGTTGGTCAGAGAATTGACTATCTCTGTAGCATTTACATTTGCTTATAAGTTTAGCCGTTACTCGGACCAGATAAGTGTGTTTCGTTACCAGATGTTGACATGGTGTGGAATGCGGGTTTGTCTGTATTGATTTGCAGACTTCGTACACATTTCGCCGCGTACCAATATTAATATCGTTTTAATTTTCTTATACGTTCAACGCTTTTCAATATCTTATGTATTTCGCGCTAGGATTTATACATTAATTTGTGATTATTTTATGAACAACTTCTTGAAACTACCCTTCTGGCATAGAAGCTTGCTCGATATGTTTTTTATTGTAGCAGACAATACTTTAATGGCATAGAAAACCCATGGAATAGAACACCAGCTTGCAAAGAGCTTAAATTTGTATAGTACGTAAATTATTGCGAGGTTATACAATAATATAGCTCAATTTACTCGTATCTATGATAAAAATCCATTGTTTTACGTAAATTACATTACGTAAGCACTCAGTTAATTATAATTGGTAGGACTCATGCACACGTGGAAAATATATGTCATTTTGAATAGCTATAAAGTAAAATTAAATAATCTTTACTAATATGTTGAATTGTTGAAGTATTGAATCAAAATTGAGATTATCATCATGTATTATTTTAAAAATATACTAATAATTACGTCAAAAATATACTCAAAATCGTACTAAAATTCATTAATCAAAATTATATTGTTATTGCTCATTAATAATAATAAAATCATGGTCTAGTGTTATAAATGTTTTTTAACACAATAATGAGAATCAGGTTTTTGTGTACATAGAATTATATTTTATACTTTATTTGATTTAGGCTATGAAGTTTGTTTTGAATATCACAAATATTTTGCAATATACTTTGTTTTAAATTGTTATCCGATCATATAGTTTATTTATTTTATAATACGCTCGTATAACGTGTCTAGCATTTGATAAGGGCTTACACTGGGTACCCACTTGTGTGTGGGAATATATTCCATTTTAACCGCACACTTTCCAAAGAATGTGGGTAAATAATCTTAACTCATTTATTATTGGTGGGTTCACATTTAACCATTGTTGCCCTGATAATTTTAATGTTTATAGCTACGTAGCAGTTTGCTTTTACTTCTCACATAGCCAGAACAAAACAGTATTAAACGCTTTTAGTGTCACTGCTCGTGGTCGGTTAATGTTAACTACAGCTTTGTTCATTTTGTTACATGTAGACATGTAAGTTATGTTTCAAATACATACAATCTCACTGTTACGAAGTTGTTTTATTGTAGAATTAGTTATCAAAAGAATAAGTAGACACTAAACTCATGTACTCAACTTTTATTTTAGGAAAAGGAAAAAATAAAAAGATAACAAAAGCTATAGTTTTAACTACAATACAATTTTATCTCTTTCTTTAAAGCGGAATTATAATTCGCCGGAAAGTGATAAAAACGTTCCTTTTTTATGTTTACAAGAATAAGGCTTGTTTCACACGTACCACATAGTGACATGACCGAACGTCTTCACGTTCGGTCATGTCACGAGTCATGTCATGTCATGTCACAGCGACACCTATTCACGCGTAACCACAGCTTGACCACTTTTTACAAAGACTTTTTATCACGACTGCACCGTCACACATGTTCGGTCATATCACACATGTGGTCTACAGTGACGGCAAAATGTGGTACGTGTGAAACAAGCCAAAATTTTTGGTGAAGGCTTGACTGTTGGTATTGAGGTGAAAGTTTAGAGTGCTCTCTGAAGCAGTTTATTGTTCTTTTTCAGCGACAGTCGAGCCAAATTATAGAGGACCAGCCATAGATAAGCTATTTCTAACCAGATTGGTCTTTGGATGGCCCAGGAATATCACAATTTTGGTACGATGTCGTATTTTCTTTGGTGATGGGATGCATGTCAAATAACAATGCAAGTACCTAATTAATATGGAAAATGTATAGTAAAATATCGAATTTGTTTCCTCAGAAAATGTGTTGAGTAAAAATCAAAACAAGTATTTTGTAAACAGGGTAATATATTTTATAAATACAAAATTATATTCTATGCTTCCATAGCGTTATCGTTTGATTCCACCGTTATAGATACCAGCGGCCGCGGCCCGAAGCGATTTGAAACTGTAAAAGAAAATTAATCATTACTTATCTAATTGAAATGTAATTATAATGATTTATATATTTAATTATCGTAAGACTTATTAATGAGGTCATTCTTGCATTTATCTATCAAGAGATCATATCACATTGAATGATTTGATTATTTATTTATAGATGTCTTTAATGATATGGTTCGTTTTGGTACGATTTTCAATCGCGCATGGCTAATCCGCCATATTGGATCGTACGTTTAAATGCCTTGCACGATGAGACCCCTTTTTCTCGCGGTCCCATAGATTATTGTGTTCCATTAATGGGACATCGAGGGAGACTTTCCTGATCCCAGATCGGACCACAGTAGATCGTCTGGTGTAAACCCAGTTATTAGTTATTCTGTGGTGTGTACCTGTGTCGCTGGCCAGCAGGTCGACGACCTCTATGAAGCACTCCTTATTGTCTCCGCCCACTGCCAGAGAGAAGGGCGCGTCAGCCTAGGGCACTTGTACGCACGCACCGTTGCGATATAGCGTCGATCCGCGACCGTGTAGTTATTCTGTGGTAGTGTGTACCGTCGAATCCAACTCGGCTGGGCAGCGTTCGGGAAACTACGCAACATCTTTTCGTCCAAAATACCCCAGTGCCTGAAGACGAAAGTCTACAACCAATGTGTGTTACCTGTGATGACTTATGGCTCGGAAACGTGGCCCCTCACTATAGGCCTTATACAGAAGCTCAAAGTTGCACAGCGTGCTATGGAGAGGGCTATGCTCGGTGTTTCTTTACGAGATCGAATCAGAAATGAGGAGATCCGTAAACGAACTAAAGTCGCTGACATAGCCCGACGGATCAGCAAGCTGAAGTGGTAGCGGGCTGGGCACATAGTACGCAGAACTGACGGCCGATGGGGCAGCAAGGTTCTGGAATGGAGGCCACGTACCGGAAAACGCAGCGTGGGACGTCCACCCACAAGGTGGACCGATGACCTGATAAAGGTAGCGGGAAGGCGCTGGATGCAGGCCGCTACCAACCGTGCGATGTGGAAGTCATTGGGGGAGGCCTATGTTCAGCAGTGGACGTCCTGTGGCTGAAATGATGATGATGATGATGAGTGTGTACCTGTCTCGTAGTGTCGATTTGCGCCTGATCATTAGTTACTCTATGGTAGTACCTGTTTCGTTGGCCAGCAGATCCTCCACCTCTATGAAACACTCCTTGTTGCCACCCTACGAGAGAGAAGGGCACGTCGGGACGCTTGCACGCAGGCGCCGTTGCGATATAGCGCCGATCTGCGCCTGGGCATTTGTTTCCCGTAAGTATAGTTACTGTGGTAGTGTATGTACCTGTGTCGCTGGCCAACAAGTCGACGACCTCTATGAAGCACTCCTTATTGTCCCCGCCCACTGCTAGAGAAGGGCGCGTCAACCAAGGCCACTTGTACGCACGCGCCGTTGCGATATAGGCTGGTTTTAGTGTCACGCGGACCGTCCGGTGCGGACCCGCTCCGCACGGCCAATCTGTATGAACTTCTAGGGAGCGTTTTAGAGTAATGCGGTCCGGAGAAACCGCTCCGCTCCCTAGCAGTTCATACAGACTGGCCGTGCGGAGCGTGTTTTGTCCGGTCCCGGACTGCTGATACTAATAAAGTCCCATTAGTACGGTCATGACGTCTAACCGAACTATTGAGACTTTATCTGTAGTTCTGTTAGTGGTGGAAGAAACCATAGAAATAATATTTTTCGCTAGGAGAAACAGCTTTTACTTTAGTTACAAATTCTTTTTTTCTTATTAAAAGAACAAATTTCGTTTCCTAATACTTTTTGTGTTATTTTTGTTTTTAACATCCTTAACCGAACTACTGATACTAATAAAGTCTCATTAGTTCGGTTAGACGTCATAATCGTAATAATTAAATTGAGACTTTATTAGTATCAGTAGTCCGGGACCGGACAAAACAACCGTACTACTGAGACTAGAGGTCTGCGCCTGGACATTTGTTTCCCGTAAGTGACGTAAGTATAGTTACTCTATGGTATGTACCTGTGTCGCTGGCCAGCAGGTCGACGACCTCTATGAAGCACTCCTTATTGTCTCCGCCCACTGCGAGAGAGAAGGGCGCGTCGGGGCACGCGGCCGCACAAAGCGCCTGCCCCACGCGGCCCGATCGCTCGCTCACTTGCACGCATGCGCCACTGCAATACAATACGAGAGCACATGTTGAAATAGTTGGTACTTGATTGGTTTTCGACCTTATAATCTCTACTTATTATAAAACAAAGTCCTGTCTGTCTGACGCTATGTATGCTTAGATCTTTAAAATTACGCAATTTTGATGCGGTTTTTTTAATAGATAGAGTGATTCAGGAGGAAGTTTTTTAAGTATAATACATTGTGCCTGTGCGAAGCAGGGGCGGGTCGCTAGTAAGTAAATAAGACACAAGTTATGGTGGCTACATATGATACAGATTTGTTTCTCTACTTTGGGACATGCACTAATGTCGTGCAAGCTAATTTAAAAAAAGATCACGCGATGTACTGCCTGGGCGGTGTAAATTCGTAGTGTGGAATGTGGATAAAGTAAATAAAAGCTTACCTTGTTATGTCCCATGATTTCATTTTTCCATCTGTACTGACAGTGACCATCAAGCCGGGAACTTTGTCGCTTAGTATTAGACCTAGAATTAAAAAAATACGGGAATGAAAATACTATTATTTGCGGTTCATTTTGAGTAATCAGAGGTTTGAGTCGATTCCTGGGTGGAACACATAATGTGAAAGAATTTAAGTAGGTGTTTGTGTCTTTGAGTAGGACAAAGACATGTTCGTATTACCTGTGGTATTACATCGATTTTGAATAAGGTCTAGTGTTATAAGATACGAACCTGTGATTTCTTTTTCGTGTGCGTCTATGGTCCATAGAGGCTCATCCTGTCTACAATCCACGTACGCTACTTTTCCTTGGTTGTTGCTCATCTGTAAGAAGAAAAAAAAAACGTTTAAATTGAGATAATACTATCCTATTAGAGCTCCCATGGAGCTTGTTTTTGACGTCACTCGCTTTAGCCTCTACATAAATGATTGATATTTAATTTTATCAACAGCTTTGTGAGGATTTAAATTTGGGGCCGGGTTGACGGGCAGAAGGGTTTTCATAATCATAATATTTTTTTCGTGTCCTAAGCTTAATCACGTGTTTAATATCCGTGAATATTGATAATAATAGTTTGATCGTGTAGAAAACAGTTAAGACTACAAGTATAGCGCTTAACTAGTCTGTACCTGAGGCATGGGGGCGGCACGGGAGGGGTGACATTGACATGACAGCATAAAAATCGGAAGGATTTGACGTTTTAAACGTCGAAAGTCTGTGACGACCAACGTCACGTTTGGCCTGACTGAGTTAAGCGCTAGACCTATAGTTTTCACGCTCACGGCGAAGCAGAAGGGGTGCTCGATCTCTGGCAGTCGGTGACGCGCGGTGTAATAGGGGGGCAAGTCAGTTTTTTTCACTTAGTTCCTTCAGCTGTCCCCATGAAAAGAACCAAACAAAAAACACTCAATCTGCACTCACGGCGAAGCAGAAGGGGTTCTGCGTGTCCCACACGGCGCGCTCGATCTCCGGCGGCAGCTGCCAGGCGCGGCGCGCGTCCGGCGTCCGGCAGTCGGTGACGCGCGCGCGCCCGTCGCACGCGCCCGTCAACAACGTCTGCGCTTCTAGAGCCTGGTCTGTGAGCACGTAGAATTTTGCGTCGCGACTGTGCGACGGGCGCTCGCAGTGAGTGTGCGAGCGCGACAGCAACATAATTACGCGAGAGCGATAAGGATGGGTAGCTTGGGGTCATTGGACAAAATTCTACGTGCTCACAGACCAGACTATAGAGGGTGGAACGACACCGATCGCACCTGTGTACTTATGTGACGCGCCGCGACCGCAGTTGTCAATATACTGTCGAACGTTGAACCCGAGTTTCGTTGATATACCTCAGTTTATGCCTTTGCCTTTTTCAAAAAGGAAAGAATCAAACAAAAAAAAACAGTCTGTACTTACGGCGAGGCAAAAGGTGTTCCGCGTGTCCCAGATCGCATTCATCTTCGAGGATAGTTGACAATAGGTCGATATTATATAGTAAGAGAAAAGCAAAGCTATAGGTCTAACGATTAAGGCCGCTTGTAAACGCTAAGAAAAGTCGCCGGGCCTGCGCAAGAATTCGTGTCGGTTCTAAACACGAACCGTGTATATTGCTCCGGAGCTGACCAAGAAATGATTATTGTCTGCGCTAGATACAACACGCGGCGGACGCGCACTGTATCAAAAATTTTTGCAGCTAGGTCCGACGAGATTCTTGTCTTGTCTACGGCAGACACGGTGAAATTTCTTAACGTGTACAAGCTACCTTAAGCGCAATAGTTTCTGTACTCACGGCGAAGCAGAAGGGGTTCTGCGTGTCTCACACAGCGCGCTCAATCTCTGGCAGTCGGTGACGCGCGGTGTAATAGGGGGGCAAGCCAGATTTTTTCACTTAGTTCCTTCAGCTGTCCCCATGGGAAGAACCAACCAAAAACACTCAATCTGCACTCACGGCGAAGCAGAATGGGTTCTGCGTGTCCCACACGGCGCGCTCGATCTCCGGCGGCAGCTGCCAGGCGCGGCGCGCGTCCGGCGTCCGGCAGTCGGTGACGCGCGCGCGCCCGTCGCACGCGCCCGTCAACAACGTCTGCGCTTCTAGAGGGTGGAACGACACCGATCGCACCTGTGTACTTATGTGACGCGCCGCGACCGTAGTTTTCAATATACTGTCGAACGTTGAACCGGTGTTTCGTTGATATACCTTAGTTTATGCCTTTGCCTTTTTCAAAAAGGAAAGAACCAAACAAAAAAAAAATCTGTACTCACGGCGAGGCAAACGGTGTTCTGCGTGTCACAGAGCGCGCGCATCACCAGTAGTTGACTATAGGTTGATATTATAAAGTCGGAGAAAAGTAAAGCTAGTTTCTATACTCACGGCGAAGCAGAATAGGTACTGTGTCCCAAACCATGCGCTTTATCTTCAATCGCTCATACGTGACCACCCCCCGTCTGACTACAATATACTCACGGCGAAGCAGAAGGGGTTCAGTATGGCGAAAGCCTTTGCCCTTTTCAAAAAGGAAAGAACCAAACAAAACAGTCTGTACTCACGGCGAAGCAGAAAGGGTTCTGCGTGTCCCACACGGCGCGCTCGATCTCCGGCGGCAGCTGCCAGGCGCGGCGCGCGTCCGGCGTCCGGCAGTCGGTGACGCGCGCGCGCCCGTCGCACGCGCCCGTCAACAACGTCTGCGCTTCTAGAGGGTGGTCTGTGAGCACGTAGAATTTTGCGTCGCGACTGTGCGACGGGCGCTCGCAGTGAGTGTGCGAGCGCGACAGCAACATAATTACGCGAGAGCGATAAGGATGGGTAGCTTGGGGTCATTGGACAAAATTCTACGTGCTCACAGACCAGACTATAGAGGGTGGAACGACACCGATTGCACCTGTGTACTTATGTGACGCGCCGCGACCGCAGTTGTCAATATACTGGCGTTGAACCCGAGTTTCGTTGATATACCTTAGTTTATGCTTCGTCTTTTTCAAAAAGGAAAGAACCAAACAAAAAAAAGCAATCTATACTCACGGTGAAGCAGAAAGGTTTATGTGTGTCCCAGACTGCGCGCATCTCCAGTAGTTGACTATTTTAAAGTCGGAGAAAAGCATAGCTATAGGTGTAGCGCTTAACTGGAGTCAATACCTGAGGTTATGGAAGCGACGGGAGAGGTGGCACATTATGATATGACAGAGCATAAAAATCTGAAGGATTTGACGCGCGCGGTGTAATAGGCGGGGCAAGTCAGATTTTTTCACTTACTTCCTTCAAAGCGAGATCCTTCAGCTGTCCCTATGGAAAGAACCAAACAAAATGTACTCACGGCGAAGCAGAAGGGGTTCTGCGTGTCCCACACGGCGCGCTCGATCTCCGGCGGCAGCTGCCAGGCGCGGCGCGCGTCCGGCGTCCGGCAGTCGGTGACGCGCGCGCGCCCGTCGCACGCGCCCGTCAACAACGTCTGCGCTTCTAGAGGGTGGAACGACACCGATCGCACCTGTGTACTTATGTGACGCGCCGCGACCGCCCAGTGGTCAATATACTGTCGAACGTTGAACCTGAATTTCGTTGATATACCTTAGTTTATGCCTTTGCCTTTTTCAAAAAGGAAAGAACCAAACAAAAAAAATACAGTCTGTACTCACGGCGAGGCAAAAGGTGTTCCGCGTGTCCCAGATCGCATTCATCTTCGAGGATAGTTGACAATAGGTCGATATTATATAGTAAGAGAAAAGCAAAGCTATCTATAGGTCTAACGATTAAGGCCGCTTGTAAACGCTAAAAACAGTCGCCGGGCCTACGCAAGAATTCGTGTCGGTTCTAAACACGAACCGTGTACATTGCTCCGGAGCTGACCATGAAATGATTATTGTCTGCGCTAGATACAACACGCGGTGGACGCGCACTGTGTCACAAATTTTTGTAGCTAGGTAGGTCCGACGAGATTCTTGTCTTGTCTACGGCAGACACGGTGAAATTTCTTAACGTGTACAAGCGACCTTAAGCGCTGGACCTATAGTATCTACACTCACGGCGAAGCAGAAGGGGTTCTGCGTGTCTCACACCGCGCGCTCGATCTCCGGCAGTCTGTGACGCGCGGTGTAATAGGGGGGCAAGTCAGTTTTTTTCACTTAGTTCCTTCAGCTGTCCCCATGGAAAGAACCAAACAAAAAACACTCAATCTATACTCACGGCGAAGCAGAATGGGTTCTGCGTGTCCCACACGGCGCGCTCGATCTCCGGCGGCAGCTGCCAGGCGCGGCGCGCGTCCGGCGTCCGGCAGTCGGTGACGCGCGCGCGCCCGTCGCACGCGCCCGTCAACAACGTCTGCGCTTCTAGAGGGTGGAACGACACCGATCGCACCTGTGTACTTATGTGGGTTTCTGGAGTGGAGGCCGCGTACCGGAAAACGCAACGTGGTACGTCCACCCACGAGGTGGACCGACGACATCATAAAAGTAGTAGGAAGGCCCTGGACGCAGGCCGCTACCAATCGGGCAACATGGAAAGTATTAGGGGAGGCCTATGTTCAGCAGTGGACGTCCTATGGCTGAGATGATGATGATGACTTATGTGCTGCGCGGGCGACAAGACGCGACCGCAGTTGTCAATATACTGTCGAACGTTGAACCGGTGTTTCGTTGATATACCTTAGTTTATGCTTTGTGTTTTTCAAAAAGGAAAGAACCAAACAAAAAAAAACAATCTGTACTCACGGTGAAGCAGAAAGTTTTATGTGTGTCCCAGACTGCGCGCATCTCCAGTAGTTGACTATTTTAAAGTCGGAGAAAAGCATAGCTATAGGTGTAGCGCTTAACTGGAGTCAATACCTGAGGTTATGGAAGCGACGGGAGAGGTGGCACATTATGATATGACAGAGCATAAAAATCTGAAGGATTTGACGCGCGGTGTAATAGGGGGGGCAAGTCAGATTTTTTCACTTACTTCCTTCAAAGCGAGATCCTTCAGCTGTCCCCATGGAAAGAACCAAACAAAATGTACTCACGGCGAAGCAGAAGGGGTTCTGCGTGTCCCACACGGCGCGCTCGATCTCCGGCGGCAGCTGCCAGGCGCGGCGCGCGTCCGGCGTCCGGCAGTCGGTGACGCGCGCGCGCCCGTCGCACGCGCCCGTCAACAACGTCTGCGCTTCTAGAGGGTGGAACGACACCGATCGCACCTGTGTACTTATGTGACGCGCCGCGACCGTAGTTTTCAATATACTGTCGAACGTTGAACCGGTGTTTCGTTGATATACCTTAGTTTATGCCTTTGCCTTTTTCAAAAAGGAAAGAACCAAACAAAACAGTCTGTACTCACGGCGAAGGCGTAGTTGATATTAAAATTAAAGCTAGTTTCTATACTCACGGCGAAGCAGAATAGGTTCTGTGTCCCAAACCATGCGCTTTATCTTCAATCGCTCATACGTGACCACCCCCCGTCTGACTACAATATACTCACGGCGAAGCAGAAGGGGTTCAGTATGGCGAATGCCTTTGCCCTTTTCAAAAAGGAAAGAACCAAACAAAAAACAGTCTATACTCACGGCAAAGCAGAAGAGGTTCTGCGTGTCTCACACGGTCACACCGCGCGCTCAATCTCTGGCAGTCGGTGACGCGCAGTGTAATAGGGGGACAGGTCAGATTTTTTCACTTAGTTCCTTCAGCTGTCCCCATGGAAAGAACAAAAAACACTCAATCTGCACTCACGGCGAAGCAGAAGGGGTTCTGCGTGTCCCACACGGCGCGCTCGATCTCCGGCGGCAGCTGCCAGGCGCGGCGCGCGTCCGGCGTCCGGCAGTCGGTGACGCGCGCGCGCCCGTCGCACGCGCCCGTCAACAACGTCTGCGCTTCTAGAGGGTGGAACGACACCGATCGCACCTGTGTACTTATGTGACGCGCCGCGACCGCCCAGTTGTCAATATACTGTCAAACGTTGAACCGGTGTTTCGTTGATATACCTTAGTTTACGCCTTTGCCTTTTTCAAAAAGGAAAGAACCAAACAAAAAAAAAGCAATCTGTACTCACGGTGAAGCAGAAAGGTTTATGTGTGTCCCAGACTGCGCGCATCTCCAGTAGTTGACTATTTTAAAGTCGGAGAAAAGCATAGCTATAGGTGTAGCGGTTAACTGGAGTCAATACCTGAGGTTATGGAAGCGACGGGAGAGGTGGCACATTATGATATGACAGAGCATAAAAATCTGAAGGATTTGACGCGCGCGTGTAATAGGGGGGGCAAGTCAGATTTTTTGACTTAGTTCCTTCAAAGCGATTTCCTTCAGCTGTCCCCATGGAAAGAACCAAACAAAATGTACTTACAGCGAAGCAGAAGGGGTTCTGCGTGTCCCACACGGCGCGCTCGATCTCCGGCGGCAGCTGCCAGGCGCGGCGCGCGTCCGGCGTCCGGCAGTCGGTGACGCGCGCGCGCCCGTCGCACGCGCCCGTCAACAACGTCTGCGCTTCTAGTGGGTGGAACGACACCGATTGCACCTGGACAAGCAAAAAAAAAATATCTTTAATATAAAAATGAATCGCAAAATGTGTTGGTAAACACATAACTCAACAACGCCTGGACCAAATGTGTTCGTTTAAATACAAGGATGGTTTTTACGGCGACAAAAATTCGAATAATTTACGGGAAAACCCCGGGTGAAGCCACGGGCGGAAAGCTAGTTTGAAATAAATATCTGTTCTCTTTTATCCAAAGAACGTCACATCACTATCATCATTTCAGCCAAAGGACGTCGACTGCTGAACATAGACCTCCTCCAATGATTTTCATTGACCGGTTGGTAGCGCCTTCCTGCTACCTTTATGAGGTCATCGTTCCACCTTGTGTGCTTTTCGGTAGGGCCTCTAATCCAGAGCCTTGCTGCAGGACGTCTACTGCTGGATAAAGGCCTCCTCTTAGGATTTGCACAGCTATAAATAAATACTGCACTCTTCGCATCTAGGTACTTTCTCTTCTTACTCCCACTTAATCTCATTGGGACGTGTACAGTCGATCAATAAGCGACGCTAATATTGTATGTAATGTTAAAAACACTTACCTTATCTTCGAAGTAGTTTAGTTTTGTGTGCGGCGACCCTTGGTCCAGGTCCCAGAGGAGCACTGTGTTGTCTGCAGACCCACTTGCCAGCACATGTCTAGATAAATAACGAGACATTTTGTTCCATTCATTATACAGTAGATTTAATATCACATTATTGACAACGACCTGCATAGTTTAGAGTTACTTGTTGAGGTTTTGTTTTGTCTTGTTGAGGAGTACAAACAACAACACATTAATTAACTACAGTGGAATCTTATGTCCCATTGTAGTAGCCAATAGGCCTATTTTGCATCAAAAATGTAGTCTGATACAAAAAAGAAAAAAATAATTTTGAACTTAATTTCTTTACAGTGTCATTTTACTTCAGATTGACGTACCACCAGGCCTGTTCATCTCCGCGAGTTTACATCGAAAACAAAACACGCACGATGGCCCACCTACAGGATACTATTCGACAAGGCCTCACATTCAGGCGAACATTGACTCACGCACGCGTGTTATTGTGTATGATGGAAGTAAATAAAGAAAATGGTGTACTATAACTGTATACTGAATACTGTGCAGTATTTAACTGCCTAAATAATAATAAAAATACAGAATGTACTTTTTTAAGTTGCCTCAAGACACTGAGAGGTAAATAAGTAGTTAATATTATTCATGCTAAATCATGTATTTCCTCCGCCATTTTCCGCAGTTTGGCACCTCACGTCACATCATTTTACCGAAGTCAGCCCTATAGCTTCGGCGCAGTGCCGATCACTGACGTTTGTCAACAAAATGGTGCTTGACTCTTGAGACAGGCTAAATTATACCATAATGTTAATGACATTGAGCATACATTTTTTTAAATACCTTCGCGAAGTAAAACTTCTGTACGTAGTACTTATTATTATTCTGTGGTACCACCGACAGTACACAACAATGTGACGTCATCTTCTTTAAAATATTTGATTGTCAACTGTAGTATATACCTAATAAATAAATAAATAAATGACTCACGAAAAATTCCTATTCCAAGACAGGTCAAGCACAGCGTCCTTGTGTCCCACGCGCTTCGTCTTCTTCTTCTTGTTGGGCTTCTTGCCGAGCTTGAAGGCCGGCTCCAAACAGTTCTCGATGTCGAGGTCCCACACCTGGATCACTGGGTCCATGCCCCCGAGGGCACAGAGGTTGCCTGCGACATAAAAACTATTTTGGTAAATCAAAAAAAAGATTGGAGTGATTACATAGGGGCCATTTATTACGTGAGACTATTTTCGCTACTTTTTAATCCCTCCCCTCTCCCCTATTATAAGAAAAAATAAGAATAGGCCAACAGGGTGTCGGGGGGAGGGTTAACCTAAATCGTCTTACGTATTTGAAAATTACGAGACGGCTTCGTAAAGGTAGCAGGGAAGCGATGGACGCAGGCCGCTACCAATCGATCGACGTGGAAAGTATTGGGGGAGGCCTATGTTCAGCAGTGGACGTCCTATGGCTGAAATGATGATGATGATGATTTGAAAATTATAAATAACTTGAAAAAACGTCTTACATAATAAATGAGTGGCCCCATGCCCATACTTCAATAGTGGCAAATGAATGTCCCTTTTAATGGCCACAGCACACATGCTACTTTTAGCATCGACGATTTTGCGACTGCATCGAATCAGTATCGCAATATCGCGACTTCATACGTTGACACGCAAAGCGATGGCGTTTTTAAATGTATGGTGTGGAATGTGTGGTCGCTGCATTCAGCTTCTAAAAGCGGCTAAATCGCCGATCGCCGATGCTAAAAGTAGCACGTGTGCTGTGGCTTTCAAAAGATAATTTAAAAAAAGTTATACAAGGTGTAACAGAAGCACATTCTTTTAAATGGTGCTCCTTATCATCATTTCAGACATAGGATGTCCACTGCTGAACATAGGCCTCCCTTAATGCTTTCCATGTTGCCCGGTTGGTAGCGGCCTGCGTCCAGCGCCTTCCTGCTACCTTTATAATGTCGTCGGTCCACCTTGTAGGTGGACGTCTCATGCTGCGTTTTCCGGTACGCGGCCTCTACATCCTTAGAGGGTGCTAGTTACGTTCAAATGCAACAACTTCGTCGTACTCACCTGGGTTAGGGTCTGAAGGGTCATGGCTCAGCCACTCGATGCACAGCGGGAACCAAGGAAGAATGATGTCGTGGTGGACATAAAACGAGTCTTCCTCTTTGTTGAAAACTGAAATAAAACATATTACATTATCAGATATTTCTAATGGATAAAAGTACAGAATAAGGCAGGATTCACATTGACCGGTGCGAGTCGGTGCGCAGCGCAGCGTCCGTTCAGCCAAAATTGCGGTGGAAAGCGAACGTCTGCGCGTGTATCCGCTGGAATACGCTCGGAGCCGACCGGCTTCCGACGCATGCTTGCGCATCCGTGCGGATTGAAATGTCAGTTAATCAGTTGTAAGCAGTTATGACTCTTAAGGCCCAGAACACACGGTGAAACTCAATTGCAACGAAACTGCAACTTCTAGTTACTTTTGAGTTGCATCTAAGTTTCTGCCATTGATTCCGTTGAGAGACCATACATGACGCGACCATTTCAAATCGGTTTCAAACGTTGCAATTGTGTTTCACCGTGTGTTCTGGGCCTAATAAATAAAATAAATAGTAATAGATACTTACTGTATACTTCCAGTACGCTGGCATCGCTTTCAACGTGACCAACTAGAAGCAGGTTATCGTCTGCTTTGATGATGTCATCCTCCTCATCACTGTCTGGTCCTTCCGTCTGTATGAAAAATGTAAACAATTTCACTACCGTCTTTTGTGATGAATAGTTTGTTGAGGTTTTAGGTAAGGAGTAATTTTTATAATATTGTTCTTTATAATAAACTAGCTTTTGCCTAGCCTATGTTATTCTGGGTTATAAAACATAAATCAGTAAAGTTTCATTAAAATCCATTCAGTAGTTTTTGCATGAAATAGTAACAAACATCCAGACATCCAAATTTTCGCATTTATAATATTAGTAGGAAGTAGGATAAAATTCACTGAGTTTAGTTATGACATAACAAATAACAATAATGTATGTATACAAACAAGATAATATTTTAAGAATGATAAAAAACTTACCCTAATTTGAACATTTTCACTTAAGTCACCTAAATTGGGTAATGTTGCCACTGAGCCAATACCAACTGGATTACCTAGAAAAATAAAATGTAATTTGGATTAGTACAAAAGATTCACACTAAATATCATGAATGTATAATTAAAATAGGTATGTAGTTTATTTTCTTTGTGCTATTCTGGCTAAAATTGCTAAGGCTATGTTGCACTATCTTACTTTAACTTTAACAAACATCAAGTCTGTCAAACTCCAAACACAAACCACCAGTTATAGTTACGGTTGAAGTTAGGTAGTGCAATTCGGCCTAAGTAATTTACTTGTGTCGTCTTGGTCATAGTGTTCAAAGTCAAATTCATCATTGGGATTAGCGGGCGGGTCTGGTGGGCCGCGAGAACTTTCGCCTTCTTCGTCGCTGACATCGTCTCCGGCTTCCGTTAATCTGAAAATATTAATTAAAACGTCAAATGATAGTAGAGTGCTTATAGAAAAGAATATATTAAAAGTCACCCTGTAGTGCTGGCTTTCTAAATATACAGGGTGTTTGGCGCATCGTGTGCCAAAATGATTTGGCGGATAGAATGGGTCATTTCCTATATTTTCAGCCCCCATAACACGTTCCATGTCAGGCGGCTACTTTTATATTAAGTTTTTTAGTAATTTCACCAAAATACCCAAATCGCATCATTTAATTTCGATTAAAAAAAAAATACTAAGCGTAGCCTCAAAGTAAATATTTTGTTTTGACGTGCATTGATATAGGGTTGCATCAAATCTAAAGTTACTGGCAAATATCATCTAGTTTTTTTTTAATTCAGCTTTGAACTTTTCCGAAAAGTTAAAAATGGACTGAACATTTAAGTTTACATGGCTATAAATTTTTTTTTAAAAGAGATAGCGATCTTCGGATTTTATCAAAACTTCTCTAGTCTATCCCCATTCAAACGGTATACTAATCTTGTTTAAATAATAACAACAACTTCACAAATTCCCTAAATTAGTGCATTGACTCTATTCGAACTAATTTGCGAAATTTGTGTTTATAGCCCCTTTTTGTGTGAATAACACGTTAAATACCTACAGGTAAAAAATATTTATCTTATGCAATGTAAAAAACCTTTTCTCTATCGTTTTTTAATGTGGATTTCTTGAAATTAAAGACGAAAATAATTATTTTGATCGTTTATTAATTATTACAAATTTTGTTCAAAATGTCCGCCTCGGCAACGTATACACTAAGTAACGACATCTTCTTCTAATTTAGACTGGCCCTATACAGTGGCCTGCACGTTCCCCAGACCTAACTCCGTTAGATTTTTACGTCTGGGGACGAGGTAATGAACTGGTGTACGTAACGGAAGTTCAAACATTAGAAGAACTACAACAACGAATAGAAAACGCCTTTATAGTAATAAAAAGAGAAATGAGGCTGCATACGACAACAGTCGAAGATGTCGTGAGTGTATACGTTGCTGAGGCGGACATTTTGAACAAAGTTTGTAATAATTAATAAACGATCAAAATAATTATTTTCGTCTTTAATTTCAAGAAATCCACGTTGAAAAACGATAGGGAAAAAGTTTTTACATTGCATAAGATAAATATTTTTACCTGTAGGTATTTAACGTGTTATTCACACAAAAAGGGGCTATAAACACAAATTTCGCAAATCAGTCCGAATAGAGTCAATGCACTAATTTAGGGAATTTGTGAAGTTGTTGTTATTATTTAAACAAGATTAGTATACCGTTTGAATGGGGATAGACTAGAGAAGTTTTGATAAAATCCGAAGATCGCTATCTCTTTTAAAACATTTTTTATAGCTATGTAAACTTAAATGTTCAGTCCATTTTTAACTTTTCGGAAAAGTTCAAAGCTGAATTAAAAAAAAACTAGATGATATTTGCCAGTAACTTTAGATTTGATGCAACCCTATATCAATGCACGTCAAAACAAAATATTTACTTTGAGGCTACGCTTAGTATTTTTTTTTTAAATCGAAATTAAATGATGCGATTTGGGTATTTTGGTGAAATTACTAAAAAACTTAATATAAAAGTAGCCGCCTGACATGGAACGTGTTATGGGGGCTGAAAATATAGGAAATGACCCATTCTATCCGCCAAATCATTTTGGCACACGATGCGCCAAACACCCTGTATATTAAGGGTATTATCTTCTAAAGTAAATTAGAAATTAACTTATGACTGATATGATATATGAAATTCAAGACTTCAAAGAATACATACTACGAGACAAGATGTTCTGAATTAAAATTGTATCTTGGCAATTCTTTAAGGTTGTTTATTCTACCTACTTCCCATCTTTGTTTTGTTTACAGGTTATACCAAATTTTATAACATAACTCTCATGCAAAGCGATCACAAATAATAGTACCTTAAATCATTTGCGGTCTGTTTGATTATTTTCTCTAATTCTTTTTCCGTTAGTTCAATCTGTAACAAACGATAAATACATGGCATTTTTATTCAATTTTTGTAAATGGTAAATCTTTTAGCTTTTAGTTAAAACTTGCCTTTTCGGGAACCGCTTTAGCCACACCTCGCCTAACAAAATGCATACATGATACTAAGCTAACTGTAGGTGTGTTTTCTTCCATTTTTATGTAATTCACTTATAAATAAAATCTAAAATACTAGCAAAAAAACATGCGATTCTGCTGAGAAACACGAGCACGAGATGACGAGCACAGATTAGAGAGTATGTCTAAAGATGACGAGACAGTGACAAATTTGACATTAGTGACACAAAGCGAACCACGTGCATATTTTGACACTGACTGAGCGAAAAAGAGATGTGGCGATATAAGTTTCTACGCGTGTAAAAGAGTAAGAACTTTCTAGAGAAAAGGCAAAGCGTTTGGCGGAAAATAGCGCTAGTAAGTAAAATGGCGTCCTATTTAGCGGTAAATGCAGTCACTGTTAAAAAATGTATGGGAAAACGTTACTTTTGAAGTTAAGCAAACGTGTCCTAGCCGAAAACATTCTAAAGTTTCGGTGGTTGCCATGGCGATCGCCATTTTGCTAGCAATTTCTAACAAGCTCTATTTTCCGCCAAACTCGCGGCCATTGGCAGCCATTATTATGCGCTAATAATTCATTTGCGCTTCATTTCCAGTTCCACTTCGATTTATTTTCATTCCGTTCCAGCAGCAGCAGCTTAAATACAAAATTGTGCATCAAATACCGTTTTGTTTTGAAGTTTTGTATCAATAGTGGTATTGGTATCAATCCTAACTTTGTGCGCTAAGTTTTTATGCATTGGTAAGTGAGTAAATTATTTTTTAAATCCACTGTTTTAAGAAGGTGAAACTCAGATCGTTTGATAAATTGAATTTTGTGTTTAGGATAATGGAAGAACGACGCAGGTGCACTACAGTGCGGCAGTTAGAAGTCATAATAGAATTTTTGGAAGGCAATCGAGACCTTGCTCTTGGCCGGGCGAGGTCCAAGGAAGCAAGGGAAGTTGCTGCCCGACTGTGGCAAGAGTGCGCCGAAGTGCTGAATTCTTTGGGGCCTGCGAGAACAGGAAAGGAGTGGTCAAGGGTGTGTATAGTAGGCCAAATTCTTAGATTAATAAAGCGCCAAATTATAATACATTTGTGTGTCTAGAATTGCATTATTTATACTGAAATGAAAATTGAAATATTTCAGGTATGGAATGACCAAACAACAAAAGTCAGAGCAAAACTTTTCAAAATTAATGCGAGTCAAACAGCCACTGGAGAGGGACCTAGCAGTGCACCCACACTGACCCCTCTAGAGGAAAAAGTAGCCAACATAATAGGCAGACCCTTGCCTAAGGTGGCTCAAAATCACTCCATCGTGAGTAATGTTGATACCTAATACTTCTAATATAATTATTTTACTTCTTTTAATCATTTCTTTTTAAGCTTTATTTATTGTACTTCCTACCTATTTCAGGATGATGACATTATAGAAAATGAGGAGGTGATAGAAATTGAATTTGGAGAAAATGAAAGTTCACCTTCGTCAATGTTAGTATCACAGATTCAGTTGGACATTAAATAAAATATATACTTTTATGCAAAACAAGGCACATATTTGACTGCGCCACACATGATGTTAAGTGAGATTGAAATACTGTGTTAATTCATTTACAGTGATCACTCATATTATCAAGATCCTTTAAAAGAGGCACCTGCGGCAGATGAAGATCTTAGCGAATATTCGCCTCAGGAAATACCAGACTCGCCTGTGTCAGGTATGCAGAAGGTATTTATTATACAGGGTGTGGTATTGAAAAACAACAGCCATCTCAGGGGTGGTAGTACATCATCATCATTTCAGCCATAGGACGTCCACTGCTGAACATAGGGCTCCCCTAATGCTTGCTTTCCACGTTGATCGATTGGTAGCGGCCTGCATCCAGCGCTTTCCTGCTACCTTTACGATGTCGTCGGTCCACCTTGTAGGTGAACGTCCCACGCTGCATTTTCCGGTACGCGGCCTCCATTCCAGAACCTTGCTGCCTCATCGGCCGTCAGTTCTGCGTACTATATGCCCTGCTCATTGCCACTTCAGCTTGCACACATGAAAGTAATCACAAGTATTACTTTATTAGTAAAAAAAATCCTTGTTTATACGTCTCCTAACGCATACCCCGCTACACCACCGAGCACATGCGGCCGGCCGCCGCCCCGAGACAGCGGGGGACTGACCAAGCTCGCCCACGTAATAATACCATTTTCCTGATTTCATGGATTTTTCCATGAATTATTTTTTATTTTTTGGCATCAGTGTCGTGTATACTACCTACCACCCCTGAGATGGGTTTTCGTTTACAAAACCACACCCTGTATTTAAAGATTGTTAAAAAATATTTTCCGATTTTCTGCTTTCGTATAAATTTCTTATCAGGTATGTACTAGTTATGATAAAAAGTATCTTTGAATTATTTTATGTCAAAACAGACAGGGCAAAAACGACGAGAGAGCGCCGGAAAGCAGCGCGGTCATCAATAGGCCCGTTCTTAGCTCGGGCATCCACCTCAGGCCAAACGCCAGCACGGGTATCAACCTCACGCCAAACTCCAGCACGTCATTGTAAGTTAAACATTTTATCCTATTAACATATATTTACTTTGTGCTTTAATTAGTATAGTCTAATTTTATTTGAATTATATAGATCATTCTAAAAATATTCATAGTATGCAATTAGAATAGGTAATTATGTATATCAAGAAATAAAACTAACTAGGTCAATTTGTTTTCGTTTCAGCTGCCAGAAATGCTCCAGATGAGTCGAGGCTCTCAGTATTGAAAATTGAGGAAATGAGAGCCCAGGCTCATCTGGAGATGGCGAGAGGCTTTTCGTCGATAGCTGAAAGCTTTAAGCTCATCGCCGAAAGCATGGCCAGGATGAGTCAGCAGGTAATTTTCTTTTTATGTGGCTACATTATGTTTGAAAACTAAATGGGTACCTTATTTCCCTGTTACTAGCATACAGTTTGCAGTTGTGTGATTGACAAGGGAATTTTCAGTTTAATACAGTGCGACATAAAAGAGTAGAAATTAATTATTTCGGTACTAATAGAGTTATTCCCTAGCAACACTGGTTGAGTCAAGTGATTGGTATAAAGCAAGTGAGTGTGTGGGGTCATTGGACGAAATTCTACGTGCTCGTACGTGTAGAGTGCGTAGTGTAGTTACACTGAACTGTCCCACCGAACTCATTGACAGAGAGGCGCCCACCATCATTCAACTTTGAAGTTTCCAATACGGCAAAAGTCGGAACTAGCGATTCGGTATTGACGGTGGCGCCCCCCTGTCAATGTCACTGATGGGACGGTTTGTTGTAGGTGGACAATAAACAATAAAAGATAACCTTATAATATACGAGAACCACCATGGATCATGATGATACTGTTTAACAACCCAGTGCCCCGATTGCGCTAATTTGTAATGTCTCCAATTTAATCGTGTTTCATCTCTAGTCCACACTCCATTTACGTTCTATTTTCATTCCAGCTCATTAGCTGCAATTCGCTATCGCGGTAAAGTTCATGCGCAAACAAAGACGAAAACAACGGATTTAGGCACTTGTTTTCCATTAAAAGTACAAACACCTTATTTTTTCACTAAAATACAGCAAATGTTCGTAAAGCGATTGACTTGCGTTTGAAAAAAAGTAGCTTTCTGCCAGCCTTTGGCAAACGAATGACTCATTTGCTTTCCGTTTACATTACAACTTCGTTTGAACTAGCTGATTTTCTTTCGTTGTCTGTGTAAAGAATTTTCTGCGTAAAGAAGATGATGCCATTCGTTGTTATGCATAGTAAAATTATGATTTAAAATGAAAAGTTCTGCGTAAAAAGGTAGAACCGTTAAAAATATTTAGCGCAACCGGGGCGCAGGAATAAAAAATTATCACGTAAAATAACAATTTAATTCAATGGTTATTTTGTGATGTTTAGCAGAACTTCAAGCTGGACGGATCTTTGAACTAATCTGGAGGATTGTCCAAAGTGCAGCAGATTTAACTGGTGAGTTAGTAATGGAAGATGTTATAACATACACAAAACATAGATAACAATACTTATGCGCAATCAGCTAATTTACAAGAAACAATAAATATATGTTTATGTTGCAGTCAAAACTCATAATCGGTCAAAACCACTTGACTGCAAAAATCAGTCAAAAGTGGTTTTGACTTACCGCGTTACTTAAAAAAACACTTTTGAGTGCTAACATTTTATTTAACCGACCGAACAAATTGATAATCTACTTATCTTTAACTGATGAATACCTAGACTTTTTAAAAGTAGTAACATAACACTTTGTATGAATTTTGATAGATTGGTAAAATTTTAAATCAGGCGAAACCAGTTTTGACTGATTTTTGCAGTCAAAAGTGGTTTTGACGGATTATGAGTTTTGACTGTAACATTTAATACAAATAAAAAATTTGGTTAATGTAGTGCGACTAAAAGATCATGATCGTTAAATTATTGTGACATTCTAAGTAAGTGTTAGGGAATTATAGTAAATTTTATTAAGCTTTTATCTTTATACTATCCGTTCGCGCTAAGTTTGCCGGTCCGTGGAATGCGCGTTCCCTCCCCCAACCGCGATTAAACGCAATTAGTTAGTGATTAAACGCAATTAGTTAGTGATTAAACGCAATTAATGTGTCTTATTTTACGCAAATACACAATTTTTATCAATAATAAAAAATAAAAAATATTTTAAATATAGTTTGATAAAGTTATAGACGCTTCCCTTCGAGTAACGTCATATCGCCAGCGGCAAACTTAAAGCGAACGGATAGTATAGTGAATT
Source organism: Ostrinia nubilalis (assembly GCF_963855985.1). Classification (NCBI taxonomy): domain Eukaryota; kingdom Metazoa; phylum Arthropoda; class Insecta; order Lepidoptera; family Crambidae; genus Ostrinia; species Ostrinia nubilalis. The sequence goes on along the minus strand of NC_087089.1, from coordinate 14,849,811 downwards.
AAACTCAGGCTTACTTTTTAAGTTGTTAACAGAAAGTGGGCTTATTTTATTTACTCTAGTTAATTTTATTTTTGTTGTTCTAGGTGTGTCTAAAAGTACAGTGCGAAGAATAGCGAATCAAGGTTTCGAAAAATATTGAATGACACGAATGTGGGTCCTGGTTTGTTTATGTATTTTAATAAAGATTGTAATTATTGGCTTTTATAGAAGACCGTGTGGCGCTCAGAAAGTTATAAAGTTATGTTATGAGTACAAGTGCAGTTTTAATGCTAACCTACCTACGTACCTACTACAGAAATAAAATGTCATATAATAATTATTACTAAAATAAAACCAGTCGCGCTATCAGGGTTGCTATGTGAACGACAGTGGCGCCCTCATTTATTTTCTACTCTTTTATGTAGCACTGTACTTGAAAACTGAACTCGACCAACGTGTGAACCACTGGTGTGAACAGTTTTTTGGTCGGTAGTTACTAAAGCCGATATTCTGTACTAAATTACTCGACTAGTCACTAGTGCGAACAAGGTTTCGCCGAGTCTCGTTGAATCTTTTGGACTTCTTGGCGGAAATGTGAAGCGTCATGTTAGCAGTTTTGTTTTATAGTTCCAAAATACTGAACTAGAACAGTTGACAGTGGGGCGCCACCGTCAATACCGAAACGCTGGTTCCGATTTTTGCCATGTTGGAAACCATATAGTTGAACGATGGTAGCGCCCCCCTGTCATTGAGTTTGGTGGGACAGTTCAGCGTGGATCATCTATATTTTCGTATTTAGACGACTATAATAATCCGTATAGATGACCCACGCTGAACTGTCCCGCCAAACTCAATGACAGGGGGGCGCTACCATCGTTCAACTATATGGTTTCCAACATGGCAAAAATCGGAACCAGCGATCCGGTATTGACGGTGGCGCCCCACTGTCAATGTCATGCATAGGACCACAGATATGGATTAGAGTAGATACAGCAAGTTGATCGTCAAAGCGTGCCATTCCGATATGTCCAAATGGACATACATGGTCGAGTGATGTTCATATAATCCGATTACAACAATCGGTTACGATGATATTACGAGGACAGTAGTACGAACACGGTAGATAGAAAAAAATATTTACGGATTGAGAATTGTAAAAACAGCACAGCAAATAATAAAGAATAAAGTAGCAGTAGAAGAATTATAAAACAAGTTAGCTCAGTGATCGCGGAAGACAGAGTGCACTGTGTAACATCGAAATATACAAAGTATGGAATTAGGTATGAATTACTAGTAGTAGGAGGCCTGCCCACGCTACGTTTTCCAGCCCGTGGTCGCCACTCGAGAACTTTCCTGCCCCAACGGCCATCGTCTAGTATATTTAACACAATGGAATAACGATCTTTACTTTGATATACATTAAGCACAGTAAAAATATTATTTGCTAATTAATGAGAAAATTAATAATATAGAATAACGTTTACCGCTACAAAATTATTTTAATCCACAGTCAAAATATTTAATTAGGGTACTCTGGGTGGTAAATAAAAAAATATGAAAATCAATACACAATGAACTTTATGTAGAAATAAACATAGTTATACTGATTTTATGTCGTAAATATACATGATTTATTTATTATGTTAAAATTAAAAATTGATATTTTTAATCTGTATATCACGTGACTAAAAACACGAGCCGCCATGCTGTGACGTCATATTGGCAATAATCATTCGCTGTCATCTGTCAACAACTTTTTATTTTCTATTCGCATTCTATTCGTCAGTGCTCTTCGTGAAAATTATTCAGTTGATATTTATTTAAATCATACGAAATAAGTTAAATACTACTAAAAACACGAAATGGAAGCCGGTTTCGTAAAAGCAGATAGTACGAACTTACCAAAAATCGACACGATAATGGTTGCAAAGTTCTTTGCATGTAATCCAGATTTCTGTTCTGCCGAATTCCGGAATATAAAAACATCTTTGTAAGTATTACCTTTATTATGTTGTTTTTAATGAAATAACAGCTATATAGGTATACCTTATTTGTAGAAAAATATCGGAAAGTTATAGGTTATGTTTTGTTTTCCAATGTTAATTAAGACTTGGTTATCCACAGATCTGCAAGAGAATCGTATGGCGACGATGCTATCGGATACGTGCAACTACAAAGGACTCAAGCTTTATGTACTATAAAGTGTACAATTTGTCCGGAACATAAAGTTCGTTCCAAACCATATTCTGCAACTCTCATTGTAGATGAGCAAGAAGATGATGTGCTACAGGTGACATGCCATGATTGTCCTGCGTCTGCCGGTGGATGTAAACATGCTGTGGCGTTTTTAATGTGGTGTCATCGTAGAAGTGAAGAGCCATCATGCACTTCAGTCCAATGTTATTGGAAAAAATCGACACTATCAAAGGTCGGATCTTCAATAAAAATTATGACAACGAAAGAAATGACAAAAAAGAAGCTAAAAAGTGCTGAAACTAGTATAGGTGACAGTGTAGTTGAAGATTTTTTGATTGAATCTAAAAAAAGAAAAATTACTTCTTGTCAATATTTAAAGCATGAAAATGATTTTGTTTGCAAAAAAAGTAATACACTGTCACTACATTACCTGATGTGTAGTAACAACACCAATAAATGTGATGATTTCCTAAACCTAATAGGTAAAGTTTTCAATGATATAAATATCAGAAATGTTGAGAAACAAACTAGAAACCAACATAAGAGTGGATTATGGTATGAGTTACGTTATGGGAGAATCACGGCTTCAAAATGCTTTGAAGTCAGTAGGTGTAAAACCACTGATGGTTCTTTGGTTGCCACCATTCTTGGAGGAAGAACCATCGAAACTACTGCAATAAAGCGAGGCAGAAATTTGGAAGACAGTGTGCGAAAAACTGTGGAGAAAAAATTGGGGAAAAAAATAGAAAAATGTGGATTATTTATTTCCGAAGAGAATCCTATGATTGCAGGTTCGCCAGATGGCATTTGTGAAAAAAATACTACGATTGAAATTAAGTGCCCAAGTACCAAAAAAACTGAAAATAAATATATTAAAGACGGTGCTATCACTAAACAACACTATGCTCAAGTACAAGTACAAATGTATTGTGCAAAAGTGAATAAAAGTTATTTCTGTGTCGCAAGTAGTGGTTTCGAAAAGGACAATAAAGTGAATATTATAGAGATTGCATATGATCAAATATATGTGTCAGAACTGCTCCACAGTGTTATTTCATTTTGGAAAAGAAATATTTTTCCCATTTTATATGAAACTGTACAAACATAATAAAAAAAATAACTTTAAATAATAAGCAAGTCTTTTATTTTACTCTTAAAATACCTAAATGTTAGTTAAAATTACGACAAGTACTCATTAATTTACAAAGTATCAGTTGCTATCAGTGGTGTTCATTAACAGATATAATAATAGTTTACAATATACATAATGTAGGTATACAGGTGCTCCCACACTGTTGTTAAAAAAAATAGTAACATTAGCAAACATTGTCTTAACCAAAATTATGACTACAAGATTAAGAAAATACTAAAGGAAAATATTTGTAGATGAAAACTATAAACTAAACATAGGTAATTACAATTATTTAATTAGGGAATCTTGTATATTTATCAGAGCACAAGCTGTTACAATACACTCATCAAGAATAGGAATTAAATTAGAGTTAACAACTGAATGGGGTTTTAATATGGCAAACTCTCGAATTCTGCGTATCACTCTCTCTATGTGAATTCTAAGGCTAGCTATTTGTTTAGTTAGCCTCACTTCAGATTTTGTTAGTTTGGAACCACTACTGACACTTGGAGGCCTCACCAAAGAAAAGTTTCTTTGTTTTAAATAGAATTCAATGTGTTTGAACCCTCTATCTGCTAGAATACAAGTGCCAGGTTCCAAACTATCTAAAAATGTACAGTTCTCTACTAGCTGAACATCCGTTATCCTACCCCCATATCCAGAAGAAACAAATCTAACCAGTCCATCAGGTGTACATGCAACTAAATATTTAATTGTATTAGCTTTTTTATATTCTGACCATGTCAGTGCTTGACGTACTGCCATTGTTGGTTTCTGTATTTGAATTTCTAAACAATCAATGATACAGGTAACTTTGTGAAATCGATGTCGGAAAGCTATAGGTAAGTTCCGTTTTATTGAGACAGGACTGAAAGGTTTTATAAAAGGAGACAATGCTTTGCTTATTAATGGTAACTTAGTCAGAAAGATTTGACTTGTTTGTGACAATGACAACCCAAAATCATCGGACAGTTGCGAAAATGTTCTGTTGAGTCTAATTTTCATGAGGCACAACAAAATGTGTTGTTCTGTTATATGTGTATGTTTCTTTATTATATGTACCAAAAAATAAAGCCCATTAGGAATACCCAGATACAGCCTGCTGTTTTTCTTAATTTTAGATAAAGTGTTGTAGTAATATAGCTTTTGGTCTTCTAACTTTAATTCTTCTAGTAAGCTACTGTCAGACGTTGTCTTACATTTAGTTGGTGTAGGCCATTCACTTGAAAGTGATGGAGCAAGTGATATTTCACTGTCCGACTTTTCTTCAAATATAACTGATAGTTTGCGTTTAGCAGATGTTGTGACTCCTGATGTACTTGGTATATTTATTTGGCTTCCTTTGATATGAGGTGACGTTGCAATAGACACACTAGTCTTTATGGGTGACAAACATTGGTCTCTTATTTTGAATGTGCACTGGGTAGCTTTACTTCTGTAATGAGGCACTATATTTGCTTGTATTGATTTGCTTTCCTGTGATAATACTTGCACCTGGATTGACTTGTCAGTGGTCAGTGTTTGCACTTGGGTTTCTTTGTCCTCATTATTTTTTTCAGTAAGAAGTATTGGTACATCTGGAAGCATAAAAAAATCATATAATAGGTACTCATTAATGATACTTACTTTTTGGATTACAATGCTTTTAATATATATACTAACATATCGATGGAATACATATTACCGATGAGAATAAGATTACACTCTTTATTATACTCAGACTATAATAGGTACCTGACTTAGACGATGATGCTGTTGGTTCCATGTAGTCTTCAACCAACATGCTTTTTTCAGCTCCTTGTACAAAATCCACCTTTTGTATTTTTGTAACAGTTGGCTGACTCGGACTTGGTGACAGCTTCCGCTTTCTCTCACTATGATAACATAATCGGGACGGGGTGATATTGCCTTTCATTTTGACATGTTTCACGGATCCCATAATCTTGTACTCCATAAAATTTTCCATGTCTTGTTCCAACTGCAATGATATCATTATATGAATTTCTTGGTAGCTTGGTAGCGGTAGTAATTTTAGGTTATGTCATCTTACTTACAGAAAACAATAATTGAAATCTAGAAACGTATTAGATGTTAAAGTTTTACTTACATTGAAATGATCTTCGCACATATATAATCGGCTTTTAGTTGATAATGACATAGGATCACGTTTAGCGAATTCCAACCAAACATTTCTCATTTTAAGGTCGTTCGGCACTTGGATAAACAATTTTTCCGGGGTTTTTAAGCTAGTATTTTTACAACTAGACACTACACACCACCGATAACGAGTGTTATTCATTTTTTGTTTTTCAACTGAGTTTTTCAAAAACAAAATACGATGTCGAGAGTGTACCTACGTCAAGTTTTGTTTACATGCCGAAATGACGTCATAAACATGGCGGACAGCGCAGAAGCCTGTTTTCGCGGGAATAAATATATTCAAAATTTTGAAGTATTTTTATGGCATGAAAGCGGGTTTATTTCGCCGAAATATTTTTTTTGGTGGCTTTTAACGATGAAAAGAACATATTATAGTACTTTGCCAAACAGAGTGGAATTCACACGATATCTTTCGATGACTTTGCGAATGCAGTACGATGATACGATTATTTTTACGTTGCGGCAATCACTAAAATTCGCTAAAATGACACTAATGACGTTTAAAAAGTGGCACGCTCGTCTTCATACAAATTTTTTGACAAGCTGCATCTATCCATAAAATCCAAACACATCCAAACACATTTGACACATGCTGCATCCAAAGATGCAGCATGTGTCAAAAATTGTATGAAGCCGAGCGTGCCACTTTTTAAACGTCATTAGTGTCATTTTAGCGAATTTTAGTGATTGCCGCAACGTAAAAGTAATCGTATCATCGTACTGCATTCGCAGTCATCGAATGATATCGTGTGACTCGATTCAAAAATTAATTAATTCCGATAAAACTGATATTTTGTTTATAGCTAGTCTGACTGTGGATTAAAATAATTTTGTAGCGGTAGACGTTATTCTACAATTTATTCTACATTATTAATTTGCAAATAATATTTTTGTTGTGCCTAATGTTTATGAAAGACCGCGCACACCGGTGCGAGCGCCTGTTGTCGAGAGTCGTGTTGCGCGTGCGAGTAGAAAGTCATAGGTGCTCAACATGTTCACTGCAAGGTGTGCAGGGTGTTCCGAATCAGTTGGTCACGGTGCCGATTGTTCGGTTTGCAAGAAGACTTACCACTTTTCGGTCCCTTGTGGTGGCATTTCTGAACGGGGATATACAAGACTTGGAGCTGGGAGGGCCACCTGGATGTGTAAATCCTGTAGGGATGCATCACGAACAGGATTGGATGCTTCAAGAGCGGAGGATTCGGAACAATATAATTCACCGAGTAATCTCAAATTCTCATCGGGACTTCCGCTGGAGCAGATACTTCCCTCTTCATCTTCAACCTCAACTCCAAGGCAATCAAAAGTAGTGGATGACGACAAGATGGAGAAGTCGCATATGACATTATTGAGTGATATATCAGCTAAAATTTCACACTTGCAAGCCCAAATGTCTTCTATCTCCCTAATCCAGCAAGACCTACAAAAGGTCAAATCAGACATTGGTGACCTGAAGACTACGCTGAATACCCGCCTTGACAACCTGTCATCCCGAGTTGACGAGATGGAATCGAGAGTTTCAACCATAGAATGTCTTAAAAATGACGTGGATCAATTGAAATCTCAGGTCAAGTCCATCCTCGAGGAGAGCTGCAAAAATGAGCAGTGGGTTCGACGTTCTAACATTCAGATTAATGGTGTTCCTCAGAAAGTTGGAGAAAACCTCATAAAGATTGTAAAATCTATAGCGGACCGCAGCGGTTTTACTATTGATCCTGAGAGGGATATAGACTTTGTGACCAGAGTGGCTGTCAAGAACGATACTGAGAACATTAAATGTAAACCAATTATTTTAAAGATGCAGTCCAGATACAAAAAAGATGATTTTCTAGCTTCGGTTCGCAAATTGAAGGATTTGAAGTCATGCGACATTGGTTTTGTGGGAACGAGTCATCGAATTTATTTCAATGATCATCTTTCTTCGCGTAATAAGAATCTCCTCCACCTAGCAAAATTAAAAACAAAAGAGAAGAGCTACGCGTTTTGCTGGGTTCGTCACTGCACAATTATGGTTCGCAAAAATGAGAAATCTCCAGTCATCCATATCACATCAGAGGAATCTTTAAAAAAAATTATATAAGTGTAAACTTAATCTATAAAGTTTTTTTTCTTAATAATCATTATGTAAATGGACTTTTCATTGAGGTATGTCGATGTTTACTTTATTTATTTTGTTGTGCATTTGTTCCGTGCAAAAGGTTGGGAACCGGTGAGCCGCTGCTAATATTATTCGCAAACTGGTTATGCGACTGCTACTATTGCAATGTAGGAGCGCGATATACGTTTATGCGCGTCGTATCCATTGCTCAGTGTGATCCGCGCATCATTGTAGTGACGCAGCGCCGAGGAGCGTTGGATGGTATGCAATATTTATACAAACAAAGTTTTTATGTTGATGGATTTTTGGCTTATACTGTGCTCACTTTTAAATCATTGGCAGACTGTTTGGTGCCGTACTTTACTATAACTTTGAAGGTAGCGGCTAAATGTTCGCTTTTGCGAGTGCTCCGTCCAGAGTACGACTATTTATTGTTGGATATTATGGCGACTTTGTTTGTCGTAATAATCGATTATTTACTTGGACATAATTTACATTTATACATCTATATTACTTTTTATTCAAATAATAATAATATGTTGGGCGTTTTGCAGCTAGTTTTAGAATTTGTTTTGAATGATGATTTAAGAATAACACAATATTTTTATTTATTCCTTTTATGTTATCAGAGCTAGATAGAATCTTAAAATGTTTTTACCAAAATGTTCGGGGACTAAGGACTAAGACCAGGGTTTTTTATAGTAATTTAATTAATTCGGACTATGACATAATTTTCTTGAGCGAGACCTGGCTGTTGCCTGGTATTTTCGATGCCGAGCTTTTTGACTCTCGGTACAATGTTTATCGCACTGACAGGGATTATGAGCGACGGGGTATGACGATGGGTGGCGGCACTCTAATAGCGGTCAAGCGCGAACTAATGGTTAGTGTTGGCTGCTCGGGGTCACTTCCTGTATTTTCGGATGCCGATGTAACACATGTTGATATATTATTAGCGCGCGGAGCTAAGTCTAAACGACTACATATGTATTGTTGTTACTTCCCGGTTACTGCAGATCAAGCTTTATCACAACATTTATTATTCGAATCAATATCCGAGCTGAGTGTGGATAGATCTAATGATGAGTTCTTGGTTATTGGTGACTTTAACATGAGAAATGTGTCGTGGACTCCTGAAAATAGTGCTAGTAAAAAAAGTTTTATCTTATCGAATCCTACTGCTGACTTGATGACTGCTCAATTGTATTCTTTTATGTCATTTACTGGATGGTTTCAGTACAATGACATTCTTAATCATAACGAAAGATCATTGGATCTTGTTTTCTCTAGTTTTCATTGTCAAGTTAAACGAACTGAGCCTTTATCTGAACCGGAAGATAGTCATCATCCATCTTTGGCAATAGACGCGTTGGTCATTGATAATGATGCTTGGTTAAAGCAGGCGCCCCGCTCAATACTCAGATTTCACGCTGCTAATTATGACACAATAAAGGATGAGTTGGCTATGGTTCCATGGGAATTAGCTTTGTCTAGCACGGATATTGAGAGTGCATTGGCAAGCTTTTATTCAATTATTAATGCTATTATAGATAAGTATGTACCGGTAAAAAAGGCAAATAATTGTAATAATTATCCTGTGTGGTTTTCTTATAAATTAATTAAAATGATTAAAAAGAAAAAGAAACTACATAAAAAATGGAAAAATTACGGCAGATTATCGGACTACGAAAATTTCTCTATATTAAGAAAGGAGATAAAGGACTTGGAAGTATCTTGCTACAATTTGTATATAACCAGATCAGAAATAAATATTAACAGATGCTCCAAGCACTTTTGGACGTACATTAAATCTAGGAAAGTCACAAATAGCATTCCTGATACACTGTGCCTTGATAACGAGGTAGGGAATGACGGTCAGTCCATTGCTAATTTATTTAATAATTTTTTTCAGTCAGTATTTGTACAGGATGTGCCCTTAAACCAAAACATTTTAGAATCCAACTCTGCCGTGCTATGTAATATAGAAATTACGCAAGAAATTGTTGAAAAATATTTAAATAAAATTAACGTTTCCAAGGGATGTGGACCTGATGGCTTGCATCCCTTATTTTTAGTGAAATGTAGTAAGCAGCTGTCATACCCTGTCGCACATTTATTTAAGTTATCATTATCATGTGGTATTATGCCTCTTATTTGGAAGCGTTCTTTTGTAGTCCCTATTCATAAAAGCGGCGACAAACATAATATCCGTAACTATCGTGGTATCTCGAAACTCTCTGTTCTTCCAAAAACCTTTGAAAAAATTGTTTATGACACTCTTTACCCTGCTATTAGTCCTTTGTTAACAGTGCACCAGCATGGCTTTATTTCTAAGCGCTCGACTGAGACGAATTTATGTGAATTCCTGGATACTGTTCTTGAATCGATGGAAAACGGGTCGCAGGTGGACGCTGTTTACACCGATTTTTCCAAGGCGTTTGACAAAATTTCCCATTCGTTGTTAATTTTAAAGCTTAACGCCATTGGTGTTCATGGTGACCTCTTGCGATGGCTAACATCTTACCTTATGAATCGATCTCAAGCTGTCACAGTCAAAGGGTTTGTTTCGAGTTTTACTCCAGTTACCTCCGGCGTTCCCCAGGGATCTCACCTCGGACCATTGCTTTTTAACATTTTTATTAACGACATAATCAATTATTTTCAAAATTCAAGGTTATTACTTTATGCGGATGACACGAAAATATTTTCTACAATAAGATCTAGAAATGATTGTGAATTGCTTCAAAGTGATCTTAAACGGTTATGTGAGTATTGCTCTCGTAATGGACTTTATTTAAATGTAGACAAATGTCACACTATAACCTTTACTAGGAAGAAAAAAGTTCTACAATTTGACTACAAACTTTATGATACATCCTTAAAGAGGGTCACCGAGGTGAGAGATCTTGGGGTTCAACTGGATTGTGGCTTATACTTTGAACCTCATATTAATATAATTATAGCAAAAGCGTATAGATTACTTGGATTTATTTTGCGTCAAAGTACTGATTTTAAAAATGCTAACACGTTAATTTTACTTTATAACTCTTACGTTCGCTCTCAGTTAGAGTATGCATCGCCTGTTTGGAACCCGATGTATTCCAAGTATATTAACATGTTGGAGGGAATTCAGAATAAGTTTGTAAAACGTTTAAAATACAGGTTTAGGAACTTAGATTCCAATAAAATTGAATCCTTACTGGTTCGCCGAGAGCACAAAGATCAAATATTTTTATTTAAAATACTCAACGGATTAGTCGACTCTCCTTTCTTGTTAAGCAGTCTGGCTCTGAAATGTTCTAGACCTGGCGCGAGGCGTAAGTTCACGTTTTCAACCCCTGTTTGCAAGACTAATTACAGATGTAACAGTTTTCTTATTAGAGCTAGTAATAAGTATAATGATGCTTACAGTGATATCGACATATTTCATTTGAAGTTGGCGCAGTTTCGTCGCCTATTGAAGGGTTTATAGATTTCAAACTTCATTATTATAAAGATTTTTTTTTAATCCACTATTAAGAATGTAAGGTTTTGTTGTGCATTTTTTATATTTTGTGATTTTAAATTGCTCGCACTCTGCATAACTTTCGATTAACTTGTAAAGTTTATCTGTGGAAACTGATTAGGCTACTGTACTGTTTTTATTTTTTAAGTTCACATGTATAAACTCATGCTGTTTGTTTCCTTAATAAAGAAAAATAAAAAAAAAAAAAAAAAAATAAGAAAGTAATGATCGTTATTCCATTATGTTAAATAGTACTTCTAGTAATTCATACTTAATTCCATACTTTTAAATATCCTAGTAAGTAAATGACCTAGTTTCATAAAATAAAGACTATTTTACTCAAGCTTTTTATTTTTAATAAATGTAAAAATGCGTAGTTTTGCCAATACGTTTTCTTTCATAAAGCTAAGTCAGGTACCCAGTTTTGAAGATATTTCTAAACGACAAAATCTCGGGCGTCGTATACATAGACTAGTAATAGTGTATACTGCGATCACTGACCTAACTTCTTGATTTGTATATTTCGACGTTATACAGTGCACTCTGTCTTCCGTGATCACTGATCTAACTTGTTTTATAATTCTTCTACTGCTACTTTATTCTAATTAATTACATATTTGTTACTCGTTGCTGTTAATTACAATTCTCAATCCGTAAATAATTTCTTCTCTCTACCGTGTTCGTACTACTGTCCTCGTAAAATCATCGTATCCGATTGTTGTAATCGGATTACATGAACATCACTCGACCATGTATGTCCATTTGGACATATCGGAATGGCACGCTTTGACTAGCAACACAGATATGGATAGATGCAGCATGTGTCAAAAATTGTATGAAGCCGAGCGTGCCACTTTTTAAACGTCATTAGTGTCATTTTAGCGAATTTTAGTGATTGCCGCAACGTAAAAGTAATCGTATCATCGTACTGCATTTGCAAAGTCATCGAATGATATCGTGTGACTCGATTCGAAAATTAATTAATTCCGATAAAACTGATAATTTGTTAAATACAAAACCAAAAACATCTTTATTTACCTTTTTAAAATAAATTAATTCTTACAAATCGTCAAATCTCGTTATTTTTTTTACCCTACCAGCGTTTCAAGACATAAATTTGTCAAGTGCATGAATACATGCATCAGTGTGTGTCTTATTGTTATGAGTAAGTACGGTTCCTTGGGATCGGTATGAGTGCACCACATACAGGGACCATGGTTTTAACTCTTAAGAGTACATCGCAGGATATGTATTAAAAACAATGCTACTTTACACTTCTTCTACTGCTACTTTATTCTAATTAATTATTTGTTACTTGTGCTGTTAATTACAATTCTCAATCCGTAAATAATTTATTCTTTCTACCGTGTTCGTACTACTGTCCTCGTAAAATCATCGTAACCGATTGTTGTAATCGGATTACATGAACATCACTCGACCATGTATGTCCATTTGGACATATCGGAATGGCACGCTTTGACGATCAACTTGCTGTATCTACTCTAATCCATATCTGTGACTAGCAACTTGCTGTATCTACTCTAATCCATATCTGTGGGTCAAACAGTGCAATTTGAAAGAATTGGCCGTATGTATTTATATCCAAAGCCGTAAAACTTATATGAAAAAAAAAAAAACAAATCAACTGTATCTGCCGTAGATAGAGAATAGAGTATAGATAAGCTACTAATAAAAAAAAAAATTAGAGTGAGAAAGCTTAGATGTCAGATAAATATGGGAGAGCAGGACAAAACATTTTTTTTTGTCTCCGCTTGCGTATCGGATTTTTATGTTTGCCACCATTTGCTTTGGTGGCAGACAATTGCGGGGTGTTTTGATGTTTTTCATCAATTTATAGTGATTTCATGTCAAATAAAACAATCAGAACATTGTTCTACACAGTATTTTGTGTGATTTCGTTTGCAGTAATGGTGAATTGTTGTATAATTGGTTGTAAAAGCCGTAGTGAACGAAAAGAACCAAACATAACCTTTCATCGGTAAGTAGCATTTTTTCGCTATTATATGGTAACTGAAGGTAATAACATTAAGAAAACGATTGTTTGATGTTACCGAAATGTAAGTTTTCTCGTAATTATGTTAAAAATTTGATTATTCTAAACCTTTAAATTGGGTAATAACCGACTGAAGTGAAAGTCATCACGTGCCAGAAGATTCATTATGATAATACGTGTTATCTGTCATTAGTCGGGTTATAAGCCGCTGGGGATACCAGCAGGCCTAGTCAATTTTCCCTCATGTATTTTTGTTTTTAGATTCCCGAATGAACCAAGTTTAAGAAATAAATGGACGGAGTGTACGGGCCGAGTACATTGGCATCCAAGTCAACATTCTCGAATATGTTCCAGACATTTTGAATCCAGATGCTTTCAGGCTAAGAAAAAAGGCATATTTTTAAGGCAGTCTGCAAAACCTACACTTTTCATTCATGATGTAAGTAAAGTTGTTTGTAAATTATCATATAAATATATGTTACGGTCAAAGTGATAAATGTGAAAATTATGAATAATCGCCGGTTATTATTAATAATTACCGCATGATTTGGTAAATGTGATTAATACGAGGTCATTTATGTGTGTATAAAACTAAATAGGCGGCTTAGTGCCAAATTATATTAATATAATGATATCAAAACGTTAAAAAGTTTGGCTGTACACGAGCACGTACACAAGATGTTGTTCTCTTTTATGAAATTTGTTAGTACTACGGTTGAATTATTAAATAATCACTGTTAAATGTGATTAATTTATCACTTTTACCGCGACTGTCGGTAATTATTCATAATAACCGGTTATTATTAATAATTTTCAATTTATCACATTAACCGTAACAGCTATAGTATGTAATACTAAATATGTTAGCCTACAATTGAAAAAAGACAAAGGCGGACTGTGTTATCCTACAGTAGATGTCATAAAAATATGCGAAATTTGTGAAATTATATTTCGTAGGAATAAAGGATTTTATAAAAAAAAATCATTTAATAGAGCTAATGCAAGAAAGTCTTAAATACTGTTTAGGATATCCTTTTTTCTCCAAGACTTCACATTTTAAACAACAAACATTTCTTGACTGTCACTATTCGCTCTTAGTTAAAGCCATAAGTTTAAAGTATCTGAAAGTTCGAATACATTATGCAGCTAGGGTTGCCAGGCGTCCGGCTTTAGCCGGACATGTTTGGCTTTTTAGGGACTTGTCCGGCCAAATATTGCCTTGTCCGGCCTGTCCGGCTTTTGTTAGGCTTTTTATTTGGTTGCCGCGCCAGGCGAAAGTCGAGCCACAGAATCATATAAAGCGCACGCATCAGAATGTTGGATAGTAACCGATGATGATAGTACTCACTCATGAACTGACACTAATTGCACCCCCCCCCCCCGGTCACATGTCCGGCTTTTAGGGTAAAATGTCCGGCCAAATGAAGCACAAAGTCCGGCTTTTGTGATTTTAGACCTGGCAACCCTATATGCAGCTAAAAAGCTTTCAGAAAAGTCTGACATCGTCAGGAATTTTTATAACAAATTAATTTTGTTTAAGGGTCAGTGATACTGATTAAAGTATTATATTAAAGTGGTTTTTTATTTAAATCCTCAAAAACTCAGTTTAACCTCTAAAATATAGAAAAAAGCTTGCACGCACACGCCATCAATCAAGTCCATCCAGTTGTTTAAGCGTAAAAAGGTAAACATACATACATACACACAAACTTTCACTTCACCTTTATAGTAATACTTACTTACTAGATTTTGCGCCTCAGTTTCACCCGCAGCTTACCTAATGAGTTTTCCCATGGGAATTAGATACTTTGGCGGTATAAAGTAGCATCAGGGTGAGCGTAGCTTTCTAATTAATTAAAAAAATATTCCTCACCTATTTACCCCTAAAATCAGGGTAATTTTTAACGTAGCCAATTTATAGATGACCCACGCTGAACTGTCCCACCAAACTCAATGACAGGGGGGCGCTACCATCGTTCAACTATATGGTTTCCAACATGGCAAAAATCGGAACCAGCGATCCGGTATAGACGGTGGCGCCCCGCTGTCAATGTCATGGACAGGACAGTTCAGTATTTTGGAACTATATATACCTCTATTCTCTATCTACGGTATCTGCCATAGAGAAAAGTAATACATAGGAAATAGAGAGCCCTCTCTGTCAAATTTTTGAACCTACTAATTGACAGCCTGGTGTTAAATTCCCTGTACTTAACCTACGTACGTAACGCTCACATACATACATAAAGTCCACGCACACATACACACAGTTCACGCACACATAGGCCCTCATAACCTTCAAAGAATTATTGTTTTTATGATGTACAATGTAGAATTTTTTCAAATCCATTATTTTGATAATATTTATCTTTATGGTGTACGTATTGTATTATTTTCAAAACAATGGATTTGGAAAAATTATACATTGCACATGGAAATGCAAATAAACAAAAACTTTTGAATTTAATTATTTTACTTTATTTATGAACACACATAATATTATACACCAAAAGCGTCTTTTCGCAAAGTTTTCAACAACACTAAAAAGCATTTGCACATTGAGAAAACTCAGATCACTTGTGAACATAACAGAAAGTTTCTTCGCGATTCACGAAGGAACGAACAAAACTCCGATGATACGAACCAGAACAGCAGCAGGTACGAAGGAATGAACTTGAATTTGACTCGACTCTTCAATACTTTAATAGGGCCACAGAACACTTAAATGATGGCTAAAAAAACAAGAATGCATTTAACATAGCAAAAACAACACCGGCCATTTTGGAGGAAAAACAAAGTTGCCATATGTTAAATAGTAATTTCTACTACTCTATTATGTAAATTATAACAAAAAATGTCACCGTTCAGTTTTAAATTAAAACAAATTAATTTCATTTTAAAAAAGTTTTCACATTGTATAGCCCGACCAGGAACATAAAAACCCTCACCATGTTGCGGAAAACTAATGGTACTAATTTCTTTTAATGGCAACAGTAACTGAAAACTTCATTGACATGTCATCTTGCATGTCAGTCTATTGCTGTCAAAGTGTAAACAAACTTTATTTTAAATGTGCGCAATTGATTTTGTGAATTAAATTGCTAATATCTTTTTATAGTCGTGAAAGAAAAGTGGTTCACAATGTGTTAAAGTATTTGTCGAAGAGAAATATAGTTCCAAAATACTGGACTGTCCTGTCGATGACATTGACAGTGGGGCGCCACCGTCAATACCGGATCGCTGGTTCAGATTTTTGCCATGTTGGAAACCATATAGTTGAACGATGGTAGCGCCCCCCTGTCATTGAGTTTGGTGGGACAGTTCAGCGTGGGTCATCTATACTAAGGGTTTGGACAATATTTTCATTGAATAATGTTTCCGACAAAGGTTGTCAAATTGACTGACATGTTTATCGTATAGTACAGTCCACTATGAAAATTTGCTGTGGTTTGTTTCAACTACCTATTTTAAAATTTTTTGTCACTTTCGTGTTGAATTTTATGGAATTGGGAAAGAAGTACCGAGTTTGAAGCGTTCATGAGCAGACATTGCAGTTGACTATTCAAGTTCTGAATTTGATTATTGATGAATAATAAAATAAATCCTACCAGCTCGATTGATGGTTTTTTTAATTTATTTAAACCAGGTTACCTATAATAATTTTTTTTCGTTAACTTATGAAAATATCAAATTAGCCCGTAATCCTGAATCCTGATACATAAAGTTAGCCTATTAATTTAACACAGGTACGACTGTACTCAGTGTTGCACTATCAAATGCAATTGACGCGCCTCTATGTCAGGGTTTTTATGTTCCTGGTCAGGCTATAATTAACAATATTCTCAAATATATTTTAATTAAAAAAAAATGAAAATATGAAGGAAACAGTGGTGGGTCTAGACAAAGTGCGAATTATAATCGCAAACCAGTCGCAAAGTGGTCGAAAAGTCCCTTTTTTGTATGGAGTTTTGACGGATTCGATTTTCGATTCGATCAAAAAGTGCGTTTTGTCTAGGGGGGTGGGTCTAGTCAAAATGCCATCGCAAACCAATGTGAAGTTTTCACTAGTGTCAGTCGCCGCGTCACCAGTGATTTGATTCGATCGGAAAATGGCAGCCAAAATGCACATTGAACCACCAACGACGCGGCGATATAAAAGTTCATTCAAAATCGAATAAAAGTTAAAAAATGTCTATGACTTTGCGATTGTTTTTACTTTTTCTAGCTTTTTTTTTTAAATTAGTTTCTTCCTTCTTTCTGCTCTCTGTTTACGTCTATGCTTCGCTGTCAAACTAGCTGTCAAAACGACATCGCGATACGGATTTGTCAAAACAGCTTTAGGGTGGGTTGCACCATCTTAGTTTAACTTTGACAAACGTCTAAAATCTGTCAAACTCCATACAAAAAACACCGGTTAACGTCATAGTTACGTTTAAAGTTAGGTGGTGCAACTCACCCTATTGGTTTTCGATCGAATCCAAGCTTATCACCGGGGTTTTAGTAATCGCAATGAAAATGGCGGGTGTTGCGATTCGATTCGATTTTGATTGAGTCTTAAATGCATGTTGGCTAAGCCTTTGTATGGGAAATTTCAATCCAGTCTTTCGATTATCGATAGGTAGGGCTTTGCGATTCGATTTTTTGCCGTTTGACTAAGCCTTTTTTGTTATCGACCTCTTTTGCGATTTGTTTATTTGTTTGCGACTGGTTTGCGATGGGTTTGCGATTTTAAAGTGCGTTTTGACTAGACCCGCTGGTATAGTTCCAAAATACTGAACTGTCCTATCGATGACATTGACAGTGGGGCGCCACCGTCAATACCGGATCGCTGGTTCCGATTTTTGCCATGTTGGAAACCATATAGTTGAACGATGGTAGCGCCCCCCCGTCATTGAGTTTGGTGGGACAGTTCAGCGTGGGTCATCTATATCTGCCATCAAATTGACGTTTCTTCTTTGAGTGCACAGATGAGACAGGGTTTGAGTGTGCTTTGCATTTTTTACTGTTTTTTCGTTCCTGATGCTCTTCTCGTGCATTAATTAATTTTAAAGATAGTAATTGTGTAGTAATTAATATTTGTGACTTGGTATTTCGTTTTAATGCCACCAAGAATTCAATTCATGTGTGTAACTGGATTTAATATAACGATAAAATCACTATTTCCTGCATTAAAATGTAAGCATTTGCTTAGTTTATTGTTTAATTAAATCAAAAATAGCATCAAGTGTGAGATACGTACATACTTATATGAAATTTTATACAATACCTTATCCCTAAAACCATTTGGTTTTGGATCAATAAAAGACTTTTAGCTAATGGTTATTGCAAGTGTGCCAGGCTAAGATGTTTTTTTTTGGTATGTCGTTGGTGCCAGGCAGTATTTTGGGTTCTTCATGTTCTCCACTGTGTTGTGAAGTATTGCTGCCACTGTGTTGTGAACATGTACTGGTTAAGAGTGGGAAATCCGTAATAACTTTGTGATTTTATGGCCAATTACTTCACAATCACAATCAAAATTTATCTTTATTTTATTTACCTGGACAAAGAATATATTGGTACTTGCAAAGTTTCTACTTGTATTGTGTATATTACATATTTAAATGGGCAGTTTTTACTGCTATCTCACATAAACTTTAAAAAAGAGGCTTACAACATAGCCAGCAGCCAGCATTCTTCTCAGCACTGTCCCTTTGCTGTCCGAAACAGTAGGTTTGTCACGAAGCTGTCTACCAAAGAGCGTTTTATGAGCCTACTTGCAAAATAAATAAATTTTTGAACTTGAATTTTTAGTCATATTATAATGAAATCATATTAATTGTTTTAGAAGAAAATGAGTACTGCGGAATGCCGCGCTTGTCTACTGCAAGTGCAGACTGGTGAGCTGCACAATTTATTCCACGCCTGGAACTCGTCATGGGCAGGCATGAAGAGTACAATCGCCGAAGACTTGTCACTATTAACTGAAGTACAGGTAATCACAAAATTAATTGAATGAGGGTTTTTGCGAATGAAAGATCTGCTAGATGGCGGGACGTGGATGTGGGGTCTGACTGCTGCGTGATTGGTGGATTTTGTCATATCTGTCAATGTCATGTCAAAAATAACCAATCATGCAGCATTTGGACCTCGCGTCTACGTATTGCCATCTGGCGGATTTTTCATTGGCGAAAACCCTCATTTTTACAAAACATTATTGCTATGAAATTATGATCTTATTTTGGGAAATAATGTTCTTCACAATGCAAATTAAAACATTTCCCTTTTTCCCACTGTCATTTAATTTTTTTCTTAAAAGTTGCCCCTCCGATAAGAAATAAATGAATACCAGCAATACCATTAAACAGTAACATCATCCATCTTCATCTACTTACCATCTATTTACATGTACCACTTTCAAGTATTAAATGATTTGATTTGTTTTCATTAACAGTTTTTTTGTGCATTGTTGATAAGAACTTATGCTCAGTGGTAGATAAATGTATAGTAAATAATCGATATTATTTTTACAGCTTACAGAAACGGACAAACATTCCAAAGTCATATGTACATCGTGCTGTGAAAATTTGATGAAGGCTTGTAAATTTAAATTGCTGGTGCAAGAAAATGACAAAATGTTAAGACAAAGGTGTCCTGAAACGGAAAATCAATCAACGGATAAAGTATGGCCACAACCGATACAAGTAGACAAGAGCATCACCGGCGTATACAGTGAGCCTTTGCAAGTTGAAATAAAGCAAGAAGTGTTGACGGATGACGAGAATATGACAAATGGAGATGAAGGGTACAGCAATGTTGACTGCCTTGACATGATTAAGATAGAACCCGAGGAAATTGCAGCGCCAGTCACAAACGGTAAGTGTTTTCTTTTATATTATTATACCTCTACTTTTCCTATTATTCAGTGTTCTATTATTATTAGTTAATTTAACTTTAAAATTAGTTAATTACAATAATTTTACTCTGTCATTACAAAAAAAGACATTATAAAAAATATATTATTATTAACTACTCTCCTTTTTGGATTATTTTAAAATTGATTAATTACTATTTTGATGCGAAATTTTCTCATATTCAAATTTCTCATGTTACTTGTTACAGCACCATCATCGTTCCGTGTAACAGACATGAATGGACAAGAATGTCTGGAAGAAGAGGTAAGTTGCTAAAAATACTGTTGTTTCCTTACACATTTTTAGCTTGGAGGCAGCTGCAGCATTCTTTGTTATGATTTCACAGGTTTTTAATTTTTTTTATTGCTAAAAATAATATTATACTATTTCAAAGATGTTACAGGTAAAAAAACATTTATGAAAAACAAAAATCGCCAAAATACATATAAGTAAGGTCAAAACTGAA
Source organism: Ostrinia nubilalis (assembly GCF_963855985.1). NCBI lineage: Eukaryota > Metazoa > Arthropoda > Insecta > Lepidoptera > Crambidae > Ostrinia > Ostrinia nubilalis. Next base: position 14,829,371 of record NC_087089.1, on the reverse strand, counting down.
ATTCAAATACTATTTATTTGCACAATTTTTTGAATAACCATTTAATTTTGATGAAAATTGTTCAAATAATTTATAAAATTTATTTACAAAAACAAACTGATTCGAGGTTATTTGAGCTTGTGTTTGAGTCATGGCTTCAAATTGTCACAACCATGAAATGTTTGCTACTATGGTCGTGACCATTAGCCACGGTTGTGACAGTATAAATGTTAATGGGGATTTTTAACAATAAAATGCTGAACTTGTTAAACAAAACTGACTTCAAGTTTTCGTCATAATAACTAATTATGTATGAATAGTTAAAGGTATTAATATTTGGGTACTTGCATTAAAATTTCTTAAGAATAACCAACTAACCATCCAGACCCTCCTCTAGGCAAAGTAAATGTAATGTATTTGATATTATTTTTATCAGATGCCTCATAAGAAGGCGGTTTCTAAGGAAGAAAAAAGAAAAAGAAAGAAAGAAGCCGAAAGATTACGACGAGAGCGCATCAAAGCGGATCCTGAGATGTACGAAGCTGCAAAATTGAAAGAAAAACAACGTCGGGAAAAGCGAAAAGCGGAGAACAGAATAAAAACCATTCATGATTTAACGCCTCAACAGAAACGTGCTCAACGAAAGGCGTGGCAAGAATGTACAAGGAGACATAGAATGAAAAAACAGTTAGTAAATGTGAATAGCGATAATACTCTTCCAAAGAAAGTCGAATCTACAAGGACAGATGATAAAATAGGCAGCAAATCAAAATGCATCACAAAAGACGCACGATAGTACAAGGAGAACGTCGAAATGACGACATAGACCAAAACGAATCATGATTGTTGTTGAAACAAGAAGTTTTAATGCAAGTGTATACTTAAGTTTTAATTCAAGTGCAATCTTTCAACTATAACTAACATAATTGTGTATATTTCTTTCTTTTTCTTTTCTCCTTTTGTGTATTCTGTCTAAAGTCTGGTCCGGGAGCACGTAGAATTTAGTCCAATGACCTCAAGCTATCCATCCTTATCGTTCGCGGGTAATTATGTTGCTGTCACGCTCGCACACTCACTGCGGCCGCCCGTCGCACAGTCGCGACAGCAATAATAATTACGCGCGAGTGATAAGGATAGGTAGTTTGGGGTCATTGGACAAAATTCTACGTGCTCCCGGACCAGACTATATCTATCTATACATGTATCTATTTATTAATAAGACGAAAACTTGAAGTTAGTTATTTTTGACGCGTAGCGTTGTATTGTTAAATTAGCATAGGCTTAATATAAAAGAACTAATATCAAAATAATAACATAATAGAAGATATTTCAGCTTTTTATTATTATACTAATATTTCCATAACCTAATTTTAAAAAAACTGTCGCAGTTCCGAATAAATCACTTAGGTGATTTTGACCACAGTTTCTGTATAAATAGTGCCAATAGAACTTTCAATAGAAACGATTTTCCTTTTATTTTGACATGCGTTCTCAGGCTCTTGAAAATCAGCGTACGCGCAGTAAGGCAAAATGATTTTCATCCCTGTTTTAGTATAATAATGTAGGGCAGTCATGCAGGGCTAAATACGAAACGCTGTTTACGTAGTTTCGGGTCTATCTGTCACCGTCGCATACTGGCATCTCGCTTTGCGTGAGAGAGATGGCAACAATCGAAACTTCGGATGACGTTTTTCGGAGTAACCCCGCTGAGAAGAATCATAATACGCGTACTGAGAAAGTTTAGAGTCGATGTTCAGCAGTAAATAATCCAGAATCCGTGCCCACCCCAGAAAATCTTTAAATTAGAAAAATAAATCTAAATACTTAGGACACTAACCATACTTATGGTGCAAACTTTTTTTTTGAAAATTGTAATTTGTCATGTGTTTTATAAAATAAAATAAATCTGGGCCTAATTCCTTCGTCAATTAGAACCAGACAGAATCCGCTCGGTTATCGCACATGTCTGCTGAACCAGGCCTTAGGCATTTGGTGCCAATGCGTTAAAAAAAAGAACGGGACCAGCGTGAACAACCTATTTAAGAGAGCTACCGTATTTGCGCTCACTAGTTGGCGCCACTAGCGAGTTACAGGATCTTGACAGTGGCGCCAACTCGTGAGAGAACTGTATTATCTTCTTCTTCTCTTCTCACACGCGTAGGCAGCAACGTAGTGTAAATCTGAGTAGAAAGTTGTTTTTATGTAATTGACGTTGCGCATTGTTGCAAAAAGAAATTGTACTGTGCATTTACCTGTTATTGAATTGTTACAGCTTTATCAATAACATGCATAATTGACATATACTTTTTCTTTTTGCACAATCAGGATGAACCTTCGGTGGACAAAACGGATCGGCCGGTCCAAGACAAAGTTTCAAGTGCTGATGCGTCTAAGAAAACTGACGGCGTTACGAAGGCAGCTGCGCCACTGACACACGCTGATGTGATGGTAGCAGTAGCAGAAGCACTGTCAAAACCTGTAGAGGTACGTAAAGAGGCACAAAGAGTAACGCCTGAAGTATATCCCTACGAGGTCGATCTGACAGTCTCTCCAAACTCTCCTGCGACTAACGATACACACTCTGAAAATGCCATCAGAAATACGGCTAACAATCCAGGCCCTATAGTTGGAACAGAACCAAATGCGACATCAGTTACCCATGTTCAGGAATCAACACAAAATATTGATGGGCAAAGTAACACAGAAAAACAAACATCCGTTGATCGTACGAGTGGAGATATATCGAACGATGCGGCATGCGAAAAAAGAAACGAAACGATATTAATTGAATTAGAGCCAGTATTAACTTGTTCCGATTCCGATGTTGAAGTTATACCCTCGACGGTGACATCTCATGCTGGACGGTTAACAGAAATCAATACGAATGACTCGTCAGTACCTACCCGTTCAAAAATAAACACAGAGGTACCATTATTAACTGATCAAAGAGGAGTTGAAACTCTAATACAGCGAGTGATAGATGAGAATGTTAAGGAACTAAAATCACATCTTAAGGACGAAGAATCACAATTACTTTCGCCAAAATCAGAGCCCTCAGATGCCAATGACAATTTTGAATTTGAAATGATTTCATCAAACAAAGAACCGTCATTCGAAAAACTTAAAGCAAAAGCTGTACCGAAACTGACATCAGAGTCCCAAAAAATATTTGCTGAGAACACAAACTATGGGTTATCCCAAAAATTAGATAGCTTATCGGAGACAGTAGCAACGGTGATAGAAAATCAAAAATCCTTATCGGATACACAAGAGAAAATACTAGCACACGTCATGGGGATGAGTTCACAATTCGAGCAGTTCATGAAACAGTCGCAAATGCAAACTTCGCACCTTAAAACCAGTACACGCTTGGATCCATTCATTAATCGTAGGACAAGTAATATTATACCGCTACAACCACTGCAAGTTTTTGAACAATTCAAGCCCATCAGTAATCAAGAGGAGATCGCGGCTTTCGAGGATTCCTTGAAAGATGAAGCGTTTGGCGCTGAACTTCGGAGTAAGTTGCTACCCTTATGTGCTTCGGGGAAAGGGAAGGCCATAAGCAACGCTTACGTGTACCTGGATGTGTTGTTCGAAAGAAAATTCCTCACTCGATGTTCATGGAGCGGTGGTTCACGCGATGACAACACAAAGCTGTGCTTCAAATTTTACAAGCGCACTATAATTTTCTTCTTCTCTCTGGTTTATACGACTGATCAAACGTTCACTTTCGCAGAGTGCGAGGAATTTATTAAGCGGGTTTTAAGGAATTCCAACAAACGGGAAGCTGCTAAAATGATGAGAGCTTCCACATCTAGACGCAGAGGCAAGAGGCGTAAGAAAATGGAGGAGTGTGACTCCGACGATATGTCGCAAGAGATAGATGAAACCCAGTTCCTGAATACGTTGATCACTGCTTCGGGCTACGAGGAGACTGTGCGGGAGGATGTGACTTAATTTAGTATTAAATCCGATTCTAAATTCCATGAAAATTGATGTTTAAGGCAATCATGTATGTTAAATTTCTATATTTTATAATATTAGAATACTCATAAGTCTTTAAATAAGCTCCATTTAAAAAAATATTATATTTATAAAAGTGATTTTATTATTTACTAGCTTTTGCCCGCGGCTTCACCCGCGTGAAATTTAGTTTGTCACATATCGTCATTAATTATAGCCTCTATGTTATTCTGGGTTACGATCAATAATACTGTAAAGTTTCTTCAAAATCCGTTCAGTAGTTTTTGCGTGAAAGAGTAACAAACATCCAGACATCCACAGAAACTTTCGCATTTATAATATTAGTAGGATAGTTTAAAAATTTTACTATACCTAGTATTAAAAATTTTAAGCGTGACTTTATTATTTTAATTTTTTTACGACTGTTTAGTAATAGTAAAAGTTTATGTTAAATTATTATATTATTAAGTTATAATCCCTAAAAAAAGGTGATATTTATAAATAGAATAGTAGACTCCAGTGAGTTTAGTAGTTTCTATGCAAACATCGATGTTAGTAGATAATCTTGCTACTTTATAATAATGATAATTGTGATTCAATACCTATTAAATAATGAAAAAATATCTTGTTGTTTGAGATTTACATTAGTCTTACAAAAATATTTGCCTGCCTGCACTACGTCTTCAAGCCCGTGGTCGCCATTCGAGAACTTTACACGCCCCAGCGGCCATCAGCTCTACGAGCTATGTGCCCCGCCCACTAAAAATCGAATTGCCTAAAGTTCGTGGGTTCGCCTGGTCTATTCCACTTTGATCACCTGGCTTTGATTACCCAGGTGATCAAAGTGGACTCCAAGCGATAATTTGGTGTCCTTTGATCACCCATGGATAAGATGACCTGGGTGATCAAAGTGGACTTCAATTGAATTAATATTTTAGTTTCCTTGGATCACCTATAAATAATTTACACCTCCTCTGAATAGTCACATGTAAAATTGTTGTACTCACATTTGATTAGTAACATTTCTGATATTTTATAAAAACCGCAACAAACAAATTGGACATGTATGTGACTATTTAGAGGTGTAATTTAATTATAGGTGATCAAAGGAAGGCCTTTGTCCAGCAGTGGACGTCTTTCGGCTGAAAGGAACGAACGAACGATCAAAGGAAACTAAAATATGAATTAAACTGGAGTCTACTCTGATCACCCAGGTCATCTTATCCATGGTTGATCAAAGGACACCAAATTGTCGATTGGAGTCCACTTTGATCACCTGGGTGATCAAAGCCAGGTGATAAAAGTGGAATAAGACCGAACTTTACACTGCCCCAGCGGCCATCAGCTCTACGAGCTATGTGCCCCGCCCACTAAAAATCGAATTGCCTAAAGTTCGTGGGTTCGATTCCCACCTTAGGCCCAGAACAGACGATGAAACGCAACTGCAACGAAACTGCAACTGCTAGTTACTTTTGAGTTGCATCTAAGTTTCTGCCATAGCGTCCGTTGAGAGACCACACATGACGCGACCAGTTTGAAACTTTCAGTTTCATTCATCAGAATCAGAAAGTTGCAGTATCGTTGCAGTTGCGTTTCACCGTCTGTTCTGGGCCTTAGACGATTCCTCAGTTGTTGGCAGAAGACTATTCTAACGTTGTGCCCGCCCTCAGTTCCTCCAAAGCGTGAAAGATGAGCCCCTGAGCGAGCCCGAAGACGCCGAGTCGGCTGCCGACCTGCCGATGGACTGCCTGCTCTGCGCCCGATCCTTCAACAGCGTCTCGGGACTTAAGGTGAATACTTGAGACAAAGACTAACGACGTAAAGCCGAGTCCAGACGGGTGTAATGTGTAATATAATCCACCGTGTAATGTAATACGAATTCTAGCATTACATGTAAAGTGCCGCCCATACTATTTCAATTACATTACACGATACATTCTATTACTCGTTACACCTGATGGACCCGGCTTTACCACTAAAAGTGAGCTGTGCATTGCTATGGCCCTTATTGAGTTCTAAAACTAATAGACAAGTTGTTCAGAATAAAAATTGTATCACAAAGCGTGGTCTTTAGCCAGTCACCTAGCTTCAAACTACATGTGAGCATAATGCACACGTAAATTAATTACGACGTTTCCTGGGTCATCGTAAGTGTTAGTTTGACAATTATAATGTATTATGGTACGATTGCCTCTTGCTGGTTTGCAATCGAGACTCTTTGATGGCAATGTCGTGTTTAAAATAATATTACATTTTTTAGGCTCACGTGATAGCGCAGCACTCATATCAAACTGTAGAGAGGCGAGCGGGAGACGCCTCGCCGCACCAGACACAGAACAACAGATACGTCTGCGTGACGTGTCGGAGAAGTGAGTGTAAAATAAGTTTCATTTACATATTAAGCAGTAGTTTAAACTACAGAGTTATGTCGTATCGCGGTGGCTTCTTCCCGCATTAAATGTATGAAACCAATCCCGTTCTTATGCGATAGGACCGCGCCCTGTCATTGGTCATTGGCCTATGCACGCGCAGTGATCGCCATCGCTGACGCGATCTACACGCGTTGCTTTGGTTGAAGCTTAAGACTCCTAAGGCTGGGTTGCACCATCTTACTTTGACTTTTACAAACGTCAAAAATCTGTCAAACTCCGTACAAAAAGCACCGGTTGTCGTTATAGCTACCGTTAAAGGGCTTATTCCACTATTCCCCGTTGATAAGTGAACTTTTTGTTCACTATTCCCCGTTAACGTTAAATTGGAACTTATAATGGGGAATAATGAACTAAAAAGTTCATTAATCCCCATTACGTTCAAAATAAAATCCTAATATAACGGGGATTAATGAACTTTTTAGTTCACTATTCCCCGTTGACGGGGATTGTCAACGGGGAATAGCGGAATAAGCCCGTTAAAGTTAGGCAGTGCAACTCAGCATAAGAGATTAGTGCGGTACTGACATTTATTTTATTTATTTAATTCATAAAAAGTATGTCAATTGACTGTGGTGCTGGTGAACCATATGAAATGATTTCTTTCTTCCTAGTATAAATTAATGCTCAATTGTTTTATTCCCAGCGTTCGTCACATCTACGGATCTAATGGTGCACGAGACGTGCCACAACAAGCACATTTGCTACGGCTGCAGCGAGCAGTTCGACTCCTTCGAGCAGCTGGCCAACCATCGCCGCCGCTGCAAAGCGCTGTCCGGCCAGGGCGTGACGCGGCTGAAAACGCTGGAGGACGTCAAAAGGTTCGTTCGTTTCAGCCAAATTACGTCCACTGCTGGACAAAGGATTTCCATAACAACCGGTCCTGCGTTGCCCGCATCTGAGCTCTTCCCGCGACCTTCACCAGATCGTCGGTACACCTAGTGGGGGGCCTGCCCACGCTACGTCTTTCGGCCCGTGGTTGCCTCGAGAATTTTTCTACCCCAACGGCCATAATTTCTACGAGATATATGTCCCGCCCACTGCCACTTGATATATTGGCCTCTTTGGTTTGCCTGCGTCAAAAGGTATCACCGTTATTTGACCAACGGTAGATGACTGCAAAATATTTAACCACTCATTTAAGAAAGCTCTTGGCAAGTCTATGAACAACTTGGCAGGACAATGAAGGTTTCTGATTATTGCCACCAGATGGCGCCACTTTCGTTGTCAAATCAAATCATTTATTTGCATTATTGATTTATGCAAGTGTCAGGACCTTAGCAGTTTTTTAAAACTATTCCCACAGTGTGAGTAGTGAATAGGCATCATCTGGGCAAGCCCGCTCCACTGTAGACCGCAGATGCACCCGTCCGATAAGATTTTTATCATAAGCAAGCCTATACTAAAGCCCGGTCCATGAGCACGTAGAATTTTGTCCAATGACCCCTAGCTACCCATCCTTATCGCTCGCGCGTAATTATATTGCTGTCGCGACTGTGCGACTGGCACCCGCAGTGAGTGTGCAAACGCGATAGCAACATAATTACGCGCGAGCGATAAGGATGGGAAGCTTGGGGTCATTGGTCAAAATTCTACGTGCTCACGGACCAGACTATACATTAAAATTATCTAAAATCTAAAGGGATTGCATTACAATATCAACTTTCTGTTTATTCTGAACAAAGTAATCTTGCGGTTATTTATTTAAATATGATTGTATTTTTTTCAGGCCACAAGAAAACACTCTAGTGACTGAACTAAAAATAGAAATCAATAGCGTAACCACGTTAGCAGAAAACGCAGAAACATTAACATGCCCACAATGCAACGAAGAGTTCAGCGACCCATACTACATGAAGATACACCAAGAGGTTCACCATGTGAAGCAAGAGGTCATGGAAATAAATAACGGCTCTGCCCCCATGGAAATAGAGGCGTTGGAAAGTATATTCAATGAGGAAACGTAGCGTTGGGCTGTATGATCCCTGTGTGGTTTATGTTTATGATTTTTGTGCTGATTATGTTCGGCCGAACCAACGCGTGTAGCCTGCTTGTGAGGCGATCAGACGTCGTGTATGAATTTGTAGCAATGAGTTCAAACGTGTCCTGTCTACACGCGACGTTCGGCGATCAGTGGGTCTAGACAAAGTGCACAATAAAATCGCAAACCAGTCGAAAAGGCCAGAGGCCTTGCTTTGTATGGAGTTTTGATGGATTCGATTTTCGATTCGATCAAAAAGAACAACTTTGGGTCTAGACAAAGTGCACATTTTAATCGCAAACCAGTCGAAAAGTGGTCGAAAAGCCTTTTTTTTTGTATGGAGTTTTGACGGATTCGATTTTCGATTCGATCAAAAAGTGCACTGTCTAAGAGGCCTTGCTTTGTATGGAGTTTTGATGGATTCGATCAAAAAGTACAACTTGTCTAACTTATTATTTTGACGTTTCTGATTTTAAAATGGCGGAAAATTTTCATGGGAAATGTCTGAAACGCGAACGCAGAAGTGTGAAATACTTTTGCACGCGCAGCGATCGCCATCGCGCACTCAGGCTGAACGCGTTGGTTTGGCCGAAGCTTTATTATGGAGTTAAGGTCTTTATGACCTTAGAAGCCAAAAATAGACTTTTAGAAAGTGAAAGTGGTAAATTTTTATGAATTTCATCGATAAGCAATTGAATACGTGGTTTATTAAAAATTATAAAAGTACTTATAAGTTAGGTAATCGAATAGAATGAATTTTTAAATGGCTTCGTGGTTACATGTAAGATTTTTAAGGTTGTATTTATTAGAAAAACATGATAGATGGGCGATTTGAAGAAATCCGGAAAAATTCATCACACAGTAGATTTTTTGTTTTTATGAAAAATTGCAATCCGATAATGTAAAATAGTAGTAAAATCGGTTTCTACAAGGAATACCTAGCCGATTTGTAAGAATAGCCACAATACAAAATGTATGAATTAACTATTCGTCCGGAACATAACTGGCAGGCAAGGGCGGCTCTTACAGTCTGAAACCAGGACCCCGATTGCGCTAATTTGTAATTTCTCCAATTCATTTGCGTTTCATCTCTAGTCCACACTCTAATAACGCTCCATTTTTATTCCAGCTGATGGTCAATTCGGTATTGCGGTGAAGTTCACGTGCAAACAAAGACGAAACAACGGATTTAAGCACTTTCCATTAAAAGTCCGAACACTTTTTCACTAAAACAGCGAATGTTCGTGAAGCGTTTGACTTGCGTATGATATAAAGTACATAGCTTTCTGTCAGCTTTTAAACTAAGACGCAGTATCGGTCCGTTTACGTTACAACTTCGTTTGAACTAGCTATTAAAGCGACACCGCGATATGAATTTGTGCAAACAGCTGATTTTCGTTCGTTGTCCAGTTGCATTGCAATTTAGCGCAATCGGGGCGCAGGACTGATACTAGATACAAACACAAACGCAATAGAAGAAATGGTGCTACGATGTTGTTGCCTGTAGATTTTACGGCTTATTCCCACTACTTGTACCATGAATTACCTACTAGTATTTATAGTGACAATTTTAGTAGAAATAAAAAGAAATTTTATTGGCGAATTCTATCATCATAACCAAATCTCATTCCAGAGTGACAAAATTGGATGATAAATTAAGAAAAGTCACAGCATACTTAGTAGGTAATAATATGGTATGATTAGTATTTATAAGCCGAGTTTTCAATAGAAGTTACGTACATGTATAATAATAGGCCCGTATTATAAGATGATGCTCAATATTCGACCAAACGAGCATCGTATCAAGCATGTGATTTCAATATCGATAACTTCAAGCTAGTCTCTTAAATTGAGTATTGAGCGTCATTTTAAAATACAAATCTTGGGATTGAGATTTTTGGCTTGAGCGTGCTTATTTTCTGATCGAGTACGAACTTTTCATATTAACCTTTTCAGCGCCACGGTCTTCTATAGAAGACAAACGTTTCCGTGCCATGTCTATATAAAAATAAGTCGGGTTTTCCTTCCTGACGCTATAACTCGAGAACGCACGAACCGATTTCCACGGTTTTGCATTCGTTGGAAAGGTCTCGGGCTCCGTGAGGTTTACTAAAAACCGAAAAATTCCACGGGGGCGAAGCCGCGGGCGGAAAGCTAGTCTTCTATAAAAGACATTTTTTTTTAAATTATTTTATGCGTATTTTTACGATTGCCTACAACCCTAAACTGACATTTATAATTAAAAATAGGGGTCTTTGTTTATTTTCAAAACAGTAAATAAAAACTTACTGTTCCAGGCGCCATAGCTTGGCGCTGGGGACACCGATTTTGATATGGGTTGCGAGGTTAAATTTTTCCTTGAGTAGAATGACCACGCTCAAGCTAAAAATGACATAGTTGTTATCCAATTCAATCATGTTATCACTGCTATTACAATATGACACCAATATTTATAAGTAGATATGTATTTTTTCATCCCAATGTAGTCGACAGCATAATCAGAATATACACCTATTTTTATAGCAAAATAGTACGGCTTACAACCACGTAAGTGCCAGTTTAGCTTGAATCCGTACTTTGACTAATTAGAAAATTGTACATCAAAATAAGGCTTGTGTTGAACAAATATGTTCGTTGTATATTGCAGACTTCCTTGTAAATATCTTAACTTTTTTAGGTAAATATTGAAACTATTGTGATCTATGTAAAAAGTCTAGTGCGAGATTATTAAACTGTTGCCTAATGCAAATGGTATTTGTTTTGTAACTTTCCCCGCAAAATGTATACTCGAGTATGAATTTACACGTAACATAATAACTATAGGAAAGGCGCTTACTGAGTCAGTGCCTGAGGTATGGAAGCGGCACGGGAGGAGTGACATACACAATCGAGAGCTACTCGTGTGTGTTTATTCTATAGACGCACATATAATGGTTTTAGAGATAAAGCATTCTGCAAAACGTTACCCTGGCAGGAAATGCAAAATCTCGAAAACCTGAAGACGCACAAATCACACTTTCAGCTCACACATTAGAACAAATATAAGCTATCTGCTCGTGCACAGTTTTTCTCTTTCCGATCATTAGTTTAGAATTTTCCTGCTAGAACAACGTTGCTCCAGCAGGAATCTTTTTTTCGTTTTGTACCAAAACGGCAGCACGCACAAATCTCTAATTCGGCGCACATTTACACCACGTTTGGAACTAATTATACGTTCTACTCATATCACTCTAGGAGCTACTTTCCAGCTGGAGTAACGTTCACATCTGAAGCATATTTGAAGTTTCGCTGACGTTTGACGTACCTCAGGCGCTAAGTCTATACATTAATATCAACTTTCGAGTTAGGTTTACAAACAGATTAATCAAACAGATTCAAATAAAATAAAGATTTTATTTATATTATCCAACAACACGTGGTTACAGTACACATTTATTTTTGTGCTAATATTTATGAGAAATACACTATTCTATTCAAGACGTGTGACACATTTAATTACCACGCTTATTATTTACGAAAGTATGTTTTGAAACATGTATATTAAACAAAATAATACTCATGAATACTTGGAGCGTTAACTCGTTGTCTATCTTACTTGGTATACTAAAAAGCTGCAATTTTATTATTTAAAGATATTAACCATTTGACAGTCCTAAATCCCCTTTGAGTGGGTTACAACGAGTTACAATTGTTTTGCTGTAGTCTCTTGTGATAAACAAATGAACATCAGCAAAACAAGTGAATATGGTGTCGCAAAACAAAAGGGGGGTAAAAAGGAATTTCCTTCGACCAAGCGAAATAGGCAACGGGTTAACACAATATATTTGTAAGGACCGTCATAAAATTCAACAAAAATAAACATTTCACAGCCGTCCCAGTCACATAAAATTACAATACATAATATTAACAATTTTAAATGCATTTTGCATACATTTTGTTGTTTTAGGGAAAAAATTAGGGCTTCTACTTATGTCGAGATCATGCTGAATCTGCATGGAACACGAATCGTGTTAATATGAAATTTTAAATAAATTCTTCACTAGATTTTATAGATATATGTAATTTTACTTGTATTTTATACCTCTTCAGGTGTGAATTTATACACATATTGTTTATAACATGCAGGTACAAACGGACTCTAAAACTGCAAGATGGAACTGCAGTTTATACACGAGATTGTGCAATTTTGTACCTTACTTCATTGAAATTAAAGTTATTTACAAAGTCGATTCAAAATTAATCTAATCGTCAGTACTTATATTTTGTGGGAGCGGCATACATAATACTATAACACTCATAGTGTGATCTATTAAACATATAGGACAGAACATTCACTAAGGCGTGCCGAATGCAAACATTGCCCATTTTGTGATTTGTGGCAGTCACTAGATATTGTATAATATGTATGTATTTACAACAAAAAAAAAAGTATCTAAGTATGTTTATATCCGTTGTCTAGTACCCATAGTACAAGCTTTGCTTAGTTTGGGACTAGAAGCGTAGTGTAAAAATGTCCAAGGATATTTATTTATTATCTCGTACTAGTTGGTAGATGCAAAAAAGGTCCCACTAAAATTTGAATCTTACAACCTTGTATTAAGGTCCTTACCCAATGAAAATTATTAACTGGCCATGCCTCTTAATAGTCAATTTAAAAACAAAATGGAATGGTGATACGATACTCCCAGACGGGGTCCTAAAAAGAAAAATGTCGACTGGTTTTTAACTTGCGACTGCCACAACAAGGGCATATCTCACACCCATTTAATTCCTATTTAATTCGTTCAGTATACGCAGAATATACAGGAACAGATTCAAGATATCCATGTACAAGTTGATGGTGGCTAAGATGTATTCTTCTGGGGAGAGTTGGGTCATCATCTGCTGTGTGTCGAAGATCAGGAAAAGACTGAACAGGACTGCTCCAGTTAAGGACAGAGCGATCTCGAAGAGGGAGCTTTGGATGAATATCTGCAGGATACCGCCCACGATTAGTACGCAGAGGCCGGCGACGAGTCTGAAATGTACATAATAAAAAATATGATAGGGGTAGTGTATTAATAATTCTAAGCTATAACTTCTCAAAAAGAATACAAATTATTTTGCTGGCGTATTCTCGTCAGTTTCATCGATTCCTAAAAAGTTTCAAGTAGTTATTATCTAAGAAAAATCATATAGCTGTTTAAAATATGTACTGCAATATCTTTTATCAATAAGTAATGTCATAAACGCAGACTACATAGATCACATTATCGGGACAGGGATATAAGTATGTTTTAGCGCTACGGCAATGCATTTCGTGGCTTGCTAAAATCATTAACATTGTCATTTCAATCATAGCGTTAAAACTATAACGTGCATTCTTATTTGTTAAAATCCCTTGCCGTGTCGTCGTGATAATGAGCGCAGTCCCTTGGAAGATTGGATATAAGTAAGTAGCTCACCCATATCCAATGAAGGAGAAGTCACGTTTGGTGTTGAGCGTGTACAACGTGAGAGCGAAGACAACAGTCAGGGTGATAGCAAGTGCTTGCAGCACCACCGCTGTGTCGCAGTAAGACACCACCACGCCGATGGAGTATGCCTGGACTATGGTCTGCGGAGAAAAATAAGCATTTACAATGTTAGCTCTTATGAAACATTCTTTGCTAGCTGGTGATTTTGCTGTTATTGGCTTATAGCTGGCATGGCTCTGATTAGTCCTCATTAATTATTTGGTGTATAATGTATAATTTCATTCATAGAAAGGTATAATAACCTTTCAGTTATCTCTATCCTGCTTTGCAACAGAGGGATACATTTTAGTTAAATTAGTTGTGGGCACTGGGCCTTTATTATTGTATGGGGCAATAAAATTATAAACAAATCAATTTTGAGAGAATTAATAAATAACAGTTACTTCGCAGAAAACCTGCATCTCAAGTAGGTACATAAATTGATATGGTTTAACATACATGTACGTGATTTACTCCTTCCTATTTATTACAATCACTATCATCATTCATCTGTAATCAATACTTACAAAGCCAGCCAGCAAGTAAAGGTTAGCGGGGGAGTCTCGGCGCTTGGCGATCAGGGCGAACAGCGTAATCATGCTCAGGATAAACGCGACGAACACCATCCAATTGCTGTGAACATTGTAGTTTTTTTAAATATTACTCATTTGTTTTTGCACAAATTACTAATAGTCCCGTAACCCGTTAGCCCCTCGTGCTAAGCTAAATATGCTTGTGTCACGAGTGAGCTCACCACAATAGTCGAGCGGCGGCTGGATTCGAACTTGCGTTCCCCGGATCACGAGTCGGATAGCCCAAAAGTGAAGGCGTCAAACTCGAGTTTCCAGGAAACAATGCTCAAACCTAGCTGCCACTGGTAAATTTAAAAAAATACCAAACATACATTTATCTATCTACTAGCGGCCACCTGCGACTTATCCCCTTAGGGGTGGAGTTTCGTAAAATCCGTTCTTAGCGAATGTCTGTCTGAACCCTTTAAGGAACCTACCTGCCAAATTTCAAGTTTGTAGGTGTTATAGTTTCCGACATTTCGTGATTAACCAGTAAGTGGTATTTCCCATTTATTTAAATATAAGAAGATAGTGGTGAGACCACTCGTCAGACTGAATACTTAAATAGAAAGACAGGGGTCTTAACGCGACACTTATTAATGAGTTAGATTATGTACGCACGGCTTGAGAAAGTTTAAAATCTTAGATTAAATACTCACTTCTCATGTATAAACCCCTGCACCGGTTTGACGAGCAGGAACACGCTGGCGATGGCGGTGGTCGCCAGTAACTGCACCGTGAGCAGCCCGTACACCTTCCGCACGAAGCCCAGCCGGATCTCCTTGTCCGCGTTCATCACGTTATTCCGGTAAGCGAAGTCATCCTGTTGACAAGCACAAAAACATTTATATGTATCCCAAAATTCAATGATAAGCCGGTGCCGTAAGGCAAAACGCCGATAGTGATGGCCCGCGTTCCGGACTCATATGGCTATCGAGGGCAACGTCAGGTTTTTAGTGGGTAGGCCCTGCCCTTCTGGCAGGGAGAACCCCACATAACCCACTAGCTGTCCCCGCGGCTGGTGGGTATACAAATTAATGTATTTTCCTGACGATGAAAAAAAAAAGACACAAGAACATAAACATTTATATGTGTACCAAAATTCAACGATAAGTCATAAGGTGGAGATAGTCATGACTACTTTAGGAAAAATAAGAACGAAAATATTGTGTAAAAAAATAATTTGATAAATTTTAGTAGAGGCAGACAAGCAAAAAGATGGGAGGATGATATCCGCGAATTAGCAGGTCCATTATGGCCACAAATGGCTAGAAACAGAGAAGCATGGAGATCATGGGAGGAGGCCTATGTCCAAGGACAAACTGGAGATAAGTGCAGCTAAATTGTAAAATGAAAATGAAATGTTGTAAAATACCTTGTAATCCAGTAATAAAGGCTTATATTATTATTATATTATTATAGTAGATGTTATTTTAATTTTTTATTTTACATTTCTTAGGATAACTTACAGCTAAATGTTACATTAATTACAAGTTTCCACCTATAGTTGGGTCATTCCATAAAAATCTGTACATTTTCGACGTCATTTTGTCCGTAACTTTTTTAAGATGCTTTTGAATACTTTATTAGTGTAAATTATAGTTTATTAATTAATTATGTTATGTCTAAAAGGGCCAGTCACTTTATGCTTTATTTTAGGAGAAATTATAATTTTCAATTTTTTCATACTACATTACTCCTATATGACTTCTAATAAAGTGTAAAACATATAACCTTAACATTTATAGATAAGTTAATATACATAATGTAGTTGTTTTGTTATTATCACTATATAAAAAACATCATTCCCTAACTAGTAATTTAGTCCCAAGTGCCGTTTAAAGCTAGGGCCTGACGCTCTAGGGACTGACGATTTGGAGTAAAACTTAACACAAATGCAGATTAACTTTATATTATAAGATGCTCAATACGATGTGCCGAAAATAGCCAAAAAACCACACGTAAATACTATTAAAATATATACAATTTCCTATTGTAATCAATAAAGCTACTCAACTAGGGACTGACGAAGTGACTGGATTAACACATGTTTCCGCAACAACTGGCACGTTTGCACTAATTCAAAAAACGGCTACCGCAAAGCCAGTATGGTCTGAGGATAACTTCGTATCGTACTTTAAACTCAACTAAATGTCATTTATAGCCTGACCAGGAACATAAAAACCCTGGCATAGAGGCGCGTCAATTGCATTTGATAGTGCAACACTGAGTACAGTCGTACCTGTGTTAAATTAATAGGCTAACTTTATGTATCAGGATTCAGAATTACAGGCTAATTTGATATTTTCATAAATTAACGAAAAAATATTATTATAGGTAACCTGGTTTAAATAAATTAAATGAAACCATCAATCGAGCTAGTAGGATTTATTTTATTATTCATCAATAATAAAATTCAGAACTTGAATATTCAACTGCAATGTCTGCTAAGAACGCTTCAAACTCGGTACTTCTTTCCCAATTCCATAAAATTCAACACTTAAAAAGTGACAAAAAACTTTAAAATAGGTAGTTGAAATAAACCACAGCTAATTTTCATAGTTGACTGTACTATACTATAAACATGTCAGTCAATTTGACAACCTTTGTCGGAAACATTATTCAATGAAAATATTGTCCGAACCCTTAGTATTTCTCTTCGACAAATACTTTAACACATTGTGAACCACTTTTCTTTCACGACTATAAAAAGATTTTAGCAATTTATTCACAAAATCAATTGCGCACATTTAAAATAAAGTTTGTTTACACTATGACAGCAATAAACTGACATGCAAGGTGACATTATAATGAAGTTTTCAGTTACTGTTGCCATTAAAAGAAATTAGTACCATTAGTTTTCCGCAACATGGCGAGGGTTTTTATGTTCCTGGTCAGGCTATACTCTAAATACATATTAAAGCGCAAAATTATAAAATCAGTGCGTGGCGAGGGAATGACGCTAAAAGCTGTAGACTCTTTTTCAACTAAAGAAAATCAAATTATTGTTTATTGAAACCGCAAAATATTAATAGAATTTGGTGTAATATACATTTAAATAGATTATTCGTTAATTAAAACAAAGGATAAAGTTGATGTTTTTATAAATGTGGGTCCCAAAACACAAACTTTTGGAGTACGGACATGCCTAGGGAATGACGTTTTGGGTCATTCAAAAGTAATTTAAAATAGTTTCAAAAAATATAAATGGGTGATGAATAAAGCACATTGCGAGCTGTTATTTAACAATTTTGGAATAAAATATTAACAAATATTTCATGTGAAATGTGGCGCGGACTAAGAGTTGACATATTTTTGTGGAATGACCCAGTTAGACAATTTTATCGCGTACAGAAAACAATGTTAATTGAAATTCATGCTACTATTTAACGAAGAAAAGATTATTAAATTTTGTTTAAACTGGTTGACAGGGGTATTGAATAAGTCCAGTTCCATGTATTACTATGATAATATCACCTAAAATGGATAATGTTCCACATTATTCAAAATTTTCATATAAACATAACTACAACAATTACAATGGTGTACTCAAATGTAGGTACTTATGACATCAGAAGTCTACTTACATACATACATACTTAGTATGTAGAAGAAACCAACAAGACCACAAAATATTTACTTAAGACAAGGTTTTCCTTCTCTGTTCTCTCCTTGAAGACATTTTTTCCTTAAACATACTTATGCAGGGAAAGTAAACAGTGGTAAAACCTGCACAGATTATTAATCTTGACCTAGAACTTAATTATTATTAGTTTATTATAGGAAAATAAGCTAATTTTATAGTCTAATGTGTGAAGTAGTTAAATAGAGATTAATTTGGTGAGTTTCAAACAGCTGTTTCAGTATAGCTAAGTATTAGGGATAATTACATCATAATTTATTCATATTCATGCTAGTCTGTTAGTTGCCTGTTACCATTTGGTTTGACAATCAGGACCTTTCAACATAACTATGTTGTGGATAGACACAGACAATGTCACATCTACTTTAACATTGTAGTATTCTTGCTATAATAGAAAAAAAATAGTTTTCCTATAGTAATGCCAAGTGTACCATCATTTCATAAAATTCATTTATTTTTGCAAATAGGCTTTTAAAAAGCACTTTTACAAAAGGTTTATGTAACTAAATAAACAGTTATACTGAAAATAGCATAGCATTATCAAAATAAATCATGTAATTAATTATATCATGGCATGATAATGTTTAATCTAAATTACAAGACTACTAGCTTTCAGTATTTGATTGTTTATAATTTCACTAACTATTCAATGCCATGATTATCTTTCAGGAATAAATATTGAATGGCTGATAAGAGCTATAAAACAAATTATAAGAATGAAGTTTTTATCTATTTGTTATTCAACGAGAAGGAACCTTGGCATTTTGCTTTCACATTAAACAGGTGCAAATAGTTAAAAAAAATGAGCGATACATATGACGTGTAAAATAAAATAATACGAAAGTAAACGATAAAGCGTGACAATCATCTAAATATATTCTTTTGTCGTGCTAATGCTGTAAAAATAATGTAAAAACGATCGTGCTACGTGACGAAATATTACCTCAATGTTTTCTTTCCCACCAAGTTCACAGTCCTCCTGAGCATACATTAGGGGAATAGAAGCCATGATTTATAATTTTTAGCACTTTTAATCACTAATTACTTGAATTCACAGCTGAATTATCAATTAAAAACGCGAAGGATTTCCCCGTTTACGTATTTTCCATTCAATGACACATGTCAAAGAATGATAATGACAGATTTGGTATTGCCATAATAAAAAAAACTTGTCTATGGCTAGTCTGCAACGTAATTTATGCTGTTTTTAAATAACGTTATTTGAATTCAGCTTAATTTCTTGATGTTCACGATCTTTCACGATGATGATGATGACGCTTCACTTTCCAACCAAGAAGTTCTTTAAACCTACTTACCTAATTTGCCTTCATAATTATTATTATTCATTTCTACCACTTCAGTTTTAGTATGTAAAAGTACTAAATTTTAGTTTTTCCCCGTTTTCGATACCATACCATCACCATGTAGGTAAGTAGGTACGTTTGCAAACATTTGAGCGATTTAATAACAACAAACAATTTGTCATCCGAGCACAGACTCGGAGCAAATAGTGAATTTCACGTTAAATTGCACCACGTACAAAATGCATGTAAAATGCATAGTCCAGTCAATAAAGCATTATAGATGGAAAACTGTAGAACACAATTTCTGACTTCAGGACTTTATTTAGACTAGTTAGTAGGTGAACATAGCAAAAGTCCCCGCCCTTAGCCCTTGAGCCGGCGGGGAGAGGGGGGTTTAAAGGTGCCACTTTTCGGTTTTTCGCTTAATCCTCGGAAACTATGCGCCCTAGTGACATGACTACTATGAACCAAAAAAAGCATATTAAATTTGCTACAGGTGAGATGGAAAAGTTTTTCTATAAATTGTATAGTTTTCGCGGCATCTGCTCTAGAAGGTCTGTAATATTGGAAATTTTATTTTTATCTTACATGTTCCCATCAGGAGAAAATCGACTAAATCAACATTGAGCAATCATTCTAGACATGCGGGAGCATGTTAAGCCTAGTTCCAGGGAGGGGACTGCACCGTGCGTATATTTAGACGAACTACTTTGAGCCATTTTTGACTCCGCATCACTCAAAAACTACTGTGCATTAACACTTGAAATTTGGTTCATGTGTTGAGACTTGCAAGATATACATCAGTTTCAAATTTCATAAATATGCCTCAAACGGTTCTTTAGGTATTGACGTCCAAAAATCTACATGTCTGACCTATAGACCAAATTCTAACCACTTCCAGATGACCTCGAAGGTTCAAATTTGGCATCCAGAAAGGTAGTTATGTAAATACAAAGGAACAAATAAAAAACCAGTAAATTTTAACATTTCACATGTGATAGATAGATTTTAGTGTTCTAAATGTCGATTTTTGAACGTCAATACCTAAATAACCGTTTGAGGTATATTTATGAAATTTGAAGCTAATGTATATCTTGCAAGTCTCAATACATGAGCCAAATTTGAAGTGTTAATGCACAGTAGTTTTTGAATGATGAGGAGTCAAAAGTGGCTCTAATTGGTTCGTCTAAATATAAGCACGGTGCAGTCCCCTCCCTGGAACTAGGCTTAACATGCTCCCGCGTGTCTATAGTGTTTGCTCAATGTTGATTTAGTCGATTTTCTCCTGAAAGGAACATGTAAGACAACAATAAAATTTCCAATTTTACAGACCTTCTAGAGCAGATGCCGTAAAAACTATACAAGATAAAGAAAAACATGACGGTCTCACCTGTAGCAAATTGAATAAGCTTTTTTTGGTTCATAGTAGTCATGTCACTAGGACGCATAGTTTCCGAGGATTAAGCGAAAAACCGAAAAGTTATACCTTTAAACCCCCCTCTCCCCGCCGGCTCAAGGGCTAAGGGCGGGGACTTTTGCTATGTTCACCACCTAACTAGGCTAAATAAAGTCCCGAGGTCAGAAATTGTGTTCCACGGATTTCTCTCTACACCGTCGTTAAGGCATTCATTGACTGGACTAGCAGGCGACATTTCGTAATAAGTTGCACTAGACAGAGATATGAAATAAAATTGAGTTAGCAGCCGACCGCGCCCGTGCTGAACCGAACAAATCAGGTTGCGAGAAGAAAATGTATTTATCCAGTAATAGAATCATGGTGGAATCCAGCTTGAAGCGGCTTTATTCTCTATTGAAGTTCTTTGTTATAGAACTGGGCATTTGTTTTAAAGTAGTGCGTCGGTAGGTATTGACTGTTAAACATATGAAAGACATTCGGAAAAACGTCTCAACTTCTGCTAACTAATGGTCATTATCGGTGGTAGCCACAGTAAACTAATTAAGTATGAATTAAGTTATCTAATCTATACTATCTATACTAATATTACAAATGCGAAAGTAACTGTGTCTGTCTGTCTGTTTGTCTTCCTTTCACGCCGAAACCACTGAATCTATTTTGATGAAATTTGGCATAGAGTTTGAGTCCCGGGAAAGGACATACGACAGTTTTTATCCCGGTTTTTGGAACAGGGACGCGAGCGATAAAGTTTCTCTGTGACAGACAAAATTCCACGCGGGCGAAGCCACGGGCGGAAAGCTAGTTAAATATAAAGATCAATAGGTACCTATCGCGTAAAAAGTTTCACTTCGTCCAACTCAATACCTACCTACTGTTTGTTTAGAAACCAACTAATGGCCACTCCGTGCTTATTTGCTTTTATAATGCTTACCTAATAACCGCTTTTATAGCCGAAGCCCGCAATAAATCCTTTTAATTGTCAGACGCGAATATCCAGGTTAAACATTGCCTGCGTTAGTTTGGTTCGACTATAATGGCACTGGAGTTGGCCGTTATTCTACGATTATGATCACAGGTAAGTAGGTATTGGGCAAGAGATTGCACATTGATAACAGAACAGTTGAAAATGGACAAGGATTAGATTTTAGTAGCCTAAGTTACGTAGAACACGGAATTAAGGATAGAAATTATTGTCCTTTAAGAAAAGTGAGAAACTTAATTGGCAAACTGGCAAAAGCTGTAAATTGCTTATAATTTCCCAGAAGGATACCCAAATCAAAAACACTAAATATCATGCGCTCATCAAGTGAGAGTGATGTTAAGCCGTTTTTATAATTAAATACTTACTATCCTAGCTTTTTGAAGACTCTGTAGTTATCTGCGTTGGATAACTGTCTGTGTGAGAAGGTACTACTACCTAGTTTGACCACTATTCTGGTTGAATTTTTGGAGTTATTTTAATGTAAGTTTGACATTATATTCGTCGAAATCCGTGGAATAAAATTGTAAATGAGTCATAGATTTTATCATTGCGTACATCTATGGCTAAATTGCAGAGCGAAGAGCGCTTTTCGTAATCCTCATTTAGCTGCAGACTAAATAGAGCGGCACAGCTCTTGTGGTCAAGCTATACATAAGGAGATTTACCACAGATATGCCCGTTTTCACCATTAATCCCTATTTTTTAAGTGACCCCCATGTAAGCAAAATTCCTGTTATTTGTTACCATAGTCACTTAAAAAATAGGGATTGATGGTGAAAACGGGCATTAGTCTCACATAGATAGTACTGCCGGCTCCATAAAGTAGAAGTGGCGTTACGTCGCTGTTCAAGGCTGCGGTATGCCTAGGGCGGCGTTATAGCAAGGGGCGCGGCTGTTTGCATTATACGTCGTTACGGCTTTGCGGCTTGCCTTTTTACTCGATCATGATAAATGAATAGTGTTGCCAGGTGAAAATTCTTGCTAATGGGTGCTAGCCCTTAACCTTGTTAAGACTTAGGTAGGATAGTAGGCGCTACATCATGAGTGGTGTTCTAAGATTATATTTTTTCCGATAAGTTTGTATTCGAATCTAAAAACTAATATCGGAATCTAAAAATCCAAATCCTTAGATAATCGGATTACAATGAATTTAACCAGAAAGTATGACGACTCGCTTTCGTCTCCGCTGTTTTTCTAATTATTAAAATGTAACTTGTAAGGCTCATCATCATTGGGAAGGCCTATGTTCAGCAGTGGACGTCATTCGGCTGAAACGAACGAACGAACCTTAGTATTAGTATTACCAGTTCAGTCCTTAAAAGGCTCTTACAGTATCTAGGTTTACCAGCCTTCGAGGTAATGCACTGGAAACCATTCCCCATCAACGAGTCATTACCTAGCTCTCGCACATAACTATAAACTTTTACTAGCAGTAATTAACGATGCCTCGTATGACGAATGTGCATCCAGCCTTTATTTCCCACCAGGGCGGCGCCACTGTGAAACAGGGAAAATTATCTGTCTACAGGCTACGCTATGCTAGTTTTTTAAAATCAAAAAAATCAAAATCAAAAATATTTATTCAGTTTAGACCACAAGTGGCACTTATGAACGTCAATAGAAAATAATAAAAAAAGAAAAGGTAGCCCTTATGGGGCAGTTTACATGTCTCCTTATCTTTTGGGCCCTACCCTACCCTAGCCCTACCCTTTAGGGTTCCGTAGCCAAATGGCAAAAAACGGAACCCTTGTAGATTCGTCATGTCTGTCTGTCCGTCCGTATGTCACAGCCATTTTTTTCCACAATGAACGGTCCTGCGCTGCCCGCATCCAGGCTCTTCCCGCGTCCTTCACCAGATTGTCGGTCCACCTAGTAGGAGGCAGCCGTTCCAGCCCGTGGTCGCCACTCGAGAACTTTTCGGCCCCAACGGCCATCGTCTCTACGAGCTATGTGGCCCGCCCACTACCACTTGATTTTAGCAATTCTGCGAGCTATGTCGGTCACTTTGGTTATCCTGCGGATCTCCTCATTTCTGATTCGATCACGCAGGGAAACTCCGAGCATAGTACTGATTAAGTGCTATTATTTTTAAATGCTTTCCAATCCTGATTTAAAAAATAGGATATTACCACCTATCTGCTCCTACATTTAAAAACTTCGGCATATAATATAAGTACTTTAGGTTTCAAGGAATTGAAATAGAAATGGAAAAACGTAACCCTCCTTTTGGCGCAGTCGGGTAAAAATATTAATTCAATATCACAAACACATACCTAACCTGCAACAGTTTTGCAATTGCAAATAAATGTAAGTACTTACCTAAGTACATGCTATAATGATACATTCTGAAAAATCCATGGAGGATTTTAGTAACGTCACGACACTGGTCTTCCGTGGACACCCAATTGGAGAATTAGAAATACTTAAATAGATTTAATTTCATATAAGAATCCTTTTGAAATGAGATGGCATTCTCATACGGTCAATAAGTATAGGAACTGCACAGTTTACTGAAGTTATTAAAGTTTATGCATAGTATTCCTACCGACCACTGTAGGCCGTAAATTTGCCACGCCAAATTGAGCGCAAGGCTCTGCTTTGATGGAGAGACTGACGACGTTTTTTGATTAAAATGTACTTATCTAAGTACTTCATGTTATCCTGAATCTAGTATTATCTGAAGCATACGAGTATAATCATCGCTATTGAAAACCATTTGACGGAGTTATTAAAAGAAAGTACATTTTTTATCGAAACTTAAAAAAACTTGTATAAGGATATATAAATATACATTTTCATATCCATAAACAAGTTCGTAAACAATCTTTCATCCTCTATTTTACTTGTTAACATACATAGTTGCTGTGGCAAAAAAAGGAAATCGTCTTTTCGAGCGATTCGTAGCAAATGCCAGTCGTGAAGCCCTGTGATGCTACGCCGTAGCATTTCCTATACTTCGTAGTATTTCGTAGTTCGTAGCAATTATTGTGTATCATATAGGTATACACAGTATGCATGTTGGATAATTATTATTATGTCCGATTTATTTTAGAAGTAATTCCTAACGTTTTCAGTGGGGATTCAGTATGTTAATTCGAATTAGTATACGAGTAGGTAGCTACTTATTAACCAATTTGAAAGGCACTAACAACTTAATTTTACAAAAAAAAAACGATTTAGTTTTAGACTAAAATTCCATTTTAAAATTTTTTGTAAAATCGGTGTCAATATGGTCAATAAAGACCAAAATTGTAATACTGTTTCTTGTGACTTGAGCCATGGATGTAGACAGCCGAGGGCCCATTGTCGCGTTGGCTTCTCGGAAAATTTAATTAGAATTCCCGCGAAAATTTCCCCCATAAAGATGTTCCAGATAAAAGAGTTCGAGAGAATAGGCGGGGGACTACCCTCAATGTTGTCTTGGGGCCATACTTGTGAGGCGCTTACTTAACATTTGTTGAGTTAGATTTGGAAACTCACAATATGCCTTCCCTTTTAGATATTATCAAGCCTTATAGATGTTAAATTGAGATATTTGTCAAGGAAATAATAACGATTTGACATTTGTGATAACCAAACACTCATCTAAGTATATCTATAAAAGTGAAAGGTTTCTTACTCATCATGAAATCTCAAAAACTACAAGCGCTAGGAGTCTCAAATTTTGCGTGGGGGTTCTTTTTAGAACGTAAGTGCTTACTAAGACGGAATTTTGCAAAATTCAACCCCTAAGGGGGTAAAACGGGATCCATGCGTACGAAAGTCGAGGGCGGCCATTAGTCACAAATCACATTGAAATAAAAACGACGTTTCTTAATTCCTTATTATTAAATCAAAGCATGAATTATTTACTCATGTTATATTATGTTTACACATTTGTCCATAGTCAGCCTTTTTCCAACTCTAAATAAATCGTGTTAACTGCCATATTATATTAACTACCATTAAGTTACTCGCGAAGTAAAAACGAGCAAAAGTATCAAACATTTATAAAACTAAACATATCAATATTTCCTACCAACTTTATCAGAATAATATCTCAAAAGCATGCATCGTATTTTGTAAGAATCTTCCGTGCAAGCGAAGTGTTATTAACGTATTCTCGATCGCATCTGTAGTAGGACCCCGCTGATATTTATCAATAATTGAAAACGTTTGGGGGTCTATTACCAACGCACCATCGAGACTGGTTTCGAAAAAATTGCTAAAAGATACGAATTCTTCTTAGCAATAGAGCTGAATTTTGCTTAAAACTGATAACGATTGGTTTCGCGAGGCGGAATGGCTTTACGTAGTACAGGGGCCATCACAAAAGCGAGAAAGCCAGATTTAATGTTGACGATTCTATAATGATACTTTTTGCTTAATGCTCTTTGCTTTATGGCTTTGCGGATGGGATGCGAGTGGTGGGAAAATTAAGAAAAAAATCAGGAATCATTTTGAATTTGAATGTATTAGTAAAATCCAGGTTTAAAGTTTTCTTTTTTTGATGGCTTACCTGTTTCTTGCCAGTGTTATATTGTAATGATGGCAGATGATGCAATTTTTCTGCAAAAATGACAACTCTAATTTCTTTGACGGGTTACTAGTAGTTTCGCACGATTTTCCTTCGCACGAATGTGCGAAACGTCCCCTTTCAATAACAATTTTTTTTTAGTAGGCGTTTCGCCCGGATGTATTAAAATTATTAAAATCACACGCGAATCGACTCTTTTTTGAGCTAGTAGTATGCGATTTCTAGTTCTCAAAGGGGTCGATTCGCACCCGTTTTTAATACTTTTGATAAATCCGGGCGAAACGCCTACTAAAAACAATTATTATTGAAAGGGGACGTTTCGCACATTCGTGCGAAGGAAAATTGTGTGAAACTACTACTAACCCAAAAATTAAAATTACATCTTATTTCTACAGTAAAAAAAAAAGATTGTGTACACTGTGTTTAGGTCTTTTCTGTTAAAAACAACTGAAAAGTTTCCAAACAAAATAGTTTACCCAAGTTTTAACCGTAAAACATTTTCATACGGCGCAAAATCACAGACAAAAAACGCTATGTGGGCCGCATAATTACCAACGTTGTATCGTTGCCGCAATGCGTCCGATTGCATTCGCACTGCGCAGATTATAACTGATTTCGATATGCTAATACCTTTATGGCGGGTA
The DNA here is from genome assembly GCF_963855985.1 of Ostrinia nubilalis. Classification (NCBI taxonomy): domain Eukaryota; kingdom Metazoa; phylum Arthropoda; class Insecta; order Lepidoptera; family Crambidae; genus Ostrinia; species Ostrinia nubilalis. The sequence goes on along the minus strand of NC_087089.1, from coordinate 14,802,443 downwards.
CAGTCGCGACGAAAATGGAGATGGAAATACGCAAGTCCTGGTGTCACGTGACTTGAAACTATTTTGAACTGCGTCAAAATTGATAAGATTATAACATTATAATCAGGAGTTTGCATGTGAAAATGCTTAGATACTTAAATCAATAACCCGATTCGTCTTTTTTAAATCAAGATCGAAAATGTGTAGGTGCCTAACAAAATATCGAATTATCGATGACGAATGAACGTCAGATTTATTATGGCACAGTTTAAATTTTTTCAACACAAGTGTTGCAGTTTAAAAGCATAAAGTTATTAAACCTAGCCGAAGGAATATTAACTTTATGTTTCAGTTAAGTATCCTGTTGAAATATAGAGAACGTCAAAAACAACATTTGAACCTTTTTGTACTCGTCTGTACCTTCCTTTTCTCATTGCCGATTTGGGTCATCAGGGTAATATTAATTAATAAAGCAGACCGGTCATTAGCGACGATTGCGGAGAGATAAGGTTATCGAGCTGTCATGGAGGATTTATCATTAAAATCATTAAAACTAGGAAGAGACATGCATGGGAATACATACATTAAAATGCCTTGAAGGAATTCAAGATGCTAAGGTCATCCCAAATAGCACAACAGGGCTATATAGCGGCCGTCATACTTTTTACCTGGGTTCTGAAAGCTGTATAATAGAGTCTGTTAACAGAGCTTCTTCAGCGGTTATAACTCTTAAATGGGCACAAATCCTACCTTTGGTTGCCCTTTAAATGTTTTTGCCATAGAAAACAAGAAAAAACAAATTAGGGATAGAGAAAATCCGTCAGCACAGATAGCCGCAGGCAACGCAGCCTGTCCGGGATGATGACCACGTCAACCTGACCTACCTCGCCCCCCACCACACACTGACCAATAGAACCCTCCCCCGGATCTAATGAAAAAACAGGGGTCAACGGAAAATGGCCGCCCTCACGTGGAAAACACCGGCATATACCGGTCAGATTCAATTTAATTTCAGAATAGAGCCGTTGTTTCATTCGTTTGAATTTCGAATTGCATTGTCCATGGCCGGTGTTTAAATGCGTTGGACGAGCGAGAGGGTTGCCAGGTTGTCTCGCTCTTGTGACGTCAGCAAGGTGTTGACGCGGCCCATTTCCATTATTTAAATTAGGATATTCTGAATGCGGTTCGGCCTACGGACCAAGCAGGATGATGGATGTGAGGAGATTGTTGCAATGCATGAATGTGAACAAGCGTTGGAAATGTAGTTATACCTAGAAACCTATTTATTTTGTCACATACATAGCCAAAACCTGAAAAGGAGAATTGTTTATGAAAAAAAAACTTGAAAAAAGCATTTCTGATTCAGTTATCATCAGTTCTATAAAAGCTAATAATATGACTTAGTTGTTAGACAGTGTGTCCGACTTCAAAAAGCTATGGACTCGATTCTCGAATGAAGCATACTCGTATGTTGCGTAAAATCAGGTAGGATGAGCAGCCGATTCGATTTTCCTATTGTGATTCATTAAGCCTTACTTGCACACTATAGAAGAAGAAATGCATTGTACTCGTATACTGGACAAATAAAAAATGTTAAGGGATGCTAATTAAAAAAGCAGATGGAAAAAATCACAAAGTTGTTTAGTAGTAAACTCCATGAATATGTAACATTAAGCATTATAATACAACTTTTTCCAAATCATTAGAATACGAACTTTCACTCAAGTCCTGCATTGAAATCGATCTTATTTACAGTTTTGGACAGCTTCCAACTATAATTGCGGTACTAACGACCCCGCTATCAGTATATTGCGGTAACACGCCGCCCTCGTCAGCCTATAACTAGGTAAGTGAAATGCATAGAGGTGGGGCCTCACACGCAGCGAGTACCTATACTTTATACCTGAGACGCACAAACTTACTGGGACCAGGGGCCACTCGGGCAGATTATGAGCTAAAAGCGGGAAGCAGAAAAAGCAACTGAATAAAGTTCAGGTTATTATAACTTCGCTGTCCGGCCGCATGAACACACAGGCCGTGGGCCACGGTTTGTACATCCTTGTTTTATACTCTGGGTGGGACTTATTGTAGAGGTACCTACAAACGCGTACAGTATCGATACAGCATCGATATAGCCGTAAACTAACGGCCTTTTTTCTGGTGGTACGCGTACAGTACGCGTAGGCGTAACTATTATGGCAGAGGTCTTAGGTTCGCCGTTCGACTCCCACACTATGCAAACATTTGTGTGCATCAACATTTAAATATTTTTTTGTATTGGTCTGGATGTTTCATGCATTCTTTGCCTCAATCAGGCAAAGAGTTTTAGGCCAATTCCAGGTTTTAGGTTTCTCCTCCTCCGCTGTAAGAGAGGACTCGCCTCAACTGTAAAATGAAAAGTGCAATATTTTGAGCGCCGTGTTTACACCGGCAGTTAATTAACCTACCCCAATGAATACCGTGATTTATTTATTGCAACACATATAGGAAACTCGGGCGTAATAAATATGATGCGAATATGGAATGGACGGATGCGCCTGATGGATATTAATGGACACGATAAGCCATTAATAATAGCAAACTACAGTTTTTATACCATTTTCGTAGTTAATTTTGATATCGAAATTCTTATCGGAAATACTGACTTTCTCTTTATTGTTGTCAATTTATTATTGTTGTTATTTCATGACTAATTGACCCTAAACTATGTATTATCATTATAATTTCAGCCTATGGCAGTCCGTGGACGCAAATAGTGCCACATCTTCTTGAGGTCATTGGTCCATCGAGCAGGAATTCAATGAAATTTGATAATTATATTAAATCTGTTCAAGCAATAATATAAATGAACACTATACGTTAACATTCAATGTCTATGAATTTTTGTCCTCGCCAGGATTGCAACCCGCAAGTGCAACTGGCTTTGTAGTCCAGTACGCGAACCACCAGTCCAGGACCACCTGAAGATGACCATATTTTAGTCCTATTCTTATGAGAGGTACATAAAAAAAGACTTATGCTAGATACTCGTACCTAGGTAACTTTTATATTTCCTGAACTACTGCACTAGATCCCATTAAGGTCTAAACAAGTACAGTTATTGCCCTTCAAGGAATGTCTGCAGTAGGTATGTAGGTATGTAGGTAGGTACAAAGCTTCCATAACAAACTCATAAACCCAACTGGTCGGATGACCTCAACACACGGCTCGAAGCGATACCAAAGAGTGTCGAACGAGGCCGCACCATAGACTAAGTAGTGTACAGAGGAACTTCTTGAATTTATACGGGACTATCCCACCTTTCGTTCCTACCATTGCAAATGCTGTGTAACCAGGATCTAAAACTTGACCGCCCATTCCCATAAAAAGTAATACAAACCCAGCCAATGAAGGTCAAATTAAAATTAGTCCCGGGGAAAGATAAACTGTCATTAAACCCGCAACGGAATTAATTACAAAAACATAGAGTTGTAAATAGATTGAAAATATTTAATATTTTTTCTTTTAAAACAAATGGCGTTTACTGCTGGACAAACCCCTCCTGAAATGAATTCCACAATGACCGTCCTATGCTGCCCACATTTATTCTTATACTCGATCGAGGCAATTGGAATAGTCAAGGAACAAAAACAATTACTTAAGACATATTTTTTACTGTACACACGGCCACAGTGTTAACTATCCATTTCCGTTTTTGCTCTCGCTCTCATCAAATGGCGATTCTTTGCGATAGAACGAGATGACATGATCGGCAATGGGCGGTTAACACTGTTGCCGATAGTACAACGTGAAACAATGGACTTAAAACGGACCTATATGAAGTTGTTTCTCTGCATCTTTTGTATTGAATGTCGGGTCGTAAAAGTTATAGGTGTTGTCTATTGCACTGGAAACACTGGTATGAATATTTGTTTTATACTTCTGAGTGGTTATTCCCTTTAAAGCACGGTTGGAAAGCTTCATAGTCAGAGAACTAGCACAATAGTTTAGGCTAAGTTGCACCATCTAACTTTAACGGTAACTATACCATAACCGGTGCTCTTTGTATGGAGTTTGACATATTTTTATCGTTTAGTCAAAGTTAAAGTAAGATGGTGCAACTCGGCCTTAGAGTAATCTATATTAATAATTTCGTCAAGGGGTACGGTAGACTGGATCGAAACCTTATATGAATAACAAAGCATAAAAAAATAACGATTTTGAGTCGACAACATATATCCGCAAAATTCGGATAATGGAGAATTTCGTTAAATTCCGATGGCATTGACAAACAAACCGCTGTCGCCATCTTTAGTAGTTCACCATCCACTCACTATGCGATCAACGCCAAAAGCTGGGTTGTCATCGATCCATAAATAAATGGAAATCAGTGCGTTTCGCGATTTTTATGATAATATACTCTTTGTTATGTGTTTTTTCTTTAAACCTGGTATTGGCCGATTCAACCACAAAAAAAGAATATTAGCCATAACCTTATATAGTTCCAAAATACTGGACTGTCCTGTCGATGACATTGACAGTGGGGCGCCACCGTCAATACCGGATCGCTGGTTCAGATTTTTGCCATGTTGGAAACCTTATAGTTGAACGATGATAGCGCCCCCCTGTCATTGAGTTTGGCGGGACAGTTCAGCGTGGGTCATCATAAGTTGAAGTTCAAATGTCAATGTCATTTAGTTTCGCACAGTGATAAATTCCAGTGACATGCAATTTTTGTAATGGTAAAATACCTATTTGTAAGACACTGCAAACAAATGCAAATGTGCAGTCGATGTGTGGAATGCGACAACATTATACTCGGTAAGCGGCTTAATATTTTTTTTTATTTAACCCGAAAAATAATAATAAATGACCACATGCATAGCCTGTGTTGAGTTGTTATCAACATAAATACAGAAACAGACACGATTTTTGCACCGTTTTTTCTGATAACCGAATAGACTCCTTCATGCGCAAGTTCCACTTGAGCTCGGCTGGTTCTTATTATAAATAATTGTGTAATATATTTTTGCAGATAATTTCAATTATTGCGAGTGTTGTGGCTTAGAAACAATTAGGCAGTTAAGAATAAACAAGGCTCGGGCACTATCAAACCTTTTTCCTAAAAAGCAAAAAGCTGCTTCTGCTGCTTCACAAGATTTATTTGATGACTTTCAGGTAAGTTAATAGTGTAGGTCACTGAGTAAAGTAAAATAATAATAATAATAAATACACTTTATTTATCTTTCACAGAGGTATAAATAAATATAGAGGTGGGAGGATATACCTACACCTACATACATTCACAATACTTATTATTATTTGAATATTTGTCTAAAAATAAAATATATTTCTCTTATTAAACTCAGTTAGCTCAGATGGAGCGCGACAAGAAGTAGAGGATGTAGGTTCAATTCCTGCATGTGGTGTATTTTTTCAGCACATCTTATTAAATTTGTTTAATAAGAGTAACACAATATAGCATTAAAATTTTAAATTAAAGCTTTAAATTAGCTATTCATAAATATATTTCTCTTTTAAGGTTGATAACGAAGAGTTGACGCTAATCGAGGATTCATTGATGATGCTTCTTCGGACAACAAGAAAAAACAGCTACTGTCAGTCAGCAGTGATGATGCTTCTTCGGACAACAAGGAAAAACAGCTGCTGTCAGTCAGCAGTGATTTTATTTCTTTAGAAGAAGAAGAGAAAGAAAACATATCAAATGGCGGGCAGACCCCCGAAAAAACGTAAATATTCAAGCAGGTTTAGTACAGAATATCAGCCCCCCAGGACTAACTATTTATATTTAGCACTTTTTGAAATAACACCATTCAAGTATCAGTACATTCAGTTGGTTCTATGATTTATGAATGTGTTCAATGTCAAGCACTTCATTTTTTAGGTGAAAAAATTAAAAATCATTTTGAAAATTGTTGTCATAATGGGAAGGTATACATAGACCCAGACAGTCTTAAAGCCAATTCCAGAAATATTATTAGCATTTTTTGAACCAAACAGAACAGATGAAAGTGTTCGACAATATCTTTACACTGAAATTCCGACACATTTCAGATTTATCCATGGACAGTGGCAACCACGAATATCTCAGTCAGCGGCTGATAAAGTAATTGCAAGGATGTATAATTATTCCTTTTCTGATCGGGAACGATATTATCTCCGGCTATTACTTCTTCACGTCAAAGGGCCGACTTGCTTCAGAGATGTTAGAACTTATTAATATGAAAATATTATTTACACATCATTTCGAGAAGCTGCTCAAGCAAGGGGGCTACTTTTTGACGATCAAGAATGGGAAAGGTGTTTGGATGAAGCAATTGGTTTGAAACTTCCTCGGCAATTACGACAGCTGTTTGCGTTAATTTGCGTGTTTTGTGAAGTAACTGATCCTAATGCTCTTTGGGAAAAATTTGCATCACATTTTATCGAAAACTTTACAAGATCCCGCCCTGAAATATAAATAATCCAAACAGTTGGCTTTACAAGAAATTGATGAAACATTAAAACTCCACGGAAAGAGACTAACAGATTTCGGACTTCCGGAGCCAGATATTGATGAAAATAGTATTTTCTTATCTGATCCCGTTTCTGACTATTAATAAGAGTTATTTACATAACCTATATTAACGATTGAATTTGATTGTTTTGTTAATTTGTCTTAGTTTATTTTGAATGTTGATTTAAAATAAAAATAATTTGTGTAAAAACATTTGCAGTTTTTATTTACCATAATAATATTTATTAAACACAACTAACGAAGCTATATGAATCTATATTTAATATTCTTTGAGAACCGATGACTACAGAAACATCTATCTACATTTTGCACCTAGAATTGTGTATCATGAGTCAAATTGCACCCGAGCGAAGCCGGGTTTTCATCTAGTTAGTTACATAATTTCGGTTTATTATAATTTCTGATTAAGATAATTTTATTCTGGAAATCGGTATTCTAAAGTACAATGTTTTTGGACTTTGCAAGCTAAAGTTTAGTTCCAAAAATTTCTGAGCCAAAAGAAAGTTTATATCTTTGGGACAAAGACAAAACAGTACTACGTAGCGGTACGAAAAAAACGCATTGCTCGTAGAATGATCGAGTGGGCGGCGCCCGTAGCAGCCTAAGCGTATCATAGAGATGTAGAGAGATGCCAACTAATGAGCTGAGTTCGAAACTCAGTGATAAGATAAGATAAGATAAGATAATTTATTTATTTGCTTAAAACATGGTATACATAATTAAATATCGGTGTTACATGTTGAAATGTGCTCATGTTCTGCTTCATCAAAGAATGCATGCAAATATTTTATATACAGTAGTTGGAATCTAATTAATTAATACAATAAGTTCATAATAATGTCTCAGTTACAATAATGTCAGAATTCAATTTAAGTCAATTCATTTCAATTTACAATAATGTCAACAAAATATTAATAATCAGCTTAGCACGAATGTTATGTCGCAAAGAAATCCTTCATGTCATAGAAGCTATGTTGGTTTAGCCATTTATATAGTCTATTCTTAAACAAATTAATAGTGAGCAGTTTAAATTCATTTGGAATTTTATTATAGATTCGAACACACATACAAATACAGCTTTTCCCATACTTTGTTGATTTTGGTATATCACTTAATATCAGTCTATGGGGATATCTAAGATGAAAATTACCCGCTTTTTGAAAGAGCTCCGGATTTTTGTGTACGAAAATTGCTACTTCATAAATATACAGGCATGGGAATGGCAGTAGTCCGAGGCTTTTAAATAGTGGCCTGCAGGACTCGCGAGGAGAAATTCCACATATGGCTCTGATACACCTTTTTTGTGCTATAAATACCATATTTTTGTTTGTACTGTTACCCCATAGAATAACCCCGTATCGAAGGATGGATTCAATGTAGGCATGGTAGGACATAATGGCGGTTCTTCTAGAAGTAACGTTTTTCACTTGTCTAAGGGCATATACAAACCTATTGACTCGAACACAGACGCTAACTATATGCTTTTTCCAGTCTAGATTTCCGTCAATTGATACACCTAAGAATTTGAGGTCTGTTATTTCGTTTATCTTTTTTATGTTTATGTTTGGATCGAATCTCTTTTGTTTATGCTTGTTAAATTGTATGAATTTTGATTTATTAATATTAATTTTAAGATTATTTGCATGTAGCCATTTAGTTATATTGTCAATCGTATTATTAATGTCATTTTCATGATAATTTACTTTATTTTTGTCATCAGATGTCACTATTATCGAAATATCGTCAGCGAATAATGTACATTTGTGTCTTGTCACTTGCGTTATGTCATTTATGTACAGTAGAAACAAAATTGGTCCCAGCACGCTCCCTTGGGGAACGCCACAGATTTTATATTTGAAATCTGATGAGATTGTTTTTGGTTGGTTGGTGGTTGGTTGGTGCCGTGTGGGGACGGCCATAAAGAATACTCTTCCCCACCGCCAACAGGAGGCGTGTCGTAAGAGGCGACAAAATCCCTGCAGCACCGGACGGGCAGCAGCGTCTGCGTGCGAAACCTTATAAAAAACTGCGATCGCCAACCCGCCTGCCAAGCGTGGCGATTAAGGCAAATCCCCCCCATGGAGAGGAACAAAAAAACACGGCCCCTAGTCCCCGGCGGCCCCACTATCCCGGGCCACGGTAGCGGTCACGGTAACGGTGGGGCGAGGGGTGCTAAGAATCACCGGGTACCGACAGGCTACCAACCCCGACGACCTCTGGCCCTGGCAACATTTAACACTCGCACGCTGCGGACTGACGTGAGGCTCGCCGAACTCGAGGAAGAACTGAGCAGGTTGCGGTGGGATATCGTAGGATTATGCGAAGTCCGAAGAGAGGGGGAGGACACCATAATCCTGAAATCCGGAAACCTGCTCTACTTCCGGGAGGGCGACCAGCAGTCCCAGGGTGGTGTCGGGTTTATCGTCCACAAGTCCCTTGTCAACAACGTGGTCCAGATCGAGAGTGTTTCGGCGAGGGTAGCGTACCTTATACTCAGAATCACCAAACGGTATTCGCTGAAGGTCATACAGGTATACGCACCGACCACGGAACACCCCGACGACGAAGTGGAGACTATGTATGAGGATATTTCCAGAGCCATACATAGCTCCCGGTCCCATTTTACCGTTGTGATGGGGGACTTCAACGCGAAGCTGGGTAGACGAAGCGATAATGAGCTGAAAGTGGGGCAATTTGGGTATGGAGAGAGGAACGCACGTGGCCAACTGCTGGCTGGCTTTATGGAGAGGGAGGGCCTCTTTATGATGAACTCCTTCTTCAGGAAGCCAAAACAGCGAAAGTGGACATGGCTGCATCCCAATGGCGCTATAAAAAATGAGATCGACTTCATCTTGTCGACGAAGAAGCATATATTCAATGATGTCTCTGTGATCAACTCGGTCAAAACAGGAAGCGATCACCGAATGGTAAGAGGCACATTGAATATCAGACCCAAGCTCGAGAGGCGTCGACTGATGAAGTCTACGCTCCGCCCAGCGCCCATCCAACTCCAAAACCCCGAAAGCTTTCAGCTCGAGTTGCAAAATCGTTTCGAATGCCTAGGAGACTGCGAAAATGTGGACGAATACAATGACAGGTTCGTGGAAATTGTCCAAACGACTGGGTCTAAGTTCTTTAAAACCCGTCGTCCAAAAGGAACCAAAAAGATCTCTGACCTCACCAATAAACTTATGGAAGAGAGACGAAACTTGGTTCTGCAGTCCTCTGAAGATGCTGCTCAGTATCGGCGTCTTAACAGACAGATCTCCAAGTCTTTGACTCGCGATCTACGCCAATTTAATACAGATCGTATTAAAGAGGCGATTGAGCGTAACAAAGGCTCTAAAGTGTTCGCTAGGGATCTGTCTGTTGGCCAAAGTCAACTGACCAAGCTGAAGACCGAGGATGGCAGAGACATCTCGTCGGGGCCTGAGTTATTGGAAGAGGTTGAGAAGTTCTACGGACAATTATACACGAGTGTACGTACACCTGTCACAAATCTAGCCGAAGACCCAAGAGCTAGACTGACCCGACACTACACCGAAGATATCCCGGACGTCAGCCTGTACGAGATTAGAATGGCTCTCAAACAGCTGAAAAACAACAAGGCACCGGGTGATGATGGAATCACGGCTGAGCTTCTGAAAGCAGGCGGAACGCCGGTACTAAAGGCTCTTCAGAGGCTGTTCGATTCCGTCATACTTGAGGGAAAAACGCCTACGGCATGGCACAGAAGTGTGGTGATACTTTTTTTCAAAAAAGGCGACAAAACCTTGTTGAAAAATTATAGACCCATCTCACTTCTGAGCCATGTCTACAAGCTGTTTTCGAGAGTCATCACGAATCGTCTCGCACGCAGGCTCGACGACTTCCAGCCTCCCGAACAAGCCGGTTTCCGAAAAGGCTTTAGTACCATAGACCACATACATACGCTACGGCAGATTATACAGAAGACCGAGGAGTATAATCAGCCACTTTGTCTGGCGTTTGTGGACTATGAAAAAGCCTTCGACTCGATCGAGACCTGGGCAGTGCTACAGTCTCTCCAACGGTGCCAAATTGACTATAGATACATCGAAGCGCTGAAGGGCTTGTACGAAAACGCCACAATGTCGGTCCGCCTCCAGGATCAGAACTCGAAACCTATCCAGTTGCAGCGAGGGGTGAGACAGGGAGATGTCATATCTCCGAAACTGTTCACCACCGCCCTGGAAGATGTTTTCAAGCTTCTGGACTGGAGCGGATTCGGCATAAATATCAACGGCGAGTATATCACACACCTTCGTTTCGCGGACGATATCGTAGTCATGGCTGAGACCGTGGAGGACCTAAACACAATGCTCGATGGCCTCAGTAGAGCCTCTCAACAAGTGGGTCTTAAAATGAACATGGACAAGACAAAAATTATGTCAAATGCCCGTGTTGTACCCACTCCTCTGAAGGTTGGAGACACTACACTCGAACTTGTTGACAATTATGTATACCTGGGACAAACAGTCCAGTTAGGTAGGTCCAACTTCGAGAAAGAGGTTAATCGTCGAATCCAACTCGGCTGGGCAGCGTTCGGGAAGCTTCGCGAAATTCTCACGTCCGAAATACCGCAGTGTCTCAAGACAAAAGTATTTGACCAGTGTGTGTTGCCAGTGATGGTGTATGGCTCTGAGACGTGGTCGCTTACTATGGGCCTCATAAGAAGGCTCAAGGTCACCCAAAGAGCGATGGAGCGTGCTATGCTCGGAGTTTCCCTGCGTGATCGAATCAGAAATGAGGAGATCCGTAGGAGAACCAGAGTGACTGACATAGCCCGCAGAATCGCTAAAGTCAAGTGGCAGTGGGCGGGGCACATAGCTCGAAGAGCTGATGGCCGCTGGGGCAGGAAAGTTCTTGAGTGGCGACCACGAGCTGGAAGACGTAGCGTGGGCAGGCCTCCCACTAGGTGGACCGACGATCTGGTAAAGGTCGCGGGAAGTACCTGGATGCAAGCGGCGCAGGACCGGTCTTTGTGGAAATCCTTGGGGGAGGCCTTTGTCCAGCAGTGGACGTCTTTCGGCTGAAACGAACGAACGAACGAACGAGATTGTTTTTGTCTCCTTTCCTATTATTTTATCAATTGTGACACATTGTTGCCGACTATCCAAATAGGATGAGATCCAATGCAGTGTCTGGCCTCTGATTCCCATCTTTTCTAATTTTTGTAGCAGTAGTTTGTGATCAACGAAGTCAAACGCTTTTGACAAGTCAAAGAACAATCCAGTAGTCAAATGGTTGCTATTAAGGCTAGTCAGAACCGTGCTTACTAGATTGAACATAGCCAACGTTGTGGACTTGTCCTTCTGAAAACCAAATTGCTCTTTCTTTATGATTTTGTTTTTGGTACAGAAGTTGCTAAGTCTTTTAAGCATGCACTTCTCAAAAACCTTCGACAAAATAGGTATAAGAGTAATAGGTCGATAGTTGTGAGCATTATCGCGGTCACCTTTTTTGAACAGAGGCTTAACTATTGACATTTTTAATTTATTAGGGAATGTGCCTGATGAAAATGATAAATTGATCAGGTATGATAGAATACCAACTACTTCATTCACACAAACCTTTAGTATTTTAGTATTAATACCATCGTAGCCTTCTGAATTTGTGTTATTCAAAGTCATAATTTCTTTTTTCACTTCCTCGTCAGTCATAGGTATTAAAAACATTGAATTTGAGACCGTCATTATTTCAAAGTCATATTTAGAATTCAATGTCATATCGTCAGTCAAATCTATAAAATATTTGTTGAAAGTATTAGCTATTTCAGTAGGATCAGTTATTGTTATATTATTATTTTTTAATGATGTTATATTATTGTCTATTTTTAGCTTCGGTAAATTATTTTTTATTACGGACCAGGTAGCTTTGCATTTATTATTACTTTTATTAATGAATTTAATATTTGAGTTTATTTGTGCCGTGCGTATAGCTTTTTTTAATAGTTTAGAGTATGTTAGATATTTTGACTTACAACTTGTAGTTTTGTTTTTATAATAACAGTGTCTAAGAAATCTTTTTGTTTTGCAGCATATTTTTAGACCCTTAGTTATCCAGTTTTGTTTATTTGAGATCAAATTATTAATTTTAATTCTTATTATAGGGAAACATAAGTTGTAAAATAAGCATATAATTTCATGAAATATCTCAAAAGCAGAATTTAAATCACTTTCACCATATACATCCGACCACGACATATTGCTCAAGCATTCTTTAAACTTATTTGTGTTCTCGAGGCAGTAGTCTCTTCTGTATATGAAATGCGATTTTGGTATGGTGTTTATTTTGCCTACTGGAAAGCAAAGCATTTGAGCTGTGTCGTGGTCTGAAAGGAAGAGAGGTAGTACAGTGGCTGATGCATTTTTTATGTTGCTTAGAATGTGATCTATGCAGGACTCTTTACGAGTGGGAACGTCAATATGAATTTTAAGATTATAGGCATTGCATATATCTTTTAGGTATTCGGTAATTTTTCCTGCTTTAAGGGTGTTGATGTTAAGATCACCTGCTATAACTAAGTTTGTGTTTTTTTTATAGCGTTTAGATATTTCATGAAGAGTTTGATCGAGTTTGTTTAAAAAACAATTGGGGTCTGATGTAGGTGTTCTGTAGACACAAAGAACTAACAATTTATGGAACGGGATTTCTATACCACATGCTTCAAAGCTTTTTTCTGAAGTATACTTTTTTATACATGTCAGGTCTTTATAGATAATATCCCGTTTAGCAAGGATACAGGTTCCACCTCGTTGTTTCTCTCTACAGAATGCAGTTGCCAATTCATAACCACCAACTTTTACATATGCAGCATTGTCTGTTTGTAAAAACGTTTCGGAGAGACATATAAGGTCAGGGTTAGTACCAGATTCGCGTAGTTCTTCTAGTGTTAATTCCAAGATATCTTGTTTTGACCTAATACTAGCTATATTTTGGTGTAGAATGGTGAACGTCTGAGAGGAATCACGATTTTGGTTCACGAAAAAAATCATTGTTTTTCTTAACTATAGGAAAATAGTCCCTAATAGTTTTTTTGCTTTTTTCTAGCGGTAATTTAGCATCAGGAGTATCAGAGTTTACGCGAGGAGCTAGGGGAAAGTAGTAAGGGATTGTGCCCTTAGCGATACTTTTTGTTTTCTTAAAATTTCCCGATTTTTGATTTCCCACTATTAATTTCCTTAAGTTCCTGATATCTAAGTATTTTTTAGCATAATCAATACAGTCAACTATAAAATTTATTGATTTACACATTTCTGGCAAACCATTTAAACAGGTAACAAAATGGCATTTTTTGTGCCTTTGACAGAGTTTTTTAATATTATTATTAATGTCACTAGCATTCAAATATCTACTTTTAAAAACATTTAAAACAATGATGTCGCATCCGTTAAATTTAATAAGTAAATTGCGTAATTGTGATAATAGTATTTTCATGTCATAATCGTTTTCTCCTAAACACACAATCAGTTTGTCATTTGGCTGTAAATTAATATCAAAGCAGTCCCTAAGGATATCTGTAGCAGGTGCGTGAGGCTTTGTATTACTAGTGATTCGATATCTCACATAGTTTGTTTGTTCTCTCGATTTAATCAGGGCTGAAGCTAAACCAACGCACTGTTGGGATCCATAAATCAGTATGTTGTTTCTGCAGTAGTCCTTTTCCGTTTGCGTAGGTGAAGATGTAGGCAAAGGGATATTTGGTTGTTGGTAAAGCTCATTTTTTTCCTCAGACTTTACTAACAAGATACGGATTTGTTCTGTAAGATTATTTATTTCGGTCTCGGCAGCTAGTAATTGTTTTTCTAGTGATGTTATTTGTTGTCGCAGGATTAAGATGTTGTCGGAGTCCTTTTTGCGAGTGCTGGACTTGGCAGGAGTATTCCGTATAATACTATTTTCCTCTAATGGAGATAGACATAGCTTTTTAAGCGTATTATTTTCATTTGTCAACATTGTATTTCGAGAGCGCAAGTTGTTATTTTCTAGAATATAGCTTGTTATATATAGTGTTGCATTAGAAATTCACACACACAAAGTAATCAAAATATGTTCTCATTATCCACTGCGGTATCAGTACTCAACGTTTGAATAATCTTTAGTACTACCACAGAATAATAATAAGTACTACGTACAGAAGTTTTACTTCGCGAAGGTATTTAAAAAAATGTATGCTCAATGTCATTAACAATATGGTGTAATTTAGCCTGTCTCAAGAGTCAAGCACCATTTTGTTGACAAACGTCAGTGATCGGCACTGCGCCGAAGCTATAGGGCTGACTTCGGTAAAATGATGTGACGTGAGGTGCCAAACTGCGGAAAATGGCGGAGGAAATACATGATTTAGCATGAATTATCATGAATAACATTAACTACTTATTTACCTCTCAATGTATTGAGGCAACTTAAAAAAGTACATTCTGTGTTTTTATTATTATTTAGGCAGTTAAATACTGCACATTATTTAGTACACTATTTTCTTTATTTTCTTCCATCATACACAAGAATACGCGTGCGTGAGTCAATGTTCGCTCGTATGTGAGGCCTTGTCGAATAGTATCCTATAGGTGGGCCATCGTGCGTGTTTTGTTTTCGATGTAAACTCGCGGAGGTGAACAGGCCTGGTACTACGCAAGCAATGTAAACTGTTTATTATAATATGTATGATGTCGCTGCTGTCATCATTGCTTTCACGCAATGTGTTCTGTTTTTGGGCATATTGCTGCGACACTGGCCCCGCCCCCTTGTCACATCTCCCTTTAGTTTCTGTGATCTGTGGTAGCGCTCGTAGCTACGACGCAGAGCTACGCCGTAGCCCGTAGCACGCTACAGCAAAAAGCGCAGCGTAGTTTTGTTGGTCTTGTGGAGTCTGTATCGAGGATTTAAGTTTACTGGAAGAGGAACATATTAGTCAAGTGGGAGTCGGGCTTATGCATGATGGGTTTCGTACCGTCGTACAAGGTAGAACACAATTAACTTTTATTTTCATTCATCATTGTATACAAAACTTACTTTCATAAGTCGCACAGATATCAAATACACCAGAAAAAAATATTATTTGAATAGGTATGTTTTTTGTATGGCTTGTATCTTATTGGATGTACTAAGTTTTTTATGTTGTTATTAGTATTAATCTATTAGTAGTAACCAATACCAGTTACAACGTTTAAAAACTAACCCCTTTAATGTTACATTTTAATAAAAGACCATAAACTTAAAAAAAATACTCTTTGTAAATCTTTGTAACAGATGCTTTTTAAAATGGACATTCATTAGGTAGTATGTTCTAGCACACTATTCCAGGTATAAAAAGAACTCGTTTTATTTGATATCTTTCACGAAAAAAGTTAAAAGGCGCCATTGAATATACTCGTGTGTTCGTTTTTGAAATGACAAAGAATCCCATCAAATCCAAATTAAATTGCTGACCAGTCTCTTCTATATTTTCATTTATACATCTTCTGCATCTGTCGATAGTTTTGGTCGTTTTGCCAGCGGAGTGTAGGGGTTGGTCGGTGGTTTTAGCTTTTTAGCGGAGTAGTTTGTTCAGCTTATTTTATTGCTGCCTTTGAAAACATTTGCTTGACGACATTTTAATTAACACAGTTCTGTCGGGGACAACTTTACGGTTATACTCGTACCATTACCAAATGAAAAATATTGTTTTAAATTTTTATACATACTAAAAATCATACATGTTAAGGTCGGTCCTGACTGATATTTCATGAGGAGATAATGTAGTCCAACAACACGTCATAAAAAGTTGTCGGTCTGTCTGTTATTTTTATCACGCTTAAACCACTGAATTAATTTAGGTGATAGGTTCAGAGATAGTTTGACCCAGGAAAAAATATAGGATAATTTTTACCCCGATTTTTGGAAGGACACGCAAGCAATAAAGACATTCTGTGATAGTCCGAAATTCACGCGTGCGAAGCCGTGGGCAAAAACTAGTATCCTATTATAACCGTTTTCGACTTATACGCGGACGAAGTCGCGGGCAAAAGCTCTAATCTATACTAATATTATAAATGCGAAAGTAACTCTATCTGTCTTACTTTCACGCCTAAGCCACTTAACCGATTTTGATGAAATTTGGCATAGAGATAGTTTGAGTCCCGGGAAAGTACATAGGATAGTTTTTATCCCGGTTTTTGAAACAGGGACACGCGCGATAAAGATTTTTTGTGACAGACAAAATTCCACGCGGGCGAAACCGCGGGCGGAACTCTAGTTTAAACATAAAGGCGTATTTCCAAAGTCCTGTATTCCACTCCCACAAACAGCCGTGACGAGGAATCCAACAAGGTACTCGTACACTAGCGTGCTGAAATTATGATGAACGCGCAGATGTGCGGCGTTAACGTTTCATTGCACCGCACTGCAGCGGGACTCTTTATGCGGGCCTAAATTTAGCGCCGGGAAGTGTACAGCGTGTTTTGTCTGCGGCATAATTATCTTATGTCTACAGGTCATTTAATCTCCAATGCAGGTGCACGGTACCTTGTTAATTTAGATGTAAATGGAAGAATATGGCATAGCATACACTTTATACTGGCCAGACCGATTGAGAAGGCTTGGTATTCGCATATTTGTCACGCAAAATCAAATAAAATCAAATCAATTCAGAACCAGGTTAGGATTGGGTTCACAACAATCGACAAGATTCGAACTAACAATCCTAGAAACGCCCCTTGAATCCGATATCGACACGTCATATTGTCAGCTCTTCAGAAGAAGACAGCATACCTAATTCAGTCTTTAAAATCCACCGGCTCGAATTTATGCACCTCGATTGCATTCTGCAAGGCCTTAGTTGTCTACTTTTGTGTAGCCTATCACTTAATAAACCTTGCTCGTCTCAGTAAAATTTTGTCATTTTCAAATCACCTTTACTACCATGTAAGTACTATTCGTAATAGCACAAAATAATAATAAGTACTGTAATAGTTCCTTCTACCAAATTTTATCATGCTCATATACCCTGGTTGTGCTTGTGTGCGTGTGTAAGTTTATAATATTGTCACTTCAGCGAGTACATATTTTCAGAGAGTGTTATCAGGCGGGTCGCGTGCGCGCTATCACTTGGGTACGGCCATCGGGTCGCTCGGACTATGTTTCAGACACAGCAAAGGCAGAAGAGTTTATACAATTTAATAGGAATTACAGACTTTAATAGTAAAGCTAGGGTTGGAAAACACATTGTGTGTAGATTAAAGACGAATGCAAATAAATAACAGTGATTCGATTTAGGGCGTATTTAGAATGACTAACGAAAAATTGATTTATAACAAGCTTTTAAGATTCACCTAATAGAACAAGCATTGGGTGGATAATAAAGGTAAAGGTTGTAGGAAACTGGATGGACCATTGGAAATGGAAATCATCGTCGCTTGCCTCTCTAACTGATGTATCTGAAATTTTTTTCGTAACTGAGTTATCTAGACCATCTTAATCAATTTAGCAAGACGAATCGATCTGTCTAATCGCCTGAACATTTTGCTCAATGTAGTTACGTCAGTTAGAAGAGAGGCAAGCAACGTCATTTGGGAGGCATAATGTTCGGCTGTGGTCTTCCTGTTACTAAAATTATACTTCTTCTTCTTATCGTGTCGACAACAAACCTACACAGTGTCAGACTAAAACTCCGCTAGAAGAGTTATGTGATGAGTAAAATGATACTGATGATCGAGTTTTACCTGTAATATGTGTGTAATCTTGAAAAAATCGACATCCACTAACTTTAATATTTGTTTTTTTTAGATTATTAAGTTGTTTTATGGAATATTCGAGTAAGTTCTCGTTGAACTGGCTGATTACTCCGGACTGCACCTCACAAACTTAGTTCAATCGGGTACGTGAATCATGGAATAGCAAGAAACTTGAAGATTCTCGCTAATATCATTGTGCAGTTTTTAAAATGTTTGTAGGCCAATCTAAGTTTTAGCAGTTTTAGGCATTGCAGTTACTGTTGCTGAAATGCGGCAGACGTTGTGCGCCTATTACCCTGTCAGAGTTGCCAGCAGTTAAAATATACCTGACCTCGCGAACATCAACAATACTATGTAGGTTGGACTCTCGTACAGTCAACATTAAAAAGTAGTTTCACGATAGAAAAGTTGTAGGTATTTAACGAGTCAAATTCAAATAGTTTATTCAGTACATAGGCCCTTTGTAGGGCTCTTTGTATACATGTCTCAAATATAGCTTGCCCTACCACCACTTCGGGTCAACATATGGGATGGGCTGGTGCTGAGAAAAAGTATCTACTTAACTAGAAAAGAAAATAAGAATAATATAGGAAAAAATGTGATGTTTTTTATTTTTGTTATTTTTTGCACTACGTTAATTAGCAGGTTAAATAATTTAATATAATCAATCAGATATAACATAGTAATATTTGGTCTATTCCACTTTGATCACCTGGCTTTGATCACCCAGGTGATCAAAGTGGACTTCCAGCGATAATTTAGTGTCCTTTGATCACCCACGGATACGATGCTCTGGGTGATCAAAGTAGACTCCAGTTAAATTACTATTTTAGTGTCCTTTGATGACTTTTAGTTTAGATGCTATATTACTCTTGACACTGACTGTACTACGCGTCGATGACCTGTGAACCGTATGCCCATGGGATACAGTCCTTGTTTGCTCAGCTCATATTTGCCAGATACCAAATTGGTTAACGGGGTTGTATCACGGCATTTTTGCGGTTTCAATTGGCTCTTTTTTCGCATTAAAATAAAAATCTATATAGTCAAATGAGTTGAGGTAAGGAATGTGATTTGCCAACATACAACATACAACCGCCCGCAACTTCGTACGCGTGGATCCCGTTTTACCCCCTTAGGAGTGGAGTTTCGTAAAATTGCCTACGTCATAACATCTACCTGCATGCCAAACAGCCCGATCCGTCCAGTGGTTTGGGCTGTGCATTGATAGATCACTATGTCAGTCAGTCAGTCACCTTTGAGTTATAGGTACATAATGTTTAGACATAATACATTAGGAAGAGTAGTCGCCCGGCAAGCGAAAGGTCGTGGGTTCGATTCCTTAGGCAGTTTGATTTTTTCAAGTTGTTTATTTAAATTTTAGTTTGAGATGCGACTCTAATCTCTAAAAACAAATTAATAGTTTTTACGTCTCTTATATGAATGTCCGTTTTGTCGTTTAACTGAAAATCTGGTGTACACGTATTTGATTAGCAACGTAAATCTTCAGACGTAGCCTGAAATACTTATAAAATACTAGCTTTTGCCCTCGGCTTCACCCGCTTGAAATTTTGGTTGTCACGAATTGTCTCAAATTACAGCCTATGTATGTATTATATGTGGGGTCTCATCTAAATCCGTTCAGTGGATTTTGCGTGGAAGAGTAACAAACAATTATTATTTAACATCCAAACACCCTTACATACAAACTTTAGCACTTATAACCTTAGTAGGTCTAACTATGCATCACACACACATACACACGCACTCATACTCATACTCACGCACACACACACACACACACACACACACACACACGCGAGAGCGTGGTACTTATAATGCAAATAAATAAATGAACTGTTGCATCAAACGTAGCGCATGCAGCGCATGTTATTATACGGATTTACATTAACTTAGTTTACTAGTTAAGTGAATAATTGTGAAGAGGAGCGGTTCTTCCCAACACAGGCAATGTCTTGCCTAAAGGGAAGTTCCTACCATTATCTGTATATTATTAGACTAAGTTACGAAAATAACTAAGTTACGAGGTCTTAGTAGACTGGACTTTTGAGCAGATTGACCGACGAACTTGCGGCCACAGCAGCATTATCGCGTTCCCGAAACCAAGCGTCAAGTCCAAACTCCGGCACTAATTGGACGATTCCTTTAAGAATAACGCAGGCGTTTCCAAATTTCTTTGTTCCTACATAATGCGGTCAGGGCCGCTCATTTCCGAGGGCCGCTCCTGACTGAGTCCGGGGAATTATGCATGAGCGCCATTACCTGCCCGCTCCAATTGAAGGATAAATGCGAGCCCCGCGAATTGGCCCTGTCTCTTAAGGGGGCTTCACTATTGTATGTTTTTGGGCAAAAACGGTTCGCGACATATTTTACAGGGTTGGGTTTTGCTTATGTTCTGTCGGTGGGATTGCTTCTTATCGTGGAATACGCTTTGGGATATAGATACTCGAGTCTTGAGTCATTTGGGGTATAGGTTGGTGAAACCGAATGAAACATTTATAAGTTTTATATCTACAAGCAAGAAAAGTTCTTCATTATTATAAGGTAGATACTCTTAGATACTTTATCAGATATTATTGGGCCTAAGTTTACCTTTTAAAGTGTACTTCACGATTGTATACTTTGTTGGGAATGTTTGCATTGTGCAGGAATCAAACCCGCGACCTCTGTCATAGCAGTCCGGTATGCGAATCACTACACCAAACAGCCGTTATGTAATAAGAGACTTTAAAAATAAGCTTTCAAATTCTAATATAAGACCGTCCTCTAACTACTGACTAAAGAGATAATTAATCAAAGACTTTAAAGACATATTTTCCCCTATAAACATACGGGATCCTTACTACAAAAATATTCGCGCATTGAACACTAATTTAAAATGACATTTCATAAATGTCAATTTAAACAAGTATTTAACGCTCGTTTACTTTTTATAGAAAGGCAAGCGATGTTTGTCTAAAAAGAGATGTACCTAAGTTGAACTATATGATACTGTAACTTAAGCCAAGGTTAATCTAACCCTGCCAGGGGAATTATGCAAAGGAGCTATTACTTGACCACTCCAATTAATGGATGTGGAACCCGGAAAAGTGGTCCCAGTAGTGATGCTCCCTTAATGTCGCTTGCAAGGGACAACTTTACAATTTAATCTATAGGGATGTGAGTAATTGACGCTACAAATTGAGAAATATAGAGTTGGACATGTATGTAGAGTTGAAAACCGATCTTAGAAGTCTCTGTATTGTTTCTTTGGAAGTTTTGTCGTCTGTGATAGAACAATCAGTTGTTAGATTGTTTTTATCTTTGCATAAAATTGACTCTTAACTTTTCAACTATCTTATGCTAAAATTATGACATTAATAAACTAAGTAGGTACGGCCAACGAGAAGCGATACCAAATGTAAACAAAACCCAATGTCATGGTCATTAGGAATAGCAGGGGTTCATAAATTTTTAATAGTTAGATTACGTATTTTTGTAGACAAATTATAGTTTTAAAAATATCTTTCAGAACATAAAAACAGATGTTTTATTGAATTTTGTTTTTGTTATAATTTGAATTATTGTATAATGTAGATTTAAATTCAATAACGAGAATAATAATAACATTTCTGCCTCACAATGTGCCGTAATGTGGTGTATGGCAACAGGCCTACCCCTTTTTAAAGAGACTTAAATATATCGGAATAATAAAATAAGAACCGACAAGTAACAGATTCTCCCTTGTGAATTGGATGTCCGAATGTTGACGAACCCGTCTTGACTTTGACATTTTGGTAGGAGAACGAGACATTACGACAAATACACAAGATGGGAAGAGACAGAATACATTGTCAACTCGACAGTCGTATTGACCTTTCGTATCGCTGCTAGTTGGCTGTACTTTTTAAGGTATTGTCAAAGAAACTCATCAAACATTGATTGAACAATGAACATTTTGAATTGAACTAAAATCGTTTTTGAAACCAAATTATTACCTTTGAGTAATTTGGTTTCAAAATCGTTTTTAAAAAGAATACCTAGGATTCCTACTACCTTAACAAGACGAATATTTACCAATACCAATAATAACTATAAAAAAAAAAACAAAAAGTTTCAAAGTCTCCTGCATTAGTATACTCCACTTGTTAAAGTTTTTCCGTTCCTCTGCGCGCCTGGAATCCGTTTCCCTAACTTACGGAATTTACTTGCGAAAACCACTATCTTATCAAAACAGCCGAGCCAAATCTACGATATTACAGGTAAGTAGGCAAAAACGGGCCAAAGTACATTATCATTCCCCTGGATTTGTACCACCGTAAGACTTAAATCCAAAATCTATAACGCTAGACTACTATCTGGGCAGTGAATTTATTTGATATCCACTCCTTATTCGCTACCGTTTGTATCGCAATACAAGCTTTTGCGCAACCATTGCTGGCACAAAATAAATAACGTTCACAAGTGTTAAACCAAAACAAGCAATGGACGAGCGTGTTGTATCATACGTCGCGGTTGTGTGTGTGTGCGTTCAGGAGAGTAGGTCCACAGATCGGGCCCACTATGCACGTTGTTTATCCGCTAGGGCGAGGGGTGGGGAGGCGGCGCGGGGGGAACGGCTCCCGGCCGGGCTCAGTCAGCCATCGCCGCCCGCCGCAGCCGCGCGAGTGAACCCAGTGCTCTGCAGCCGACGACCGACCTTCAATCCGAGGGAACGAGAGATCTACACCAGGTAAGTGCTTAACTATCCCAAAAATTCAATTAAAAATAACAAACATTAAATTATCGACGCGCAGACTCCACGCTGCGGCTCGTAGCACTCGTAGACGCCGTAGTAGCTACGTGCGATTTTCGGGAGTTTTGACAACGCTTGTAGTCACTTCACGGTCAGGAGAAGGTCTCGGGGTGGGTGAAGACCGTCTTGGGTGGTCGGATGGCAGTCGTTTCGCCATAATCGTCCCCGACCTTGTTCCGTGAACGTCCACGTTCTTTGTTTCGGGGACGTTCCTTGCGCCTTGCGGGTTGGCGCACGATATCAGGAAATCAGATGTACTGGAATTAATCGTTTTGCCCGTTTTTGCTGCGTTGCTTTTCGCATTGTTTGCGGTCGATTTATTTCGATTTGAAGCTTTTAAACTAAGAAATCTGTTATTTTTACTGCATTTTTAAACTCTACTTATGAATAATTTGAGATTAATCGGTTTGAAAGTGCGAATTAGGATTTTGCGACAAATCTTTGCAATTTTCGATTTTTCTTTTCGAAGTTATTAACTTAAACCATTTAAACAAGGAAATAAAACGAAAAGCTGCCTAGTACTGTTTATTACAACGGTGTAAAGTGTTTTTTTGGAGAAAGCGTCAAATATTTATGACATTTCTAACGTAGAGAAGTAGAGACGCCCTAACGTAAATAAATAATGATGCTTTTCTTGCGAAAAAGTGTCCTTCCGAAGGAAAAATTAAAAATATATTCTGTCTCAAAATGTACAGGGTTAGTTTTAATATTTGATAATTCTTTTAGGGTGCGAAAATACGACAATATTTCTTTATGTATCCGGAAATATAAATTTTTGGAAATAAAACTGTCATGATTATTTTAGAGGTGCAAATATTTTGAATTAGATAGTAGGTACAATACACGGCGTAATAAGCTAAACAGTGTGGCATTTTATGTAGTTTCAATCTTTTGTATTTAAATAGATAGAGTCGAGAGATAATATGGAAAGTTATTGAGCTTATCTCCACAAAGAGATTTTTAAACCCATCATGGTGACAGCTTAGAAAATAAACCTACATTGTATAAATTGAAATTATTGTTGATCCAATGCAGCTTTAAGAATAAGTACTGAGATGCCCTCCTTTTTATTTTAAAGTAGGTACATCACAAGGCTTGTTTGTACAAATAGCGACATACTCCACTTAGTCATAACTAAATAATAGTTTCAAACGAACTCTAGTTATGTGAGCCCGTCAATTTGTTCATTGGATAATATCACTGGTGGTGGCACCCGGCGACAACAGGCCGCTTCGCTTCACACATTATTATTATGATCTGTGTATGATTCAGTTGTACTACTAGTGATGAGGCCAGATACTACGGGACTATTCCCACCTCTCGTTCCCACCGCTGCAACTTCTGTGTAGCCAGGATCTACAGCTTGACCGCCAATAACCCAACCAGTGATGGTCAAGTTTGTTCCGAGGGAAAGTTAACTGTCATTGGACCCGCAACGAAATTAATCAGAAGAACATAGGAGAAGTTCTAAGTTAAACCGATTCGTTGCGGATGGCACGTTTCAGTGTCATGACTTTTTTGCGTGTGGCGTTAGGCACGGATATGTGTCATTTTAAAATCGATGATAACTCCTTCAATTCAGGTTCAGGGAAATTTCACCCGGAACCAAATTACATATCTTAAATTTTCACATACCTATATTAAGTACGTAGCCTTCGTTTCTAGGTATTGTAAGATTAAAAATAAATAAATAATAGGGGTCACCAACCTTTTTTGAAAGTTGCGTTAATTAATATTAAGCCATCACGGTAACAATGAGTGTCCGACCGAATCTGGCGAATTACGAATACCTACTGAGACATTATACCTAAATATTTCTGGCGTCTTTAATCGATCCTCATTCTGCGTTATTTTAAAACACAAACAGGATTCAGAATTAATATAACTTATGGAAAAATACCATTCTTCTCTCTTTCTTTTTGCTAATATTTCTAGAAAAGTATTTGCAAAGATAGCGCACATAGTAGACTATAGTTCTGTTAATTAGAATCTTAACGGAGTATTTGAACAACTTTTCATACATTATAATACTTGTAAATAGGCTGAGTTGCACCACCCAACTTTGACCGTAATTATAACGATAACTGGTGTTTTTTGTATGGAGTTTGGCAGATTTTTGACGTTTGTCAAAGTTAAATGAAGATAGTGCAACCCAACCCTAGTTAAAATATTTACCAATGATTCTTTTTGAATTCATTTTGTGCATCTTCGCAAACATCTTGACACATTTCTGTGACCGGCATAATAAATACTGCATACCAAATTGAATTTCTTCGGTACGTCTGTTTTAATATTACGTTTTATATTTTCATTTTGATAAAATATGCGTCCAATTTAAATATAAATGTGGGAGAGTGACAGTAGGGAAAAGGCCCCCTTTGCAGTAAAATGACGCAGTCTAAACCACAGTTGGACGATTGCACATTAAGTTTAACAATGTGGCATCTATATACTTGAAATAGGTACTGTTTATCAACAAAAATGTGATGATGAGTGAGACTGTACATAAGTCATGCTAAAGGTTATTTTAACCTTTGAAGTTCAAACGTCATTGTCGGACGTTTCAATTGCATACGTAGGGACCGGGCGCTTTTATATAATGATTGTATGTAATTAATTGTATTGATTACGAGTATAATGAACGGACGACAGTATATTAAGTTAGTTAACTAGCTAAAGATTGCGCAGAACTTTTGAAATTATGGCGTAACTTAATTCAGTATAATCTAAAAAATAAATCTCATGCTCATTACATAGTAATGCTTCAACCACACCAACGCGTGAAGATGGCCATCGCCGCCGGCGCGATCTAAGCACAAAATTTTCACACTCACAGACGTGGGTTCAATAGTTTCAGTATTTCTTCATACAAACCAAAGGATGAACTAACTTTGCTTCTTATACCTTGTAATACGAGTAACTTGAAAATGACAGTCGTGCTTCTGCATTGGAGGCTAAATGACCTGGAAAGTAGGGTAAAAAGATTCTGAGTCATGTAGAGGCTCCTTAAGAGCAAAATATTTGACGATATGTCAAATGTTTTCTTAATAAACCGTATTCACAAACGATGCTTGCTTAAGTGAAGCAGCAAATCGAACACAGCGTTGAATAGAGCTCTGTGATTGGTTCGTGTGTCACTCTGTGCGTCCCCCCGCGCACTGTGAGACCTCATAGTAACGTTTGTGAATACGGGCGCAAAACTCTCAAAAAAGAACTATACCTACTTGTTCGTAAGTTCAAATAAAATGTTAGAGGGCTATCGTTTTTATACTTAACAGTTGGCACCCCTGGCGATTGACAGGACCTTACTCTACAGTGGCGCCATCTTGATGAGTGCAAATGCGATAGTCCTCCTACCACTTTTGCGATCACCAGTTGGTGCCCCTGTCTTCGCTACTAGCAAGTGACAGGACCTTACTCTACAGTGGCGCTAACTGGTGAGCGCTAAAACGATAGCCCTCATTGCACGGTGAATTGCAATGAAAAAGTGGATTGATCTTTATTTCGTCCTGTCGAGTCACCCTATTGACACTAAAAGTTATTAATTAAAAACCAAAATGTAATTTATTAATTTTTAATGTTATAAATATAATGTTAACAATATTTGCATGCCAGCTTCTGGTGGACTGTGCGGACATCTTAATATTGTAAGAACTTGTAGACCACTTTTCACGCAAATAAACTGATTTGATTTGATTTGATCTGTGCGTCCACGCGCACTGTGAGACCTCATAGTAATGTTTGTGAATACGTTAGCTTTTACCTTGAGAAAAGGAGGTTATTCAAGTACCGAGACGGTGATCAGCTGAGCCGTGGGCGGCGTCATAATAGGGCGGCAGCGTAGGGCGTAGGCGGCGGTTCAAGGCTTCCAGAATTACTATATTAAATCACTACAAGACTTTTAGGTCAATAACTTAAGGCCGCATTTTATTGCTAGGGTTGGCCTTATTAGGATGGGTTTATCCTTGAATAAATGTATAATAGGAAGTTGAGTTGTGAAACTTTTTTGTTAATTATTCGGATAAGTTTAGATTTTATGACGACCAATCAAAGAATTCATGTACTTGCAAGCACTGGAGAATACAATACAATGTCGCAAAATTACTCTTATTTCAACTATCTTCTTCTAAATTTATATAACCCAAAGGACTGACTAACTGACTGACATAGTGATCTATGAACGCACAGCCCAAACCACTGGACGGATCGGGCTGAAATTTGGCATGCAGGTAGATATTATGACGTAGGCATCCGCTAAGAAAGGATTTTACGAAACTACACCCCTAAGAGGGTAAAACGGGATCCACGCGTACGAAGTCGCGGCGGCCGCTAGTACCAGTATAAGATGCTACAATGACGGTACATTGTAGATGCACGCACTTATATTTTGTGCAGTTTTTGAGTCACATGATCGCATCAGAAATCATCTTAAAATCCAGCAACATAAATAAAAATCTAGAATCAGAACGTTCGTTGCCCCTCCAAGAACAATACAAACCAAAATGGCTAGTGAAGTATTTGCATAAAAAAGTGTTTATTGCGACGATTTTTTTTAATTCAACGTGGCATACTCCACGATGAAAGAGTTTATATAGCAGCTGCTTATCATAAAGGAATTTCAAAGCTTCCTACTCACTTATACGGTGTGTTTGGGATAGTGCTAGCGATAATTTAAGGCGATGTTGTGATATCAATTTTATCCACCAAAATGCCCCCATATGTTTTATTAATTTTTTATGTGACTCTACATAAAAAAATATTGTATTTTTTAAGTGCCCGTCTTACAGATAAATAAAAAATTGCATTTGCAAGCCAATAATATGTGTCATTAAAAAAACATAAATGAAAAATAATTTTAGTTTTTGTCAAAAAATTAAGATTGACGGGCACGTTTTTGGAGGCATTTTTGTCGATAAAATTGATATAATAACATCGCCTTAAATTATCGCTAGCCCTATCCCAAACACACTGTAGGTATACAGTAGATAGAAGCATACAATTTCTGTGTTATATTGCGATCAGCTGGTTCCAGTGTTAAGTTTGTGGAATGCAGCGTGGGCGTCCAGTTCAAGGCGCTGTCTGGGCGCCGCCCGCCTAACGATGTAGACACAGGTCTAGACAGACAAGAAGAGTGATAATGATTATAAATACTAGTAGCCGCCCGTGGATTTGTTCGCCTAATAGTCTGTGTCACCAATTTTTTGTACCCGCTTTGTATCTCCTGAATCTCGCTCTTCCTATTTTTAAAAGTGAAAATTATCACTTTAAATGCCGTGTAAGTTGTAACAAATACCTGCCTTGTCTA
Organism: Ostrinia nubilalis; assembly: GCF_963855985.1. NCBI lineage: Eukaryota > Metazoa > Arthropoda > Insecta > Lepidoptera > Crambidae > Ostrinia > Ostrinia nubilalis. The sequence goes on along the minus strand of NC_087089.1, from coordinate 14,774,115 downwards.
GCATAAAAAAAACACTTCATATTATTATGTTCAAAAATAATCATACCAGCTCTGATACTTTAGTTTACATGGTAATGGAAAAAGATCAATCTCCAGCCATTAAAATAAAAAGTAAGCTTTTTAATTGCAGTTCACCGTGCAATTGAGTTTTCTCACTTTTTCTTCCGTTCGCGTTCCAATAAAGTTATTCTAAGTAACATTTAATTTGAACTTACGAACAAGTAGTTAGTAAGAGTTTTCGAAACAGTGTTCTTAAAAATAAAGTATCAGTCGCGGAGTTTTACTTCGTCATCTTCAACAAGGGTTTTCGCGAATGAAAGATCCGCTAGATGGCGGGACGTGGATGTGGGGTCTGGCTGCTGCGTGATTGGTGGATTTTGACATATCTGTCAATGTCATGTCAAAAATAACCAATCATGCAGCATTTGGACCTCGCGTCTACGTATTGCCATCTGGCGGATTTTTCATTCGCGAACACCCTCATTGAATTGAGAAGCTCCTTTTTCGGAGTTGGTTAAAAAGAACATGTCTTTAAAAATAATTAAGGACACAATCAATGAAACGTGCTTTTACTGACTGACTGACATAGTGATATATCAACGCACAGCCTAAACCACTGGATGGATCGGGCTGAAATTTGGCATGCAGGTAGATGTCATAACGTAGGCATCCGCTAAGAGAGGATTTTACGAAACTCCACCCCTAAGGGGGTAAAACGGGATCCACGCGTACGAAGTCGCGGGCGGCCGCTAGTTTATAATATATCCGGCTATAGCTGGTAAGAGTCACGTGGCGATCAGCTGGCTAGGGCGGCGTGTAAGGGCGTGGGCGGATGGTTCAAGGCGCCGTCTAGGGCGCTTATGAACTTTACTGTATGTAATTTATCTTTCGGGACAAGGTGTGCATTTCTCGCGCTTTATTTACCTTCCTTGCGTCATTTCACGTTTTAAAAAGTTTGGTCTCGAAGCGCTGGTAGGGCAAAAAGATTATGAGACATGATTGTGAAGGCTAAAGTTTTTTTATTTTAATATTTGATTATGTAACAGCACTATTTTTAATAGTCCATGAAAATTAAGAAATTTTGACTTTGAAAAAACTAAAGAGAACGTTAATTCCGCCTTTTATAGCTCGTTCTTGTGTGCAGTAAAGGTTTAAATAATTAATAAGTAGTATGTTAATTACAATTCGCATAGATCTGACCTTTTGTATAGCTCTTCAGTCTTTTCTTCAGTCAGAATCCAAGTGGCGATGGATAAAGGTCGCAAGAAAAATGTAAAAAAAAGTCAAGTAGGAAAGATTGGAATGTAACTATCATTTTCTTTTTAGCCGATTCAAGTAAGAAATATGATAAGTTTGCTTCTCAGAAGAAATGAACCAGTTCCACGATCATGCTGTATGTTTAATAAATAAGGAGTAAAGTATCATTATATCAGCAACAGGCCGTCCACTGCTGAACATAGGCCTCCCCCAATGATTTCCAGATTGGCCGGTTGGTAGCGGCCTGCATCCACCGCCCGCCATGCTACCTTTTGAGGTCGTCTGTCCACCTTGCGACTGGACGTTCTGTAATTAACGATTTTTAATTCACAAATTATAAACCAGCTGTCATCTAATTACAACATCTATAGCTGCGATTATAATTGCGCCAAAAACTTTATTATGATGACTTACTGTTAATAAAAAACTGATAACTAAAATAGACTCTTTTTGCGAACTTCACCGAACTATTTCTTCGCAATCAGTCTTTAGCAGGCATATCGAACAAAACGCCCCCGCCTCGGGCGAGGAAGCGTGCCGCGCTTAATTTTCCGGGCTATTCCTAACGGCCTGACATGTCGCTTTAACGACCTCCCGATTTATGCCTATTAGTGCCTATTATTTCTCGATTTTTTTCTCGATATTTACTTTAGAATATGCTCTGAAATGCACATAGCTCGTAGAGCTGACTGCCGCTGGGGCAGGAAAGTTCTTGAGTGGCGACTACGAGCCGGAAGACGTAGCGTGGGCAGGCCTCCCACTAGGTGGACCGACGATCTGGTAAAGGTCGCGGGAGGCGCCTGGATGCGAGCGGCGCAGGACCGGTCTTTGTGGATATCCTTGGGGAGGCCTTTGTCCAGCAGTGGACGTCGTTCGTTCGTTTGTTTCGGCTGAAACGGACGAACGATGCTCTGAAATGTGTACAATGTGACAGTAGATTGGTTAAAACAGCCCAGGTTTTGGAATCTTCACTGATCTTGCACGTGTACATGGGCTTATCATAAGGTGATCCGCCACCTATAAAAAATATTGCTAGTAGGTAAATGATCTCAAGATTCTCAAGTTCTAACCCAGCAATAAATAATAATAATAAAGAGCTATTTAGATAATTTGAGATTAATAAAAAAATGGTTTTAAATGGTGTCATCATGATGATTCATTTTTATGCTGTTAACTTTTACAAGTAATATCCTTCTTACATTACAATGTACAAATTCCCACAATCCGAGCCATCGATTCGGACGATTCAACGTGAATTGTGATCGCAAGGTCGGTGAGAACCCAACACTTTCTTGAAAAGAACTTGACCTTTCTACTTTTCCTTTCGTGCGCAGCCACGATATATCATCACCGGCCACAGATAGCAGCCGATCTACCACAGACAATTTATTTTTATTTTTTCTTGATAATTCGAGGCCGCGATAAAGGCACAGACATAAATTAGCTGTGAACTTTTCAAATCTGATGGGGACGAGATGGTCGGTTTGATTAGGCTTGAACTGAAGGAATAAGGTCACTTTTTTGTTTGATTGGCGTGTTCCTTTTACCACTTAATTGACGTAATTCGTTGTTTTTTGTAGTTAAATAACAAGAATATTCATATTCATATTCATATTCATTTATTTATTGCATCACATATGTATGTATGTACAGTAAGGTCTTATAAAATATGTAAGGTAAACATATGGGCCCTGCAAGGGCATTGCAATTTTACTCGTATTTACAATAGCAATCAAATAAATTATAGATGTCTTTGATAGGAAGTACATAAAGCATTTGGAATATAATGTCTATTATTGTATAAAAATATATTTGAAAAATTACGCATACTGGGCCGACACTTTTTTTTTATAAAGTCTCTCCAGGGAATAGGAAAAAATAATTCTAATAATTATCATAATGAGTATAGTAGGTAACTGAATAACTGAATGTCATATAATGGGTGATACAATATGTAGATAATAGTTAAATGTATGTATTGCATAGTACTGTATATGTGGGCTTATCATTATAATATTCATTTAAATCATAGTAACACTTGCTTAGTAGAAATTTTTTTAGCAAATTAATAAATTTATTTGTATTTGGTTCAGATTTTATGTATGTAGGTAGTTTATTATAGACTTTTATCGTCATTGCGTATGGTCCTGTAGCAGCCATGCCTAGTTTGAATAGAGGTAATATTAAATCATTAGGGTATCGAGATCTTGCATTTACATTTCCCTTTTTTGTGTATAGATTTGGATATTTGCGCACAAACTTACATAATTCCAAGATATAAATACATTTTAGTGGTAGTATTTTATATTTCATAAAGTATGGCTTACAGCTTTCAGTATTCTTTATTTGTGCCAGGATACGTATACACTTTTTTTGGAGAATAAATATGTCATCTGAGTCCGTGCTGTTGCCCCATAGTATGATCCCGTAAGAGATCCAAGCGTAGCTGTAGGCATAATAAGCAGCGAGTGTAGTTTTTAGGTCGGAGTTTCTTTTTAGTTGCCTTAGGGCGTAAGTAAATTTAGATATTTTCTGTTTAATTTTAATAATATGCTGTTTCCAATTTAAATTACAATCTAAGTCAAGTCCGAGCAATGTAGCAAAATTTACGCATTCAATACTTTTACCATTGAATGAGTAGTTAATGTTTAGTGGAGTTTTTTGATAGGGCCTAAATTGTATTAATTTCGTTTTTGAGTAATTTATTTCCAAGTTGTGGTCGTCCATCCATGCTTGTATGTTATTAAGGTTTTCCGTCAATTTTTGGTTAAGATCAATATTAGATCGGCATGAGGTCACCGCCGATACGTCATCCGCGAACATAACACAGGGGATGTTAACGTATTTAGGAAGGTCATTAATATATAACAAAAATAGGACACATCCTAGGACGCTGCCTTGAGGTATTGAGCTGGTCGTGGTGATCTCGTCCGATCTTACCGACTCGATCATTCCCGTTTTATAATTTGAAAATTGTATGTCTACGACCTGTTTACGATTTGACAGATATGATTTAAACCAATCGTGAACCACTCCCCTGATCCCGATATCATAAAGTTTGTTTAATAGGATCCCGAATTGGACCTTATCGTATGCTTTAGTCATATCGAGTAATATTCCTACTGCGTATTGTTTGTTTTCCAAAATACTTAACAGTTTCGTTAATAAACAAAATACTTATAGTTTCGCGTAGCTTTTAGCTCCAGCCGATTTTGCCCCTCAGCCATTTTTGGGACGTGAACATGAACTAAACATTTTACGATATCTATTGCTAATTTAATGAACTTAGCAATAAAAATGACATACATTATTTCTGATGAACATAGGCGGTACGAAGTTCGCCGGGTCAGGTCAGCAATAAAAAAAAGCAAATGCATAAACCAAAGTTAGTTATTTTTTTATGGAATATAAAACCTCGGAGAGCCCAGTGAAACCATAAAATACCTCTAAACAGCCCAATGGAACTCTGAACTTACCCGCTGGCCACATCTCATTTACTTAAGCGCATTAAAACAAATGGCTTGCAACCGTCAGTGCAAGCGCCCGGACTCTATCAGCAATGAAATGAAAAACTTTTGCAGTTGAATCTTCTTTCCGTTATAAAGTGTTTGAAAGGAAATCTTATTCTTATGCAGGTACACTATTATCAGTACAGTATAGGTACCTTCATTATTCGTCAAACATGAGTTTGGTTTAAAGTAGCTACCCAACTACCCAGTCTATCCTGAATTCTACAGATTGTTTTTTTTTTGGAAAAAGAAAGGTCTCAGAACTTATAAGTAATACATTAACAGCCTCATGCAGTTAGCTCAGAAATTGACAAGACCACGTTATCGTCAATGACTGAAATAATCTAAAATACTTACTTATTCAAGAATTTGGTGGAAAGAAAATCTAGGTGCCTCTGTTAAATCAAACTAAATGCGACGGCTGTTATGATGACGGCAAAAATTAACGATCTCTTTTTGAAAAAATGCTGCAAACCGAAAACAACTGTAGGTAGCGAGCAACACTCGCAAAAAGCAAACCGGCCAGTATTTAAAACATTTTCTGACTGAAATAAAAAAAACATGGCCGGCAAAAGGGTCCATTCATAGCCGTAAACAAAAAAGCATCAGTTGCGGTCCATTTTCAAAAAGCGTTCACGGGTAGTAGGCCCGCATGACGCAGCTCGCCGCAGTGCGACACACGGATCGGCTCTGCCGCGGACACCCGTAGAGTTTAAACGTCATTTTTGGACAGGAAAATATAGATAATACCACAACTCGACAAATTATCCGGTGCCTGATATATTCAATTAGCACAGAATTGTGTAATAAATGCTTAAAAGATATTTCAAAAATACCTTAGCGATGATGTTGTAAAACAGCCGTTCGCGGTAATAAAATGGTTTCTGTTTGTTTGCTGTCTATTCTGTAAATGTGTGACATTGAGAGAAGCGCACTCGCCAAATTACTCTGTCATGAAGTTGCAGTTTTTAATTCAAGGCAATTTTAAATTTTGACAAATATCATTCTTGTTATTGCTTCAATATAATTTAAATTTAAATTTGAATTTTATCTTATAAGAAAGAAAGAAAGAAAGAAACATTTATTGCAATTATAAATCATAACTTCATTCCCCATCCATAATTTTAAAAATCTTTACGTAATAAAAATTAAATCTAACACGTCATATTCAAGACAATTTTACGTTAGTCGTTGTACAAACTATTTGCATCATCGATATCACGAAAAAAAAATGATATTTTTTCTTTATTGCCAGTGACATTGTCTTGTTTATGCCTTTGCCCCATCATTAAAAAGGTAAAGGCCACAAGGCCGCCCACTCGGGGTTGCCCGATTCTGAGAACAATAATTGAATGATTCAACCTTCTTGTTGACCCTGAACTAGTGCAGCTGCTGACCGCCACAGACTAATGATCGCCCATTATTCAGGCTTACTTCATTGTGAATTGCATTAAATTCGGATATTTTATAATAAGAAAGGAATTCCGGAGACAATGACAGTTTCTTGCACTACCTACTTCTTCTCAGTACTAGCATGTTTATTGTCCCCAAGCAGTAGTAGTAGTGATACTGGGATAGGTAAAAGCGTTTTTAAAAAGCCTATTTGCAGAAAATCAATAAGTTTTAGCGTTTGGCGAGAGTTTGCATATTGTGTAGTCCAGTTTTTTAACTTTCAAAGGAACTAAAATATTGAACAAAAAGTAGAGATGAAATGGGAAAGAGACGCTTAATTTTATAGTGAGCATTAAATATCAATCAAAATCAAATCAAAAATGTTTTATTCGTTAACAAACCAACTTTTACAAAAATTGTGGTGACATACCTAGTAAGTAAAAGTATACCTGTATCACCGCCCATTCAGACAGTGCTAGTTTTGGGTAAGTTTAACAAAAAAAAAAAAAAAAAAAAAAAAAAAAAAAAAAAAAAAAAAAAAAAAAAAAAATGGTTATTAATTAGATTACAAACTTGAAGTAGAAGGTAAAGAAAAAATATAAGGTGAATTAGAAAATATGGTGTTTGTAAGTGTGTGTGTGTGTGTGTGTATGCGTGTGTGTGTGTGTGTGTGTGTTATGTTGTATTATGTTAAGTTATGATAGAGAGTGATTTTACGTTTTTATATGCCTTTTTTAACTTTCAGGTATTTTGATAAATTTTATATATTATTTTTTAAAAGTGTTTCGGTATCCAAATAGCTAAGCGATTTTAACCAGAGTGTAAGTTTCTCTTTACAAGAGTGAGATGTAAGCGGATAAATGCTCAGTATTTTGTTAATTTTATTATACAAGAAACCAGCTTGTCTAGTGAATTGCCTGCTAGCAAAGGCTGTTTTGGAAGGAATAGTAGGAGCAGCTTTGTCCTTTCTTCTTTTGTTATTAATTTTAGGGTCATAGTATATACTTTTATGTATTTTCAATATGGCAGCTAATATATATAGTTTTCTTATAGAAAGGAGATCTCCGTGTTTATAAAGTTCTTCAGTAGAATGTCTGAAAGGCAGAGAGTACATTACTTTAAGTAACCGTCTTTGCGTTCTTTCTACCTCCAGAAGTTTCGTTTTAGTTGAGCCCCCCCAAACTGAGATTCCATAGCAAAAAACTGATTGAGCTAGAGCTGTATAGATTTTATTTATGAGGTCCTTAGTTGTGACATGCCTAAGCTTTTTAAAAATAGTTAGTACTCTTTATTTCATAAGTCTACAGTTCCTCTTTAGATACTTGCCCATAATATCAAAAAATATACCCGGTAAGAAAAAGCCTTTTTAAAAAGCCAAGATACTGAATAAATGAATTTCATAAATTTTATCAAACAATATTAAATAAAGCCGTTGTCTGAAGTTTGCGCACTCGGCAAACTTTAGCTACGTGCTTGCGGGTTGCATCGATAGCTTATTTAAAGCAAACGAGGAAAGGAAATGTGGTGGGAATATGAAACGTACATTTTTAAATTCTCACCACATTTCCTATGGCACGGTGTTAAGTCATCAAGATAGTCATAAAGTAATTATTTCGTATTTTGTACTGTTATTTGGCAAGTCATTTACTGTTATATTGGCGATCTTAATCACCTAAAAGGTATTCGTCTTATTCGTTACGCTCTTGGCAGAGCATTCGTGGTCACGTTCACTTCGGTTGTAGAGGCGGCTACAACTCTCCGCACGATCTCCCTCCATCTCTCTCTATTGGCAGACTGTCTGGTGCAGTCACATACGCCGTCTCCCACTGTTGATTTCACTTTGTCGGTCCAGCGCATTGGTGACCTGCCACGCGATCGGGTTCCTTCGACTTTTCCTTGGACGACCTGTCGTTCTATGGAGTTGTCATCCCGCCTCGAGACATGTCCGAAGTATTGCAGTATGCGCGACTGTACTACGGTTGATAAATGTTGAGTGACACCGAGCTTCTGGAGTATCGACACATTGGTACGGAATTCTGTCCAATTGTCCATGATATCCCGAGCATCATTCTCCAGCACCACATCTCTAGGGCATCTATCTTCCTCTTTTCCAAGTCGCGTACTGTCCATGTCTCAGCTGCGTAAAAGGTATACATTACATCATAATTATTTTTATTCTTTTAAAATTGTTTCCCGTTCCACGAATCCACATCAGCATAATTATTATTATCAGGTCATTTACTTAGTCTCCACTGCACGAGCAAGACCTTTTCTTCTTTACCAGTGACTAAATAATTAGGCCTACACTCCCCTCAAAGACTGTGGAGGACACCGTCAGGATTTAGTGAGAAGGCCCTGCCTTTCTGACGAAAAGAACTAAAAAGATAAAAACAAGCCTTAGTGTTCACAAATGCAGTCGGAGGCATCAATAACTAATTATTTTGATGGTGATATGTATTTGATGCCTCCGACTGCATTTTGTGAACACTAAGGCTTGTTTTTATCTTTTTAGTTCATTTTTGCGCAGTTGGGTTTTTTGTTTATTCAATAATATTTTTTTTTAGTTTTTTTAGTTTAATAACATACATATTTGTAAGCTACTTAAAAAACCCTTTATTTTGATACCCCACTCGATAGGTTTTGAAAGAAAAAAATTTTTTTTAAGACTTTATGGCGCCTAAAATCCGCCATTTAGATTCTTTTCAATTTTAACATAGCCAGGGTCACTCTCATGATTAAGACGAATCTAACGACACCTCTCACGCTAAAATCGGTCAAGCCGTTTAGGCCGTGCCAAAGAAATATACATACATACATATATACATACATACACTCGAAAAACATAATCCTCCTTCTGGCGCAGTCGGGTAAAAAAGGTCTACCTACACTCCCCACGCTGGCCGGCTGGGTTGGGATTCCTCGCTCAGGGCGGCGCTAGACCACGCGTGAACGTCGGCGCAATTAGGTTTATTTATTTATTTTATTTTGTTTGAAAAACATACAGTGAAATAATAACAGATTAATAACCACTGCTTAAGAAACTATACACCATTTGCATGTTTTCGCATATGTGTAGCAATACAATTAAACAACAAAACCAATTCGCTTACATGAGAGAGTTATTTTTAAATTAAGATTTACAGGGTGTTAGGTAAATGGATATGAGCCGACACTAGCCCCTGTTAACATGGTCATATAAATGGTATGGTGAAGTCAGAAAATTGATATCTTCGAACCAAGATTTAGCCAATGTGTCCCTAAAGAGATTTGGTTTCGACTTAAACATATCGAGTTCAGGAATGGTAACCAATTTGTTCACTTCATTATGCCGATTTCGCGAGGTTCGCGAGGCCCATTGGCGTATTCAAGGTCTTTTTCAGGAGGGCCGCCGCCCGCCACTGTCCTCGCTACTAAAACTACGGCAAGGTTACTAAAATATTTAAAAAAAAATTTGAATTAAGTAGGAACTGTAACTAAAATACAATTTATTTTTGGTATAGACAAGGCTCAGATCAATCTTCAATCATGTTTGCGCAACTAGTCTGTGGTTAGTTGGCTACGTGCTTGTGGGCCGCATGGATGGCTTATAAGCGAACTAGTAGAGAGGAAATATGCGGAGGAGAATTTAAGAAGGCTGCAATTTTTATATTACCTAACCCAAACAAACAATACAAAATTTTCTTCGGAATTACTTCACTAAACTCAATTTCAAATAAACATTTGCCACCATAAAACAGTAATAAAAGTAATTAAGTAAAAAATGAAATGGATTAATTTGCAATTCGATTGTACTCGTACTTATCTGAAATTCATGCTAGATATTTTAGTTTGGCATTAATTTAAGACACAATAAACAGTTCTTATTACTTACTTGATTTACATACTTTAAGACTTAAGATAAGGTTTAGGATACTTATGCCCGTTTTTACCATCAATCCCTAATTTTTAAGTGACCCCTATAGTAACACATAACAGGAATTTTGTTTTCATTAGGGCCACTTAAAAATTAGGGATTGATAGTGAAAATGGGCATTACAATCTTATTAAGTACTAGAGGCCGCCCGCGACTTCGTACGCGTGGATCCCGTTTTACCCCTTAGGGTTTGAATTTTTCAAAATCCCGTCTTACTGAGCACCTAGGTTCTAAAAGGAACCCCCATGCAAAAGGACATTGTCAGAAACCGCCTAAAAAACCGCCCAAAAACATTAACCCATCATAATTATTTTCTATTTTTTTTAATACATTAAGCACCCTTTCATTCTAATGGACACTTAAGCATTGAAAAATTAAATAAATAAGTCTTTTAACGTTTATTCTATAATACTATTACAACTTCCGGACGTTTTGGTGCGTGGCATGGTCTAAAACCTATCAAGTTCCATAATTTTTGCCGATAAAATCTGTACGAGGCATTACCGTACTTTATTGCTGGGAGTCCATGTATAGTGATGTTCCTGCGGCCATCATAGACAATAAAATATCGATTTTGAAAATAAAATAAATCGATTAAACTGCTTTGAAGACTAGATTTGCGTTAAAAGCTAAAAAGATATTGACAGTTTGACACTATTACAAGAAGATATCTAAAGTGTCCAACTGGTCGAAGGTCGTAAATAAAATAAAAATAATTAGGACCATAAACTGATATTCATGGTATCATAACTGTAAAAGTGTCAGAATCCGATGTTGAATCCAATGCCAGTTGAAGTGTGAGAAACATATATATTTTTTTTTATGTGACAGGAGGCAAATGAGCAGACGGATCACCTAATATCAACCTAGTATAGTTGCCAGTCTCTCATAATCTATGCCAATGAGGGTTTTCGCGATTGAAAAATCCGCCAGATGGCAATACGTAGACGTGAGGTCCAAATGCTGCATGATTGGTTATTTTTGACATGACATTGACAGATATCCACCAATCATGCAGCATTTGGACCTCGCGTCTACGTATTGCCATCTCGCGGATTTTTCAATCGCGAAAACCCTCATTCATAGCACATGTATAATAATAGACCAAATGAACTTTTATAGATTGTGAAAGAGAAGATAAAGATTTTATTATTTTATTAAAATCTTGCCACGAGGTAGTTTTTCAGTAGAAACCAGGATTGGATAATCGCTACAGGCAAGTATCAGAACATTTTATAAATATTTTTAATCGATTATATCCATGTGAATCGTTTTAATAAATTGTCATTTTACTTTTTCAATTAAAACTTTTTCAATCCCTAGTCTTGTCAAACTGTCATAATGTCAACAAATTATAAATGTCACGTCAGTTGACTCAATTTCAGTCTTCTGTGCGTTTATTGTATTTTTATTTCAATGAAATAGTGCTAAAGGGTTAGTACTAAAACTGAAAGCCTTTTTTCAGAAAGAAAACCAATGTGGTGCCCTTATTATTCATGCTGTTTGAAAGTTACAAGTCAGTGATACAGAGTTGCCGACATTATAACTCCGTAGTGATACCATACCAAAGAAGAAGTTTTCCTAAACACTTGTGTTGTTTTTATATGTGATCGAATAAAAAGGATTAATTCTACTGCTCAAATGGAATAACTTATCCCAAGAGACCGAATATAAAAAAAACCTCTCCATAGAAATTATCACCATCACGAGGATGTGAATTTTTTTGAGAATTTGATATTGGTCCTGTAAGAAAAGTAGTTGTATTTCAGTAGTAGAATCAACCCTTCTTGTTTCATCAGCAAGAGTAACTATAAAAACGCCCTGTAGGTAGGTATTATTAAGCTGAAGAGTTTGTTTAGTGTCAAAGACTGTCACACAGTGTAACTTAAATTGGCATATTATGATAATGAACATAAAAACTTAAATAAATATTTATGTTAATATTTTTTCTATTTATTTATTTTCCCAAAGCTTCACAGTGACAGCTGAAACAGCAATACTGTTAACAAAACAGTAAAACTAAACTTGGAACAAACTGTTACAAATATGAGGGGTTTAATATTTTACAAATTAAAATAAAACCGCATGTTGCTTTACTTTCTCGTATAGGTAATAAATGTAATTAATGGCTAGATTATTAATGTTACTTTGTTACCCTCAATAGTGAGGAAATCTTATAAAATGGTAACCCTGATTTTTATTGTCATTCAAGTGCTCTTTCTTCGCATAGGCTTCTGTGATTTGGCCAAGGGCCACACACATTGCGATAACATTATGCGACATTGATTTGACAGCAGCGGAGTGAAGTCTTGCGACTATGCAAAATGATACCCTGTAATCGTAGCGCATACAGACATAGACTGGGCGGGGCACATAGCTCGTAGAGCTGATGGCTGCTGGGGCAGGAAAGTTCTTGAGTGGCGACCACGAGCCGAAAGACGTAGCGTGGGCAGGCCTCCCACTAGGTGGACCGACGATCTGGTGAAGGTCGCGGGAGGTGCCTGTATGCGAGCGGTGCAGGATCGGTCTTCGTGGAAATCCTTGGGGGAGGCCTTTGTCCAGCAGTGGACGTCTTTTCGGCTGAAACGAACGAACGAACGATACGTATTACCACTATTTACCAGACATTACTATTTATTGCATACTCGCCGGATTACACGTAGGAGCACGCGCGTAACAGCTTCGGCCTTGCATTATTATAAGATCTTGTTCCGCCCTTTTACGAACTTCCTCCGTGAGGATATCCCCGCCGAATTCTATGATGAACCTATCAAAAGTCATATTCTGCAATGTCAACCCACCACAAGGTGGACCGACGACCTGATAAAGGTAGCGGGAAGGCGCTGGATGCAGGCCGCTACCAACCGTGCGATGTGGAAGTCATTGGGGGAGGCCTATGTTCAGTAGTGGACGTCCTGTGGCTGAAATGATGATGATGATGAAGAAATGAATGAAAATGACAAATCTTCGCACGTGTATAATACCGTGCCAAAGTAATCATATAATTTTGGCACCTTAATAACTATTGCCGTTTTTGTTGTAAAGATCATGCAGCGCTACTTGCGGATATTATTGGAAAGAAAACTATGTGGGCTCTAGATCTGAAGCCGCTTTAACGAACACGAAGTGCTCATACAATGCGGCGTATTTTCTTCCAGTCTTTAGTCAGGACTTTAGTCGAATTAAAACCCCGGTTGAACGTGATATAGCCGCACTAGAATACGATGCTTTTTTGCATAATCGCAAGACTTCGTTCCGGTGTCGACCGAATGTTATCATGATGTATGTGGCCCAGGGGTTACCGTAGCCGCTAAGGTTTGAAACTTCTTGCTTAAAATATTGTAGTCTTTGGCATAGACTACGATGGTAGTCATGGAGATAGGAGTTTGTTATCTCGTGTCAGATGTAAATGGTGAAAAGAAAACTCATGATTCGTGGTATTTTTATGTAATATGTAGGTATTTTATAAAAGTGGAACCCCGAGTGATCTCCAAAACCCATTCTATTATTATATACGATTCGGCTTCGATATCTATAATACAATAGGAGTTTATTTCATGTGTCAGATGACAAGGGTGGAAACAACCTACGATTCATGTTGTTTATTTACGTGCAATATGTGGGCATATTGTAAAAGTGGAATGCCGAGTTGTATTTCTAAAACTTGTTCTATTATTTTATACTATTTGGCTGCGACTCGGCGTGACGACAATACAAAACATTTTTCGCGAATCGGTGTTCATACATTCACACAATACATTAGACGCCATGTTGTCATAAACGACATATTATAAAATCGCTGTGATTTAATATTCTTAATCATTAATTTTATGGCAAGTGTCCATCAGGAATCATTGTTCTTACACACAGAATCGTATTATTTCGCTTTCGGGTAGTAATATGTCAAAATTGTTGGTTCTTTAGGCGAACAATGTATGGAGAACGAACATTGTCCTTTGAGACTCCTAGCACTTGTAGTTGACATTTTGTGATGAGTGAGTCAGTTAGTAACTTTTCGCTTTTTATTTTCTATCTATAAACAGATTTCGTAATATTGCAAAAAATGTTACCCTAACAGTACGTGCTCGTAGGCAACAAAGATAGCTTATTTGGGGCAAGCGTGTTTGGGGCAAGAGTGATGGATGCGCGCGGGGTGACAAATTAGCCCCGTCTGCAGGGGCCAAGTTTTTGGCCGGTTGTGTAACTGCTGAAATGCATTTGCTTAGAAAGGAAACGCTGTCTTTCTGTATCTGGGTTCATAGAGTGCTTACTGTAGTTCTAGAAAGCTGGGGTATCTAAGCAAGTATTCGTACACAAGCAAAAATCTTCCCCTAACCTTTAACCTAGAGGGCAGAAGTTTGTATGGGTTTTTCCATACAACATGCCACTTATAAAAAGAGATAATCTACCACCATAAACATTTTCATGTAAAATATTGCCAAGACAAGACCATAATAGCTCGCACTGTAAAATCATCAGATTTCATGTAGAGGCAAGCTTCTAACTGTACTCGCCTGATAGCACTGAGTAGACTGTAGTATGTCCTGTTAGTGTACCTTGCCTGGGAACTTTTGTTAAGGATCAAAAGATCATTCTGGGAAAATTACCGGGAATTTTCCGGGGGTCATCTCTGACAGAGTGTCAACATTACGTTTACAGTGGCCTAATCAAGTCGTCGTAATGTCACTCGTAGATGAGTCATCATCATCATCATCATTTCAGCCATAGGACGTCCACTGCTGAACATAGGCCTCCCCCAATGACTTCCACATCGCACGGTTGGTAGCGGCCTGCATCCAGCGCCTTCCCGCTACCTTTATCAGGTCGTCGGTCCACCTTGTGGGTGGACGTCCCACGCTGCGTAGATGAGTATCTGGCAAAAACCTATGGTACCTATTGAGTAAAGGTGTACCCTTTTTGGGCACCAACCACATCTTTACTCTTTAAATTTCCACTCTAAGGACTTTCCGGGATTATTTTCCCGTTTCCGGGATCGGCGCATCTCTAGCAGTGAGTCAACATTTGTATTAGTGCGTTCCCAGTGAGGCATGCTAATTAACTCGTACATAACGATGTCACTCGTAGACGAGTCTGACAAATCCGATTGCAGTGGGTTTGGCAACTTTTCCGGCAACTTTCCATTACATTTCCACTCTAAGGACTTTCCGGGGAAACTACCGGGATTATATCCCGTTTCCGGAATCGGCGCATCTCTAGCAGTGAGTCAACATATGTATTAGTGCGTTCCCAGTGAGGCATGCTAATCAACTCGTACATAACGATGTCACTCGTAGACGATTCTTTGACAGAGCCGATGGCAGTGAGTTTGGGAACTTTTCCGGCAACTTTTCTTTACATTTCCACTACCGGGATTATTTTCCCGTTTCCGGGATCGGCGCATCTCTAGCAGTGAGTCAACATCTGTATTAGTGTGTTCCCAGTGAGGCATGCTAATCAACTCGTACATAAAGATGTCACTCGTAGCGGATGGCGGCCGCGGGGAGCGCATTCCCGATACTATTTCACTGCCCTAGGGTTGGCGGTTTGTTTAATTTTGAAACTAGTTCAACTTGGCATAAGATCCATTTTATAATGACAGGGTGTGGATGAAACTGAAATTTCAAACAAGCCTTTGGGCTGTTGTGAAACAAAAAAGCTCCGAGCCGGGATAAAATAAAAAAAAAACAGATATCATTATTTCGAGCGTATTACCAAGTCACAAATAAAGTTGCAGAGCTAGATTTAACACCTAGAAATAGATATAAGTTGATATAAACTATAAATAAACCCAGTAAATGATTACGCATTTCATATTTTATAGTACCTCCCGATTGCTTGTATCTAAAATAACGTACGAAACAAGATTCCTAAAACGGAGAAGAAATCTTTCACTATTAATGTTAAAAGACGATACCCGGCGGTTCTTGACGTCATCTTTCTTATCTCTTCTCAACAATAACGTACAGTCTCAAAAAATATTCTTGTTTGATTACTTACTTATTTGAATCAAATACCTACACGAAAAAAAAACCGTAATTTTGGAACAGACAACAGACGAAAAGGCTTCTAACAGCGTTGATATTTAAAATTGGTTTGTTGATCCTTATCCCGGCTATATTTCGTCCTGCTCTCACAGGCAAGGCTCTGTAAATCGTGGAAAACAAACTTATTATGCTAATTAAACTAATTAACTCAACCCACAAACCTAAATTACTTTTTATGATGGCGGCTACAGCCCTAGCAAGTGAGCGGGGCGACACTCAATTGTTTTTATGACAAAAATTGCCGCTGGATTTGTCGCGAACGCGATCGGGATTCGGCCCACTGGTTGTAACTGGTTTGAAGCGGTTGTAACCGGTTTGATGCGGTTTCAATTGTTGCAGATAAGACCTAGATAGTTTTGCTTGGCAGTTAGTGAAGATGAAGCGAATTTGACATCTGTGTAAAGTGCAACACTAAACAATACGAAAACATACGGTTAGCAACTGTCAGTCCTCTAATCCGGGCAACTTTTTTGGTTGAATTAATTTACTCGCAACAGAAATACTTTTAATAAACAAACTACAATGTATTAACTAAAACGATAAATCTTAGGTGTGTGCTAACAGTTCTAAGTAAATATTTTGATGTCAATTTACAATACTTTATAATTATCATCAAAAACAATGATTTACCTATTTAAACAATTATCTTTACGTAAAGCATGGGTTTTTCCTATTTACTTACGAGTTACATGCGTCGAAAAATTACAATAAAAAATCACTTAGAAATTAAGCAAATATATTTTTTACAGTTGTTATTCACATTAATTCAGTTGCAAAAAACGTATTTATATCACGTGTTCGGGCATTTCTCGTTTTTCTTTGCGATTGCGTCATCGAGTGCTATCAGCTTGAAGATACGCCTTAATATATGCCCCGGTATACCGAAGGGCCGTCAGGGTTGTCTATAACAACAAAATTTAAAGTTACAAGTAAAAAAAACTCGAAAAGTCGCGGGGTTGTGTTTCTCGGTTGCTTTTTGTTTTTAAATTCGGTTTACACAAAGCTTGTGAAAACTACTTACAGTTAAGAAAAAGTTCAACCGTTTTACGCTACCAATTGGTCAATATGGACATCATTAGGGGAAGCCTATGTTTAGCAGTGGACGTCCTGTAACTATCCTAAATTTCTTCCACAGTGTACATTTTTACAACGTTGGATTGATTTTTTTTTATGTGACAGGAGGCAAATGAGCAGACGGATCACCTGAAATTATGACTCACTTTACTTTATTTATAGTTTCAGTAGGTGTCAACTATAGTCGATCTATTGAAAATCTGTTCGTTTCAGTGATAACGCCTCGATGGTGCTTGAAATAATTTCCCCAATAATTTGAGGGTAGTTTAACGAACACGAGGGTTAACTACTTTGCGACAACCCTTACACCAGCCATCGAAAACTTTTTATTGCGGATACGGGGAATACGCCCTTATCAAGCTAACTGTAGGGCACCAACCTGACCTTGACAAAGTGTAGTTTTTCTAAATACCACGATTTGTAAATGTTGCCTAGGTAGGTATAATCGACAGCACGAATAGACTATACAGGGTGACTGGAAATTAGTGACGGAGCCGTTAAGGGGAGGTAGTTTTAAGGTTGTTCTGACAGATGTCACTACGAGACGTACCTTCTCTTAAGCAAGCATCGTTTGTGAATACGGGCGTAAATATGCTTGTGTTACGAGTGGATTCACCACCGCGGCGGCGGAGTTCGAACTCGCGTTCCTCGGATCTTGACTTGCCAGTCCGACACCGACGACATTGCGCTGATTATCGCCTAATTCTATATAAAAAACCTATACAGGATGTTAGGTAAATGGGTATATGAGCCGATACTAACCCATGTTAACATTTGCATATAAATGGTATAGTGAAGTCAGAAATTTGATAACACCCTGTCTGTATACAATAAGATTAGTTAAAACATTTTAATCAGTTATCAGCATAATAATAATATGATGACTTTGAGGCCTGCCCACGCTACGTCTTCCGGATCGTGGTCGCCACTCAAAATGATGACTTTACTCTTAAATAATTCATCATCTCACCATACTCAACTTTTTCTCGCTTACATGCATGGCTAAATAAACACGTGGTGTTATTTTTGTCAATCAGTGACGTCTTGTTCGTTAATTGAATGCTTAATGATGACTTATTAGGTGGTTTTACACATAAATTAATCTGATACAATGGAGACCATTTAAGTAAGTTCTTTTCCCACTGAAAATACTTACAGCCCATAAGATAAGTACATGAAAATCTAGCAAGTGGTAGAGTGTGCTCTGTGAGAGCCTACTTACAGAAAATAAATGAGTTTTTTGTGTTAAATGCCAGAAATAAGTGAAAGTTACTTAGGCTGAGTTGCACCACCTAACTTTGGCCGTAACTTTAACGATAACCGGTGTTTTTTGTATGAAGTTTGACAGATTTTTGACGTTTGTCAAAGTTAAAGTAAGATGGTGCAACCCAGCCTTAGGCCCAGTTTTTTTTATTAATAGTTAAAATAACAAATTGTTAAATTTTACTACTAATGGTTAAATATTAACAAAATGTAAACCAATAGTTAAAAAATGTACTAAAATTCAAGCTAACCATTGTTCGAAAAACATTTTTTTCTGATATTTAACCACTTGTCATTTGACATCTGTCAAATTTGACCATTGGTTATTTTAACTACGAATCAAAAAACCGGGTGTCTATGACAGACAGCTTCACATCACTATCGTTCAATCTCATTCGGTCCGCGCGCGCGTTCACTCTTCCATTCACTGTATCCCTCTCTCGCCTATCAGCCACCGAACCGGCTTGACGTGCCGGCGGGCACGTTAACTCACAATTTATTTCAATGTAATATTGTCCAAAGTACAATAAATTCTCAAACTCAAGAATGCATTTTATTAAGTAGTTCTGCGTGAACACCGGGCCTAGTGTAACAAAAACGTTTCAAAAGGGCACATGAATACAGCTTGCTCTACCACCACTTCGGGACAACATATGACCTTTTGTAGGTTTCAGTCTTTTAATTTAGGCAATTCCTAAACATAATATTTATTTTTTCTTATTAATATATTACTTACTAGCTTTCCGCCCGCGGCTTCACCCGCGTGGAATTTTGTAAAAACCGGGATAAAAACTATCCTATGACCTTTCCCGGGACTCAAACACAGTGGTTTAGGCGTGAAAGCAAGACAGACAGACAGAGTTACTTTCGCATTTATAATATTAGTATAGACTACCTTAAATACAGTTTCAAAAACATAAACACGATTGCATTGTGCCTAATTTGAATCTGCCAGTTAGCCCAATCCTAAAACTAATTTGCGCAGTTTCCTATCAATATGCTAATAATCGGTTGTGAATATCAAACAGCATTCACAAATTAGGTGATTTTCACATTGCTATTGTTTACCGTTGTTTTGACGGTGGACTGAGTAAATAGCCATTTGTTATATATTTTTGTTAAAGTGCATGGTATTTATTACTTGGTTGTGTTGATAAAATATGTAAACATACGAGTATTAGTTACTTTTTTGATTTTAGGGTGATTCAATTCATCATCATCCTCATTATTAAACTGTGCCTTTTCCTTACAGACTTACAAAGTCATGATTTCTGATCCAAAATCTCTTTACTATTCTATTAAGAATCTTAATTCATAAATACATTTAAATGAATTTATCATCAACTACACATTCTTGAACCTTAATTGTACTTATATCGCAATAAAAATGGCTCCCTTCAACCTTATTAATAGCCCTATCCAAATTACTCCGTACTAACTACATTACGTGGCCAATTTCGGCCAGAACCAAATTTTTGTCCCGCGGGACCACCAAGATCGGATAAAGGAGCGAAATGTTATTTAATTAACACTGGATTAGATTAAGCCTGGTTCAGTGGGCTGGGAGAGAAGAAAAGACATAAGCATAAGAAAGAAACAGAGAAAAAATAGCCACCACTACAACAAACAATTATAAGCCTAGGCGCAAACCATCGACTTTTAGTTGGCCGATAGTTGGGCCGGGTTGTTAAGCAGTATGGAAATGCACATTACACCGATTTAGTATTGGCCGATTCTTCATACAAATTACAATCGGGCCCAACTATCGGCCAACTAAAAGTCGGTGGTCTCCACTCCGCGTAGGCTAAAAGACAAAATCACACATTGAAACAAACATAATTATAACAAGTTGTTGCCAAAAGGACGTATCGTAGATGTCTCTAGCGATATATCTGCCCTTCTTTCTAAAATTCCACTCTTGAAAACGGTCATGAAAGGTCACCACTTTCTGGGAGAAGTGCGATCTTCGGAAACACAAAGGAGATTGACAAATTTATTTAAATGGTATATTGCTACACCGATAAAAAGGCTGCTTTTAAAGATTTTGCTAAGAATTTTATTAGAAAATGAACAGCACACCGAGTGGCGACCACGGGTCGGAAGACGTAGTGTGGACAGGCCCCCCACTAGGTGTAGGCGGCGCAGGACCAGTCTTTGTGGAAATCCTTGGGTGAGGTCTTTGTCCAGCAGTGGACTACTTTTGGCTGAAACGAAAACAGAACAGCACTCGTATCTGGTATCGTGCCGTAAGTAGTGTCTTGGAAATTAGTGCAGAGTGGGAAGCCTTAAAATGGAGCGAGGACATACGCGTGCTGGTTAGTAATGATAGAAAGATAATAGTAGAAACCGAGCCTTAGCAGCCAACGTAATGAGGCCTGTCCATCTTAGGTGTTTGACCGTGAGAACGTTAACCTTCTACTTTTCCTTGTATCATTTATCGTTCCAAGCTTTCGTTGCGTGCAGCTGTTAAGTTGTCCCGAAGTAATGGTAGGGCAAGTTATCTTCGGGATATGTATGTAAGTGCCCTAAAAGGACCTAGGGGAGACCGAGGAGAGTTGTGAAATTGACGATTCTTAGCAACCTGTTAACTATCCGCGAGCTTGCAACAGCGTATATTTGTTAGATCCAGACTTGACAAAAAAAAGCGCATTACGAGCTTGCGATGTCACAACTCTCTTCTGTCACAATTTTCCTTGGAGACCCCTATACAGGGTGGAAACGATAAGTGATCTCATTCGATTATTTCTAAACTATACAAGATATCGAAAAACTGGTTATTGATCCTGAAAGTGCTTCACGAGCTCTATCCAACGGTACCAATAATAGGTTACAGAATTAACTGGATCTATGCAAAAATTAAATGTTTCCAGCCTCCATACTAAATGTATGCCAGCCAAACAATATTGAAAGTATAATTTTTTTTATAAATAATAAACACTTAAAATGAACTCGTAAATTGCATTCTTATTCAAAATTATTCTTTGAAAACATTGGTTTAAGGCTTTACTTGCTATAATATTATCAAGACATGAGTGCCATGACTGTGGCTGTACTAAATGTATGGAAGCTGGAAACATTGAATTTTCGGATAGATCCTATTTATTTTGTAACCTATTATTGGTACCGTTGGATAGAGCTCGTGAAGCACTTTCAGGATCAATAACCAGTTTTTGAATATCTTGTATAGTTTTTAATATTATGTGGTTTTACTAAATGTATGGAAGCTGAAAACATTGAATTTTCGGATAGATCCAGTTTATTCTGTAACCTATTATTGGTACCGTTTGAAAGAGCTTGTGAAGCACTTTCAGAATCAGTAATCAGTTTTTCGATATCTTGTGTAGTTTAGAAATAATCGAGTGAGATCACTTAACGTTTCCACCCTGTATACTTATCGATAGTTTGACTTTGAAAGGTATGTTAAAACATCTTATATCAGTCACAAACACAGCGTTATCTTACGCCCGTATTTACAAGCGACGCTTGCAGCAAATCGAACGCACAGCGTAGAATAGAGCTCTGTGATTGGTTCGTGTGTCACTCTGTGTGTCCACGCGCACTGTGAGACCTCATAGTAATGTTTGTGAATACGGGCGTTAAAGTAATTTACAAATAATCAAGACTCAAAACCGAGTCCCAACTTAAATAAACCGAAACAATGCTTACCGAATAATCAGCTCAGAAAGAACCTCCCTTATAATTGAACGCAGCGAGCTGGAAAGGGATCATCCCCTAATAAGATTAGCCATGATCCCCTAAATGTCAGAGGTTGACATTTCGAGTTCTGAGACAATGGGAATACCTCCGATTCGATATGCACAACTTTTTAATTATAATCCTAAGATTATGTGCGCGGTTTCGTTTTAATGTTAATTCTTATTCAATTTCTCGGACGGGATTTCTCGATTTGGTTAATCGAAAGGTTTTTACGTTGGGATAGTCATCAATAGCGTGGTTGTGTGTTAGCATGGCCTAGGCCTAGGCACTAATGCCTACCAAGCAAACAGTATTAAAAACGTAACAATTGTCTAAAGGCATACGTATACGATTTGTAACACATTTGTATTTTGCTTGTGATAAATTAGAGAGGGTTGTGCTCCTGCATTATAATGTACTCGTAGTATATGGTCTCATGATAATTATGGTGATGAGACTTGCCTCATTACGGGTCAGCAGCTAAAAGAAATAAAGAAAATTACATCTTATTAAATTTTGACTAAAATTTGGCTCTTACGTTATGAACTTTTTACAATCTCCTTATTTTTTGAGCCTTATCACTGCCTGACATTTTGAGAATACATTAGCAAGAAACGTAGGTACAAACTCATCCATGTAGCACCATAATGGATGTTTATAACCCAGTTATCTCAGGATCGGAACGCTTTAACCGCTTTAGCTGAAAACAAAGCGTAAAGCGCATCAATTCAAATCTCGTACAATACAGTGTTAAGAGATAACGCGATTTCAAATGCATACGGGGCCATTGCATATTCATCGGCCGAAGCAAAGGCCGCACCGCCAATTTCCGGATACGTCCGGACCGGATCGGTTACGGGGATAGGGTTGGCAAAGGAAAAAAAATTGAAATGAAATGAAAATACTTAGGAAAAGAGAATTAAATGCATACACTGGAGTTACAACTAAAGAAGGCTCAAAACACAAAATGAGAAGTAACCACAAATTGAGAACATCAGGCAGACGTCCATAGACAACAAATCAAAATGGCAAAATCCTATTTGACCAACTTTACGTAATAAACACACTAGACAGATGTCGCATAATTTAATGAACGTTAATTAATACTCAATAACTAATCAACATAGCAAGCTAAACCTATAAAATTAAAGACCAGTAGCTTAGTAAGCGATTTATTAGGTCCATGTTGCAAAACAAGTTCTAAGTACGATATTTTTTGTAAATTTTATTTATTTGAATATTAAAACAAATAAAGCTTGAAATTGATTGATTGCTAATAACCTGAATTGAATCGCGTCTGCTTTGGATTATAAATCGACACTCTAAGCTCGGTTTAAAACTCATCACAAGCTTCAATTTATTCTTTAGCCCTCAAGATCAGAATCTACAAATTCATACTTGTGTTTCTTACTCAGCAGAAATAAAATACAATGAAAAATATTTTTTTTTGTTTGAGTACTTGTGTCAGCCCTACAGAGTAATGCATTTGCGTATTAGTGCCATGCATAAGATTGTTTGCTGGCTTATTGCTAAAAGCGACCGATCTAATACCCGCGCGTTCAGTTCAATGAGACGAATGCCAAGTAAACAGAATAATCTTCCTTTAAGCCATGTGTTCATTAGGCAACATTTGTTGATAAACTGTTTATGACTAGTGTGAAACAAGTTTACCATAAACACAGGTTTCTGAAACTTGGCCGTCCACACTTGCTCTCCACTCATAACGGGGAGCACGTCAACATGTATCATAAACAATGTTTCATCACCTATGTTTATGGACTGTTTATAAACTGTTTACAGAGATGATGAAACATTATGAGACATTGTTTAAGAACAGTTGATAAACAGTGTTTATCAACAAATGTTGCCTAATGAATACATGACTTTAAGGTTGATAGTTTGTTTAAACCACGGTTCAAGGAGACTCATTACTATCATAGTAATTACTAGTATGTATTTTAAATTAACATATTAAACACATTTTGTCGTTTTGTAGGCATTTTTGTGAATATTTTTGAAACTACAATCAAGAATGTGACTATCGCCCGTATTCACAAACATTGAAAAATTTAATGTGAACGTTCCACTTTCTGTGGTTCCACTTAAAAATAATAATCAGACCGTAAGACTTCGAATCAACCAAGCGAATCAGTCGTCTCATTTGTTAGTTCTTTCGGCAAT
The DNA here is from genome assembly GCF_963855985.1 of Ostrinia nubilalis. Taxonomy (NCBI): domain Eukaryota; kingdom Metazoa; phylum Arthropoda; class Insecta; order Lepidoptera; family Crambidae; genus Ostrinia; species Ostrinia nubilalis. The sequence goes on along the minus strand of NC_087089.1, from coordinate 14,749,786 downwards.
TTCCGGAATATACGGATCAGGTCTCTCACGATAGAATCTTTAGAACAGACTGAAGTGGAGATTCTTAGACTAAGACTCACTTTGGGTCGCTGCGCCATCCTAGTTAGTTATCTAATCATCATCATCATCATCTCAGCCATAGGACGTCCACTGCTGAACATACCTTTACGATGTCGTCGGTCCACCTTGTGGGTGGATGTTCCACGCTGCGTTTTCCGGTACCTATTTAATATTAAGACAAAATTATGTAGTCAACATGTACCTACCTACACTAAGGGGTCATAAGCGAACCGTTTATCACAGCTCTAACACCATAATTGAACTGACCAGCCCTTTCAGCCTTAAGCAGATCATATTAGCCTGCATGCCGTCCAATAGAGATGTGCCAATCGATACCCTGCAAAGGCACCTCGTAACTCCATTTGTGCCACGTTATTACCGTCGTTACCGTTTGAAAAACGTCGTAACTGAGAATGTTCAGTATCGCGATACGACGTATTTCCGAATGTGCTTTCGTTCGCAGCAACGCGAACGCTAGCGAGCATGGTTTTGAGAAATGCCTCCGATTCAATTAAGAAAGGATATTATGCTGTGATATACAATTGAAATTTGAAATGAATTGAAATGGAATCTAATAAAAAATAAACACCACTAAGGCCTTTATACCAATAAACCTTTATCTCATATTTTTTAATTGATATTTATTTGCTGAAGACACCAGGTTTTGGCAGGTGTGAGCATCTGTGTTATTTTGCATTCTCCCAAAACTTATAGCACGGAGCTGGCGTAACTGCAGTGCGACGTACGAGCAGCGAACCGTGACATTACGTTTCTAGTTGGGCCTTACCTGGCTTTACGGGACAATCCCCACTATTGTACTCCTGTATATTTCAGGATCTACAGTTTAACCACAAACGTCTTATCTGACAGTTTTTAGGGAAAAAACACCCTGTATTCTTACTTTTCGTTCTCACCACTGCAACTCTAACATCTACACCAAAAAAACTCAACTAATACATACAGAGTTTTATGTCCCAGCTTTGTCCGCACCGGTACATGCCGATTTTGTTCCGGCTGTGTGAGCCCCGGTACATGCCCAGTTTGTCCCAGCTTTACTCTCCCAATTACCTCCACTTTGCCCAGCCCGTTATCATATTACGCCTGTCCGATAGGGATGTAGCCACGATAAACGCGCAAGGCACCGTAACTCCATTTGTGCCACGTCGGTTCACGTTACAGCTTGAAGTTACGAACTGATCCGATCGGAAGGTATTTGTATGCACTACGGATTTTGAACGTGCCGCAGCCGTTTTGATTGATGTACTGGATTGGAACTTTGGATGAATGATTGGCGTGGAGATAATTGGAGTTGAATCCTTTACGTGTAGCAGACTTTTGGGAAGCGTGGCTGAATAATTTGTACAAGTTTAAGAAAAATATCGTATGTTTTGTAAGGTCTAATAATACTTCCTGTGATATTACTATAAACTAAAATAATGATGAAAGACGAATAAGGTTGTATTAAAATGTAAGGGCAGACTACGATTTCATGCTTGAAATCTTTTGAATTTTTGGCTAGCTACAAAATTCCTAAAAAGGCATTAGACCAAACCTGTTGAATAAACAACTGCCCCTATAATCTTTTCTCGTCTTTAAAGGTGGCAATAGTTTCTTTCGTCACATTACTTGCTAGTTCAAACGAACAATACGAGTATACCTAAACAAGTACTTAGTTGTTTCGTACAAGGCCCGTTTGACCGCAAGTAAACGTGGTAAATTAAGTTTACGACAAAACTTGAACAAAAGTTCTCATTTTAAGACTACCCAAAGGGGTTGTGGATGCCTACTATACTACAGTAGATTTTTGTTGATTTGCTGTTTAATTTACTAATAAAACATTGAAGGTTGGCAGTCACTGGAAGAAAAACTATTTTAAAATTCAAACCAGTGACTTGGCCCGCGGGCCAAGCTAAAAGTGGGCCAAGTCACTGGAAGACTTATGCCCCAATGATTGCAAAGTTGTTATTACTGTGAGTAACAAATATACCTACCTACAGACTGAGTTTGTTGCGGCGCTTCTTCTCAGCATTTGCCAAATGTTGGTCTTGAAGCGCTGGTAGGGTAAAAAGATTACGAGACATGTAGAGGCTCCTTAAGAGCAAAATATTTGACGATTTGTAAGTACTATGTATAATAGTCTAAACAAATAAAGAAAGGACATCATCCACGTTTCATATATTTTTGGTCCAAAATCAAAAGTGCCGGCCAACAAAAAAAAGTGCTGTATTCTGACAGAATACGTCTGCCTTAGCATTTGTTACTATGGCACCAAAGCCGTAGCTCCACTGTGCGTCGAGTATTTGAGATCTAAAAGTCATCGACAATTCATACATTTTTTGTTCAAAATCAAAAGTGTCGGCCAATAAAAAAAAAGTGCTGTATTCTGACAGAATACGTCCGCCTTAGCATTTGTTACTATGGCACCAAAGCTGTAGCACCACTGTGCGTCGAGTATTTGAGATCTAAAATTCATCGACGATTCATACATTTTTTGTTCAATATCAAAAATGTCGGCCAATAAAAAATAAAGTACTGTATTCTGACAGAATACGTCCGCCTTAGCATTTATTACTATGACACCAAAGCTGTAGCACCACTGTGCGTCGTAGTATTTGAGATCAAAGTCAGTCGTTTCATATATTTTTAGAACTCAAATACTACGATGCACAGTGGTGCTACAGCTTTGGTGCCATAGTAATAAATGCTAAGACGGACGTATTCTATCAGAATACAGCACTTTTATTTTTTGGCCGGCACTTTTGATTTTGGACCAAAATGGATGATGTCCTTTTGACTTTGAATTTGACTTTACAGCATTAGAATAAAAAAAATCTACATAATAGGCACGAAAATGTTACAACATTGCGTATATTTTTATTGATTGTGTTCACACATGAAAATGGGCCGACAGAAAGTTTGATTATAGCCTACTAACAAACTATTACGAGTTAATGGTTTTCACGGCTTCCATAATTGACGTGCCATCAATTATTTGGTAATTTGTGACAATAGAGCGCGATTAGGGCGTGGGTGGGGCTGGTGGAACGATGGATTTTTTATTTGATGAGATTTGATAGTCTAATGCCCGTTTTCACCATCAATCTCTAATTTAAGTGACCCCTATGGTAACACATAACAGGAAATTTGTTTTATTTTCTTTCTGTTTGCATTATAAATCTTCTAGGTTTTTTAACTCTTTGAATGTACCATCGGCAACAGTATTAACTATCCATTGCCTGTCATGTCGTCTCGTTCTATCGCAAAGAATCACCATATTTTAATGAGAACGAGAGCAAAAACGGAAATTGATAGTTAACAGTGTGGCCGTGTGTTCATGAAAACTTTTCACAAAATTAAGATTATAGTTATTATTCAAGGCAACAATATCCTGCAAACAAACATCAAATACCTGCATAATAAATTCAAAATCAGTTAATGTATAATTTTCCCACAAACGATTACCGCAACATTAAAGCTCAAGTAGACACTCGAGGGTAGTTAAAACTAAATAATTGTCAACGGACCGTGCTTGACGATTGTGAACTCTATTTTAATGGCACAAAGATGATGATTTATTTCAATCAACGATTTGATAAAGGTCACGCGAAGCCCGCAGGTGTGATTCGAGTCACGCTTGTCAAGTTGACTTGATGGTTTAGCTTTTAGGGCTTTGATATTGTCACGATAATTTGTACCTTACTCAGTAATCATAAGGTTGAACATAGGTAATTTTCTTTTTCAGTAGTTAATAGATGGAAATAAGATTATTTGGAAGAATTAAAAGTAACTATCGGCCGCCCGCGACATCGTGCGCGTGGACCCCGTTTTTGCGAAATCCTATCTTACTGAGCGTATATGTATAAAGAACCCCATGCAGAATTTGATACTCCTAGCCAATCCTAGCCAATCCTAGCACTGGTAGTTTCTGACATTTCGTGAAGAGTGAGTGAGTGAAATTTCGCTTTTTTAAAGATAGATGATGTGTTTTTGTGCCAAAAAGGTTTCCTGCTGAGTTATACTCGCCGTTAAACCAGGCCTAAAACATCTGACCTTTAGTACTATCTGCAGACAGGCGCATTTCACCTGCAATATAAAGTCCTTCCAAACTTTGGTCGTTTTGCCAGAACTTCTAACTGGGTTATTGTGAAAACGCTCGGAAGCATGCTCGAGGTGCACCTAGATATAATCTAGCGTGTTTTGAAGACATATTTTGAATAACTTGCATGTTAGAAGGTCACTGAGTCAAATAATTTGGTTATCATTCCAAAAACAGTTTTATTTGCATGTTTTAACTGACAACGAACGAGGTTGTTTATTATTTCAGCCACAGGACGTCCACTGCTGAACATAGGCCTCCCCGCAATGTTTTCCAGATTGACAGTTGATAGTGGCCTGCATCCAGCGCATTCCTGTTACCTTTATGAAGTATGAACTCGAAACTCGAAATATGAGGCTGTAATATTTGTTTTAAGAGCGTTGTCACATTTTTCATGCAGAAATCGACAATTTGGCAGATTTCGAAATGATTTTAGTCATATAATTTATTGTTATAGCTTCTTTTGACTTATATCATCGTAATTATCATACGTTTTTACGGAATGTCTATTGACAAAATCTCGTTCAAATTGGATTTTTGCCTACGAAAACAGCGAATTTCGAAAGCCCGATTTCCAGGTAACTCGCGAAGGCACAACTTTGAACTAATATTACAACAAATTTATTTCTAAGTAAGAAGATAGAATGTATTCATTAGAATAAGCATACCCTGAAGAAGAAAGTGTATTGAGAAAATTTTGATGTTTAATTCATTAAAATGAATTTTTATCATGTCTAAGATAGTCAAAATTCGAGAAAATTACTGCAAGAAAACAGGTCACATCTCATAATCTAAAAGTCCTTTGGCAACATAAACTACTTTATACTTAAGAAGAAAGATAGTACTATTAATGTGTGAAAAAGAAAAAATATCTATCTTCAATCTTCAAATGAAAAATTAATTTGAAAATACTATAAAATCGGGTGCATCAAATGGCATAAATCAGTCGTGCTTTGGCACTCGTAGACGCCGGGTCTATGTCAGTTTACTGCCCACTGACGTATATGCGTCACGCGTGATTTTTTCGTAAATTGTAGTATGATTGAGTACTTTTGATCCGCAAGTATTTTTAATTTATTTGTTTAGGTAAATCGGACTTGTAATTTCTTTCTTTTCAAACTTTTTATTATTTTGCTTACAGAATATGGGTAGAATAGATAAAAGATATTATTATGGTATCTGTTTGGTCAGGAAAAAATAAATGACTAATAATATTTTTACAGGGTGTTACATTACAAATATAACATTAGTCTATGCTATTGTGTTTCTACCAACATAAAATATACTCTTCCTTACTAATAAAAGTTGAATAGCGTCTGTATGGTCACACAACGCTTCGTCATGTTTTTCCGAAAGTTCAATTACTGACGACTGAATGAAAGAAATTGGTGCGTAACTATTCATCTGATATTAAACGTTTAGTAATAAAGGGGTAGGTCAGGTAAATGGCAAATCCACCAGCGGTCGCTCGATGACACTTAGACAAATAGTTTTATAAAACGTCAACTAAGTTGGTTTGGTATTTGTATTGTAGATACTTATATACAAATGAAGGGAGTTTATTTTTAAAAGTATAGGTACAGGGTGGAAACGATAAGTGATTTCACTTGATTTTTAATTATACAATTTTGTAATACCACCTGGAGGGAAAGTACTCTTAATACTGTAGATAGAAAATTTTACTGAAAGAAAACATTCCTTTATTTTTAAAAAGAAAGAGAACTGCATTCAAAGATTTTCGATTATTTTTCGAAAATTCACTACCATACCATACAATTTTCTGTACACAATTAAAATAATGTAAGATTTCATGCTTTTCCTTTCATCTGATTTATCAAGTTTCTTAGAGAGATTTCATCCTTATACTTAACCCTAACGATCGATGTAATAAAAATACAGGGTGTAATTTTTAACAGATTTTAGTTGGTTCGATTCCCGGGTGTGGCAAGCAAATTTTTCAAAATCTTTGAATGCAGTTCTATTTCTTTTCAAAAATAAGGGAATGTTTTCTTTGAGTAAAATTTTCTATCTACAATATTATGAGTACTTTCCCTCCAGGTGGCATTACAAAATTCCACCCTGTATAATAATCAAACAAGAAACTCGTAAATTGCATTCTTATTTAAATTATTTACGGAAAACATGATTTTAGGTTTAACTTGCTACAATATCATCAAGAGATACTAATTAATAAATACTAAATAAACAGATAAAGGGGATGGCATTAAGGCACTCAGAATTCTCAGAAACCATTGATTTCGTGTTTGTTTGTAACTGTATTAAATGTATGAAAGCTGGAAATATAGGTTTTTTGAATAGATTCAGTTTGTTCTTAAACATATTATTGATGCCATTTGCTAGGTCTCATGAAGCACTTTTTCAGTAAGTAACCATTTGTTCGACATCTTGTATACCTACTATAAGAAATATTCGAGTGAGATCACTTATCGATTATTATTTTCGTCATCCTTATTTGTATTAAATTTAATTAAAATACACTAAGGCTGAGATGCCCCACCTAACTTTGACCCTAACTGACAATAACCGGTGTTTTATGTTAGACAGATTTTTGACATCCAAAATTTTGATGTCAATGTTAAAGTAAGACGGTGCAACACGGCCTAACAAATGTATCGTAGACAGTACTTTTTATTTTCTTCATAAATCTTTCTTTTCTTTGTAAAGCTATCTACAAGCTTTTATTTTCTTTGACATCTGGAGTTGTAAAATCTTGCAACTTAAAATTTACTTACTTCCCGTTTTCCCATTGAGCTGAAATTTTGCATGTCTATACAGGCATGCAAAATTTCGTTTCATTTCGCACTAAATAATTTAATTTACACGTGTTTTCATGCGATGGCCAAGTCAATATTATTTATGTAAAACGTTAATGATTTCCTGGACTGGACTTGGTATTACATGGATCTCACAACTTTTTACCGTAGAACAACTGAGTAGTGAGACTTGGTTTTTTGACAAGTATTGTTTTTGATGGGTTTGTATTACAGAACGCATGTGTACCTAATGGGATAACTGTTTAAAAACACGATTAGATAAATTTTGCTCTATGGATAAAAATCTTAGTTACCTCTGATTTTTTAGCATTATACGTCCGTGGTTTATAATAATAAATTCTATAAAATCACAATGATATCAGTATTTACCTCTTTGATTTCCTGACTTGTTTAGATTTACAAAAACTAAATATTTATTATTAACTTTTAGATAATAATTTGAAAGGCGCTTACGATGTTTAGTTACGAGCTCTTTGATGGACACAGATATTATAGATAACGTTTAAAATATGGCACGCTCGTTTTCATACATTTCATTCTATTTATTTAACCTATCCATATTTTTGTGCGGAAACGTCACAAAATCAGAATAAATTTTAATTTTTCCATCCCGCATCATAAAAACTAAAAAGTTAAAAGTAAAATTTAAATAGTAAATATTTTTCATAAACAAGCTTTTGATGCTGTAAAAAGAATAAAATAAAACATAAATTCTTTCAAACCCATCAACTTATTACTTTACTCAATTTAAAGATTAGAAACTTGTCGCGGGATTTACTAGTGTAAAAAATACATTAATTACGTAACTTGATTTTGCTAAAAGTCTGATCTGAGAAAAAATCAAATAGGTAAATTATACATTATTTCTTTATTATTATGTATGATGTACTGTCTTAGGTACGATACAACTACGGATTAAGATCGTTTAGTCGACGCAGCGTTGAAATTGTACAGATAAATGCAGTTTGCGCACTCACTACGCGACGTCAAGCAATAAAAACCTAAAATTCGAACGCCAACTTTTTGCTACAACGCTCTGCAGTAACCATACTAGGGACATATCAGGTTTTCCCGACCCTTCTGGCCAGCGTGGGGAGGTCTAGGCAAAATCCTCTGTTTCCATCTTGTGAATTAAACTGGGTTGTGCAATGGAGAGTAATAACTTGATGATAATGATGATCATACTTTAAGGAGTGGAAGTCATAAAAATAGTACACCTAAAACTACTAATAATGTACTACTCTGTAACATGTAGGTAGATTGTCGACAAAGCTGTTGAGTTTCCAAATAAATAAAACCATGAAATAGTAGCCCTAAATTCTAAAGCAGCCATAAAATCCCCAAGACTGCAACTACCGCACCGTGCCAAGAACATTCTCCTCGCACGTGCTAGGAGCAATAATTTTAAATAACACTAAGTCGGACTTACACGAGAGACAACACTAACTTGTAGAGAACAAAATAAATGATACGGGCCCAAATTATGTCGCCAGTTCGCCACCCGCTAGGGATGTCGAAATAATAGTACCAAAACTATCGATATTGGATTTGGTACTACCGATATTACAAATGGTAATACTATTGATAACCTAATATTTATTGATACCAGAGGCGACTTTACCTATAGAGCAGTTACGCTACATGGGCTAGAGACCTAGAGATTGAGACAAGATAGACAAGTCTACGAAAATGTTAAATAATTAATTTTCATAATATGGAGAATTTCTAGGCGGTCGGTTTTTTTAAGCTTTACATTCGTTGAGTAATCAATACTAGGCACTTTCTTTAACTATAGATAGGTACTTATTTATTTTCCGGATCAATCCGAAACTACTACCTATAGATACTATTGATACTACTGCAGATAGTCTCGCAATACGCGTGCATAGGCCAGTGACAGGACGCGCGACCAATGATAGGACGCGCGACCAATGACAGGACGTGCGATAGACTTATCGATAACGGGACTATTCCCACCTCTCGTTCCCACCACTGCAACTCCTGTGTAGCCAGGATCTACAGCTTGACCGCCACAAAAACCCAATTAATGAAGGTCAAGTTTGTCCCGGGGGAAAGTTAAACTGCCATTGGACCCGCACCGAAATTAATCAGAACAACATAGGAGACTTATCGATAAGTGGAACGTCCATAGATTTATCGATAAGCCTACAAGCAGCATCTCTACCAGTTTCATACATCAGTGCACTTACGTCTTGAGACACGGCAAAAGTCGCAACAAGGCATTATAATGGCGCGTTGCCAAAACAAGAATTACTGACCCGTTTCCGAACTCGTTCTAGCGCAATAGAACAATTGTTGGCGTACTAACAAAGCACTGCATTGCCAACATTCCTTTTACAAGCCTCCAAAGTTTATATACTAGAGCACAAAAGATGGTATGTGGTATGAATTATGGCCAATAGACTGTTTGTCCAAAAAGATACCAGTTAAATCGAATCTATTGTTGGAGATGGAAGCTATTGTATCATTTTAAAGGCCTATGTTCAGCAGAGGACGTCCTATGGCTGAAATGACCATGATGATGATGACAGAGGATTTAAAACAGCTCTAATAGAGGTGAATTTTAACAATGAAATACATAGTAGCTTTGAACAGTCGGATATTTAGGCCCATATCTTGAAATAGCCATAAGACGTACACTGCTGAACAAAGACCTCGCCCAATAAAAGCTCTTGGCCGGCATCCCATTTAATAGTAAGTGAATGATAAAGCTGAAGGTGGAATCCTCAACCACAGAGAATTTGGCTATATTACCTCCAACTGCCGAAACACAACTGCTGTTCTTCTTCTTCTTGTCGTGTCGACAACAAACCTACACAGTGTCAGGCCAAAACTCCGCCACAAGAGTGGCATTATCAGTAGCCTTAATTAAATCTTCTTGCGTGCAGTTATTTGGGCACGCAGAGCACGACATCATGTGCTTGGTCGACTGGGAAACAAAACCACACTTGCACTCTAAGTTTGAACCATCCAAGAATCCCCAATTTAACAGATTGTCCTTAATACGGCCGACCTGCGTCCGAAGTCTATTTAAAGACTTCCAGGTAAGCCAGGGGAGCTCATGTCCAGGTGGAGGACTCTCAGACATAGGGACAAAAGGGCAGGGAAGAACAGCTCTCTCACGCCATAACCGGGGCACACTTTTTACGAAATTTACAACCGCTGTTTACATTGTTATGACGACAGACTTAGGTAAGATGGTGGTAGCAGGCCACTTAGCATCACTTTACCACATCACTTGGAGTCTTAAGTCATAAGAGTCGCAACAAGGCAATACCATGGCGTTCTGCCAACGAGTATTGCTGACCTGATTCCATTGTTTTAGGCACACTCGATGTGGAAAATCGCGGTATATAGACCGCTAAAAATAGCGTTCGTTCAGAAAATCGGAAAGCGCCCGCTTGGGACTCCCTATAACTACCTTCGTTGACAATAGTCGATATACTTTTTGCGCGGTATGCCCGAGAGACTTGGACAAGAGAACTCATAAAAACAAACAATAGTCATTTATTTTTGCAATTAGTCATTTTATGTATAGCGTTTTCACAGTATGTGGCACCTTTATTGTAATCAATAGTTTGTGTGGATTTTCTATTATGGGAACACAGATGTCTTATAATCACGAACACATATTGCTTATTAAATTATACAAGTACTTATCCTTAAAAGTGTGTCATTTGTGATACAGAACTGAACAGCAAGTTGCAAGCCATATTTGTCTTTAAATTAATTGTTTATACACCTTATTTGTGCGGCATACTTCTTTATTTTAATTTCAAGAGAAAAGCAAAGGCGTACGTGCTTCGCTCCGGCTCAAACGGCTTAGAGCCGTTGCCGGAATTAAAAATTTTGACGAGGTCATATGAAACTTCATTATTGCGAGCCAAGCTCGTACGGTTTTAGAGGCAATTCTTTGTTCTGGTTCAAGAATTAATAGGTCATATGAATGTAGTAATTTCGCAAATTGCTGTGTTTAACGCTATTTTTGAATGGCAGGAATGTTTGAATGCAGAGAAAGAAAATAGCTAGAATTTTTGAGTGGGCGTGCCGAGCTAAAGAGTTAAATTCTATGCCCTAGTTTTGTTGAATATGATTTTGGTTTTCTGTGTTTTTCAAACTGATAATGTTTGACACGTTATGACGTACGATTTATGCGCGTCACGGCACGGTAGAACTTTTTATTGAGGTATCTGATTAAGTATTTATTTGCTAGGTAGTTCTATCCGAAACAATAATCAGTTCTAACAATATTCGATAGAGCCTCTCAGAAATAAAATAATAGGTAATGCTGATTTAACTGCCAATAATAAACGATGCACAATGATTTAAGTTTATTGAAGTAGAGGCGCACTAAAAAAATTTTCATTTTTTAAAACGTCACCCTTTTCCTCGAAAAAGTGTTATAAGTTTAAAGAGCAATGCTAAAATTATTGCGTACTCTCTCTAATTCTCGAAAGTCTGAACATTATTGGAAGTAAGAATGAGATGCAAAATCCTCGTCACCTCAATAACCGACTTTCCCTTCCTTATACAAACGTCGGGAAAAATTAACACTTTTATTGGAGCGGAAATGGAAAGCCGCTTTACGGGAATGCCAGTAGTTTTCCCGGAAAATTGCGGGAAATTGTTATGCAAGTGCCGGGGATTTATAATAGGGAATTTACAAGGAAAGGAATTGATTGTTAGTTGGAAATTGTGTATAAATAAAAATAAAACGCAAACAAATAAAAGTTAGGTACATGTGAGTTGAACTGTGTTTTATAGTAACTGTTAGAATCGAAATCACTACTTACGAGTAATATAAAATAAAGTCGCTATCAGCTGTCTGTCCCTATGTATGCCCTGATCTTTAGAACTACGCAACGGATTTTGATGCGGTTTTTTTTAATATATAGAGGGACTCAAGAGAAAGGTTTAAAACATGCATATTATAGAAGAGAAAAGCCGGGAAATTCCATTGCAACCGTGCGAAGCCGGGGCGGGCCGCAATTAGGTATGATTGTAACAATAAAACTAGGCGGTCGGTAGGTAAGCGCACAACTCGATGGTCGCGAAAAACATTCGATGAAGTTAGTAGAAGGTCCTCTATGGTTATTCGGGATAAAGCTCGCTTCTTCCTTCAGATTTTCCATCAGGTGAGTGAGCATTGCTGAAAAAACATAGTTTAAATTTCAGTCAAAAAACTTCTCTGTATTGGCTCAAAATATCAACGTTTTCAGTAAAAAAGAAAACAAAATACAGACTGACTTTGAACTATAACGCATTCAACGCTATCGTATTACTGCATCAAAAGAACACGTCGCACTGCAAACTGAATTCAGCTGCACTCAACTCTGTCATATTGAGTTTCCCGTGAATTTTGCTGGAGTTTTCCAGCGGCTCCATATTTTAGATCCCCTGGAAATGAAGTCTGCATTTTCTTTTAGTTTGATATTGGAATACTTTGTGTGCGAGTGTTTTGAGTTAACGTGCTGAAGACGTGTTTGTGATGTTTTCCTGAATATATCAGACATGTTTGTTTTAATAATTTGTAGAATTCTTACTAAATTATTTACTCTTCGGAAATCATATTTTCTTATTTAGTGTGTGTGCAACTGAATTCTAAGATTGAGAGTTGTTTAGAAATATTTTCGGAAAAGTACCTATTTCAAGTTCATTTACCTAATATAGTACAATTATTTCAAGCTTTGCTTTTGGGACTAGATGGGCTTGTGAAATGTTCCTATTTAAAAAACTCACAACCTTTCTGATTCTATTCTACATCAATAGGTATACTAAAACATATGGAAAAGCCGCGTGATTCGTCCGAAATTACTTAACCCCTATTCAAAAGATTTCGTCTCATTCCGCCGACGAATCGGTATAAAACCTAACCCGCCGTGTGAGGACGAAAATTCGGCTGATGGCAGCTTTTACGGGAAAAAAGTACAGGTGGGGGGGATCAATACGCGTGATGCCCGCGTCAAATAATACGGATTGTGCTGTAGGGTTGCCATACTTCATCCTGGATTTCAGATATAAAAGTTTTTGAACAATACAATAATTATTTTAAACTTTTGCGTTCCATTTCAACTAAAATAGAGAAACACGAGTATATGTATATGAATTACATAATTATGTACTCACGGCTTGATGTTTCGGCTGCTATACTATAAAAATGTCGCGTTGAGACCCGTGTTTCTGTATTTTAGATACAATATTAACTGTACAAAAAACATTATTTTTACAAAACGTTGATTGTCGGTACTCAGGATGTCAGGGATGTTGGCTTGACTTAAGGATTATTAAAGTTAAGGTCACATCTGATTTATAGACGAACATTTTCGCTTTGAAACTACAAATCGCTGCTTCCAGCCGGCTTAACAGAAATCATTGGCAAAGGCCTGTGTTCAGTGAATGTGAAATACATAAAAATGTTTTTAGACGACTGACAACCCTAAACGAACCCTTTTTAAGCGCCTATTGGGTCATCGCTGGTATTATTTACATGTGCTCCTTCTCGATACTGTGTCACCGTGTCAACATGTAATTTTTAATCTTAATAAAGACCCCTGTAAACCCTACTGAGGGCTTAGTGTGAGTTTACATAAACGTCTTCACTAGTGACTGCGTAAAAAAGTGACATTAAGGCTGGGTTGCTTGCACCATCTTACTTTAACTTTGACAAACATGACAGCGCCCCAGCGGAAACTTTCAAGAACTGTAATTTTAGTAGTCGATGTCGAAAGCGTTTGATGTAAACTCACACTACGCCCACTGATCCAACTCTTCTACTACACTATTTCTTCTACGTATCAGATAATAATCTATACTAATATTATAAAGAGGAAAACTTTGTTTGTTTGTTTGGTTGTAATGAATAGGCTCAAAAACTACTGGACCGTTTTTAAAAATTCTTTCACCATGTGAAAACTACATTATCCACGAGTAACATAGGCTAAATTTTATTTTGGAAAAAAATAGGGTTAAGTGGTCCACGCGCGCGAAGCCGCGGGCGGAAAGCTAGTAATAAATAAAACGTTTATTACGATGCCGTAAAGGATAAATATTTCTCTATATTCCTAGCCTTATTTTCCCTGATAAGTCCAGGTCAGGGGTTCCCAACCACGTTGTGGTCTCCAGGAGCTAAAATATGGCCCACGAACGATTTAAAATTTCATCAGCGATAGAATTTCGCTTGTCATGAAAGGCTTTAAGTATTAATAACCAATTTTCTAAAATAAAGATATCTAAAACATCATGTTACAACCAATAGGGGCGGAGCAGTAAAGAAAAATGTTGCAAAATCGGAAAATAATTATCGCGGGAATAGCTAGTAAAGAAATAAAAGTGGTCCCTATAAAACAAAATAGTATGTAATGGGTTTTGAATAGGGGCTATCGTATTTGCCTCATTAGTTAGTGCTACTGTAGAGTAAGGTCTTGTCACTCGCCAGTGGCGTCACTTGTACTATACCCCTCATTAGGTGTTATTTGATGACACATCAAACATTTTTTCAGAAAAATGGCACATTGATACATAAAGGTTCGCCATCCCTGGCCTAGGTGATATCAGCGGCGAAATCAAGCCAAGCCAATGCCTAGACGGCGGCCTTGGAGAGGTCGAGGCCACTCTGAAGGACACGCCCCTACGCACCGTAATACTAGGTGATATAATGAAGTGAGGATAACATTGGAGAGATTTACTGATCGGAGGGAGCATTTGAAAGTCAATGGGACACAACCAAGAACGCAAGTGTAGTTATTAGGTATATCTTTTTAAATTTAAGGCAGATTGAATTTAAAAATTAACATTCCCGTCGAGGTTTTTTCAGTAAAATCTACAGGGTGCCCCAGAATGGGTGAATCAAACTGCTAGAGCCTCCTCTAGCAGTTTGATTCACCCATTCTGCTACCTCTAGCTCTATTAATGTACTATCCCTAAAAAATATGAAAAAAAAAAATTGATTTCGGTTTTTTTTGAATAAAGTGCTCTAAACTCGAAATCTAGTCATTATTTTGAAATGTTTGTTTACAGATAAACGAAGCGATTATGTACAATTAATATCTATACAGGATGTTAGGTAAATGGGTATATGAGCCGACACTAGCCCATGTTAACATGGCCATATAAATGGTATGGTGAAGTCAGAAATTTGATATCATCATTTTATTTTTTTAAATTTTCATACAAAATATATTTTATAAAATCCGATTTGTATGAAAATTAAAATAATTAAAATGAAGAAATCAATTTTCTGAGTTCACCATACCATTTATATGGCCATGTTAACATGGGCTAGTGTCGGCTCATATACCCATTTACCTAACACCCTGTATATATAAAAGAAAGTCGTGTTAGTTACACCACTTATAACTCAAGAACGGCTGAACCGATTTAGCTGAAAATTGTCAGGGAGGTAGTTTAGAGCCAAGAGAAGGACATAGGATACTTTTTATCCCGTTCGAAATTAAAAAAAAAGTCTGCTTATTTATTGCCATTAAGGCGGAACAAAGTTCGCCGGGTCAGCTAGTTAGTAATAAAAAAGTACAAATAAACTCCAAACGCAGCAATTATAGCCAGAGGCAAGGCTGAATTATTTTCACTTTAAAAAAAAAAAAAATTGTGTCTTTATGCGCTTTCTTCTTTTTCATATTTTTTAGTGATAGTACATTAGTAGAGCTACCTCCCCTAGAAGTTTGATTCACCCATTCTGGGATACCCTGTATACTTCTATACTAATATGTATTATAAATGAGAAAGTAACTAACTGTCTGTATGTATGTCTGTCTGTCTTGCTTTCACGTCTAAACCACTGAACCGATTTTGATGAAATTTGGCATAGATATAGTTTGAGTCCCGGGAAAGAACAAAGGATAGTTTTTAGCTCGGTTTTTGAAACAGGGACGCGCGCGATAATGTTTTTCCGTGACAGACAAAATTCCACGCGGGCGAAGCCGCGGGCGGAAAACTAGTATGTCAATAAACCTAAATTGTGTGTAGTCCTTGGACCAAGGACTTTTAGGCTTATTGACAATGACCTTGGTATTCCTAATTGTTCTGTTTATCAGAACATGTATGTATGTACACCTGTGCATATTTTTTCTAATTGAAAAACTTGAATTTAAACGCTGTTTAATAATTCAAATGAAAATTAGAAAAAAAAAACAGTGGACAGACACATGGCTAAAGCCTAGTTATAAACATTTTTTCTGTTTATTTGGGACCCAAAAAGTCCGGTTATTCGCTCGCAAAACTACAAGTTTAGTCTCCGTGGAGAGCCCTCGCGACGTCGCTTCGCGCTTGGACAAATTGCACACAAGGGGTTGGGTACTCACGGTCAGTTTTGTGGACGGGCACGCTAAAAGAAAGACAGCTGCATCGTTGGCGAATTGACCAAATAGTGTTATAGACGAACTGTGGTGTTCATACACTGGCCTGCAAAAGTACGCACTACACTTTGAAAAAAATTTTTATTTGTAAACTAGTGAAGTTAGAGATTTTAAATGAAAAGCTTTTTATGGCAAATCTTTTTTTTTATCTCGAAAGTAGGTATATCTTGTGTAATTGCAATTTTAAGTGTGATATTATTTTTTCAGGCTAGTATATCTACTCACTTTATGTGTGTTCAACACACTAAGCTGTATTGTATTCATGTAGTAGGTAGTAAGAAGTGCAATTTTACGAAAAAAAAAAATAGCCTGATGTAAATTTTTTGCCAGAAGTATTTTTCGTGTACTATCTCGATATTCAGCTTTTTAATATTGCGATCTGTACGATACATTATAAAACTGTATGACATGTTTAGGTATCAATATCTAATGTAATGTATACGTTAACAGCTCCTACAGCTAATATTTTTTTTGGGAGAGTGCTTTTTAAAAAGCGTTTTAGTCAATCTAACGCACGCAGCCCACCCGTTCACAATACGAGCCCGTGTGTTTTAATTCTGAGCCCCATTTTCCGCATTTCCTCGTCTAAATTTCAAATGCTATAGTGCCTCTAAGGGCTAAAGCGTTATATTTTGCTTTTCACGAATTCTCCCATGTTTCACGTCTTTGTTTATTAAGTTAGACAATTTTTGCATTTCTCAAATAAATAACAGGGTGAAATCTGTCTTATCTGTACTAATTACTATAAAGTGGTTATGAGTGTTAAGCTTGAGAATATAATCTTTGAACAAATAATACTTATTTGAAAGGCCTTTGTAAAAAGTTGGTAGTTCCCTCCTTTTATAACACCAATATCTTTGCCAGTGTTTTAAATCATCTGTACAATGATTTGATATCATTACAAAGTGAATTGATACAAATATAAATATAAATATACTATAATAGCTGTGTCCCGGGGTGTTACCCGTGGTTAAACGTAGCCTATGTGTTAATCCAGGGTGTCAGCTAACTCTATACAAAATTTTATTAAAATCTCTCCAGACGTTTAGACGTGAAGAAGTAACAAACATACACACTCACAAACTTTCGCCTTTAAAATATTAGGGTGATAAAATACAATATAATTCATCATTATCATCATCATCTCAGCCATAGGATGTCCACTGCTGAACATAGGCCTCCCCCAATGATTTCCATGTTACCCGGTTGGTAGCGGCCTGCGTCCAGCGCTTTCCTGCTACCTTTATGATGTCGTCGGTCCACCTTGTAATATAATTAGTGTGATGTAATACTC
This sequence comes from Ostrinia nubilalis, assembly GCF_963855985.1. NCBI lineage: Eukaryota > Metazoa > Arthropoda > Insecta > Lepidoptera > Crambidae > Ostrinia > Ostrinia nubilalis. Next base: position 14,732,149 of record NC_087089.1, on the reverse strand, counting down.
TAAGTAACGGTAACTGTGCTTAATGTGCCCGGTTTTCAGTCATTAATGCCTAATGACATATTTCTCATTGATTAATAGCGTGTAATTAGTCTATGATTGATTTATTGAACCTAATGACCACTGATGAAGTACCTACCTGATTAAGTATGTGTAGGTAATAACATTGGGTGTAGCTTGTGGTTATCCAGATTCCAGACTACACAATGCATGTATGTATAAATAGGTTAGATATTTATCTAGTACGCTCTATTTTTATATGATTTCGTTAAGTATGGGCAAATTATGTATTTACAAAACCTATGATATAGGTTTAGGAAGGCGCTGGATGCAAGGTGCTCCCAACCGGCCAATCTGGAAGTCATTGAGAGGCTTATATTCAACAGTTGACCACTGAAATGATGTCACGATACACGACATGTCGTACGACTCACGATGCGGAAACGATCCGTTTACGACACGTTCCTGCCTTCCGTGTGTATCACGGTTTAGCACAGAATAAATACTATGTTGTACTGGCTTCAGTGAAGTTCCGAGCTTCACTCGCCAGCCACTTAGCAGATTAGTTCGAAACAACGGAGCAGCTGGTTTAACATACATTGTATATTATATACCCGTATGTATTGTAAGGCAGAACATTATTAGCGATATTGCAAACTAACTTTGCCTACGGTTTTGCATGCATTGATTTTGTGTCCAACAAAAATCTGGAGTACCTATACCTCAAAAAAGTTGCATGGGACTAATAAGATAGTTAAATAAAAAATTGGATAATGACAATTATAACTAAGCACAAAAATAGATAGAGATATTTCATAGATAGAGTCAGGGACATACAAGTTTTCTTTGTGAACATTATAAAAGTGTAACAAAAGTTATTCTGTATAGTGATACTTAGTTAGCAAGAGAAGTGAGGTTCACGGCCTTACTTCTCTAGAATATGGAAATTCCAAAATGTAGAGCTAGAATTTTTTCTGTATACGTCTACCGAGACACTCGGACTACCTTGAAGATATCATCAAGAAAATGGATTATTTTCATGATCACTTTACAAAACACTGGCTAATTACCCAATTAGACCATATAAATGTCATCCCAAAACGGTGGGGTCCTAACAGGTCATCTCATCTGTCACAGCGGCAAAAACGCGAGCATTCGCGAGTGTATGGCCCTCGTGTCGAGTGGTGCTTGACTCGAACGATCACCGTGGAGTGCCGAATAGGCCCCTTTGTTTTGATTCTTATTGATAAATTGTTTCCAACTTTTCAATTAAGAATCTAAATCTGGCTTAAGAAATGATTAAAAGCAATCACGGGTACTGCAGTTGTTTTTTGAAGTAACTAATTGGTTTTTTCGTAGTCATGAACACAGCACAGGTACATGTTGTCTGTTTATGTAGAGTCTAGAGACAACATATTTTTGTTGCTAAGTTGCATTTGAATACAAGCACATAAATGAAGCTTCATTCTCATTAGAACCCGGTTGAGTTAACTGCGTACTTGGTGGCCGTGACGTAACATGACGCTCTGGGAGAGTCGCAATCCAGCGAGGTGAGCAGTTAGCTCGATCCGGGTCGTTAACGTAGAGTTGTGTATTGAAACGGTTTCACAGCTAAAGTGTACTGCACCGTGAAAGGTACCTTGTTGCTTTGTATTAAAATAGACTTTTATCTACAGGTGGACCCGTGTATGATGTGAAGAGGTGCGCGAGCGCACGACTCCGCCAGCACCGGCAATGGCGTTTCGGAGATAGTGCCAGGTAAGGAATAATTATTATAATAATTGTCATTATGCGTTTTTATATGCAGCGTAGGACGTCCACCTACAAGGTGGACCGACGACCTCATAAAGGTAGTGGGAAGGCGTTAGATGCAGGCCTATATTCAGCAGTGGACGTCCTATGGCTGAAATGATGATGATGATGCGTTTTTATTGGCCGCGTTGTAGAGTGTAGATGAGAGAGAAAGTTGTTATCCGAAGAATTGAGGCATGCTCAGCAAAAACCGTGACATGACACAAGTCATCATTGTCACGGGATTTATTGCAACAAAGACACTTTTATAACGGTAAACAGATATTTACCCTCCCGACGTTTCAACTCGGTCATGGTCGCGGACAGACTGAAGAGATAATTTTATAGTAAAAATGCAACATAATAGTTTAAAATATTGTATGACACGAGTCGCCAAGTCACGAAACTCGTTTTCAGCGGGTACCAACGCACGACGGGTATTGCGCGCCATTTGCCAGTGACGGTATATCGTTATTTCATGTCGGATTGTTCGTAGGCCTGGCAGAAAGGCGCCCAACAGAGGGCGTTGTGGTTAGTAAAAAATCTTCCCTCTCATGCAATGCAAGATGCCAGCATGAGTTGCTCTGTACGTTGGAAAGAGGTGTAAAAGTGTAGAACGGGAGACGTAGTGAAACACGACATCTGGGTAATGATTAGTTTATTGCAGAAACATTAGACAGTTGAATGTCTTAAGCTTCAACCACACCAACGCGTGCCAATGAGAGGTCGCGCGACTCATGACAGTCCGCGCGACCTGTCATTGGCCTATGATCGCACCGTGATCGCGCCGGCGATGGCGATCTGCACGCGTTGGTGTGGTTGATTGGATTGAAGAAAAAAAATGGTTTTACTATTTTGTAAAGAAAACTTGTAAAAGTCAAAGCCCCAAAACAACTACAAATGTAAGTATAATAGTTCGGCAATTTTTAGTGGACCGTCGTCGGTCGCTAAAATATAATATACTTATAGGACAGATAATTTCTCTATCAGTCCTCAATGCCGTCACCAATGCTAGTTTATCAGCAATCTTGATATCACTGCTAAAATATTTTAAAATGCAACGCACAAGAGAGATTGCGCGATTCGCTATCAAATATGCGAAATTAATAACAAAAACAACGCTTTGACGTCATTTATTATCTTTACACCTGCTATTAAGAAAACATGTAGGTTTTTCTTAGACGCAGAAAGATTTATGGATAAATACTAGGTATTTGAGTGAAGAAAATGCATTTGCGTGTTGTTGTAAAAGTAGCTTCTAGTAAAATTTCATAAGATACTTACCTCATTTTCCAGCGTGACAAACTACTTATCAGTTTCTTCGTGTTTATGCCTTGAGAATAAGGAACCGGTTCCTGATTCTCAATTTGCGCTATGTCACACAGAATTGCCTGGCCACACTTATGCCTGGAGACCCTGGGCATATGGATCATCTTCATTAGGTCTTTAGAGTCCACTTCGGAACCCTCTGGCGAGTGGAGGATTTGGTCTACACTTCCCATCTTGGTAAAATAAAAAAAATCAAAATCAAAAATATTTATTCAATTTTGACCACTAGTGGCACTTATGAACGTAAAGGTAGGTAGATTTGGGATCACGTGGTCCCTATTCCTTGAAAAAAGTATATGCCAGTAGACAAGCAAAACATCCAGTTGTTAGGTAGGTATAGTATTTTTTTACAATCACAATAATTGCAACTTGCCCAGAGAGCACAATGGGAAAAGGTGACACATTTTCCCTTCTGTACAACTCTTCTATTCGTATAACTACAGTAGACCAACCCACTTGGAAGTCTTCGGTCTACCACATGCTTCATCTTGCGTAATTATTTGAGCAAAAAAGTAATTTTCATCAAATTTTCGCGGATGTCGTATATCGCTGCAGAGGCGCTGCGCTGACGCCTAATGAAGTCGTTTGTATGTGCGGGCACGCGCCGACACTCAGCGGGTAGTGGTGGGACACGGTTAGGTATCGATATCGATAAAACTTGGGAAGATGAAGTTCTTGTAGCTTTTCCTAGTGTAGTGGTAGTACTCGTAGTAGCAGCAAAAATGTTACTTTCAAGTTCCTCAATGATTTTCATATTGGTTGGTAGCGGCATGTATCAGACGACGTCCGACGTAAGAGTGAAGGTTCAATGGCTGAAATGATGATGATGATATAATTTTAATTTAGATAATATAAAAAGTTTTTTGCCACCACCCAGTTTCCAGCCCTTAGGCTGTTATCAATTTGAAATGTTAAACGTGAAAATAAATTGATGAAATAAGGATTTTAGCAATATAATTTGCAGCTGATTTACTTGACCGGAAAATAATGTCATCATGGTTTTAATTATTGCAGTTTGATGACATATTTAAGAAGTGTCAAGAAGGTGGAGCGATGTAAGCCTTGACGAAAAACTTCTCTACAAACCTCGTCATTTCTTATCGTAAAGGCCCATCACTAAATATGACGTTGTGAAAATGGCGGCGTCGCGGCCAGCAATAAAGTCTGGCTTATGCTGCTAACTTATTAATACGGGGCTACATGCCAAAATCTCTGTAAGCATGTAATAATATTACATGGTGTACAACTAACTTATCTGACGCTTAAGAGTTTTGCTTTTCAGAAAATCATAGAGCAGTCACTAGACTCAATTAGTACTATTAATTTTATTTATTTATAGAACCTTAGATTAATAAAGCCTAGATAGATAGTCAGTGCACGAAAGGTGAGGCAGCTTTTAGTGAGCCGGAACGGCTCACTCGTAAACGTCACATGAACTGTCAAAGTGATTTTAATTAATTATGACGGTTTGTGCTGTGAAAGGGTGTCTAAATACATCAGAAAAACGAAAGAAAGTGACCAGTGATACATTTCATAAGTAAGTACTACGATTCGACGGGTATTTTGCTTGAATTTGGCTTTAAAAATTAAATACGGGAATGATACCAGTAACAAGAAAAATTATTTCCCAATTGTTAGCCATACAAATACACTTCCTTTTTTAAGAAATCGAGACTTTGAAGTCGATTTATCTTATTGTAATTAGGTAGGTACTTTGAATTCAACAAATAAGTAAGTACACGATGCGTTTTCTTTTTGTTAATTATAAAATAATTAAAAACGTAGTAAAAATTTCCCTACTTTCGGGGAAATCGCCTTCACTGTCCACACTCCCCAACAAAATTGACACTAATGACATAAGATTTTTGCCTCACTCTTGACGAAGCGTTTGTATGAAGACTATCCATCTAGGCTTTATTAATCTAAGTATACAACTATCAAGACAAAGTTCATCCAAGAAAATAAATCACTGTATCTCAAAAGGCTAGGATCTAAATGCACTTAATTTAAACACAGATTTAATACATAAAACATTAATTAAGGCCTAGCTGCATCACCTTAATTTAAGCTTAGCAACGACATTAACCGGTGCTTTTTGTATAGAGTTTGACAGTTTTTGGCGTTTGTCAAATTGAATGAAATGAATGAAATTCTTGGGGGAAGCCCTTGTCCAGTCCATTGTCGTTTAACATTGCTGTTATGGCATCAATTTAGGTAAGACTAGCTTTTGGGAATTTTGGTCAATTCCATACAAAATGGAACAATAATTTTGCTTACTGTAGCTTCTCTATCCTTTATAACTCATAGTAGTACAGTGATATAATTTTTTGCATCGCGAAGCCACTTTGCCCAGTGGAAGCTCACCCCAAACCGGCGTTGAAAACCGGCGTGCGAGCTAGTATTTATGGCGGTTCGGCGCGAAACTTTCGGCGGCATATTAAAATACCTCGCATCACCTGCCGATGGCTCGTAAAACGAACGAACCTTTTTAACGGCCTGTCGTATAGTATCTATTACGCACTCTTTGGAACGGTGGCTATGGATTCAGGTTTAGAAGGACTTTGGCAGTTTGAGGAAGTTTTTAACACATTCGTAGACATGTAGAAGTTTTACTATTAGGTCTACGAGTATAGAGCTTCATCTAATACAAGTATATAACTTTTTCACTTGAACTAAATCACCTACAAACTTGAAATTTGGCAGGTAGGTTCCTTATAAGGTTTTTACGATTTTACTATGAATTGACGGCTTACCACCTCCTTTCTGTGACAAACCAAATTCCAAGTGCGCAAAGCTGTGGCTAAAAGGTAGTAAAGATTGTACATACTACGTCTTTAGAGCTATAAAACAAGAGTTGTTATTTACAAGTTTTAAAATAAATGCGTAGTGGCGCACTTTGTGTGTCATACACTGATAACTTCGACTCTACGTTCGTAATGAGTATTTACCCACATCGCTGGGCAGATGTGTAATGAACTAATGGATAGATTACAATTTCGTAGCAATATAGCGTAACGTAACGGTGTACTTATTGATGCACCTTACTCGAGTACATATAATGCCTCAGAGCAGCAAAGAAGCTTGACAAGCAGTAGCACTTTTTTAAACTTCAAAATAAGAAAGAAAGAAAGAAAATAACTTTATTTTGGCAACAACAATTCAGGCAATAGACATACATAAAAAAAAATAACTAAGTTGCCAAAAAAGGTCACCCACTCAGTAATATTTTGACAGTGTGACTGCCAAGACACTGATTTTCAGTGGGTAAATATGATCCATACTCAAAACTCTTACTTGGTGACCCCACTGGGCAGGTTCTCGTTACAGCGCTCATAATAGCCCCCCCCGGGAACAGAATCGGCAATAAATCCCGTTTTAAAGCCGTCCGGTTGTTACGGGAACGTTATTCGACCAGCATTTGACGAGATAGTATAATTACACTGATAACTACTCATATACATTCTGCAAATAAATAATTTGAATTTGAATTTGAATATAAACATCAAACGTAAATGTCAGATAGACGACATAGTTAAAATATCAAAATTAATTTAAGTCATTGTAATTTTTATACCGCCTACTTTATTTTCAGTTTGGCCCTAAGGTTGATTGGAGGAATATGCCGAAAGGCATTAAGTCTGCCTTATGTACACTGTTTTATGTGCATAAAAGTTTAAAATAAATAAATAAGTATCAAGCATAGTAATAAAACAAAAACGTAGAGTCTGATGAGCTACAACTCTACTAGGACGACGTCTCAAGGGACTAACTAAATAATTACTCACTATTTAAAAAGACTATTGTTGCAAGCTTTGGAAGTATGTATGTGTACAGCTGTAGCTCATCAGAGTCCAACTTTTTTTAGATTACGTTCTAACGTTATTATTTTCACCGAAGAGGTTAGAAAAAGAAAGATAATAAGCCAATCCCCAGTCTGATAAAAATCAGTCAGATAGTTTCAAGTCGACGCTACGCTCGACTCTGGCCACAAGGAAAAAAAGTCTTAAGTCTTCCTTATTCAAATGTAACGTGCCAATTAAATTTCCACAATCAGTGGTGCCAACCAATTTAACTCAAGGTCAGGTAGCTGTCGCATTGCCATCACTCCTCTACGTTTGAATTGCAAATACACCGTGGTATCTGCATCGACCTTTGACCTTCGGGCACGCGACCCCGTGATATCGCGCGCTTCGCCGCAATTTGGAATTTAGAAGTGGAGTGTTTTTTTTTCAAGTCGTCTTTAGTGGCCAGTGTTATTGGAACGTTTTATTGCTGTTTCGCGGGAAGTAGGTCGTAAGGTGGTAACTTTTTAGTTTTTGTGTTTCGTTGCCAGTATGTTAAGTAGGTTTTAGGTTGAGGACACAATTTAGACGTTTTAGAAAATTCAGTAGAGAAATTTGATTTTTGTATATTATTTTTTCTTTAAAAAATATCTGCGAGTCTAATAGCTCAATGTAGAGCATCATCATCTACAAAATAAAATCACATTTTCGGCGTTCTATCAAGCAAATATTATTTTTATTCAAGAAAAATCCACAACTCTTATTTATGAAAACATCATTTCAAAAACAAATTCACGGCTAAAAACCGTGACAAATACTTAACGCTTGTTTAGCGGGCCAAGGCGGCCGCTGGGGCGCCTCGGTTGGATTTGCATAATTTAATTTGGGCCTCTTTGGCCGAGCGATTGCTGCTCACCACAGAGTAAGCTCAAAAAGATATATCGTTTAAATTAGATTTTTTATCTGTGGCGAAAATGTGAATCCCGACCAGAAACTAAGTCTTGGAATGGAAATGTTTGTCGTATTGCGGAAAATGTGAAATATGTGCATGTAGTAAAAAATTCTTGGGAAATAAATACACTGTAACATAATTAAAGTTTTGGTCGATAAACATCTATTAACAGTTTAGACAGACTCACTATAGCTGATTTATATTAATGTAAATTAATGCTGCATGACCAAACTAAAAGCTCTATATATTTGGCAGTCATGGATTTACCAAAACTGCCAATCTTTTAATACCTATATTTCTTAATGCTTAATTGCACAAAGACGCTACACTTGGCGGTCTTAATGCTATGCAGCATTATCTACCACTCAACCTACATTTTTGATAGAGAATTGAATCTGTATTTTATAGTTCTCAAGAGAATTGTCAACCGATCTCCAATAAAGGAGAGCTATGATTTTATTTGATGGCATGGCCAGTGTTTGTTCCTGGCAAATGAAATTGAGTGGATGTGGATTGTCCTGATTCCCGTACGAAGCGACTGTCAACAGTGCGCTGGTCGAAAGATTCAATTCAGTGGCCATGGCCAGTTATGGCTACCAGCTTTAGTATAGACTATAATAATAATATAGTCTTGTGAACAGTTTGTCTAATTTGCTTTCAATTTATCGCGCATGCTAGGTACATGATAAAATAATTACTACTAGGCCTTCCTAATTCGTCTGGCCAGTATGGGGAGTGAAAGCCAAATTCCCCATTTGCCCCTAGTAAATTAGAAGAGGGTTTTTCTCCTGCAGTGAAAACTAAATGACCAATGCGGAACGATTACCACTTCTCGTCCTGGCTGCAACTCCTGTGTAGCCAGTAAAACTTGACCGCCAATAAAAACCAAACCAACCAGTGAAAGTCAACTTTGTCTCGAGGAAATGTTAATCTACCATTGAGCCCATAACGAAATCAATTAGAAGAAAATAGAGGCTGGACGTTAACTGTTACAGATCGCTTTCCCTTCAGAGCAAAGAGAATGAGAATTAACAAACAAAGGTACCTATTTAGCATTTTTCTCAACGCCATGATTTTTTAAGCCGGTTTATTAAAGAGCATTATCCTCAACACTCGTACTAACTGCACTTCATAATATTCTGGCAACACCGTGAAATTGGCCAGCCAAATATCGTTGCACGTTCTTGCCAAGCGAGCCCTACGCCGCCAGAGCCATTTCATTTAGTCGGGTAATTTGCGCAGATTATATCTCCATCAAGGAGGATTGTATTATTTTATTGTAGTTCTTTTTTATATTGCCTCTTGCTTGTGGTTGGGCTGTGGAGTTTCAATCGTACAATCCAATTGTAGCTACCTAAGTCCAGGCTTGCCTAGTGTGGAGGCCAACGTTATTATGAGAAATGTAATTGTTATTTTGGTAATAAACGATTTTTTTATTTTACATTAACTGACCCTGCGAACTTCGTACCGCCTATGTTCAACAGAAATAATGTTGGATTCTAATGGTGAAAGAATTTTTCAAATCAGTCCAGTAATTTCGGAGCCCATTCAATACTAATACTAATATGACTGTTTACCATGACGTAATGTTACATGCTCTCTGACTATCCTTCTGTAAAAATAAATAAGAAAGTATTTTTTTTTATGTGACAGGAGGCAAACGAGCAGCTAAGTATAACATGGTGATCAATAAAAAACAAAACTAAGTACCTCTTATGTATCCAAAGAGGTTTATTTTCTTAATCAGTTTAATTAATTACTCTCCATAATAATATTAGTACTTTAATGCTGGCATATAAGAGAATGAAGAAAAAACATAAGTGGCGCGCCGTCATTTGTTTATAGAAGCAAAGAAACAAACAATTCTCATTCGGAAATGGAACGCTCGTGTTGTTTTGATGTAATATCGAATATCCGGCCGCTGAGCGACTGTTTGCGTTGGCGCGAAAACAATCGGACTCCGAACCAAATATTTGCGTGGAAAACGATGGCTGTTATGAGTTTTCCGTCCGGGTCATTATAATAGAGGACGCTGCAGTAGGGTTGGGACGACAAGAAATGGGAGACACACGATAAAATGTGTTTGAAGAATGTTCAATTTGCATTGAAGGGAATTTATGTTTGAAGTCCACTGCTGAGCGTAAGTTTTTCTCAAGGGGCACCCGGCTGTCTTGCTAACTTTTGGTTTTCTGCCTTAAGACTTCATTTAGGTATTTATTTATTTATTTTTCTTTATTTAGAATTGACGTTTGGTCAGTGGATTAACTACTAACTTTAAATACTGACATTTCCTTGTAGAGACATAAGAATTAACATAATAAATAATATGCAGATATTGTAAGCATGTTTGTTCATTATCTTTGCCGCTACAATAACTAGTATCCATTCCATATTACGTATCAAATCACAATTAGTCAGAGTTGAACGCGTGGGAACAATCGTCTTCCCCTTATTTGTTGAAGTTCTGCAGAGCGGAGTAATTGGAATTGTTGACTTACCCTTTTCGTAATAAAGATGGATTCAGTGTGACTGCTTTCATCGAGTAAGTTGAAGTGTTGACTGGTTATATTTTATGAACCATTCGTGGAGAGGGTTTCGCAGACATACCTAAGGATCTAATGCCCGTTTTCACCATCAATCCCTATTTTTTCAGTGACCTCTATGAAAACAAAATTCCTGTAATGTGTTACCTATGGTAACACATTACAGGAATTTTAAAAATTAGGGTCACTTAATAATTAGGGATTGATGGTGAAAACGGGTATAAGGCTATAATATTATATGAAACACTTTCATTTTAAAAGTGTTATGGCTTTTAACTTTAACCCAAGTAATGGAAAAAGCGCATAAAATTATGGTGTTTTTGTCTCTATGCACTAATGCGTATGCTAGAATTTATGAATTTATTCATCGCAATATTAAAGAGTTATTCCTTTGTGTATTATACCTAGTCTACCAGTCTACATCATATAAGATAATTTAACTACAGCAAGATAGAATTTAATTTTGGTAAAACTACATGAAGATAATGCAGTGTTTAATTTGATTTGTTCATGTCAGTACGGAAAACGCAGCGTGAGACGTCCACCCACAAGGTGGACCGACGACCTGGTAAAGGTAGCCGGAAGGCGCTGGATGTAGGCCGCTACCAACCGGCAATGTGGAAGTTTGCTCAGCAGTGGACGTCCTGTGTGGCTGAAATGATGATGATGATGATGTTCATATCAGTTACTTTTGTTTTATTGGGTATCCAATATTTCAGCGTTTATTGCGTACTTTCCGTTCATATCCGAAAGTCCTTTTCCTAATATAAACAACGCTACTCCAGACATAATAATAACTCAATACCATACAAATAACTTGCGTCCATACTCCGGATATATCAATATGTCCAATTATTCAAAGTTGTACGCGCCGGTACCGTCGCTTCCTCTTATTTGTTCCAGTTCTGCAAACCCTGTTATTGGAATTGTTGACTTAACATTCTTGTAATAAAGATGCATTTAGTATGATCTCTTTAGCTTCCCTGTTTTGCTGGTTTGAATGGATTTGATTGTTTCTTAAGTAATATGGTTTGGAGAGGTCGAAGCTGTTGAGAATTACCAGATGTTTCTCGCGAAATTAGACTGCATCATGATACGATACTCAAATCTGGATTTAAACTCAAGCATTCAAAATCGTTCTCAGGATTTCATCGACAATCATGATCATAGTTATTTTAGCCATAGGACGTCCACTGCTGAAAATAGATCTCCCGTTGATATCCAGATTGACCGGTTGGTAGCAGCCTGCATCTAGCGCCTTCTTGCTACTTTTATGAGGTAGTCTGTCCACCTTGTATGTGGACGTCCCATTCCAGAACCTTGCTGTCTTATTGGTAGGATTTGATATACGTTTGATTTTAAATAAGGTTTGATTACAGAGCCTTCCTAGTGGTTTGAAACAAGGAAAACCAACCAGTTTCTGCCACATGAAACATTTAATTACTGAAAAATATTCTGAAAAGAGTTTTTAGTCTGTTTTCGTGTTGGTAAACCCGTCGATAATTACCTATTAAGCTTCAACCACACCAACGCGTGCAGATCGCCATCGCTGGCGCGATCATAGGCCAATGACAGGTCGCGCGGACTGTCATGGGTCGCGCGACCTCGCGATCGCGCCGGCGATGGCGATTTGCACGCGTTAGGCCCTTTTCACACGTCCCGGTTGCCGGCTAACCGGCGCCGGGTATCCGGTGGTGAAGTGTATGGGCATGGTACGTAGCTTTCACATGTTCCGGCGTAATTAATCCGGCATGCCCATACACTTCACGACCGGGTACCCGGCGCCGGTTAGCCGGCAACCGGGACGTGTGAAAAGGCACTTAGTGTGGTTGAAGCTTTAGTAATGATGAGTTTTTGATTGATTTGATTGGTAAATATTGGGTTTGTAGGTTAATAATGCAGTATCATATTCCGTTATTAATCCGCTTACGGGAAACGTTATCAAATTGCAATTAATGCAGCGTAGTGATTAACAATTTGATCAGTTTCACAGTAATTAAATATTAATCCTGGATTAGCTTATATTTCAGCTACTATCATTAATTAATATCATATTTTATACTCGACTGAATCAACTGCAGTTATTTAAACACTTATCATCTCTTAGAGACTAATTTTAATCTTTATTCAATTGAGAGAGAATAAGAGGGTTCAAAATTCTGTTTCTTCATAGAAGGTTCTGTTTTTCAGTAATTGTTGTTTCTCAGTAAATCAACTAACCGGATGACTTTTGTTTTAAAAGAGAAATGTAACCGATATTTATTTTTATTTTTTTATTTTTACTTGGTTCTCTTTCTCGGAGGACCGATAATCTGGTGAAGGTTGTGTGAGGCAACGGGACTATTCCCACCTCTCTTTCCCACCACTGCAACTCCTGTCTAAGCAGGATTTACAGCTTGACCGCCAATAAAAACCCAACCAGTGCAGGTCAAGTTTGTCCCGGAGGAAAGTTAAACTGTCATTGGACCTGCATCGAAATTAATCAGAAGAACATAGGAGGAGTTCGAAGTGTCGCGTGAGGCAGCTGGATGCGGGCAAAAACAGTCGCTGTCAGTCGCAGAATCGGTCGTGGAAATCCGAGGTCTTTTCCATTCGTCATTCCAGCAGTGGACAGTACTTGGTTGAAATGATATAGCTCTAAGCATTATTTGTGGATAGTGTCCGTTCTTTTATAATTATTATCCCAGCCTGGCACGACTTAAAATAGCCCATCGATTTAATTGGAGCCATTAATAAACTCGTCTGCCACTGATATAGAGTTCATACAAATAGCTCGGTGGTGTTACTTCTCAGTTGTTTCTAGGAAGATGACAAAAGCTTTTGGAATTTAGAAACTTTTATGAAATCTAAAAATATGTATATAACTCAAAGGTGACTGACTGACTGACTGACTGACATAGTGATCTATCAACGCACAGCCCAAACCACTGGACGGATCGGGCTGAAATTTGGCATGCAGGCAGATGTTATGACGTAGGCATCCGATAAGAAAGGATTTTACGAAACTCCATCCCTAAGGGGTTAAAACGGGATCCACGCGTACGAAGTCGCGGGCGGCCGCTAGTAACACAAAATTTGGAAGCGATTGTGGACTTACGACTCAGACAATTGGATAAGTTTCAAATTTTGAAATTTTAATAAATGACATATGAATAAAGACATGTTTGAAATTTTAATAAATGTTCACAATATTAAAATCCAAAAATAATTGAACATATTTTTTCAAGGATTTATTAAAATTGAAGGTTTTAATTGCATTTTTAGGTTTCCAGACAGATTACGTAGTTAGTAAACTATAAAGACACCTGTGCCGGAAATGCCTTCGTGATAACGAATTTACTAGAACTGAAGATAAAGTCTTCACAGTATCAATGCTAAAATCACTCAGACACTCGTAAATACTAAAGATTAATTGAGATAACTAATGAGCACGATATGTTTCTCCATTTTGAAAATCCTTTTAATGCCACGTAAAGTACGTAAGGACTGTGTCAATAGATGTTTGGAGACGCACGTTAGTCGTCCGTGTCCAGGATGTTCAGACCAGATCAAAACGGCTTTAGTCATTTGACTGAAACAAACGAACGACCCATTCGTTTTTTCAGTCAAATGACATCCACTGCTGGACTGGACAGGCCTTCCCCAAGGATTATCCTTCCACAAGCGAGCAATAGTCATCCAAAACAAATCACATCATAATGAAAACTACGACCACGAAAGAGATAACTTTTCAATCAAAGATGCATATCTCCAGGAGACGAAGACAATTCGGTATCCATTTTGGTCGGCTTTTGTTTTTAATTTACATTGGCACAGACTATAAATAATTACTTGTTTATTTACCTAAACCTCTTTGTTAATTTTAATACGACAACAAAAACTCACAATAACAGAGTAGGTATAAAGTCTTCCATGACGTTTGTTTCAAAACAAAAAAGCTTTAATTATTTTATCACAAATCAAATTATATCTAATACATCGGCAATAGAATGTGATCCAAGATAATGTATGTTTATTGTATTTGCGATGAAGAGATAAAATAAAAAGGTATTGAGATAGTTTTCACTTTTGTTACTTATCTATTATGAAATTGAATGGAAATTTTTAAAGTGGTACCATTTAATTTCATACTATGACAAATCTTGTAGCATGTATTTCTAAGGCTGGGTTGCACCATCTTACTTTACCTTCGACAAACGTCAAAAATCTGACAAACTCCACATAAAAAACACCGGTTAACGTTATAGTTACGGTCAAAGTTAAGAGATGCAACTCAGCCTAATAGAATCATCGTAGTCATCATTTCCTCCCCTAATGATTTCCACATCGCCCGGTTGGTAGCGGTCTGTATCCAGTGCCTTTCTGCTACCCTTATGAGGTCGTCGGTCCACCTTGTGAGTGGACGTCCCACGCTGCGTTTTTTCAGAATAATAAAATTTTATTTAAAATGTAAATTATGACGCTGTTTTGTTTTTACATAGTTTTTTCATCATTCAGGCACTCAAAATATGGAAAGACGTAATTTTTCCCTTCTAATACATTATCGTTGAGTCCCTTCCATTGTGTGCTTTGATGAATTGCCTTGTTCTGGGACAGTCCATTGAGTTGCGTTGACGACTAATTTGTCATCGGCTGCGGACATCTCTAAAGATTTGATGCTTTTACAGGGCCACTGTTGGATATACTTTTTTGTTGTTTTTATTTTTCTTTTAAGGAATTCCATAAATTTTGATAGAATTAACCATCGGTTGAGTTTTTCACTGCTTGTTTACTCTAGGAATACCTATTGTCCAGTGTCACCTTCATGAGAAGAAAGCGTCATTAGTATCAAATATTTGTAGAAAAAGTAGTAGGTACTTAATTAATTTATGAATGAATTCATAACAAGTACCTATCAGAAACAATGATCGATGTCTTTTAATTATAAAATCAAAATCAAAAAAATCAATATCAAAAATATTTATTCAGTTTAGATCACAAGTGGCACTTATGAACGTCAAATATATATATAAAAAAAAAGGTAGCCCTTATGGGGCACTTTACATGTCTTCTTATCTTTTGGGCTTCGAGACAAACATATGGCAAGTGCTGAGAAGAAACGCCGGAACAAACTCAGTCACAGTATAAAAATGCTATATACAACTATCCTGTTAAGAGTAAGGTCTGTGCTGTGGCATTATGTGATACATCATAATCTACAGCTTCTGTAGTTATAATAGAGCTTTAGATTAAACCTGTTCTCTCTCACGTTCCAGGTGGTGACTGTGGGAAAGGTGCAGCGGCGGTATGCGCGTGGTGTTAGCCGCGCTGACGGCGCTCGCGGCGCGCGCATTCGCCGGGCCGCACGAACACCGCGCGCGGCACCACGCGCCCGACCACCCCCTCCGCTTCCCCGCGCCGGGGCCCGCCCCCGCGCCCGCGCAGCCCTACCGCGGACACGGCGAGGCCGTCCGGTACAACCCCGAGCTCGACACCATCCTACCCCGCATCGAGGACCACGAAACCTCATCCAAACGAGCCAAATTCGAAACAGAAACCTCCTCTAAGAGAGCCAAATATGACGAAAGATTCTATTCTAATCACGAACGGGCTGACGAGGGCTTCATGGGAGACGAGCCGCAGCTAGGGCCCGAAGATGAAGACCCGCTCGTTATACGCACGAGGAAAGGTAGAGTTAGGGGCATTACCCTCACTGCTGCCACTGGTAAAAAAGTCGACGCCTGGTTTGGCATCCCTTATGCTCAGAAACCTATTGGAGATCTCAGGTTCAGACACCCCAGACCGGTCGAGAGCTGGGGCGACGAAATACTCAACACGACGACACTGCCACACTCATGCGTCCAAATTGTAGATACGGTGTTCGGGGACTTCCCTGGTGCGATGATGTGGAACCCCAACACAGATATGCAGGAAGACTGTTTGTATATAAATATAGTGGCACCTAGACCCAGGCCTAAGAACGCAGCGGTCATGCTATGGGTATTCGGTGGTGGTTTTTACTCGGGGACTGCCACTCTTGATGTTTACGATCCGAAAATCTTAGTTTCGGAAGAGAAGATAATTTACGTTTCAATGCAATATCGTGTTGCATCACTTGGATTCCTTTTCTTTGACACCCCTGATGTCCCGGGTAATGCTGGTATGTTCGACCAACTGATGGCATTACAGTGGGTTAAAGATAACATTGAATACTTCGGCGGAAATCCTCAGAACATAACATTGTTTGGGGAATCAGCTGGTGCTGTTTCTGTATCTTTGCATTTGCTGTCTCCGCTCTCAAGAAACCTATTTTCACAAGCTATTATGCAATCTGGGACGGCAACAGCACCTTGGGCTATAATATCTAGAGAAGAAAGTATTTTGCGAGGAGTTCGTTTAGCTGAAGCAGTTCACTGCCCACATTCAACTACCGACGTTGGTCCTATGATCGAGTGTCTCAGGAAGAAGAGTGCTGACGAATTAGTCAACAACGAGTGGGGTACCTTAGGCATTTGTGAATTTCCATTCGTTCCCATTATAGATGGTTCGTTCTTAGACGAGATGCCAGTTCGATCTTTAGTTCACCAGAACTTTAAGAAGACGAATATTCTGATGGGTTCTAATACTGAAGAAGGGTACTACTTTATACTATATTATCTCACGGAGCTGTTTCCTAAAGAGGAGAATGTTGGAATTACTAGAGAGCAGTATCTTCAGGCGGTACGAGAGTTGAATCCGTATGTGTCTGATGTTGGGAGGCAGGCGATAGTGTTCGAGTACACAGACTGGTTGAACCCTGACGATCCTGTGAGGAACCGGAACGCGTTGGATAAGATGGTGGGCGATTACCATTTCACGTGCGGAGTGAATGAGTTTGCCCATCGGTACGCTGAGACTGGGAACAACGTCTATACTTATTACTACAAGCATCGCAGCAAGAATAACCCCTGGCCTTCCTGGACGGGGGTGATGCACGCTGACGAAATTAACTACGTGTTCGGGGAGCCTCTGAATCCTGGAAAGAATTATTCTCCAGAAGAAGTGGAGTTCAGCAAACGTCTAATGAGATATTGGGCTAACTTTGCTAGATCGGGGTATGTATTCATTCTTATTCATAGTTTCGTACTTCTTCTCTTCAATCAATGTACTAATTGCCTGATCATCCCATATCCCTGACAATGCCATCACGTCGTAGTTGTGTCTAATTCAAACTTTGTCGTTTGCGATTCAAGGAACCCATCCATGAACCCCAATGGCGAGATGACGAAGGTCCACTGGCCCGTACACACGGCCTTCGGGCGGGAGTACTTGTCACTCGCCGTCAACTCCAGCGCAGTTGGCCACGGGCTGAGGGTCAAGCAGTGCGCCTTCTGGCAGAAGTACCTGCCTCAGCTGATGGCTGCTACAAGTAAGTATACACCTGGAGGGAAAGTACCTACCTACTCTTAATACTGCAGATAGAAAAATTTACTGAAAGAAAAAAAACCTTTATTTTTTAAAAGAAAGAGAACTGCATTCATACATTTACGAAAATTTTTCGAAAATTCACTACTATTCCATACAATTTTCCCCTCTGGACACGTGGTCCGACTGCTTTGTCCGACTAATCGGACCACGTAAACTTTTTTTTCCTGTTGGTTCGATTAAGGAGTCGGACTATCAAGACTTTCTGTTCTTAAGGTTACATGGTCCGACATTTAACCGCGCAACCTATTTGAAAGAAAGATACATTTATTATTTCATTAACTCAACACTTTTTAGGTAATTGCATTTTCTTAATTGAAAAACTATAACAGACCTATTCCTTTTAGTTCAAATCAAAGTTTAACTGAGTTGAACTTTCAGGAAAAACATCCATAGTTTTCATAATTTTTCTAGAAATTTGAAATAAACGGAATATATTTTCCTAAAAATTCAACTATAATAAATCTATTGAATATTTTTGATTGATTTTTTTAGGCTAGTTTCCTAAAAAAATTTTTTTTGTCCGTCAATTTTAATATAAAAAAATATTGGACACTTAATATTTTTAATTGTCAATCAAACAAATAATTAATTACAAAGTTATAGTGCGTTGAAGTTCCGCGCGACGTCACAAAGTGCAGCACTTTTACGCACTCACTGACGTCACGGGCCTTTTCTTTAGAACTTTGGCACGCTTTATCTCTTAAAATTTTCATTAGTTTTAAAAAGTAAAAAATAGGTGTCGAGTATTTTTTGATAAGCTAACTGACGGACTAATTAAAACTCTTGCTTTTTACCCAGGAAACATCCCTATTGAAGATGTGGAAAACAAATGAATACCTACATAACCTATCTATAATAATACATATAAACATTTAGGAAATGTTTATAAAAAAAAATCCGTTTATTTCAACTTCCTTGAAAGATTACCTACTTAAGAAAGTTGACTTTTCGGTTTTTTTTCCTGAAAGTTCAATTCAGTTGAACTTTGAATTGAACTAAAAGGAGGTCGTTTTACATTGAATGAAACAATCTTTAATTAAAATTATTTATACCTTTACATATTTGTATTAATTTATTCAAATCAATATTAATTTAAATTTATTATTATAAATTTATTTAATAGTGAACCTTTCCATGCCAAGCGTTCACGAGGAAGCTCTTGTTATTATTATGACCAAAGAGCATCGCATTGGTAGTTAATATGAAATTGTCACGAGAAATAGTTTCCATGATCGATTTTGTTGCATACCACCCTTAATTTATTTCAAGTCCGATTAGTCGGACGAAGTGGAATTGCGATTCCTTGTAGTTCGATTAATCGAACCAATAGGAAAAAAAAGTTCACGTGGTCCGATTAGTCGGACAAAGCAGTCGGACCACGTGTCCAGAGGGCAATTTTCTGTACATAATTAAAATAATTTAAGATTTTATGGATTTCCGTTCATTTGATTTATTAAGTATGTTAAAGAGATTTCATCCTTATACTTGACCCTAACGATCGATGCAATAAAATACAGGGTGTAATTTTTAACAGATTTTAGTTGGTTCGATTGCCGGGTGTGGCAAGCAAATTTTTGGAAATCTTTGAATGCAGTTCTATTTCTTTTTAAAAATAAAGGAATGTTTTCTTTGAGAAAAAAATTCTATCTACAATATTAAGAGTACTTTCCCTCCAGGTGGCATTACAAAATTCCACCCTGTATAGTAACTACAAGTGACTGCTTCATTTGATGTTAAGAACGATGCAGTTTTGGTACATACCTGCCCTGTAAGTGTCTATTAAATCTGCTCGACTCAGATTACAGTGTTCGGAAAAGTCCGTAGCAGGCAGCGAATTCCAGACTTTAGCTGTTCACATGATAAAGTTAGCGAAACGCTCAGTGCGAGCTAGATATTATTAAAATTGCTCTATTGAGTCATCGTTCGTTCGCTCGTTCGTTCGTTTCAGCCAAATGACGTCCACTGCTGGACAAAGGCCTTCCCCAAGGTTTTCCACAATGAACGGTCCTGCGCTGCCCGCATCCAGGCTCTTCCAGCGACCTTTACCAGATCGTCGGTCCACCTAGTAGGAGGCATTGAGTCATCAATTTTCAAAAATAACACTGTTTTAGTGACTTGACTCTCAAATTAGGCACATACCGAATTAATGTATGTGGTGGTCTTATTAAAGGTCAGGATTCCTAGCTAAATCGCAGGGGGACTATGTTGTTGTTATAATTATGTTATTATCTACTTAACATACTTTACTTAGTATGATACGTTTAGTTTTGAAGTACACGAGTACTTAATTGCTATTGCTATCTTAGTTCGAGAATTTAAAACATATTCGTATATGTATTAAATTCTCTAACTAATACTATTGCGTTCTATTCTTTTATCTAAAATGACGTCAAGCCAATTTATTCTGCGGTCAAACAAAAAACTGTATTAAATGCATCAAAATACGAGTATAGTATAGTACTATTTGGTATAATCCGCAGGCTTATCTTACAAAACAGGTGTCGAAAACGATCAATCGGTATTTTTTCGATAAAAATATATCGATAATGATCTTAACAGGTGCAGATAAACATTAGTTACTAGTTTCTTGATAACGATATGACGTAGGTAATTTATATGGCGAGGGTATTTACGAAAATTCAAGGTTACTTGGGTAAGCAAGAGATTAGCATAGCGATGCAAGGGGGCGTAAATGACTGATTAAGTGTTCCTGACTGCCCTAATTTTAAACATTGAGTATCAATGAGTGGCAGGTCCCCAACTAGATGGACCGACGATCTGATGAAGGTCGCGGGAAGTATCTGGATGCGGGCAACGCAGGAATGCTTCGTTAGGGAAATCCTTGGGCCTTTGTCTATTCTAGCAGTGGACGTCATTTGGCTGAAACAAACTAACTAACGCCACAATGGATTGCGTTGCATTGTACCCCATTGAAAATCTAAATGGTTAGGCCAATAATGCTATGGAGGTGCAGTTGCATCTTCCAACAGACATAGACCGGCAGACAGTGGTGACTGAGTTTGTTGCGGCGCTTCTTCTCAGCACTTGCCAAATGTTGGTCTCGAAGCGCTGGTAGGGTTAAAAGATTATGAGACATGTAGAGGCTCCTTAAGAGCAAAATGACGATTTGTAAGAACTATTTATTAGTCTAAACAAATAAAGAAATTTTGACTTTGACTTTAGACTGATCATTGTTAATATTATCTCGTCTATAAGCAAAAGCTGACTTATTCTTAATTGAATTGCTTTGTGGTAGCACACACGTTTAAGACTTGTCAGGAAATTATCATAATAGCATGATTAAAGTAAGTAATTATAATTAGGCATTTACCAGGTTTGCATAATAGAAAAACGGCAGGAAATTAAGATAAAGGATAGACAGATATAGATAAAATAAGTTGTTGGCACGTGTATACGTGTGCAAGAGAGAGCACACTCTTCAAAACATTTGCTGGAATAGCATTCATGTAAAAAATGGTTTACTATCAAAAAGAATGAAAATGTAATTCTCTAGTTTTGTTAGCTATGGCCTGAATGTCTTAGTCCGCTACTCCTTATTGGCTGGCTGGGTTAATACTTAGCCGTTGAGGCTCAAATAAATCTTTAAGTGGAGACAACGCATGAAGGAACACGTAGTAAGGGCACACTTTCCACTCACTGATAACCTTGTGAAGGTCGCGAGAAGCGCTTGGATGCAAGCAGATCGTAAAAAGTTGGGAAAGGTATTTTGTTCAGCAGTGGACATCTTTAAGCTGATAATGAAATTACTCATCTAAATTACTTGCTTCTTTATTCCAGGTAAGCCAGATCCTCCGAAGAACTGCACAAACAGCGGTTTCTCGCTGCAGCCCTCGCACGAAGCAGTCAGCTTCGGCCTGCTCGCCTTTGGAGTGCAAGCAACTTTGTTCAAATTCATCATTTGAGCCAACTCTCAGTAGCCTTGCCGTTTTGATGTCAATAAGTTCCGCATTCGCTTGTTCGTATGACTGCGAGTATGAAGTTGCCATGCATTTGGTGTATTGTCGCTGCTAGATGGTTGAATTAGGCAGTTCTTGCACTTAATGATTGATCAATTTATTGTAAGGGTGTGTGCAGATGGCACGCCTTTCTAGTGTAATGATATGGTGCGTTGTAACAATGTTAGTTCAAGTTCAGCAATCACATACTAAATCCCTGGTCATCTGAACCCACCCTTATGTAATGTTGAAATAACCGAGAGATCGAATGCAATCCAAACTGGATATGGGACCGAAAGAATGTTGGTGGTATTGGCTAATTTAAGTATTTATCCGCGACATTTTGTATTGTACACTACTCCGCGTAGTTTCCAATACATTCTACGCTCATTGTAACGGCAATTCAACAAAACGTCTTTGTATTATAATAGTATATGTGTGTATATGTTGCCGTCTTATGAAGTTCTGGGATATTTTATTATCAACTTATTTTTATATGTAAAATTATAGAAAGTATATTTTAATTATAAGCCACCTCAAGTGTTATATTGCGCTTCGGGATCAGACGTATCAGTGTCGATACCTTGACGACATTCTGATTGCGTCGACACTGAAACATCGGTCTTAAGTCCATTAAGTATTCGTCTAGTAACTCGCTGTTAAGTTCTAATTAAATCGTTAGGGAAGTAAAACTATCGTTTATGAATTAATGTTATAATATATTTTAAAAGGAGTGATGCCTCCACCAACATATCACTTGTTAATAACAAATTATAGAATTATGTAGACGTAATTTGGTCATAGTATGTAAGTCTCTACATATCTCTTGTTGTAGGTCACGTATGTCGGGATTGAGTGACGATTTGAGTTGGTTATTGACCATGTCAGTGAATGTAAACTTCAGGGCAATCATTTTTGTCTAATACAAATTGCAATTTGAATGGAACGTCGACTGAAGCGACTTTGACACGTTTGCAAGCATTTGAAACAATAAAGTTACAATAGATTGCTATGGGTGGGAAAATTCACCTAAATGAAAATAACTGAATAGTTTTTGTTCACTGATTAGGTCCCAGGAGTGAGATTCTTCTAGAAATATGGATTGCAGGATGTCAGAATGGCGTAGCAGAGTAACGTGTTAGCTTCGATGCCTCTAATGCTATACATATCACGCAGGGCATAGTGAAGTTTAAGTTCTAGCCTTAGGATTTAAGTAAGATTATAAGCTAGATCATTTCACAACTCAGTAGCGGACCAATATTAGAAAGTTGTACGTGTAATACGGTTCGTGTGTAGCAAACGGTGGATGTTAAATGGAACAAAATTAATACATTCGGAAAAAATGTGCCTCGAAATTCAATAGAAAATCCGTTTTGACTCAGCAAGATGTACACTGTACATTTTGCAGTGTATGTACAGCGTGTGGGATGTACAGTTCTTAGTATACTGTGTTAGAACATACAAAATTAGTACCTAAAAGTTAGGGTCGATACATCTAGCTTAGAGATTGTAGTCCAGCAGTTCAGCTTTCGAATATTGGTATAAACGATTTAATAGAAGAATCTTTACAATTCGAGGTATAAGGTAAAAATACTAGTAAAATACGGTAATTTCGAGAATATTCTTGCGGAAGCCACAATATAGGTAATGAAATTTCGTTGTTGTAAATAATGTATGAGTGTTAGTATTTGTAGGAACTCGTCATTGCCCTATGTTCAAGTGTTGGGTTCAGGCATGACATACTGACTATAACCTGTTGTGAAGGACGATACCATATTAAGTATAAATAAGCGCTAATGTAACTTGGTAGAACCTTCGTGCTTTGGGTACATTCATTTTGTAACTAGGCATGTATACGGTAGTCAGAGACCGAGCAGACATCATTTATATAAACTTATATTCAGAATTGTTCACAGTTATACAATTCGTATTTAAAGTACAAATGAATGACAACTGAAAAGGACTAAGGAGAAAAATAACATTGAAGTACTTTTCATGGTCAAAGGATACTCTCGCTCGGTCTCTGACTACATTTATACACAAATTCGCGTATTTGTATAAACGATGTAACTTTATTCGCTGACGTTAGTGTAATATAGTATCATTCTCACATGTTCTAGTTCACGTTTGATCACCGACTACGCTTACTTGAACCTGCGTATGTAAACCTATAGAGTGCCTCTTGTTCACTTTTATATATATTGATAAAACACTATATTATAGGTGATACTAGTAGAGTAGTGATGCGTTACTTCTCAATAATGTATGTGCACTATTTCTTTTATTATATTATGTGATATTGAAAGGCCAACGAACGACGGGTAGTGCCAAACTAAGAAATGGAATTAAATACTAGAAAATTGAAATTATATTTTGTTCATTCCAAATGTCCCATAATAACTTCCAATATTAACTAGTTTTATAACGAAATAATTTGTTTAATTATAATTATACATACCTACAAGTAAAGAAGTAAATATAGGTTATTTATACATTGTTATGTTAATTTGTTCAAAAAATTATACAAGTTATATTGTCATAGTGATGCTTTTATTCACTTAAAGGATCGATTTTGAATTTGTTGTAGAGTTGGAATTGACTTTGTTTTAATTTTTAAGTAAAACATTATAGTCAATTGAAGTAATTCAATTAGTAAGATAAATTGCCAATAAAATTGTCTAGAATACATTAAGCAATTTTAGTGACATTTTGTTTTCTTTTGTTAATTTGAAAAAGTTTAACACAGTAGGTATCTTAAATAATTGTTTAAAACTTAAAGTTAAATCCCACAAAGGCGTCTCTAGCCCATAATAGCGGTATTGTACAATCACTAACCTAGCGCCCTCTAGTAATACTAGGGGTATTATTTGAGGGTGCGTATTGGAGGGTGTGAGCCCGTGTGCAACACACACCCTACCTACATTATAGGTAAATTTACAAATAAATATAATTGAATAATTTCAATTGACTATGCTCAGCAATTTTACCCACTCTTCCTTTTGAACACTGGAATTTCAAATAGGTATTAAAATTTAAATTCAAATTCAAATGTATTCCTTCACAGCAAACGCTACGCCAGACAATAAGAGTAATTCAGAAAATCGAAATAAATTAAAACTCTAAAGTTATCTTACGTAAAATAGCTTTTCCCTTAACACTGACGATTCTGTATATTTTCTATTCCTAATTATGTAAGTTTACACTCAAACTTTTATTATCTACCAAAAAAGAAATCGAAATCATCTTTTATAAGAAACTTAAACAATTTTACTGATCAACAACCTGTTTTTTGGAAGTTAGGAATAGTAAATATTCAATTGTTTTATACACACTGATACTTTGCCTTCGAGTCTGCTTGCCTATAATGTATAATAATACTTCAATGTGTCACAAATTGGCCTAAATAGCGAAAATAGCACGTCAGGCCTACAAGCATTGTCGTTATTATTTTAGTCGAGTTATCTTTTTAAATTCTAATAGTAAAATTTCAAGTAAGTTTAATATATTATTAGTGCTATGATTGCATTATTGAATGTTTGCAACATTTGTGTTTCATTATAAAAATAAATGCTTGTATATATAGACATGTCTTTTATTTTGTGTTCAAATCGCCTAATATGTTAAAACAATAAATAAGGTCACGCTGTGACAAGAAATCTTCATGATAGTTATCGTGATAATATCTTAATAGGACACCAAAAGTACTTTTTAAAGATACCACACAAAACATTTGGTATACATATTTATTATATAAATGTATAAATAATATATATTATTATTATATACGACGTAAATTATGCGCTTTTAAGTCGCCGCAGTTGCAATATTTGTTGATAATCAATCAGATGAAACAATTGATAAGATAATTAAAATTTGGAAGATGCAACGTAATTTTATCATGATTCACTTGAGTGAATCTTTGAAGATACACGTCTTTTAATTCACTTTTAGACTGTTTGTTTGTCCTATTAAAAGTACCCTGAGGTTCCAAGAAATTTAAACCGTAACAGTATGAATAGTAGGCATACAACGTCTTTGGTAGGGCATAGTTACGTAATAAATTAATGATGCAAGGCGAAACTTAATTATCAAATTTTCCTTTCATAAAAGCTCACACGGGCTCTACAGCGCATAATGACTTTCATAATGAAAAACTCCATGTCTTTACAGCCACATTCTTCAAACATTAGACATTAGATAATGTAACAAATCTCCTTCATTTGCCTCGTAAAATAGAGAGTCATCCTTCTGCAGTGGAGACTGGAGACTAACGATTTATGATGATAAAAGTAATATACGGGTAATTTTACATTTTGCAATCGCTTCACCGAGGTAAGTTACTACGTAATAAAAAGCCGGATGGAAGAAATTAAAACTGTAATTTTGTCTAGGCTTTCCTTCTCAATCTATCTATCCAGCGTGGGGAAGCTTCATCTTTACTTGGAGCACTAGACCCCTTCTATAACTATTTACCAGGGTAAAGACAGGATTTGACCTACACTCCCCACGTATTGGGGGGATTTCTTTTAGCCTGTAGTTAAATTTAGAGAGGATCGTACTCCTGTATGGCTAGCATGAAAAATTTTCGAGTTCGAATCGTTTGCGTATTCGAATCGCCATCAAAAGATTTAGTACGAAAACTACAACAGCGCCCTTGTGAACGTGTCGTAAAGTGAACTTAGTATGAGAAATGGATGCACGAAACTTATTTTGAGAATCAAAATTGTCACGTTATCGTTTAATTCGAAGGTTGAGTACCTATCGAATTTTGTCGAATACGCAAACGATTCGAAGACGAAAGTTGTTCATGCTAGCCGTAGTGTATGTAGTGACTATTTGCGTTTGTCACAGCAGTGGCGCTGCAACTGCTCTTCTAGAAATTGTATGAAGATGCGGTGCGACGCTTCCTCACGCCTCTAATTTGAAGGCGCCCTAAATGACCTGTAAGTAGGTCATCATCATCATTTCAGCCATAGGACGTCCATGCTGAATATAGGCCTCCCCAATGATTTCCACAATGGCCGGTTGGTGGCGGCCTATCCAGCGTTTTCCCGCTACCTTTATGAGGTCGTCGGTCTAGCTTGTGGGTGGACGTTCTACGCTGCACTTTCCGTAAGTATATAAGTAGGTATATGTTCCAAACTACCTATGCCCGTAGTTACGTACCTTCTGTTAATATCCAAAACTGTAGGCAATTATTCGTTTAAGTACTTATCAGTTTTGTAAAAATCAGCGCAGATAAACTGACAAGCCATATCGGATTATAATTAATTATACTTATCTCTTAATTAAAGTTAGTATATAAGCCGAAGTCAATTTTATTGATCAAACAATCATAATTGTAATCCAGGTGAGATATACAATTTAAGCAATAAAATAGTTAATTTAAACATCCAATTATATGAGTAAAATGTGATTCGGGATTAATCTGTGACCTTTTTTAAGTGTTTTATCTGAAAGTGCATATTTACTTTTTATGAGTGAAAGTTTTGTGAAGTACCTACGATGCGTTGCGTAGCGTCTTGACATAGTCCCTATAACCTGCCTTGTTGTTCATAAAAAAACCTTAACTTTCTTAAATTTTTAATTTCAAAGGTATTTTTGAATTAAATATTTTAAAGAAACCTCAAAACATGTCGAATAGATATTCGCAGATGGCACAGTTAAACTGTCTTCTCCAAGCATGTTGGTTCGATATCTGGCTAAGTCAATTACATTTTCTAGACTTATGCCAGTATTCACAAACATTACTATGAGGTCTCACAGTGCTCGTGGACGCATAGGGTCACACACGAACCAATCACAGAGCTCTATTCAACGCTGTGCGTTCGATTTGCTGCTTCACTTAGAGCGGCGTTAGAGCTACTGTGCTGAGTGACGCCTCTAATTAACCTCCTTATAAATTAATAACCAATTAAAGTACTAGTCAAGTCTAGTCTAGTGGATGTCTCAACCAGGATGATAACTGCTTGACAGGCCCGAAGGGTTTCCACAAGGACCGGTCCTGCGCTGCTCGCATCCCGATACAAATAAATAAATAAATTGATATCCTTGGACATTTTTACACTGCGCCTCTAGTACCAAACTAAGCAAAGCTTGTACTATGGGTACAACTTCTTCTTAGTCGGGCACTCTTGTCAGAGTGGTCGTGGTTGCGCTGACGAGGTTACATGATAGGGTAATTTAATCTCCGAGGGTAGCTCTCCTGGCGATGTGCTTCCATTTCTGACGGTTAGAAGCGTCAATGGGTAAAACTAGACAACTCAATACTTCAAATAATAATCGGGCAATTCAATACTTCCCGCGACTTTCACTAACTTGATCCACTTATTAATCAAGTAATTAATTTTCAGCTTCATAAATAAACCACCATGAAAATCTTCGCATTCGCCTTTGCCGTACTCTTGGCCGGTGTTGCCGCCGCGCCCGAGACCCAAGAGCTAAGTGGAAACGGTAAGATATTGGAAATAATGTTATAAAGGGTGTTGATTTAATTCCTCACCATATTGATTTATTTATGAGTTATAAACGCATTATCCACAAAAAAAAAACAAACGAAAGTGGAATTTTTAGCGAATATTTTCCGTGCGACATCAACTGTTCTGTGGCTCGCAATATTGCAATCAGTCTACACTGCGGCACCCTTCGAGCTACGCGGATCGATTGCTTATCATGTCGGATAGCCTACTGAAGGAAGCCACGTAAAGTAGGTAGTGTAAATAGGTATTTTTCTTTGACTAAAGTTAAAGTTCGTTTAAATTTTTTTTCGATGTCAATTTTTTGTATTGATTCGTGATCAGAATAAGCTAATTAATCAACTCCTTAAATATGGCGAGGATTAAAATCAACATCCTGTATATCAAATTCAAAAAACAGTCTGTTTCTGGCAGAGAATAGGATCACTAACACTCTTCCCGTGGATGTCGTAAGAGGCACTAACGGAGATATACATAATTATGTGAACATCACACCTTATTCTCCTGTAGTAGAGACTGAATGGGCTGATGACGATGATGATGTCTATTATTGTATTGATATTTTGATTGTCCCTTTTTTACTACTGAACTGGTATTCTTGATATAAAGTACCTACGTAATTGCAAATTAATTATAATGATAATAGAATGAACCCCCCAGAAAGACTGAAGAGAAAGTTAGGATAGTCATTAATGCACACCACACAAACCGGCAAATGGGCAAATGAAAGAAATTTCTCTAGAAGGTGATAAGACCTTTTTGGAAGCAGAAAAGTTTATTAATAACAATAATTGTTCTTATTTTTAGAGAGGTTTGTGGATGGCATCATCGCTGGTCTGATCGAGGACCTGAGCAATGACATCAAGGAGCTGGGTCTCGACCCCTACATTTTGGACAAGGAAGAATTCTCTTACAGGCTTCCCGTTACTGAGTGAGTAATCAAGTTCATAGTCAAAACTCCTTTATTTGTACTACTAGTGGCCGCCCGGATCCCGTTTTACCCCCTTATGGGTGAAGTTTCGTAAAATACGTTCTTAGTGAGCACCTACGTTCTAAAAGGAACCCCCATGCATAATTCGAGACTCCGATGAGCGAGTCAGTAACTTACAAATCATCAAATATTTTTCTCTAAAGGAGCTTCTACATGTCTCACAATCTTTTTATCCTACCTACAGTATCATCAAAGAGGAAAGATTTGTATGTTTGTTTATTGAATAGGCTCCAAAACTTCTTTCACCTTTAAATCCTACATTATTTCTGATGAACATAATGCAGTACGAAGTTCGTTGGGTCAGCTAGTTAATAATACCATTTGGCATTATCTTCCCGTTATGGGGGTTGCTGACCGAGACCTGATACAGTTTTCCATAGTTATGTGCAGACTGCAAACTATACTATAGTCTGATCTGCGAGCACGTTATTTTGTCCAATGACCCCAAGCTACCCATCCTTATCGCTCGCGCGTAAATATGTTGCTGTCGCGCTCGCACACTCACTGCAGGCGCCCGTCGCGCAGTCGCGACAGGAATATAGCAGATGGGTAGATTGGGGTCATTGGACAAAATTCTACGTGCTCACAGACGGGGCTTTAGCTTAACGTAGCTCTCGCAACGCTCGCAACTCAAATTAATTTACACGCACAAGTTAATATTTAAACTTTCTTACAGCCTCTTGGAGGTCGATGCTATTGCTGAGCACGTCTTGAGCACTGGTCTCAGCTACATCCGCATCAACCGCATCTCGTACGGCATCCTGACCTCCAGGCTCCAGTTGGACATTTCCCTGCCCCTCGTCACTGGTGCTGTTGGTAAGTTAAACCCATAGAGATATAGAGAGATGCCAACTAATGCGCTGACTTCGAAACTCAGTGTCGCATTAGAAATTCACACACACAAAGAAATCAAAATATGTTGCGGTATCAGCATTCAACGATCGAATAATCTTTAGTACTACGCAAACAATGTAAACATTATGACGTCGCTGCTGTCATCATTGCTATCACGAGCAATGTGTTCTGTTTTTGGGCATATTGCTGCAACACTGGCCCCGCCCCTTTGTTACATCTCCCTTTAGTTTATGTGATCTGTGGTTAAACCAAAGTATAACCAAGTATCAAGTAAAACCAAGCACCACTTAGGCCTGGTTTCCACCAAAGTGGAGAAAAGTTCCGAGCCGAAGCTGAGCAGAGAAGTGATGTGGGAATAACGAAATCTGATTGGTTATTCAGCCACATCTTCTTTCTTCTTCACTTTGGTGGAGACTGGACCTGAGTGTGCGGGGCTGACTCGCCCTCTTCTTCTCAATATCAAGTCGGTGTAATGTGCGCACTTCCATACATGTTCATACTATTGGCTGAGAGACAGTCTGTAATCTTACGGTTTATAGTACAGTTTCAGCCTGATGAAACAAAGGCAGTAAAAACATTATAGGGTCCCACATGGCACCCTCTGGGTTCGAATCCCTTACAAAAAAGATGCACTCGAGTCTCTAACACCTGCTGTAGATCCTGGCTACACAGGAGTTGCAGCGGTGGGAACGAGAGATGGAAATAGTCCCGTGTCCCTATCTATCTATCTATCTATGTCAGCCTTTGGGTTCGCCTTCGTACATAGGCCTCCTCTTCAACCCTCCACCGACTTCTGTCCCTGGCCACACGCATCCACTTCACTCCAGCCTGCTGCCGGATATCGTCTGTCCATCGTTTAGGCGGTCTTTCCCTGCCGCGGGTGTTGTTGCGGGGTCTCCACTCCAGGGTCTTTCTGGCTCAGTGATCCTGGTTCATCCGTGTAATGTGCCCTGCCCGTGTCCCTAACACTGTGAATTTTAAATACTGAAGAATTCCGTCTCTTCCAGGTTCAGCGCAAGCTCGTGTAAAGATCTTCGATGAAATCCTCACAGGACATGGTGGCGGAAGGTAAATTACCAAAACTGCTTAAATAAACAAAGAAAATATTTATTTATTTATTTATTTATTTAAAACTTATATGCACATAGAACGGTAAATATCTTAATTTGTGTTAAAACATTCATGATGGAACGTATAAAATTATAGAACGAGATTGGAAACCATGACAGACGTCCTTAGAGTACCCACTTTGTTGATAATTTAAGTTATGATGATATTAACAATCAAGTTTATAGTATTTTTTATGAGCTGAGATTTTGTAAAGTAGGTACCTAATACAAAATTTAAAATAAAATGGCTAAATTGATTTCAATCAAAGTAACCAATAATTTAATATTAAAATGAGATCGGTTTAGACTTTAATTATTGCTAACTACGTCCTCCATTTTCTTGGAAGTTAGACAGGGTCGTGGTCCTGTAGCGGAGACTAAATGAACTGATGATGACAAGATTTATGGTTATGTTTTGCACGGGTGGCCAACGGTTTCAAATATACCTACCGAATGCAGGGATTTTTTCAATAGAAAAAACTTTATTACATCCGAACACGGTTGTTTATTATTCGGTTACCGCGTGATCATACCTAAAAGCTTGCAAATTTCATTGTTAAATGAATTGCACAGCAGCCATTTAGGCATTGTGAAAATGAAATCTTTAGCGCGCACATACGTTTACTGGCCCAACATTGATAAAGATATCGAACATATGTGCGCAGCATGCGAGGTGTGTGCAAAAGAGAGAGATAATCCAGTCAAAAGTACATTAATGCCATGGTCGTGGCCCAATGAGCCATGGTATAGATTGCATTTGGACCATTTGGGTCC
Source organism: Ostrinia nubilalis (assembly GCF_963855985.1). NCBI lineage: Eukaryota > Metazoa > Arthropoda > Insecta > Lepidoptera > Crambidae > Ostrinia > Ostrinia nubilalis. Next base: position 14,700,148 of record NC_087089.1, on the reverse strand, counting down.
ATTTATGAATTGTCAATACTTGATAGTTATCGATTCACATTCCAAATGGATCGAGGTTTGTAAAGTCAACTCCACTAACACAGACACTACAATAAAACATTTAAGAGATATATTTGCTCGTTTCGGATTACCGCATGAAATTGTCACAGATAATGGGTCAGCTTTTACTAGTGAAAAGTTTAAATCTTTTATTAGCAAAAATGGTATCAGCCACATATTAACCTCACCCAGGCATCCGCGAAGCAATGGTGCCGCAGAGAATGCTGTAGGATTGATAAAAAAATGCTTTAAAAAAGCCTTACGTGAAGGAATCGCCGTTGACATTGCTCTGAGTAGATTTTTGTTAAATTACCGCAACTCGATTCATAGCACAACTCAAAAATCGCCAAGTGAATTGTTATTGGGACGTAGGTTAAGATGTTGTTTAGATTTGCTGAAGCCATGTACTAAAAACATTGTTATCAATAATCAATCTAATCAAATTAATTCTTTTAAAGGAAAGTTAAGGGATATGTCAATCGGGGACGTAATCATGTTTAAAAAATGGTTTAGAAATAAGGAAATTTGGGAAAAGGGCACAATCGTAAATAAAATTGGCAATGTTATGTATGAAATCAGCTGTAATAATGAGACTTACAGACGACACATTGACCAAATATTTAAAATGCCAAAAATCAATCTAGATAATCACAGCCCTATTTTTGATGAAGGCTATCCAAATGTTAATAATGAGCTTAGTGTCACTCCTACACGTAAAAGTCGAACACCACTGTCATCACCCACTGGGAAGCCTACATCACCACACTCGCCGCCCTATGAGGAGGCTGAGAACGACATGAATTCGACTCAGGGGTCACCGCCCTCTAGCCCGTCTAACTTAATAGATAATGATCGAGATTGCGAGTATGATAACGTAAACACCCGTCGGGGAAATAGGATCAATGTGTCATACGATTTAGAGTAATAAGTTTATATAAGTTTATCAGCATAAAATATTTGCTTATTAGATATTGTAGTTAGTTTTTAAGTTTATTGCATGTTACCTAGGACTTGCTGATTGAAGTTTAAAATATGTTTATTTTGTATTTACTGCGTTATGTTGCACATACTAGATAACTTTAAGTGTGTAATTATATACTTAAGCATTGGTATCAATGTCATGTTTATGATTAGGAACTCAATATATCTATACTTTAAAATAAGTCTTGCTGCACTATCTGTACTTCATTTACTTATAAATACATTAAATATGTTCACCTTTACGGAGGGGGAATGATGTGATGTATTCATGCTATAGCTATACCTACGCATCTATATTGTATCGAGTGTCGACGCGCTGCGTTTCTTTTATAAATAAACCAGTCAGTCGCGGACCACCGTGTTATCAATTTGCTCCCGTAGTTAGTACCTATATCGATATACATACACTACAATGATGACATTCAACACCTTTTTTTTGTTTCCAGGGCCTCCATTGAGGAGATCCGCATCGTCGCTGACGTCCGCCTCAGCATCGGCATCATCAGTGGAATCTCTGTCCGCAGCATTGACATCGATTTCAGCGTTGGCCAGATCAAGGTACTGCTGAGTTATTTGTTGCCTTCATTCTTCCTTCCTTTTAAAAAAATTAGCTGCTGGACAATAATCTCTATGTATAGACAATAATCTACATATATGTAAGCATTTCTAGTACGAGCATTCCTGTACACAGGTAACTGTAACCATCATCAGGTCCTCAGTCCCCCAAATACATCATCATTGATTCAGCCATAGGACGTCCACTGCTGAACAAAGGCCTCCATTAATGATCTCCATAATGACCGATTGGTAGCGGGCTAGCACCATCCTTCAAATAAACATTAATTGATCAATATTTAGGACTAGTTTCATACATTTTAGATAAAATTTTAGATCTTCCTTCGTCTGAATTCTGAAATTTAGGTACTCGTATATCAATAAAATTGACGTTGCAGATTACTACCGACTACTTTTATCTATTATACTGTCTCTATTGAGACCAATGAGATTAAAAGTTATTGTATTCCTGAATAAGGTCTTTAGTAAGCTGTTGCATTCCATTTGTACCCCAGTAAAGGGAATCAGTATTTTAAAAGTTGTATTTTGAAAACTGCCTGTATTTACTTCAGCTTGCTAATCCGTCGGGCTATGTCAGTGACCTTAGTTCGTTTACGGATCTCCTCATTTCTGATTTGATCTCGTAAAGAAACACCGAGCATAGCCCTTTCCATAGCACGCTGTGCAACTTTGAGCTTCTTTATGAGGCCTATGAGAGAGGCCACGTTTCGGAGCCGTATGTCATCACTGGTAACACACACTGTTTGTCTCGAAGCGCTGGTAGGGCCCAAAAAATAAGGAGACATGAGTAAAGTGACTCATAAGGGCTACCTTTTCTTTTTTTATTATTTACTATATTTTGACGTTCTTAAAATAAATTATATTTGATTTGATTTGATTAAGTGTCACTTGTGGTCTAAACTGAATAAATATTTTTGATTTTGTATTTACTTGAACTTTAATTATTTCAGTCTGACTTGCACGTCGAGGTCTTCGGCTACGACTTGTCGGACGAGATCAACAACTTCTTGAACTACTACGTTCCCCTCACTTTGGCATCCAACAGGGTAAGTTTACACTATTATTTTTCTAGCCTTGTTTAGTTTGAGGCCATGTAGTTCTTTAATTTCAGTTGAAATCATCCAAATACCTAAATATTTACTCTATAACAAAGTGTGAGCAAAACTGGTACGATCTAGATTTTTAATCTGACTCATGTTTTTAAATTCTTCGTAGGTGTACGAATCATTTACATTTTGTGAATCGCACTGAATTTAAGTGCTTTTTAGCATATTTTTCAACAATTTGAAAAAAGTAGAATAGAAGTAATCTTTTGTGTGATAAAAAATAATTAAACAGTAAACTGATAAAATTAGATCACTGTAAAGGTCGCGCCTACAGATTTTGGCAATCTCCAAAAATACAAATAAAATGAAAGTTCCATCTCAATAATCTTTTAATTATCTTGCAATCTAAATACATCAATGCACCAAACCTTTAGGAAGGGTGTAGATAGATATGTTATTTGTATTGTAAATAAGACACTTCATTACACTATTAAGGTAAAATATCAAAATTTTAATTCTTGTTTATTTTTTCAGGCTGACATCAACCACCTGCTGGAACATGTCATCACCGACCTTATTGAAAACCAGCTGTAAAGGATTCACCCTTGAAAATAAACTATTCACCACTATTCCAGTGCTGTATTTAGGTTTTCGGGGGCCATTTTAACTGGGCTACCTTTACTACTCCATGAGTTTAGGACTTCCTAATGCCCATGGCATTTGCCCTAAGTACGGCACTGGTGGGACATATGAATTCTTGGGGTTCTACCACCGTCTTCTTTAGCTGCTTTTCAGTTGTGCTTGGTTTTGCTATAAAAAGTTTAATGAAAAACTATAGTCAGGCTGAGCCGACTGATTTTTATTCTTTATTATGTAACGTATTATTGCATTTATCCATGTTTCTGTATTTTTTTAGTCAACTTCTGTGATTATTAATTACGATTCTTAATAAATTATTATAATGCATGTTTTTATGTTTATTTGAACTAACCTAAGAAAATAAGCTACCTTCGTTTCTAAAAATATTTATTTATACTATTTTTTTTTAATTTTTTTTTTATAGAAAAGATTATTATTAATATATGACAGGAGTTAATATGACGAGCCCATTATTAACATTGACAAGTACTTAAAATCATCGTAAATGAACTTAATACATGTACAATCAAATTAATTAACATTAACTAACATAATTACAATTCATGAGGCAATTGGTTTCATGTGTTTGTTCTTAAATCGTATATTTTAACAATTAATTATACTCAATAGATAAACGTGTCAAATAAAACCTTTTGTTTTAAATAATTTTACTTTGTTATTTCTAACGTTCAGTTAAAATAAGTCATTTCTGAATTTTCTAAGGCCGGATATAAATGAAATTTTAAATCGGAATTTTAATTCTGTTACAATCAACTACCTACTTAAACTTCTATAGTGTATTAAGACGTGTTCTTAACATAGTTAAAATTAACTTATTTGATTTTATTTGTGAAAAATTAACACAAAAATAACAATGAAAGTGTTCGTTACATTGCTTGCTTTCTTCCTGACGATCCTGACTGGTGCAAACGCTCAAATAACTAGTAAGTGAAAGTCATACTCATAAAAGTCAATCTCCAATTTTGTAAAGAATGTCAAAGCATACAAATTAGATAATTTGTAAAGACAGGGATGTATTGTAGTCCGCTACTTCTTTAATCAATTCATTTTTTTTATAAGAATAAAATCATGGGTTCGATTCCTTAGTGGATTATTCTCCCGTTGGTTAAGATTGTTGCTTCTTCTTCTCCTTGTCGTATCGACAACGAAACCTACACCGAGTCGGCCCAAAACAAACAAAAAAAAAATTTTAACCACACTTGCACACCAAGAGGGTCATTAATTATACACATATTTTCTACTTTGCCGAACATTTGCACGAGAACGGCTTGTTCAAAACATATGAATTTGGTCTTATTTAATGCAGGATTAAATGCCCTTCAACCGTCAGGAGGACCACTTTTCGATAGGGTAAGTCCTTTACGCGGTATAACCGGAAAACCGGAAAAGCGCCCCTTTCGGGGGCCCCCACCACTTAAGCACAACTCCGTCGAAGTCGAAAACCTAGGAGAGTCTTTATGGGCAACTAATGAAGCCATTAAAGCACTAAAATCTTTAGTAGGAATAATTTCCGATTTAATTCATTTTTGTGTTTAATTCTACTGGCCTATACAGGGTGTTAGGTAAATGGGTATATGAGCCGACACTAGCCCATGTTAACATGGGCATATAAATGGTATGGTGAAGTCAGAAATTTGATATTATCATTTTAATTTTTTAATTTTCATACAAAATATTTTTTATAAAATCCGATTTGTATGAAAATTAAAATAATTAAAATGCAGATATCAATTTTCTGACTTCACCATACCATTTATATGACCATGTTAACATGGGCTAGTGTCGGCTCATATACCCATTTACCTAACACCCTGTATACATTTTAAAAGAAGTCTCTAAAGCGATGTTTATTTTTTTAGAGATCTTCGCTGAAAAAAAGATTAAAGAGATCAGCCAGAACCTAACAGACAGTGGATATGACCCTTTAGAAATTAAGGGCTTTTCTTACAACTATTCTTTACCCGTGACAGAGTAAGTATTTTTACTGAGAGTTTACTGAAATTTATTTATACTTTAATTCCACAAAGAACGTACATTTGGGCGGTCATGATGTCATACAGTCACCATATAGCATCTCATATTAGCCAAAAAATTATGGGCGTGAGCGTGTAGAGATGAGTCAAGGGGGAATTTTAGTTAAAAACATTTTATTATTCCTGTCATTTGTTTCTAAAAAACACTTACTAGCTTCTGCTCTCTATCCTCTATGGCCATTTTAAAGGCTGCGTTTCCACCAGAGATGTGCGTCGCTTCATCTACTGAAAAAGAAGTCAGTATTATTATTGTGCTTCTGGCTGTGTAAATAGAAAGGGACAACTCTACTGCGTGATGTCGTAAAAGGTAACCTAAGGACGTCGCACATTTATCAACACGGAAAGGGGTCGTTCGTAACCGTATCAACTCGAGGAGGTCAGTATTTTTTGTATGAAATTCCATACTGCAACACTTATCCGCACCGTAACGTAAACGCCTCGCCTTGCAATTCACAGCTCGCGAAAGGCGATACGGTGTTGATCCCTTTCCGAGTTGATAAGTCTGCTATGACCTTAAGAGTAGGCGCACACCGTTGATTTTTAGTTGGCCGACAGTTGTGCCCGATTTTAATTTTTGTAAGTATTTTTACTGAGAGTTTACTGAAATTTATTTATACTTTAATTCCACAAAGAACGTACATTTGGGCGGTCATGATGTCATACAGTCACCATATAGCATCTCATATTAGCCAAAAAATTATGGGCGTGAGCGTGTAGAGATGAGTCAAGGGGGAATTTTAGTTAAAAACATTTTATTATTCCTGTCATTTGTTTCTAAAAAACACTTACTAGCTTCTGCTCTCTATCCTCTATGGCCATTTTAAAGGCTGCGTTTCCACCAGAGATGTGCGTCGCTTCATCTACCGAGGCGAAATAAATGAAACTATTCTATTCGTTACAAACACATCCCTCGCTACGCATCCTCGCACATCTCTGGTGGAAACGCCTAACCTGTCTTATTTTAAAAATATGCCAACGATATTAATTTCATCCTGTAGACGACATATTGGCTGGTGCTAAGTATCAGAAGAAAAAGATGATGATGATGCTAATCAAGGTGGACCGACGACATCATAAAGGTAGCAGGAAGGCGCTGGACGCAGGCCGCTACCAACCGGGCAACATGGAAGGCATTGAGGGAGGCCTATGTTCAGCAGTGGTCGTCCTATGGCAAAGATGATGAAGTTAATTAATTGCATGTTGTGGAGAATTTTGTGCGAGCGAACTATTTCACTATTTATCATTTTCGTACCATTTATCCAGCAAATCAATGGTTTTTGATTTAATTTAAAGAATTTGATGATAGTTTGCTGTCAGATGTCGTGGACAATTATGTGCGAGCTATTTCACTATTTGTCATTCCAGTCATTTATCCAGCAAATAAATTGATTTTGATTTGCTTTAAAGAATTTAATAATGTTTTTGTCAGTTTGTTGGTAGTTAACGCGACAGTCGGCGACATCCGAGTGACGGGCATCAGCAACATCGAGTTGGACAAGTTCCGATACAACACGCTGCTGTCCAGGATCACCTACTCGGTCACCTTGCCCCTCATCACAGCCACTTTCAGTATGTATTGGACATTTCTTTTCATTTATTCTCACAGCACCACAAATAGATTCACAATCAGAATTTTTATAGGGTGTCCCAAAAAGTAGTATAAAGTAGGTAGTATAATTATTATTATGAATCCAACAGTGCTGGTCTTAGTCTCAGACATAAAGGTGTAAGTATAGACTAAGTAGAGCATTTACTTGTAACAGAACAACGAGCGTATAGTGTATCATCTGTCACAGAATAATAATAAGTAGGTACTACGCATCTGTCACAAACCAAACGTCACACATTTTATCTTTAATGTACTATTCGTAAGAACGTTTTATTACATACAAATGCTCTAGTCTAGCCTACCTACTCACCTTTCTTTCATAGATCTTCTAACCGGGAATTTAAATCATAAGAAACGAGAAGAAAACATGCGTCCTTTACATTATTAAAACCCTACCGTCGCTTATCTTCATAGTTCTAGACTTGAATAATGAATCTATTTTCTTGTTTTTTGTAGATAGAACCGACGTAAGATTCAAGTTGATGAACATGGACTTAACCGCAAAATATAACGGAAGGTAAAATAAATCTAATTTTTCTGTAAAACACTTTGCCAATTTTGGCACTAGATGGCGGTGCTTAAAATATTCAAGGACGTTATTATTTTATGAAAAATATCTTTTTCCAGTGTTGCTATATCAAACATCAATGTAGCGGGCATAGTTTCTGTCAAAATCGGGATATTGTCGGGCATCACAGTTCGCGATGTCGAAGCCACTCTTTCAATAGGTAAAATTACGGTAAGTTAATCATCATCATCATCATCATTTCAGCCACAGGACGTCAACTGTTGAACATAGGCCTCCCCCAATGATTTCCACAATGGCCGGTTGCTGGTGGCCTGTATCCAGCGCCTACCTGATAGCTTTATGAGGTCGTCGGCTCTCCTTATGGGTGGACGTCCTACGCTGCGCTTTCCGGTACGTGGCCTCCACTCCAGAACTTTGCTGCCCCATCGGCCGGTTTACGGTAAGTTATTCATTATCACATTAATATGGTATTAACCAAATCAAAGTAACAGATATAGCCTGCAGGTTTGCTAAACTTAAGTAGCAGTGAGTGGAGCCACCGCACGGGTACCACAGTGGACCTGCTAAGTGGACCAACGATCTGGTGAAGGTCGCTGGAAGAACCTGGATGCGGCCAGCGCAGGACCGCTCGTTATGGAAATCTTTGGGGGAGGCTTTTGTTCAGCAGCGGATGTCATTACTCATTTGAATATACTGAAACGAATAAAACGGATTGGGGAGGCCTGAATGTTCGCATATTTATCCCTTAGAGTAGGCGCACACCGTTGATTTTTCATCGGCCGATAGTTTAGTCGGGCAGTTGATCAACCCACCACCACCCATGGCCATACCAACCTTGCGGTTATACTGGCCGAATCGCGGGAGGTGTGCGCGGAATTGATCGGGCAGTTGATCAGTATGGGCATGTATGGGAGTGCGCACACTACGCCGATTCGATTTGGCCGATTCTTCATAAAAATTAAAATCGGGCACAACTATCGGCCAACTAAAAATCAACGGTGTGCGCCTACTCTTAAGGTCATAGCAGACTTATCAACTTGGAAAGGGATCAACACCGTATCGCCTTTTGCGAGCTGTCAATTGCAAGGCGAGGCGTTTACGTTACGGTGCGGATAAGTGTTGCAGTATGGAGTTTCGTACAAAAAATACTGACCTCCTCGAGTTGATACGGTTACGATCCCTTTCCGTGTTGATAAATGTGCGACGTCCTTTAGTTACCTTTTACGACATCACGCATAGTAGAGTTGTCCCTTTCTATTTACACTGCCAGAATCACAAAGTAGGTATTTAATTTTATTTAGGGTTAATAATATACAGGGTGTTAGGTAAATAAATAATTTTTATAAAATCCGATTTGTATGAAAATTAAAATAATTAAAATGAAGATATCAATTTTCTGACTTCACCATACCATTTATATGCCCATGTTAACATGGGCTTGTGTCGGCTCATATACCCATTTACCTAACACCCTGTATTTTTGTTTCAGTCTAACATGACGGTCATCTGGATGGGCCAGGATATCTCCAGCAAAGTGAACAAGTTCTTGAACACAACACTGCCCAGCACGATCAACGATTACAACGTAAGTACATACATAAATAGGTTACTCTATCTACTTATAGAGGGTGAAAACGATAAGTGATCTCACTCGATTATTTCTAAACTAAATATAGACGATATCGAAAAACTAGTTACTGATCCTGAAAGTGCTTCATGAGAACGGTATGAATAGGTTACAGAATAAACTGGATCTATCCGAAAATTCTATGTTTTCAGTTTCCATACATTTGGTACAGCCACATACTTATTAAAACTACATAAGATATCGTACCTAATCGCTCTATCAGATAGAGCTCGTGAAGCACTTTTAAGATCAGTTTTTCGATATCTTGTATATGTACTTAGTTTAGAAATAACCGAGTGAGATCACTTATCGTTTTCAGTCTGTATACAATATTCAATTTCGAACTCCTCCTACAGGGTGGAATTTTGTAATGCCACCTGGAGGGAAAGTACTCTTAATACTGCAGATAGAAAATTTTACTCAAAGAAAACATTCCTTTATTTTTGAAAAAAAATAAAACTGCATTCAAAGATTTTTGAAAAATTTTCGAAATTTTTCTATTATAGGTACCATACAATTTTCTGTAAATAACTAAAATAATTTAAGATTTCATGGTTTTCCTTTCATTTAATTTATCAAGTTCGTTGGAGAGAATTCATCCTTAAACTTGACCCTAACGATCTATGCAATAAAAATACAGGATGTAATTTTTAACATATTTTAGTTGGTTCGATTCCCGGGTGTGGCATTCAAATTTTTGGAAATCTTTGTATGTAGTTCTATTTTTTTTCAAAAATAAAGGAATGTGTTCTTTGAGTAAAATTTTCTATCAACAGTATTAAGAGTACTTTACCTCTAGGTGGCATTACAAAATTCCACCCTGTATTTTCGTAGTTGTCCAAGACAGTTCAATCCTTTTAGTGGTTGGGTTTCATTAAGCTGTAGATTTATATATATGTAAGATTTAGGGTTAATATTGGGACGTGTAAAAGCGCTTTTTTAAAGCCTATTTGCAAAAATAAATGAATTTTATGAATTTTATGAATTTTATTCTAGCTATACAGGCCTGTTGAGTTGGAAAGTGTCGTGGAGTAACGCCCGTATTCACAAACATTACTATGAGGCCTCACAGTACTCGTGAACGCACAGGGTGACATACGAACCAATCATAGAGCTCTATTTAACGCTGTGCGTTCGATTTGCTGCTTCACTTTAGCAAGCATCGTTTGTGAATACGGGCGTAAGTCTTGATTAACCTATATTTAAAAAAATGAGTGTGACCAACCAGTGTTGATCGTTGTCATGTTTTGTGTGCCTTATTATAACTACAAATTTTAATTTTCCAGGATGATATTAGTGAAGTTCTGGTGTACTACATCACGGAAGCTGTGAAAGATGCGTTATGAAAATACAAACGAAGATAGATCCAATAAAGATATTGCATTTCAAAGATAAAATATTATTTTAATCATAAGAATAAAAGTGTTTAGCGTTCAAATTATTTTATTTTAGTTATATCGTGGCTCGGAGGACATTGTTAAGTTGTCGATTCGATAGTATTATTTATTTACCTACTTTATACACCTAAAGCATTGAGTTTTTGTTATATTTCTGAAGAAATGAAAATTCGAGCAACATTATCAGCGCCATCTATAACAACACATGAAATTACATACATCATTTAGCACGTGCTATAAATAGCGCGTATCAGGCGACAGTAACAGTTCAACTCTGCCGATAGATGGCGCTAACAAAGTAAAGCCGTATTTAATTTTGTGGTAAGGTATTTTTCTAAAATCATAGCTGTGGTCACTACAACTATTATACTATTACTTAAGATCGGCGTAATTTAAGAATTCAATTTTCACTTGTCAATTTGGTCTAAATTCGTTTAGTAAGTTTTTGCACGAAAGAGTAAAAAACATCATTCCATCTATCCTCACAAACTCACATTTAATAATATTATTAGTAGGAAGTAAGGATAGGATAGAATAGGATTGCTGATCACAGATCAGGGTAACAAAATCACCTTTAGCAATCATGGCACTGTATCTATACCTACCTGAGTCACCAGAAATGTTTTTACTGGAAACAAATAACACGCAAATCGCTGGTAATACTTACCTACTTAGTCACGTACTATCGGCAACAGTTAACTACCCATTGCTGGTCATATCGTCTCGTTCTATCGCAAAGAATCCCCTTTGATGAGAGCGAGAGCAAAAACGCAAATGAATAGTTAACACTGTGGCCGATAGTACGAGTCACGTGTGGACCAGTATTTTGTAGCTGGCAAGACGCACAACAGGTATGTTAATAGTAGGGGATTTACCGTTTTGTTATCACAAAAGCACGAACAGCTGACAACAGATAACACGGAAATCGCTGGAAATACTCAGTCACGAGTCACGTGTGTAAGTACACAGTGTGTACTTCCAGTATTTCATAGCTGGTAACACAAAACAATATTAACATAGAAATCGCTGGAAATACCCAGTCACGGTGTCACGTGTGGATAGTATTTTTTATTTGGCAACACCAAACAATGATGGCAGGGGAATTACCGTTTTGTCACACTATCGAGACAAAGTACTAGTCAGCCTGTCCCTGTTGTAATCTGCTCTGAATGAGACAAAGACTTATTTTATTCTGTTAAAACTCGTTAATACGTGGAAGTGTTTCAACAGTAGTCTGTGTCAATAATTTATCAGATTTAACTAACAACGGAAGTGAACAATCTAAAAGTTTGTGAGTATTTATTCACCATTACGGAGATTAATTATTGCATAATTTAATGTATGTTCAGATTTTTATGTTGATTCAACGTGGCAAACAAAATTGTTGCTAAACATATAGTTTAGAAAAAATATCTGCATTTGTTAAAATCTAAATACAATATACTTAACTCAAAGGTGATTGACTGACTGACATAGTGATCGATCAACGCACAGCCCAAACCACTGGATGGATCGGGCTGAAATTTGGCAAGCAGGAAGATGTTATGACGTAGGCGTCCGCTAAGAAAGGATTTTACGAAACTCTACCCCTAAGGGGTAAAACGGGATCCACGCGTACGAAGTCGCGGGCGCTAATGCGTTATAAGTAATTGTCTGAGCCAATAAGTGCAATTGCACTCTCATTGTCATCTATCAATTTATTCCTAAATATTCGCCAAAAGATCTCTGTTTATACCTATTAGTTACCACGTTTAGTAATCTAATTACAATTAGTAGATACTACTTTGAGACACTATGTAAGAGCTTTTAACTACCTTACTACTCGTAAATGCTATTAATTGGAAATGAGTACGAGTACAAACGAGTGTCATCGTTATTTAGTTTATGAATGAGTCAGACTTACAAATGTCACGATAGTACTACAACTTTTTTTTATTGATTTCGGTGAAAACTCCAGAATTATATCTATTGAGTTATATAAAACAATGTTGTTGTATTGTGTTGGCGAGGTTACTGGTATTTTACAAATAACCCTGTATTTTTGTTTATATTTCAGTAACCATGTCTTCTCTGATGGATTCTATTATATCCAAAATGTTGGAGGGTGGAGTGGAATTAGCAAGGCACTTCCTGAAAGAGAATGGTTATGAAAACTTTACTATTGCGAAGTGGAAACAAGCACAACAGCACCCAGATTTGCCAGAGTAAGTCAAAGTAATCTAGTTTATGTAAAGAGAGACATTTTATTTGAAATCTTGAAAGGTCTACTCTCCAAAGATATTTAGGTATGAATTTGATGGCGCATTTACATTATGCGCGAAGTTGATGGAATCAGACAGTGTAGACACGCAGTTCAGTTCGATTCGTCGTGTCTCGCCCATACTTCCGAGCGTGTATTCGCGACCTAGGATTTTTGTTTGTTTTAAATAAAAATCGTACACTGCTGGACAAAGGCCCCACGGAATTCTACAACGACCCGTCCTGTGGTTCCCGCATCCAGGTTCCCGAGACCTGACCTTCACCAGATACATAGATTTTTACTTTTACCATGATTTTTACAGTGAAAATAATGATCATGTTTGTAATTTTCAGTATTTTCGGATACAGTGTACTATTGGAGAAGCTATTGTTCACGGGCGTCGGTGACTTTGTTGTACACCAACTGAATTATAGCTCCCTGGACTCTAAGTTATACTTCGATGTGTCTTTCCCACGGCTGGAGTTTTCAATCGGTAAGTTTATCAAACAAAATTGCATACTACTCAACTCACTCATGTCACTCGATGCGATAATAAATAATCTACTATAGGTACTAATAATAATATTATAAACTAGCTGACCCGGCGAACTTCGTACCGCCTTAGCGTAGAGATTTTCTTTATATTTTTTTCCGTAAAAACCTTGTACAGAGTATTAGAAAACTACAAAAAAAAATCAGCCAAATCTGTCAAGCCGTTTTCATGCTATGTCGTGACAACGGAAAACGGGTTTCATTTTTATATACACTTGCGAGCAAAACTATGGAATCACTTACATGAAGTTGTTTCCACGCGATCTTGTGTACTAACGAATTTGTTAGTAACAAAAAAAGTGGCACCATTTTAAAGATTAAACTTTTAACTTTAAATTGATACCAAATTTATTTAAATCACATCAGTATTTAAAAAGATATCCCGGTTAATGTGACGAAGTAAGGAAAAAGACATGTATCTACTCTTTGATACGTCGCGAGTTGCAGCCTATTTACCCCCTATAAAAGCACGTGTTTTCGGATTTTGCTTTTACACGTTGATCCTTACACATCTCCGCTTCTTTTGACACTTTACCTGGGATTCTACACCTTCAGAAGCAGCACAAATCGTTGCACTATTGCAAGAAGAGCTCAGCCAGCGGGCTGTCGCACGTCAGCTCCACATAAGCCAGTCTTGGGTTTCTAAAGTTTTAAAACGCTTTCAGGAGACTGGTGGCTTTATCCCGAGATCAAGTTCTGAACAGCGCCGGTGCACATCGCAGAGGGATGACCGTTTTTTCATGTCAAACTCTCTATGAAATCGTTATTTCAATGATATCGACGTCCAGCAAGAGCTCAGAAATGTTCGTAGGATAGCTGTTAGCAAGTGGACAGTTCGTCTAAGATATAAGCAATAGAATTTGACTCCAAAAAGGCCTGCCACGGGTTCGAAACTGACGGCAGGTCACCGATAAGCACGCTTTCAATTTGCTCGTACACATCTCGATGGGAAGTCGAGCAAGCCACCCCTATAAGCCACTGTTTCAGCGAATCAGCACTGCACAAATCTCTCCCCAGGCCGCCTATAGACCCGACCTCTTCGACTGCTGCACTGCAAACACAGTCTGCATTCATCGGAGAACAAAACTCACCTCCATTACTCGCCTTCCCATCAAAATAAGTGCGAGCTAATTGAAAACGTGCTAGTCGGTGACTTGCCGTCAGTTTCGAGCCTGTGGCAGACCTTTTTGGAGTCAAATTCTATTGCTCATATCTAAGACGAACTGTCCACTCGCTAACAGCTATCCTACAAACATTTCTGGGCTCTTGCTGGACGTCGATATCATTGAAATAACGATTTCATAGAGAGTTTGACATGAAAAAACGGTCATCCCTCTGCGATGTGCACCGGCGCTGTTCAGAACTTGATCTCGGGATAAAGCCACCAGTCTCCTGAAAGCGTTTTAAAACTTTAGAAACCCAAGACTGGCTTATGTGGAGCTGACGTGCGACAGCCCGCTGGCTGAGCCCTTCTTGCAATAATGCAACGATTTGTGCTGCTTCTGAAGGTGTAGAATCCCAGGTAAAGTGTCAAAAGAAGCGGAGATGTGTAAGGATCAACGTGTGAAAGCAAAAATCCGAAATCACGTGCTTTTTTAGGGGTTAAATAGACCGCAACTCGCGACGTATCAAACAGTTGATACATGTCTTTTTCCTTACTTCTTTATATCAGCCGGGATATCTTTTTAAATGCTGGTGTGATTTAAATGAATTTGGTATCAATTTAAAGTTAAAAGTTTAATCTTTAAAATGGTGCCACTTTTTTTGTTACTAACAAATTCGTTAGTTCACAAGATCGCGTGAAAACAACTTCATGTAAGTGATTCCATACTTTTGCTCGCAAGTGTATATAGATGCGAAAGAGTTACTTTTTTCCCTTTTTTCCCCTTTCCTTTTTTTCTCTGTCTGTCTGTCTGTGTCGCTTTTACGTCTAAACAACTGAACTGATTTTGGTGAAATTTGCCATAGAGATAGTTTGAGTCCTGGGAAAGGACATAAGATAGTTTTTATCCCGGTTTTTGAAACAGGTAAGCGATAAAGTTTTTCTGTCACAGACGAAATTTCACGAGGGCGGAAAGCTAGTCTGAATTCAAGCAAAAATGGTAATAAAAAACATCCCGAGATTCATAGTCACTATTTGTAGGTAAATCATATTGAACTTTCCCAAAAACGCTCCATACAAAAGGTCACATAATTATGACGCCATGCTTTTGTATTTTTTAAGACAAAATTGAAAAAGTGCAGTAGCAATCTATTTTAAATATCATATAGATAGCATCTATATTATATTGTTCTGAATCTGATTTCCGCCAGCACTTACAAAATTTTGTTTTCTTTTTCAGGTAAAGGTGAGGCTGAACTAAATTTTCTCGGAGCGAAATCAAGTGGAAAAGCAAAAGGGCAGTAAGTAGATTTTTTCTGTATAAAATGAAAAGGCCTGAAAGTGATTCTGAACACCCAACCTAAACCCTTAAACGCAGAAAACATTTTTGACACCTAGTTCTTAATAAAATACTTAGACGACGAATAAGAAAAGGTTTTTCGAAGTTCAACCATCAGGGGGGTGAAAATTGTTGAATGTATGTATAATAAGTTAAATTTTATAAAAAAAAATAAAACCGACTCCAAAAAACCTACACTAAAAAGTATAATAATAATTACTAATTACCTACTTATTTATTAGGACGAATTATTAATATTTATGTAGGTATACCATGATTGATACTTCTGGAGTCGGTGCCAAGATTATGAAACATGTAAAGTTTGCCTGCACCGACTCCAAAAGTATCAATCATGGTATACCTACATAAATATTAATAATTCGTCCTAATAAATAAGTAGGTAATTAGTAATTATTATTATACTTTTTAGTGTAGGTTTTTTGGAGTCGGTTTTATTTTTTTTTATAAAATTTAACTTATTTCTTGCTTTTTAGTTAACTAATTATTACCTTGATGTTACCACTGAAGGTAGGCAGTACATTGAGACCTTATTATTATTCTTAATGTATATTATAAAAAAGTTCATCCCCAATTTTCCACCCTTGGGGGTGAAATATTTTCTTCAAATTCGCATGAAACCACCCTTTTGATAATACCTATTCAACAAAAAAGTAATCGTTCTAATTGGTTTATAATCGGCGGAGATATTGCGTATAAAAAAGTTCATCCCCAATTTTCCACCCTTGGGGGTTGTTTTTTTTATTATTAAATTTAAATGGGACCACCCTTGAGGTATTACCTATACGCTGAAAAAAGATTTGTTCAAATCGGTTCATAATTGGCGGAGTTATCGCGTAACAAACATAGAAAAAAAAAAAAAAACATACGGGTCGAATTGAGAACCTCCTCCTTTTTTTGAAGTCGGTTGAAAATTAGTAATCTTTAAAGCTAAAAAAGCATGGAAAAATTAAGATAAAGAAGCCAGTTTTTAACATTTTTTAAATTCCACCACTGTAGAGGTTATAACAGGGTTATCAAAGTTTTTATGAGGTAGGTGCAACCTAATAAGCATATTTTCAAATAATTATTCATTTTATTATTAATGATGCAATAAAACATTTTGACTTATGACTTAATTATAAATTTTCAGATTCACCATCTTCGAGCTCCGTATACTTGGTGAAGCCATATTTGACATTTCTGACGACTTCGATTTTAAATTACGCAGCGTTTCCAATTTGCAGTTTAAAGTCAAAGCCATTAAGGTATGATTTTATTTAAATATTTTGCGATCCACTATTCCCTGGATGTCGAAAAAGTCGACTAACGGACAAATATACGATGAGACTCCTCCTCTTTGTCTGGCCAGGGCTGCAGGGAGGAGAGTGTTAGACAAGCCAAATCCTTTATTTGCCTCTGGTAGATTAGAAAGAGCTGTGCTCCTGCTGTAGAGATTGAACGACTTGATGATGAAAAAAACGTTATAGATTAGTTGGAATTGGAAATAAACAAACTGGGAATTAAGCGGAGCTTACACCTGGGTAAACACATCCTAAGCCCACAAGATGTAAAATATCGCCCCCCAAAAGATACTGCACGACTTACTGGATGCAGGACTCGGAGGCGAACTGTAAGGAAAATAGCGGCGATCACAATAGATCGGTACCGGTCATATGATACTGGGACTTCATAGAACTAGAATAGCCACTCAACGAAAAAAAAGGCTTGGCGCAAAAAAATAACAAAGTCCCCTTGCGATTAAATTGATAATGACGATGATGATATTATTATGTTTTTGTTACAGACCAAAAGGGTGAACGTGAAAATCAACAACATTGATTATTCGAAGACAGTCGAAACTTTTTTGATGAAAACCGTGCCGGAGTTTATTAAATCAAACGAGGTGAGGGATTTGGTTTCCATTTAGTTAAATTCTATTGGCTATCATAAAGCGTACGCGTGGATCCCGTTTTACCCCCTAAGGGGGTAGAGTTTCGTAAAATCCTTTCTTAGCGGATGCCTACGTCATAACATCTACCTGCATGCCAAATTTCAGCCCGATCCGTCCAGTGGTTTGGGCTGTGCGTTAATAGATCACTATGTCAGTCAGTCAGTCACCTTTGAGTAACATAGATTCGTTTGATGTTGATTTATTTTTGTTTTCAGACTGTAATAAACGAAAATCTTGCAAAGATACTATATCAGGCAGTTCACTCATGAGCTTCGATTGGTACTTCGACACTTGGCACGTGGAAAGTAATTGCCAAGTACCGGCCAAGTTGGATGGATGAAAAGGCAAAAGAAATGAATGAATGGATGAAAATTTAAAACGCGTACCTACCTACTAACAATTTCGATCATGTTGAGAAATCGTGGATCATAATTGCATGCTTAAGTAATAATCAATTTTTGTTTTATTTTGGTAATTAAAGGATTTTGATGATTTTATATTTTGCCTTTTTTCGTGTCTGAATTGATTTAAGATCACTCAAGATGAATTTTCAATTTTCTTAATTATTTGCTCTTAGCCCAGAATAATTTCGAAACTAAAATAGGCTTTAGTTTATACTAATGTACCTAGTACCTAAATGAGCATGGTCAAGTTAAGAATCTCGTGGTAGACAAACCGGGGGTACTATGTCTACGTCCAAACTTCGAACTCCACTTATCTTCTTCTGATTATATTTTTGTTGCATGTCCAATGATAGTTTAACTTTCCCTGGGACAAACTTGACCTTCACTGGTTGGGTTTTTATTGGCGGTCAAGCTGTAGATCCTGGCTACACAGGAGTTGCAGCGGTGGGAACGAGAGGTGGGAATAGTCCTTTCGTCCCTCACGATGATCCACTTAGCTGAAGAACACTATCACGAAGTTGTGGCTGAACAAATAATTTAATTCACCATTGATATGATAACAAGATAACTGTATTTCTGAAATTGTAATCGTTATCAACTAATCCGAGCCACTAATTAATAAGACAAGGAGTAGAGCGTTCGTTATTTGGCTTACCTGAGGTAAGCAGCATTTTTTACATTATTTCATTTATAATAAGTAGGCCTACATACATATTTTAGGTGAGATTAACAAAATAGTTAAATTACGGGTAAGTTATTCTCCAGAATTCCTATTCATTAACACCTAGAGAAGTTCTTTCTCATGTAGGTATACACGGCCACACTTTTAACTATCCATATCCGTTTTTGCTCTCGCTCTCATCCTCAGATCATAGAAAGAGAATAGATATGAAGTCGCGCGTAACTACAACGAGAACCAGTGTCCCCACATTTCCCCCACCACAGCTCCCACACACACATTCAACTGTGTAAAAACAAAGCGACTGAGAGTCTACGACAACATGTGCAACCGGCTTAAAAGTGCTGTGATTGGCCAGAAGGCGTGCCTTATGGCCAATCAATGGCCGCGTGACGTGACGCACACTTTGAAAAAAGCAATTAGAGAGAAGAAAGATAAAATGGAGTCGATAAGATATCGATACTTTAAATCCTGGGGGCAAGGCTCGAAATTGGTTTAAAAAATGCTTGTATGAAAACCTTTTAATTATTATACGTTATTATTATGTTCTTTAACGATTTTTGCATAAAGGAGTCAGTTCCATTTTGTATGGACGAAAAACTCAGAATCAATTATTGGGACTAAATGAAGTTACCTTATATTAATTTACCCCAACCAAAGCTCAATGTCGTTATCGATGGAGTATAGAAGTTATAGACTGACAAAGTTTGTATGAAAAGTCATGGGCTTAACCCATGACTTTTAGGTACTTGCGATTTTTACCAGTATTTACAATATTGGTAATATAATTATTATTTACTTTAATAATAATAACAGGATCACTGTAATTATTATTAACTACTATCGCGCATTAACTTTTTAATTATGGCGAAATTCGTACCGCCTATGTTTATCAAAAATAATGCCTATATTAGGCTTTCAACTAGCTCTTATAGTAATTACATAGTTGACAGTTACTAATCCCTTCTACTATTGTTATTGTTTTTGTAAAAACTTAAAAATCGCAAGCAACTCATGATTTTTTCATTCAAAATTAGAAAATAGAAAATAATAATTTACTTCTATTTATCGATAATAGGAAACCGTATTAGAACACGAGCCCTGCACTATGTTACGACCGGCACATGCGGCCGTACTGGTACTGGTACTATTGTTATTGTTTTTGTAAAAACTTAAAAATCGCAAGCAACTCATGATTTTTTCATTCAAAATTAGAAAATAGAAAATAATAATTTACTTCTATTTATCGATAATAGGAAACCGTATTAGAACACGAGCCCTGCACTATGTTACGACCGGCACATGCGGCCGTACTGTGTATTTTCACGCGTCAGTGGATATCGTAAGAAATAAAATACATTGCGCAGTAGTTACGCATGACATAAAGTGGTTGCTAACTAAATCGTCAATGTACAACGTGTTTGAATTTTTATCACCACTTATTTCGATATCGCAGTAAATGTCACGGCACTGAATTCGTTCGTAAAAATGTTTAGTTTTTTTATTTATAAGCAAAATACCAATGGATTTGCAATACTTACATGTGGTAAATGACTTCATTGTTCCTGTAGTTCTTCGTTTCACTTATGTTATTGCACGTTACGACGCATTATCCAACAATATCGGAGAACATTTCCTCAGTACGACTGAATCGCGACTAACCTGGCGTCGCGGGCGATGTTCGTTTCTGGGCATATCGCGGAGACACGCGCCACGCCCCCGTTTCACATCTATTCCCTTCTATGATCTGAGCTCTCATCAAATGGTGATTCTTTGCGATAGAACGAGAATACATGACAGGCAATGGATAGTTAACACTGTTGTTGATGGTACGTATAGGCACGGTAATACTATCTATACAGTATTCCAACTCTGCCATATTTTTTAAATAAATGTCAATAGCCGCGCGGTACGTCACCATATGACAACATGCGATAGGGCTGCCTACCTGCAGACAATATTTTCATTACATCTGCTACTTAGAATTTTTATCTAGTTTTGTGAATATATTTTGTGATTGTAATTTTTTATTTTATTTTGACAAACAAAATAACTCACTGAATGAAATAGGATAAAATGCGTGTTGTTTTGTGATTAGTAGATTTAATTAAAAATTATATTTGTGTTAAGATTTAGTAATAAATCTTATAAATTTGCGACCGTAAAATGTATGCGCCTCGACTGAGGCGTACAAAATTCTTGATTATTATACAGGGTGTTAGGTAAATGGGTTTATAAGCCGACACTAGCCCATGTTAACATGTGCATATAAATGTTATACTTAGTGAAGTCAGAAAATTGAAATCATCATTTTGATAATTTTAATTTGCATACAAATCTGATTTTATAAATTTTATTTTGTATGAAAATTAAACAAATTAAAATGATATCACTGACTTCACCATACCATTTATATGCATAATATGTTAACATGGGCTAGTGTTAGCTTATAAACCTATTTACCTAACACCCTGTATAAATAGGTAGTTGTAATTATTTTTATAAAAAAGAGCGCTTACTGTTTCAAAAACAGCACATCATTCGTTTATTACCGTGGCGCATTCGCGACACCCCCGACTTTTGCATGTCGAGCGCATACCGAGATTTGAATTTCGAAGGAAAGTTCGCGTTTCGTCCGTTTATATGAAGTTACAATACTGTATGATAGTATTACCGTGGTATAGGTGGTATAGTCGGCCGTTTGGTGTAGTGGTTCGAAACGGACTACTATTCCGGAGGTTGCGGGTTCGATTCCCGCACAGTACAAATATTTGTGTGCATGAACATATTTGTTTGTATTGGACTGGGTGTTATCTATGTATACAGGGTGTTAGGTAAATGGGTATATGAGCCGACACTAGCCCATGTTAACATAGGCATATAAATGGTATGGTGAAGTCAGAAAATTTATATCTTCATTTTAATTTTTTTAATTTTCATGCAAATCGGATTTTATAAAATTTATTTTGTATGAAAATAATAAAAAAAAAAATGATGATATCAAATTTCTGACTTCACCATACCATTTATATGCCCATGTTAACATGGGCTAGTGTCGGCTCATATACCCATTTACCTAAAACCCTGTAATATGTATGTATTTACAAAAAAAAAGAGTATTTAAGTATGTTCATATCCGTTGTCTAGTACCCATAGTACAAGCTTTGCTTAGTTTGGGACTAGAAGCGCAGTGTAAAATGTCCAAGGATATTTATTATTATTTATTTATTTATAGGCTTGGGTTTTTACATTTTTGATCGCCGATTGTTTAATAAATAATGGTCTATAAACTCTGATTTTTAATTCGACGGAATTTTGACATTTCAGAAGTGTTGCTAACATTGAAACATTCCCACTAAGAAAGGAGAGCATTTTCACAAATTAAAAAATAATCCTTTCGTGAATTTAAGGTTTCACTTGAAAAACTAAGGCTTAAAAATGTACTGATCATTTCAAAATGGTTATTTGATTTTTTATTATCATATTTTTGAAGTTACAAAAAAAATTGGGAAATTATTTTTCTATTACTGGACTCCCTGGCCAATAATCCATGGGTTACAAACCTTTTTTATGAAAATCCTTTTGTTAATAAAATCTTAGCTTCATAAAATAACCAATTTAACAAGATGCCAATTTTATAATCCAAGTTGATTATGATGACGATAATGATGGTTGATGATCAATACATATTTTCGTTTATGATAATATGTTGTTTTACTGTGTTAAAAACACGTTTTTTTCTATTTAATCTCTAAAATGTACATAATAATTAGTGTACATTGATTTCACAAAACAAACAATAGTTCATTCTTGTAAGTTGTACTTGATGAAATTTCATTTCATATTATTTATTAATAATTCAAAGCAAAAAAGGCTTATTACCTCTGAATTGTCAAAAAATGACAGCTGTCAGAATTCCGTCGAATTAAAAATCAGACTTTAGTTCTTAACTCAGTCAGTGCCTGAGGTATAGGAGCGGCGCGGGAGGGGTGATTTTGACATATTATGACGTGTTTGCTTAATATATATCCACTAACAAAAGTAGAATGCAAGAAACTTCTAACCGAATGGTTAATATCTAAAAATTACGAAGAAAGTGAGGCTTTTATTAAAACAATACTATATCTAACACATAACACACACACACACACACACACGCACACACGCACACACACACACACACACACACACACACACACACACACACACACACACACACACATACACACACACTTACACAAAAGATTAGAAAGAAAGATTGCTTTTAAAGTTAAAGTTAAATTTTGAAATAGTACTTCTTATCATTTATTTTGCCTATTTGTGTAAATGACATGTTATCATTCTATTTTTTATTTTATTTTTAGTTTGTTCCTAATATACTTACGTACTTACCTTAAATAGTTAACACAACCACGCAGTATCGATTAGCCGGTGGTGGAGGCCTGGTGTGCTGTAGTGTAGCACAGGGTATCCTAGTACGGACACCAGTCTCTACGAAATACTTATTTCTGTTACTTGTTGTTATAATTACCCGTTACAAATTGTGACTTTATGTATTTTGTAAAGAGAGAAATAAATAAAGTTATTATTATTATGTTCAAATCTGAAGTTTCGCTGACAAATGTCATCAAAATCATCAAAATTGATGAAACAAAAATCACCCAATAAATCAAACAGGCATTGACTGAGTTTTGCCGTTAGGATTGCTGTTAGAATGTCCGAAGACTACTTACTATTGATGGTACATATACGTACTTGAATATTTCTTTTTTCAGAGTTATCCATCATGAGATTGCTGTGGTGTCTGTTTGCGGTTATCGCCGTTGTGGCTTCGGTGCCCGCTGACATTAAAATTTCACCAACAAGCGAGTCCAAATTATTGCGAGCATTATCTCAAAGTAGTAAGTATTAATTTCCAATGTCAGCTTAACTTTCCTGTGGGACAAACTTGGCTTTAACTGGTACATCCGTCAAGATATGAAAATGCGGTACTATTGTTATCTACATATTTATACCTTGTTGATATTGATATGCAGTTTAGGTTAGTGTCCGTGACTTCCACTCGGCATGGGGTGAAAACCAGCGTCGTGGCTTTTCCCACCGTGGGCCACGGCATATGCTGAGTGGAGTCCCATTGCGATGGGCATCGCTGTTGCGACAGGATAGCACCGTATTCTTGTGTATGATGGAAGAAAATAAAGAAAATGGTGTACTAAATACTGTGCAGTATTTAACTGCCTAAATAATAATAAAAACACAGAATGTACTTTTTTAAGTTGCCTCAAGACACTGAGAGGTAAATAAGTAGTTAATATTATTCATGATAATTCATGCTAAATGTGCTAAATCATGTATTTCCTCCGCCATTTTCCGCAGTTTGGCACCTCACGTCACATCATTTTACCGAAGTCAGCCCTATAGCTTCGGCGCAGTGCCGATCACTGTCGTTTGTCAAAAAAATGGTGCTTGACTCTTGAGACAGGCTAAATTACACCATATTGTTAATGACATTGAGCATACATTTTTTTAAATACCTTCGCGAAGTAAAACTTCTGTACGTAGTAGGTACTTATTATTATTCTGTGGTAATACCTATATACCTATGTGCTATTTCTGTCTTTTTTTCTGTATACGTTCTCTGTCCTTAACTAAGTGATGTTCATCGTAATAAATGTTTCTAAAAGCTTTGTGGGTAATAAACCAAATAAATAACACTATCAACAAAAAAATTTCAACATTCAACAAAATTGTCTACAAAAATGTTGAATGTTGACATGATTTGTTGATTGTGTAGGGCAAAACACGCACTGGAGAAACCGGCTATATCTTTAGGTACATCCTTGTGCTGTTTAGCTGTTTGTTCATAGTAGTTCTTAGTAGTTCATAGGTGTGACATACTCGTACTACCCGTTCGCGCCAAGTTTGTCGGTCCGTACGTGGAATGCGCGATTAAACGCAATTACTTGGTGATTAAACGCAATTAATGTGTCTTATTTTATGCAAATACACAATTTTTATCAATAATAATAAATAAAAATAATTTTTATTTTGTTATAGTTGTAGACGTTTGCCTTCGAGTGACGTCATATCGCCAGTATGGTCAAATAGAGTTCACAATTCCTTACCTTTAAAATGTTATTTTCCAGGGGAGAACTCCCGAAACAGTCAGCTGGAGCAACTTATTTTGGACCTTCTAGAGACTGTGAGGGACATTATACTCAACGGCTCGGGTGTAATTCCTCCACTGGACCCTCTGAACATAAGCCAGATTGACCTGGACGATGAAATCATACCGTTTCCTGGGTAAGACTAACTTAGTAGACCAGCCAAGTGCGAATCAGACTCGTGCACGAATCGTTCCGTACGGCAAAAAAAACTTTTGTTGTATTTTAGCCGCTTATATTCATTCATTATTTACTTTCATCATATCATTTCAACCATAGGACCTCCACTGCTGAACATAGGCTTTGCAATGGAGGGAAGTCGAACCTTAATTTCGAACTCCTCCTATGTTCTTCTGATTAATTTCGTTGCGGGTCCAACGACAGTTTAACTTTTCCCCGGGACAAACTTGACCTTCATTGGTTGGGTTTTTGTGGCGGTCAAGCTGTAGATCCTGGAGTAGAGATGCAGTGGTGGGGACGAGAGGTGGGAATAGTCTCGTGCTGAACATAGGCCTCTCCCAATAATTTCCACATCGCTCGGTTGGTAGCGGCCTGCATCTAGTACCTTCGTGCTAACTTTATGAGGTTGTGAGTTGGTAAATAATTAAATTAAATTGAAATATTGATTTTAATTTTAATTATTTATTTTGAAATCAATATTTATAGAACTTAACCCATTATAGACTAGCGGTCCCATATGGTACCACTTTTTTGTGTGTTTTAATTTGGCTCTATACATTAACACGTGAAAAGATGCAGTGCTCTGATTGATGCAAGTCGTAGCCAATAGATATGGTCTA
Organism: Ostrinia nubilalis; assembly: GCF_963855985.1. Lineage (NCBI taxonomy): Eukaryota > Metazoa > Arthropoda > Insecta > Lepidoptera > Crambidae > Ostrinia > Ostrinia nubilalis. The sequence continues at coordinate 14,674,421 of NC_087089.1, read as the reverse complement.
TGCTTCTAGGAATAAAAATTTACAGTTATTCTTTTCAGTTGTGTGTAATTAATGATTGAAGTGAGCGCATCAAAATTTTTTCTTAAAAATTGACGCGCCATTCAAGTAAGTAAGTGATCATATTTTTTTTGTGTGATAGTGAAATACTGATTTTGTTACAATCTTATATTCTCCATAAGTGCTCTTATTGTGAAATGGTGTAAATTACGTCGATAGATAATAATAATGGGAAATATTGTATGTCAAAATTATTGGTACCGTACGGTACCGCTAGCCGCTTACCGTGTCTTTTTAATTATTTTATGATTTTCAGTTTTTACTGTATTTATTATGACATCGTAAAGGTAGCAGGGAAGCGCTGGACGCAGACCGCTGCCAATCGATCAACATGGAAAGCATTGGGGGAGGCCTATGTTCAGCAGTGGACGTCCTATGGCTGAAATGATGATGATGATGATGATGACTGTATTTATTGGGAAGTATGTGATATATTTAATGGTATATAAGGTATACAGGAAGATAAAGTAAAATAGTTTCCTATACTTTACAAAACCATGGGTTTTTATTTATTTTAGATGTAACTTACACGAAACATTGGCAGTTTTGGAGGACGATGAAGGTCCCAAAACGAAGCAGATATTTATAGAAAGAACTCGAGATAATTGCAACTCTCGAACAATATTAGAGTATAGGAAATGTTACATGGGGCTAAGTGCAGTGTGCAATGCCAAGCTCCATTCCAAATTTTTGAATATTCAAAGATAAAAATGAATATTCCTTACCCAATATACAGTTTTTTTTACATTTAATATCACTTCTGTTATTTGCTTGTATATTAATGCATATAATAATAATAATAAAATATATAATTAACCCTATTTTTATAAAGCCCATGATAAAGTTATGTTTTAACAGACTGACACGGTAAGAGGCTAGCGGTACCATATGGTACCAGCATTTTTTTTCTAGATTACAGGTCGGATCATTTTTTTAATGCTTGTATAGCATTATGTAGACCATAATTATGAACATATTTCAAAAAAACAAAAATCTGACACTTTAAGAAAACTCAGTCTATAATGGGTTAATATTCTGTGAATGTTTGAAGTTTTTACCCTTTGGGTGCGGTATGGAACTCTAGAAATAATTTCCTTTGCTGTAACAGTTTGATAAAAAATACACATCACAAGCTAATGAAGTGTTACAATTCCAGGGCTCGTGTGTCACTCACCGACACCGTAATGTCAAACCTTGGAACCTTTGTGGTGGATGACCTGAGCGTCACCATGACCTCACTCCTGCTCCAACGGTACAGAATCATACTTGTAGGAAGGATACCAGAACTTGAAGTGGAAGCAGGTAGTTAACATTTTCTAGAATATCTACTCATTTATACAGTTAGCGCTCCTGCACACGACGCTGCTACCGCGCCGCCGCGCCGTCGCCGCGCCTTTGCACTGTTTATACGCGCCGCGTGAACACCGCTGCCGCGCCGCCGCCGCGCCGCCGCATCGCCGCCGCCGCGCCGCGGGCGAAATTATGCTTTGATGGCGCGGCGGCGTATGAACAGTGCAAAGGCGCGGCGACGGCGCTCATATACGCCGCCGCGCCATCAAAGCATAATTTCGCCCGCGCCGCGTGAACACCGCTGCCGCGCCGCCGCCGCGCCGCCGCATCGCCGCCGCCGCGCCGCGGGCGAAATTATGCTTTGATGGCGCGGCGGCGTATATGAGCGCCGTCGCCGCGCCTTTGCACTGTTCATACGCCGCCGCGCCATCAAAGCATAATTTCGCCCGCGCCGCGTGAACACCGCTGCCGCGCCGCCGCCGCGCCGCCGCATCGCCGCCGCCGCGCCGCGGGCGAAATTATGCTTTGATGGCGCGGCGGCGTATGAACAGTGCAAAGGCGCGGCGTCGGTGCGGTAGCGGCGTCGTGTGCAGGAGCGCTTATAGGTGCTTATAGTTTGTTTGATTGAACGCGCTAATCTTAGGCTGGTTGCACCATCTTGCTTTAACTTTGACAAACGTCAAAAATTCTGTCAAACTCCATACAAAAAGCACCGTTATCGTTATAGTTACGGTCAAAGTTAGGTGGTGCAACTCAGCCTTAGGAACTACTACTGGTCAGATTTGAAAAAATCTTTTTGTGTTAGCATCATCGAAAAATATTGCGAAAACGGGAAAAAATATTCAAACTATTTTTACGCATACGAAGTCAGGAGCACAGCTAGTTCAGTTTATTTGTTAAATGGTGTATTGTTACGTTTGTTATCTACAAGGACTTGACCTGATTTAATACATCTATTTAAGTTCACTAATCATAAGTGCCACTGAAGCAGTCAGTGACCGATATTATGTAAGATCTCCTACATGATATGATAACAGTGGTCAATAAATAAGACTTGTTCAATTTTGGATAACTTATTCCCATGTAACTACCTATTTGTTTCGTTAAAAGTATGTTATTTGAACTTACTCGTAAGTAACATACTCACTAACTATATGTATAGTGGTGGTATAAATATACCTACACAAAATTAAAAAAAAAACCTGGACCACTGGAAAAATTCTTAAAGAAAATTCTTGACCGAGTTTGTTCCGGCGTTTCTTCTCAGCACTTGCCAATGTTTGTCTCGAAGCGCTGGTAGGACCCAAAAGATAAAGAGACATAAGTGCCCCAAGGGCTACCTTTTTTGTACTGTATTTTGACGTTCATAAGTGCCACTAGTGGTCTATATTTAATAACATATTTTTGGGTTTTTGATTTTGAAGAAAATAATTTGAAACTTTTCGGAATCATTTCTAATTTGTGATAATAATTATGCTTTTTTCTATGGCTCTATTGGTCCTCCTCACTTAATAACATAAATGCAAGGAAACTAATTTCTATGGTGTTTATTGAATTAATAATGACCTAATTTTTTTTCAGATAAATACGACCTTGATGTCTCAGCCATGGGAGTCAACGTTTTTGGAAATGGGAAATTAAAGTAAGTTGTAATTTTAGTTTCAAACGTATTTCTAAATATCTCAAAGGTGACTGACATAGTGATCTATCAACGCACAGCTCAAACCACTGGACGGATCGGGCTGAAATTTGGCATGCAGGTAGATGTTATGACGTAGGCATCCGCTAAGAAAGGATTTTACAAAACTCCACCCCTAGGGACCGGGATCCACGCGTACGAAGTCTCGGGCGGCTACTAGTCTTTGATAAATGTTAAGATCTATGGTCACAATGACTGGTGATAATAAGAGAGACTAACCTATAGGACTTTAGCTGGACACTATCCTCCTTAATAAAAAGTTACACTAGGGACGAACATGGATTAAAATGACATTTCCGTACTAAGGCCCAGTTTTTTTTTTCGTAGTTAAAATAACCAATAGTCAAATTTGGCAGATGTCAAATGACAAGTGGATAAATATCAGAAAAAAATGTTTTTCGAACAATGGTTAGCTGACTTTTAGTACATTTTTTAACTATTAGTTAACATTTTGCTTATATTTAACCATTAGTAGCAAAATTTAACAATTAGTTATTTTAACTATGAATAAAAAAACTGGGCCTAAGTAAATGACAATTTAAACCAGAGTTCAACTAGGGTGTAACTTTTAACAGCAGTATCAGTAATAATAACGAAGGCTGAGTGGCACCACCTTATTTTAACCGTAACTTTAACCATAAACGGTTTTTTTGTACAGAGTTTGACAGACTTGATGTTTGTTAAAGTTGAAGTAAGATGGAGCAACCCAGCCTAATGATTTTGATTGATTTTATCAGCAAATGGTGAAGTACCTAGGTCCTTAGTAACGGAGATTTTTGTCTTTCCAGACTCAAGATTATAGATCCAAAAGTAACTGCCGACCTTCTGGTCAACCTCAGCATTTTTGGGTCCAATGGCCTATCTTTGAACGTCAGAGAGTGTACAGTCAACTTCGGCTTGTCTGCAATTGAGGTAATTTTCTATTGCGATGCTAAGTTCTAAAGTCTTGTGAGTCAAAATTTCCCATTTTTCTGAAGAGCGAATGAACTAGAAATCTTTACCTTATTATTATAAGTATTATAATTACTAATTAGCCGTTACTTATTATTCCTCAATTTAAAATTATTTATATGTATCCCTCTCGGTGTTTCTTTACAAGATCGAATCAGAAATGAGGAGATCCATAAACGAATTAAAACGCTATTACTTACAATGATATCGTTTATTTCTTTCAGCCTGAAATCACAGGATTGTTAGGTCACGAAGGAGCTAGCGACTTTGTGAATCTTTTTCTAAAAGATTTGGTGCCAACTTTGGTAGAATTCTACGAGGTAATTATCTTATTATTAACAATAATCTAAACCAATTAGGTTCTATCTCCTCAATATATTAGTGTTTTTGTATGGAGTTTGACAGATTGTTGACGTTTGTTAAAGTTAAACTATGATGATGCAACCCAACTTCAGGGTAGTGTAAATAAAAATTTTCATGTTCAAAATCTTAATTTAAGCAGCGAGATTAAGATTTTGAATATGAAAATTTGGACACGCGAAACATAGCAGAATTTTGGATCGTTGTAAATTTTTGTGTTCTGGAGTTTTGACCTTATTACTTTTCATTTTCAGCCTGAAATCACCAGTTTCTTGAGTGAAACGGTGCACGAGATCGCAAATGACGTGCTGGCAGACCTGGATCTTGGTGATTTGATCAGACCATGATTCACACGTTTTAATTCTATAAGATTATTATTGAACAATTTCCATGAAATAAAAAGTATATTGCTATCTATGTATTTTTTCTACCTATTCAAGGTGGATTCGACCAAACTAGACTAAATATTAATCTCAGAATAAAACGTCAGTTTTGACATATTTCCCATACTGAAACTGTCAATGTGCCAGATAAACTAGGAGTTATTGTATTCTCGGATAAAAGTTTAGTCGAATCGGGCCTTAATCGTTTGTTTAATACTGGCTGCGTATTCCTATATTCCAAATTCTTTAAATAAAAACCATACAACCATTTTTTAAGACCATAAAGAATAATAAAGTTTTAAAAAAATTCAAAAGAAACAAAATAAATAAATTCGTTCGTTCGTTTCAGCCACATGACGTCCACTGCTGGACAAAGCCCGTATGGAAATTAAATTAAATTACAAAAAACTTAATTATCAAATTCTTTAGCCAACCAAAAATGAGTACGCTGTTACGCCGTGAGAGGGCGCTGTTCGCTTTTGAAACTACTACCCACGTCCAGTCAAGTACAATCACGCGCGCGTGCGAGTGAAAAACCGCAATAACGTGTAAAAAAAGACCCGATGTGTTAAAAAATATGCTGTGAATTGTGTGTTGTGAGTGCAGCAAGACCCTAAATATTGGATGTCAGCCCCGGCCGGGCAATCTCAAAACCCAGGACTGCGAGTGAGCATCGACTGGCAGCGTTGGCCAAGTAAGTTCCAAAACTTCCCTACTTTTTTTTGTCAGGAAATGCATGAAATTCCATACCCACTGGCCTGGGTGGAACCAGTGGGTTATGTGAGGTTCTCCATGGCAGATGGGCAGGGCCTAATGCTCACTAAAACCTGACGGTCCGAGCTAAACGGCCTACTTAGACATTCTTTCGCGGCTCGGCCTTAGACTGTGGCTCGCTCTGTTTGAGCAAGCGACGATGGGTTTCAGGGGAGTAGTACTTCCCCTGTTCTTCGCTCACGGCGAAAAAACCTGTAGCGGCTTCCCTACCTGTAGCGGGTCAGCCATCCTCGAAACTACCCCAGGTTCAATCTTTTTTCATCGTTTCGTATCATTTCTAAGGGGATTATGCCGAATAAACGTAAGACTTCTAAGAACAGTATTCTGATAGAATGTAAGTAATGAACAGAGTAAGTAACAACTCAGTTGCACCATCTTCCTTTAATCGTGACTATAACGATAACCGGTGATTTTTTTATGAAGTAAGTGTGACAGATTTTACGTTTGTTAAAGTTAAAATAATATGGTGCAACCCAGCCTAAGTATATGCAAAGATATATAATTTTAACTACGTATTTATTTTAATTTATTGCACATATAAAAAATCTACGTACGTAATGCTCCAACACACATAATAGACCTCTAAATCAATACAAACAATTTTTTACGACAAGTGTAAATCCAAAGCCCATAAAAGCTGCAGGTTATTAGGGAGAATATTAAACACGATACAGTGTTCAGAGCGTAAAATAACATACCAAATAATGTTCGTTTTGGCCGTTAAATTTTGATTAAGACACATCAAGTTGTAACAACGTGCACAGTGAAAAAAGGGAGGTACCAGTAATTTTAGTGAGACTGGCTTTTATGTTGACAATAGCCCAGCGTTACGGGACTATTCCCACCTCTCGTTACAACCGCTGGAACTCCTGTGTAGCCAGAATCTACAGCTTGACCACCAATAAAAGCCCAGCGTTAGTGTCGGACTATCGGTCAGGGTCGTTGCTTCTAAATCCGTCTCTGGACTATTGTGGTAAACCCACTCCTCATCATCATCATAATTCCAGCCACACACTTCCACTGTTGAACCCCAAAGATTTTCAGATTGGCCGGTTGGCAGCGGCCTGCATCCAGCGCCTTCCTGCAATCTTTAAAAAGTCATAAGTCTGCCGTTTCACGATGTGCTTGCCGGTACGTGGTCTCCATTCCAGAACCTTGCTGTCCTTTCAGCCGTCAATTATTCTGCGTAGCTTCACTTCAGTTTGGTTTGTGACAATAAATGAATATGTACCTTACAGTTAAGTCATACGGATCTTAAGGTTCGGACAAACCAACGCGATCACAGCGCGATCAACCGGCGTGCAGCGATGGCGATCAATGCATTTAGGTCTGGTCGCCATCGCTGCACGCCGGCTGATCGCGCTGTGATCGCGTTGGTTTGTCCGAACCCTTAGTCCATTCAAACTACTGTTACTGCGTTCACCATGTACTGTGTCCTACTCAAATGTACAAGAGCTTAATATTAGAACGAGTGTAAAGTAATATTATGTTGATATTATCGCTTATTATGCTACAACAACCAAACTAAATTACCTTTTTTGTGCAAAATGTGAAAATATTAATGTTTATTTTATTTTGAATGGTTTATTTTGTAAGAAAAGTGCATAATTTAATAATTGCATAAACTTGTGTTAGGATAATCTGACGTAATATTTCAGAATTGTGCGACATTGTATTACCTAGGTCTTTACAGATTTTTATAAATTCATAATCTATATCTATACTAATCTGTCTATACTAATATTATAAATTCAAAAGTAACTCTATCTGTCTGTCTGAAATGGCAATGCCAGATTTTGTATGGAAGGTGGCGTCGTTTTTTTTTCGCGCGGCCATCGACCAAGCTTTGTTTTTGGATTACAAAATAGTGTAATAAACCAAACTTACTATGGCATGCATACCTCTAAACTCAGTCTGAACTGAGTTACGAGCATTAGAAGTTTGATGATTTTACATAGGTACTAGATTTGCTTTTTGTGTGCAAGTTTTGTAAGAAATTGAAACAAAAAAAAAGACGCCAATTTCCGGCATTGTCTTTTTTCACAGAGATAGTTCGAGTCCCGGGAAAGGACATAGGATAGTTTTTATCCCGGTTTTTGAAACACGGACGCACGCGATAAAGTTTTTCTGTGACAGACAAAATTCTAAAAACAAAATAAAACTAATAAACAAAAAAAAAACTAGTAAATAATAATAAGTAAGTTGCTATTATTGAAGATATGTATGTATATTTAATTTGGTATGATGTATCGCTCCCACTGTCGCTATTTTCGACGATAATGTCTCTTAAAAATACACAGAAATGGAAAGAATTCCAGCCCAGATTTCACAAAACACCAGGTCCACGATATGCGGCGTTGTTTGGAATTTTCCACATTTGCACTGGGACAGAAAAATGTTTTTGTGCAGTTGTTTTGTTTTTGTTTTCCGCTTCAGTAGCAATGCTTTTGGTTTTTTCAAACGTTTTTAGACTATAACTGTTTGTCTTGGCGTGACTAGGTAATTTTGTGTTTTTGCTACTTACTCGTATCTATCTACTCACACATAGAAGGATAATTTTTACTATAAAACATTTACAGAAATACCTATTTTTGGTCGAAGGAAGCGCGGGGTGCGAGGAGTTTGATCCGAGCAATCCGAGCGTCGTTATTGTAGTATTCGTGTGCACTCATTGATGATATTTTATTATAGCGTGTATCGATAAAACTCAAACATTAGCGGAAGAATGTTGGGGAGCGTCTTCGTGGATGAAACGATCTTATAACTACGTTCTTTTTTTCTTATAATACCGTTAAATATTAGTGAAGGTACAACTTTGGTTCTTGAAGAGACTATTTTCATGCTTCCAGGTGCTTCCCGCGACCTTCACTAGATCGTCGGTAAACCGAGGCCTGTCCAAATTGCGTTTTACGGTCCGTTTAATACTATGAATTTTATCTCACAAAACAATTAGGTATTAAGCTTCCAGCCGTCTATTTGAATTACTTTTTAGATTCACGAAATTTCGAGTGAAATTTCTGGCCACACAAAATAGTATTAAAATTTTAATCTAAGAAACTCCGTTCTTCAGAAATCCGAAACGTTCTGCGGTAGAAAGTAGGAAAGTCGGTGAAAGATGGGCTATAACTATGCCCCTGGGAGGCATAAATTGAAACGTGAGCTTTAAAGTTTGGGTATTAACTCGTAATTACCTTATTATATTAAAATATTATGACATAAAATTTGGTCCAGTTGTTGTTGTCTCTTTAAAAAGTAGAGTGAAAATCGTATTCTACGCAATTTAGTCCGAAATAATGTCAAGCTTGTCATCATTCAAGTTAATATAAGACCATCATTTGCGTTAGATTTTGACGCAGTCAGATGTTTTTGATTCATCATCATCATCATTTCAGCCACAGGACGTCCACTGCTGAACATAGGCCTCCCCCAATGACTTCCACATCGCACGGTTGGTAGCGGCCTGCATCCAGCGCCTCCCTGTTACCTTTATCAGATCTTCAGTCCACCTTGTGGGTGGATGTCCCACACTGGTTTTCCGGTACGTGGCATCCACTCCAGAATCTTGCTACCCCATCGGCCGTCAGTTTTGCGTCTTATAGGTATAGTGTTTTAAATATAATATTTCCGCTGTATGGAAGAGATCGCTTTGTAGCGATAAGACCGCCTAAATTGTACTGTCCCTGTGTATCTCTCGCTTTCTTGTTTTGTCTGTTGTAAAAAATAAAGTGTCTTTTAATAATATTATTATTATTTCCCGCCACAACGACTAGCTGTACCCATATAACTACAGACAGACAACATTCACTAATCTAATGATTAGATGGTCGAGCCTGACCGCAGCTCAATTAGACGAGCCGCGGTATCCGACCACAATCCAAGCAGTACCGCAAACTAATTATAGTCTGCTGTTTAGATTCCGGTGTAATTAAGGTGAGGAGCTCAGGCGGCAGCGCTTTGGTGGCGATCACCAAAATTAATTAACCTACGCCCTGGAGTCTGGACGAGTCTCTTATCAACATCATCATTAGGAGGTCATTTGGTATAGATCGTTTCATCCGCGAAGACGCGCCCCACCATTCTTCCGCTAATGTTTCAGTGTTATCGGTACACGCTAAATTATCCATGAGTGCTCACGCACACTACAATAATGACGCTCGGATCAATCTCCCGCGCTTTCCTCGAACAAAATTGGTGGGGCGCGTCTTCGTGGATGAAACGATATACAATACTGCAGGAGGACGACCGTCTCTGATTTACCAAAGGCATAGGGAGGATTTGGTATACACTCCCCACGACGCACGGTGGTCCCGATTTAATAAAACATGGACATTGATGCTAGAAGCACGAATTTTTTTTTGACGGTTACTGCTATGATAACTAATAAAGCAAAAAAATATTACAATCCTACGACGTCTATTTCGTAGTAAAAAAAAATATATAGATATTTTTTGTATGGAAGAAATTACGTTTCTGTAAATTTTTCGAAATTCTTAAACGATGTCAAGATGCCGATCACACATGTTATAAAACAAGTGATTCTGAGTATTTCATGCGAAGATACTTGTCACTTATCTCTGCGTACTTTTGAGTTATCGAGGGTTGAAAAATCGTTTTTTTTATATTAATTATTTCCACGAAAAATTGCCAAAATTACAATATGGTGTATAAGGGACACCTTTGATGACACATAACAACGACTCGCACTCGCGCGCGCTCGTATGCATCAGCTTTTAATAAAATTAAATTAAAAATTAAGGGAAATACTTAATACAACGTTGTATGTATAGGTCCGCTGGCCGTCAAAAAGTAGCTTATACGAGAGGTTTCCCAATTTACAATATGTCCATCATTGATAACTCACACAAATATCGTCTCTCTCTGAAGGATAACAAGTTTTTTTTTGTTTCCAGAAGCTTTTGATAGGATGGAAGCTCATAAATACTCTCTGAAGTGAGAATGAATCTCAAATTGCGATATTGCCATTTTGACAAATTACATGATGTAACTAGCGCTAACGTTTATCTTCAGGTAGACACAGTTTTAAGTTAAAAGATTGTCTACTATTTCACACTGTTTTTCGTTTTGGAACAGTTCTTTGATTATAGGTAGTCGCTAATTTCGTTTTGTTAGACTCTTTCAGTTTAGCACATAAAGCGTAAACTAATTCCTCCTCAGAATGATCTAAAAGTGTTAGAGAGCGCCTCTTCTTCTTCAGAAGAAGAATTTTGCATAAATCTTCAAAAGGTTTTTTATTTATACCAGAAGGCGATGGTTGCACATCTACTTCCGCAGTTTGATCAACTGGAGCGTCTTCCTCGGTGTTAACGTTGTCTATGCGTTGTGTTAACTCGGTAAAAACATTTTTTAAATCTATATTTTTACATTTCGGCCAGACCATTTCAGACTAAAATGACGAACGTATTGGCATTGAATTGTCTTCCGAAGATTTGAGTAATTATCAAATCATTAAGTCGTAATTTTACAAGAAATATATCAAAGAAGATATGGTCTGCTTCCAGCAGAGCCCAAAAGACATTTTTGCACCAGAATTCGCATTGGCTAGACTCTGAAATTGTCTGGCCGAATTGTAATATAGATTTAAACAATGTTTTTTACCGAGTTAACACAACGCATAGATAACGTTAATACTGAGGAAGACGCTCCAGTTGATGAGACTGCGAAAGTAGATGTGCAACCATCGACTTTTAGTATAAATAAAAAACCTTTTGAAGATTTATGCAAAATTCTTCTTCTGCAGAAGAAGAGGCGCTCTCTGATCCCCTTACTAATAAAACTTACACGCTCGTTGAACAGTGTTTTAAAGTGACGTTTAGTATGGAAATGTCATTTTAAAACAGTGTTCAACAACTGTGTAACTTTTTATTAGTAAGGGGGTAACACTTTTAGATCATTCTGGGGAGGAATTAGTTTACGCTTTATGTGCTAAACTGAAAGAGTCTAACAAAACGAAATTAGCGACTACCTATAATCAAAGAACTGTTCCAAAACGAAAAACAGTGTGAAATAGTAGACAATCTTTTAACTTAAAACTGTGTCTACCTGAAGATAAACGTTAGCGCTAGTTACATCATGTAATTTGTCAAAATGGCAATATCGCAATTTGAGATTCATTCTCGCTTCAGAGAGTATTTATGGGCTTCCATCTTATCAAGAGCTTCTGGAAACAAAAAAAACTTGGTATCCTTCAGAGAGAGACGATATTTGTGTGAGTTATCAATGATGGACATATTGTAAATTGGGCAACCTCTCGTATAAGCTACTTTTTGACGGCCAGCGGACCTATACATACAACGTTGTATTAAGAATTTCCCTTAATTTTTTTTTATTTTAGTAAAAGTTGATGCATACGAGCGCGCGCGAGTGCGAGTCGTTGTTATGTGTCATCAAAAGTGTCCCTTATACACCATATTGTAATTCTGGCAATTTTTCGTGGAAATATTTAATATAAGGTGTTATTTTTTGTACTGATCATACTTTACCAACGCATCTAATAAAATCATACAAATACAACCCAAGTGTTTTTAAAAAAAAATTCAGGCTAGTTTTTGTTTTTACTTTTCCTAACAAAAAAAAGATATTATTTTTACAACCATCCTGTCTTCACTCACTGCCTCTCTCTCTTTCTTTACTCATTTCATTCATACGAGTACGAACAATGGCCGCGCGCATTCATTCAACGTTCACACACATAAAGGTTAGATTACACTAAACCTACGTTACCAAAAATTATCACTCGTGAGTATGTACGATGTTACGTCATGTTAATAGGTACTACGCGCTGGGAGAAACTAAATCTAGCTACATAAGTAGGTAAATAAGTGTATTTTCATTAGTGTAATAGCGGGGGACTTTTCCAACGAACCGAGGCGAATCATCCGCGTTAAACTAGAAATTTAAAAAAGGATAGAAATTGGAATTCAATATCTACGGTTTCGTAATGCCTACGCAATTTATTTAGAGACGTAATAAAAAATTGATAGGTACATACCTATTACTACTTCGCTTCGCTTCAGTGGAAATGCACCCTAATATTGAATATGAATAGATGTTGTAAATAAAACTCACTGATCAATTTTCCTGGTTTTAATTCCTAAATTATGATTTGCCATCACACTTTAGATTCATTGATTTTACTTATTCACACATTTACCTATTTTGAATGTTGTTATTTAAAGTTCCTAGGTTATTATTACACTAATCACAATACATTTTGAACGTCAAGCCTTTGTTGAATGTTCACGTAAACACTGTCTTGCACTGTCTAATCTAGCCACGATCGAATTGAGGTAATGCTTTCGGGCTGCACACTTGCTTGCTGTTCACTAGACACCACGTCGGATGTTGTATTCACAATTCGCGCACTAACTTTTTTACGGAAAAAGTCCCTTTCGCGTAAACAAGCACTCATCTGTCCAAATCACACTGTAGGTATGTACCTAGGTAGACTTCCGCAATAACCATCGATAGAACTAGGTCGCGGTCGTGGCCCTTTGGCAACAACTCCTTGATAAGGCATTCCTCGCATGGCATGGCTCGCATCTGGGTACCGCCAGCACTGTGCCGGTGATTGAAATTGAAATCCAGAACTTCGTCCTCGAAGCGCACGGAATCTCGTCAAGTCAGGATACGGCTGCGCTCCCTGAAGCGCTGCGCGGCTCCAAACAAGCAATGAAGGTTTTCGACTCGTCAATGTTTCTCGTCGGCCAGTTAAGTGTGCCCGAAACATAATTTCACCTGCGTTTTGTTATTGATCAAGCGCGGCATTGTAATAAATCACACATACACTGCAATACGTTTGGGCGCATTGGACGGACTGGGACGATTATTTATGTTGTTGCGCTCCCGCATGCCGATCGGCGGCTCGGCGCGGGCTGTGGGCGCGGAGCGACTGGCATGGCAGCGAGCGATATCAATATGGCCGACTCACGCGGCGCGGCACGTGGCAGGTCGTTGCCCTCGGCCGGCTACTACGATAGTGCGTACAAACGAATACTCACCGCGCTCAAAGGATGATTTATTTTTTATTTTTTTCGAAACATTCTTTGTCGTTTTACTCGAAAACTAGCCTGAATTTTTTTTTAAAAACACTTGGGTTGTATTTGTATGATTTTATTAGATGCGTTGGTAAAGTATGATCAGTACAAAAAATAACACCTTATATAAAAAAATCGATATTTCAACCCTCGATAACTCAAAAGTACGCAGAGATAAGTGACAAGTATCTTCGCATGAAATACTCAGAATCACTTGTTTTATAACATGTGTAATCGGCATCTTGACATCGTTAAAGAATTTCGAAAAATTGACAGAAACGTAATTTCTTCCATACAAAAAATATGTATATATTTTTTTTTACTACGAAATAGACGTCGTAGGATTGTAATATTTTTTTGCCTTATTAGTTATCATAGCAGTAACCATCAAAAAAATTTTCGTGCCTCTAGCATCAATGTCCATGTTTTATTAAATCGGGACCACTGTGCGACGGGTTGATGAGGCCTAATGTGTGCATATTTCTTTCTCCCATAATCTTGTCACTCCGCCGAAAATAATATGCAGCTCTCCCATTAATGATCTAATGCAATAAGAGATTATGATGTCACTATTTCTTCAACTCATTGAATTTGACTATTCTATTTATTGACTTTAAAGCAACCAAAAGTTAACATTTGAAATGTGTTACGAGAGTTGAGGCCATCACACAAGCAAAAAGATTTGTATACCCTAGGTATATGCTTGTCGCGCTAATGACGTCTTGTAATCTAAACTGTGATTCTAATTAATTTGTTTCAAATATTACATCAGATCACCTAAACTTTTATTGCGCGACCAATACGCTATCAAAATATCCAATTTTAAATAAAAAACAAATGAATTCACCATCGAACCGATAATGTGCCGATATTTAAGTCTCATAATATCTAATTTTAACTTTTGACGTTAGAAACTTTTTAGCGTAACTTCAGCGTAAGTTCGAGTCTTTACAAACAAATAAGCAAATCCGTAAGCAAAACGGTTTGTTTCGTACGAGTATGCTAATTGTTTTGTCAACTCGCTAACGAACGACAGTGCTTGTTACAGATAAGGCGCTCAGGTGACCTTACGCGAACAATGAAGGAATGGAGTAGACTCCTTAATTTCAATTCGTGGACTGAAAGGGCTCTTATTCAAAAGGTGTTTGACGTTAGACAGCCCATAACGCTATACATACATATGGCAAAGGTTAAAGCCATAATAGTTTCTATTAGTCAATGTTGCTTAGGTTTAGAGTTTTTGAATTGTACTGTACTGAAAAAAAAATAACTTTTCATCATTCGTTACGTCATCAACCGCGAAACGAAATAGGTACAGTTGTGACGCGCCCCGCGACGCATCGACAGCCCTAGCACCGAGCGCAGAGATCTTGACAACCCTATGGCTGCGCGGCCGCACGCCGCACGGACCGAGCTAATATATGAGACGGCGGCGACCGCGGGCGCCTAGCATTCGCTCGGGAGCCATTGCAACAGTCAGACGTTCGCGCGCGCGTCTATCGTTCCCTCGGCTGCATTGCACAGAGTCCCTAGCGAATAGCTATCCACATTGTTCCCACTAACCCTAACTGTTCGACTCTGGCTTGATTCGATACCTCGTTAACTCGGTCAGGTGATCTAATTGTCGATTCGAGACGTTCTATCGTTGATAGCCTATCGGTTCTCGTCCTTACCCAGTAGTGCATGTGATACTCATTCCCGACCTGCGGTAGCAATCCCGCTGCCACCCTTCCTGAACTTCATACCCCCTCGCCACGTAGGTCCGACGCCCTTTCCCAGTGGTATCATACTCATCAGAGGACTTTGGTCTCTGGCTCGAGCTATTGAACCACGTCCTACCCCCCTAGTTATAAGTATCCAAACTAACACTCGCTAAACCTCGCACAGGGCGCCGCCCCTCTCGCGGATACGTAAACTAGTCTCGGGACGCGAACCGGGCGCGTCGCTATCCCTCTTGTCGTAATAGATTTGCAATTGAGAATGTTACTAGGTATGCAAAATCACTTGAAACCTATGTTACAGTTAAGCTTTTACATTTACAAATACATTAGTTTTTATTTCATTCAAAAATACCCAGTAGTTATGATTTTATAGGCATTCAAAGTTCGCTTAAATATTGAGTCCCGCCGACGGTCACGTGACCCCGTGTGACGTACATTCACAGCGTCCGCTCACTAGAAAACGGATATAAACATACTTAAATTTTTTTTTTTTGTAAATACAAACTTATTATACATATTAGCACCCAGACCCATCACAGAAATTAAAATTGAACCAAACCCTAACTTGATGCGATTGTGTCGTTTTATTGCGAATTACCTTCCAGCTCCATCATTAGACCCCGATTACTATATAGAATTAAAATACTCATCAATACAAAACGAACGAGCCCAAACTCGATGCATTTAAGTCGTTTTATTATAGAGTTCCTATGGCCACCTTCCAGCTCCATCATCAGATCAGCTCCATGTCATCATAATATTGCATGGTCATCCAAATCACATGTGTTTGCGAAATTTCAGCTTAATCGGTTGCCTGGAAGTGGGTCTTAATTCAGCTTGCAAGATTCCACCCATACAAATATGAGCCAGTCACTGTAATATGACGTCACGCGCATAAAATGGCGGGCCGGCCGCCGCCCGCACTTTTAAAATTCAATATCTTGGAAACTAATTGACGTATCGAAATTATTCTTTCACGTGTATTTTTTATTTTTAACAGAGAATACAGAAAGCTAAAAAACAAAATTAGTGAACATTCTTCATTGTGGAATAACTTGTTCATTATTCAGATAATAGTAATTTAGAGTCAGTGAAACTAGAATAAGTAAACTATTGTGGAACCTGAATTATAAAGTGCCATTGTGTTATTGATTGTGCGTTTCTTTGGTCGAATATCCCTGTAGGCATCCTAGATAGGTACACATCCCTCATCGCAGAAAGCGAACTGGGACTTAGTACTAAACAGCGGGGTGTCAGACTGAGCTAGCTAAGACGCCCCGTTGCACAGTTAATTTATTTTTTCTCAGATGTTGTATTTGAAACGTTTATTCAAACAAATAGGTACGTCTCTTAATTATTATTGTATTGCCGGTATTTGTCTTTTGTTCTACTCCTACATTTCCAGGGCCAGTACATTCTGTAAGCAAACTACGGGTGTTTCATTTCACTGAAATAAATATTAGGTATAATAAAAAGTCCTCTCCATTGTCATCCAAGGGTATCTGTACAGGACAGTACTAATGAGTTCACAGAGAAGACGGTAAGTAGATTCCGCGACCGACGCGGCGGACAAAGGGACTCTCTTTCAACAAAAAGCTTGATTGCGACTGTACTTGAATTCATTTTACTAGGCATGTTTAGTGCTTGAAGGTGCTTGAGTAACGCGAAAAATGCGTCATTCAGTCATTTTATTGTGTGGGCAATAAAGGCTATAATTACAAGCTTCAGTGGCGACTTAGTAGTTTTTCGGAACTTGATTACCTATTCGATCATTCGTTCACTGCTGGACAAGGATTGAATTCAAAATTTCTTGGATTTGGATTTTTCCAAGGATTTCCAACGATGGGTCCTATAGTGATTTGGCGAACTTATTGCCATAAGACATTTGCTGCCAGTTAACCTTCGGGCTAAACGGAAAAGAATCACTTTTGAAACGATATCATATCCTACTAATTTTATAAATGCGAAAGTTTGGATGTTTGGACGGATGCTTGTTACTCTTTCATGCAAAAACTACTGAACGGATTTTGATGAAACTTTACAGTATTATTCTTTATAACCCAGAATAACATATAGGCTATAATTTGTGACGATCTGTGACATATTAAATTTCACGCGGGTGAAGCCGCGGGCAAAAGCTAGTCTATCAAAAGCGCGGATCCAATGCCAGTGTTCTGTTATAACATTGCATGCATATGTATGTATGCGTGCCAAGGAGGTTTATTACATCTCACTCGATTATACCAGGTTATTATGTTCCTCAAAAACTGTGAACTCGTAAAAATACCCCAAAGAACCATCAACCACACATCCACCTCACAATACCCATAAAGAGGTCCTATGAAAATTTTACGAGTTCTCCTTGTGATGCAAATAACGCATTGAATTCCAAATTTCTTTTGTATTTGGATTCTGAGAAGAGCAATATCTTGCCTTCCCCGTATAAGTGACCGTGGGCTGTATAAATAAAGAAAGAGAGTAAATAGAAACTTTTTACTGACAACAAAACTGTTAATCACAAGAAACACAACAACTTGGAATGGCGCAATTTAGGAGGTCGATACTGGGGATGTTATGGATATGTAGTTTCGGTTATGGATACGGTTACGGATATAGGAATAATATTATACCGGTTTCGGTTACGGTTACGGATATTTTTTTATTTCAGATATCCGAAAGTTTGCGATAGTTATCCAATACGGTTCATTCATGGCCGCACACTACATCGAATAAATAAAAAGTAATAAAAATTGATAAGTACCAGATGGCATTATAAAGGTAAATCAGGCTGTTAAGCCTTTACATACCTAATAATGCTATACAAAAAACAATTTAAACTGCCTACATCCGAAACTATCCGAAACTTTTGAATCGGTAACGGTTATGGTTTCGGATATTTTTTTATTTCGGATATCCGAAAGTTTCGGTTACGGTTACGGATATCCATAACATCCCTGGTCGATATGTGGCGATCTCTTCCAGGTAACTCGGGGAGGACATTTTGAAATAAGAGGCAATTGGAAGGTTGGACAAAGCAAACATAGGATTTAATTAGAATTCCCCGAATTTGATATTGCATTTTTAGTGGGTACAAAAACATTTTGCCGCAGTGCCGAAATATCGGAGACTCTAAATTAAGGTTAGTGACCATGAAAGTTTAAAACTTTACAGCTAATGATATTTTATTTATAGTTCTTCCAACTCACGAAGGCGAGTGAGCTTTACTTGTGTGTGTGTGCGTGACTGCGTGTACATGCACATAACGATAGTGTAATGTCTGTTAAAACTTTTGAAAAATGAACAGTAGCGAGCCACCACACATGTAAAGCTCACTCGCCTTCGTAAATTGCAACAAGTACCTATAACTTACCTAATGGTAAGTAAAAATAACTAAAAAGAAAAACATAGGTCTTAAAATTATCAAAACTCTCATTCTGAATTACAGTATCGATCGATAATAACGATATTAGGAGTTAGTGAAAGTCGTTTCGTTTACTTAATAATCTACACTAATATTATAAAGAGGAAAACTTTGTTTGTTTGGTTGTAATGAATAGGCTCAAAAACTACTGGACCGTTTTTAAAAATTCTTTCACCATTCGAAAGCTACATTATCCACGAGTAAGTTACTCGGAGTAACATAGGCTAAATTTTATTTTGGAAAAAAATAGGGTTCCGTAAAACATGTAGGTAATGTAGTCCACGCGCGCGAAGCCGCGGGCGGAAAGCTAGTCATAGCTAAATTGTATTTTGTTACTGAATTTATAAAAAAACAGGATATTAACTAACTTTTTGTAAGATTCTCGATAGGTAGGTATCAAAGTCTGTCCCTAATAATACCTAATTTTGTGAAGGATGATATTTCAAACTGATAAAAAAACAGTTAAAAAAGCTTGCGTAAAGTAAGTAAACATTGAGAAACTTTATTATTATTCTGTGATAATACTTCCTTTTGATGTTTAATATTTTTTTAAAGAAAATGTAATTGGAAGGACCTTGGGTATTCCCTCTAAACGTAGCAAGCTATTAACCGCGGTCCTAAATAAATACACAAATCCTACAAAGAATACACTTTTTTGGGTCGAATTGCAATCTAAGATCAATTGGTTTGATAGGTCGGAGAGCATCTGCCGGGCATCCATTTCTTTTCTTTGAGGCTTTGCTTGGATTACTGGGAGGGGAAATTTTAGAACGCGAATATACAAGTTATGACCAGAGTAAATACAAATGAGTAAGTAGGTCACTGACAAAATTCGGCGCAACACCCCGCTAATCCAGGCTAAACGCAGTGTGTGCGTGCGCGCCGCATACGTATTGGCGAGCTCACATACAAACCGCGCTCGGTGCGTTTCTATGAAGATGACCTACTCATTTGTATTTACTCTGTTATGACGTAGAATGCTACGGTGAGAAAGTTTCACGCCCGTATTCACAGACATTACTATGAGGTCTCACAGTGATCGTGAACGCACAGGGTGACACACAAACCAATCACAGAGCTCTATTCAACGCTGTGCGTTCCATTTGCTGCTTTACTTAAGCAAGCATCGTTTGTGAATACGGGCGGCAATGTACAGTCACGGAATGAAAAGGTTCGTCAGTTTTCAAATTGATTCCTTCAACGAATCGCGAGCACATATTACCTTTTGAAACTATGTTACAGAATAATCTCGAGTTAGAGAAAATAATCTTTAACTGTTCGTCAATAAAGTTCAAAATTATTCAGATCAAAGTTGTATGACGATTTTGCTTGGAAAAAACTTCATCACTCAGAGAAAGGACACAGAAAGGACTTCAGAAATCTTATTTCAGTCTTTAAAACAAGTTCTACGAGTAATATTTGGGTTCAAAAATATTCACGTTTTGAAACCTCCACTGCGAGGATTTTAGTGCTACAAAAACGGACTCAGACGTTTTTCATTCGGAATATTACAACTTTAGGGGCTGGTCACACTACAAAAAGAACTAAATGTTCGCTTACACCGGACATTAAATTGTCAATTTAAATTTTTATTATTATAGAGCCATAAAGGATACTAAAGAATTAATACAACCCTTTTATATGCAAATTATACATAAGTAGGTACGTGATTTATCTCAACAGAATAGTGTATTTTTCAGAAAGTAGAGCATGAACTTTTTAAAAAGAGCGCAAATAATAAAGTTCCAATTAAAAATCGCAGTCCCGATATTTATTGTTTGATTGTCTAGCGCTTTGTAGGCTTAGAGCCCACCGTACATAGACTTTCATCCATCTTTTAAATTAAAATAAAATGAAATACGTGAACAGACCACATGAGGATTTTGACTATTGGTAAGGCTCTATAGAAAAGCCAAGGTCCTACCAATAGAGCAGTAAAATAATACTGTTGAATAAAAAAGGCGAGATTTCAATTTTGTACCATAAAACAGATAAAGAGAAGGGAAGACGAAACTGAAATCTTTACTAAGTACTAAATAAAAGTTTTGACTTTGGCTGATATGATTATATCGAGATATACAGGGTGTTTGGTAAATGGGTATATGAGCCGACACTAGCCCATGTTAACATGGGCATATAAATGGTATGGTGAAGTCAGATTTTTGATATCATCATTTAATTTTTTTTAATTTTCGTACAAAATAAATTTTATAAAATCCGATTCATTATGAAAATTAAAATAATTAAAATGAAGATATCAATTTTCTGACTTCACCATACCATTTATATGCCCATGTTAACATAGGCTAGTGTCGGCTCATATACCCATTTACCTAACACCCTGTATATGATATCAATTTTTACTGAATTTTAAACAATCTAGTTTAGAGAAATAAATGTCTTAAACCGTTGTGTGATGTGAATGGGTGATGTTGATGTATGGCTCTTGTACTACAATTTCTGCCCGGGTAATTTGTGGAAAAGCTCAGCGGTTTTTACTGAGATTGTTTCTGAAAATGCGCTTGTTGTGGATATTTTATTAATTTATGCATATTAATTTTTGTTTCTTCGCTGCTCCGGGGACAAATTAAATAAAAAAGGCATGAACTTTGATAAAATCGATTTACAGTCTTTATTTATGAACGAATAAATGTAATTATTAGATCGATTCTGAAACAGTGTACGTATAGTACATTGACAGTGCAGTGCAGTACGTTCCTTATGATAATTTAGTAATACAACTCTTAGACTAGGCGCAGACTATCGATTTTTAGTTGGCCGATAGTTGTGCCCGCTTTTTAAATTGTATGAAGAATCGGCTAAATCAAATCGGTATAATGTGCGCACTTCCATACATGCCCATACTGATCAACTGCCCGACTAAGCTATCGGCCGACGAAAAATCGATGGTCTGCGCATAGGCTTATGAATGAAAATGAAAGAAGTTTAACTCCACGATATAAAAGTTTGTAAAAAGAAACGCGCTGTACACTAGTTCTTCTTCTTCTTTTTGATGGCGTTGCAATTGTGTTCAGTACTTAATGTCATTAGTGTTCAAAACTATTGTAAATTTTCTTACAAAGGTAAAGTCCAAACAATTTGTAGTCCATTCGTCACTCCAAACAATGTTACATCTAATAGGATACGTATGCAGGCACGTATTTCAATTTACTGCAAGATTACATAATTTCGGGTTCCGTACCCTGTAATGTCAGGATAATTAATCAAGTTACCCTTCACATAGCCGCCATCTATGCAGTAGCCTCACAAAAAATGTGTGGATTAATGGATTAATAAATGTAACGTTTTATAGAAAATACTCGTATCAGAAAACTAAGACAACAGGGTCACTAATTAATACTCATACCAGGAAACTAAAAAAATCGGGATTATTAAATAGGAGATGATTTTGAAACGGAGAATTAATGTAAAAACTTTCGCATGTTGACAATAACTGTTGTATAGATGTAGTTAAATTTCAACTCTCTATGGGACGGGAAAGTTGAAATTGACGTTATTTTTGGTCCCTAAAACGAGGTGATAATGACCGTTTTCACCATTAATTCCGAATTTTTAAGTGACCCCCATGATATAATAGACATTTTGTTTTCACAGGAGTCACTTTAAAATTAGGGATTGATGGTGAAAATGGGAATTAGTCTCAATAATACTATGTATAATTCGTCTACTTGAGGATTCAGCGACTAAAAAAGTCATTTTTTTATCCACAACGAAGAAGCTCTTGGCCTGTATCTCACCTGATGGTAAGTGACGATCAGGCCGAAGGTGGAAACGAGCTTCACCCGAAATCCTCAACCACGGAGGAACTGGAAATCTTACCTCTAGCAGCCAGGGTTCAAACCACTTCCAACCATCGACACCATTGGGATATTGTCGCTTAGCCTATTTTTAAGCTCAGTTCGAAGCTTATTGTGTGCACATGACCTACTGTCCATATCTCCACTGTACGGTAACAAATACCGGTCGACCCAGATTCAGGGTTTTTTGCCAAGTTCATTTCCGTAATTTTTACAATGTAAGAAAACTTGGATAACGTTCCCGTTACGGTGATTCGTCAGTTTGTTGTTTGCGAGCCAGTTTTTATTAGGTTTCTTAATTGCTTTTTGCAATTTGCGAAAAGTAGGCTTTAACTAATAAAAATATTAGGTTAAGAAATTCTTAACTGTATTCAATACAGTTATTTTAATAGGCTGTTAGTTACACGCATGTTGCCATTGAATTTTAATTTCCTTAAAACTCATTTATTTTTGTAAGTAGGCTTTTAAAAGCACTTTTACACGTCCCAGTATTAACCATACCACTGCTTCGGGACAATAAATGGGCCAGTGCTGAGGAGAAGCAGCGCAAGAAACTCAGTCACTATTGTCAGCTATATTTTATTGTGTTAATTTTGTAAAAAGCTGATAATGCACATAACACTGAGCATTTTTAATCCAATATTGAGCAATAACAAGTTTTTATAATTTGATAAAGAATAGATTGCAAAGTTTACAAGTACGAATAAAACATGTAGAATTAATTGCTTTTTCATCCAGTGTCTTATCATAATTTGTGTTATTTGACATTACAGAAGAGTTATTATCAGTGAAAAAATTATGTTCCTTGGTTGTATCATCTTACTTTGGTTACTTGAGAAACCCCAACGGAAATTGTAATAAAGAAGGTGCAACCATCTTTACCTTACCTGGTCCGCGGATCCCAGTCGAACAACCCAATTATTTTTAATTAAGTAATCGGAAAGTCGATCAGAGCGGTATTGTCCGTTATTCATCAGAATTTTTTGTCACTTTCATCTTCATTTCAGTCTTATTTTAATTTACTGAGAGTAGAGTCACGTAGGATTGCTAGAATTTGAACCCCATCGTACGCGTTGGACCCTTGGCATTATACGAGTAAGTCTGGGTTCCATATTGAAAGTTCAACTATTGAGTTACAAAATGTACAACGAACACATTTATGTGTTCACCTCAAATATACTTTGTGCTTTTCTTTATTAAGAACTAAGGTTTAATTAGTTTAATTTAATTAGGTTTAATTGTACTGCTTCGATGAAATCCTCATAATAATGAAAAATGTTTATCATAACAATGGTTATCATATCCGATATGCGAAAAATATTTTTACGAAAGATTTTTTATTTTAACTCTTCCAGCAAAAACAGAGTGCTAATTTATATGCGCAAGTTTATTTTCGATTTTATTGCCTTCATTAGTAATCGGTTCGGCGGTTTTCAGTGAAATTCATTATTATTGTAAGCTACTCGTAATATGTAATGTTTTATTCACAAAATTTAGTAAGTTACTACATAAATAAAAAAACAAGTGCGTGTCGTGTCACGCGCAGTGTAGGGTTCCGTAGTTGTCTTTTGTTACCACAATATATTTCAGAAGCAAGCAATTACTTCATCTAAAGTCACTTTTAATATTTTCTTCTAAGGAATTTTTATTAGGTAATGACATTTTATAATACATGAGTAAAACGACTATTACTCATAGATTTTACTTAAAACTCATCCCCACTTTACATGTAAGGGAGCTACCCTAAAAATTTTTTTTTCTATTATTCTACCATTTTGTCGGCGTGATTAATAACATATGTACCTCTACAAAATAACAGCTCTCTAGTGCCAATAGTTTCCAAGCAAAACATCGGACGGACAGACAGACAGACATAACGAAACTATAAGGGCTCCTTGTCAGGACTACGGAACCCTAAAAAAATAGTAATTTTAATAAATAAATAGGGGAAGGAAAACGGGGCGGCCGTCATCGCGTCATCATGGAGAGACTGATTAGTTTGGTAGTACCAGGTAGTACCTACTCCCTAAAGCAAACTCGTAAAATTATCACTCTGTTTACTCATACATTTTTGGTATAAAAAAAAAAATTCTAGTTACACGCGAGAACAAAAAGTAAGGTATACCTAAAATAAAAACGGTAAGTATTAGATACTTGGTGGGTGTCTGCATTGCCGTGGTTCTTGATTATGAAATATTTGAGTTTTGCGAAATTAAACTTTCTTCTAAAGTGAGATATTTTCCCGCGGTTTAGGTTATCTTTGTAGTTTTTTGTTTTATTTACAAAAAGCAGGGCTTAAAAGAATAAAAGTTTTAGCATAACAGAGAAATTGTTGGGGAACAGTGAGGTTTAAAATATTAACGGTGTTTAGAGTGAAAATATACTTACGTTAACCTTTTGCTTGGTGGTTTAAAGTTTACTAACATA
This sequence comes from Ostrinia nubilalis, assembly GCF_963855985.1. Lineage (NCBI taxonomy): Eukaryota > Metazoa > Arthropoda > Insecta > Lepidoptera > Crambidae > Ostrinia > Ostrinia nubilalis. The sequence goes on along the minus strand of NC_087089.1, from coordinate 14,649,466 downwards.
TTTTGAACCTTAGAAGGATGGAGTAAGATTCAAAACTAATTAAAAACCTGTTAAAGTCGATCAAAGTGATCCAATATTGTAAAGTAGTTAATAGGTACCTTTTTCTTCATACAAGAATAGGTATACATAAGTCTATGACAAAAATATATCTACCTCATAATAAATATTGTATGTGGGAATCGAACCAACAGTCTTTACCGAGAGAAATATTAAGTACCTACTTATAAGTATTAGCTAAAGACAAGTACTAGGTACCTACCTTTACCCTCGAATGACCTTTAAAAAAACCGAACAAAGGGTATCTATTAAAGAGATTTTAAAAAATCCCAAGAGACAGTTTGAAAAGGGTTTTCTCTTTGAGGAAATGGTTCGTAATGAACGAAAATCTTTTTATTTGTTCGTCACAGCCCATCTTGCTTTGTTAATTAGGTGGTCAGTTAAAACGAACGACTTCTACGAAGTTATACTAAAGTAGATATACCTTTTTAAAGAGTTAGTAATTGGTAGTGCTCAAATTACTAATGACGGCCAATGGGGCAGCAAGGTTCTGGAGTGGAGGTCACGTACCAGAAAGCGCAGCGTATGACGTCCACCCATAAGGTGGACCGACGACCTCATAAAGGTATCGACGAAGCTTATGATGTCGTGCCCTGCGTGTCCAACTACACGCAGAAAGATTTAATGAAGGCTACTGACAGCCATTCTTTTTGACTTCGATAAAAGTTATAACGGCGCGCATCTTAGGCCTACTGGCCACTGTTGTGAATAACGACTAGGTACTTTATATTTTCGTTTCTCGTTGTGTTTTTTTGTGGAGTGTATTCACCACAAGAGTCCGGCGGTCGAAGGGGATTCATTTGGGTTTCCCCATTTGACAAATTCAACTTTATTTTTTATACAAATAACTCTTTGAAGGTGTTTTCCGTGAACTTGTTCCATGTTTTGAAATCCTTGCTCCATATTTTGAAGAAAATCTCGACGTTACATAAAATAAGGATCTTGCTGATGTTATTTAAACTCTTTGCCTCACCACCCGGTACAGTCATGAACAAAATTAAGTCGACACTTGTAATAAACTTTTCAAAATAATCTAAACTTCAACGTCGTAGACATAAGGGTGATATTGTTGAGGGTTCAGATTTCAGAGTGCAAAAGATTTGAAACGCAACTTTCTGCGAAGGTCGTAAATTGTCCACGCGACAACATACGGTGACGTAAGTTTTTCTGTTTGTGTTTGACTTTATTTTCAGCCAGTAAGTTATTGTACGTGGATGTTCAGAATAAAAATATTAACTTGTAGGTACTTTATCGGAAGAATTTATAAAGAATTCTAAAGCTCCATGTTTTCTAAAACAAACGTGTTTATTCGTAAATTAACTAGATATTTTGGAGAACTCATACAAATAATTAAAGAAAAGTTAAGTAGTTTCTTTGTGGATTGTAATTTTTTACCACTAATATGGATTATGGTGGGCCAATATAAATAAATAATTATTTAATGGTTAAAGCGGTCACCTGGAATACAAAATGTCGTGGGTACGCATAAAACCTTTTTTTGGTATTCAAGTATTAATAGACTAACGCCCGTATTCACAAACGATGCTTGCTTAAGTGAAGCAGGAAATCAAACGCACAGCGTAGAATAGAGCTCTGTGATTGGTTTGTATGTTACCCTGCGCGCCCACGCGCACTGTGAGACCTCATAGTAATGTTTGTGAATATTGGCGTAAAACCTGAGCGATAAGAACCGCAGAAAAAAGCCTTAAATTTACATTCCTTTAACCAAAACCGCGGAATTCCTATTACTTCCCGGAACTCCTTAAGTCTCCTCAAATATTCTCGGTACATAATTAGATATCCCAAGCATCTTAGCCCTAATAAAATAGTTAAAATTCGAAATAAGAGCGCTCAAAAAGTTATACGGAATTACTTTCAGCTTCTGAAATAGTAGCTTTTGGTGCTGGGTATAGATAAAGTCTATCGATATCGATATAGCTTGATTCTTAATTAAAAATAAAGATCTAAATATTTATTGTTGGATCGCTTGATGATTAAGAGTAGGCGCACACCGTTGATTTTTCGTCGGCCGATAGTTTAGTCGGGCAGTTGATCAGTATGGGCATGTATGGGAGTGCGCACACTACGCCGATTCGATTTGGCCGATTCTTCATACAAATTAAAATCGGGCACAACTATCGGCCAACTAAAAATCAACGGTGTGCGCCTACTCTAAAACGAACGATAAATAAATTTCCATTGTTATCTAATGAGCTTGCCGTAATAATCTATACCATACTTCTCAACACGGTCTCTTATTACATAGTCAAAAGTGTCAAAAGCCTGTAGTTACTTGCTTGTAGCTCGTATCTCGTAGTATTTTACTTGTTTTTCGTAGTACTGTTCGTAGCCCGTAGATCGTATTTCGTAGCGTTTCGTAGTCAATAGCTCGTAGCATGTAGCTCGTATCTCACAAACCTGTGATTTGATTTTTTAAAGCAGTAGCTTTAGAGCTGTTATTTTATAGTCATAAAATTGTATCTCGTAGTCGATAGTTAATAATAATATAGCATCTTCAAATTAGTTTATTTAAAACAAAAAATAATCCCAACTCGATATCGATAAAGTACTATTTTCTCCTCCCTACGTACAAACTTTTCCCTTTATCCTATCTCGGTTATGGACCCAATAAAAGTTTCTCAGAATTCGGCCCAGCTATATCAATTTGTGAAGCTTGGCAGGTCGTATTTGTCCCCGCTCGTTTTGTTTTATTTCGCTTACTGCGAGCATTTGCATATTGTTCAGGGTACACGCATTTTATTTGCAAATCACCATTGCAAATGCAAAAGAGTTTATAGGAGATTTGATTGCCTTTTTCTGTCAATGAATTGATGACTACGTCCTATGTACGTGATTAGTACAATACATACGTCATTTAAATTCTCGATTATTCATATTCCGATTATTTCAATTTCCATTTCGATTATTATTTCAATTTCAATTATTTCAATTTCCAACGCTTTTAATAAGGGCCCGTTTCCACGGCATTCCAGTTTTGCGAGATTCAGTAATGCAGCATCTAATGCAGTTTGAAATTCTAATTTCGAGTTCGAACGTTTCGGTTTTTGCAGGACACTGCAATAGGGATATTCGTGTAAGGCCCAGAACACACGGTGAAACGCAATTGCAATGAAACTGCAACTTCTAGTTACATTTGAGTTGCATCTAAGTCTCTGCCATAGCGTCCGTTGAGAGACCACACATGACGCGACCAGTTTGAAACCGGCTTGAACTGGTCAAACTGGTCGCGTCATGTGTGGTCTCTCAAAGGAATCTATGGCAGAAACTTAGATGCAACTCAAAAGTTGCAGTTTCGTTGCAGTTGCGTTTCACCGTGTGTTATGGGCCTAAATGTTAACATTAAAACTTATACTAAACGGGATCCTGCAAAAAACGGGATAATACGGGGAACGAGCACCAAAAAGGTTTTCTCCTTTTCAAGCATTGTCACCTTTCCAACAGCAATACCGTCTCGGCAAACAAGAAAACTCGTGTAGAATCGATTAGGTGCGCTTCTCATTCGACTCGCGTCGGCCCGACTCGATTCTCACGCATAATTCATTACACTCAGGTGTTGATCTCGCCCCGTAATATTCGCTGCGAAGGGTTATCATTACTGGATGCCACTCACGTTCGGAGGTAGGGCTGGTACAATGGAGTTTTTCTTGAGTAATGAATTTTTTTTTGCTTCTGAATCTTTCTAAAGCTCGGTCTGTGAGCACGTAGAATTTTGTCCAATGACCCCAAGCTACCCATCCTTATCGCTCGCGCGTAATTATATTGCAATTACATTATTACGCGTTTGGACAAAATTCTACGTGCTCGCAGACCAGACTATAATTTGAAATGGGAACAGACTAGTTTGACAGCACAATTTGCATAGAAGCGGCCTATAAGTCTGAAGCTGATGGATAACGAGCCGAGGACGAATGTCCAATCTTAAGGAAAAAAATTTGCCGATCCGTTTCAATGGTCCCAAGGGACACTGTCGGGTTTTAGTGGGTAGACCCCATCTTTCTGCCGGGGACATTTCCACATAATCCACTGGCCGTCCATAGGGACGACGATGGCGACTAAAGGTTATGCGCAAAGCATTTCCCGAAAGAAAAAAAAAAGGCTGATGAATGACCAAGCATAGTCCATCATTCAATTTATTGCATACTCTGCTGTTTCAATGACGTGGCCCTATATAAAACTTTTTCTTTATTTTTCCTAAATAAGCCTAGATATTCTTATGTTTAAATTGTGTTAATGCGACATTATTTTAAACGCAGTTAACTCAACTAATAGTCGAATTTGGTAACAAATGGCTAATTAATGTCAACCAAGTCTTAACTTGACTAACTAATAGAGAATACAATCCCGAGCATGTTTTTCAATCCCGGGATTACGGGATTTTTGATGGGTAATCCCGGGATCCCGGGACTATCCCGGGATCAGCCTTGTGGGAATTGGGTTCGATAATTGCAAACGTTGTGATAGGGATAAAGACATGCGATTTTTTGGTTTTACGAAGGTAATACGATAGAGAATAATATAAAGTAATAAAAACTACCTGTTATAAGGGCATTTTATGGAGAAATTTATCAAATCAAAAAAACTGAAAAATCAAAAAAGTATCATTTTTTTATTATTTGTTTGGCATTTTCTGAGTATTTTATGTATTTTTTTAGTATCACCTGTTATTTAGCATTATTACTGTTTTTATTATATTAGGATACTAGCTGTGCCCGCGACTTTGTACGCGTGAAAACCCGTTTTCGCAATATTTTTCATTATTGCTCTACTCCTATTGATCGTAGCATGATGTTGTATAGCCTATAGCCTTCTTCGATAAATGGGCTATCTAACACTGGAATAATTTTTCAAATCGGACCAGTAGTTCCGGAGATTAGCGCGTTCAAGTAAACAAACAAACAAATCAACAAACTCTACAGCTTTATAATATTAGTATAGATACCTCTTAGTTTAAAAATTATTATGTCTTCTTTACAATAAGTAATTGGAAAAAAAAATCTATAACAAAATAAAAAAAAAACTCAGAAATTTTTTGACCTCTTTTTTGTCGATAAAAATAGGTTGTTTCACCTAATTTTATATGTGCACTTTATCGTCAACTCACACTGTATAATTTTATGCTAAGGTATAATCCAGGCAAAGTCATAGTCAAGGCGCAACGGATCGTAGAATGCAAAATAGACCTGTTTATATCAATCCCGAAAATACCGGGATTAGCCAAGTACAGTCCCGGGATTTTCGGGATCAGAAAATGGTCGGGATCCCGGGATCCCGGGAATCGGGATCCCGGGATTGTATTCTCTACTAACTAACCATCATTTTGAAAAACTTGCTGATATTTTACTAGATATTTTACAAAATTTTACGCGAAGGCGCTGGATGCAGGCCGCCACCAACCGGCCATTGTGGAAATCATTGAGGGAGGCCTATGTTCAGCAGTGGACGTCCTATGGCTGCAATGATGATGATTACCAACTTTGACTATTTGTGCTTGCTAATGTCAATAAATAGGCTTTTAGTAGAACAATGTAGCATTCGCGAGAGTGCCAGCACTGTTCTGCCATCCCTACGCACTCTCAAATGTGTTAAGAAGTGTAAGCACAAAGATAATGTAGCTGACGTCCTGTCATCCGACAGTCATTGGTTCTACTAACTGGATCACCGGTGTTGTAACCCACAAATAATCAACTTACTTGTGTTGGTTCGGCGGTTTTGTAACGAAAAAATGTTCTCACGTCTACATACGTCTCATCATAAGTCGTGAGAAATATTTTACGTGGATGGAATGAGTTTGTTTAGTAAGAAAAATATATCTTTGTTTTCTTTGTATTTATCTGACATCGGGCAACAATCACATCTATTGTTATAGGTAGTTTCATTCACGAAGACGCACCCCACCAATTTTTGGTCGAGGGAAGCGCGGGTGTGGGGAATTTGATCCGAGCAATCCGAGCGTCATTATTGTAGTGTGCGTGTGCACTCATGGATAATTTAGCGTGTACCGATACCACTCAAACATTAGCAGAAGAATGGTGGGGCGCGTCTTCGTGGATGACACGATATACAGGGTGTTAGGTAAATGGGTATATGAGCCGACACTAGCCCATGTTAACATGGTCATATAAATGGTATGGTGAAGTCAGAAAATTGATATTTCTATTTTAATTATTTTAATTTTCATACAAATCGGATTTTATAAAATTTATTTTGTATGAAAATTAAAAAAAATAAAATGATGATATCAAATTTCTGACTTCACCATACCATTTATATGACCATGTTAACATGGGCTAGTGTCGGCTCATATACCCATTTACCTAACACCCTGTATAGGTGAATGTGCAGTCTGGGGTGGTCCAATTCACCATCAACGATTTAGTTATTAATCAAATCTGTGCGAGTAAGTGAGTCTATCACCAATCAAGTATCTCTCGTTAAGTAAATCAGCTTGGAAATTAATTAGCTTAGTAAACTCGATTTAATCACTGAGCCATCTTTATTTAAAGAAGGGATTTTGTTACAATTTTACTAATTTCAGTTTTTGTTATTTCATCTACATTTATGCTCTAAAAATAAATAACAAAATCTCACTGTTGCGCCTTTCTTTCACGCGTCCATAAACAAAACTAATGTGTTTACTATTTATGTGCTTCTTCTTTCATTTCCATTAATTACCGTTAAGGATAATTAACTAGAATAAGTTACATTTGGGGAATCACTGGGAACGTGATTCTCATATAGATTGTAGATCTTACGCCCGTATTCACAAACATTACTATGAGGCCTCACAGTGCGCGTCGACGCACAGGGTGACACACGAACCAATCAGAGAACTCTATTCAACGCTGTGCGTTCGATTTGCTGCTTCACTTAAGCAAGCATCGTTTTTGAATACGGGCGTTAGTATTACGCCAAGGCTCAAAAATGTTTATACCTTTTTTTGACAAAAGATAAAGGCCGAAATAAATATAATAAACTATGTATGAACTCATAATTTCCTAAGTTATAAGAATGAATACTCTTAATATTTATTAAAGTTATTTGAGTTAGAACAAAACTTCATCATCATCATCATCATCATTTCAGCCACATGACGTCCACTGCTGAACATAGGCCTCCCTCAATGACTTTCACATCGCACGGTTGGTAGCGGCCTGCATCCAGCGCCTTCCTGCTACCTTTATCAGGTCGTCGGTCCACCTAAACAAAACTTGGTTCCTGTTTATTAAGTGCTAGACGTATATTCAAGTTTAATCGAAAGATGGTCTAAATATAGAAATTCATTCGGTCTGAGGCTACGTTTTAGTTTGAGTTGCCACACCTAACTTTGTCGGTAACTATAACATTAACAGATGTTTTTTGTATGGTTTCTAACAGATTTTTGACGTTTGTCAAAGTTAAAGTAAGATGGTGCAACCCAGCCTTAGTTTAGTTAATACCAGCTGCTTTATTTTGATTAGCTTCAAACTTGCAACTGTACAGCGTAATCCCTCCACCAATCTCGCAGATCCTAATCAAGTGTGTACCAAATGCCAGATCTTAAGGCACAAGTTAGAGGCATTACAGACTTGTGACTTTAAGCTAGCTGTTGGAATGTTTGGAAGTTCGATACAGAAAATGTAGTCACAGGCAATATTTGAAGTAGTAGAGTCGCTTACTACGGGACTATTTCCACCTCTCGTTTTTACCGCTGCAATTCCTGTGTAGCCAGGATCTACAGCTTGACCGCCAATAAAAACCAAACCAGTGAAGGTCAAGTCTGTCCTGAGGAAAACTTAAACTGTCATTGAACTCGCAACAAAATTAATGAAGAGTTTATGAGTTCGAAGTTAAGGTTCGCTTACCAGTAGAAAAACAACCGTAAGATATTTAGCAAGGTGTCCATGGGAAAATGAAAGCTATTTTACAGGCAATAGCATCATTTATTGAGATTCAGGCTATCTAATAGTTGAACCTGGTAGGTAAGCATGTACGTGGGACACTATTTAAGTTGTGAGCCTAACTATGAAAACAAAGTAGTTTATTATTAAAATGGTATTGATTGCGTTTATTGGTATTGTCTTTCATGATTTATGTACTTTTTAATGTGTCCGAAACACTTTTCATAGCATTTTTTCCACTCAGCTTGAGGCACCTCCAAAGCATGGTTTTTGACCGCACCGACAGTTGCTTCTGGCTACATAAATCGCTGTTCACGCATTTAATTTTAATATATGGGTACCAAAAGAAGTGCCTAGATTCCAATCAAGAATTTTGTAGCGTTGGACTTGTTTATTTCATATTTTGAGTGTTCAAATAGTCAGTTGTTTGACGAGACGTGTAAAAGCTCACATTTTCGTCACGAATGGCGATTCGACTATGCTGGTCAGTTTCCCTTATTAAACTGAAGACTTTTGGAAAAAAAAGTGGCTGTTTACTATTAAAAATTAACCATTCTAAATTTCTCTAGTAACGTTTCTGTCATATAATCGGATATTTCGGAAAAATAGGCGACGGTAAGTTTCAAAGTGTTCCGAGCGCATGGGACTTTTGTTGGAAATGGTTCATCTTAAAACACCTCCATAGTCGATAGCTGTTTATTTTCAGGATCATTATGCATAGATCCTTAATTCGTCAACTGTCACAATTTTAAAAACGGCTTTTAAAGCTTTTTAAACGTATTTATCAAACATTTTCAAGGACTAAACGACTCAAGCGTCCTATTGAGCGTTTGAACATTTTTGGGACATCCAGCGAGAAAAAAACGTATTAACCATAATATGGTCATACAATATTTTATTACTGCTAGTGGAATTAATGCCTAGGATTATCTCAATCCTACGATATATCACATGACGAGGTTTCTCTTCCATTTTTCTGACAACATCAATGTTTTCCGCCACTATTAGTCATTTTGGACGACTTTCGCAAAGTTCACTGGTGAGCCAATGACATACAATATTATACTTCTTAAACTAGCGTTTTACAATGGTAAAGGACAGATCTTTATTACCAAAAGAGAAATTTAGCTGACCGCTTCAGTTTTGTATTGATTAACCACGTCGAAAGTCATAATAAATCTTCGCGCGAAAATTTCCGCAAGTCAATTCCATGTTTTTGTAGTAAAGATAATTTTCAATTCAATGTTAATAATACAAAACGTGCTCAAATGATAAAAAGTTTTGAATAAGGTTGTAGTCAAAAATGTCAAACTTTTCATTAAAAGTATCAGATGTCGTCTAACAACACGTTATGTTGTCGAGGCTCACAACTTAAATAGTGCCCTAGGTATTTCCAAGAAGTATACATATAAAGCCCGGAAAAAATCAAATGTTAGCGCGTGCTAAAAGAGCACAGCGCCATCTCTTATCCCAAATAGAAAATAGGTTCCACTTACGTTTGTTCTTGGTGGACTTGCCTTTACACTCAAACTTAAAAACTAAGTTACAGTAGTGTGACGTAGCATCACAAGAAGTGCACATCGTTGCAATGCATCTCACGTAACGAAACAACAACGTTGTATGTAGGTACCTTGTTTAGAGTGAGATTAGGCTGTGCACACTCCGCTGCATTGAGTTGCCGCTACCTGGCGCAGTGCTTATTTTAGGCTTGTCTATCTAGTTAAAACCAAATACGTATGTGTATAGTGTACCTATATTAATATACAATAACATGGATAATATGAATGGTTTAGAAGTCCACAACTATGCTGTCAGTCTTACACAGTCATGAAACAAAAGGCTCTCTATATAGGGTTAAGTTCACCAGTACTTATCCTTAAATTTCTTTAGAATTCTCTTTACTACAACTGTTCAGTAAATGATCCACAATATCGATATCGCAACGTGTCCTGCCCTTGTAAACATTAATGAAGTCACGAAGCGGCCTCCCCACAAGCTACCATGTAACGATCCACTATTAATATAGCCGCAATATCCACTAATATAGTCGCAATATCCATGAATATAGCCACAATATTCGATGCGAAAAGTAGCATGTTTGCTTCGACCCTTAAGGTCATAGCAGACTTATCAACTCGGAAAGGGATCAACACCGTATCACCTTTCGCGAGCTGTCATCGCCTTTCGCGCGCTGTCAACCGCGAGGCGAGGCGTTTACGTTACGGTGCGAATAAGTGTGCGTTGCCGTATGGAGTTTCATACAAAGAATACTGACCGCCTCGAGTTGATACGCTTACGATCCCTTTAGGTTCAGTTAAACCAACGCGATCACACGCGATCAGCCGGCGTGCAGCGATGGTGATCAGACTTAGACAGCCATCACTGCACGCCGGCTGATCGCGTGTGATCGCGTTGGTTTGGCTGAACCTTTTCCGGATTGATAAGTGTGCTTCGTCCCTTAGTTATCAGCGAAATAACCCGATGGAGATGTCGCAACTTGGAAGATTATCATTGGGGGCACACGCGCTGAACTTAGCTGGAATAACAAAACTGGGGGACGGGAAATATTAAGCCTCTTTGTGGATAAGGCCGTGGTCGGACCAGAGCGATAAACGGTTACCGGTAAACGGAAAGTACCGGATAGTGGTACCTACAGGTGGGTCACTTTAACGGACGACTAAGCTCAAAACCTTTTATATTATGTTTATTTGAATTTGATTACATTGTCATTGCGTTTTTGACTTTCAATTTATACCGGAGTGATGTGAGCCTATTATAATTATATTAGTAAGTAAGTAAACATTTATTTGCTGCGAACGGTTGCATACATTTTTAACGAAATTACATTATTAAATATTTAGAATGCACATTCAATATAACAGTAAAAAATTAGAATCAGAAGTAATGCGAGCAGAGTTGCGGCAGCAAAAGGTCTCCGTCTCAGCATGTGTCTCAAGCTTATGCCTGGACGCTGATTTTCAGACGGCGGCCGACGAAAGTAGAGCACGGCGGTAATTGCCGCAGCAATTCGCAAGTGAACAAGTTAAAAATAATAAAAAACAAAAAGAAAAAGTGATAAAAATATTAATGAATTTAATGTCAATAAGCATCTTGGTATTGGTAAGATGAATCAATCGAATTGAAGGGAAAAATTATAGGCAGTGATCCCGCTCTGCTACGACCACGACCTTACAAAGATAAGGGATGACTCCGACCAAATTATCGGCCTATAGTTTTATTTTCTACAACATTTCGTTCCCGTACGCTCTCCGTAAGCAGCGCAGAATGGACTCGTTTTGTTTCATTCTCCTTATTTTTGTTTCGAGTGCTCAATTTTTGCTTTTCATTACCCGCTTTGGGTCTTTATGGGGCACGAATGGGGGCCATTTTGGGAACGCTTACATAATTTCATCGAAGCCCTCAATGTCACGGTTATGATGATTACTGCGTGAAGTTATATCGTGGGTCTTTCCAATTATTACTTTTGCTGTCCAATGGATATTAGAGGCTTGAATTTTCTCGCTTGTAGATGAAGAATTTCTAAATTCGATATCCAGTTGGGTAGGTATGACAAAAGAGTAAAGTTATTTTGGATAAAACAACACAAATAGAGCAACTTCTTCATTTAAGAACACTTCGTAGACAGCAAAGACTAATAAAATACCGAGTGACCCAGTAAACGTTGTTTTGTATCCAGGGGTATAAAAATAGTTTACGGCCTATTGTCAGACCTACTGACATCATAAGAATCGGCCAAGCCGTTTCGGAGGAGTTTTGTTACAAACACTGTGACACGAGAATTTTATAATTAGATATTTTTTAGAATGTAAATATCGAACCTTTTATCAAAATTATTGATTGTAGATTATCTTCAAACTGCAAGATGTGTATTAAACGATTTCCCAATAGATTTCAGCTTATTGGAATCCGCTTAACACCATAATGGATTCGGAGTCTCGAGTCGCAGGAGTTTGTATTTATAGCGAGATAAGGCTTAATTACAGGCTGAATTTGAAACCACGGTCTAGACATCTGTATCCACAGGCCAGATGTTCAAATACGTATTCCATTATGCAAATAACATGAAACTATAAATGGTTAACGCGCGGCCAAGCGCACAATTAAAAAACGGCTGGAATTTAGCCCAGCCGTTTTTTAATTGACACTAGATTTCGTCTAATGAAGATTACTATAAAGGGATAAATATCCTTTTTTCTTTTATTCTTACGAAATTCTTGCTTTGTCTAGAAAATTCTTTCCTAGTGATAGGATAATATATTTTATGTGTCATTTCAACTTGTTTTTTCTGTGTGGCATGTTAATAAAAAGTTCATTAAATGGCTAATAGAAATTTATTAATCTGGAAACAAATAAGACGCGGAATATATAGCGAAAAGTGTTCTTTGAAGGGTGATAGATTTAATGAAACGCAAGTAACAGCTTCAAAGGGGAAGCCTTTCAACTATTCTGCAATAGGTACACGAGTATTACGATATGATTGGCCTTACCAGGGGTCTACTCTGCAGACGAAAATTAAAATACTAGCTGTGCCCGCGACTTCATACGCGTGAAAAGAGTTTGAATAATATTTCCAGTTTTTGAAACATTTTTTTTACTGCTTCGCCCCTAGGGTAGCTTCCTCGATAAATGGGCTATCCAACACAGAAATCATTTTTCAAATCAGATCAGTTAGGTAGTTCCTGAGACTAGTGCGTTCAACCAAACAAATTCTTTAGATTTATAATATTTGTATTAGATACTCTTGTTTTACCTATTTTCTCTGTTATTCTAAAAGTTTTCGAGTGTTGCCAGTTACTGGAGATTTAGCAACACATTTAAGTACATACCTTCGCACTTCGTTCGTTTCAGCCGAAAGACGTCTACTGCTGGACAAAGACCTCCCCCAAGGATTTCCACAAAGACCGGCCCTGCGCCGCTCGCATCCAGGCAAACCTTCGCACTTTAAACATAATATTATTTTGAATGTAACCGTTTTACCCCCTTAGGGGTGAAGTTTCGTAAAATCCTTTCTTAGCGGATGCCTACGTCGCATACGTCATAACCTACCTGCATGCCAAATTTCAGCCCGATCCGTCCAGTGGTTTGGGCTGTGCGTTGATAGATCACTATGTCAGTCAGTCAGTCAGTTAGTCACCTTTGAGTTATACATATTTAGATTTGTTCACTATTAAGTGTAGGTAGGGTACATAAGGTCTAATAACTAAATACAGTGCATAAAACTTAGTAACCTAGTTGAGGTACCTAATGCAATTTTTTTTTGCCGCCACTAAATAAAGTTATACAGAAAGAAAGAAAGAAAGATACATTACATACAGGCAATTACATAGACATGACAGTGGCACATAATAATAAAAGAAGAAAAAATAAAAACAAGAGTAAACTGAGCAGTGCCACATTCACCAACAAGATGCCCACTGCAACGGGACCCCACTCAGCATATGCCGTGACCCACGGTGACGAAGGCCACACATTATTCAGTTAAATGCAAAAGTTATTCAAAGTTAAAATAGAGAAACATGGATTCAATGCGACATATAAAACAAACTCATAGATCTGTGTTTCTCTATTTCACTTGAATTTAAAAATTTTTATTGTTCAAAGTTGTAAAGAAGAATTTTGCAGTACGCCAAAAGATTAACAAAACGAATCCTAGTCATTGATTACCAAACAAATCTACCATTTAAGCCAGCTTTTTCTTTCCACCGACAAAAGGGGGAACTAGTCGCTAATCCAGTTTGCTCTCAATCGAACTCAACAAACGAAGTACAAATAGAATTTTAACTTCACTATTCGTTCCTTTATGTTCGAATTTATTCATTGAATCCGTTGTGTAGTCCTTTATCTGTTGCTAGAAAACTCCTTTAAAGGTACTTGAAGTTATTTATTTTGCATTGTATAACCAGAGTAACTACAAATGAGTAGGTCATCTTCATAGAAACGCACCGAGCGCGGTTTGTATGTGAGCGCGCCAATATACGTATGCGGCGCGCTCGCACTCACTGACAAAATTCGGCGCACCTCACCGCTAATCACCGCTAAATTTTGTCAGTGTGTGCGTGCGCGCCGCATACGTGTTGGCGCACTCACATACAAACCGCGCCCGTGCGTTCCTATGAAGATGACCTACTCATTTGTATTTACTCTGGTATAACGTTTATTCGCACAAGAGCAAATCCCACTTTTAGAAATATGTAGTCGAAAATATCGTGAAAGCGTTTACTAATTTTTTGTTACTGAGAATAACAGCCTGTTTCATCCGAAGCTATCGATATTTTCAACTGAATGTTCAGCAGTGGACGTTCTGTGGCTGAAATGATGATGATGATGATATTATTTTCTATTGTTTGTGTTATTATCGGCGGTTTACTGGCTTCCAAAATGTCCTTTATGTATTTTTTTAACACATTTATAATACCTATAGGTGGTCCGATGATCTGGTAAAGGTCGCGGGAGGTGCCTGGATGCGGGCGGCGCAGGACCGGTCGTCGTAGAATTCCACGGGGGAGGCCTTTGTCCAGAAGTGGACGTCATTCGGCTGAAGCGAGCGATAATACCTAGCATATATCCTAGCTAAGATATCATAAATTGTTTATTGTTAAACACCATTTGTTGTTCTATAGTCTCTCACAACAAACCTTGCTAGCATTCTCTCATCTGTTGTGTCAGGTGGCTAAATCACTTCATACGTCTGTTTCGTATTATAATTAATACATAATGTTGTGTGAATTCCGAGCATACAAGCGTGGAACCGACGTCACCAGCCCACACACCGCAGCACGCGTGGGTGGGGAATTGAAGCCGCGTGTAGGGTTACCACGTCCAAAAAAGCCGCATTCGGTGCTTAATTTTGCTTAAAAATAAGCCTATATGCCGGACATAACTTTTTTAAGCATGTCACAAGTAATAAATTAATAAATAATATCTTTGGACAATTTCACACATCGCTATCTAGCCCCAAAGTAAGCAATTAATATGCTTGTGTTACGGGTGCTAGCTTAACGGATATATTAATAATAATATTTATACATAGTAACACCCAGACCCGTCACATAAATTAAATTCATCACTTAAATTTCTGCCCGGCTGGGAATTGAACCCGGGACCTCTCGGCATAGTAGTCCGTTCTGAACCACTACACCCAACGGCCGACATAATATTAGTATCATAACACATGACTATCAACTATCATCGTCGTATCGGTAGCCCAAGATCCCATACCCACATGGGTATGCACACATGTGCTTGATATTATTCTGTGGGTCCACTTTGGACTGGCTCGGCAGCCACATAAATAGCCTATCAAAAGCGGGACAGGCCCGGACAAGTCCGTAAAAAGTTAAACATGTCCATGTGACACGCGAATATTTGGCCGGACAATTCCGTAAAAAGCCAAACATGTCCGGCTAAATCCGGACACCTGGCAACCCTAGCCGTGTGCCACGAAGCCGCAATAGTATGGTTTAGTGTTAAGCACTTACAATACGGATTGTTTATACCTATTAAACAAATGAGCGCAAATATAATGAAAATTAAACAAATTATTAAAGTGTTGAAATTGCTTCTCCAAAACAAATGACTGATGTGGTTAAACGAAAAAATACTGGTCATTGCACCTGGTGGTGGCGATAGCGACTAAGACTAAGTAACTGCCTAAATGTAGGTTTTAGTGAATTACTGAAGAACTGAACTAAATTAAAAAAATAAATATCTATAAGCTATCCAGAAAAAAATTATCGCGCGCGTCCCTGTTAAAAAACGGCATGTATTTAAATGATCTTTTTAAATTAGCTAAAACGGCAAATAAAAAAATCTAAATGGTCATCTATTTTAATGATTGATCCTCTTTCTTTGAGACATAAAATAAATGAAATCGATCGATATTTTAACCTCTTTTGAACTACGCAAAAAAATTTTGAGATGTAAAAATTATATCTGATAGTTACTTGTTGGTCCTCAAAAATAAGAGAAATGAGCACCAAATATTCAATATTGTGATACTTTTTTAAATAATTTGATTTGTATAAATTATTTTTTGTCTATATCAAATAATCTTCAAAATAATTATGTTATGGTACTTATTTTTATTAAATTGTCGTCAAAGGATGGAAACTATTTATAGGCACTTGATGTTAAAAGATTTATTTTTTATTAAAAAAGCATACATAACACGTTCACACTGCGTTATCGGGTCGAATTGACCTTATAGACTAAGAGCTAGTGAACGCCAGACCTACGTTATTTTATAAAGGCTGAAAGTTTGTCAGCGCATGCTCCCAACATAGCTAAGAACCATGGCCAAACATGAAGTTTGGGTCATGGTGGCTTTGGCAGACAGACGGTACTAAAGGTGTGTAAAATACCAACTTAATTACGTCAAAGTATAAAGGCTGATTTTTTGATATTTCCTTCAAAATGTTATTAGAAATGACGTCATTCATTGAGAGACACCTACCATGGTGGCAGACCTTAGTCAGACACCTTAAAGTTCATGAAAATGTAGTGCTACTTACGTCATACTATAAAAGCTGATATTTACATAAAATATTTGAACTATCATTTGATGAAGTTTCCTCATCAGCCAGACACTTCTGATGGTTCCTTCGCCTTGCCAGACAGCTTTTAGGGTGGCTGAAAGTGCGAACGCGAGGCACTATAAATATTGTTTTTTGTACTTTTTCTTAAGTTACTCAAGTATTTGAGTCTGTAAATCATCATCTCATGTTGATGAGCTGATGATGGAAGGTAAGTACAACTCCTTAAGGCTTAGGTAATCCCTAATTTTAAAGTGATTACCTCTGAAAGTTGCCTAGAGTAAAGTTCTTAGCAACATTAGCATTACCTATGTTAATGCTAATGTTGCTAAGAACTTTACTCTAGGCGATTAGCAACTATTTTGAAGAGAAAATTTGTGGCACAACATTTTCCGTGTATAATATAAATTCTAGTGAGGATTTGGGGGTCCTAATTCAATATAGAATTGTTATAAAATTATTTGATACTATAAATTTGATTATACTATGCACAGCTGAGATAGATATATCGTGATGGTTTCGCTGGAAGGATACTTTGCAGCGCAACCACTTTCAATAACAAAATACGGCGAAACCTGAGACACAGTTTTTTTTTAAATTAAGACTAGAATTTTATAAACATTTCAAAGATTTATTTTAGAAACTTACACTAGTTAAATCAAAAGTAGTTCCGCCGGGGAGCATGACGTGAATTATCCTACAACTCCTAAGCGTTAAGGAGTTGTACCTTCCATCAACATGTGATGATGACTAGCTGATGCAAACACCCTAATAATTTTAGAAACTATACTTATATATACTGGTTAAAGAATTGTCCTCCAACTCCTAAGCCTTAAGGAGTTGTACTTACCTTCCATCATCAGCTCATCAACATGAGATGATGATTTACAGACTCAAATACTTGAGTAACTTAAGAAAAAGTACAAAAAACAATATTTATAGTGCCTCGCGTTCGCACTTCCAGCCACCCTAAAAGCTGTCTGGCAAGGCGAAGGAACCATCAGAAATGTCTGGCTGATGAGGAAACTTCATCAAATGATAGTTCAAATATTTTATGTAAATATCAGCTTTTATAGTATGACGTAAGTAGCACTACATTTTCATGAACTTTAAGGTGTCTGGCTAAGGTCTGCCACCATGGTAGGTGTCTGTCAATGAATGACGTCATTTCTAATAACATTTTGAAGGAAATATCAAAAAATCAGCCTTTATACTTTGACGTAATTAAGTTGGTATTTTACACACCTTTAGTACCGTCTGTCTGCCAAAGCCACCATGACCCAAACTTCATGTTTGGCCATGGTTCTTAGCTATGTTGGGAGCATGCGCTGACAAACTTTCAGCCTTTATAAAATAACGTAGCTCTGGCGTTCACTAGCTCTTAGTCTATTAGGTGCTGCATGCGTTGATGCGGGATGGATATATTCGGTCTTTTCAGTAGTACGAAAGATAAATATTGTTTTGCAATTGTTTCGTCAAACACAGTAAATAGGTATTTGGAAAAAAACCTTAAATCAGGTCCTTACGACCCGATGTTGCACTAAAAGTAAAAAAATATCGTTTAATGTTTTTATCGGGTCTAATCGACCCGTTGAGAGATGACTCTATGGTCACTGATCACGGCCGTGATCAGTATACTAAGTGAAAATCAACCTTGCGATTTGAAAAAAAAAAAAAAAAATAAAGAGGTAAAAATTATGATGTCAGGTTCAGGGATGCCAGAAGTAAGAAATTATTTTACATAGCGCCTCTAGTCCCAAACTAAGCAAAGCTTGTAATTTAAACAAACATGGCAATGTACCATTCTCCTTGCTTATTGGCCGCTAAGCCCTTGGCCAACTCAGTAAACGACCAATGACGGACGATTGTCACTCAACCACAAAGTATCGAGTAAATTAAAAGATATTTTTTAATTAAAAATATTAACCAATAATATTTTTACTTAGATCAAATATATTTTAAAGTTAAGTTATACTTAGATCGAAATGTATTTATTAGGTGATCAATATAAAAGGCAAACTTGATATAAAAATCATCAAATTAACAAAATTAAAGATCAATAACTAAAAAAGAGGATCAAATATTATTTTTGTTTACTAAATATTAAAAGAGTATGTTAAACATAAATATTATGTTACATTTAATGAAGATCATTCATAATTTATCCGTAGATCAACTAATATAGACCCAATAATTAATATAAAGATAAAATATAATAAAACACATCATTTATTTTTAAAAGTGCACATATACAGTGTGTCCGGGCATGTAGTGATCAAACTTTAAGGGCGAAATCTAGGGACAATCTTATCGATAAAAATACTTCAAATTTGGGGCTTGACCCATTTATCGCAAAATTACAAGGATTTAAGTTTTTAATTTTTAGTTTTCACCTCTTCCTTCAAAAACAAGTGAAAGCGTGGGTAGCTTAACATTAATAAGCAAATATTTTATATCATGCGATAGCCAATAAAATTATCTTTTAGTAGAAGTAGAAAACAGACACAAGTTTCATGCATTTTATGGGAGTAAGAATGGATTTAATTAGAAAAATACATTACTTTTTTCACTTCTTTTTCAGTTATTTTCCAACACAAGAAAAACCAGGTCGTCAAGGTATGTTTTTTTTGCATTGTATTATTAGTATTTGAGCTATTCTACAAAACGAATGTAAATTTATTAGTCTACGTTTATTAGTTTCGACGCAATTGTTGAACAAAGATACCCCTTCCCAGCCGGTTCCATAGCGCTGCTAACATGCGAAAATGCACTGCCTGAAAGAATCACACAACCTATTCCGACGCGCTATGGAACCGGCTGGGAAGGGGTATCTTTGTTCAACAATTACGTCGAAACTAATAGACGTAGACTAATAAATTTACATTCGTTTTGTAGAATAGCTCAAATACTAATAATACAATGCAAAAAAAACATACTTTAACGACCTGGTTTTTCTTGTGTTGGAAAATAACTAAAAAAGAAGTGAAAAAAGTCATGTATTTTTCTAATTAAATCCAGTCTTACTCCCATAAAATGCATGAAACTTGTGTCTGTTTTCTACTTCTACTAAAAGATAATTTTATTGGCTATCGCATGATATAAAATATTTGCTTATTAATGTTAAGCTACCCACGCTTTCACTTGTTTTTGGAGGAAGAGGTGAAAACTAAAAATTAAAAACTTAAATCTTTGTAATTTTGCGATAAATGGGTCAAGCCCCAAATTTGAAGTATTTTTATCGATAAAATTGTCCCTAGATTTCGCCCTTAAAGTTTGATCACTACATGCCCGGACACACTGTATAAAAGATCAATTAGTTTTTAGAGGATCAAATAATATTATCCCTTAAAAAACTAGGATAAAAACTATCCTATCCTGAGACTATCTCTCTACATGCCAAATTTCAGCCCGATCCATTCAGTGGCTTGGGCTGTGCGTTAATAGATCACTATGTCAGTCAGTCAGTCAGTGACTCAATCAGTCAGTGAGTTATCAGCCAGTCTGTCAGTTAGTCAGTCACCTTTGAGTACTGAAAAATTCTCTACTTCGCTACGGCATTCTACGAATGTTTTTTCGAAAAGTCGTGAATGCTGAGCTAAACTCTATCACTCGATTCGTGCTCGTATGTAACAATTCGAACACTGCCCAATCAATACGCATTAAATTAATGACAAACCGTTCAAAGTTCCACTACGACACGCGCGTTAATGAATGGGCGGCATCCATTATTAAAATGGAGAGTTCGGCTCCCACTGACAATGTTCATGCAAACCTGTTTAAATAAACCTAATTTGTACACCGCTCATAATAACTGACACACTGCTTGGAAGAATGTTGAGCGTTTTATGTGAGAACGGTTGGACCAATCCCACAGTTCCTTCCCACTTTAGGCGAATGACGGAGCACCGGGGTCTTTTTAGTGGGTATGTCTTGTCGTTCTGACTTGGTGAGCTCCACATTACCTGCCCTGTCCCCGCAGGGTAAAAAAAAAGTTGGCAAGTTTGTCAATTATGTATTAGTTGAAGTCCGAGAAAAATTTTTATAAAGAGGAAAATTAGAATAATAAGTCTTCAGAAAAAGGAAAATCGAAGTACAAGTGGAAAGCCTCAGACAGAAGATATATTAAAATAAAGTTCGAGAAGTTTTTTTTTGTCAAAAGATGACGCCTGTGACTTTTTACGTATTCTGCCTTACATTTCATTGTGCTTCATCATCATCATCATTATTTCAGCCATAAGGCCTCAGCCTCGAACTTAGCGGGCAGCGGGGCGGCGGCGGCGGCGGCGCGGGAGCGGGGCGGGCAACGCAGACCCGTTCTCGAAACCAGCGGGCAGCTCGCGCGGCGCTTTAGCGGCGAAGTGTTGTGTTCGGGGTTGTGTTGTCGAGATATTTGTTTTTATTCGCGAACGAAATGTCGGAACAACAGCGACAATTTTATTTCGATTCAAATTTATTCCTTACGCTCGATTTATTGTGGGCAAAAAAAGGAGTGCGCTGCCCGCTCGTTGCCCGCTCCCTCGCCGCTGCCCGCTCGTTGCCCGCTCGTTGCCCGCTCCGGCGCCGCTGCCGCGCCGCTGTTTTCGAGAACCGGTCTATTTGATTTTACGCATAAGATCCTGCCGCTCCCGCGCCGCCGCCGCCCCGCTGCCCGCTAAGTTCAAGGCTGAGGCCTAAAACGTCCTCTGCTGATCATATGCCTCCGCCCAATGATTTTTGTACAATGACCGATTGGTAGCGTTGGCGCAACCAGCGCTTTTCTGTTACCTTTATAAGGTCCTCGGTCCACCTTGTGGAGGGCCATCCTGCGCTGCGTTTTCCAGTACGCGTTTCATTGTACTTAGTTTCCATTCTTCCTAAATATCTCTTACATAATTCCCATCGTCCACGCCGGTATGTCTCTCCCAGCGTGAGTCTCTAAATCCATTTTCAATTTCACCTGTACTCGAACAAAAATATTAAAAGGAATATTTTTTCAGGGGAGTTGCTTTCTCAACTCTGCGGGAGCTCTAGTGTTATCACAATCCACTCGATTACGTCGAATCGTTAAACTCTATTCGCCTGTGATAAAGCCCACTTTTGCTCGAAACCAAAATTAGATTATAACGAATTTATTGAACGAGAGAATTATGGCCGATGTTAACTAATATTACCCACGGGTGGTTATTATGAAGGGAAAAGATATTGGGTTTTCTTTTGACAATAAGCATTTGATTTTATTTGATTTGGATGAGGTGAAATGTAATATTGCTTCGATATCACCTTGGTTCTGAAGTAATACGAATACTAATACAGGGTGGATAGGTAACAAGCTGTGGCGAATAACCAAAATAGAGAGTACACGATTCTAAAATTATTTTTTTAAAAATTAACGAGTTTTAAAAAAATATTTTCACATTTTTTGTAATACTTATACAACTTCGTAAATTGATACTATTTATACAACAGAGCAATATCTATTTATTTAACCTTTACACGAGTAGAGAGAATACAATTTTATCGTTTGTATGGAATAAGT
Organism: Ostrinia nubilalis; assembly: GCF_963855985.1. Classification (NCBI taxonomy): domain Eukaryota; kingdom Metazoa; phylum Arthropoda; class Insecta; order Lepidoptera; family Crambidae; genus Ostrinia; species Ostrinia nubilalis. The sequence goes on along the minus strand of NC_087089.1, from coordinate 14,627,444 downwards.
TACAATGTTTCAGACAAGATAAGATTTTCTACTAATAGTAGAGATGTTATGGATATGTAGTTTCGGTTATGGATACGGTTATGGATATATTTTTATTTCGGATATCCGAAAGTTTCGGTTACGGTTACGGATATCTGTGCTAAGTATAGAATGCAATAGTGTAGATTCCAATAGTTGTACAACACTGCTCATGCCTTAAGAATATAATAGGTACAGAAGAGATTTCTTTAATCTGTCACCTTCTTTTGGTTCCACAAAAAAGCTTTTATCATAAGGGAAAAAAGTCATGTACTTCAAAGTGAAATCATCAAATCAGCGTAGGCCTAGGGACTTGCTTGACTCTGCCTACATCCGAAACTATCCGAAACCTTTTAATCGGTTATGGTTACGGTTACGGATATTTTTTTTATTTCGGATATCCGAAAGTTTCGGTTACGATTACGGGTATCCATAACATCCCTGCTAATAAGTTGAGTTACATCCCACAATACGCCACCGTACCGGCCCTAAAAGCCCTAACGATTCCAGTCACGTGCCCATGAGAAATTGGATCTTACCAGAAGTCGTTTTTTACCCGGACGATTGCCCCGATAACAGCGTATTGATATTTTTCTATTATATTGACACACTTTCGTACTAGCCGGGTATATTTGTGTCTAAACGAATTTATTGTGTGATACCGATGTGACGAAGGCATTGGTAATAAAGTAGACATTGAAATTTGGCACGGAAGTCAGGAAAAAAAAGATAGCCCTTAAGGGAAAAGGTGGACCGACCTCATAAATGTAGCACGAAGGCGCTGGATGCAGGCCGCTATCAGGCGGTCAATATGGAAATCATTCATGTCATCATCTCAGCCATAGTACGTCCACTGCTGAACATAGGCCTCCCCCAATGCTTTCCATGTTGCCCGGTTGGTAGCGGCCTGCGTCCAAGAAATCGGAATGAAAATCATTGGGAGCGGCCTAAGTTCAGCAGTGAGTCCTGTGGTTGAAATGATGATGATAATGATGATATGGGCTCTAGCAGTGATTTGAAACAAACAAGCAAGTGTTGTGAAAAAAGCGCCGAACAAACTCAGTCACTACTATTGAATGCTTAATACAAACTCAGGCACGACTTACATCGATGTATTAAATTGAAAAAGCACTATCGATGGACGACCTCATAAAGGAAGGAAGGCGCTGGATGCTAGCCGCTACCAACCGGGCGATGTAGAAATCATGAATTGACTACAGGGTGTTAGGTAAATGGGTATATGAGCCGACACTAGCCCATGTTAACATGGACATTAAATGGTATGGTGAAGTCAGAAATTTGATATCTTCATTTTAATTATTTTAATTTTCATACAAATAGGATTTAATAAAATTTATTTTGTATGAAAATTAAAAAAAAAAAATGATGATATCAAATTTCTGACTTCACTTCTGACATACCATTTATATTCCAATGTTAACATGGGTTAGTGTCGGCTCATATACCCATTTACCTAACACCCTGTATATTGTATCATTTGCATCCATATCAAAGAGTCCTGTGGTATAAGCTAGGTCTTTTGAACAGATGAGGTGTCAAAACATTTTGGCAAAGATATATACTGATTTAAAGTGTATGGTGACGACAATGTTGACCTTTGGGCCAATTTGTTTTATTAATTTGTTTGGTTTTCAGGTCAGCGCCTGACCCTTTACTTGGTGACGAAATGCTGCCACATTAATGTAAACTTTACTGAGATTGAACAAGGTTTAATTTTGTTGTATATTTTTTCTTTATACTCAGTAATGTGTGGTGTGTCATCCATCCTCATAATCTTTCACATTTTTTAGTAGAACAATAGGTACTGTTACGATTGACGAATTATGGACTGTATTTCTGTGATAGGGCCTGGTGGTAGGTAATTTTATGCTAGATGCAAGAAAAGATCACTTGTAGAGCCAAGACAGTCATTATAAACAAAAGGCTTTAATAATATCTTACATCAATAATAGTATTCTTTAATGAATGAAGAATTTTTCAAATCAGGTCAGTAGTTTCGGAGTTAAATACAAATAAACAATATTATCTTGTTGTTTAAAATATTAGTGTAGATATTTCAAAAGTCTTAAAAAAGTATAAAAACATAAATAAGTACCTATCGAGAAGGATACTCGTATTCAGTCTTTCGAGATTCATGACGTAATACAGTTTGGTGTTCAATTCTCATTCCACACAGTTTCCTCATACTAAATCACTGAGTTACAGACTCATGGTCATGTCGAACCGGATTGTTTTTCATCTCTTTCTAGCAGTAGATATTGGCTACGTGTTCGGACTAAGAAGAATTTAATTTCCTACATTTTTCAGATTCATCTTTTCTGAAGACATCGTAATACGAAGTGGTCTTACTGTTACTTTATACAGCGTTATTTGTAAAATACTAGCATCCTCGAAGGACTACATAGTTGTTGATGCTCATGATGTGTCTGGTGTTTTTTTTTTATCAATAACCCTGTATAGAAGTGGGGTAAACAGAGTTGCGAGTTCGCTTATGGCAAGCAGTTATTCCGTCTATTAAAATTCGCAACTAGAAGAGTCGCTAATCTATTGCCTTACTCTTTTAAAGAGTCATGTTTGTTTATCGTTAGTTTATTAGTGCGTGGCTCTTCCTTATTTCACACTGGTATGTGGTACACACTGTAAGTCCACCCATAGTTCATTGTCAATCAATCATTAACGTGTACTGTGGCAAGTGTGCGATGGTGAAACTTAGAAGTCAGAAGCAAACTGAATGTGTTGTTCCATGCAACAGGTCAAAACATTTCATAATAAAAAAGGATACTTCTGGTCTTTTCTATGCAGAAACTGGGCCTTTCTAGACTCTTTAAGGTCATGCTGCACAAACAACCGAAACATTAAATATAAACTGCAGCTTTCGTTAGTGATTTCAAATGAATCTGCTTTGATATGGCAAGAACAATGATGGGAATAAACAATGGGCGACATGGCCCACCTTAGCTTTTGTGCTACAACAATGCGGCTCTCCGCGAAACGGCGGCTAATGAAGCGATAGGGCGACCGCACAAGAGCGATTTTAATGCGACTTAGATCCACTTCAAGGATCCAGCCATTTACTTATTTTTTTTTTCTTAGAATAACCAACAGCGTTTTTTAAATATAGATTATAGCTAATACTCGTACATTAAAAAAACTATAATGCAAGTGAGACGATGCGATTTATCTTTTGAGTTTATTCGCAAAAGTAAAGCAGCTGAGTGAAAACTTGTAATCGGTCGCTCCACAAGTTTATTTTACCTTGAGAAGAATTAACAGTTTTTAATTATATTGGTATATTGGTAGAGCATGGCGGTTAAATAAGTCTGACGAGCTTGTTATAAGCAATATGACTTAATTAAGTAGGTATATTGTTGGCTTTGCCTAAGAAACAACTTTTCTTTGCAATTAATTTAGTCATTAGCGTTATGCTGGAAAATAGCCCGTTATAAAAACAGTATTTGGATTTTCAGGTGTCACTTTTCAGCGCGCGTTAGCTCGCCCTAAACCCAGTGCGGCCGGCTGACACGGCCGCATAGGAACTCTCAGATTAAATTCCTTTTATGCCCGGACACTTTGCGCTGATGCGTGTTCGTTGTTTTTGCAGGAAATCCCGCTCGTTTACGGGCAGCCTATTATTTTGTTTTGTGCGGGATGTTGACGGCCTATTTTGTTTTGCGTTGTTAAAACATTAACGCTTTGTTTTAATTGATAATGTTGGAATGGGGAATTGTGTTAATGTACACTTTAAAATGTTTGCAGTGTTATGCAAATCGTGATTGTTGGCATTTTCGTGAATAAGGTATGTTAGTCGACAGCCCATCAATTTTTCATGAAACATCAGTTTTACTCATCAATCAATTTTTTTATTGTACCTACACTAGAAATTTTTATAACCGTTGTCTAGTATCCATAGTACAAGTTTTGCTTAGTTTAGGGACTAGAAAGGATATTTATTTATTTATGTAAATTTTGGAATTTATTGGGTAGATTCGTTATTTCTTTATGGTCTAAGTATTACATGTAAATGGTGTATAGTTTCTTAAGCAGTGGTTAATAATCTGTTATTGTTTCACTGTATGTTTTCCAAACAAAATAAAATAAAATAAAATGAATAAAATAATTACCTTCAAGCGATTTTTATACAAAAAATCTAACAAGCTAACAATTCGCACATGCTTTTTTTCAATTCAATTTTTGACAATTTACCAATGCCTGAGGTACAATAAAATTTACATTCGTTTTTAATAGTTTTCCAAACAAACAAAGGCTAAAAAATTCATAATACCCTTTTCAATTTGGCGAATGCACGTAAAACGGGCACAAAACTCGATTGCAATTAAACCAATTGATTGGGCGAATGTCCGATTGTCCGATATTGGTACAAACTACGGCATATATAGTTAAACACTGTGGTATTGTATAAGTTTCACACCCGTATTCACAAACGATGCTTGCCTAAGTCAAGCAGCAAATCGAACGCACAGCGTTTAATAGAGCTCTGTGATTAGTTCGTGTGTCACCCTGTGCGTCCACGCGCACTATGAGACCTCATAGTAATATTTGTGAATACGAGCGTTAGGTTTTCGGAAATAATTGTAAATATCAATAAGATAATCTTTAGGTTTAGAAATAAACTATGGACCATACTTCCAGCTACCCACTTCCGGTGATGTCGTCTCGTTCTATCGCAAAGAATTGTCGCTTAATGAGAGCGAGAGAAAACAAGGAAATAGGTAGCTGAAACTGTGGTACCTATACTTAATCAGAATAGCAAATGGGCTATAATTCAGTGGGCTACTTTTTATTGAAATCAAAGCAGACTAGTCGTGGGCAAAAGCTTAATAATAAAAACCGTATTTCGGAAAAAAAATGTATATCTGTGTATTGAGGGGTTAGTAGATACATTAAATTTTGTACGTAATAGCAAAAAGCTAAAAAAGGTTTTTAGTTTTATAAGATCATACAAAATATTATTATAATCAGTGTATCATTATTAGATTCTAAAAATAAGCTTTCATTTTATTACATATAAATGAATCAACACTACTTACTTTCTTCAAAGAGCGAAATAAATCAAATAACAAATAATGCGTGGGAGTTGGATCGATTTACAATGCTGTAAGAGGCAGTAGTATCGATTAAGATGAAGTTAAGAGGCACTTAATTATGTTGTTGAAAATATCTTTTTATTTTGTATAAATAAAATGAACAGACTGATGACCTCATAAAGGTAGCGGGAAGGCGCTGATGCAGGCCGCCACCGACCGGCCATTGTGAAAATCATTGGAGGCCTGTGTTCAGCAGTGAACATCCTATGGTTGAAAATGATGATGATGAAAATGAACAGAATGATTATATGCTTTTATGATATTGCAAAAGCATTACGGTTATTTGAATACTCTTTACTATAAGCCTACTTTATTTACCTTCATTAAGGTTTTGGATTAAGGGTCATATTGTAAGAGTGCGATCATATCAGCATTGTGTCAAAGGACTCACAACAAGTTTAGTTTTCTACTTTCCCTTATCTTTTTCTATCTAATAAGTGACTGACTTTTACACTCGACAACTTTTTTGTTCAGAAGATAATTATTATTACCATCACTGGTTTTTGGATGGACTTCAATAGAATACTTACTGCATTGTAACCACTATGTTTTGGGTTTAAACAAGATGAAAATAAGGTTTAAACTGTCGTCGTTTCAGCCGAAAGACGTCCACTGCTGGACAAAGTCCTCCCCCAAGGATTTCCACAAAGACCGGTCCTGCGCCGCTTGCATCCAGGTACTTCCCGCGACCTTCACCAGATCGTCGGTCCACCTAGTGGGAGGCCTGCCCACGCTACGTCTTCCAGCTCGTGGTCGCCACTCAAGAACTTTCCTGCCCCAGCGGCCATTAGCTCTTCGAGCTATGTGCCCCGCCCACTGCCACTTGATTTTAGCGATTCTGCGGGCTATGTCTGTCACTCTGGTTCTCAACTGTATTAAAATTATTTTAAAGAGTTGCTTCTATGATGAACAGAACAGCAGTGGTATTTATGTGAAAGCAAAATTCAAATATTTAGTCGCTGTTTCTTTACCTAAAAAAGTAAATGCCTCCTCAAATACGTTGTTTTATGAAACGTATTTCTGTTTTATACTTCTTCACGACTTCAAATACGCGAGTCATCATCATCATCATCATTTCAGCCACAGGACGTCCACTGCTGAACATAGGCCTCCCCCAATGACTTCCACATCGCACCCGCGATAAATACGCGAGTAAATAAACTTTATTTCATTAATTTGAGTACTTGATTATTGTTTACATATAAATAGAAAGATCGTTGATTCCTACAATACGATAAAAGCTGTTTCAACAAACCTTACAGTACACAGCAATAAAATATAATTTAAAGCGTGTCCTAACAGGGTCCTTAAAATTGGTGTAATTTTTTTTAATCGACTTCGAAAAAAGGTGGAAGTTCCATTAGGTACTTCCAAATAACATTGTGTAATAAATGTACTGAGCTACATCGTGAATTTATAATGAATTTATTGAGTAGGTATTGCTATAATAAAAAAAACCGGCCAAGTGCGAGTCGGACTCGCGCACCGAGGGTTCCGTACAAACCTGCAAGGTTTACAAAGTTCGTTCATTACGACAATCGAGTCATAACTATGTTTTTTTTTTCACGGGTTAAAGGCAATTAGATCTAAGTATTTGATATGAATTTCAACTTGATAGCTCTACGCGTTCATGAGGAAAAAAGTAATAAGTTTTTATTTATTAAAAAATATATATTTTGTAATGTAACTAAAAATTTAAGGTTTTCGGAATTTTTCCTTTATGTGTGCTATAAAACGTTGCTTCATGCCAAATTTCAAGATTCTAGGTCGACTGGAAGTACCCTTTAGGTTTTGATTCCCTTGCGAGTACTTGCGAGTTTCAAAATATGCAGCTTAAATTGCTGTTTCTTTTGATTGCGTTGACATAGAAGTTTGATTTTGTTACAGCTTAAAGGTATTATAGACCTGAGTATTTGGTATGAATTTCAATTTAATACCTCTACGCGTTTATGAGGAAATGGGTAGTAAGTTTAAAATTATTAAAAAAATATATATTATGTGATGTAACTAAAAATTTATGGTTTTCGTAATTTTTCCTTTATCTATGCTATAAGACGTTGCTTCGTACCAAATTTCAAGATTCTGAGTTCACGGGAAGCACCCTGTAGGTTTTGATTCCCTTGCAAGTGTCGAAAATTTGCGGCATAAACGGCTGTATCTTTTGATTGCGTTGGCTTAGAAGTTTGATTTTTTCACAGCTTCAAGGGACAGTAGACCTGAGTAATTGATATAAATTTCAGCTTCATACCTCCACGCGTTCCTGAGAAAAAGGGTCTTGACAGACGGACGGACGGACAACAAAGTGATCCTATAAGGGTTCCGTTTTTTCCTTTTGAGGTACGGAACCCTAAAAACTAGCTGCCCGCGACTTCGTACGCGTCAAAATAGTTTGAAAATATTTTCCGTTTTTGCAATTTCTTTACTGCTCTGTTCCTTTTGGCTAACAAAAGGAACAGAGTAGTATCTAAATAAATTTCGGAGGAGATGTTATATTAGCCTAAAGCCTTCATCGATAAATGGACGACAACGACTTTAAGCTACTTTATTCTGAGTATTTTTGGAATCACAAACTAAACCAGTTCTCCACCAAAAACAACTGTAATCGAATCACGGCATTTTCTCCAAATTTCCATTCTAAATGCGCAATATGAATAATTGATTTCATTATTGACTTTCGTTGAACTTAAGAAAAATGCGCGATCGGAATTTTAGATGTGGAATTGGGAAAAATAATTTTGTACAGTCAGTAATAGATACATCTGTAATGCTTTTGGGATAAGTTGCAAGAGTTTTGTGCGAATACTAGCTGTGCACGCGACTTCGTACGCGTAAAAACTGTTTAAAAAATATTTCCTGTTTTTGCAATTTTTTTTCTGTTTAGTATGGGTAAGTATTATTTCTCAGGGTTTTTACCATGCGACTATATTGTCTGATATAATTTCAGGATTCCTTTTAAAAATTACACTTTATTCCAAAGTTGATGGGCTTCACAAAAAAGGCAACAGAAAATAATTTAGAAAATAGTTTCAATCTACAGTGAACATATTTTTCCATACATTTTTCTCTTGTGAACTGTCCTAAAACAATGATTTGTATGCGACTCAGGTTTTTTTGTGATAGCAAAGCAAATTATTTGACATTTGAATTTAAATCACTTTTTCATGTTACGTAATAATTTGGAATTTTTATGGCCAATGGTTAAGAAATTATTGCATTAAAAAGATGCTATTTTAAGCTGTTAATTAATATTTAAAAGGAACCCATTTTGCCTCCATAATGGCTATTATGGTGTTCTAAAGACAGAACGTCATAATTTATCTCAATTATTTTCGTTGCAGAGTGACTTTGTTATTTTGACAGGATTTCGGTGTTAAGCAAACAATAAGTTCACTTTAATAAAGCCATTATAGTCTTTAATTATGTTTTATCTTTCTTCTTCAGTATTTTTGTCATTATGATATCTAAAAATATATTTTTTGTTATTTATTATTATTTTTTACCGGCAGTGAACATGTTAAGTTCAGATAATTTGATTGGACCCACAGTAAACATGCTCCATCCTTAGGCGTGATTTCCTCCTACGCTGACGTTGGTCGCGTACATCGGTCGATCGTACGAATAAACACAATGTTCTATGAAGCCTAAGTATGCCTTGTCCGCACCAATTGTACAAAGTATGCAATTTTATTAAAATCCAATGTTATTAAACATACCTTGTTGAACATATCAGAAACACTTTTTTGGATTACAATTTAGATTAAAACTGTATTTATTGTTGGTTGTAAATGTACCTTGTTGATTGTACTCTGTATGTGTTTTTTGTACAAATAAAATAAGCACCGCACTGCACTGCAACGCCGTCGTCAGCGGCAGATGATTACATAGAACTAGTGTGTAATCGTGCGCGCCGCTGACGTCGGTCACCGATGTCAGCCTAAAAGGAAATCAAGCCTAAGACTCTCACAACAATGTGATTTTATAGGACCAAATGTAGGTCTCGTCATGTCTGTGAACAGGCGCTGCTTTCGGGGACTGGTCAATCCAAGTTATTCAAATTTATGTATGCGAGTCATTTCTACTAGTATCTTAATATGTAAGTCTAGATATTAGCACGTCACTACCTTGTTTAATATACCACGCAATCTTGTATACCCCTTCTTATAAGATACAACATACAAGAATGCATGGTAAATTCAGTGAACTGCTCCTGAATCGAATGTACCTACTACTACTATTTCTATTTATTTATATTAACCGGCAGACAGTGGTGACTGAGTTTGTTGCGGCGTTTCTTCTCAGCACTTGCCAAATGTTGGTCTCGAAGCGCTGGTAGGGTAAAAAGATTATGAGACATGTAGAGGCTCCTTAAGAGCAAAATGACGATTTGTAAGAACTATTTATTAGTCCAAACAAATAAAGAAATTTTGACTTTGACTTTGACTTTGAGGTTATTTCTAGAGACACTATATTATTTCGGACGTTAATTCGATTATTCACCTTCGGTTCATTTGGTCGTACATGCTCTCGTATTAAAGATTTATTAGGGTACCGTTACAGGACAAGAGGGATTGACCCGAACCACAATCAAAATAGAAACAGTAAGTTGAAGTTGCAGTAAATCAACCTGGCTTGCAACTTTTTTGAAAATGCAAAAAGATAAAAAAAAAACATTGAAAAAATACTGAGTTTTTACTTTTTTATATGACAGATATTAAAAGCATAAAGTGCGCTCTTCTGCCTAAAACGAGTGAAAGGGACAGACGGCTGAGTGGGGGCGGTTGCACTCGTAGTCACGTCTGATTTTTTTGGTTAGTTGTAGGAGATTATATTTGTTAATTAATATAAAAAAGATCATTATTTAGTATGGGTTCATTATCAGATCATTTGGTTTCCACGCAGGAACAATACTCTATAATTTACCAGAGGCTAATTAAGGATTTGGCCTCCACTCGCCACGCTATGCAACTCGGTATTATGGGTTATTATCATTGACTCATGGAATCCTAAGTCGCATGAGACCGTGGTAACAATTGATTTCTATTGTGTCCCGTTTCATTTCTATTCGTTGGTACTTGAAGGGCTATATAAACTTACTGAACCTTTCTATATTATGACAACCCTTCGGATGATGGTCGGCATTTGAGTCTGATAGACTCCGAAACCCTACTATTAGTTACAGTTAGATCGATGGCCAGCTTTAGACAAATAAGTTAGAAAGGGAATTTGGGTGACGATCCGAAATCGTACAACCCTCACCCTGGTCGTTTAATTTTGACAAGTACCTATCAGACATCAAATGGTTATATTAGACGAATTAAAGCATTGGTATTATAATATAATACATAAAAATCAGATTTTATGGCATAACGTAAGTAGAATTACAGTCTATTGAATATGTCATAGTCAAAGGTCGATATGCAGTCTCTTCGCGGAATGACTGGTCTATCCTAGGTTTGACCAAGGCTTTCGGGCCAACCCCGAAATAAATTCCTATTTCGGCATTTGACTAAGTCAAACCTAGGAGTTCCTAACTGTTCAGTCAAACGTCGAAATGAAAATAATCTGTTTCGGGCTTTGCCTAGTCAATCCTAGAAGCGACTGATAGACTCGGTCAAAAGTAGACGCGGCGTTACAGAGGCCGGTAGCAATTATAGTAAACCCACCAAGTTCGAGTCGGATTCACGCACGAAGGGTTCCGTACTACTCTTTTATTGTTGTATAGGAGCCCCCCCCCCTAGTTAAACCTAGGAGCGCCTGAGCTTCGAGGTTTGACTATAACAAATATACAGAAAAAGTCACCGTAAAAGTTAGGCTTACGTTATACCGTAAAAAATTGGCCAAGTGAGTGTCATGCCATGCGCAGTGTAGGGTTCCGTAGTTGTCCTTCGTTACCACAATATATTTCAGAAGCAAGCAATTACTTCATCTAAAGTCACTTTTAATATTTTCTTCTAAGGAATTTTTATTAGGTATGAAATTTTATAATACATGAGTAAAACGACTATTACTCTTTAACTAACTGATCTATCTTAACCGCTATAGTTTTTCTTGAAAGTTAATAAAAAAGCACTAAGTAATATTATGAATTTTTCCAGATTTTTCAAGCCATCAGTTTAGTTTTTAGAGGGGGGGATGACGACGACGACGACGCCCTACTCAAACAAAAATTGGCAGGCGTGTTTGTTTGTTTAATTGACGTAGGTCTGGCGTTCACTAGCTCTTAGTCTAAAACTGTCGTGTGTCAAAGACCTTTCTAACAAAAGTAAGGCATTTCCAAGAAGAGTAGGTTTTTCAGCGAGGTTTTTTTTAGAAACCTCGGCAAGTGGCAGCCCTCACTGCATACATAACTCGATAAATCTTATTAATTGTTAACCGGTGGCAAAGGCCTGCGGCTTATCTTAAACAAATTAAATTAAGCAAATGCCACGACCTCTCCCTCAGACTTTCAATTTAGCGAAAGATAACTTTAAATGGCTTTTGAACTGAAACTACTTTGAAGAGGAATGGGGTTGGCATAGTAAAATAATACAACAGTAGGTTCAATCATAAAGTTAAAATATACCTAGCGGAATAGAGCAACAAAGAACTGAGCGAGCGAGATGTCACTTGCAACAATATTATGTGATAAAAAAAGGTGCATGATCCCGTCACCATCACGTCAAACAGAACCGTTTTTAGCAACTATTTGACAGTTGAGAGGCACTTAGTGGCACGCTGAAAATTTGAACTAACTAAGATATTTTCAGATTTTACGTGAGTGAAATCGTAGATGTTTATGAGAAATAGTGATTCGTTTTAGTAACCAAAGGTGAAATTGTGTAAAGCAATCGTAATCATTTGACAGTTCATAACGTACGATAAAGTCAGTTAAACAAAGCGTTTGACAGAATAATCGTAGGTACGTTATGAACTGTCAAATGATAACGATTAATTTACACAATTCCACCTCTGTTTTATGTATTAATTGACTTGTGATGAAGATGCCAATCGCACTTCTTCATCCATACTACAACCTTTCCATCCCTTTGACAGAACTGAATACTATAAAAAATCCTTTAGAGTGAACCTACTGCATGCACTTACAATTTGCAGTTGGCCCTTAACTTTTATGAGGTTATTTTTAAAGTTGTTTGGTTGAATGTAGCGTAGGATTTCAGTCGACAATCCAGTTTGATTTCCTCCGTGGATCATTTTGTTAAATGGACCAATAAGCGAGACTTTTTGCATTGGAATTCTAAGGAGAAAAATAACGAGAGCACTAAAGCTGACAAAAGTAGAATTTGTGTAAAGAAAATACTAACGTCGCTTGGGAGTGTGTTACTTAAATGAAAAAAAAAACTTCATGACATTATTTTACAGTGTACCTACCTGTATTTTAAAGTGAATTTAAGAATGAAAAGTTTTAGGTAGTAATGGTTTCAATAAGTAATTTATTATACTAAATGTTTTCATAAATTATTTATTAACGAGTACTTCAATACTGCAGTCTTTTTCAGCAGTGGACGTAATTTGGCTGAAACGAACTTCATTATTGCTACAGTTCAACTTTCGACGTGCCGTCATATTCTGCACAGAAGTTGGAATAATTTATTTTCTATTTTTCATTTGTGTCAATCTGGAATCTTCCTCACAATCTAAGGTTACTATTAGAGTTTGTATCAATCCATATCGTACATTTTCTTCGACGTGCAGTCGTCTGAATGAAATTTGGAATCATTTAGTATTGCTATTTTTTCTTCGTCAATCTGGAATCTTTCTTACTATGATGACTATTGATGATGACTATTAGAGGTTATGTCAATCCATCTCAGGCCCGGTTTCCACCAGGCGGAGCGAAGCGGAGAAGTGTTTTGAATAACCAATCAGATTTCATTGTTTCCACTTCTCTTCTCCGTTCCGCTTCACTCCATAGGTACCACGCCGCTGCCGCCGCTGTCAATTTCTATAGAAAAAATTGATGGCCTGACACATCTCCGCTTTGCTCCGTTCCGCTCCGCCTTGGTAGAAATCGAGCCTCATGCACTTTCTCAGTATCGGTCATATTTCATTATTTCCACTTTGTTTCTCCGCTCCGCTTCACTCCATAGGTACCACGCCGCTGCCGCCGCTGTCAATTTCTATAAAAAAAAATTAATGGCCTGACACTTCTCCGCTTTGCTCCGTTCCGCTCCGCCTTGGTGGAAATCGAGCCTCATGCACTTTCTCAGTATCGGTCATATTTCCACTTTGCTTCTCCGCTCCGCTACGCTCCGTTCCACGCCGCCGCCGCTGTCAAATTCTATAGAAAAATTTGACGGTCTGACATTTCTCCGCTCCGCTCCGCCTTGGTGGAAATCGGGCCTCATGCACTTTCTCAGTATCGGTCCCACTGGCTAGCAGACAGACAGCGCTTGAACGGAATAAATATAATAAGACCTCTCTCTAGTCTCTCGGTGCACTCTCGTTAGTGTAATGGGCGAAATGTTGCTGCTAGTGGTGTGTTTTTATCGATGTTTAAAAGATCGATAAGTTAGTCTTGTTTTTTGAGTTGGCGACTTTAATTTTTACTTTATGTTGGGTCGAGATTTCGTCTTAAAGAGTACAATAACAAAAATATAACCAGTACCTATGTCTGAAGTGTGGTCAATAGAATTTCTCTAGCTAGAGACTAGAAGAGTGTAGATGCGATACTTTAGTCGAAAGGAATGGCCTACTTACTCGGTTTGTCCTGTCCAAGAGGCCCAAGGCCCAAGAGGTGATTTTTAAAAAAATGTACAGACGACGGCACATTAAGCTAAATACTGAGGTGTCTTATGTCTGTAATAACAAGTGTTATTTTGCAACAAATTAATTAAAATCGGACTTAAAGATTGTCGTAAGTCCAATCTATTCCTATCTCAGGAGTATTTATGCGAATGCTAAACAATGTAACAGTAACTTTAAGATGGACCCACGAGGAAGTCAGCTATCGATAAAAACTTCACTATCACATCACTAAATGCCATTTATCCAGCCATTTGATAAGTCTGTCGGCGTGACATGTCGGGAACGACATTTTGCAATAGTTCACTTTGTGCTACCACTGCTGATAGTGTCTATTAGCCTTACAATTTATACGCGAGACGTAGTTTGATTCAAGGTCTACGTAATGTATCTTTAGTATGTCATATGAATAAATTATGGATAATTTTGGTTGGTGGTAGGGCTTGTTATAAGTTCACCAGTAGGCGCATCCTAGCGCACCGTGATTAGCTTTTATCGCGCCATTTTATTGATTTTACGCAATAAGGGTACGTTTGTCGTATAAAATCATCGATAAGATTTTATCACGGAGCACATCCTAACCCGGCTGGTAATCTGCTAACATTTTACCTAAATGTGTCACCATTACAAAAATTTCCTCTGTGGTTGAGAATACCAGGTGAAACTCGCTTGCACCTTCGGCCTGATCATCACTTTTTATCAGGTGAGATGCAGGTTAAGAGCATCTCCTTTGTAGGTAAAAAAACTCGGTAATTGGTGGAACCAATAAATTCCTCCAATCATTTAATTCTTTTACAGTGTATTTTACACAATAATTTTACTTTATTTACGCACCATCTTCATTAAATTTCATAAATTAAAAAAAAAAACGAAGACTGTATGAACTATAAGTACACTTGTAGTGCCTTGTAGCCTCACTTCAAACTTCTAAAGATTGCGGATAAAGGTTATAATGGTCGTTATTTTCTAAAAATGGCCTCTACATCATGTAGAAATTACCTACATGTAGCTCTTGGGAAATTACAATATTCGCCACTGAAAACAGTGAAAGCATAATATTAGTAACATCAGCCGGAATAAGACGATGTTAGACGATAAATGTATGGGCTTATCGTGCAAAATCGATAAAATGCTTCGATTAAAGTTTATCATGGTGCGTATCCTAGGCCTAACAGGTCTTCCTACCCGTCTGACCAGCGTGGAGAGTGTGGGCCAAATCCTCCGTTTGCCTCAAGTAAATGAGGGTTTTCGCGATTGAAAAATCCGCCAGATGGCAATACGTAGACGCGAGGTCCAAATGCTGCATGATTGGTTATTCTGGACATGACTTTGACAGATATGTCAAAATCCACCAATCACGCAGCATTTGGACCTCGCGTCTACGTATTGCCATCTGGCGGATTTTTCAATCGCGAAAACCCTCATTAGAGAGGGTCGTGCTTCTGTCATCATCATCCCAGCCATAGGACGTTCACTGCTGAACAAAGGCCTCCCCCAATGCTTTCCATGTTACCCGGTTGGTAGCGGCCTGCGTCAAGCGCCTTCCTGCAACCTTTACGATATCGTCGGTCCACCTTGTGGGTAGACGTCGCACGCTGCCTTTTCCGTGCTTCTGTAAATGACTAAATGACTTGATGATGACGTCATCCAATGTGATACTCGTCAATATTACATTTCTTGGTCTTTCTGCTAATTTTCTTAATTTATTTTTGCAACACAAAAAGTTGCTGAACTGGAATACAGTAATCTGAGTTCTCAGAAGCGTAATTTTCAAAGACAAACTCAACGAGCATGAAACTAGATTCCGCACATCAAATGTAGGTGTACGACTTTTAAAAGAAAATTACATTTGGCTTATTAAGAAAACAAAATTAAAATACAGATTTGAAACCGTGTTTTTTGATTTTATATTTACTGATCCGGAATTTTAAGTAATTTGTTTGGTTTTAAGCAAAAAAATTTTGAGACTAGCTATGCCCGTGAGGTCGTTCCTTATCACTTAGGCACATGAAAAATAGTTTGTACGTTCTATTCTCAGACCTACTGAAAATATAAGTAGCTACACACAAACATAAGAATTAGTTAAGCCATATCGGAGGAGTTTGGTTACAAACACTGTGAGAGGAGAATTTTATTTAGTGTTTTTTTTATTCCTTTGGCTATTTTAGCTTGGCTGGAAGGTCCTGGATGCGAGCAGCGTAATTTGAAAACTGCTAGGTACAGTGGGCTCCTTTCTGTTGAAAAGAAAGAGTAACCATTGTACTAAAAACAATTTTAATGAAACAATTAAAACGTATGTGTTTGCAGAAAAGAAAAAGTTGCAATTAAAGTTCAAAACTTTATTAAGGTAGTAACTATTAAAACACTTGTTTACGTTACAACATGCTTTGAAAATACAAGCTGAAGTAGCACAATGCAGCAATTACCATGCAAATCAGACCGCAGCCACACAATGTATGGCCAAATAAAGAGCTAACCTGGCGCTACAATCGCTACTGTGAAATATGCATGGACGCTTTTAGAAACCCTAGTAGAGGGCTGGGAGTTGCGTAACCGAGGTACGGAAGACGGCACATCAAGCTTGTGCAGTTTGAGTTCTTATTTGTGAAATGAAACACTCTTGTAGGTTGTTTAACTTGTATTTCAGCACCACTGATTTACACAATTCCGACATTATGACGTCGACCTAATGGTACCTCTCGCTTCGAACGCTCAAATCGAACTGACTGTCCAGCGGCATGCCAGCGATAAGGTAACTTCCCCTTCCATCAGTGAAAGTCGACCGGTTCAAAACGACTTATCGACGGCATGCCCCGGAACTTGTCAAATGCAATACTTATTTCATAATTAGCTGTTTTTTAATTTTTAAAATACTAAAATGTATACAATAAAAATCTAAAATAATTAAATTAAATAATAAATATGAAATAATTGGATGTAATCCCAACTATATCCCAACTAATATTATAAATGCGAAACTAACTCTGTCTGTCTGTCTGTCTGTCTGTCTGTCTGTCTGTCTGTTACGCTTTCCCGCTTAAACCTCGCAACCGATTTTGATGAAATTTGGCATAGAGATAGTTTGAGTCCCGGGAAAGAACATAGGATAGTTTTTATCCCGGTTTTTGAAACAGGGACGCGCGCGATAAAGTTTTTCTGTGACAGACAAAATTCCACGCGGGCGAAGCCGCGGGCGGAAAGCTAGTACAAAATAAATTTTATAATCATTCTAATGTCTGCAAAATGCCTAGGAAGTAATCAAATAAAGTATTTTAATTTAATAATGGGTTTTTGAGTTCTTCTAAAATACAATACAAATACTAAAATTGTTGCAATAACTATTTAAAAGTAACCAATAATCGTATAAAATACAATATAAATTCTAAAATCATTACATTTGGTTGTAATAGGGGCGATATAGCACCAAAAATTTATAGTATAAGGTGCTGTAGTCTGTATTTTTATGAGCGCTTAGCTAATCTAATGTGTGGTTCTGCTACTAACCGCTAGGGGCGCTGTATAATTTGCCATACATTTTTATACGCACTCGATAGCGAAATGCTCGGTAGGTAAACTCATGGTAGAGCTACAGAACTAATATTTTGAATGTGGAAGTAGCTTTTTCTGTCTCTATGTTAGCTGATATACTTAAATTTAAGATGAAATGAGATAGTTTGAGATCTAGGGAAAAACATGTGATGGTTTTATTCTTGTTTTTTTTAAACGGGATACGTCTTTCTTTGACAGACAGAGATGCAAGCAGGTGAAGCCGCGGTCAAAAGCTAGATACGTATGTATGAATTGCGAAGCTATCTTTCTGTACCTCTAGAATGAACAACTTTCGTCTTCGAATCGTTTGCGTATTCGATAAAATTCGATACTCAATCTTCGAATTAAACAATAACGTGACAATTTTGATTCTCAAAATAAGTTTCGTGCAACCACATCTCATACTAAGTTCACTTTACGATACGTTCGCTGTTGTAGTTTTCTTACTAAATCTTTTGATGGCGATTCGAGTACGCAAACATTTTGAACTCGAAAGTTTTTCGTGCTAGCCGTACTGTATGCTAAACTGTAAGTAGGTATGTTTGAGTATTTACGACAGAACAAAATCCACGCGAGTGTCGCCGCAGGCACAAGCTAGTTTATTTACACAAAAGTTACCTTTGATATGCAAATGAAAACTTTCCATTAAACCAGTTTTGCAAATGAATAATTCCATAAATATAATCGAGAAGTCACCAAGGTTAGGAATAAATATTTTCCACGTTATAATTCCAATCCCATCATACCGTCTTGGATGTTTGCGTCGAACACAGTATTAATATTTATTGCGCATTTTCTTCGTAGTCTGTACCGTAAATAACGAAAAAACATAAAAATGTGGCACCGTGAGAGGAATTTGATGTTTAAAGTAGAGGCATCAATGGCCTGGAGGTGTATTGATCTGCCGAGTCCAGGTACAGATTCGCTAGTTCATCCCATTGACCATTAAACTACTGTGTTGAACTCATTCCTAAATACAATTTTATTATTAGCTAGCCAAATAAAGAAATTTGATTTGATAACCAAAGCATTTATCGGGAATTTTAGGGATTTCTGCACTACTATTACGAAAGTAAGTATGTTCTTCTTCTTCTTGTCGTGTAGACAACAAACCTAAAACTCTGCTACAAGAGTGGCGTTGTCAGTAGCCTTCATTAAATCTTCCTACGTGCAGTTGTTTGGTCATGCAGGGCATGACATCATGTGCTTCATCGACTGGGTGCTATTTTCAAGCTAATTGGAACGACGATATTTAATGACATAATAAATTACGAATAGGATTTGCATACTTAAATAAGGGATAGTGAAAAATCATATTTTATTTGTACAAAGTTGTTGAACTTTGCTAAATGTCGTTTTACTCATCATATCTACTTTCGATTCAGTTGATGGTTTCAGCTCTCTCTTGTACATACTATCGTTCGTTCATTTCAGCCAAATGACGTCCACTGCTGGACAAAGGCCTCCCCGAAAGATTTCCCTTGCAGTGCCCGCATCCAGGTTCTTTTTGTATACATATAGGAAATACGTAATCCTTGTCTATGCACTCTTAACGACTACACCCTGTGTATGTGTTAGTTGCTGTGCGTTCATTAAACCTCGCTAATCCGCCGAGCAGGAAATTATAAAAGTTCTTTAAACTTTACTACATGTTTTGATTAGAGGATTAGAGTCAGTCGGTAGTTTCACCCTGAACTGAGTGTAGGTACTATAGCTAAAGTATGTAGATCAAAAACTTAGGTATACCTAATAAATATCTTATCTAGATTTAGAAAGCACAAGGATACTACTATACCTAGGTACTTATTTCATAAAATGTTGATTAAAAAACCCAGTGAGTCAGTGGCAAAAATGGTTACGATTTTAACTAGTCGAAAAGGGGTTGGATTGAACCTATGAAATTCATTTTTAGTTTGATCGTGAAAACGTTAATTGAGAAATAATTTGATACCTGCATTCATTAATTAAATCATACACACGTCTTGATGACGACATGATATGACACTGCAAACATTCTTGAAAAGATTCCTGAAATCAAAGATTTTCACAACTTTAATTGGAAAAGCCACGACAATCCTTTTCAAAATCCTTTACGTTTCATCAAATAACTTTTTCAATTAGAATCTGCAGTCTCAGTAAAACGAAAATCTTAGAAATAGAGCATCCAGAGGTAAATTACGGCGACATTTTTTTCAAACGAAAAGGTAATTTAATCCTCACCGAGTTGAAAATGGCGTTGCGCAGACGAAAACGCTGTTCAATTGTTTTTTTGTAAAGTCTAGCGCAAGAGCGTAAGTAAGATCCATAGAGATATAGAGAGATGCCAACTAATGCACTCACAAAGTAATCAAAATATTTGCTCATTAACCACTGCGGTATCAGTACTCAACGTTCGAATAATGTTTAGTACTACGCAAGCAATGAAACTGTTTATATTATGACGTCTGCAGCAATATGTTCTGTTTTGGGCATATTGCTGCGACACCGGCCCCGCCCCCTTGTCACATCTCCCTTTAGTTTCTGTGATCTGTGGTAAGATCGCTCGAACCAAAATTTAAAGGGTGGACTGTGAAGTTTAGCAAGTTGCACATGTCGGACTTACTTACTACTTATTTAATTAATTAATAATAAGAACAATGAACTATCTTTGGCATTGCATTTTTAAAGCTGTATGATCCTGAGGATCATTTGTCGCTTGGAAAAAATACTAGTTTTGGTAATACGTACAAATGGAACTCACGATCTTTTGCCGCCGAGTTTGTACCACTGACTGTACCCATACCATTTTTCACCTTCGTTATTTCGTAACAGATAGAACATACAGTTTTATTGTACACCATACAAGACAAGAAATATTTGGTAAAATTGGTACAAAATAAAGTCTTCGTTTGCGCAAGACCTTACGGAGCAATCTTCGTAGCAATTATCCCGAGCTGCCTCTAAAATGACAATTTCTACGTACTAAAAGCAAATAATATTTTGTCTTAGACTTATCTCCATTGCCTATACTTTTAAGTCCGTTTACCTAGTTTCTGTCTAAGATTAAGACAATGAGCAGATAGAATGTAACTATGTACCTACCTCTTCTTCGTCATTACACTCTTGCCAGACACACCCAATCCGATGGCAAGCCTCACAATCCGTCGCCATTCCTCCCACACTTCAGCCTTACTTGTGCACTCGTGGAGGAGACCATCGAGTGATTCAATGCCATCTTCACTATCTCTAGCTGATCCGCATAATGTTCATTAGGATGTAGAATATATTTTGTTGTCGAACCTTAATTTCGAACTCCTCCTATGTTCTTCTGATTAATTTCGTTGCAGGTCCAATGACAGTTTAACTTTCCCCCGGGACAAACTTGACCTTCATTGGTTGGGTTTTTGTGGCGGTCAAGCTGTAGATCCTGGCTACACAGGAGTTGCGTTGAGTGGAAACGAGAGGTGGGAATAGTCCCGTGTTGTTTTAAATTTTGATCTCTCTAAATTTAGTAAATAAATAGCGGTATTTAAACAGTTTCCAAATTGCACCACTTTCTGATGATGATGCTGTAATAACATCAGAATAGAATAGAATAGAATAGAATAGAATAGAATAGAATATATTTATTTGTAATAAATGTGGTACATACATAGGTGTTTTAAGTTTAATTGAGCATTTCACATTTAGCTAAATTTTAGCATACAAATATTCATTACAAAATTAATAAAATGTCACACTATTAAATTACATTACATTAGAGATTGATTATTTAGGAATTTGATATTTAAAACAACAGGAGAACAGACTATTTTTTTTGTTGCAAACTAGAGATTATTATAACCAATAATCTACAGTGTTTAAAAAAAAGATGTGCCATCGTCCCAGCTTGCGGATTCGATCTCTGAACAAGCAAACTTTTTTCATGTAATATGTCGCATGTCCTGACCAATTTATATGTATACCTAGACCTACGTTTTCTTTGGTAAGATTAAACGAGTAGTAGGTATAATATAATACTCGATGAGGCACTAATTGATACGTATGCAATGTGTAAAACTGAGGGCTAGAGAAAATTAAACGACTTGCGAAAAATCTTTAGGTTGATTAAAATTGAATTTTCTTCAGATCAAAGGCGGTAAAAGCATGCGAAGAGTGTCGAGCTTGTGATGAGCTATATTTATTGTGTTTAGGACAGCACTAATCAATCAATCAATCAAATATGCATAATAGACAGAAAAAGTAGCTACCAGAAAGCCTTAAATTCTTTTCTGTAGGCCATCAAATTACACCACAACATCGAACTTCTGTGCTGTTCAGCATTGGACGTCCTATGGCTGAAATGATGATGATGATGATGATAGAACTTCTCACTTATAAATAGACTACACCTAGACTTAAAACTCTGAAACAAGTCCTAAGAGACCGATTTTAAGACAAGGAGTGAAATCGGCAATCTCAAAAGTTTAAGGCTTCTTGTACACGCTAAGAAATTTCACCGTGTCTGCCGCAGACAAGACAAGAATTCGTCAGACCTAGCTACGAAAAGTTGTCACACAGTGCGCGTCCGCCGCGTGACGTATCTAGCGCAGACAAGAATTATTTCTTGGTCAGCGCCGGAACAATGTACATTGTACACAGTAGGGATGTTATGGACATGTAGTTTTGGTTATAGATACGGTTACGGATATAGGAATAATATTATACCGGTTTTGGTTACGGTTATGGATATTTTTTTATTTCGGATATCCGAAAGTTTCGGTTACGGTTACGGATATCTGTACTTTAGAATGCAATTTGCAATAGTTGGCCAACACGGTTCATTCGTGGCCGCACACTTTACATCGAATAAAAAGTAATAAAAAAATAAAAATTGATACTATAGGTGGCATTATAAAGGTAAATCTGGCTGTTTATGCTTTTACATATTATTATTATAATGCTATACAAAAAACAATTTAATCTGCCTACATCCGAAACTATCCGAAACTTTTGAATCGGTTACAGTTACGGTTTCGGATATTTTTTTATTTCGGATATCCGAAAGTTTCGGTTACGGTTACGGATATCCATAACACCCTTGGTACACGGTTCGTGTGTAGATACGACACGAATTCTTGCGTAGGCCCGGCGACTTTTCTTAGCGTGTACAAACGGGACTATTCCCACCTCTCGTTCCCACCACTGCAACTCCCGTGTAGCCAGGATCTACAGCTTGACCGCCACAAAAACCCAACCAATGAAGGTCAAGTTTGTCCTAGTGTGTCATTAGCGTGTACAAGTGGCCTTTTAAAGTGAAACTTGCAAGCGTGAACTGAAAGTCTCACTGTAACATTGATTGGGAAAACTTTAATTGTCTGTTACACAGTACACTCTACAATTTTCATTTAAGTTGAAACCTTTGTTATTTATAATTAAACTTGGAATCGACTGATATTGGTGAGCAATACATTTTAATTGAATGCACAGGAATTGATTTGAACTTTTCTACGCAGTTAACAAGTGAAAAAAAATAGGACTTGATTTTTATTTTATGACTCGGTCGATACTAAACATTTGTGTTATTTATTATTCTAGATACATATAAAAAGTATTGAAGTTCGATTGCGTGTCCAACATGAGATAAATTATGATTGATTCTCCATACAAAGTTTCATCCACAGGGAACTCTTTTCAACACAGACACTGACCAAAACTTTTACATTTACAATAAGTAAAGTCTTTACACATTATTTTGATATAAAGTAAAATTCTTGACTGATATTCAGTCCGTCGTAAAATTCGCCATCAACCCCCAAATAAAGGTCCATTATCATCAAAATCATCCCCACCCCAACGCCCTGTAATTGGGGGAAACTTTAGGCGGTAAATGGCCGATGGTAAGGGTCACACCACACTACGGTATCATGAAATGGTACTCAAGTAGGATTTTAATCTCAGAATTGACTAATGGCAGACTGGAGTCTGTGCTTCAGCCTGAATTTATGAGAATTTTGTTTCATTGGCAAAAAAACGTGGTTTCCAAAACCAAGTTATTGTCATAAAAACCCCTCACAAACCAAGCATAGACTCAAACTTGTGATTGATGTAAACTACTGAAATTACTAAAATCACAGGTATCTCGACATTGAATCCAACATAAGGATCCATCGTATTAGCATCGTATTAGTAAAAAAATATTAATGAATAAATATTTATTAACGGAACCTTACTTTACCTTGATGAGTATAATATTTAATGATAATAAATATTATTGAATTAGTTATACATATAAATACAGATTAAAAATAAATTTGATAATTAATAATCATAAAATAATTAATGCAATAAATCTAAAAATCTTCCTCTCTCCTAAAATGCAGTGCCCGACAGGGTCCATAATTGTATCTTACCTTACCAATATCACCTTTTGTAAACATTATGGAAGCAATAAACTATTGAGTATTGAGTAGGTTGAGCTCCTTGAAACTCTTCAAGATCAATCAATCTATTTGGTCATTAACCCATTAACGCCCGCCGTACAATAAATAGTACACAACTTTAAGTTACGATAAATCTAGTTTAGTGAGTATTTTTACCCTGGAAATAATTACAATCGGTAAACAAAGGTATATGAATTATATCCTGAGATAAAACAGACCATAATTATACAATCTTAAGGGGGTATTTTGCGATTTCGTTTCAGTGATTTTGTCATGTCTTCTAGTGGGTACTTGATATTTTTTTATGCAAGGTTTAAGTTACACAAAATACCAAATAAGTTGTTCGTGCATTAGCTAACAACATATCCTAATAAAAAATACATGAAAAAGTTTATTTCATGGAAAGTTTTTCATGCTATAACTCCCAAAGTGATGCTGTACAAACTTTAGTACAATGGGCGCTTGACACGTTACGTAAAATAGTACAATAACGACATTATTATTAGAGTGTTTACTTATTTCTTCATAATTTTTATATATAATCATTGTTTTCTTTTTCCAATAACATGGCTCTTTATTTATGAGGTTACAGACAACAAAAAGAAACATTTTGTTTTCCCAATTACGACCTATTTGTCGACCTAAAGAGACTTAGTTACATAGTTTTTGGAACCACACGTGAAAACAGAACCAAAAGGTATCCTTTGATTACTTATAAAGATTTCACAAAAAGCCTAGAGACAGATTCGACAAGGCAAACGTAATTTTATTAGCATTGATTGAAAGATAATAATGTGGGTACCATCAAAACAAATGTTGACGCTTTAGAACCATTGGGAAAGGTCATTATATGGGGTCTCTTGATAAAAAACAAGTAGAGTTAGGCACCACAGGATGTCCAGCTCAAGTATAATAAGAAGATCAGTGGGTTAGATTAGATGACTAGTCTATAGAACTTTACCAAATTGAGGAAAAAGGAAAAAAAGCGATGGATGGGTCTTGTTCGCTGATATGGTGGACATGACAATTTCAAATGCATGCAGACTGCACTGCATAGTAAACCCATATAGTCGCTTAGATCTGCTAGCATTCTGCAAATATATGTATAGTACTCACATATTTGACCTATAAAAGATAAATAAAAGTAGGTAGTCTTGCTCTAGTTGATGGAGAAGAAATATGAAATAATGGTTATAATCAAAATAAACCAGCAAACAAGCTGATTTGATAGCTTAAAATTACTGTGTGTTTCAATAGAGTCAAAACAGCTTATGGCAAGTGCCTGAAAACACTGTGCCAGGATGAAGAAGGCTTTGCTCAATATGACTCATAAGCGCCCATTGTACTAAACTTAGTACACCCCTGAAAACCTAACTTCTGATTTTGTTTTTGGTTTTCTTTGTGTTTAGTATTATTTCTGAAGTATTTTTATAAAGAAAATAAACATTGGCTATGGGAAATTGACCGTAGTTTTCATTTGGGCGTTAATGGGTTAATTTATTGCAAAACAACACGTCATATTGTAACTACTTATATAAAAGCCGTCCATTATTCAGTCCAGTCCATACAACTAAATTAGAAAGACACGTTTATTAATGAGTTACTTTATGTAGGGGAGAAGGAGGTAAGATGGGGTGGCGGGTAAGACGGGGTACCCAGCAAAAATCACAGTTTAAACTGACCAATCACGCTCGTTTATACATCGTTCGATGCTCCGCCATGACACCTATCAGTCGCCCGGCCATTAACATCACAAGTGCACGCGTGTAAAATATATCTTGAAAAAAC
This sequence comes from Ostrinia nubilalis, assembly GCF_963855985.1. NCBI lineage: Eukaryota > Metazoa > Arthropoda > Insecta > Lepidoptera > Crambidae > Ostrinia > Ostrinia nubilalis. Next base: position 14,601,820 of record NC_087089.1, on the reverse strand, counting down.
TGTTTTGCTGCAAATTGCTTGTCATATTTTCTTCTGTTTTGGCACGTGACTATGGTTTGTTTAATAACGCTAGCTGATGATGTGTGGATGTGATTGATGCTTAAACAAACCTATAATAAAGTAGGCATTGTGTTTTCTAGAGATTGCCGTTTGTTTTTTTTTTCTTTGAATATTATTAGAAAATGGCTTAGCAGGCAAGATGGGGTAATGACTTCTCCAAAACATCTCCTTTCCCTTCCGGTTACCAAAAAAACCTTTCGTGTTTCTAAAAAACGTGGGAAAACACAAATTATCACGTCGTCTCCCTACAAACAAGAATTATAAGTCACCGCCCAAAAGAAAAAAGATGCTGAACAGAAGAAAATTGAGAAAGTAGAAACAAAGAAGAGAAAAGAGGAATTGAAAAAAACAGAAGAAAGCTACTACAAAAACTCCAGCAAAAACAGCAAAACGACGAAGAATTACAGAGACTTCATCTGAAAATTAAAGTGAAGAAGAGGATACACCATGTGTGATGCAGTGAAGTATATTCCGCTTCCATTGAGGGGTGGATATCATGCTCACATTGTAGAAGATGGTCACATAATAGCTGTGTGGGAATTGATGACGATGATGACGAAGCCAGCCATCATGTCTGTGAGTTCTGCCACTCCAAATAATTATCTTTTTGCCTGATAGTTCTCATTACCCCATCTTACCAGCACCATGGGGTAAGACGGGGTGAAACCCCTTTTTTTCTATTTTTATTTTTGTCCTAAAATGGATAGTTAAAAGTTCCTAATATTGCCAAATATTAAAAGAGTATTAACTAATTGTTAATTAAAAAATAAATATGATTGTCTAACTATGTATATTTTTCTTTTATTGATCTTCAAAGCTTAAGTACCCCATCTTGCCACCCTCTCCCCTACTGCCTTGAAGTTTCTTTCTATTTTAATTGAAATGGAACGCGAAAGTTTAAAGTCCATTATTTTGTTCAGCTATCTTGTCTAGAATTAAAAATCTGTAATGTAGTTTAACCCTATTTGTAAGTACCAATAAACGCGTGGCATCTTGTGGAGATCGCGCTGAAACTGCCTGAGTTACACTCTGGGAGGCTGTAAACTCGCTTGTTGCTCAAATACTTCCAAGTATGACGTCACACTTAGCCACGCTAATTGAAAGTTCACTTACAGCCACTAATCACTTGTGGCTTGGAAGTGGCCACTAGAACGAAAAAATATAAGATATGGATGTTTAGACTGTGTGTGATCAGTATTTGAAATGTTATCAGATATGAAAGGAAGAAAGAAAAAAAGAAAAATAACTGATTGGTTATTTGATGGAATAGAAATTGAATGAAAATGGCACCTACTCAGCGTGTGTCATGCTCTACAGAAATGACGCTGGTATTCTGTAGATACCACCTTGAAAAGAGCGTCACCAGTGAACCTTTTGCGTATTGCGATAGCTACAAGTTTCATCAACTTTAAATAAAAAACAGTTTAAAGAAAAACGATAAGTATTTCGTAATGAATATGCAATGAAAGCCTATTTAATTTGTTATTTTTTATTTATTGCTGGACATGTTAGATTGGATTATCTTGAAACTTTTCGTTATTTCGACTTTGCTATCATGAGAATGCCTAAAAACTTATTAAATTGTTTTTAACTAAGTAATATTCGCCTGTACCCACACAAAACTGATAATCACAGGAAACATTGTAAGTTGAATTGGCACAATTTAGGCGCTCTTATCATCAGGAAGCGATCTCTTCCAAACAACGCAGGGAGAGGAGGTTAATGTGACCGTAGCCTAACCATTTACGAAGTTGTAATTTACTTGTTGATGAGATGTTCTAGACAAACATTATTACGTAGGCTTTTAGGCTCTAAATAAAGGAGGAAAAATATAGTGCTATTTGTTATACTCCTATTTATCTATACCTAACTAGCTTTCCGCCCGCGGCTTTGCGCGCGTGGACTACATTATCTACATATTTTACGGAACACTATTTTATTTCCAAAATAAAATTTAGCCTATGTTACTCGTGCTTGCTTTCGAATGGTGAAAGAATTTTTAAAAACGGTCCAGTAGTTTTTGAGCCTATTCATTACAACCAAAAAAACAAACAAACAAAGTTTTCCTTTTTATAATATTAGTGTAGACAATCATGAATACGAATGTTTGCAAGATTAGAAACATACGAAAGAAGTCTCTAACGCCCGTATTCAGAAACATTACTATGAGGTCTCACAGTGCGACTGGACGCACAGGGCGACACGCGAACCAATCACGGAGCTCTAATCAACGCTGTGCGTTTGATTTGCTGCTTCACTTAAGCAAGCATCGTTTGTGAATACGGGTGTTAGTTTCGGACTAGATGGTGCAATGTAAAATGTGCAAAGATATTTATATATTTGTTATTCTTGCCACGTATAATGGACCTTAAGTGAGGTTCAACCATGTCTTTTAGAGTTACCTACCATTTCACTTATGTATAACCATTTTTGATCGGGTGCTTTTAGCAGGGCAAATGCGTTTGCATATTAGCCTAGTGTTCCAGTAGGAAAGAGACAGGGATTCTATTTTCCATGCACTTTTTTAATTTGTTTAATTTTCTTTCTTTCTGTTTTTAAATTTATTTTATAACGATACTTATAGTCCCGTAACCCGTTGTGGTAAACTCAATATAATATGCTTGTGTTAGGAGTTGGTTCACCACAATCAGAGTAAATACAAATGAGTAGGTCATCTTCATAGAAACGCACGGGCGCGGTTTGTATGTGAGCGCGCCAACACGTATGTGGTGCGCACGCACACACTGACAAAATTTAGCGCGGATTAGCGGCACATGAGTAAACGGGGAGCTAATCGTGGTTGCGCCGAATTTTGTCAGTGTGTGCGTGCGCGCCGCATACGTATATTGGCGCGCTCACATACAAACCGCGCCCGTGCGTTTCTATGAAGATGACCTACTCATTTGTATTTACTCTGCCACAATAGTCCAGCAGCAGGGTTCAAACCAGCGTTCCTCGGATCTTGAGTCCGCCAGTCCAACACCTTCACCGTTGAACTATTAACACCCACATCATCGCCATCTAGTCCTCAATTAAACAAAACCTGCATTATGCGGACTAAATAACGTATAAATTTAAAACACTGAACTACTTAAATGCTATTTTCTTTCAATTCAAAGCGCATTTCCAGACACTCGAGTAAACATCGCTTGTGTTCTTCTGCTAGTGGAAAACAGCATTTAACGTAAACGTGCTTTCTAGTCCTCTAAATGTTAATGCAGGACTATTGTCCGTTGACAGGTGAAAACTTGCCCTCCTTAAATCCTTTGTTAAAGTTTTAAAATGGGGCCATTAGGACGAGCAATATAAAAGGTTTTCTGTTAGTGTATGCGCACATTATATATACTGAATAAACTATTTGAATTTGAATTTCAATTAGGCCACACGCGACAGTAACAGACGCGGCGACTAGACGCAGCAGCTGATAATTTCTACAAAATAAAAAGCTTCGCACACTTGGCGTCAGAGTCGCGGAGTCGCGACGACAAGCTATAATACATATATACTCAACATCAAATAAACCGCACCTTCCGCGACGCGAACTTTAAAGATTTTCTTCTGACACAATCATGGTGCCCCAACAATATTGGTGTTATTTGAAAGCCCAATCAATATCCTTAAAGAAAAACACATTTAATTTCTTAATAAATGATTAACATATACCATAAAAGTGACTTGAAAAAAGACCTCACTTTGGGCTCACCTCTGGGATCAATTAGACCAAATTTTATGGTTATAAAACCAAATAATGATCACACGTGTCCTCTTTAACAGATGGGTAGCGATTCATCCCAACTTAACAGTTTTATAGCCATAAAAGTTGGCTCAAGCGTAACTACCTATTTTTTGAAGAAGTGACTCTGGATCCTTCTAAAGACACATTTTTGGGGTAAACCCTTTTCCTTTAATGAAATGAAGTTTAGAACTAGGCTTTAAAATGGTGCCAATATTGGTGGGAAGTGGGGATGCATACGTTTGAAAATGCTTGTCGCGGGAGGTGCGATTTATTTGACGTCGAGTGTATGAAATTGATAAGATTATGCATCTAGTCGCTAGCTGGGTTGCACCATCTTACTTTAACTTTAACAAACGTCAAAAATCTGTCAAACTTTAAACAAAAAACACTGGTTATCGTTACAGTTGTCGGTCAAAGGAACTTGGTGCTACTCAGCCTTAGCGCTCCTGCACACGACGCCGCCACCGCGCCGCCGCCGCGCCGCCCCCGCGCCTTTGCACTGTTTATAGGCGCCGCGTGAAGCCCGCTGCCGCGCCGCCGCCGCGCCGCTGGCGAAATTATGCTTTGATGGCGCGGCGGCGGGCTTTACTCGGTGCGTATGAACAGTGTAGGGGCGCGGCGACGGCGAGGCGGCGGCGCGGTGGCGGCGTCGTGTGCAGGAGCGCTTACTGTGTATGGCTTGCGCAATGAGAGTTAAGGCCATCAACACAAGTAAAGATTTGTATCTGTATGTACCTACACGCTTTCTATCTCGCTTCCAGACATTTAAAAAAGAGCGAGGTAGCAGAGTTTTCATTACAAGTTTTCAGTTGTTTTCTTTACAAAAAACTCTCTTTACTGGGGATATCTATGGGCGGCGGTAATCATTTACCATCAGATGATTCATCTGCTTGTTTCCCTCTTGTCCCATAAAAAACAAGACAAAAATTGGTTCACTTAAGTTCTTAGTCAAATAGAATTTGTATCTTCTATTTCACCCGTAAAAACCTAGCAAAGCACACATTTCAAAAAAGGATAAGACCCTCTACGTAAAATATGCCACCTTCAATAAAAAAAGGTTCATTCGAAGCGATTCAAGGAAAACAGCCTTTTTGTTTTGTGATGTATTGTTTTCACTATTGAGAGTAAACAACAGGATGAAAGGGAAATATTTTCAGTTGCGGGTAGTGTGGACAAACGGCAGGCATGTCAAGACAAATATTGTGAAATCATAATTTGTAAGGTGCTATTGCTTTGTCGAATGCCTGATGCTTTGTCGACTGTTGATTAAGAAATTTTATTTTTCCCGTACAAATTATTATGTTTCCTGTGTGAAAAGGGCAAGAGTTTGAATTAGTCCGTAACTTATCAAAAATACTTGACACGTATTTTTAACTTTTTCGAATTAATGAAAAAAAGAGAAAGCGCGCCAAAGTCAAAAGAAGAGGCCCGTGAAGTCAAGGAGTGCTTAAAAGTGTAGCACAGTGACATTACGCGGAACTTCAACGCACCTTAACTTCGCAATTAATTGTTCGTAATTATTTGTTGACGGACTAAAACTTTAAAGGAAACTAACTAGCCTAAATATTATGAAAAAGATATACCAGCGTCTTTAGCTTAGTTCTCATCTATTTTGATAGTAGTCCAATCAACGAGGAGATTCGTTGTATGGAGACATCCGAATAATTCGTCCGTCAATGAAACTTGGCACATGGTGAAAGTAGGTAATATAGATCATAGATATGCAAAAATCCAACAAAATTTTTTTTGGGAAGTTATGTTTTTTGACCTAAACATGAAAATCGTTAATAACTCTCTGTGTAAAAATTCTCAGCCTGAAATTCTTTCTGTATACGTACCTATGTACTACTTAGAATATGTATGTAAAAGAATCCAACACTTTTTCGATTTCAGAGATACCTGAAATTTAACTTTTAACATTTTGCACTATAACTTCTACTGAAAAATTGCTCTGCTGATTTTTATTTTTTAATACGCTTTTATATGTTCAAATACATAGCTTTTCACAGTAATCCAATAGATTTTCCTTTACTATGTTATAGTTCTTATTTTTACGTAATTACGTCGTGTGAATAATTGCTCCGTCCATTTTTATACATCTGTTGACCATTTGATAATATATTAAAACAGATTTATCAATAATCCAACAAATTTTCGAACGTTAACTATACTTTTAAGGATATACTGCACGCGGGCAATGTAGTTCGCGGGCTAAAGTCAGCGATACGCTCTTATTACTACTCCCGTAAGGTTGACATTTCAAGTAACAAACCCATCCTTATCACTCGCGCGTAATTGTATTGCTGTCGCACTCGCACACTCACTGCGGCCGCATCTAGTTGATAAAGATGGGTCATTTGGACGAAATTCTACGTACTCGGCGACCGGGCTTTAGTTGTTTGTAGTAGTTACTAATTGTTGCAGACAGGGAACATAATCTATGACATGCGCAAATGATAGCTCTTATGATGAAATAATTCTTTGACTGTACATTTATAAAATCGATTAAAAATAAATAACTTATTATTCTTAAAATACATAATTGTAATCCACACTAATTTACGCTTCTAAATAATAAATTAAAAACACTGTGACGTGATTAAAACCAAAATCACAAACTAAGCATGCATTGTCAAAAGTTAAATAAAAGCGAAAAAAAAAACTCTTCAAAACAAAACACACGTATTCAATGGTCAGGACAAAATTCATTTTATGATTGATATTTAATTAATTTAGTTGCGTATCGCTGAGTGGTGCAATTGCGTCTTTCCGTTCTATACATAGCCAGAACGCACCCATAGGAAACTGCTCGTGTATATTTTGTAGTGCCCGTTTGTAAATCTGTGACTCCAAACTATACACGAATTTTGCGTACTGATCGTGTATAGTTTGGAAGAGCTTAGTAAAAAAAGTCATATCCAAACTATACTCGATTAGTTTCTACTACACCACTTACACTTGACTAGAGTGTGTATTTAGTAAAATATGGAATTATATTTAAAATTACATTTATTCGATATTATTACATAAAATATTATTATTTTACTGAATCTATAATAAATCTAGATTTTTAACACTATTGTAAGTGGTTTTTGAAATTAAATTGATTAGGTAGATTTCAAATTAAATAACAATTATTAGTGTAATCATAAATTCATTTAAAATGAGAGAGAGAGTGAGAGAAGAAAGTTCAACGTGCATTATTAATACATTATGCGAGACTTTAAATGCTAGGTTTAGAGCAGTACGCAGCATATGCGTACTGATCGTGTATAGTTTGGAGGAGCTTAGTAAAAAAAGTCATCTCCAAACTATACTCGATTAGTTTCACACCCTTGCGTTCTGGCTATGTATAGAACGGAAAGACGCGGTGCAATTCGAGGGTTCACAGGCTATATTTGCATTAAGCGACATCTTGGGCGATATTGAGTTATATTCGGAATTGCGAGAATTTTCTGCGTTGTTTGAGCTCGGTTTGTAGCGATCTGAACACTTTATTGTCGCTTGAAACATCAGTTTTAGGTCTAGTCCGAATCTAGTTTGTCTAATACGACATAAATTGTAGAAAAATAGGACTTCATAAAATGATTATGAAATTGACATAAGTGATTTTGCTTGAAAACTACGCAACAAAAGGCATTTGAATCGTTATGCCTGAATCTGAAATTTATTATTGGTGTCGCTTTAAACATGCAGCCTGCACTTGAAATTCATACTTGATGTCGCTTAAAACATTTTAGCCTGCACTTGAAATACATACACTATTGTCACTTAAAACATTTATTCTGCATCTTATTTTAATACGATGCGCTTAAAATATTTTGATATTCAACGGAATTTTTTGTTACTTGGTGGATTGATAGACTTTTTTTCTCGAATTAATTTAACAACCATCTGTCGCACAGCATCAGACATAAATTATTAAAAATGTAAGTGGTGAAATTTAAAACCTTTTTCTTTTACCGAAATTAGGAAAGCTAGTTCGTTAAGATAGATGACTGGCATTAAGTCCGCCTTCTGTACAGTATTCTGTGCAAGTGAGTTCTAAATAATAATAGGCAATATTTTGTGTAAATTGTCGGATAAGATAATGCATTTTGGCCGCGCGTGCCCCTTGTGTCACTGAAGTCATCCGTTTTGGACAAAACAGATATGTACCGTTTCTCCCAAACCCGTCCTCAAGATACGGCTTGAGCCGAGGTTTCAAATTAATATTCAAAATTAAGAGCTGTAGCAAACCGTATGTATTCGGTACTGAGTAACGGGTCCTCCGCCTAGTACCAAATAAGATTGGTAATTCATTTATGGAATTAACTTTAAAAAAAAATAAAACCGACTACAAATGCGTGAACACAAAAAAAAATTAAAAATTAAAAATATTGCGTATAAAAAAGTTCATCCCCAATTTTCCACCCTTGGTGGTGAAATATTTTCTTCAAATTCGCATGAAACCACCCTTTTGATAATACCTATTCAACAAAAAAATTATAGTTCAAATTGATTTATAATCGGCGGAGATATTGCGTATAAAAAAGTTCATCCCCAATTTTCCACCCTTGGGGGTTGTTTTTTCTATTATTAAATTTAAATGGGACCACCCTTGAGGTATTACCTATACGCCGAAAAAAGATTTGTTCAAATCGGTTCATAATTGGCGGAGTTATCGCGTAACAAACATAGAAAAAAAAAAAAAAAAACATACGGGTCGAATTGAGAACCTCCTCCTTTTTTGAAGTCGGTTGAAAATGGTATTAAACTTTTTAATAAATTGCCATAAACTGTTGTAGAATTGCCCATTCATAAATTTAAAGTACATATTAAAAAAAAAAACTGTTTAGATTCTTTAAACTGCCTAGCTCGCATTAATGCTTATGTACGACTATAGTGACTGAGTTTCTTGCGCTGCTTCTTCTCAGCACTGGCCCATTTATTGTCCTGAAGCAGTGGTAGGGTTAATACTGGGACGTTTAGAAGCGCTTTTAAAAGCCTTTATTTACATTGCTAGCATCAAACGTAACAGATTCTGCTTCCACTGCAGAAGAGAGGGCCATAAGGCCGACACTTTTGCATTGGACCAGAATGTCCTTTCTTCTTCTTCGTTACAATAATGTAGAGCGCGTGGTCACGTTGAGGCGTTGACGTTGCTTGTGGAGGCGTAGTCAGATACGCAGTTTCCTACTGTTTTGGCGGATGGGAACGGTTACTGACCTACCAAGAAATACCCGACAGTGTTCTCAAATGGGACATTCGTCCTCGGCTCAAGCTCACTCTTGAGTGCTTCGAAGGGAAAGGTGGATCTCAAGTTGACCGCCAAAAGCGCACTAGACACTGGTTTAACAGAAGAAGAACATAGGACGATCGGTTTGGCCAATATCTCAATCCAAGCGGAAGTAAGACTAAAACTTTCAATAAAAATGGTTAATCTTCTAAGAGCTCCATTCAGGTCCCTATAAGTAATATAGAACTATAATTAAGTTAGCCTTTTTATAACTTGTAGACTTGACTTACCATCGCGTTCGGTCTTGAGCCGATCTTTTTCGCCTCGTCTGCCACAGTGCGCCGCCAAGTTTGCTTGGGGCGACCACGTTTGCGTTAACTTGTTTAACTTGTAGAGCAGGAAGTAAAAATAAACAAAAATTTCGCAGTTGCTTGGCACCTAAAACTTATGCATGCCTGGGAATGCGCACTGTATCACCTTATAGGACCAAATAATAATAAATACTGTAAAAAGCTATTTTGTGTCCTATTTGATTGTCCTGATATTATTCCGTCATAATATTTTAAAATACTATAAAATATTTTTATTTTAGCCACCATTCTGTAAAACTTTTATCTTCTTTGTGAGGTCTATAATAAATGGCCACGTTTTGGAGCCATATTATTATGTCATCACTGTTAACATACACTGAAGTAAGTCAAGTCTAAGACTTTCGTCTTTAGGCATTGAGGTATTTTGGACGAAAAGATGTTATGTAGCTTCCCGAACGCTGCCCAGCCGAGCCAACGTGGATTCGATGATTGACCTCTTTCTCCAAATTGGACCTACCTAGTTGAATCTTTGGTCCAATACATACATGTCAATAATCTCGAGAAACGAACTGACTAGCTTGAATCATTTTAATATAGCGATGGCTGTTAATACAATTAGCCTTACAGTAAATAACCCCCTGTGTGTCGCTTCAATCCTCTTTCCTGGACCTAATATTTTCAGTTTATGGCGCTTGAATCATTTAGCCTCTTTTTAAATAAAAGTGATTAGAACCATTTTGTATTAAGTAACATTTATTTCTGGAAAAAATAACTTTAAGAAAATGAATTCTAGACTAAATTAGGTACGTGGATTTATTTAAGGATATCGTTTGATATAAGGTACTTTTTTGGGAAAAAAATATATTTTTCTAATCTAATTACCGCGCAAAAGGTCGTGGGTTCGATGTCCACCTTAGGCAGTTCGATTTTTTCAAGCAATCGAACCCTCAAATTGCAATACTCAGCGATACGAAACAAAATTCATTGAATATCGGCCATAAAATGGTTTTTGAATACCTATGTGTGTTTTGTTAAGATAAGTTTTTATTTCATTGTATTTATGCATGCATAAAGTTTAGGTTTTTTATAACACCTACCTAGCTAAAGCCTGGTCCGTGAGCACGTAGAATTTTGTCCAATGACCCCAAGCTACCCATCCTTATCGCTCGCCCGTAATTCTGTTGCTGTCGCGCTCGCACACTCACTGCGTGCGCCCGTCGCACAGTCACGACAGCAATATAATTATGCGCGAGCGATAAGGATGGGTAGCTAGGGGTCATTGGACAAAATTCTACGTGCTCACGGACCAGGCTTTAGAATAGAGCCACAGAATACATAATAGTAGCAACAGAAATTGCACTCCTTTGTGTAGGATCAGATGCCGGCATTTTAACGGTAATAATAATAATGCAAAATATCCAACGCACATGGTGCATTCGAAATCGCACCTTACTACTACGCTCACAAGAGCGCTATTTTTTTGTGTTCAGAATTGATCTACCTCACAGCTCAAGCGTCAGGGTTGTATAAGCAAAGTAAAATAAATAAAAACTTAATTTTAAGAAGCATTTATTGTATTTACGATTGGTAAACTTTAATCTAGTGGTGTTTGTATAATCGTACCATCTCTAAAGTACCTATTAATAAACTTCAGTGTTACGATAATTCGAAATTGGACAAACAGTTTTAAAAGGTGTAGTGTCGGAAAATAGACACGGTAAAGTAAAAGTTAATGTTTTTATTAGGTAAAATATTTTTTTTGCTACAGTTTTTTGTCATAAGTATTTCAAAATTATTCAAAAAGTGTAGTTTTTTAAATTATTTAAATCACTACAGTTAATTATTATTTCTAAATATTACGATTTTCCATTAAAGAAGAATAACAGTGCTGTTGGAACAATAAACCTTGATTTCAACGATGATCGACCGAGCGTGTATAGAAATACGCGTGTGCTCACAGGCGCGTCACGGCGCGTGGCGGTCCTGACTGATTTGCAACTTGAAGTTGTCGCGCGCTGTAGGTAATTATCTCGGCCGGCATAGGCGAGTGACGGAGGCCTGATAGAGCTACAAATGACTGAGCGAGCGAGATGTCACTAGCAGCAACTTTGTGTAATAAAAAGAGATGCGTGATGCCGTCACCGTCACGTCAAACAGAACCGTTTTTTGCAAGGAAGGAATAATAACTTTATGTTTTTATGTAACTTTTGACAATGCATGTTTAGTTTGTAATTTTGATAAAATTTAATCACCCAGTGTTATTTTTAAGACAGGTAAATAAGTGTATCTAAATAGAATTTACGTATATAATTACGTGGAGTACTATGGATACGCGTCTACCTTCTGTTACTTGAAATGTCAACCTTACGGGAGTAGTAATAAGAGCGTATCGCTGACTTTAGCCCGCGAACTACATTGCCCGCGTGCAGTATATCCTTAAAAGTATAGTTAACGTTCAAAAATTTGTTGGATTATTGATAAATCTGTTTTAATATATTATCAAATGGTCAACAGATGTATAAAAATGGACGGAGCAATTATTCACACGACGTAATTACGTAAAAATAAGAACTATAACATAGTAAAGGAAAATCTATTGGATTACTGTGAAAAGCTATGTATTTGAACATATAAAAGCGTATTAAAAAATAAAAATCAGCAGAGCAATTTTTCAGTAGAAGTTATAGTGCAAAATGTTAAAAGTTAAATTTCAGGTATCTCTGAAATCGAAAAAGTGTTGGATTCTTTTACATACATATTCTAAGTAGTACATAGGTACGTATACAGAAAGAATTTCAGGCTGAGAATTTTTACACAGAGAGTTATTAACGATTTTCATATTTAGGTCAAAAAACATAACTTCCCAAAAAAAATTTTGTTGGATTTTTGCATATCTATGATCTATATTACCTACTTTCACCATGTGCCAAGTTTCATTGACAGACGAATTATTCGGGTTACAAACGCCTCGTTGATTGGACTATAGGTTGTGTATGGTTTATAAAGAAAGAAATTCTGTCATTCAACAGTATTTCCATACTTTTTCTTGACAAAAAATATCAGTTATTTTCAGGGTTCAAAAATAGCGTAAATACAACACACATTACGGATATTACCATAGAGCGTAAACACATTATTTTTCTTCCAGGGTAGTTGGGTGGCTCAAACACAACCCTTCCACTTTATTTTATTTGTTACCGACACTAACATGATACAGGGTGATTTTTTTCAGTATGCTAAATCTGGCATTTTCAAAAAGTTTAAAAAAATATTGCTGAAGAAGACTTGGAACTAATTTTGTTAAAAACTCTTTATGATTGTGATTTCTTCACTCTGCCTTTTTTCGTACGCAATTATTTTGCTACATAACGTGATCATTATTCTGTAACCTTGTCTAGGGGTTCGTATAATTAAGTTACAAGAAATTAAGGATGCCGTATTAGTTTAGTCAGGTAAACGTTGTCTCCGAAATTTTCATTAAGTTTTTTCATAAGGTCTGGCCAATAACACAACTACTACAAAAATTCACCCTGTATTCTTTATTTTACGAGACCTCTATAATGTACCTATTACAATTTGTTACCATCGTGGGACCATCTTAGGAGATTCGACCTATGTAAATTAGAAAAACGTATATTATACGCATATTCAAGGAAATACTAGTATGTAGGACTAGCGGCCGCCCGAGACATCGTACGCGTGGATGCCGATTTACCCCCTTAGGGGATGAATTTTGCAAAATCACGTCTTAGTGAGCACCTACGTTCTAAAACGAACCCCAATAAAATTTGAATTCAAAGTTAGGTGCAACTCAGCCTCAGTCTCTGTTCAACAATACTCATAACCTCGAGGTGGTTTTCTTTCTCCACTTTCATAAAAATTACGACACAGTGAAAAGTATGTCAAGCAATCCCTCAACCGCTAGTATAACACGACACCTTCACAGATATCTCTCGCACGTGGCCTGTTTTGAGTAAAACTGTGTTAGACAAATGCGCCACGCGGTATTAGCACAGTGAATTTGAAATCAGAGGGTTCACTTCGAGCTCAAAACTTAGACCAATGTCAGAACTGACTAGTCAAAAAATACAGGGTGATTTTGTTATCAATATCCAATTAAAAAATACTATAATCGGATATTTCGGAAAAATAGGCGACCGTAAGTTTCAAAGTGTTCCGAGCGCATGGGACTTTTGTTGGAATTGGTTCATCTTAAAACACCTCCATAGTCGATAGCTGTTTATTTTTAGGATCATTATGCATATATCCTTAATTCGTCAACTGTCACAATTTTAAAAACGGCTTTTAAAGCTTTTTAAACGTATTTATCAAACATTTCCAAGGACTAAACGACACAAGCGTCCTATTTAGCGTTTGAAAAATTTTGTGACATCCAGCGAGAAAAAAACGTATTAACCATAATATGGTCCTACAATATTTAATTACCGCTAGTGGAATTAATGCCTAGGATTATCTCAATCCTACGATATATCACATGACGAGGTTTCTCTTCCATTTCCTGACAACATCAATGTTTTCCGCCACTATTAGTCATTTTGGATGACTTTCGCAAAGTGTAGGGCAGCGAAGGTGTTGTAGGTGTTGATTGAAAGGCCGTGGTTTCACTAATTAAGTTTATTGCCAGGTCTGCACAGTTTAATACACACAATCACAAGTGTAATGGCCGGAGTACGAAACGCTACTGGGCGCGAAAGGCGCTCAAATACATACGTCACAAGATCGAACGAATGAAGGAATGAATGAGTTTTAGTGTTGGAACCCAACATGCTCCACCTCTACAAAAGGAGAGAACTCTTATTTATAAGCAAGTTACAATTACCAATAACAGCGAGCTATAATACATAAAAAAGGAACTGTGACGCATGTATGGACTTACATAAGATATTAATTTTCATATGAAAGGTGAATACATTTTTACTTATACAGAGCTTAGTTACTACTCAAATGAACAACGATGTCCAAAAAGGAAGAACAAAAAAAAGGAATACAGCGCTACAAGGCAACCTATCTGTCATAATGTTATTTATCTAGTTAATATTTAACATTAACTTATAATTAATTATTATCATCTATAGGTAGGATACAGATTTTACGAATAGAGCGCACATGGCTCTTTCTATTAGACCTTATTACTTCTACCGCTCTTACGCGGCCATCATGACCAGGAAAAACCTTAGTAACTCTAGCCATGGGCCAAGACATTACAGGTACATTATCCTCTTTCAAAATTACAATTGTGCCTACCTTTACATTGGGTAAAACATCTAGCCATTTAGGCCTATTTTGCAAACTATTAAGATATTGCTTGTACCACATTTTCCAAAATGATTGTTTAATTTGATTACATAGCTGCCAAAATTTAAGTCTGTTAGAAGGAATATTTGTTACATCATTTTCAGGGTACATTGTTAATGAATTTCCTATTAAAAAATGTCCCGGTGTCAAGTAACTAAAATCATTTACATCTGATGACAATGGAATAAGTGGTCTTGAATTCAATATACATTCAATCTCAATTAAAATTGTATTTATCTGTTCATAGGTTAACAATTGTGATTGTAACACTCTTTTTAAGTGGTATTTAGTGCTCTTCACTGCAGCCTCTGCAAGTCCCGCAAACGTAGGCGAGTAGGCCGGAACAAAATGAAAGTTTATGCCTTGATTGGCAGCAAATTGACATACTTTATTTTGGTGACTACCAGATGCCTGCAGTGAATAGAGCTCAGCTAATTGGTTCCGTGCGCCTTTAAAGGTGCTAGCATTGTCAGAGTAGATTTCCCTGGGCAACCCTCTTCTAGAGATAAGTCGTTTGAGGCACGCTAGATAGGTTTCTGTGGTAAGATCTGATGCGAGTTCAAGATGAACCGCTTTTGTAGCAAAGCATACAAATACGCAGATATAGCCTTTACCCACTAGGGATCGTCTCACGCGCGAAAGTTTTACATTTATAGGCCCAGCAAAATCCACTCCAACCTTTTCAAAGGGGCGACTCATAGCGGTCACTCTATCGGCTGGCAAGGAACCCATCAACTGCTTGGAGGCACTAGCCTTGTGTTTGAAACATAATACACAATCCTTAGTTAATTTCTTAACATACATTAAACCGTTTGTAATCCAAAATTTTTGATTTAAATTACACAATAATAGCTTCGGTCCCGCATGTAACAGTCTTTCATGCTCAGACTTTATAATACAATCAGTAATATGACATTTTTTGGGCAAAGTAACCTGATGCTTATGTGCATATGGAATATTAGAATGGTGTAGTCTGCCGCCAACACGCAAAATGCCTTTACAATCTAAAAATGGGCATAGACTTTGCAAGGGACCCTTAACAGGTTTATTATTTCTTAAACATGCAATTTCGTCCTTAAAATATAACTCTTGTTCATTCTTAATTATCAACAATAAAGCATTATTCAATTCAGAAGATGACAAATAATTGTAAGATATTTTGTCACCTTTTATGTTGTTTACAAAACGCAATACATAAGCCAACGTACGTACCATCTTGTGTATGCCAGAATAATTACGTAAATGATCAAAAATGTCACCCGTGTATGTGGAGAGTTGACTGGTAGAGAATGCTGACCCGGACTTGGTCTCAGGTAAGTTTGCAGGTAAATCTACTTCAGAGTCAAAATTGTATTTATTATCGAGCAAAATTTCAGGCCCATCCCACCACATGCGACAATCGTGAAGCCCACTGGGTGAAACGCCCCTACTTACATAGTCCGCAGGATTGTTTTCAGTGCTTACATAAAGCCAGCGACAAACAGATAGATTTTTGGTGATCGCTTTAACCCTGTTCGCGACGTATGCATTAAGTTTCATGGGTTCTGCGTGCAACCATGCGAGTACAATTTTTGAATCAGTAAAACAGTAAACATTGTTTATATTATGTATTAATTTTAGCGTGCAATAGACCTTTGACATAAGAATAGAGAGTAGCAGGGCTGCGTTAAGCTCTAAGCGCGGCACAGTCTTGTTTTTGTCCTGAAGCGGATTGATGCGCGATTTTGAACATAGCAAGTGCATTTTTACATTACCATTAATATCTGTAACTCGCATGTACACGCAGCATCCATATGCCGTAGAACTGGATGCATCTGAGAATCCTATCAATTCAATTTTGTCTGTATTATTAACATGTATATTTCTAGGAATATAAATTGGCTCCATCATAGCTAATGCAGCGGAAAACTCAAGCCACGCATGCCTAATGTCATCATCAGGCGTGGAATCCCAGGCGGTTTTAGAAACCCATAACCTTTGCATGATAGCCTTTGCTTGCACAATTATAGGACTAACAAATCCCATGGGATCATACATTTTCCCAATATATGAAAGAATGTCTCTTTTTGTGCAATTATTATTATTACATGGCTCTGGACAAGACATTTCGAACTTGTCATCTTTAACTATTAATTTCAAACCTAACGTCTTTAACAGGCAGTTGTCTTGCTGAAGCTCTATATCATCAAAGTGGCGTTCAGCTGAGGGAATGTCAGTCAGTACCCTATTATCATTGGATGACCATTTATGTGTGTGAAAACTACCTAAGCTTAGGAGCTTGCGAAGTTGTGATTTTGCCTCTAGGATAATATCTAAATTATTATTTGCATACAGGATATCATCAACATATGTGCAGTTCTCTATAATAAATGAAGCCAGAGGATAGGTATGCTTATGTTGCATTGCTAATTCTTTCAGACAGCGAGTTGCTAAATAATTTGAACTTTTTAACCCATAAGTAACCGTGTCTAATCTTATACACTTAATAGGTTCATCAGGGCTATCCCTCCATAGTATGTTTTGCAAACTAGCATGCTCCGGTATAATACGCACATTTCGAAACATTTGTTTTATGTCGGAAGTAAAGTTAAAATCGCCAAAACGAAAACAGTAATAAAATTTCAAACAAATCTCTTTGTACAGTCGGCCCATTTAAAAGCAAATCATTTAAAGACACCTTTTTGTTAGTCTTCATGGAACCGTCAAAAACTGTACGCAATTTAGTAGTTTTACTGTCAGGCTTTAAAACTGCATGATGAGGCAAGAAATAAACTGCATTTTTATTCAATTCATACAGTTCAATATCTACATATTGGCCATGTTGCAAGTTAATATAATCATGAATAAATTTTTGGTACTCAATAAAAAGATATGGATCATTAAGCAGCCTTTTCTCTAAGTTTAAAAACCTTTTTAAAGCAAAATTAAAGGAATCACCTAGCGCATCATTGATTTCATCAAGAGGTAATTTTAAAGGTAAAGAGACTTCAAAACAATTTTCTTTCATCTGAACAGTACTTTTAAAAATATACTCGCAGAGCTCTTGCTCTGATGACCTTTCATCATAGATCTGAGGAACGCTTTCTGTCTTCCAAAATTTACTTAAGGTTTCATTAATGTCAGACTCACAAGTAGTACACTTTAACGTTACCTTTTTGCAGACCTTAGATGAAATATGTGGTAGGGTACCTCCAATTATATATCCAAAATAAGTGTTGATAAGACGTGGTTGCGGAGTGCCGGCCTCTGTTGCAGACTGCTGGCGCTCAGGCATCACCGGCAGCACTGTAGGCAGCAGCACCTGAAAAAATACGTCCGCTCCCATTAATACATCAATCTCAGCTGGTATATTAAATTGATCATCAGCCAATTTAATATTTTTAGGTATCAATATGTCAGATGCACTGAATTTGTGTTGAGGTAAATTGCATGTGATTTGATCAACAACGTGACAAGTGGCTGAAATTTTATATGGACAAGTTATTGAGTAAATCTCTAAAGGTAAGCAATGCTTTAACTTTGTCTGTGTTGAAGTTATGCCCACTACTTTGACATTGCTATCGGTGAGGTCCAGATCAAGCAGCCTTACTGCCCTTTGTGAGATAAAGGACAGCTGGGACCCACTGTCTAGTAGGGCTCTTAAGTAAACTTCGGTACCATCTCGAGCAATAAGTTTGACTTTAGCTGTGGGTAAAAGTACATCATTATTGTTATTATTGCTTGCTGCTAGAGAAGCAGTGGATGATGATGCCGTTTGAGTTTTTTCTGAGTTATTACTCTTATGTGCGCTGCAATGCAGCAATGTGTTGTGGGCCTCTTTACATTCTGCACACCGAAAATGATATTTGCATTTTCCGGTGTGAGCCCCCAAACAAATATTACACAGGCCTTTATCCTTGGCAAATTTAATTCTGTCATTTGCATGCAGTAATTTAAAACTGTTACATAAATAAAGTTTGTGTTTCAACTTACAGTATAAGCATGTAGGCTCCTGCGCAGCTGTGTAGGCTACCATCCTACCAACGGCATTGCCTTGCTCCTTTTGCGGCTGGCGTTGCTGCCCGTGGAAGCCTGGATCAGCATTCTCAAGCGCCAGCGCTCTCTTATCCAAGTATTCAAGGAAGGTGTTGATAGTTGGCTCCTTCGTGGCATCTCTTTCCATATGAAATGCGCGTGACGTGTATGCATCTAATTTGCGGTACAAAATACATAATATTATAGCATCCCAAAATGATACGTTTGGCTCCAAATTACTTAAAGCAGATATTTGTTGTTTTACATTGGACACAAATTCTCTTAAATTAACTGCCGTGGATTTTGTGATTGGCTTAAGATCCAACAATAAACAAATATGCTCATTAACGAGTTTGTGTTTGTTGTTGTATCTGTCTTCAATAATTTTAATTGCTTGACTGTAACTTTCACTAGTCAAGGGTAAGTTTTTTACAAGATCTAATGGCTCATTTTTTAAATATGAGCGAAGGTAATACAGTTTTTGAACATTGTCAATGGAATCGTTTTGATCTATTAATGAGTGGAATAAGTTTTTAAATGGCACATAATCCGAGAACTTACCACTAAATATTGGTACATCAATTGGTGGTAAATGCAATTTGGACATTGGAGCTGAGTGATTCCTATTATCACGGCTGTTAAGTTCTTGGTCAATTACTGAAATGATGTTGTAATAGTTTTCCTCAAAAAGTTCGACATTTTCCTTGTCCTCTGGTTGGATAGTTAAAATCTTTATATTTAGCTTTTCGTATTGACTAAAGGAGTCGATCAATTTTTTCCTCTTAGCCATTAAGTTTTCTTTAGACAAGTTTTTAACTGACTGCGGTGTCGAAACAAGTGAAGTTAATCGTGTAATCGTACCTTTTACGTAGCCTCGCGCGGCTATTAGCTCGTTCAGCTCCATTGTCAAAACTTGTCAAATGCAAGAAAATACAAATGCTATAAATCACTACGTGGCTTAAAATTACACACTACGAGTATCACTGCACGAGTTATAAGTCTTTCGACTTAAAAACAATAGCACTGCACACTAAGCAAATGGCGTCGGCGGTAAACAGCGTTGACAGATGGCAGCGGAAACAGCCGAAGCAGCAGCGAAACAAGTGAACGATGACCGACGAGAGAACGAACGATGTTGTGCGTTGGCCAATCCTCGATGCGCGCGCGAACTTCAGGCAGCGCGAAGATGGATGTCACGCCCACTTCGTGAAGTAATTTGTTGCTGGCCTCGTGTTCCGGCGCCCCCCAACCCGCCGTCTTGCCGGGAATGCCGGGTTGCGTTTGATGACGTTTGACGATTGTTGCAAAACTGACTTGCTTGATATCTTGCAATTTGCTGGTTTTGCATACGATGAACGATTTTTCTTGCAGTATTGAGTGCGTGTTTCTTAATGCGCACTATGCAGATAAATGCAAATTCCACAAAAGTAGGTAATGCAGGAGTTATATTGCGCGATGATGCGGCTCCCGTTGTTGTATTATGTGTGAATTGCAGGAGTTCTGTTGCGCGATGATGCGGCTCCCGTTGTATTATGAGTGCGATTTCTTGATGCGCACTATATGAATGCAGTTTCCACTGTATGTAGGTACAATTGCAGGAGTTCTGTTGCGCGATGATGCGGCTCCCGTTGTATTATGAGTGCGATTTCTTGATGCGCACTATCGGCACTATGTGAATGCAGTTTCCACGTGTATGTAGAAGTAGGCACAATGCAGGAGTTCTGTTGCGCGATGATGCGGCTCCTGTCCCACTTTATACACAATGGTGCAGACCAGGCAATTCGAAGCTCGAAGGACCATGTAGGGCAGCGAAGTTGTTGTAGGTGTTGATTATTGAAAGGCCGTGTTTCACTAATTAAGTTTATTGCCAGGTCTGCACAGTTTAATACACACAATCACAAGTGTAATGGCCGGAGTACGAAACGCTACTGGGCGCGAAAGGCGCTCAAATACATACGTCACAAGATCGAACGAATGAAGGAATGAATGAGTTTTAGTGTTGGAACCCAACACAAAGTTCACAATGACATACAATATTATACTTCTTAAACTAGCGTTTTACAATGGTAAAGGACAGATCTTTATCACCAAAAGTGAAATTTAGCTGACCGCTTCAGTTTTGTATTGATTAACCACGTCGAAAGTCACAATAAATCTTCGCGCGAAAATTTCCGCAAGTCAATTCCATGCTTTTGTAGTCAAGATAATTTTCAATTCAATGTTAATAATACAAAACATGCTCAAATGATAAAAAGTTTTGAATAAGGTTGTAGTCAAAAATGTCAAACTTTTCATTAAAAGTATCAGTTGTCGTCTAACAACACGTTATGTTGTTGAGGCTCACAACTTATTTAGTGCCCTAGTATTCTTAATCGCGGTATTTTTCACGAAAAAAAAAATTGAAAATATAATTTGCGGGTGCCCATATTATCTTAATTTTTAAAGGTTAATTGAAGGCTTATTTTCGCGTACCATTATGTCTATTAAGCTTTGTAGTAAACTGTGTGTACTTATTTTTCTATGAACGAAGCAAATTATCCACGTGAGCCAATTTTGAAACTGCGCGCAGCGGATAAATATGATGAAATACGAAAAAAAAAAAAAAATTACGTAAATCGATTAAGTTAGTTATTACGTTTTCTTTACAATAAGTAATTGGAAGATAAAAAAATGTATAAAAAATTTAAAAAAACAAAACAAAAAATTTTAGACCTCTTTTTTGTCGATAAAAATAGGTCTAGTTTCACCTAATTTCATATGTGCACCTTATCGTGGCTTACACTGTATAAAATCCGCCTAGAGTAATTGTCTATTTTTATTGTTCCATTGTATTACGAGTTAAATATTTCGCCCACATACTTATGACAAAAAATATAACAAATAACTATCTGCTGAGTTTATTATATTGAATGTTCTTTTTATTATTATGTGAACCTACTGCGTATTTTGTTAGGGTGTCATTTGCACCATCTCGAGTTTCCGCCTCAATGATATATCACCTGTGCTCGTTAGAGAGCGATCAATTTATAAGAACAACGCAATTTTATATAAAAAGGTGTTTTTATTGGCGGTCAAGCTTACTTCATTAGCTTAGATTCTAGCTACACAGAAGCAGCAAAAACTTTATCAATTTAAAAATGAACATTAATCTACTATGAATGTTTTTCCTAAATCATCAGATTAGAATAATTGTTAAATTATGGCAACCCAGTAACATCAAATAAACTATATAATGTTGGTACTTCTGCTAATCCGCTAATGTTGGCTCTATGTGTTTTCATAAGTAATAAATCTCTTGCTCGTTGTCTGTTCAACCGAACGCTGTGTTTTATTAGGTTATGGGCCCAGGACGCCCGATTATTTAGAATTCGATCAGTATAACAGTACAGAATGCAGTTCTTAGATTATTCAGTTTAGAATTTGAAGAGTGCAGTGAGAAAATACTGAAAACGATAATTGTAGAAGAAAAGTAACCTCAAAATGGCTGCCGGTTCTTTTCTTATGAACGTCCCGAAGTTAAAGGGGCGTGAGAACTTCAGCGAGTGGGCATTTGCTGTGGAAAACATGCTTATTCTGGAGGGAATGTCGGAATGTATTAAGCAAGAACCTACAACAGCGACTGCAGATTTCATCGCGAACGACGCAAGAGCAAAGGCCAAGTTGGTTTTAACCATTGACCCATCACTATATGTTCACATTAAAAATGCTACGAGTTCAAGGGACCTGTGGAATAAATTGCAGACCATGTTTGATGATAATGGATTTTCAAGGCGAATATCATTGTTACGGAGTTTGATATCGATTCGCCTAGATAGTTGTGAATCCATGACAAGCTATGTCACGCAAATCATTGAGACGGCCCAGAAGTTAACAGGAACCGGTTTTGCTGTGAACGATGAGTGGATCGGCTGTTTATTATTGGCAGGACTGCCGGAAAAATACTTCCCAATGATAATGGCAATAGAGCATTCCGGGATTGCCATTACTGCTGATGTAATAAAAACCAAACTTATTGACTTGGCGGGAAATGATTGTGAAGCAGGAAGTGCATTTTGGAGTAGTAGAGGGCAGCACAACAGCAACAATTACTACAAAGTTGGCAGTTCTGACAAGCAACATGGCGGAGCCCGTCCTAATGTAAACAAAACTGACAGATCGAAAATTAAATGCTACAAATGCAAACAATTTGGACATTTTATGAATCAGTGCACGCAAAACGATCAACCATCGGATAAAATAAAGACGACAAACGCTTTTTCTGCTGTGTTTTTAAGCGGCAAGTTCAGTAAACAAGATTTCTACTTGGATAGCGGCGCGAGTGTTCACATGACTCCAGATGTAAATATGGTACAGAACGTATCGAGCACAAACATCAAAGAAATTGTAGCAGCTAATCAGAGCCACATGCCAGTATTGTGTTCAGGGGATGTTGAAATCTTGACTGTTACCCCAGATTGCATGTATGAAGTCACCCTGAAAGACGTTTTGTGTGTGCCTAACCTCGCCACGAACTTGATATCGATCAGTCAGCTTGTCAAGAATGGCAATAAAGTAGAGTTCCAAGAAAATAGTTGCTATGTTTACAATAAGGCGAACAGTCTGGTGGCTGTAGCAAATCTAACTGATGGTGTGTATAAAATGGTCTTGGAACAGAAAAAGTGTTTATTTTCATCGGGTTCATCAGCTAGCAGTGAAGTCTGGCACAGACGACTAGGCCACTTGAATGTTAACGACCAAAACAAAATGAGAGATGGTGCAGTCACTGGAATATCCTACCCTGGTAATGAAGTCATCAGCAGGAATACATGCACAGTGTGTTGTCAAGGGAAGCAATCGCGCTTACCATTTGGTCATGCAGGAACAAGAAGCAGCGAGCCCTTGGAAATAGTCCATGCTGATGTCTGCGGCCCAATGGAAGTTTCTTCAATAGGCGGAGCAAGGTACTTCCTAATTTTTGTAGATGACTTTACTCGTATGGTATTTGTTTATTTTCTCAAAGAAAAAGGTGAAACTTTTAAATATTTCAAAGAGTTTAAATCCATGGTAGAAAACCAACAGAGTAAAAGAATTAAAATATTCAGGACTGATAATGGTACAGAGTTTTGCAGTAATATATTTGAAAATTTCCTCAAAGATAGCGGCATCATTCATCAAAAAACTAATGCTTACACTCCTGAACAAAATGGCTTGAGTGAGCGTGCAAATAGAACCATTGTTGAGCGAGCTCGATGCTTATTATTTGATGCAGACTTAGACAAAAAGTTTTGGGCAGAGGCAACAAATACCGCGGTCTATCTTAAAAATCGATCGACAACATCTGGACTAAATAATAAGACACCATATGAGCTCTGGACAAGCAAAAAGCCTGATTTGAGTCATGTTCGCATATTTGGTAGTGATGTTATGGTCCATGTCCCAAAGGAGAAAAGACACAAATGGGACAGTAAGGCACAGAAACATATCCTAGTAGGCTTCTCAGAGAATGTCAAAGGCTATAGAGTCTATGATCCAATCAAAAAGTGTGTGACTACAAGTCGTGATGTCATCATTCATGAGAATACTGAAAGGAGCTGCTTTACTGATTCAAGTGTATCTATTTCAGTGGGGGAGTGTGACACAGCAGAGGAGCTGGACCGTGATGAACAGAAAAATGATGCGAGCAAGTTACAAACAAAGATTGACCATAATGCACTGGATGTTTCACTTGATTATGATGACTGCGCTCAGAGTGAGTTGGATAGTATACAAACAATAATGGAGGATGAACTTGAACAGCCCGAAGACCCAGAACCAGTTCCAGTAGTTCACAAACGTATCAGAAAGAAACCAGATCGTTACGGCTGGATGGCTAATTCTAGTTTGGCATCATGTTGTGAGTCTTTCAATGATCCATCCAGCATAAAAGAAGCTTTAGAAAGTCCTGATAAAGAAAAATGGATTGAAGCTATGCAGGAAGAACTTCAAGCCTTCAAAGAAAACAATGCCTGGAGTCCAGTGAGTGAGTTACCTTCAGACAAAACTCTAGTACAGTGTAAGTGGGTTTTCAAAAGAAAAGTTAACAGTGATGGCAGTGTGCGGTTTAGAGCACGTTTAGTAGCTAAAGGCTTCACTCAGAGGCCAGGAATTGATTATCAAGAAACATTTTCTCCTGTAGTTAGACATACAACTCTCAGAATGTTATTTGCATTGTCTGTACAGCTGGGGCTCGATATAACGCATTTGGATGTAAAAACAGCCTTTTTAAATGGTGATCTTAAAGAGGACATTTATATGTTACAACCTGATGTATGTGGTGATGCAAATAACAAGAAAAATATTGTAAAGTTAAATAAAGCAATTTATGGTCTAAAACAATCTTCGAGATCTTGGTATGAAAGAGTTGAGAAATGTTTAACTGAATTGCAATTTAAGAAAAGTCATTTGGAACCCTGTGTTTTCACTAAAATAAATAATAATGTTAAAATTATTATTGCACTTTATGTCGATGATTTTTTTGTTTATTCAAACTGTAAAACTGAAACTGAAAAATTGATTTCTGTATTGAGCTCTAACTTTAACATTAAAAATCTGGGACAGGTTCAAAATTGCTTGGGAATGAGAGTTAATATTGACAAAGATTTAAATGTAATTACCTTAGACCAGGAACAGTACATTGAACAATTGTTGGAAAGATTTAACATGTCTAATTGTAAAGGAAGTAGAACTCCAATGGAATGTAAACTAGATATTGAAAAAGGTGATGTTTGTGATTCAACTATACCATACCAAGAATTAATTGGTAGCCTTATGTATTTGTCTGTGCTCACAAGGCCTGATATATCATTCAGCGTTAGTTTTCTGAGTCAATTCAATAAATGTTATACAGAAGTTCACTGGGGCTATGCTAAAAGAATTCTTAGATATTTACAGAATACTAAAAGTAATTGTATTAAATATGTAAAGAGTAATCCAGGGCTTGTGGGGTATGTAGATGCCGACTGGGCTAGTAACTGCATTGATCGCAGATCATATACAGGTTATTGTTTTTTAATGTCAGGTTCACCCATCTCTTGGGAGAGTAGAAAACAACAAACAGTTGCCCTATCAAGTATGGAGGCAGAATATATGTCTATTACAGAAGCATGTAAAGAAGCTATATATTTGAGATCTCTATATCATGAAATAACTGGAAATTTGTATTCTGTTTTGTTATATAATGATAGCCAAAGTGCACAGAAGTTGGTGGCAAATCATGTGTGTCATAGAAGAAGCAAGCACATTGACGTAAAATATCATTTTGTCAAGGATGTTATTAATGACAAAATTGTAATTTTAAAATATTTGCCCACAACTGCTATGCCTGCTGATGTTATGACTAAATCTCTAAGTCCTATAAAGCATTATAAATGTATAGAAGGATTGGGTCTTGGAAAAATTTAAGGTTAAAAATTAAAACAAGTTTGTAAAGTTATTAGTTTATTTGCTGTAGTGGGGGTGTTAAATTATGGCAACCCAGTAACATCAAATAAACTATATAATGTTGGTACTTCTGCTAATCCGCTAATGTTGGCTCTATGTGTTTTCATAAGTAATAAATCTCTTGCTCGTTGTCTGTTCAACCGAACGCTGTGTTTTATTAATAATCCTGCTCCTACTAATAATTATAAATGTGAAAGTTTGTGTGGATGTATGGATGATATTTGTGATTTTTTCAAGCAAAATTTTGATGAAACTGTACAGTATTATTGTTTTTACATCAGAATAACATTTAGGCTGTAATTTATAATGATCTGTGACAAGCTAAATTTCACGTCGCAATTGGCGAATCCGTGGGCAAAATCTAGTATTAAAATAATGCAGTTCAAAGATTTAGCTATACAAGTTTTCACAAAGGTCCTTTTTCATCTAAAAAACCTCTGCATTGTAACTAAACCATTTTTAGAGCATCATCTCGCCTATTTGGCTATTACATCAAGATGTGTAAATTTTCACATCATATAAAACATTTCTGACTGACGTGGGTCCCGTCATAGCGAATATCATTAAGCTAATATAATTTGCACATTTGCTAATTAGTTTACGCCACGTTCCATGCATCAAATTACTATGGAAGTTTTCTTTTAGTATGTATACCTACTGCGAGTAGTTAGGACGGTGTGTGTTGGTGTATGTAGGGGAGAGGGTGGCAAGATGGGGTACTTAAGCTTTGAAGATCAATAAAAGAAAAATATACATAGTTAGACAATCATATTTATTTTTTAATTAACAATTAGTTAATACTCTTTTAATATTTGGCAATATTAGGAACTTTTAACTATCCATTTTAGGACAAAAATAAAAATAGAAAAAAAGGGGTTTCACCCCGTCTTACCCCATGGTGCTGGTAAGATGGGGTAATGAGAACTATCAGGCAAAAAGATAATTATTTGGAGTGGCAGAACTCACAGACATGATGGCTGGCTTCGTCATCATCGTCATCAATTCCCACACAGCTATTATGTGACCATCTTCTACAATGTGAGCATGATATCCACCCCTCAATGGAAGCGGAATATACTTCACTGCATCACACATGGTGTATCCTCTTCTTCACTTTAATTTTCAGATGAAGTCTCTGTAATTCTTCGTCGTTTTGCTGTTTTTGCTGGAGTTTTTGTAGTAGCTTTCTTCTGTTTTTTTCAATTCCTCTTTTCTCTTCTTTGTTTCTACTTTCTCAATTTTCTTCTGTTCAGCATCTTTTTTCTTTTGGGCGGTGACTTATAATTCTTGTTTGTAGGGAGACGACGTGATAATTTGTGTTTTCCCACGTTTTTTAGTAACACGAAAGGTTTTTTTGGTAACCGGAAGGGAAAGGAGATGTTTTGGAGAAGTCATTACCCCATCTTGCCTGCTAAGCCATTTTCTAATAATATTCAAAGAAAAAAAAAACAAACGGCAATCTCTAGAAAACACAATGCCTACTTTATTATAGGTTTGTTTAAGCATCAATCACATCCACACATCATCAGCTAGCGTTATTAAACAAACCATAGTCACGTGCCAAAACAGAAGAAAATATGACAAGCAATTTGCAGCAAAACAGTTTTTTCAAGATATATTTTACACGCGTGCACTTGTGATGTTAATGGCCGGGCGACTGATAGGTGTCATGGCGGAGCATCGAACGATGTATAAACGAGCGTGATTGGTCAGTTAAAACTGTGATTTTTGCTGGGTACCCCGTCTTACCCGCCACCCCATCTTACCTCCTTCTCCCCTACTTTTCACGAAGGAGAGTGAGCGTTACATGTGTGGTGGCTCGCTACTGTTTGTTTTTCAAAAGTTTTGACAGCATTACCACAGCATTACGCTATCGTTATGTGCATGTACACGTACACACACAATAAAGTTCACTAGTTTTCCTGAGTTGCAAGAACTTATATATGTATAAAATAATGTTGCTTCTTTGCGTCCACTGCCCTATTAACATCCATTCCTATTTGCGTACAAACAAAGGATTACTTTTTTAAAAACAGTCGAAAATACTTAGAAGTGTCACCTGTCATTCATTAAGCATTCAGAGAAGGCTTTCGGCTGTGAAACACAACAGTGAAAAATACTTTTTTTTTTAAATCCGTCGTTTGAACCCGAATAGGGCAGTGGACGTAAACAGCTGACATAACCTAGTTTTTTTTTGCATTTTGATAGCGCTGTATTGCTAGTTTTAAAATGAACTATCAAAGTCCTATCACTGTATGTATACCTACTTGGTACATAAATCGCTTCCAAGTCAGTCAACTTAAACCAATATCTCTCATGCGCTGATTTTGCAGTATAAAAAATGTCCGTCAGTGTTAGAAAAGATGATTTGAAAATGAGTGATGATACTTATGTTTTTTTTCTGAAGGTTTTATTTATATTTTTCCCTTGGATATACCAAACCAACTAACTTTATCCATTTGTTTACATAACGCATCGCTTCTAATCTTTGTCCACACTTCTCAAATCACCGCTTCCCCAAATTGCACTCTGCACAACCGTGTTTCGGTTAAAATTCCTCTAGCAAACAACTCGCCCATAACCGGTGATGGATGTTACTGCAAATGCTGGACTGTTGCAAACTAAATACATGCAATTTATCCTAAATTAGGACTTATTGCTGCTACACGCTGGAATAATTTCCTGTTGTATCGGCCGCACACCTAATGCAAAGATGCAAGACATTGCTGCAATCTTTGTAGATTTTCAAGCCCTGCGAATCAAGATACAGTAGGTAATCAATTATTTACCGCTTTGGGTTTGATGGGTAAACATTTTTTGCTAAGATAATAAATAGTTTAAACTACTTACCTGTGCCCCGCGTTGTTACCCGCGTAGCCTTTAACTCCATATCAAGTTGTGGCAAACCGAACCTCTTTGCCTTTTATACTTTTTTTATTTAATTTTTTTAAGAATAAACCTGTTTTTTTGATAGCTGTCTTTGTAAGCAACGTCTCGAAATTAAACGCGAATAATTTACTTGGATATTTTCGTATATCTTTCACTCCTTTACCTCTGATCCCTCACTGTCCTCAACACAAGTTTTATTAAAATCGCTCCAGCCGTTTAGACGTGAAGAAGTAACAAACATTCGCATTTATATTAGTGTGATACTACTGTTATTTTTTAAAGGGTACCTATACTCCTGCAGTCAAAGGTCTGTCAAATAAGTAGTTTCAAATGTAGGTACATAATTAGGTTTTGTGTCGATATTATTTTGGGCACAGCTATCCCATTTTAGTAAAACCATGCAGCTAAAAATATTACACTACTGTGTAACACGCCAAATTCTCTGCCAAAACATAAACAAGGCGTTACATTTGGATTGGTTTCGTGACAATTGTCAATTTTATTACTTGCATTATTCCAATGGGTTTTCTAGGATTGTGCTTGCAAATACTATAAAATAGACTTCAATTTGGCACGGTATATTGACTATGGTAACAGCCTTGTTCCTCGTTTCAGCCAAATGATGTCCACTGCTGGACAAAGGCCTCCCCCAAGGTTTTCCACAATACGGGCTGGAAGACGTAGCGTGGGCAGGCCTACTAGGCGGACCGACGATCTGGTAAAGGTCGCGGGCAGACCCTGGATGCGGGCAGCGCAGGACAGCCTGGTTATTCATATTTATTTCAGCCGGCAGACAGTGGTGACTGAGTTAGTTGCGGCGCTTCTTTTCAGCACTTGCCAAATGTTGGTCTCGAAGCGCTGGTAGGGCCAAAAGAAGTATGAGACATGTGAGCTCCATAAGAGCAAAGATCAGTTTTTTTGTTAGTATTTTTTTCTTTAAATATTTGTAAGCACTATTTATGTAGGACTTAATAGTCCATACAAATGAAGAAATGTTTTGACTTTGACTATGCAAAAAGTATAATGTGTACGTAGTCCTTTATGCATTAAGCCACACATAGCGTTAGGATGCATACGTACAATATACTCAATTTATTTGGCAATAACGCACATACTCCAGTGGCATTTATGGCCTAAGAATGTAAGAGTTTAAACAAAATGCTCTTAGTATATTTGCCAAATGCATTGCATGCATTGTGTTAATGGTAAGTAAATGCAGTAAAATTTTAGTAGTGTTGCCAAACTAAGTAAAGTTTGCCAATTCAAAGCTGCTTAGGTTCCAGTTGCAGTTTGGTATAATCAAAAATTGTTATTACCGAAATTTGCTTCAGTCGAGTTGAGAGATATGATATAGGAGGTTATTACAAATTCTAATTTTCTAATCATGAAATTTCAAAAACTATACAACTATAAACTTGAAATTTGCTAGGTAGGATCCATATAGGATGTAGACATCCACTAAGAACGAATTTTACAAATCTCCACTACTAAGGGGGTAAAACGGGATCCATGCGAACGAAGTAGGCAATAATATTCGATGCTTTTAATTATCACGGTTTGGTTCCTAGTATTGCTCCTTGCCTAGCAATAAACACAAAAATAGTCGCATCATCATCAACAGCCCTTTACAGTCCACTGCTGGACTGTGAGCTTCCTCCACTATTAGTGGAGGGTTATGCCATAATTCCCACGCTTGGCAGGCGGGTTGGAAATCGCAGTTTAAAATATTGATGTTTTTCAGTCGTTAATAGTCGCATATTATTTTGAAATTTAAAAAAATGTCTTAACATTTCAATAAATAATAAACTATTTAAGTCTGGAAGCTATGGCTAAAACGGAAGAATGCGAGAGAATTTTCAGTGAGAAGAAATTGTCTGAATGGACAAGTTCTTAACTCACTGATTAAGTTTTTGCCTACAGTCTTCGCGTTTAATTTTAACTTTATCTGATAAATAGACAATACCAACTTCAGGCGCAGAGCTGTTAATTTGCTGAAACAGAAATCTATTTTGAGCGAGCTTTCAAAGAATTAAGGTGAGTAGAGACTAGAGCATTTACTTGTAACAGAACATCGAGCCGCTCTATGATATGATATACTATATCACCATTTCAGGAACCAAATGTAGATTACGCTCATCGTTTTGGTACTTGTACAAACTAACAAGAGTATACACTACACGAAAATGCTTTGGAAATTAAGTTTTTACCTGTATTGTTTTCTACGTAAGAACGTTACATTACATAGAAATACTCTGGTCCAGAGTTTCCAAATATTTTTCATCTCGCGGCGCAGTTACTTTAGTATTTTGTCACGACGCCCTATCCTTTGAAAAAAGATACAGTCGAAAGAAATAGGCAACTACAATGATAGTTGATAGTAGCTAGGTTAGGTAAATAGAAACAAAAAATTAAACGTCTATTGGCAACAGATCTGGTAACACCGATGCTAGGCCATGGTCTATGGACTGCAGCCTAGCAACGGTGTTAGCCATCTTGTTTTTCGATATATCTTGTTTTTCGTTAGGTTTTTGGATATAATTCTGTTGATTTGCCTTTTGCGCTTTTTATGTGATCTGAATACAGTTTCGTATTTAAAACTAAGCATTTTCCATTTCTGTAGCTAATAACGTCTATCTACATTATGAAATTTTTGTGGCGCACACCTTGGGACCCCTTGCTCCAGACTATACTCACCTTTAGAAAACTATTTTAACCGTTCGTCGTTCTCGTTTTATCTTTTATTCCCATTCATCCACTAATCGGTGATTAGTTAAATCCACAGCGTTAAAATAACAATGGATTTACTTCAAAAGGAGAGTATTTGCGTAAGTATTTGAAATAGTTTATAATAGACATCGTGGAGGTGCAGACTAATCCTGCCTTAACAAAAAAGAGCGAATCGTTTCATCTAAAATTAAACGTTTGATAAATACTATTTTGGTTGTTTGAATACTAGATGTCTAGTATTCAAAAAAATCTATATTTTTACTAAGTACTTACTTGATTGTGTTTCAGAAGACTGACTGAATATACAACGCCCACAAAATGTAGAAAAAGTTTAGTTTCAATTCTGAAATGAGACGTATTTTGATTGGTCTTGTCCTTGAAATATTATAAATTTATTTATAGCGTATTGAAGACACACAGTACATAAATAGAAAACTCTAATCTAAGCCTAAATAAAAGTACATAAGAAGACTTTGTAAAATTTTATTTTTAATATCAATACTGAAACTGAATACAGTATAATTATGGTAAATATTGAAGCTGTAAATGGATACTTATCGAAATAATAGGTAGGTAGAGCTAAAAAACCAACATAGCCGACCTTTCGCAGTTGGTAATTTATTATGGAAACACACGACACATCAAGACGACTGTGTTTGTTCTAGCTCTCGAGCAGTACATACGTCAACTGGATTGCAAATAATGTACGTCGTCTCTTTTGTCTTTAGAGATCGAGTTTCTGATTTCATGGCTTTTAATCTTATTCTGGTACATTAAATTTGGTTGATTTGTCTGAAACTTTGGTACAGAATCTTAGCACAAGAGGCATATAATTCAGTCGTCGTATCATATAGGGGTGTGAGAAACAGATATTTATATCATTATCATCAGTTTAGTCTCTAATACAGGAACATGAACTTAATTATCATAGGCAAATGAAATTGAAATGAATTAAATTATTTGAGGTTGATATTAAAACCCTCTCTCTGATGTTTTGCTGTGCCCTTGCAAGGCGTCACATGTATGTAAACTTACATCTACATTTTGTGCAATAAACGTTTTGAATTTGAATTTATAGGACATGGCCTATACTTGATGGCGTTTGGTCTTCGTGGGAGGAGTATTTATAAGCTTGGGAAGCCATGATAGTCACATTTTTGTACCTTTTACGACATTATTTATATATTATTTATATATAGATAATTGGGAGTGGTCCCATCCTGACCTGCTATAACTACAAGGCACAAACATCCTTGAGAATATTATTGTACCCTTACGGCGGCTTTAGTTCAAAAGAATCATGTCGGTGACTTATACTTTCTGTTACTTTTGGCATCTTGTCGAAATAGAAAGACATGGGTCTTATCGCGATGTTTATACAGGGTGGAATTTTGTAATGCCACCTGGAGGGAAAATACTCTTACGCTTGTATTCACAAATATTACTATGAGGTCTCACAGTGCGCGTGGACGCACAGGGTGACATCTGAACCAATCACAATGCTCTATTCAACGCTGTGCGTTCGATTTTTGTAATTCGCTTAAGCAAGCATCGTTTGTGAATACGGGTGTTAATACTGCAGAATGTAGATAGAAAATTTTAAATAAAGAAATAATTCTTTTATTTTCGAAAAGAAATAGAACTGCATTCAAAGATTTCCAAAAATTTGCTTTTCGCACTCGGGAATCGAACCAACTAAAATCTGTTAAAAATTACACCCTGTATTTTTATTGCATCGACCGTAAGTATAAGGATGAAAATATCTCTCTAATAAACTTGATAAATAAAATGAAAGGAAAACCATGAAATCTTAAATTATTCACAGAAAATTGTATGGTATGGTGGTGAATTTTCGAAAATTTTTCGAAAATCTTTGAAACCAGTTCTCTTTCTTTTCAAAAATAAAGGAATGTTTTCTTTGAGTAAAATTTTCTATCTACAGTATTAAAAGTACTTCCACTCACATCCTGTATATGAGTTACATTTTGTACTCACGGCTTGACGTTTCGGCTGCTATGCTGCAGCCGTGGCCACAAGCAGACTGGCGGCTCTTTCTATTTTAGTAGAAATGGAACGCGAAAGTTTAAAATCTAACATGTCGAAAGCCGAGGTTTCATGTTTAGGGTTTGTTGTGTACACTGCATTAGATAACCTACACTGATTTAGACCTAGTCCTTTGTCAACACAAAACCATAATCTGGCACACAAATCACCGAATATTGGATCGTTGCGTCACCAAGATCAGTCCGAAGTTGTTCGGCCGTGAACACAACGACCGCAGTTCGGCAATGAGCCGAAACTTCGGCCGATTGTAGTGTTTAATTAAATACCTCGACCTAACCAGGGACTAACGAGAATCATCTGTCAGAATTCTCAGAAGCTTTTGTTGACTTAACGTTAACGATTTTGGCTCAAGTAGGTATAATTCGTTGAGATAAACTTAACCCGAAATGGAATGGAAACTCCACTTTAATCAGGCGTAAATCTGATTGTTAAAAGGTATTATAAATGGGTAAATTAAACCAAAAACTTGCAAATTAATCTAAAGTTAGTTAATTTGTTACAATTAAGTTGTAATAATATAATAAAACTTGCTGACACGGCGACCTCCGTGTCGCCTACGTTCTAAAAATAATGTAGGAATCAAATGGTGAAAAATTGTTTGAAATCCGTCTAGTAGCTTTGGAGTCTATTCAATACAAACAAACAATCTTTCCTCTTTATAATACGAGTAATATATGTAGATTAAATTAATCATCAACCTACACCTTTAATGTAACAAAACAACAACGGAACTAATATTTCTACGAGTTGCTAAATTTTCAATTTATTTAATTATGCCAACATTGCGTAGTCGTTTCCAAGTATTAACTACAATTACTGCATATAGGGTCAAACCACACCTATAGATTACTCATCGAATTAAGTGCACCGCATTAACCCGTCGAAGACAGCGGAAGCGGGGACGCGAGCGGCGTGACGTCACCGGAAATGAGTTGGCTCTGCCTTAATTGAAAATGCCGCTTTGACACCTTGCGCTTTTGCCGTGCAGCGGAGCCTGCCTTTTATGTATAGAAACAAAATGTTGTTTCAGCAGACACACTTAATATATACAGGGTTTCCCAAAAAGTAGAGTCAAGCCAAAGCCCTTTGGCTTTGACTTTTTTACAACATACGAGTACATACAGAATTTTAATTATTTTAGTTTACTTTACTTCTTTACCTACTTAAATTCTTCTGAATCAGCTAGGCCTAGTATTCATCTATAAATTAAAAAAAATCAGATATGTACCTTAACTATTCACGCCATAGTGACCAAAAAAGTACCTAAGCAGAGAAATTTAAAACAATCATAACTCGAAAACTATCAACAATCGCGTAACATATATGGGGGTGATTCGAGTAGCCCTAGTGATGCTTTAATACCTCTGGGCTTCGGCTTGACACTACTTTTTGGGATACATAAATAGGCTAGTTTTCACTCTTTTTCAAGTCCCTATAACACAGATTTCGTATTATATCTGGTAAAGTCACTAGCAAGTAGCAACTTTTATTTATTAGATAGCATTTAATTACATCAGCTAATTAATAAATTCTTAAACTTTACCGGGAACATGTAGGATTGGCCCTGTACATTCAGGGTAAAATAGTTTAAGACCCGAAGTAGCCAAAAAGTTCGCTACACGTATTTGTTACAATAGTGACTGAGTTTCTTGCGCTGCTTCTTCTCAGCACTGGCCCATTTATTGTCCCGAAGCAGTGGTAGGGTTAATACTGGGACGTGTAAAAGTGCTTTTTAAAAGCCTATTTGCAAAAATAAATGAGTTTTTATGAGTTTTATTGGAATAAGGTTGTGTTGTCATGTTTTTGACCACTTTTGGTGTCATAATCACGAACTATTTATCTCTGACTGTACACTCCTCACCAGAGCGTACGGCAGTTTACGGCAATCTTTGCACCCCTGGAAATAGCTTGTCACAAAAAACAAACAGCCTATTCACGTAAACATCTTGTTTATCTCAATGAAGGTATTCGCGAAAAGGTACCCATTAGGAGGCGTGTAGGATCTCGAACGCCTTTAGAAAGCGCGCACAATGCCTCACTTCCTACACAGATGTGCTGCGAAACGGCCGTGAATGATAATGAAGAAACGAGCACTTTTTCTAGGGTAAGGAACACTTTGGATTCACTTGTAATGACAGACATTACTATGAGGTTTCACAGTGCGCGTGCACGCATAATCACAGAGCTCGTAAAACGGGATCCACGCGTACGAAGTCGCGGGCGGCCGCTAGTATAACATAATTTTACTCCGAACGATTTTTCAAGTACTTACTTAAAAGGTTATTTTCTCCAGGTTATTTTGAATGCCTATCGTACTTGATTGATTACCTACCAGTTAAGTGACAAGTCGGTAACCGTTGACAGTGAGGTATTGAGACGTAATATATCTTGGGCGTGCACGTAATTACGTAGGATCACCTCAACAATGCGTACATTGATGCCTCAGTATGGGATCGGGATAAGCCATAGGTAATGGAACATGATTAATTGATGATATACGCCTAATTACTTTTTGATGACGTAAGGAACACTGTTAGTGCGTAGAGTCAAGGAAAGTTGAGAACTAGATGTTCTAAAGGTCATAAATCGTACAAAATATTATTAACGCGAAAGTTTATAAGGATTTATGTGTGTTTATTACTATTTTTTGCGAAAACTGCTGGACGGATTTTGATGTAACTTTACAGGAATGTTGTTTATACATCAGAATAAAATATAGGCTATAATTTACAACGATCTGTGACAAACTGAAACGCATGCAAAGCTGCGGGAACAAGATAACTCATGAGCACTATGTGGTCGCATGAGATCACGGTAACAATTTATTTCTATTGTGTCTCTGGTAATTGAAGAGTTAAATAAAATACTGGGAAATCGTAATTATTTGTGTTTTATGACACACAAAATAAATATTTACTCTATGGCAACTTAAAATGTTTGCTATCTTAGGAAGAATACAAAACAAGATCTAACCATTCGCCGTCTGTTGAACAATATTATAGTAAAGTGTACCCCAAAATTATTAAAGGATGTCCCAAAATCATTAATTGAAAAAATCCGGGAGAGAGGATCCGTTGGAAACGCCAAACACACTGCGTGAGTGTCGGTGACAAATGTCGTGTCGTGTCGCGTCGTGAACGAGGTCGTGTGATTTAACACCATTAGATTGTCAACAAGTCCACAATCACACGTGCATTAAAGTAGGAGATTCAACGTTGTTACAACACAATTCAGCCAATATACTGAATGGTTACAAATACAACAATCAAAAGACTAAAAACTGTGTTTTCTAGTTAATTCAAATCTTGCGTTAATTTTGGGACATCCTTTAGAAGGACACTGATCGTTGGGCCAATACCAATATTGTTTCAAACTTATGAAAATACGATCTTGTCCCTTCAAAACATTTCTTTGGAATGTATTAGCAAACAAGAGCGTTCCCAATAAAAGTTGTTGCTAAGCGCTTGGTCTCGTGTTAAATTGTATTATTTTATTTTAAGTTTATCAATAAACGAGCATAGCTCTTTCCATGGCACGCTAACAACTTTGAGCTTCTTTATAAAGCCTATAGTGTCTCTTTTCTTCGATAAGCTTGGGCTATGTTTTGTCAGAGAAGAATGAGTGAGTGAGAAAGGATCTGTACAAGATGGCGGAGACTGTACTGTACTGTACTGTACCTATATTATAAAGTAAACAATAAAATAGTGAAGTAGTAAACCCATAACTTATCAATATCCATCATCTGATCAAATTAGTCAAAATCAATGGGAATATCATTGCCAAAATCATGAAATCATATCACGGGCCATCTAACTATAAGTATGTAACTGACTCAGGAACGCCACAAGTTAACATGGTCCAGTGAGCACTGGGTAGGTTAATTTTTCCTCCCCATGGACCGTCGATTTTGAGGAAATGTAAGGATTATTCACTCATCAATGTAAGTCGTCTATGCCATTCAATTTTCTCCTAACCATTCCTCTGGAGCCTATTCTATTAAGGTAAACTATACGATACTGTTTCCAATCTTTTGGATACAAATATGAAAGTCTTTATATACCTACTTCTTGGAATAAGTACCTATTATAAATTAATTTTGCTTTTGCTATAAAGAATAACTGTGAATTTAATGTTCAGATTTCCAATCTATAGAGACCTAAAATATATCTAAAGATTTTTGCGGAAATCTTAGTAATTTGTGCAACACAAAATCTTTACACTTAAAAATAACCAATGTAAGTAGCTGAAAAGTTGCATCCAGGTCGCGTTATAGTCTGCCCATATTGTGTCAGAATCTTTTTTAACTTAATTAATATTTAAAAGTCACGTACAGCCTTTTCAGTCTGGCCGGTCGCTTTATGAACGATGCGTGCGCTTCTGTCGGTGTTTGCACGAATGCTCCAAAGAGAGCTAACACTCCTGTTTACATACACGTTTAATAGTACATAATTGAAAAACTGTTTAAAGAAAATATTACAGTACTAGGATCGGGACTTCCCAACTTGTCTGGACAGTGGCTAAATCCTCCATTTGCCTCTAGTACCTAAATTGGAGAGAGTCATGTTCCTTCCTTCAATGGACAGTGAATTACTTGATGAAGAAGATTATGTTATCTATAGAATAATAGTTAAATAATGGAGACATGAGGGGCCAAGTGGAACAGAAATGTTCATTCGTTTCTGCAAAATGAAGTCCACTGTTAAATAAAGGCCAAGGATTTCTAAAATAACCAGTCCTGTGCATCCCACGAACTGCACCAGTAGGCCTAAGATGCGCGCCGCGATAAGCGGTTATCACGCCATTTTATCGATTTTGTCCATACATTTTGACGTCGATAAAAGTTATCACGGCGCGCATCTTAGGCTTACTGATCGTCATGTCTATTACATGACAATGTAGCGTCTCTATGCAGTAAGTATAAGGTGTATATTTTATCAATTAACGTCTAAAATTAATGTACGTTCACCTTTACGTTTCTCGGTTCACAAACAGGGTGCGTGCGCGTCTGCCGAGCGAAGGAATTAACGCCTGCTTCAAAGATCCCGCATTGTTGTGAGGCTCTAATCTGTTTGTTTACCTGAAGGAGCATTGTTTCGATAAGAAAAAGACTGGATTGCATGTTATTTTGCTGTCTTAACGAGTTACTCGTACATTGACTTGTAAATGTATACGTATGTTAACCCATTTAGACCGATAATTATTTTTGTAAATAAAAATCGTTTTTTCAGCAAAAACTTACAAACGTAAAAAAAACGTGTAAACAATGAACGTACTTCTGAATGCCTGAAGAACAAAGACTGTTAAAACATTTACAATTGATATCTAATACAATACTCGAGCATAGAAAATTGCCAAAATATTGCTCTGACTGAAAGAAGACCGTAGAGCAGACCACTAGGTGGACTGACGATCTAGTGAAGATCGCCGGAGGTGCCTGGATGCAGGCTGTGTAGGACCTGTCGTTGACGAATTCCTTGGAGTAGGACTTTACCCACAGCAGACGTCATTTGGCTGCAACGAAAGAACGATGACGATTTAAATGTGAAGAACCTAGAAGAAAAGTAAGTAGTAACCAATAATTCGAGTTATCGTTCGTTCGTTCGTTTCAGCCGAAAGACGTCCACTGCTGGACAAAGGCAAATCTAATATAAACTAAATAATATCACAAGTCTCTATAGCACTCGTGAAGTGTGATCACCTTAAAACAGGTGTGGAGACCGACACAAACGAATAAGGACTTTTGACAAGTAAATCACCTGACTTTATTTTCATAACGTGTAGCCGCCCCGTATTTTTTAATAAAATCACGCGTGTTTATGAATATTCGTGTAACTCTTCCAAGAAGGCGGAAAGCCTATTCGTGAATGTCGCGTACAGTCTGCATGGAATATTAAAAAACTGACCAAGGGTGAGTTGGGCACGGACTCTGAGGATTCAGTACGAATATAACTACGTTTTTTTCTGTCTATTCTATACTTTTGTACGTTCGTTCGTTCGTTTGTTTCAGCCGTTTATACATCGAACGAAAATCAAGAACGTCATGAAAACGTATCGTGTATTTAATTTTATCCAGGCTCGTTGAATCTTTTTATCGTCTCATCATCATTTCAGCCATAGGACGTCCACTGCTGAACATAGGCCTCCCCCAATGACTTCCACATCGCACGGTTGGTAGCGGCCTGCATTTTATCGTCTACGAGTGTGTCATTATAAAAATCTAACAAAATACAAGACGCTTATGTATTTATGCTCCTTCTTGTAAGCCCTTGTTATTTAATTTAAAATCAAACCAAATATTTTATTTGCTTAATTGATGGTAATTCATAAGTTAAATTACAAAGATGTGCTCATGTTTTGCTTTATGTATACTGTTCATTTTCATTTTAATATTTGCCGTTACAGTGGCAATAGAAATACGCTTTGTCATAATTTCAACTGTCTATTACGATCTAAAGATACAGCCAGTTCACAAACAGACTGACTGACTGACACCGGAGGCTCAGATCCCTTGGCCACGGAACCCTAAAGAGCCCTTTGTTCATTTCGCGCGACAGTTGGTTAACACAGATACCTGTTGAAAAATTGGTTTCAAGACGTGCTTTTACACAGCTAGGGTGTAATGTGATTTATAATAATAATAACACATTGTACATAATTTTTGGGTTGTATAAACTTCATGTTTATTCACTGCTAGTGAAAAAAGTGACGAACTCATACATTCTCACGGAAAAGTTAGTCCTAGTTTTAGAACTAAAAAGTCGCGATTTTTTAGGAAAGTTAAGTTTATACATTTAATATACAAGTTCTGCTCTTACGAGAGGCATCCCGGATGCGTTTAAAAGGTGTCTACATAATAACATAAGTTTAGGTATTTTTAAATTTTTGTTTAATTCAACTCAATCTTCACTACTGTACGGGGTACTGTATCTTGTAATCTAGAAGGTGTTAAAACTGTTTTTCTGTTTTTACCAATTTCATTTTTTTTCTTTTTAATAAGTTACGTGCCCGGTACATGAGTTTGGGTTCACCATAAGAAGGCCAATAAAAACTTTTGTTTCTTTTTCTACATTTTTAATGTTTGGCACGCATAAATGACTATAAAAACTTTTTTGTTGGGCAATGAAATACTTTTTACTTTGAGTTACAAATTCTTGAAGAGTTTTTAGGTTGAGTTCCTGCTGTCATAAATAAACTTATAAACAAAAATGAAAATTGCCAGTTAGGTATTTTCGTCTTATGTAACTATTTCAGGTCTTTTTTTTATTGCCAGGATTTTTTATGCATAGCTAGGCAGGTATTTGACCACAATAGCACCTGGTGTTAAGTGAGATGCAGTCTAGGATGGTACATCTGCCCTGTAAGTGCCTATTCACTCTTGCCTTGAAAACGCCCGGATTATAGTGTTCGAGAAAGACAGCAGCAGGCAACGAATTCCAGGAATAAAAAATCCAGCGAAAATGCAGGAATTTGCTTGGGGGAGGCCTATGTGTACAGTGGACGTCCTTTGGCTGAAATGATGATGACGACGATGATTCTGACGTATAACGTTGTAAAATTTCCTTAAAACTAGTAATTTTTTTTGTGTAAATGTATGTTTACTAAAAAATAGTTGTGTACACCATCGCTCCACTAAAAGCAGGCAATTTCAGCTACGTTGTAAGCTCGGCGGCTGATTTATATGGAAATCGGGCAAAAATATGGGCTGCCACGGACTCGATAAGACCCCGTGACAGGGTATTGTGGTAGTTCCATTTTTTGTAAAGAACAATCTAATTATCGAGTTCAAAATAAAATCACTTAGCAGTAAAAAATATTAGGCTGAGTTGCATCATCTTATTTTAAGACTAGGCGCAGACCACCGATTTTTAGTTGGCCGATAGTTGTGCCCGATTTTAAATTGTATGAAGAATCGGCCAAATCTATCGGTGTAATGTGCGCACTTCCATACATGCCCATGCTAATCAAGTGCCCGACTAAACTATCGGCCGACGAAAAATCGATGGTCTGCGCCTAGGCTAACTGTACAATTTCAGCGTAAGGCTTAGTTGCACTACCAAGCTTTAACCGTAACTTTAACGAACCGGTGTTTTTTGACAGATTTTTGATGTTTTTTAAAGTTATTAAAGTTGGTGCAACCCAGCCTTAGTTGTCAAGCAATGTCAAATACGCACATAATTGGAAACGATCATCATAAACAAACAAAGTTTAACCTAATCCGTATCTTAAGAGAAAACTTACAATCATCATTAGGTCTTTAAATTCCCAGCCTTAGTTGTCAAGCAATGTCAAATACGCGCATAATTGGGAAACGATCACAAGTAAACTGCTGTAGGAACGTGACTCTCTTTAATTAACCACAGGCAAACGGAGAATTTAGCCTACACTACCCACACTGATCATACGTTGGGGATGTCACATGTTTGCATAATATGTAACACAACCTACTAGAGAATAACAGGTATCCAATTCACAGTACATTTTCAAGGTTCAACCAACTGAACTCATTTAAAAAAAAGATTATTAGTATTTGATTTACAAAAATTTTACTAATAGTCCCGTTAGCCCCTCGTACTAAGCTAAATATGCTTGTATCACGAGTGAGCTCACCACAATAGTCGAGCAGCGGCGGGAACCGAACCGAACCCGCGTTCTCCGGATCACGAGTCGG
This sequence comes from Ostrinia nubilalis, assembly GCF_963855985.1. NCBI lineage: Eukaryota > Metazoa > Arthropoda > Insecta > Lepidoptera > Crambidae > Ostrinia > Ostrinia nubilalis. Next base: position 14,559,359 of record NC_087089.1, on the reverse strand, counting down.
CCAGTCCGACCCCTTCACCGTTTGGCTATAGTGGCTTCGTTCATTAGTAGACTAATTAAAAGAATTGAGCTCTATTACTTCAAAAATTGAATTAACTCATTCTGTATTTCACTTAAAGTATTACAAGCGTACAATTTAATGGTAATTGAGTCAAATTAATATAACATTAACGTCATCGCATTAAAATTCCGCTCGTAGCCAATCGTAGCGACTACGACTGCTACGAGCTACGAGCCATGAATATTCGTAGCGAACTTGTTGCATAAATCGCGCGTCATTACATCAGTTATGCATAGTTCGCGCGTGAAATGTATGGAAGCCATTTTATTTCCATTTTAATTTGGGTTCAGTGTTTTTGCCAGCGTACATTTTAGTAATTTGCTGTAGTTAGAGCACGTAATTTGTTTTTCCATTTGGTGAATAGAACGTTTGGAAAAAAGAAATCTGACCCTTTACATCTGTTCAATTATTCAAAATGGCAGTTTTAAAACGACTTATGGATCAAAAGGCACACTTATAAAAATACTACATTATCAGGTAATCTCCTAATCACAATTTAAGACAAAGTAGCCAATCGTAGCGACTACGACTGCTACGAGCTACGAGCCATGAATATTCGTAGCGAACTTGTTGCATAAATCGCGCGTCATTACATCAGTTATGCATAGTTCGCGCGTGAAATGTATGGAAGCCATTTTATTTCCATTTTAATTTGGGCTCAGTGTTTTTGCCAGCGTACATTTTAGTAATTTGCTGTAGTTAGAGCACGTAATTTGTGTTTCTATGCTTTTCCATTTGGTGAATAGAACGTTTGGAAAAAAGAAATCTGACCCTTTATATCTGTTCAATTATTCAAAATGGCAGTTTTAAAACGACTTATGGATCAAAATGCACACTTATAAAAAAATACTACATATCAGGTAATCTCCTATTAATCACAATTTAAGACAAAGTAGCCAATTGTAGCGACTACGACTGCTACGAGCTACGAGCCATGAATATTCGTAGCGAACTTGTTGCATAAATCACGCGTCATTACATCAGTTATGTATAGTTCGCGCGTGAAATGTCTGGAAGCCATATTATTTCCATTTTAATTTGGGCTCAGTGTTTTTGCCGGCGTGTAGGTTTTTGTAATTTAATTTTGCTGTAGTTAGGACGCGTAATTAGTGTTTCTACGTATTTCCGTGTCTGGAAGCAGTGATCGGTTTTAACTCACAGAGATTTTAAATTGCTAAAGGGTATTTTGCTAAAGTATTTTATCAATCAAAATCCTATATAAACAATATCCCATCGCACTTTTACAAATACAACAAAAATAAACGTCAGAAAAGATTCATAAATCCATTTTTGTTCGCATCTAAATCCGCCTTCCCCGTTTTTAAATAAATAACGGATTATAATAGTTTTTGTGGCTATGGTTGCCTCAAATTTCTTCAGATCAACGTAGATTGTACTAACGCCCGCGTATTCACAAACATTACTATGAAGTCTCACAGTGCGCGTGGACGCACAGTGTCACAAATGAACCAATCACAGAGCTCTATTCAACGCTGTGCATTCGATTTGCTGCTTCACTTATGCAAGCATCGTTTGTGAGTACGGGCGTTAAATAACAAGATTTATTATACTTGACAATTATTTTAAAATTAGTTGACCAGCAAGTGACGAAACTTTACATAAACATTCGTCAAACTAAGGCTGGGTTGCACCATCTTACATTACATACGTCAAAAATCTGTCAAACTCCATACAAAACCACCGGTTATCGTCATAGTTACGGTCAAAGTTTAACGATAACTATGACGATAACCGGTGCTTTTTGTATGGAGTTTGACAGATTTTTGACGTTTGTCACAGTTAAAGTTAGATGGTGCAACCCACCCTTAGAAATCTATTTCAGCTGTCGCTGTAACTTTCACATTCGTTTTATCGATTCCTGATGACGTTTCAGACAGTTAAGTAAACGTAACCAGTAACTTTAACTGCCAGAAACTTGTTACACCAAAAGTAGGATGTTTTATCTAACAGAAGCTTTCTTGGCGTGATCTGAAACATCACACGATTGTAATCGGCTAATTAGCCAATTCTAATTAGGAACACAACGAATGGTAGAAATAACCCTGGCCTTTTCAAGGCGAGAGTAAATAGGCACTTGTAGGGCAGATATGTACCATCCTAGACTGAATCTAACACCAGCGGGGCCACTCCGAAACTCCGTTTACGTAGTTTCGGGTATATCTGTTACCGTCGTTCATGCTCGCATCTCGCTTTGCGTAAGAGGGATAGCAACATTCGAAAGTTCGAATAACGTAAACGTAAAGCCACAACCACGCAGAATGATTCGTTTTGCGGACGTCGAGACACACACAATCACAGTATACACAAACGCACTTTAATACATTACAATTTATTATTATTATTATGTACACACACATAGTTTTGTTTTTTAAATATTATCCTTTTATTTATAAATATCTTATCACATCTTTTCTACTTCGTCTATATCGTATATTATTATTTTCTACTACGTCTGTATTTACACTTAAAAATACGCGCACTATTATTATTATTATGTATGTATATTTTATGCAGTATAGGTTAGTGTCCGTGACTCTCACTCGGCATGGGGCACACTGAAAACCAGCGTCGTGGCCTCCCTCACCGGGAGCCACGGCATATGCTGAGTGGGGTCCCATTGCGATGGGCATCGCTGTGCGACAGGGTGGCACTGCTTAATTTACTTGCTCATTCATTGTATGTTTTATGTCACCTCTGTCTTATTTGCTTTTTTTTTATTTTACCTCTTTTGTCTTTTGTGATGTCCATGGCAATAAATGTTTCTTTCTTTCTTTCTAACGTTTTACGGAGTAACCCCGCAGGTGCGAATGCGGTCAGATACCTGCCTTGTCATGCACGAAAATGTATATGCCCACTGTTTCAGCATTATTTATGTCAAAACCGCGTTTTCAGAAACGTAGCCGTAAGCCGTCATCGACAATTAAGTGGGAACGTTTATTAATACGTCGCTTAAGCTATAGCCACACTTAAAACTGAATGAATAATAGTCTAATTAAATACGAGTACTTATATTACAACCGATATCGTGCCTTAGTTTATTTTTAGTCTCATATTGGTACCCATTAAATATTCATAACCACTCGCAAAGAAAACCCATAGAATACCGCTTAAATTAAAAATCTAATCTAATTAAGTTACTAGAATTTTTCTAGGATTTCGTATCAAATCATCTGATCATTCTTAATTTTCTAAATGTTGGTACATTTTCTTCTATTTGATATTTCAAACACAAAACCTATGAAGGTGCCTGAAACTTTTCAACCGACTTCAAAAAAAGGAGGAGGTTCTCAATTCGACCCGTATGTTTTTTTTTTTTTTTTTTTTCTATGTTTGTTACGCGATAACTCCGCCAATTATGAACCGATTTGAACAAATCTTTTTTCGGCGTATAGGTAATACCTCAAGGGTGGTCCCATTTAAATTTAATAATAAAAAAAACAACCCCCAAGGGTGGAAAATTGGGGATGAACTTTTTTATACGCAATATCTCCGCCGATTATAAACCAATTTGAACGATTATTTTTTTGTTGAATAGGTATTATCAAAAGGGTAGTTTCTTGCGAATTTGAAGAAAATATTTCACCCCCAAGGGTGGAAAATTGGGGATGAACTTTTTTATACGCAATATTTTTAATTTTTAGTTTTTTTTTGTGCTTACGCATTTGAAGTCGGTTTTATTTTTTTAAAAAGTTATCTTAGGGCTGATTTTTCAATCGTCGGATAACTTTTAACTGAGGAATAAAGGCACACTGACAGTTTCAGTATGGGAAATATATCAAAATGACAAGTTCTTCAGTTAAAATATTTCTGACGATTGAAAAATCAGCCCTTAGTCACTTTTCCAACGAACCACGACTCTCGGTTCGCGCTTTAGAACCTTAAGCTATAAGCTCGTAACACAACAGGTGCGGCGAGTCGGGCATTCGGCGGCAACCGCCGTGGCAGCCGGACGTCTCAGTGTTCGAAATTCGAAAGCCGAAACTCGTTCTCTGCGGCCAGTGTCGTTAAAAAGTTTTTAATGTTCCCTTTTTAAAAAGTTGTGTCAGTGGATTTGAGTGAAGTTGCACTTACGATTTTTGAACTGATTGGAACGTTTTGTGTTTGAATTTGCCGAGTTCTTCGATAAAGGTATGATTTGAATTTGTTTTAAATTAAGGTTTAATTTTTTTTCACTTGTTTTTTATGTAAGTAACAAAATGTAAATAATTTGTTCGTCTTTAAGATAACAAATTAATTTCAGTTACACCGATTAATCAGATAAAATCTTTATTCCTAATTTTTTAAAGTTAACCACTTTATAATGGGCAAAAATATTTTTAAGCGACTTATTTGAATTTGCATAGATGAAAATTAATCAAAAAAAGATAATGAAATATCACTTTTAAATATTTAAAAAGAAAAGCTACCATATGAATAGTTTAATTTCTGTGGTTTATTAATATCACCAGTCGCGCGATACCGAATAAAATATGCATACTCAGACCATTGAAGTAATATTACTACGTATAGAACAGACATCGCGAACAAAATATGTACAGTGCGGGGTGCGGGGCGGGAATTTGACGGACAGCTGTCAGTCAAATCCATGACTATCAAGTTTCATAATTTATGGCGATAAAATCTGCACCAGAAAATGACGTACTTCATTGATGGGATTGCACGAATAGTGACGTTCCTGCGGTCGCCTCATCATAGACATTGTGAATCGATTGTGAAAATAAACAAATCGGCTAAATTGTGTTAAATTTTCATGGTGCTCAATAGCAAAAAGGTTCAGCTACTTACATTATTTTCTTTTATTATATTGTGCGTTTCCCGTAATGTAATCTAAGCTCCCCTCCCTTAGACTAAAATTAGCCCTCCTAGACAAGTGACAAAACGTAGCAGTTGAAACATTCGAAATCACTTCGCTCTGCCGTTTTTTGGTGTTAGTTACTTCACTCTGTGATGCGATTTTAAAATTACAACTGGCGATTCCGAATTCACAACTGAGGGGACTGAGGCTAATCGTTCGGCGTGCAGCGATGGCGATCAATGCATTTAGGTCTGGTCGCCATCGCTGCACGCCGGCTGATCGCGCTGTGATCGCGTTGGTTTGGCCGAACCCTTACTTGTGCTACAAGTGCGTATGGGCTTCATACTGATGCTTAAGCCATTAATTATTTTTCTTCCCGATTAAAATCTAATGTAATCGATAATCACCTTGAGAATCGTTAACTGGTATTTTCTAATTCGATAAAAAAATTACCCATCTCTAGTTTAAAACTGTCATCCAACAGCGCACGAAATATTATGAGTTATAGATAATGATACCATATTACAGAGGCGACACTTCGTTTACGTTTAGTTTCTGCCTATTGAATTGGATACTGTAAGGAAACATCGTCATCATCATTTTAGCTACTGGACGTCCACTGCTGAACAAAGGCCTCCTCTAATGATTTCCACATCGCCCAGTTGATAGTGGCCTGCACCCAGCGTCTTCCTGCTATCTTCAGTCAGTCCATCTTGAGATTTTAGAAAAATTCCCACTCGTCACGGTAGGAACAAAGCTAGGGATGACCCACGCCTTCACTCCAGAACCAATAAAATAACTGAAAGTCAGAAACTTTCAGTTATTTTATTGTCTCTATTGTTAACTATCTCAGTGGTTGAGTACACGTATAATAGCTGTGAGGTAGAAGTTACGGGACTATTCCCACCTCTCCTTTTCACCGCTGCATCTCCTGTGTAGCTAGCACCTAGACTAGTTGATTTAAAGCCAAGGTATATCAGTTTTTAGAATGACTTAGTGCATCTAAAAATGTAAAATTTTCTAGTTTTTTGTAACATTGAAAAATCTAAAAAGAAGCATCATTTTTTTTACGTTCAAGTGTTTCTAAGAAATTTAAATGGAAGCTTTTGATGACAACGTATTGCTTACTTTTTCAGCTGTCGAACGAATCACTTTTATACTCATAGGTCCTGTACATCGGTAGATTTGGTAAATAAATGAATCCATCCGGACTCAGAAACTAAAAAAATTAAAATAGCTGTAATTTTTTAATACTGGATTTGTCGATTAAATTGATCATATTACTGCGCCCTAACGGGTCGGACACTGGTGACCAGACACACTGTACAATTATTATAATTTTAGCCTATCTCGCGAGCTAGGTGTCAATAATTAGGGTGATTTACTAACTAACCAGTCGCATACGAACAACAGCAGTGAGATTCAAACAAGTTTGATCCATGATGCCGCACGAGCACGACTATTGTGTGAGCCCACCCGTAACCCAAGCTTATTTAGCTTAACACAAGGGGCTAGACGGGACTATTAGTAATTTGTGCAATACAAAGTGCTTATAATCTTTAAAAAAATCTTTTTATTGCTGTATTTAACTTTCCTTTCGTATACTAAATTATGCGTCAGTGTCAAGTCTGCGATTTTTATTCTTTGAAATTTTCGTAAAATGGCTGCCGCCGCGGTGACGCCTTGTAATTAACAAATTAAAATTAAATTAGTGTTTTAAAGTGCATAAATGTACAACTTAATGGTAAAAAGTCATTCCTTGATTTTTACTTAATATGTATCTGGAGTTATTTGAACAGTATTTTCGTCTATAGGATGGCATATTTCAAAAAACAAAACTGCACTCAAGCGTGTTGTCACAGCAACCGCTGAGCACATACTAATTGAATTTCGGTCCATGGACCTATTTGCGTGCCAGAAACAGTCTAGTTGACATGTCTTCTCTAGTACGTAGTACATTATAACTCAATGACTCAGACACAGATGTGTAACCATTGCGTTCCATATTTAAATTTAAATTAATACATTTATTAATTGCACGTCTCCATTGATTTTAAGAAAAAACCAAAAGATTTTATTATGACGTGCCGGGAAAACTGAAGTATTGACCTTTTTTTACAAAAGGAAAGAATCGAACCAAAAATTAATTTGTGGCCAGTATTTACTTGCAGTTAACACGAAATTATAAAGAGGTACATTTTATTTGAACTATTTAGTAGGTTACTACAATAAAATATCGTTAATTGACTTTCGAGCAACGATGGAGGAATATAAGATTTTAGGAATTTTCTTCTATTCAAATATAAATAGTATAGCCTGACCAGGAACATAAAAACCCTCGCCATGTTGCGGAAAATTAATGGTACTAATTTCTTTTAATGGCAACAGTAACTGAAAACTTCATTGACATGTCACCTTGCATGTCAGTCTATTGCTGTCAAAGTGTAAACAAACTTTATTTTAAATGTGCGCAATTGATTTTGTGAATTAAATTGCTAAAATCTTTTTATAGTCGTGAAAGAAAAGTGGTTCACAATGTGTTAAAGTATTTGTCGAAGAGAAATACTAAGGGTTCGGACAATGTTTTCATTGAATAATGTTTCCGACAAAGGTTGTCAAATTGACTGACATGTTTATCGTATAGTACAGTCCACTATGAAAATTAGTTGTGGTTCGTTTCAAATACCTATTTTAAAGTTTTTTGTCACTTTCTAAGTGTTGAATTTTATGGAATTGGGAAAGAAGTACCGAGTTTGAAGCGTTCATGAGCAGACATTGCAGTTGAATATTCAAGTTCTGAATATGATTATTGATGAATAATAAAATAAATCCTACTAACTCGATTGATGGTTTCATTTAATTTATTTAAACCAGGTTACCTATAATAATATTTTTTCGTTAATTTATGAAAATATAAAATTAGCCCGTAATCCTTAATCCTGATACATAAAGTTAATAGCCTATTAATTTAACACAGGTACGACTGTACTCAGTGTTGCACTATCAAATGCAATTGACGCGCCTCTATGCCAGGGTTTTTATGTTCCTGGTCAGGCTATAATTCAAATACAATGCTCACTTCAATAGGAAATTACGTTCTTAGAACCACAACGAAAACCACAGGGGACCTTATTGTTTAAAAAAATATTTTTTTAATGTTCTTGCTGATGACGTCAACCAAAATCTTAAAATAGTAAGTTTCTTGCGAGCGATGACGTCAATTGAAATTGCAATCATTAGAGACCATCTTTAGAAATTCAGTTCTAAAAGATGCAACGTGCTTTCTGAACGTGGAATTAGAAACATAAACGAAATAAGTATAATAATGTTTGATATAAAATGTATCTAATATTATAAAAGGAGAAACTGACTGACTGACATATCAACGTACAGCCTAAACGGCTAAACGTAGACACTTGAAATTTGGAAGGAACGTAGCTTAGGTACCGTAGATGTGCATTAAGAATTCCCGAAATTCCCACGGGAACGGGAATTAGCGGGAAAATATTTTTGTATGAAAAATCTAAACCGCTTAAGTTAGACGTTTGAAATTTGGCATGCAGGTACCTTAGTAAACTTAAAGCTTAGTTACAACAGGATATTGCAAAATTCCCACGGGATCGGGAGTTAGCGGGAAAAAATATTTGTATGAAAAAATCTAAACCGCGTAAGGTAGATGAAAGGGGTAAAACAGGATCCACGCGTACGAAGTCGCGGGCGGCCGCTAGTAAAACATCTTGTTAAAAGAAAGGCTATAAACGGACGTGAGGGTGTTTTTCGTGCAAGAATGCTATCAACACATCTTTTACATACAAAAGATGAGCCATAAAAAGTTTCATGAGTTTGCCTACTTTTTTAGCCTTGGTAATATTTCTTGAAGTGTTATAAACATTGTTTGCTTTTTCAAGTCTGAAGTACACTAGATAGCAAAGATAAAGGGTTGGTTAGAAAATCTTAAATTTCTTCAAAAGCCTGACCGAGTTTTATGAAATAAATACTAAATTAATTTAAGCTTTTTATTTTTATTAAATGTAAAATAAATAAAAATGCGTAGTTTTTCCACTATGTTTTGTTTTGTAAAGCTAGGTCACCTTTGAAGATAATATGGAAGATTTTCTAAGCAATCCTTTTTGATTGCGGTCCAGTGTATATCTTGAACTAGCGGCCGCCCGCGACTTCGTATGCGTGGATCCCGTTTTACCCCCTTAGTAGGGGTGGAGTTTCGTAAAATCCTTTCTTAGCGAATGCCTACGTCAAAACATCTACTTGCATGCCACATTTCAGCCTGATCCGTCCAGTGGTTTGGTTTGTGTATTGATAGATCACTATGTCAGTTAGTCAGTACGTCACCTTTGAGTTATATGTATATTTAGATAGGCATTCCATATTAGATAGACAGGTACTCTTTATAATAGCCATACCACCCATACTAGTTATACACGAAAACTGTTACAAAACGATAAAACTTTAAGCACCTTCTTCGGGCTTATCGTTAACAGCGATCTCTTTCAAACAACCTTCAGGTAGAGGACAGATAGGAGGGTAGTTATGTTTATTGCGAAACGCTGTTGGTGGCAAGCCATTGCATAATCGGCTTGTTAACAAGTGGAGTAAGTATACACGGTAAACTGTATTACTTAATTATTGAAAATCTATAGGTATTATAAAAGCGAAAGGTCACTGACTGATTGACTGACTGACTCACTCATCACGAAATCTCAGAAACTACAAGTGCTAGGAGTCTCAAATTTTGCGTGGGGGTTCCTTTTAGAACGTAGGTGCTAACCCTTGTGATTTTGCAAAAAATAATTCTAAGGGGGTGAAACGAGATCCACGCATACGAAGTCGCGGGCGGCCGCTAGTTAGCATTAAAATTAAAATGAACGACCATGAATACATGAAATTGACTAAATGCGAAAGTATAGGTTTCATGAAAGATACTATTATTTATGTTTAAAACATCGTTTTACATGTTTTTGTGGTTTTCTTCATCGTTCTCTGGCTGTTCAGTAGTGTTCAGATTCAAATGTTATTCAGATACTTTGGGGCTAGCTGGCGCTGCGTGAAATTGTCCAAAGATTTATTAAAAAAATGTAATTTCAAATTGGCATTGTGAGCGCTCTAGATCGATCTGTAAGCTCACTTGATAAATTTAAAGTAAATTAAATTACTAAATTCAAATTCATTGTTGCAGCGCGGCAGCGGCGTTTTTATTATGTGAACGCATGCATCCGCTGTCACATAGTTTGATAATATATTTGGCAGCGCGTTTGTCGCGCTGCTAAATCGCCTGAATGTAAGCGCTCTAAAGGCCATGAAGTTTTACTATACAAAATTATAACGGTCTTTCGCATTTAAATTTAATATCTTACGTGGCTTCCTAAGACAATTTATCAGTCCCTAAGCTCAAATATTAAATATTTTCGACCACAAATTGTTTCACCGAACTGCGCAGTATCGTTTCTAGTTGAATAACTTAAGATCTTAATTAATTTCTCTAAGATTACAGTCTGCGAAGAATGCTTAATTTGCTAACATTATTATAGCCTCCGTAATTTTTATGAGAATAACTTTATTATGCTGAGAGGCTTTCAGGACAATTTGTGTAAGTCTTTCGTAATGTTCACGATAAACGTTTGGAGCGAGGAAGGAATTTTTTGTAGAATTTTTAAGTCGCCTACCTGACCCTACAAAATTTTTAGTCAATTTTTGTAAGGTCAGGTCGCCTGTTCGCGTCTACCTAAAGCCGAGTCCAGACGGGTGTAACGCGTAATGGAATGTATCGTGTAATGTAATGGAAATAGTATGGGCAGCACTTTACATGTAATTCACGTGCTGTCCACACGCAGAATTCGTGTTACATTATACGTAATCCTACATTACACATTACATCAGTCTGGACATGGCTTTGTGTGTCTCCAAACGATAATTATGGAGGCATCTTAAAACATTGGGAAAGCCTTTTTTTTCTATGAATTAACGAATGATAGAAGAGGAACGCGAATAGGGTGGTGATGTCACATGAACGTATCAATTAATAGAACTCATCACGAAATCTCGCAAACTACAAGTGCTAGGTGTCTCAAATTTTGCATGGGGGTTCCTTAAAGAATTTAAGTGCTTACTAACACGGGATTTTACGAAATTCCACCCCTAAGGAGATAAAACGCATGCCTACTTTCAAAGCTAGTAAATATATTATTTTAGCCAGTAGGTTAACTGACAGATAATTTCTTACTACATTAAGCTCGCCGTGTTTATTTTAAATAATATTAAAATATTGTATTTTTAAAGTTCAAAAGTTCTTGACTGACATGACGTTGTGACGTGACGTCAGTGCAGTTAGCTCTATTCCGTGCTAAGCAGTAAGTACTAAGAAAGGTCTAATATAGTTTTCTTAGAAGGCTGCAGCTAATTGGTTAGGCATATGCACTAGACGCCTTTATGAGAGTGACGATGTTAGGTTATAATACCTTAATAACTGCGGTTACTTAACTATTGGATTAGGTAATTGACGCCGATGCTTTCATTCGATTTTATATTAGATACTGTATCTCAATTAACTATTATTGATTAAAAAGCTAGGTAAATAAAATCGAATAACGCAGCTTATCGAATACTAACTCGATTTTCAGGGGTAGATTTTTACAAAACGTAACAGTCCCCAGTAGATTGAAACTATTGCTTAGTAGTGGTTTCTACTATTTATTTTATAACGTTATAAATGCCTATTAGGCGATTTTTACAACAATTTAGGTTTTCCTCAACGTACTTAGACAAGCTAAAATGTTTTCAAATATTTATTTTGTGTATTAGCCAAACACTAATCTCACTTAAGCTCGCAGCAAAAAAGTGGCAGACAGCTTAAAATCACATTGCGTAAAAACAAGTTAGGAAAAACTTAGGCTGAGTCGCACCACCAAACTTTGACCGTAACTATAACGATAACCGGTGATTTTTGTATGGAGTTTGACAGATTTTTGAGGTTTGTTACAGTCAAATTAAGATGGTGCAACCCAGCCTTAGTGTAACAAGATTTTAATTTGGCATTATAACATTATTTCGTTTGCCATTACTGTCTCTTTTATAATTTGTTAACAATATTTATGTCTACTTTATAAAAATAACTTTTATTGAAAAATATAAGGTTTTTTCAGGAACGAGTATTATAAAGATTCGTAATTGAAACAAAATTCGATGGAAAATTCCCGTATTTCCTTAGTGGCAATTTTTCAATAAATAAAATGAACGGATGAAAACATTCAGCCAATATAATGGATGTATTTCTGTAAAAAATACTGAATAATGTTTTTATATTCTTTCTCATCTAATTAATTAATTGATTACAAGATAAAACACGGTCGTCCCACGAGTGGCCATTCAAGTTTGCAAAGTTTGCTTAAAATTAATTAAAAATGCTCCAATAACTTACCTTGTCAAACAATTTTTCATTATGTTGGCGGATGACTAAGAATCCACATTTTTTTTAATATGAAGACGACTTAGAACTTCGAGTAGGTATGGATCATAGTTGAGTAGAGATGATTGAAAAATAGAGTAGTGAAAAAAGAACCAAATGTAATTACTCCTTAGTCATATAAATAAAAATCAAATTTTTCATCATCATCACCTTTGCCACAGTCAAAATCAAATTAATGTGTACCTGCAGGCCTAAGATGCGCGCCGCGATAAGCGGTTATCACGCCATTTTATCGATTTTGTCTATACATTTTAACGTCGATAAAAGTTATCACGGCATAATAAAAACTAAAACCTTATCCTAACAGTTTCATTTAGATAGAGTTAATTTAAAAGACAAAGGTTTTATAACTTTTATAGAAACCTGAAAAAGACTTATCGTCCTCTTTAAAATTCAAATAAATAATTTTCATTTTCATTTTCATTCTACAATACTAGGTTTTGCGGTCATTAACCGTTCTTAAATATGGTATTTGCTATATGGGAAATATGTTAATCCGAAAGAAAACCTTAGCATTCATAAAATATTTTGATAATTATTCACCAAGTTTCTTTTATACAAGAGCGCTAAATGTGAGGACGTCATTCCCAAGTTACAACACCATTGTACGGCGACGCTTTATTTTTACATGTTGGCCCAACGCTATAAGCCGGCACCACACGTTGGCCAATTTGGTCCCAATACCACTCGTCCAACGAGTGTCCAAAACAGTATTGGTACCAACATTGGCACAAACTATTTTCTCCACGCGTTGGACGAGTTCCGTTGGGACCAACATTGCGGCCAACATGTAGAGCCGGCAATTCCTTTTTCAACCGACTTCAAAAAAGGAGGAGGTTCTCAATTCGACCCGTATGTTTTTTTTTTTTTTTTTCTATGTTTGTTACGCGATAACTCCGCCAATTATGAACCGATTTGAACAAATCTTTTTTCGGCGTATAGGTAATACCTCAAGGGTGGTCCCATTTAAATTTATTAATAAAAAAAACAACCCCCAAGGGTGGAAAATTAAGGATGAACTTTTTTATACGCAATATCTCCGCCGATTATAAATCAATTTGAACGATTATTTTTTTGTTGAATAGGTATTATCAAAAGGGTGGTTTCATGCGAATTTGAAGAAAATATTTCACCCCCAAGGGTGGAAAATTGGGGATGAACTTTTTTATACGCAATATTTCCGCCGATTATGAACCAATTTTTTTTGGTCTCAGTGTACTGCCTACCTTCAGTGGTAACATCAAGGTAATAATTAGTTAACTAAAAAGCAAGAAATAAGTAAAATTTTATAAAAAAAAATAAAACCGACTCCAAAAAACCTACACTAAAACGTAGAAAAATAATTACTAATTACCTACTTATTTATTAGGACGAATTATTAATATTTATGTAGGTATACCATGATTGATACTTCTGGAGTCGGTGCCAAGATTATGAAACATTTGTAAAGTTTGCCTGCACCGACTCCAAAAGTATCAATCATGGTATACCTACATAAATATTAATAATTCGTCCTAATAAATAAGTAGGTAATTAGTAATTATTTTTCTACGTTTTAGTGTAGGTTTTTTGGAGTCGGTTTTATTTTTTTTTATAAAATTTTACTTATTTATTCTCTCATTAGGGTGTATCCAAAAAGTTCCTTGCGCAACAGGATTACTGTGAGGTTGGAAATAACACTGACGCTTTTCCCTTTGTGGCTGCCCGTTGACGTAACCCTCTGTGGTCATCAAGTCATGAAGCTTTGTTTTGCGGTGGAAATGAAAAACACGAATTTAAATCTATGGCATGGGATATTTGTAGAGTGAATTTTAGCGGTTTATAATGATTTATATTCTGATTTACATAATAATATTTATTGGTTGTATGTTTTGAGTGTAGTTAAACGTGAACTGCTTAATCCAAAAGCCAGTTAGCTGAAATCACTTTGGGAATGTGCTGAGAATATACGAGTGGAATATAATAGGGAGTGTTCACAAATTGCAAGTATTTTTTTGTGTATTTCATTTGGTTCTCCATAACTTTTAAATACAATTCTGTCACACACTTAAAGCAACTTGATATCTTATTCAGGAATGTATCGTGCAAAGTTCTCAACTCCTCGATAGTTTCCCACTAAAGCGCCATCTATCGGGTAAAGTGAAGTTTTTGCCGTCGGTTACCAGAAATTAATGCTCCTTGGGACTTTAGTAACGTACTAAAAGTTACTTAATATTCATTCCGGCAATATTAACTTCCAATAAATCTTTGTTCGAGCATGTTACAGCTTTTCACTTTCTCCCAGTGGTGTTTTCGAAAGATATGAAATAAAATCTTCATTTTTCGTAAGATTCTACATTACCTAATGCTTGCCTAATACAATAAAAACCTATCTGTTTTTTTAACGTGTAGACTATCCTATTGTATCATGAAAAAAAAAACACTTTTTGTGGAATTAAAAATTGATAGTTGGAGAAAAGTCTGTAAGAAGTCATGTTAACAGACAATGGTTGACACGTCACTGCTAATGGTGTTTAATTTAAGGTCTGGTTTCCACCGGAGAAGTGGAAATAATGAAATCTGATTGGTTATTCAAAACACTAACTCCGCTCCGCTCTGCTCCACCTTGGTGGAATCCGTGCCTAACTCTAAAAAACTTGTCTCCAAGTTCAAGTAAGTCTACTTGAATGAACGCCATTATTAAACCAAATATTGATTTCATGAAGACAGCTGTCCCATTCACCGCCATTATTACCAATGATGTCACAACTTATTTCAAGTCCCATTACTTTTGATACTATCAGGGGTGACTCGGCCGTCGGTCCTCGGGCAAATCAATACCTATTATCATCCACGTAGAGATAATTGATAGTTGACTAAAGCACTTTTAACTGGCGCGTTCAAGGCTTCATTAATTACAGTCATTTGTATTCTGTGTTATTTCGATTTCAGGAAAGAAAGTTATTTATAGGCCGGTTTTTTGGCCTTTTATTGCGTTGTGTAACGTCTGTATTCACAAACATCACTATGAGGTCTCACAGTGCGCGTGGGCGCATAGGGTCACACACGAACCAATCACAGAGCTCTATTCAACGCTGTGCGTTCGATTTGCTGCTTAACTTAAGCAAGCATCGTTTGTGAATACGGGTGTGAGTGTGGAAAAAATTTCCGCTCTCTTCAACATTTTGTGCTGTTGAGTTGTGGTAGAGAGTTTTGGGTGAAGTACCAGTCTATATTTGGCTGATCTTCTATGCTGTCTCGTCGTAGCAAAAAAATCCAATAATATATTTATTTTAAAGTACGTTACATAGGTACACCACGTATTTCAATGAATTATATTTTTGTATAGATAGTAAAATGCCAAAACGCAAGACTATCGTAACTCGTAATGCAACATTCGTGTAATTGCGCCAATAAAGTAGCTTTAAAAAAACTTTTTCAGGACACCAATTGATCATTAAAATGGCCGTAAAGTGACAATTAACATGATATTTTAAGCAAACTTACGAACTGTCGTTAGAACGGTTTTCGACACGCAATGTCGCGAATTTGCGTCATCAACTTTGCAAGCGATTTATATCAAGTTTTAAGTCACAAACGTTTTATTTATAGCTTTCAGTTAAATATCAATATAATCTACAAGTTAACTGTGTGAATAAAAGCAGCTGTAGTGTATTTTAGACACAAATACCTACCTACGTCAAAATTATCAATAAATTAGGTATTAATAAAAGCGTTTTGTTGGGATTGTGTTTGGTTGACTTTTATTATGAAGTAGTGTATGGATTTTTTGACAAGGTTTCACCAATCGTGGCCTTCCTCACCGTGGGCCACGGCAACGGCATATGCTGAGTGGGGTCCCATTGCGATGGGCATCGCTATGCTACAGGGTGGCACTGCTCAGTTTACTTATACTACATACTACTCTTCCATTGTATGTTTTATGTGCTTCCTATGTCTTGTTTGCTTTTTCTTTTATTTAACTGTTGTCCATTGCAATAAATGTTTCTTTCTTTTTTTCAATAGAAACAGGGAAATTACAGAATAAGTTTATGAAAATTTTACAAAAATAAATTAGTAGATTTGATGACTTTTGTGAATTTGGTAAAATAATAGGTTATCAGCTGATACTTAATTAATTTGTCTGACAATGCTTTTGCTAAAAATTTGGAAGTATGTGAGTTCAAGTAATTTTTAATCCTAACCATAAGTGCTGGAAATATTGATTCATGAATATGCAAGAGTCGGAATGTGATAGTAACTTTAAAAACCTAGTAAGAATCAGTTTCCCTGGTCAGACACTTAATTCATTATATTATTATGTCAAATAATCAATCATACCTATCCTTTAGCAAACGGCCTACTTAATTATTTCAAACGATATAATTATTTTATTCATAGCTAATATCACTGAAGAGAAATTAGAAAACAAAGAAAGTCAATTCACACAATATAAACAAAAGTCTTTGAAGACAATTCAGTATTCAAAACGTAGCGCCCGGGTTTCATTTTAACTTCAGCAAAAGTTTCTGTATAAAACGCCTAAAATTCTCATTGTCTCCGAGACAATAACGTCCACACAATCCTGCAATGTTGTCTGTATATTTGTCGTTTAAGTTTCCTTAGCTCTACACTTTTCATACCTAATATCTTTTTGGTTTCTTTCTTAAATACTTACAATTTTGTTTTTCTCGTCAACTGTTCCAGATTTTTTCTTTAAACCGGATTTTCTCGGTTTACACCGGGAGCTGGTTTTAGCCACAATTTAACATGCTTGTCTAAACCTATCTCTACTAGTATTTTACAGCTAAATACTATAATAAATTAAGCATATTTTATGCCTATCCTTAGTTTTTAAGTATTTAAGCGCGTTGAAACTTATTTAATTTCTAGTTTTTCAAAAAAATATGTCACAGTTCTGAAAAGTTTTTAATCTTTGCTTTCATTCGCCAACATTTACCTAGGGCGTGGTTTCACTAGTGACTAGTTTCAAAAGAAGCGAATCTCGTTCCGTTGCATTCGGGCGAGCGCGTTCCATTGATCTCTATTGTATGCGCGACCTTACTGGTTGGTACAGATGATAGCACATCAGAATGTACATTTTTGTCGCAATATAGCACTTATTTCAACTGAATAAGAGTGTTCAGTGTTCAACTTGACATGATGTCGACTGTGCTGCGACGCAATCTGCGATGAAATGGTTCAGACGGACTATTAGAATAAATGTTGTGGCATCTTTATGTAGTTGTAAAAGGTTCTATTTTGCAAATGTGCCGTTGACTATACAACTTACAGAAATATATAAAAATATTTGTGCAGATGATACAACTATGTTGTAATCTGAAGTGGCAATAGACAGGGCACATAGTACGCAGAACTGACTGCCGATGGGGCAGCAAGGTTCTGGAGTGGAGGTCGCGTACAGGAAAACGCAGCGTAGGACGTCCACCCATAAGGTGTTACATCATAAAGGTAGCAGTAAGGCGCTGGATGCAGGCCATTCAGTTACTCCGTGATGCAAGCAGTGCCGATATATTGGAAGGTCATAAATAAGGTACATGGTAGCAATCCCTAATATTATTCTAATGTTCATCATCATCATCATCATCTCAGCCATAGGACGTCCACTGCTGAACATAGGCCTCCCCCAATGCTTTCCATGCTGCCCGGTTGGTAGCGGCCTGCGTCCAGCGCCTTCCTGCTACCTTTATGATGTCGTCGGTACTGGTAGGGCAAAAAAAGTATGAGACATGTATAGGCTCCTTAAGACCATTTGACGATTTGTAAGTACTAATTTAAATAGTCTAAACAAATAAAGATAATTTTGATTTTTGATTTTGTCGGTCCTTTATGATTCTTATGTTAGTGACCATGAAAGTTTAAAACAATATATCAAATCATATTTAGCTTAGCACAATGCCTTAACTATTAATAATTCAAGTGTAAAATTAAATATTTTATCTCCGATGTAGTGTGATGATAGGATGAGTAACAAGTCTTTTGTCAATAAAAAAAGTACAAACAGCCTTATAAAAAGTACGTTTCACGTCTCAAAACATTGTTACAACTCAATGTTGTGACAATAGAATCTGTGTGAATTTCTTTTCGCGAGAGCTCTTTATTTTTCCATTCCACCTTTTCATTTTCTTTATAATTGAAGCGGTTCAAACCGGTTTCAAGTAGAACGTTTTTTTTTGTAGTATGTTATAAAAGAGAGACAAATAAAGAATCTGAAGACGTTGTTTCGTTAAGTTTGTGCGATTGAAAAGCTATTATTTTTATGTCAGTACATTCTAGTAAATTGTTTTCTATTGTAACATGAAGACATTTTATGTAGAGTTTTGATAAACTTTCCGTAATGTGATTCCTACTCGATGGACCGACGACCTTCAGGAAAATGGCTGACAGTGGCTGAAAGAAAGGAAAGATCGTTTCTTAGCGTCCAGAAGTGGACTGTCATAGGCTGAATGATAGAAATATTGCTGATTCCATGCTTTTGTTCGTTTCAGCCAAATGACGTTCACTGCTGGACAAAGGCCTCCCCCAAGGTTTTCCACAAAGAACGGTCCTGCGCTGCCCGCATCCAGGCTCTTCCCGCGACCTGCTCCATGATTCCATGCCTTACGAGTAGGAAAATTCTTCCAAACTCTATCTACTCTAAGGAGCAACAAATGAAGTCATTAAAACAATAACATTTTTTGTAGGAATGATTTCCAATTTGATAAATTTTTGTGTTTTATTCTACTGGCCTCATCATCATTATCATCATCTCAGCCATAGGACGTCCACTGCTGAACATAGGCCTCCCCCAATGCTTTCCATGTTGCCCGGTTGGTAGCGGCCTGCGTCCAGCGCCTTCCTGCTACCTTTGTGATGTCGTCGGTCCATCGTCGCGCGCTCTACTGGCATAGTATTCAAATTGATCAAAAACTTTAGTGGTGTACGTGTGAAAATGTAACAGAAAGATAGAGTCACTTTCGCATTTAATAGTATAGATGTTCAAAGTCATACTTCTTATATTTTAGATATTAAAAAAAAAGAATTAATTTTTTAGCTAACCTTTTCCCCATTCTACTGTCACATAACACAAGACGATTGCGGCTACAACCTTAACATTTACCGGTCCCCAAGAGCCGAAACCTTAAGCTAATGCAAAATCAATCCTAAACTCATTACCGTAAGGCGTACGTAGATTTAGTACATACAGGTGACTCACATTTGACTTTAGATACATTTCTTTTGCAAAACTAGTTGTACCGACAGACGTTGTCCCGTCTTAAGGAAAAATAATGTTATAGTTTTTTTTATTTTCCGCGCAAATTTCAAATTTTTTGTCTTTTCCTTGCAATAACAAGCAAGGTAAAAAAAAAGAATTATAGAAATCGGTCCAGGCGTTTAAGCGTGATGCCATGACCAAAGAAATTTGAGATTCATTTTTATTTAAAAGACGAAGAAGAAGAACCCATATTGTGCAAATAAAGACTTTGATTTGATGGTACTTATAACAACTGAATATACTTTAATTTTTAAGTTTCCACTAGGTGTCCTTGGTGTGATGTCTTCTATACCATTAAAAAGGGTTCTTCCTGTCGTTTCATCCAAAAAACGTCTGCTTCTGCAAAAAGACCTTCCCCAAGGAGTTCCACAATGACCGGTCCTGCGCTGCCCGCATCCAGGTGCTTCCCGCAAGCTTCACTAGATCGTCGGTCCGCCTACAACCCGACAACAACCCGCTCAAACAAACTGCGTACCTCACTGGAATGCAATTCTCCCTCGCACTTATCCGCACACCTCCCCTCGTTCGCCCTGCCCGTACTATCCGTTCGCTTTAAGTTTGCCGCTGGCGATGTGACGTCACTCGAAGGGAATAAATAATAAAATAAATAAATAAATCTTTGGACAATTTCACACAGCGCCAGCTAGCCCCAAAGTAAGCAACTTAATGCTTGTGTTATGGGTGCTAGCTTAACGGATATACTACTTATATACTTTTTTTTTTTAAATACATAAATATTATACATAGTCACACCCAGACCCGTCACAGAAATTAAAATTCATCATTTCAATTTCTGCCCGGCCGGGAATCGAACCCGGGACCTCTCGGCATAGTAGTCCGTTCTGAACCACTACACCAAACGGCCGAATAGTCTATAAACTATAACAAACTATATTTAAAATATTATTTATTTATTATTATTAATAAAAATTGTGTATTTGCGTAAAATAAGACACATTAATTGAGTGTAATCACTAACTGATTGCGTTTAATCGCGGTTGGGAGGGGACGCGCATTCCACGGACCGGCAAACTTAGCGCGAACGGGTAGTATCAGAGTGTCGAAAACGTCACGGCCGCCAGGTACGCAGTTGACCGGGTTGTAGTTTTAGAGATAATATTGTGCAACTGCGTCAACTCAGTCTACGTCACCTTAATAAATATATTGGAATAATACATAAACGGATACCTTTCATAATGAAAGGACGTCACAATTTTCCGCAGCACTTTGCATAGGTCGCGATTACGTAAATCTGCTACCCACAGGTGAAGGTTCGATTTCTTCGCTGCTACAATCAAAATGTAGTCAGTAGTATTTATTTTAAAATTTCCAGTTAACTTTGCGTTGAAGGTATCCAACAGTAGATCTGTAGCAAGAAAGCGCTGGTTGCAGACTGATAGCAGCTGCCAACCGACAATCTGGAAATCATTGGGATAGGCCTATTTTCAGCAATAAAACGTCCTGTGGCTAAAATGATTATGATGATGATGTAGTTCCCCACAAAATGCAGGTCTCAGTAGCTGAGTGACTTCACTTGACCTTCACTGGTTGGGTTTTTATTGGCGCTCAAGCTGTAGATCCTGGCTACACATGAGCAGCAAGAACACAGCATGCAGCGGTAGGAACGAGAGGTGGGAATAATCCGGTAGCTGAGTGGCTCGAGCGGTCGTCAGCCCAACTGAGTCAGACGGGTCCGTGGCCGAGTCCCCCAGTTTTCGACGCACCCGTGGTCGACGCCCCCGGTCAGTTAAATTCGATTTGAAGCAATTTTTAATCAAATGTACAGTCAGGCACAAAAATGTTTATAAACTGTGAGAAACGAAACGTTTTCAGCTTCGGTCTTCCCCTCCCCTCTCCTCTCTCGCTCTGCGGTGTACGCGTCGTTTGCATAGAGATAATGTGATTGATTGTAATGGTGTTAAAGGTAATAAAAAGCCGTACCATTAAATGTGGGTTTTATTGAAATACGTCAATGGCGACGAGGCCCAGAACCAGATCACAAAATCGAGAGAATAAAATCAAAGAAGTTAAAGAATCTTCCAAAATCACGGAGCACAAAATGGCGGTGTGCGGCGACATAAAATCATTCGCCGGTGAAAAATGGGACGTCTTCGCGGAACAACTGGACTGTTTCATGATAGTCAATGACATTCCAAACGAAAAGAAAGTGCCACTGTTAATAACAAAATTAGCACCGGAGGTATTTGAAATCCTGCAGTGTCTATGTAGCCCTGTCAAACCAAACAAACTATCCTATGAAGAACTATGTTCAAAGTTGAAAGAAAAGTATGAAAAACCACTATCTACGGCTGTTGAAAGGGCTGAGTTTAGGCGACGTAACCAGTTACCTAATGAAAAAATACAGGACTATGTACTGCATCTGAAAAGATTGGCTATAAAGTGCAACTTCAAAGACACAGATGATCAAATCAAGGAAAAATTCATGGATGGCGTTACATCAAAGGTTATTAAATACGAATTAATGAAAAATGCAGACAACAGGTCACTAGAAAGCTGTATCGAATGTGCTAGAAATATAGAAGCAGCCCTGATGCACAGTGACCCTTCACCTGAAACCTCAGAAGTATTTTACAATAAACAAAAGGATTACCAAAGGACAAAACAACAAACAACAACCAAGGGACAGAAAAGTTACAGACAAAGGAACCAGCAGTGTTATTGTTGTGGTAAAAATAACCACTTGAAAGCGGAGTGTTCTCTAAGAAATAAATATTGCTCGGAATGTGGTCAAGAAGGACACATATTCAGAATGTGTGAAAGAAAGCAACGAAAAACCAACATTTTGGAACTGGAGACTTCAAAGCCTATAGAAGAAAATGAGGAGGCAATAGATTCTATTAAAAATCTATATGAAGAATATGAGACATATACCTTTAATAGTGTAAGTAAAATACCACCACACTTTATAACCTTAAATGTGAATAGTCAAAATATACCATTCCAACTTGACACAGGTTCTGATGTTACTGTCATTCCATTATGTGATAAAAACAAATTCTTACCAGACTATGCATTACAAAGTTGTAAAATATTGTTTAAAAATTTTGATCAAAGTGTGTCACAACCATTAGGATTAATTTCAAATATACCTGTAATGTTTAATCAGGAATGTAACATTTGAATGTATTTGTTGTACAAAACAATTGTCCTCGAATCATAGGTCGTGATTGGTTGCAACTTTAAAATTGTGGCCTCCTAAAATAAACAATGACCTTTATTTTGGAATTAACAAGGTACAATCTGTTTCAGACGCACAACAAATCATAAAGAGCCAGTTCGCAGAAGTATTTAGCCCTGGTTGGGGAAATTTTAAGGGTAAAGAAATTAGCTTAAAACTAAAACCTGATTCAAAACCTATATGCCTGCCAGTTCGTCGAGTACCATTTGCTCTTCGGGAAAAAGTAAATAATGAAATTAAAAGGCTTTTGGACCACGATAGAATTGAACCAGTTGAACAAAGTGAATGGGGTACACCAGTGGTTCCTATCCTTAAATCAGACGGATCGGTAAGACTTTGTGGGGATTATAAACTTACAGTTAACAAATGTTTAGAAGTCGATCACTTTCCTTTACCTCATGTAGAAGATATATTGAATTCTTTAAAACACGGGGAATATTACTGCGAACTAGATCTCAAAGAAGCGTATTTACAGGCACGTCTTAGTCCTGAAAGCCAAAACTGCACAACTATTGTAACAGAGGTAGGAACATATAAATATAAATATTTACCATATGGTGTAAGCACAGGGCCAGGATCATTTCAACGACTGATGACAAATAAGTTGCTTAATATACCAAACACTATTGTATTCATTGATAATATCTAAATAAAAGGAAAAAAATTGCAACAAACATATGATACACTATGTGCAGTATTGACAAAATTACAAGAGTGTGAATTCAAACTTAAAATTGATAAATGTAAATTATTTACAAATAATATAGAAGTTTTTGGTTATAATGTAAACAAAAATAGAATCAGCATAATTAAGTCAAATGTTAAACCTTTGATTAATGCCAAACCACCAACTAGTTTAACCATGCTGAAATCATTTTTGGGAAAAATTAACTATTATAATCGTTTTTTAAAGGACATGGCTACTGTAATAGCACCTTTATATGATTGTACTAAGAAAAATAAATTTATTTGGAGTTCAGAATGTGAAAATGCATTTAATAACATAAAAAAAAGACTGGCTAATGCCAATAATTTACGACATTATGACCCACAGTTGCCCATAATATTAACTTGTGATGCGTCAGATATTGGTTTGGGTGCGGTGTTGTCAAGTAGAGACGTTGATGGTATTGTCAAACCCATTGCATTCGCTAGTAAAAAATTAAATGATGTAGAACAAAGATATTCTACCATTGATAAAGAGGCTATGGCTATCATTTTTGGTATAACAAAATTTTATAATTATATTTACGGTCGACATTTTGAACTTGAAACAGATAATGCTGCTCTAACGCGAATATTAGGACCTACCAAAGGAATACCAAAAATGGCAGCCAAGCGGTTGCAACATTACGCTATTTTTATGTCAGCATTTAACTATAAAGTACGTCACATTAAATCCACTGAGAACCCAGCTGATTATCTATCACGCACGGCAACCAAAACAGAAAATATAAAACATGTTAATTCATTATGTGTAGATGAAGTATTAAGTTATGAATGTTATGTAAATGATTCCAAAATCGGCACTATAAACTGGAAAATGATACAACAAGAAATTAACAAAGATTTAAGTCTAACTAAGTTGGTTAGGTATATGGCAGATGGGTGGCCAGTCAAGAAAATGATCCCAAAGGAGCTTTTACCATTTTACAATAGAAAGGAAGAACTTTCACTTGATAGAGGATGTGTATTTTGGGGCTACCGCATTATAATCCCATGCACACTTAGAGAACATGTCTTAAAATATTAACATAAAAGCCATTTTGGAATCATACGTATGAAAGAGATAGCCCGCTCATATTTCTGGTGGCCTAGTCTAGATGCAGAGATAGAAAATATTACTAAAAACTGCCTTGTTTGTCTGCAAAATAGTAAAACACCCTCAAAAATTCAGAAACCATGGCCTCTGCCCCCCTCCTCTTGGTATAGAATTCATGCCGACTTTCTGGGCCCATTTTATAATAAAATGTATTTGGTTGTGGTCGACAGTTACTCAAAATGGCCAGAAGCTTTTGAAATGGCAAATATTACATCAACGCGCACTATAGAGATATTCAAGTCGCTATTTTCAAGATTTGGGTTACCAGTACATTTAGTTACAGATAATGGAAGAACCTTTACTAGTAATAAGTTTCAGGAATTTTGTAAAGAGAATCAAATTAGGCACACATTTACACCACCTTACCATCCAGCCACAAATGGCGCAGCTGAAAGATTTGTTGACACCTTTAAATCAGCAGTAACTAAAATTAAAGAAAGTGGCTATAATTTATCATCAGCAGTCAATTTGTTTCTGTCGGATTATAGAAATTCACCCCAGCGCACTACGGGAGTGGCGCCAGCTAGAATTATGTTAGGGAGAGAAATCCGAAACCGATTTAGTCTATTGCGACCGCCCCCATTGGAAGAGGTAGTCAGGGAAAATGTTGACAAACGGCACCAAGGAAATCGGCAGATTCAATTTAAAGTAGGACAAAAAGTAATGGTTAAAGACTATAGGAGGGGAGCTAAGCCATGGACTCTAGGATTGGTGCTAGAGGAGTGTGTACCAGGTATGACCTATATCATAGATGTAGAAGGAGCTCAGTGGAAAAGGCATGTTAATCAAATGTTGCACTGCTCACAGGAATTAGAGTTACAGTGAGGCTAATTCCTGTGAACAGTGGCTCTAGTAAAACTACATAAGTGATTTTAATATATAAGTTTATTCATTAGAATAAGTGTGGGAGAGTGTGAGAAACGAAACGTTTTCAGCTTCGGTCTTCCCCTCCCCTCTCCTCTCTCGCTCTGCGGTGTACGCGTCGTTTGCATAGAGATAATGTGATTGATTGTAATGGTGTTAAAGGTAATAAAAAGCCGTACCATTAAATGTGGGTTTTATTGAAATACGTCATAAACGAATAAATATTTATTAGGCCAGTAGAATTAAACACAAAAATGAATCTAATGAAATGAAAATAATTCCTACAAAAGTTTTTTGTTTCTTACTGCTGCTGGTTTTGGGTTAAAATTTTGCTCCTAGATTGCATAAATAGCGTCAAACATGCATAGTTTAGTATTGTGAAACTTTTTTCGTTGACTGTACTTAGTGCAAAAGCCGAAAAAAATATGACATTAAATTTATTTAAATCGGGGGCGTCCACCACGGGTGCGTCGAACACTGGGGGACTCGGCCACGGACCCAGTCAGACTTTTAATAAAATAATAATGATAACAAAATATTTTAAATTTTTGATAAGTCAGTATTTTTTTGTAAAATTTACGCTGCCATGAATCCATATATACAGGGTGGAATTTTGTAATGCCACCTGGAGGGAAAGTACTCTTAATACTGTAGTAGAACATTTTACTGAAAGAAAACATTCCTTTATTTTTGAAAAGAAAGAGAACTGCATTCAAAGATTTTCGAAAAATTTTCGAAAATTCTCTACCATACCATACAATCTCCTGTACATAAATTAAAATAATTTAAGATTTCATGGTTTTCCTTTCATTTGATTTATCAAGTTTGTTAGAGAGATTTCATCCTTATGCTTAACCCTAGCGATCGATGCAATAAAATACAGGGTGTAATTTTTAACAGATTTTAGTTGGTTCGAATCCCGGGTGTAGCAAGCAAATTTTTGGAAATCTTTGAATGCAGTTCTATTTCTTTTCAAAAATAAAGGAATGTTTTCTTTGAGAAAATTTTTCTATCTACAATATTAAGAGTACTTTCCCTCCAGGTGGCATTACAAAATTCCACCCTGTATAAAAGAAAGTCGTGTTAGTTACACCACTTATAAGAACGGCTGAACCGATTTAGCTGAAAATTGTCAGGGAGGTAGTTTAGAGCCAGGAGAAGGACATAGGATACTTTTTATCCCGTTCGAAATAAAAAAAAAAGTCTGCTTATTTATTGCCATTAAGGCGGAACAAAGTTCGCCGGGTCAGCTAGTTTCTTTATAAAAAAAGTTTTAAATCTGAACTAATTCTTCTGCTTCTTTTTATACTGTGGCAACTCCGTTGTCTCGATTCTGTAGGATTGACGAGGGTAGGCTATAAAACGTAAAGCGAAGGTCGGCTCGGTAGTAACTTGTTACAAACACTTTGGTTTCCCCTTACACGAATATAGAAAGGTCTTTTTTAAGGCAAGGTGTCCATCGTGTTGATTTTAAATTAGGCTCTGTGAAATAGTATGCACCATGACGTAACAGCTACTTTTGTGAAATATCATTCAACACATTCGTACCTATTTGATAGACTCAGCTGTTAAACAAAGGTTGGGGTAAGCTGTTAAACGAATTTAATACCAATTGTCAAAATCGCTTATACTATGTTAAAGTTGTTGCAATTCATAAAGGCGAGTGAGCTTTACATGTGTGTTGGCTCGCTACTGTTCGTTTTTCAAAAGTTGTGATAGACATTACACTATCGTTGTGCATGTAAACGTACACACACAAGTAGAGATCACTCGCCTTCGTGAGTTGCAAGAGCTAAATTAATAAGTATTTATCAACTGTTAAAGTACATTAAGCTCGTATCTACATAGCTTAATGACAAATGGAAGTCTTATTAACATTAAAGTTACATTGTTCAGTTATAATAGTTGTGACAGTCTTCAAAAGTACACAGAGTACATTAATAAGTTTCCTGAAAACGCCGTAGATTAATAATTCCTGGAAAATAAATAAGTGGGAATGAAAAAAAAGAAATAATTCTCTACTTACGCGTGATCCATCTAACCGTTTTACAAGCGTTGCAGTAATAAATCTTACTGAAATGATTTGCTTGATATATTACACGTAATTTAATTCCTTGTTTCTCGTCACGCACGAATTTCTACTTAATCATAAAATAAGACATATTTATGACTGTATACGGATGTCCGTGGGTGGCGTGATGTGTTAGCAAGACCATGGCCACAGCGAGAATTGAACAGCCAGCACAAATTGGCCTAATTAAGCCATAAACATTTTTGTGTTACAGCTATGCCACTAATTTTGGCTTAGGTGTAGAATGTAGAGATTGTAAAATTAAGGCAAGTAGAGCTTGAAAGTTTGGCAGTTAGAAAGTTTTTCACAGTGCTAACCATAATGGTCGCATCTTGGTGACATTTTATGTGAAAATGTTTTTGCTGGGATGTCTTTATTGTTACATCCTTTGCTAACATAAATTTGCACACTAGTTGAACAGTAGTTTAAAATGTCATTTCCATACTAAAAGTCAATTTAAACTAGTGTTCAACGCACGTGTAACCTTTATTAGGACGGGGGTTATTGTGTGAGTAAACCGTTGGGAAGACAGATAATCATGTGACCTGATGGATTTTTCTCAAAGAGTCACATGGTTGGTGATTAGGTAACAATAATCTAAACAATAATCCGTAGGCTCACTTTTGTGCTTGAACTTGCTGTCTTCTTTGCGCTACATTTTGACGAAGAGAGTAAATATTTCAGAGTTACATTACGCGGAACTCGTTGTTTAGGGTTTACGTGGAAAGAATGACACGTAGCAGTGATTTTTGGCCTGAAATTGTGTGGAAAATCTTTCAATTTTATTTGACTCACGTTTTCATATGGCAAATTAGTCCTTCTTGTACTAGCTTTTCTTAGAGCTTCATTCTTGTAAGAGTTTAGATTCGGAAAACGTCATCAGCAAGTTGCAGGATAGAATCTCGCTGGAGGCAACGTCAGTGTGATATAGTGCGTACCTAGAGTCTTCGACATAGTATAATAAATTATGATGTTTATTCGTAATCTAGTCGCCACAGAACAATAATCATTGTTTGTTGTTATTAATCTTAAAAGTGTTTTATAAATAATTACAAACCTTAACTACACCGGTTTCTTAGTAAGCAGACCCTATTTGAGTTACCTGTTGATATTATTATATGTAATGCAATCTTCTTATTCGCTATTGTTTTGAAACGTCACAGGTCATTTTATATTTTACTTTATTTCTACCACTGTTTCATCATCATCATCGGTTGGTAGCAGCTAGATCCAGTAATAAAATAAAACACGACTGTTTTACCAACTGAAATGGTTGCCTTTCAGGAAGAATTTCCTCCAAATCACTTCGTTCAAACCTTTCTTTGTGCAATTTTTCAGTCTTATTATATCAGACTAAGGAGCGTCCGAAAGACCTTGTTAGAGTGAATCATTTGTCTCTGTCAGTTCACGGCTCGGTTCTGTTAACAATCCACTATTTGACTTTAGCGTCCGGTCAGACAAATTCGAGACGAAGACGGAGCGAGTTTGAGGGCCCTTTCGATTGTAGAGAGTAAAAAGTGCTAGAATTAGCAAGTGACAAATGTGGCATGGGATAATCTGAAAAATGTATTTTTCTATTCATATGTATTAGTTTCTTCCCAAGGCAATAAGAATTTCGGTCTGCCACAGATTTTTATATCGCATGTTCCGCGATGAATTCACAAAATATAGTTACATAGGTATCAATATAATTTAATTTAATTTCAAAACAAATTGGTTTTACTGTTTGGCCATGAAATGGTAATGATTGCCATAGGTATAGACAATAGACAGTTACTCTCACTTTTATTTATATTACGAGTACATACTTCCTAAATTAATTTTGGATTGTCAGTTCAAGCTGCTGTTTTGTTTTGGCCGGTATTGGAACGTCTAAATTTTAACTCATATACGTCATAAATGTAATTGCTACATTTTACTAAGCCAAGTTGTATGATAAAATCTTTACTGTTAACATATCACATACCATCATTTCTAAATAGCATACTAAAGGCAACCGATCGACCTTTAAAAAGGCAGGCGAGTCCATATAATCGGCTGTTCGCGATGGCCCTAGTAGAACGCAAAATATGACCTCTATTGAAAGGGCATTACTGGCTTACCCCAAGGATGGCGCTGAAAGGGTTAACAACAGAACGATTTATCACACCCCGACATCAACCCTTCGCACAAAACCTCAAATAAAGTTCTCTCTAAGGGCTACATCACACATACTACTTTGATTTTTGATTTGATCGGCAATTTAGTTTTTTAGAAGCCGAATGCAGCGACCACTCATTCCACACTGCACTCTAACGTCAAGCGCGGCGATTGAGTCGTTTTTCGGAAGCTCGACGCAGCTACAGTCTCTAAAACGCGCGATTTCGATTTCCGAACGCATGAAGTCGCGAAAACACGATACTTATAGAGCGCGTTTGAACGCATGAAGTCGCGAAATTACGATGCTGCATCGATAGAGTCCCTAAAACGCGCGATTTCGATACCGCGTCCGAACGATTGAAGTCGCGAAATCGTCATGCTGCATCCACAGTCGCAAAATCGCCGATCGCCCATGCTAAAAGTAGTAAGTCTGCTTTGGCCCTAAAATATGCCTCTTTTTGTTGTTGAATAAAATCCAGGCTAAAGGCTTTTAGATTCGAAGTCTATTTTTGATTGAAAGTGTTCGGGCTAAGTGACGTCTTTCAGTACGTTAAAATATTTTCTTTTTCCAATCTGTCTGAAGGTTATTCTCTGAAGTTTGAAATATCTTATTGTGATTAATGTTACCTTTTAGCCTATAAAGTTAAAAATATCGTGAATGAATAGTCAAAATCTATTGCAGCATACTAAAAGAAAAGGGTTAGGATGGAAGCGACAAAATAAGAGGCACACGTTACGACTTCGTAGTAAAGTCGTGTCAAGGTTTTAGTACCTACCTAAACATTTCCTACATGTCTCTCTCTTTTAACTATTGCTTCAATTCTTTGTAGCCAGGATATAAAACCTGTTCGTCAGTTAAAATCCAACCAATGAACGCCAAATTTTTAGGGGAAATGTAAAACTGTCTTTGGACCCACTACGAAAATCGGAGGTAATAGGTGCACTGCAGGTTTTAAGTTACTAGATCAACTTTTCTTAGTGTAAAGTTATGCCGGTTAGGAAACAAATTACTTACTCACCTTTCCTTTTACAGTACCTACAGTTAGGAGCACATCAGATTATACAATTTTGTTGAAAAATAGCTTCTATTACAATTACTTAAGACACCGTATTTGACGTGCCATCGTCTGTTCATAACAAAACCCCGCCTCGAAGCAATCTCAAGTTCATACCGCTAGGGATGTTATGGATATGAAGTTTCGGTTATGGATACGGTTACGGATATTAAAATAATATTATACCGGTTTCGGTTACGGTTACGGATATGAAATCATTTCGGATTATCCGAAAGTTTCGGATAATTTCGGTTACGGATATTAGAATTATAAAAATGTAAAATTCAAATAGCAAGATGCCGCGCAACCCAAAGCCACTTTATGTTCTATAACGATACCTATGATAAATGTAAAACAGGCGGGGCTATTATTTGGTGCCAGGGAATGCCAGACAAGTAACAATATAATATTAAACAGTATAAAGATTTCGACTCCGCCTTTATCCGAAAATATCCGAAACTAAATCGGTTTCGGTTACGATATATATAATTTTTTTATTTCGGATATCCGATAGTTTCGGTTACGGATATCCATAACATCCCTAAATACCGACTAGGGAAGCAACCGCATCCGGTGACAAATTGAATCACTGCAATGTAACCGCAACACATGTGGGGTGTGTTCTAACAGCTTAGGAAGAGGGGTCATAATTGACGAGCAAATTGCTGATGAAATTTGAACACACTCTTTGCTCGTCAGCGTGTTTAAGAATGTAACTTATTATTTTTCCAACTTATGCTCGATGCTGCATCAAACAAATTACAGTCATTTAGTTTTTGCAATTACGCGTTTAAAAGTCGCTTTTACATTGTACACGCATTTAATAGTTGAGATATTCTGATTAGAAGTTAAAATTATTTGGCGTTGCAGAACTTAAGACAATCTAGACTTATAGTAACTAACGCAATTCTTCGTAATATTATGTAATCATGGCCTAGTGGCTATAAAATATTTCATTTGACACTATACGCAGCACCATAAGCCTCAGCCTATGCAAAACTGACACTATAGCTACCAGTGTGTTTACCATGAGTTTAGGTTAGGTGTGCTCGCTAGCAAGTACATAAAAAAAACCGGCCAAGTGCTTGTCGGACTCACGCACAAAGGGTTCCGTACCATTGATTTATGATTTTTTTTTTAATTTAAGTTATTTGTATGAAAGATTACGCGGTAATAAGCGGTTTACGATTTACGAGGTACCTATTAAAAAAAAACTGATTACTAGATCTCGTTCAAAACAATATTCGTTGGTAGTTTTTATAGTAATGTACATCATGTTTTTTTTAGATTTTTCATTTTCTTATTTTAGAAATTAGAGGGGGGGGGGGGGGGCAACTTTTTTCCACTTTGGAAGCGTCTGTCACGCAAACTATTCGGTTTAGAAAAAAAAGATTTTAGAAACCTCGATATCATTTTTGAAGACCTATCCATAGATACCCCACACGTATGTATTTGACGAAAAAAAAATTTTGAGTTTCAGTTCTAAGTATGGGGAGCCCCCAATATTTATTATTATTTTTTTATTTTTGCATCAAAATCTTAATGCGGTTCACAGAATACATCTACTTACCAAGTTTCAACAGTATAGCTCTTACAGTTTCGGAAAAAAATGGCTGTGACATACGGACGGACAGACGGACGGACGGACGGACGGACGGACGGACGGACGGACGGACGGACGGACGGACGGACAGACAGACATGACGAATCTATAAGGGTTCCGTTTTTTGCCATTTGGCTACGGAACCCTAAAAATAATACTTATGGCAAGCACACAGATGTAATGTTTTTTTATGGTGTAGGGATCGAACCCACGGACATTGACGTAGTAGGCCGTCATTAGAGCCACCAAGCCCTAGGTGCCTGTCTAGACGTTTAGTCACATTTATAATTAACTTTGATTCAGAAATGAATATTTCTGACAGAATACCAAGTAACTCGAGTTACAACAGTTAACGGCACTGAGAGAATAAACGATTCAATCGAGAATTCTAATAGCATATCAAATAAATGACGTCTATTTACCGAATTCATCAGTACGAACATTCCATTAACTTCTATTTGATATTGGGCTCTAGATAAATAATAAACTATCTTTATCTATACTAATATTATAAATGCGAAAGCAACTCTGTCTGTCTGCCTGTCTGTCTGTCTTGCTTTCACGCCTAAACCACTGAACCGAGTTTGATGAAATTTGGCATAGGATAGTTTTTATCCCAGTTTTTGAAACAGGGACGCGCGTGATACAGGTTTTGTGTGACAGACAAAATTCCACGCGGGCGAAGCCGCGGGCGGAAAGCTAGTAGGTAATTTAGAAGAACACTTGAAGAAATATATTACACATTTAAGTATGTAAATATTAGTATTTAAGCCAATTTTCTCTTTTGTAATTGAAACTTATACCCGCCATTGATTTAACTTTTTTATAGTGGGCTGGTAGAGAATGCTAATTTCACACATCAATTGTGGAATAATAGCAATTATAGTCTCTTGAAATCTATTTTCTAAAATTGTTTACTTTTCTTTTACACTGAGTCAATTTTCTCTTAAAATATGCAAAATGTAAGTATAGTTTAAGTGTAATAATATTTCAAAGCTCTCAAACAAATTAATGTACGTAGTTACACTCCGTTTTCACCTTAAACAACAAAAGAAATGACAAAGAGGTTGTAATAAACAAAATGGCGGTCCTCTTTTGGTCTCACAATCCATATTTTAGGAAATTAAAAAAGCGAGAAGGAAACGCTGATGATAAACGTCGGCCGTAATAAAGTTTTCGCGGGCCAGAGGTTAAATGCGTTTTAAGATTTAAGAAAAATCTGAGCTTTTCATGGTTTACTTAACTTACACTGTATTTATGTAAAGACTGGCTTTTCGCCCGCGGCTTCTCCCGCGTGGAATTTTCTCTGTCACAGAAAAACTTTATCGCGCGCGTTCCTGTTTCAAAAACCGGGACAAAAACTATCCTATGTTCTTTCCCGGGACTCAAACTATCTCTATGCCAAATTTAATCAAAATCGGTTCAGTGGTTAAGGCGTGAAAGCCAGACAGACAGACAGAGGTACTTTCGCATTTATAATATTAGTATAGAGTATAGATCAGTGGTTCCCAAAGTTGTCTGGGCTACGACAAGTTCCCAAACTCGGGACTCACCTATAGGAAATTTCACCCGCTGCCCAGCGGTTGGCTCGGTAGGGTGGTGTGTCGTTCTACAGGCAGGGCCAACTCAACAGTTTCCGCTAGGGGCGCTGTACAATCCGTCATACATTTAATGTAATTTTTTTACGTAGACGATATCGAATGCGTTTGACGTAAACTCACACTACGCCCCCAGGGCAGATAGTTCGTAGAGCTGAATGGCCTTTGGAGTACAAAAGTTCTTGCCTACAAATCATTGGACAGATGATTGACAAATGACAATCGTTGGATGACTGACTGACTGACTGACTGACTGACTGACTGACTGACTGACTGACTGACTGACTGACTGACTGACTGACTGACTGACTGACTGACTGACTGACTGACTGACTGACTGACTGACTGACTGACTGACTGACTGACTGACTGACTGACTGACTGACTGACTGACTGACTGACTGACTGACTGACTGACTGACTGACTGACTGACTGACTGATTGACTGACTGACTGACTGACTGACATAGTGATCTATCAACGCACAGCCCAAACCACTGGACGGATCGGGCTAAAATTTGGCATGCAGGTAGATGTTATGACGTAGGCATCCGCTAATAAAGGATTTTACGAAACTCCACCCCTATGGGGGTAAAATGGGATCCACGCGTACGAAGTCGCGGGCGGCCGCTAGTATGTATATAAAAATGTATTTATTAAGTAAATGATCCATCCTACACTTGCTGTCAAATGTAGGTAACTAAAGTCAAACGAAGACTCACTTCTACAGCACATTAAATTAAACATTACGATCTTATGCAGCTGAAATAAGAATTATTTTGAAACAAGAATTCATAGTCTATACGACAACGTAGTTCAAAACAACGTTATTGCATTCTGCTTAAAATGCGGAAGGAATGGAAGTTATGCATCCGACGCGCAAGTAACTGTGTCACTTGAATTAGAAATAGAGTGCAAACTTCAGTCGGGCGCAGGATGGTAATAGGGTTTATTTGTTGTTGTTGGAACGCAAAATGTGTATTTTATGTCGCAGAAGGATCGTTGAAATTGTTATACATGTCATCGTTAAATTGTGAATTCGGTCAGAGTATATTCTGACGTAGGGTGATTGCTATAGTAATTAGCCTATACATAGTTATTGGCATTTTGGATCGTTAATAAGTAAGAGACAAAAATATTTACTACATTGGACTGCGTATTGCTCAGAAAAGATAATATTTGTCTCTTTTCCTCCCTTAATAACTTCCATTAGGCTTGTTTCTTTTCATTTTAGGCAAGTTGGCCAATAACTATGTATTGGCTAATTACTATAGCGATCACCCTAGTTAGATTTTTAACCTAACCGCTAATCTAATCCGCTGTTAGTTTATAATCTCACGCGTTATTTTACAAACTGACGGAGTTCAAAATTTCACGTTGACATACATTACATAAATAGTTATCAATTTCAGTACATATTTACCCTAGTTATTTGTATAAATTAAACATAATAATATTATTTTTTTCTTCCATACTAAGAAACTTAATTGCTCGTATATTAATAAAATTCTACGGTCAGAGTAGCTTTTCCAAGTAGTCGGAGACTGGAACTAAAACTAAGTTTACTAATAAGCTTGTTATTTCCAAGTCATTGTTTCTCATACGAAAGTAGTTCATAGAAATATCGATATGATAATATGAGCTCTATTAATTAAAATATCAACGGTATAATAATACTCAAAGGTCGAAGGTAATTTAAGCAAGTAGGTCTTAAATATTAAATAGTGTCGTTTGGATTTGGTATTTCTTTCATGTGTCTATTTTGGTTACAATAAAAATATTCTTTAGTCTACCTATCTGACCTTCTGAAATCAATTTAATTATGTTATTTGCGTCATTATTATGTGTTAACTAAAACATAACCCTCCTTCTGGCGCAGTCGTGTAAAAATTACCTCAAATCTCAATTTGAGTTAAATTTTATTCTTTGCAGGAAGCAAAGTTTCATAAATTGCCCAGAATATAATATTCCCTCGTAGTTATATCTTCCTAGTCTATACTAATATTATAAATGCGAAAGTAACTCTGTATGTCTGTCCGTCTGTCTGTCTGTCCGTCTGTCTGTCTGTCTGTCTGTCTTGCTTTCACGCCTAAACCACAGAACCGATTTTGTTGAAATTTGGCACGGAGATAGTTTGAGTCCCGGGAAAGGACATAGGATAGTTTTTATACCGGTTTTTGAAACAGGAACGCGCGCGATAATGTTTTTCTGTGACAGACAAAATTCCACGCGGGCGAAGCCGCAGGCGGAAAGCTAGTTGTATATATTTTCTCTAGCTTTCATGCAAAACTCCCACGTTCGGATGTCAACGCTTCAGTAATAGCAGGCCTGTTCATCTCCGCGAGTTTACATCGAAAACAAAACACGCACGATGGTCCACCTACAGGATACTATTCGACACGGCCTCACATACGAGCGAACATTGACTCACGCACG
Organism: Ostrinia nubilalis; assembly: GCF_963855985.1. Lineage (NCBI taxonomy): Eukaryota > Metazoa > Arthropoda > Insecta > Lepidoptera > Crambidae > Ostrinia > Ostrinia nubilalis. The sequence continues at coordinate 14,522,961 of NC_087089.1, read as the reverse complement.
CGTATTCTTGTGTATGATGGAAGAAAATAAAGAAAATGGTGTACTAAATACTGTGCAGTATTTAACTGCCTAAATAATGATAAAAACACAGAATGTACTTTTTAAGTTGCCTCAAGACACTGAGAAGTAAATAAGCAGTTAATATTATTCATGATAATTCATGCTAAATCATGTATTTCCTCCGCCATTTTCCGCAGTTTGGCACCTCACGTCACATCATTTTACCGAAGTCAGCCCTATGGCTTCGGCGCAGTGCCGATCACTGACGTTTGTCAACAAAATGGTGCTTGACTCTTGAGACAGGCTAAATTACACCATATTGTTAATGACATTGAGCATACATTTTTTTAAATACCTTCGCGAAGTAAAACTTCTGTACGTAGTACTTATTATTATTCTGTGGTAATAGTCACTTCAGGAATCCAAATCTCGTTCTACCCACGTAGGAAATGATAAATCTGCGTCGCTGCATTTAAGTAGCACTCTTTGACATCATTTTTCCATTTCCGGGTAACTTTTATTTGAAGAATTTGCTCGATATTTTACAGTTCAAATAAAACAAGGCAATTTATTTGGACTAAAATAGCTACGTTAAAAATGTACCATTGGAATATTTGAATTTATTATGGATATGAATATGAATTAAATTATATTACGCGACTTAGTACGTGTGTGAAAATAATTTGAATATTTTCCAAGATTTTTCATTGATAAATCTGCTCCTATTGGTGGCCAACACAAAATGTTTTTTTCAAATTGGACCAGTAGTTTTAAAACCATAGCATACAAACAAGTAAACTGTTTAGCCTTATAATTTTCAGTATACGAGTAGAAGTTTTATAGATTTGTTCGAAATTACACTGTGTTTAATAAAAAAATGTTACTAAAATTACTGCGTTAAAAATATACGATTACTTACTTTTCGTTTCATTATGGTTTCAGTATCGAATTTCAATTTCTCCATCAATTTGAAATTTATTTATGAAGCAAAACCTACTATTGATTTAGCCTACTCAAATAATTATTTTCAGGGCATTGCTTCAGTCAATTTCGCCTATAATTAATGAAGTAATGACTAGTTGTAAGTCAACAACATAGCTCAATTATCCCATTAGTCAACGTTTTCGTTAAGTAACGCACACCAATCAAATCGTTTACAATGGTCAATTAGTCAACAACATAATTGGAACTACAAACTATTCTTATTGACTTTGACAAAGTGGTAACAACGCGCCTAGCGTTTGTGCACCATTTATTATCTTTGTAACCATAAATTATCAGGTAATCAAATTAGATCATGGTGAATGGATAAAACATAGAAGCGTAAAGGTCAGCCTCTTTAAAAAAATGACTGTAAATAGGCTATTAGACAATGACTTGCAAAAATGGTACTTATAACTTTTTTGTTAAATTAAAAATAGGTTACTAAACATACTTAAGAGGAAGACGAAGATAAGATAAGAAAAGATTTTTGTTTAGAGATCTACCTATTTGTAGTGAGCATTATTTTCTTCTTCGTCGCTACATTCTTGACAGACATTAGCATGTGAAGCTAAATGCGGAGATCTAATTTATTAATGAACTAGCGGCCACCCGCGACTTCGTACGCGTGGATACCTTAGGGGTGGAGTTTCGTAAAATCCTTTCTTAGCGGATGCCTACGTCATAACATCTACCTGCATGCCAAATTACAGCCCGATCCGCTCAGTGGTTTGGGCTGTGCGTTGATAGATCACTATGTCAGTCAGTCAGTCACCTTTGAGTTTTATATAGGTATTTAGATAGAGGCGATGTTGCAACACAAGTAGGTATAGATTGATGTACTGAAGTGATTGAGTTTTTTGCGCTGTTTCTTCTCAGCACTGGCTCATTTATTGCCCCGATGTAGTAGTAGGGTTAATAATGGGACGCTTTTTAAAAGCCTTTCTTCTTCTTCTTCCTCGGTCCCTCACTGATGAGGATCGCGACCACAGATAGTGTTCCTCCTCAGACTGCGGTCATAAGCTGTGTGGACCGCACTTAAAGGCCCACTTGCGAAAATAAAATTGGATTGAGTGCAATACAGTGCAGTGAGCGTGTACTGTAGGGTTTTCTTCAGTATTCTTCTATGCATCAGTTCGTTCACCTAACGATACGTTTGATAGTCTTCCAATTGGCAAGCACAAGCGATCATGGCGGGTGATTGACAGATCAAAGCAGGTACGCGCCTGTCTCTGATGGGCTATCGGTTTGCCCGCATTGTGGGCATTTGGGCTCGAATTGCTGGTTATTATAATAATTTTAAATGATATCTGTAGGTAATTTCGTCTGTTTGCGTCCAAATGAATCGCTGTTTAAAATACTGGAAAATAGATACATAAGAGTGACACTTTATTTACTTTCAGCCATTTATAGAAGGCTTACAGTAATGGATGCAATAAAATATTGAGTATCTAATCAATCACGAGTTGCTTGGGCGCGAAAAGGGCGATGGACGAAAACGGGTGACATGACCTAGAAATTAATATCCATCATTGAGTCACCAATCGTATCGCTCTCTACTTAGTTTATTTTTTAGTTAATAAATTGACTAAAGCAATTAATTTATTTATATATTAGACTGGATCTTTATTACCCTACTTTTCAAATCGCGTAAAATTTCGACAGCTATTAATATTATAGAAAAATGCTCAGTTACAAAACGTCACTATTTTCCTCTATCAAAGATGGCAGAACTGAACATTACTGAAGAATCAGTCAAAGAAGACAAAAAATAGCGCTGACCCGAAGATTTCGGGTTTAACTACTTCTCGGAATTTACCTCGTAGATATAGGTACCCTCAGGACTTTGTTTGCCCGTACCCTCTATTATAGATAGAGCATCAGGATTTCATAAACCTTTTTCGACTGCATCGCTTATGTATCGGCTATCCGCCTGACCACTAATCAAACCGGCCAATAAGGTTGGGCCTCGGGGGATAGTTGAAATTACCCGAGACTAGAGATGTAAATTGATTGAATCTGACCGGTCACGATGGTCAAATACCATAAATGACCGGTCAAAAACGGTCAAGTTCAGTCAATTTGACGCAATATTACTGTATTACCACCGAATAATCTTCTATATTCTATATAAATAAAAATGAATTGATGTTCGTTAGTCTGATTAAAACTAGAAAACGGCTGGGCCGATTGAGCTAATTTTGGTTTTAAAATGTTTGTCGTAGTCCAGGGTAGGTCTAAACGGTGAGCAAATACGCACGCGATATTGTTTTTCTGTGACAGACAAAATTCCACGCGGGCGAAGCCGCGGGCGGAAAGCTAGTTTGTAATAAATTAAGAGAGAATAAGACGTCATCAAAGTTGACGTGCGCAGCGATTGCCATTCACCTGTAATGCATGTGAGCGGAGTGCGGGGCAATTGCGCAGGAAAAGAAAGAGAGCACAATAAATCATTACAAAACACAGTTTACGACTTGTTTTTGACCAATTTGACCGTAAATGACGGTCAGTCAAATTCAGCCGCTTTAGTCATTTTCAACACTACCCGGGACCCATGGCGATATAAATCAGATGTAATTTCGAGGGATTTCGGTGCTCTATTGACGTCCTTTCAGTGCAAAGCTAAAGATAGTACAGTAAATATAGCGGCTGGAAACGTGGAATTATTACACGGAAATTATACTTATGATTTAGATAGATTGATGATAAAACCACAGAATAATGATAAGTACTGATAGAACACACTTCATTGTATGTACAACACACAAGACAAGAAAATAAAGAGAAAGAAATGTACAAAAGTTACGGCTCAGTTTAGACAGTTTTATCGCTAGGTATTATAGCGATCTATTCCAGACAACCTAGAATGTACAGTCACGGAATGAAAAGGTTCGTCAATTTTCAAATTGATTCCTTCAACGAATCGCGAGCACATATTACCTTTTGAAACTATGTTACAGAATAATCTCGAGTTAGAGAAAATAATCTTTAACTGTTCGTCAGTAAAGTTCAAAATTATTCAGATTAAAGTTGTTTGACGATTTATCTTGTCAAGAAGATTAGATTGATAAACTAAAACCTTCTTGTTGGTTCAACCTGCCATTATTATTTCTATTAAATAAAAGAAACTATTGTCGATTGGTCAATGTCATCATTGCATTGCACTAATGGGATAGAAAAAAAAACAAGCAAAACCTTATTCATTAGCAAACGTCATATTTATTTAAATGTTAGCAGCACTGTTTCTTGCACTGTTATGTTGGCAGGTTTGACTCTTACAGTACCTAGTGCAAGCGAAAACCGACACTAAGGTGACGAACCTTTTCATTCCGCGACTGTACCATCTAAGTTTTAGTCTATTTTGAAACAAATCTCAAAACTTGATTCAAATTAGAGCATAGATTCAGTTTTCTATGACTGGAGTTGAATAGTTTTTAACCCTTTACCTACGGGCCCTTGGAAACCAAAGTCGCCTCTCAGTACGGGGTATTTTAACCTATAAAATTGTTTGCTCCACTTCAAATCAAGATATTTTAAAAAGTATCGAGACTTAAGTTTTGAAATTTGGAATATTACATTCTGCAATTAATGTAGTTTCATAATTACAAGCGCATTTTACACTTAATTTGCAATTTTATTGTTTTTTGTCGTAAACCGTGATTTAGTATTAGCTTTGCGAAAACAACAATAGATGCCACCCGTATTGAGAAGGGACTTTTGACTTGGCAACAATAGGTGCCTCCCGTAGGTAAGAGGTTAAAGTTGTTTTTTACGAGTATATAATATGGACCTTAAAACAAATGACTGGCGAGATACGGTTCAAATACACAAAAAAAACAAGTTGTCGTGCTTTAGAGCGTGAATTTAATAAACTAGAATCCCTTATCTAAAGAAATAATGTATAAAACTGCACATTCTCCTTTCTACTGTAAACTACGCTGGAAAGTATACAATCTGGAGGTTTTAATAAAAATAAGTAAAATTTTATAAAAAAAAATAAAACCGACTCCAAAAAACCTACACTAAAACGTAGAAAAATAATTACTAATTACCTACTTATTTATTAGGACGAATTATTAATATTTATGTAGGTATACCATGATTGATACTTTTGGAGTCGGTGCAGGCAAACTTTACATGTTTCATAATCTTGGCACCGACTCCAGAAGTATCAATCATGGTATACCTACATAAATATTAATAATTCGTCCTAATAAATAAGTAGGTAATTAGTAATTATTTTTCTACGTTTTAGTGTAGGTTTTTTGGAGTCGGTTTTATTTTTTTTTTATAAAATTTTACTTATTTCTTGCTTTTTAGTTAACTAATTATTACCTTGATGTTACCACTGAAGGTAGGCAGTACACTGAGACCAAAAAAAATTGGTTCATAATCGGCGGAGATATTGCGTATAAAAAAGTTCATCCCCAATTTTCCACCCTTGGGGGTGAAATATTTTCTTCAAATTCGCATGAAACCACCCTTTTGATAATACCTATTCAACAAAAAAATAATCGTTCAAATTGGTTTATAATCGGCGGAGATATTGCGTATAAAAAAGTTCATCCCCAATTTTCCACCCTTGGGGGTTGTTTTTTTATTATTAAATTTAAATGGGACCACCCTTGAGGTATTACCTATACGCCGAAAAAAGATTTGTTCAAATCGGTTCATAATTGGCGGAGTTATCGCGTAACAAACATAGAAAAAAAAAAAAAAAAAAAAAAAAACATACGGGTCGAATTGAGAACCTCCTCCTTTTTTGAAGTCGGTTGATGAGTTAAATACTTGTCTCTTAACAGGTGCAAACGGCCAAGCCTTGACATTTATACGTCATTGGTTGTAAGGAGGTCTTTGTGGCTATATTTAACCGGCGGAAAAACGTCACAATGTTTTATTGATTGCAAGAAAGCTTTGAAATTTAAATCCAGTTTTCCTTATCAAAGGACAATGCAATTTGTAGTTCTATTAATGAAAACAAAAGACTATTTAAGTAGATCGAAGTTCTATAAATGAAAGTTCATTATAGCTATGTTTTTTTCGTGATTAGGTAAAAAAAATAATTGTCTTTTTTAGATAGACACCAGTAGGTATCTTGTTAATTAGTTATTGTAACAAATTATTTCACTTATGTTTTTAATTAAATTGAGAGTGATACCACAGAATAATAATAAATATTGTGATACGAGCATAACTGTTTAGTTTCTCTGCTTGACCTGTGGTTGACTGGTAGATAATGCCACCCGGCACTAAGCAGCACTGTACATCACTTTTATGTGCAAAAAGTTAGTAAAAAACTGTTCATGGCGAGAACTGTTACAGCTACATTAAATTAAATTTGTAAGGCGAAAAGTGTAGCCTATCCCAACTAATATTATAAATGCGAAAGTAACTCTGTCTGTCTGGCTGTCTGTCTGTCTGTCTGTCTGTCTGTTACGCTTTCCCGCTTAAACCTCGCAACCGATTTTGATGAAATTTGGCATAGAGATAGTTTGAGTCCCGGGAAAGAACATAGGATAGTTTTTATCCCGGTTTTTGAAACAGGGACGCGCGCGATAAAGTTTTTCTGTGACAGACAAAATTCCACGCGGGCGAAGCCGCGGGCGGAAAGCTAGTTTAAAATAAATCTTTTGCAGTCCATCGAGAAAGGAGGTGTACTAAAAATAAGACTTTCATGAGTCATCATCATCATCATTATTTTCAGCCATAGGACGTCCACTGCTGAACATAGGCCTCCCCCAATGATTTCCACAATGGCCGTTTGGTGGCGGCCTGCATCCAGCGCCTTCCCGCTTCAGCGACGACTTCCAGCGATTTTCATGAGTACTCAGAAGTTATTCTTACGTCAATAGGTCTTTACCAACACTAGTAACACAGTAATAATTAAACAAACGCGTATTACTTTTCAGTCCCAAATATAGCGACTAAAATAGCCTCTTTAAATTCTAAAATACCACCGAAATAGCTCCACTAAAATCCGTTTTACGTATACCAGTTATTTAGTGATCAATAAAGAACAAAGTATGACGTCAATTGGCCACAATTTGACTTATTAAATAACATCATGGACAAAGGGATCAACTTCTATGACAAACAAACGGTAATTATAGTGTGTGGTAACTACTTTTGACGTTGAAGTAGTGTGAGTAGCCTCGGTCAGTTGGTATTTTTATTTATAGTAACATGAGTTTGTGCCTTGTTTATTTCAAAACATACCTAACCTTAAATGTTTGTCTCCGCATGTTAGTTTTAGGTAAAGTGTTAAAAGTTTTACAGATTGTGTATTTCTATGCCTGCAATAAACTCATTAAAAATCTATAATTTTATTTTGACATAGTAACTTAAGCTCTTTTATTTTTTGTTTCTGTTTGATTAACAATTAACGATGGGTTACGCATGGTGATCAAACCTTAAAGGACCTCCACATTGGATGAAGCAGTGATCGAATTTTCGACCTCTGATATAGCATTCCGGTATGCCAACTACTAGGTCAGGTCAGGTGTCATTAAGAGCACTACAATCTTCCGATATTCAAGGAAACCACAGTATAAATGTTTAGTATACCTGAATTCTTCTGATAAAAGTACGACTTTCTCACTCCCAATAAAAAAACTCTCTTTAACATCTACGCACCCCATTTCACGACACAAGTTTCAATCACTCATGTTTTGTCTGAAAACATTTAAGCTCCAAAGTTAGGTTTGAAAAGGTACCCATTAGGGCTCCACTCGGTGATCTGACAAGCGTATGCTCTTAGTCATATGTCAGTCAGTCATTACCGTAAATAACTTTTGGTGACATCTTGGTATTCTGTTATTTACTTCGACATGTTTATCGAACTTACTACTCATCATTTCAGGTAAGTACAACACACACTGCTGCTGTGTTCAGAAGTGTGTCATCATCATCATCATCGTTTCAGTAACAGGACCACTGCTGAACATAGGCCTCCCCCAATGATTTCCATATACATCGCCCGGTTGCTTGGTAGCGGCCTGCATCCAGCGCCTTTATGAGAACGCTTGTGGGTGTGTGGTGGAGTTTTTTAATTACTGCTATTGATATGATACCAGCGTCGTGGCCTTTCCCACCGTGGGCCACGGCATATGCTGAGTGGAGTCCCATTGCGATGGGCATCGCGGTTGCGACAGAATAGCACTGCTCAGTTCACTTTTTATTTCCTTGTAAAATTTATGTGCTATTTCTGTCTTTTTTTCCGTATATGTTCTCTGTCCTTAACTAAGTGATGCACGTAATAAATGTTTATTTCTTTCTTTCATATGATTTTTCGCAGAAATAATAACTTTCTGCTAATTTCCTTTACAGAACTCCAGGCTATAGTGCAGCTGTTGTAATTAAAACCCACTGCTCAAAGCTTTCAATTCCAGAAGCTCGCCGCTAACCGCACTCAAACTTTAATAGAACCTGTTTTACAATACCTCTTTTGAATATAAATATCTTATTAATCTCTGAAGCTGTAGAAATTATTATTTTTTGGGCGATAACGTTTTTAAAACTATGTAGTCGTTACTTCAAGGGTCGCAATATTAATATCCTATCGTAGTAGTATTCAAAATTGTAATTGTATTTGATTATTGTCGATAATTATTTTACTAATTTTAAAACTAACTAACAAACTATCGGATTTTGATGAAATTTTCCCATAGAGATAGTTTATGAGACAACAAAAAACATATATTTTATCCCGGTTCATAAAGTTTTTCTGTAATGTGACAAGGCAAAATTCGTGTGGTGTGAAGCCGTGGAAAAAAGTTAGCAATAAGTATATTATGACAAATGATTCTCCCCTGAAAAAGGGCTGCATTACATTTATTTAAAACTAAAAGTCATCCTCACCTCAAAGACTGAGAACATTCTAGAATCGCTTGCCATTTAAGCCGCATAAAACTTTAATAGAGCGTTTTTAAGTTCACCACGCTCAACGCTTTAATGGCCGCTTTTTGGGTTCCGTACCAAAAGGATGAAAACGGGACCATATTACAAAGACTTTAGTGTCCGTCTGCCGAGCTAAGATACGCGCCGTGATAAAATCTTATCGGCGATTTTAGACGTCAAAATGTATGGGGCTATCGCGTAGAATCGATAAAATGGTGCGGAAAGGCATATCGCGGAGCGCATTTTAGATCTAAGTATGAGATACAATAACATTTTCGTAGTTGATGTATTGTTGCCGCTAAAAAAACAAATACTAAAACAGAATAAAATAAATCTTTATGTGGGGCTCCCATCCAACATACGTGTTTTTTATGCCATTTTTTGCCCCAAAGCCTTAAGTTACATAATAAATCTTCTATACTTATAATAAATCTGTAGAGAGGTCAATTCTGTACATGAAATATATTTTGAAAATAACTATCAGGGGGTGATTAGTGATCGATACTGATACCAAAAATGCAATCAGTAAAATTTTTGTCTGTCTGTCTGTCTGTCTGTCTGTATGTTCCTTATAGAAACAAAAACTACTCGACGGATTTTAACGAAACTTGGTACAATTATTCTTCATACTCATGGGCAGGTTATAGTATACTTAAGAATTCCCACGGGAACGGGAATTAGCGGGAAAATCCTTTTGTATGAAAAATCTAAACCGCTTAAGTTAGACGCTTGAAATTTGGCATGCAGGTACCTTAGTAAACTTAAAGCTTAGTTACAACAGGATATTGCAAAATTCCCACGGGAACGGGAGTTAGCGGGAAAAAACATTTGTATGAAAAAATCTAAACCGCGTAAGATAGATGAATAGGGTAAAACGGGATCCACGCGTACGAAGTCGCGGGCGGCCGCTAGTAAATAATAAATATCTCATAGTCTTTATCAGATAATAAACATATTTAAATATTTACATGTCTAAAGTTTGTACGGAACCCGCGGCGCGAGACCGACTCGCACTTGCCAGATTTATATACTTTGCAACGTGCACACAATGCGCATGTTGTTTTTAGTTTTGAAACGTGTTTTATTGAAACGTTCCGTTTTTGCTTTTCATTTGGTGTAATGAGAAAATGCCGTGTGTGTACTTGAATGTGTACTGAAGAATTTATTTTTGCTGAACCAAAATGAACCAATTTTTTTTATCTATACTTTATAATAGCAGTGAACGCACTAATATCAGAAACTACTATTCCTTCCTTCTTCTTCTGCCTTGCCTTATTACGCGGGTTCGGGGTTAAAATTACTAATAGTCCGATTTAAAAAAAAATTGGCTTATCGAGAAAGGCTTTAGGCTATAACATCACTCTACAGCCAATAGAGGCGGAGCAGTGAAGATAAATTTTGCAAAAACGGGAAATGCTATTTAAAATATTTTCAAGCATACGAAGTTAAGATTCTAATTAGCAATAAGTACCGCAAAAGCAAATTGCTACTTTAAATAAACTGTACATTTAATGAAACCAGTAAAAGTAAGAAACCATTTTTTTAAATTGAGGATTTAATGAATAATTTTTGTTCCTTACAAAAATGCCTTGTTCTGTAGCAATTGCACCAAATACCTACATTGAAGAAGTCCATATCAACTAAAAGCTAACCCTCCAGCACAAAATTAGTACAAAACTGTTTAACTTTACCCTTACAGTTATTAAACCCTGCCATTCCCGTGACAGCGACAACCCTACTTACTACAAAGAAAGCGATTCCCATTACTAATGGTAACCCTAATTAGGAAACTTAGCGCCCATAACCCTTACGGGTATGGAGGTGGTGAGGTGACCCTGAAGGTCGGGGACACACTGGAAATTATAACTTTTTTCTTAACTTGATAAGACTGAAAACAGCTTGAGAACTTCAAAAATTGCGTCGTAGTAGTCGTTGGTTTTAACGTCAGTTTATTAATTAAAATTGGTGAATACTTGATATTACAGCTGAATTGTATAGAGATATAGCTAAGTATTGACAATCTTTTTTTTTATGCATAACAAGGCAGGTATTTGACCACAATCGCACCTGATGTTAAGTGGGATGCAGTCTAGGATGGTACATATGTGCCCTGTAAGTGCCTATTCTCTCTCGCCTTGAAAAGGCCCGGATTATAGTCTTCGGGAAAGACAGCAGCAGGCAACGAATTCCAGTCCCTAGCTGTTCGCATTATAAAAGAGTCATCGAAACGCTTAGTGCGAGCTGGTTGCTAATCGCTGGCTGTCTAGCTAGTTTTTGTGTAGCTGTAGTAACCGATGACGTCACTTGTTGCGATCAAGTGAACTTTTTGATCCTTCCTGGCCCCAATGGCAGATGTATAATATAAGATTCTTATAGACTTCCAAAGCACAAAAAACGTTTCATCACACTTGTATAAAGTTAAAATTGTTTTCAAACACTCTAAGATTGTAAAAATACCCTTCCCTTCTCATATCCCAAATCCGTAACAAATAAAAATAGATTTCCGTTACCAACGTCCTCAAGCCCGTAATAGTTTTTCTTTGGGCAAAAACTTCTTGATCCCTTAATTTTCTTTACCGTGTGTTCTCGGCTTAAGTCCCAAAGCGACAGTATCACCTGTGTCCAAAAGGTCTAGTACAGGGGTTCCCAATCTTTTTCATCCCGCGGCGCACTTACTTTAGTATTTTGTCACGGCGTTCTCATCATCATTATCACTTCAGCCATAGGACGTCCACTGCTCAATATAGACCTCCCCCAATGATTTCCACAAAAGTGGGTTAGTAGCAGCCTGCATCCAGCGCCTTCCTGCTACCTTTATGAGGTCGTCGGTCTACCTTGTGAGTGGACGTCCCACGCGGCGCCCTACCATTTGTAAAAGATAAACTCGTAAGATGGGCGGGTAAAGACGTCGAAGGGGTAGGGTATCAATGGTTTTTGAGCGCCAACGCGACATATAGGATTGACCTACGGCGCCTCTCTTTACTTTCTACGGCGCACCAGGGCGCCGCGACGTAAACTTTGGGAACCCCTGGTCTTGTATATAGCCCGAATTAACCGCCTGATTTACTTTTATAGGCTCACAGATTGCTGACATCAGGGCCTTTGTTTAACAATAGTTTTCCGAAAGGTGGTTCGGTTCGACATTGACGTTTTTCTGCTGGTTTGTTCTGATTAATAAATCAATAGAAATGGAGACATTAAATAAAAAACTGGTAAAGTCCTCCTTACTACATTATCAAGGTTATTAATAACAAATTAGAATTAACAGACAAAATAACGTCAGTGTTATCGGTAATGTACTCGTAGTAAGGGGGATAGACTAAGAGCTAGTGAACGCCAGACCTACGTTATTTTATAAAGGCTGAAAGTTTGTCAGCGCATGCTCCCAACATAGCTAAGAACCATGACCAAACATGAAGTTTGGGTCATGGTGGCTTTGGCAGACAGACGGTACTAAAGGTGTGTAAAATACCAACTTAATTACGTCAAAGTATAAAGGCTGATTTTTTGATATTTCCTTCAAAATGTTATTAGAAATGACATCATTCATTGACAGACACCTACCATGGTGGAAACCCTTAGCCAGACACCTTTAAGTTCATGAAAATGTAGTCCTACTTACGTCATACTATAAAAGCTGATATTTGCATAAAATATTTGAACCATCATTTGATGAAGTTTCCTCATCAGCCAGACACTTCTGATGGTTCCTTCGCCTTACCAGACAGCTTTTAGGGTGGCTGAAAGTGCGAACGCGAGGCACTATAAATATTGTATTTTGTACTTTTTCTTAAGTTACTCAAGTATTTGAGTCTGTAAATCATCATATGTTGATGAGCTGATGATGGAAGGTAAGTACAACTCCTTAAGGCTTAGGTAGGTAATCCCTAATTTTAAAGTGATTACCTCTGAAAGTTGCCTAGAGTAAAGTTCTTAGCAACATTAGCATTACCTATGTTAATGCTAATGTTGCTAAGAACTTTACTCTAGGCGTTTAGCAACTATTTCGAAGAGAAAATTTGTGGCACCATATTTTCCGTGTATATAAATTCTAGTGAGGATTTGGGGGTCCTAATTCAATATAGAATTGTTATAGAATTATTTGATACTATAAATTTGATTATACTATGCATAGTAATAAATATATCGTGATGGTTTCGCTGGAAGAATACTCTGCAGCGCAACCACTTTCAATAACAAAATACGGCGAAACCTGAGACATAGCTTTTTTTAAAATAGGACTAGAATTTTATAGACATTTCATAGATTTATTTTAGAAACTTACACTAGTTAAATCAAAAGTAGTTCCGCCGGGGAGCATGACGTGAATTATCCTACAACTTCTAAGCGTTAAGGAGTTGTACCTTCCATCAACATGGGATGATGACTAGCTGATGCAAACACCCAAATAACTTTAGAAACTATACTTATATATACTGGTTAAAGAATTGTCCTCCAACTTTTAATCCTTAAGGAGTTGTACTTACCTTCCATCATCAGCTCATCAACATGAGATGATGATTTACAGACTCAAAATACTTGAGTAACTTAAGAAAAAGTACAAAAAACAATATTTATAGCGCCTCGCGTTCGCACTTTCAGCCACCGTAAAAGCTGTCTGGCAAGGCGAAGGAACCATCAGAAGTGTCTGGTTGATGAGGAAACTTCATCAAATGATAGTTCAAATATTTTATGTAAATATCAGCTTTTATAGTATGACGTAAGTAGGACTACATTTTCATGAACTTTAAGGTGTCTGGCTATGGGCTGCCACCATGGTAGGTGTCTGTCAATGAATGACGTCATTTCTAATAACATTTTGAAGGAAATATCAAAAAATCAGCCTTTATACTTTGACGTAATTAAGTTGGTATTTTACACACCTTTAGTACCGTCTGTCTGCCAAAGCAACCATTACCCAAACTTCATGTTTGGCCATGGTTCTTAGCTATGTTGGGAGCATGCGCTGACAAACTTTCAGCCTTTATAAAATAACGTAGGTCTGGCGTTCACTAGCTCTTAGTCTAGGACTTTCATACAAGTGTCTATATCACTAAGGAGTTATTAAAGAGAGCTATGCCCGTTTTCACCATCAATCCCTAATTTTTAAGTGACCCTTATGGTAACACAACAGGAATTTTATTTCATAGGGGTCACTTAAAAATTAGGGAATGATAGTGAAAACGGGCATAAGAATGCAGGTTGTCCACCCAAGTTTGAACATGAATAGCGTTCGTTCGCAGACGTTTACCGACGATTTACCGCTTTTTCTTTCCATTCGTCACGTGTAAGCTTATCGCTGTACCTACTTATTTTTGATCATGATTATTGTGAGGCCCTATCATCATTATTACTCTGTTTGGAGAATCTTCACCAACTCAAACTTTAAATAACTAACCCCAAGTACCCCAACTCATTATAATGCACGGGTTTACACAATGTAATGCTCAAGGGGGTTCGCGGGTATATTGATCCGAATCCGATAGAGCTTGTTTTCATGTTAAATTCATTGTTCTTAAGTGAAAGACTATTATTATAGAAATTTCACTACATTACAACAATCGTTTTTTTGTTCGTTTCAGCCAAATGACGTCCACTGCTGGACAAAGGACTCCCCCAAGGGTTCTGAATAGTTTTCTTACCAAAAAATATTTACCAATCTTAGAATCGAGGAAATACTAACTGTGAATTTGATGGATAGATTTTTGAGATGTCTTCAGCCATGTTTAAGCTTTTTTCTATCTGAACTATCGCCCGTATTCACAAACATTACTATGAGGTCTCACAGTGCGCGTGGACACACGAACCAATCACAGAACTCTATTCACCTTCGTTCGATTTGCTGCTTCACTTAAGCAAGTACCGTTTGTGAATACGGGCTTAAGGCACGGATATTTGAAAGGTATAGTTGCCAGTACATCTATCTACACTAGCACGTATCTATGAAAGGTACAGTACACTAGGCTGCATATTTTGGTAAAACAGCTCCTATTCCAACCACACAGAGTGCAGTGTTAGCTTGACTACAGTCGTTCTGACGCAGGGCAATTACGTTTATTGTCACCGCTTTGTCCCGGAGACAATTACAGGATTCTTTCACTCTATTAGCCTCTTTCTTTACGACATCACGATTTGTTCTTTTAAGTTCCATTGAGCGCTGGATTGGATTGCTTGTTCTTTTGAGTGCAGTTCTCTAACTGGACCAATGAATCGATAAGTTACTTATAGATAATATCAGATATTTGCACTTCTACGCAAGATACGAAGAAGAAGGCAAGCGAAAGGTCATGGGTTCGATTCCCGCCTTAGGCAGTTCGATTTTTTCAAGTTGTTTATTTAAAATCTACGCAAGATGATCATAATCATAATAACTTTATCGCATCATGTGGTACAAACAAGACATACAGTCTCAAAACAAGAGCGTTGTAAGGGCGTAAGAAAGATTCCCAAATAACCCCTGAAAATGTAATTTATTACAAAAGCAGCAGGTTTTAAATTAATTTAATGCGAACAGTGGGGACTGGCATTCGCTGCTTACTGATGTATTTCCCGAGCACCCTTCAGGTATGTAGGTAAAGTACCATCCTAGACTGCATCTCACTTAACATCAGGTGCCATTGCAGTCAAATACCTGCCTTGTTCTAAAAAATATTTAATTTGGTTTTAGAGAATCGACATTTCATTTAAATTCTGCCAAATATTAATTTAGATCACTATTAAGAAACACCTCTATTGTTCTTTGGGAGGTAATTTTCATTTTGTTTCACTTCAATGGAATGAGTCAGCCATAACTAGTGCAGTGAACACTTAACAATGCTTTATCTATCTTCTAAAATTAATGATACATTTCGAGCAGATAAAGAGCATGTTGTTCTCTCTTAGAATTAACTTTTACAACATTAAAATAAGTCTATATTATGTAAATGGTTGTCAGAATTTTTGTTTTTATTCGTATAAATTAAATACTATTTATGTCTCAAGCGCATAATTCTCTACTTAGTTTGATATTATGAAGAGAGCAAAATGAAAACCGTTTTCATTTGTTTGAAAGTGACACCTTTTTTTCTCTTTACTTTTAAATTCTGTCTTTGACAGAAACAGAAGTGCCAAAGTGTAAAATCAGACTTACGTGTGGTATAATTAATTATGTAAGTTTAAGCAATTAGTTTGTTCTTTATTGAAATGAAATTGTATAGTCGAAAATTGGTCTCTTGTCAATCATACTTGCAAAATTCATTCCAGACACAACTTTATCGTGATACATTAAAAGTTATCGATCATTTGCACATCACTAGGCTTTAACTACCCGATCCAACAACAACAGGTATAGCGCCTTCCTTTCTGAGCCGGGAAATGAATGTCCGCCTTTCCTTCAATTTTGTTTGAAGAATGGCTAATTATTTATCATCTTTGGACGGAATTGTTCCAGAGAAGATGCCGTAGAAGATAATTAGTGTTGTGCTTAGTTAAAGATTGCTTTAGGGTATTTTGGAGACGTTTTGGTGTTTTTGTTTGCGAATTACTTAAATGGAACTGGCTGGTTTTGGGTTACAGCTAATTGTTTCAATTACTGTGTATTTTGGTGACGCTTACGTAATGAAGAAGTCTTATACGGTTACGTTTTTGCAATTCTAGAAGGCGAGTGCGAGCTTTACATGTGTGGTGGCTTATTACTGTTCATTGTTCAAAAGTTTTGATAGACATTACACTACGTTATCGTGGTTATGTGCATGTACACGTATACGCACAAGTAGAGCTCACTCGCCTTCGTGAGTTGCAAGAACTATACTGTCAGGATAGATAAAAGTACAAAATACCTAATTGTTTTTGTCTTTAGTGTAAGGACCAAATCTTTTGAAGAATTTTTGGCAGGTTCATACGTTGGCGAAACTTATCTAATTGATGTAAGTCGCTTAATGGAAAACCCTGGGGTCTACTCAAATTCACAGCAGACTCTTTCTTAAATGGTATCGATTTTTCTGATTGACCTAAATAATAAAAAAGCTTGTTGGTAAGCCATTTTGATTATTACAGTTAATTTAATCTTGATTTCTTCTCCCTTTAAGATTAAACAGTCAGGAACGCTGCCGTAGTTTGTATTTCACCAAAAACATTATGCATAAGCTAACAAACAGTACCTTTATACTAAGGGAATGCGATTAAAAAGAGATTCCGTTCATTTACATGAAAGTAAATACCCCATAGCAATTAAAGCCACCTATATCCATATAGTCATTAAATCGCGAGTGTAATTATTGCTATAGGACCGCCTCGTTCCCTTAGATTAAGGCCTAGTACATACTCGAGTGTGTATACTAAGTACAATCTGGAAATCACTGAGAGAGACCTATGTTTTGTCCCTGAATTGACGGTGATGATGATATACTAGAGTTGTAAGTACTACCATTTTTAGGGCAGAAGTTCTCAAGTGGCAAACTGACTGGAAAACAGTACAAGCTGGCTCTCGATGGTCACACAATCTAGGTCGCAGGAACCACCTGGATACGGATAGCGCAGGACTGGTGGTGGAAAACCTTGGAGGAGGCCTTTGTTTAGCAGTGGACGGCGTCAGGTTGAAACAAACAAATATAGTAGGTAGAGTTTGCTGGGCGTGCACAAGCTTTTTCTTACGAGCATTATTATAGCTAGCTGCTGCTTCTTCTTTGATCATTTATCACAAAAAAATGATACGAACGAAATAGATATAGGACGAGTTCAAAGTTTACATTAGAATCAACCTTCCTCCATTGCGGGAGACAGATGACTGAAAATGTATTAAACCATTCTAAGATTAAACAACCTCACGCATATGATATAAAGGAGTCATATCAAGACAATCGCAAGTATACCCCCAGCTTTACATTTTCATCTAAACATAAAATATCCGTACACCCGCATATTAAACGGTTCCGCATAATTACACACATTCGTCGCAGTTGCCACATAACTCAAAAGGCAGTGGGAGAAATAGCTGAATGCAGGAACCGTCTCGTAATTCGCTAATTATGGTAATACCACGGTGTGCTCAAAAACCAGCGGCACGATGGAATATCCAGTCGTAGTATAGATAGAACAGCCAGCTCCTTAGAAGAATAGTAAAGAAAGAAAGGTAGCGAAAAAAAACAGAAAAGTTTAAAAAAAGAATGAGCTAAATACGTAATGAAAATGTGAAATAGTTTTTGAATTATGAAGGGGTCAAAAGTGATTCCAAATGGTTCGTGTAATTATATTATTATAATTACAGTCGAACCTGGGTAAGAGAGAATCCAAGGGACCCAAATGTTATTCTCGCTTATAGAGGTTTCTCACTAAAGCAGTTTGTCACTTACGAAGGTTTGGGAGTAGTTACTCTCATTTATAGAGGTTAATAAAAGTCAAGAAACATGGTGCTAGAGCGTTAAGATGATTGTTGTCAACTGGAGCCAAATGTTGAAGATATCAGGTAGGGACAAGCGCACATGTGCACTGCAGCCGTTTGTAATTCCATCGAAAACAATGACGCTTTGGCTTTCTTTGTTTACAAACAAGGATATGAGTTTTGAGATGTCTTTTGAAATATCACTGTAAATAGTCTCGCTTATAGAGGTCAAAAGTAAAAAACTGTCACTTACAGAGGTATACATATATGTGAAAAATTACTATCTCTAAAAGAGGTTTCCACACTGTCACTCATAGAGATATTCGGTATAAAAATGACGGGACCTGACCATTATTGTCGCTTAAAGAGTTTCCTCACTTATCCAGTTTTCACTTATCCTGGTTCGACTGTATAAATTACACACACACGGTGCTGCTCGCCGGTTCTGTTACTTGAACTTGGCATGACACGCTACCGTGTGTCTAGATAAGCTTACTCAACGTGTGATTTAACTATAGCAAAATACTATCGAGTAAGCTACTATCAGACTTTTTATGATAAACGCCTATGAGATTTGACAAAAAATCTAAAATATTTTATTCAATTTAGACCACGCACTGATGGCACTTATGTACGTCAAAATATAGTAAATAAAAAAAAAGATAGCCCTTATGACGCACTTTACATGTCTCCTTATCTTTTGGGCCCTACCAGCGCTTCGAGACAAACATATTATGGCAAGTGCTGAGAAGAAACGCCGGAACAAACTCGCCGGTGCTGAGAAAAAACGCCGGACAACCGAACTAAGTACTTTTTTTTCCACAAAAGTAGGTAGGTACCTATTTGAAAATTGTAACATGCTGGTTTAATTTCATTCTGAAATATTCTACTACCTGAGACTGGCTGTACTTATCATACTGTGTCTTTCAAAGCGGTATGATACTGGAGGGACACCAGCTTCATTTCAGATGTGGGTTAATTAAAGTCTCTTACTGATTGCTCTTGGCAGACTAATTGTACGGATGACGTTCTTATCTATATGTACCTACGAGTATGTGCTATATTCTAACAAAAATATCTAGCTCTACTATCAACTCCATTTACTATAAAAATTATGTACTTACACCTAGTTTTGTTCAACATTAATATGAAAACTCCGAGGAACCATTAAAAAATACGTAACATGAAGAACCCAATCTTATAATTTTTACGTCCAGCCGTAAAACACTGAAATTCACTAAGGAATTAAAATCAGTAATTATTATTATAAACCCATCAAAAACATTCTGTAAAAAACTAGCCAAGTCTCGATGGAGCTGCTTGTTTATCTCTAAAAAGTAATGAAATCTAGACAAAGTCGTGCCAAGTCTATGGTTCCTTACTGCGATTTCTTTATTATTATAATTAATGTTGTGTGACTTGGCCGTTGAAGGGTAATTCTAATCATTGATATAAGTTCGTCATTTTATGTTAGAACGGTGGTCGATTTGACGCTCCAAAAAGAAGAGAGCAGAAGTCTTCGCGCTCGATTTGGCTTGGCTTGGCTCGATTTTAGTATCCCTAGAAATAGTATTTTTGTGTAAGACCGAATCTACGATTGACCTCAATCACACCTGATAGTATGTGATAATTATTTTATTTAATGAGGTCTAAGGTGAAGAACGTTTACTCAGTGAATACTCGTATATCTCATTTAAATTATTACCAAGACAAGACCATAACCACAAGACCACTCGGTCTTACATAAGGCTCGCACTGTCTGTCATAAGTGCCACTAGTGGTCTAAATTGAATGAAATATTTCTGATGTTATTTGTCAAAAAAATATCAGATTTATTTATTTATTTATTTCCACACACATTTACACTATCTTTACAGATGTCATGTACAGTCGAGCTTATAACTACTAATTTGACAAAATCTACCCTAATCTTGACCGATACTTTCTATCACCTTAATTTATACCTATTGTAACTTAACACGATCTACTTTCAAATCCCGATTTAATCAACAGCTAACCCCAATCATTATCAAAGGCGTATCTCAATGTAAACGAGTTTTAATTATTAATTAATCAGAGCTAAGCTGAAACCCTTTCAATGCATTTGTAAGACGTTGAAACCGCAGCGGCAAATCCTTACGCATTAATTAAGAAATGGTACGAGAAACGTCGGGGAGAAACGATGTATTTTTAGAAATAAAATATTATGTAGAGCTACAGTCTGTATTACAGACTTGGTAATCTAATTTTATGAGTAGATTCGATTATCATAAGATACGAGTATTATAGGTTTTCTAAAATAAATATAAACCCATATTGTATTTTTGTAGAAAAGATAAGGAGACAATGTAAAGTGCCCCTCTTTTTTATTACTATTTTTGACGTTCTTAGGTGCCAAAATACTGGTTAAAACTGAATATTTTTGATTTCATTTGATTTGTGACAAAATGCATTAGCGTAGGAAAGCCTAGCCTAGAAAGGATATTTATCAATTTTTCGCGGTAAGCTCATAGATTTGTCGTCTAAAATAGTCGATAAGATTTTATGGTGCGGATCCTAGCCCTAGACCAGTTGGGCTAGCAAAAAAACAAAACATTGTCAAAGTCAAAGTCAAAATTTCTTTATTTGTTTAGACTAATAAATAGTTCTTACAAATCGTCATAAAATATGCTCTTAAGGAGCCTCTACATGTCTCATAATCTTTTTACCCTACCAGCGCTTCGAGACCAACATTTATTGTCGTATTTATATAATACCTATAGGTGTCGATTTTAAACACCATTTGATTTCGTCTCTTTCCAACGTATGAATAGCAAACAGGTTCTTAATTCTTGTAATTCGATATCCACAATACCATATTACATTACACGCTCATTACGATTCCCTGTCAAGTAAACCACTGCTTTAAAAAAGCAATTAACCACGTAATTGGGTCATTGTGGCCGGGTCACGGCTCAAACCCTTCCATTCAGTAATATGTGAACTGCTTCAGCCATTTTTGACTGGGGAAAATGGAGGAAAAATTTACCTGTTACGTAGTTGTTCATTTCATGAAATGAATAACGGTTTCTTAAGTTTGTTGTTACGAAAGATGGAGATCAACTGCCAATATTCACATTAGCGTCCGAGTATGATGTAACTAAAAAAAAACTCAGTAATCCATATAATCTAATAAGTCAAAGTCAAAATATTTTTCCTTTATTTGTATAGTAGACTATTTAAATAGTACTTACAAATCGTCAATATTTTGCTCTTAAGGACACATGTCTCATAATAATCTTTCACTAACTAATAGGTTCACTAACCAATGAAATGGACACTATATGCCAGGCCCCATCTCTACTTACTTGGAGCTGTCAACTTCATAATTTAATATTAATATTCGACAAACAAAATGATGTTTTTTTGGGACGCAACTATCCTACCTATCCTTCTAGGGTCTCAATTTTATTTAACAATTATTTAGTAGAGATTCAGACAAAGTAACTTTCATTCTCAAAGGATGGATTCGACCAAACAAGAGTAAATATTAATCTCAGAATAAATCGTCAGTTTTGACATATTTCCCATACTGAAACTATCAATGTGCCAGTTATACAAGGAGTTATTCTCGGACAAAAGTTTGGTCAAATCGGGCCTTTTAATTGTATGTATTAAAATATACATATGATAGTATAAATGAAACTTACCAGTGATTAACGATGTCACTAACCCTAATCTATTTTTGTAAACCAACCCCAACACAAGTATTTTGCTATGTTATTTGCGGCAATCTATTAATAACCAGCCGTCTGTGGCAAGTTAATTACGTTTCAAACGTCTATCTGATGCTTCGGTTGGTCGCATCTAACACAATCACGTTGTACGGTTTAATTAGAGCCTTTGATGACGTATTTATGAAGCTAAAGTTTTACTCTGAGTTACCGTGGACTTTACACACTAAGGCTGAGTTGCACCACCTAACTTTGACCGTAACTATAACGTTATCCGGTGTATTTTGTATGGAGTTTGACAGATTTTTGACGTTTTTCAAAGTTAAAGTTAGATGGTGGAACCGATTCCGTGGAGGGTAGTTGAACGGGAAGCATGGTCGATCTGTTTTAATGGTTTCAATTTATTATTTAATGGACTTTAGTGTACAAATTTGGTATTATTTTGTGTTCTAAAGTGCAGTGAAGTGATAAATTATAAAAAACATTGAAATGCTTTGAATTTGAGCGCGCATCGAGTGTCGAGTGGGTTGTCGTATGAACAACCCGCTTTGGACCCGGTGGCGTCGTGAAACCTGCATACTTAACTCCACGGAATCCATGAAAAATCAATAGAACTGAAACACCCACGTTCTATTGATAACTATGTCAATTTTCACTCGACATTGGCATTGGCAGAAATAAACCTCCCAGAGAGGTTTGGTTGCCATTATAAAAAATGGTGGAACCTAGCCTAAAATAATGAAAGTTACTTTGTCTGACTCACAGCTAAATAATTGGTACCGTCAAACCTAGGTGGTGCAACTCAGGCTTAAGGTACAGTTACACAGCTCATAAACTGTCATGCTAATTAGCATGCTTAAAACAAGCATGATTATTATTGCATCAATGTTTCAACACAGATAGTACACACACTCATTACTAACACCCTTAGATTAAATATGTACTCGTGTAATATTATTATAATACTCCACACTAAATCATCGTCAATTTTAATAGAAACATTTAGTTAAAATATAAATAATGCAATTAATAGGCCATCGAAAACATCATCTTAGCATATGTATAACGTTCAACACTTCTTGTATCTTAATTTATGGTTAATTTCACTTTACTGCCTTTAGTTGACGCCTTATTAAGCCATAAACCACTCGAAACTATTAACCTAATTGCCGATAATTTAATTTCGGAAACGTTCTAGACTAATGGCGCCGGATAATTTCAGAGAAGGAATAAGCAGGCTTCTGATTCAGCTGGCTCAAAGAGAACAGCTAGGTATTTCAATTTGTTAGAATTTTTTCACTCGAAATTATCTATCGCTCACAGCAAACACGGCTGTGTAAAAAGATAAAGGAATAGTGCCATTGGCCTGAGGAAAAAAATGCACTATGGATTGATACTGGGCAGCACTTGGTCCAAGCCCTGTCACTATCCTTTATCATGAAAATAATGTCGCCATTTTAGGCAATGACTTTTGATTGGTTGATGGACCACAATGGATGTTTTTTCCCAGCTACTGGTTTGCTATTTTCTGTCTTGAGCTTTTAAAAAACTACATTATTATAACTTAGCTTTCAATAATGTCATTGCAATAAGAATAATAATAGAGGGTTTTGTTGTTATTGCAGCATTAAATTTGTATAGAAAAATTGGTATGATATTTCTTTTTTTATTATTATTATCTTCATGAAAACTTCATATTGTGTTTACTGCTTCATATGGGCTATGATTCAATACCCCAATGTAGGTGTTACACCACATTATTATTATGCAGTGAACCTTTTTTAAAGTTGATTATGGAAATGAAATGTAACCGAAAGTAGATTACAGTGTTTTTTTACTTTGCTCGAGTTAAATTGAATTTGAACCATCTTACTTTTATTATGAGTGTTTTGGAATGGTATATCTTTTCGAGATGCAAAGTTAACTGCTTCAATTTACGATCAGTGAGAAATTTTGTTAATCGTATACTTTTTTGTACGAAGGAAGGGTCTAACCCTTTCCTTGAAGGTTATACAGCCTTGCTAGCATTATTGACATTGTCATTTTGCTTTAGGATGGACTTTTAGTCTTTTGTGTCAGAAAGAGCTCAAGTGTGAAACGACAATTGGAGAAAGTTAACCAGCCGTGAAGATGGAATGGAGGAGCAAATCTAAACATTTTAAGGGATTGGTATCGCGAAATAAATAGAAATCGTTCTATAAACTAAAAATAGAGTTAAATGGCCTAGTTAGATGATGTAAAATGCTTTTTCATGTAGCGCAAAACCGCGCCTAGATTTCGTCACTTCGTCACAGGTTAATTTATTTTAAGGTATGAAACGACGTCAAAAACTGGATTAAAAAGAAAAATACTAGCACAGTTAGCGTCAAATAGTTGTTGAAACTTGTGGCCAAAACGTTGACAATACAATCTTATTCCAAGTAAAAAAGACGTGTTGCGAACTTTTTGGCTACTTTTTGTGTCGCGAACTATTTGACGCGGATTGTAGTGACTGAGTTTCTTGCGCTGCTTCTTTTCAGCACTGGCCCATTTATTGTCCCGAAGCAGTGGTAGGGTTAATAGGTGACGTGTAAAAGTGTTTTTTAAAAGCCTACTAGCAAAAATAAAACTTGTTTTATGAGTTTTTAAAGTATTATAGTCTGCTGAACTGACCTTGGCTAGCTGCTTTGTTCTGACGCGAAGTATGAAATTATTACAAAGTCTGATATTAAGTCTTTACTGTATAAAGTTGCTAATTAATTTAAATTGCGCATAATTTGCGCTATTAGCATTTATAACCACTACGCGTGAGGAAAATGCATTATAATCACTTTCACAACATCAAAATTATTAAAATATGTAGAGGTATACTGATAATTTTACAGATACTTAAACTGCTAACATTTTCTTTTATTAGCTGAACTAGTAAGAATATGTGACACCTAATAGGCCTATTGTAGCATTTGGCGAGTTATTATGAAAATACTTTTAACACGGATACATCTTTTTAACTTGCGAAAATAGTAATAATGTAAAATGATTAGAAAATAGTCTAATGCCCGTTTGTACCATCAATCCCCAAATTTTAAGTGACCCTTTTGAAAACAAAATTCCTGTTAAGTGTTACCATAGGGGTCACTTAAAAATTAGGGATTGATGGTGAAAATGGGCATTAATCATGCTTCGAGTCCACCTACGAATAAAAATAAAATCGTATTTTCGTCGCAAATTAGGCAATTCTAAACTTAGTTCTAAGCAATTTTAGTTATAGTAATTCCATGTACCTATGCGTGTTTGTCTTGTTGGTTGTCCTAATAAATATAATAAAAATAAATAAACTAAAATAAATCAAACTTAAAATTAACAAAACATTAGAATCCAATTTTAGGCTAAAAAGCTAAATTGGCACTAGGTGGACCGACGATCTGGTGAAGGTTGCGGGAAGAGCCTGGATGCGGGCAGCGCAAGATCGGTCGTTATGGAAATCCTTGGGGAGGCCTTTGTCCAGCAGTGGACGTCATTTAGCTGAAACCAACGAAGGAACGAAAGCTAAATTGATCAAATAAATGAACAACTGGTGGTTGGAAATTGAATCAAATTGAATATAACGCCATTTTCATCCTGCGATTGCTAGTCAATCTTATTATAGGTTCACAGTTACTATTCTACTTAATATCCAATCTCTGTCACATTTAGAATTTAGCCTTATTTAATTATGATGATACACGTTGTTGCTCAAATGCTGAGCGTAGCACAAGTTGTAGCATAGATCTATCAGCTCGTAAAAGTGCGTACTTGTTAACTTGAGACTTGAACCACAACTTGAACAAAAAAAAACGCGCACTGTTACGAGCTCGCTTGTAGTTAATAAGTTCCAAGAAATCGGAAATATCATAACTCTCCTCTGTTACAACTCTCCTCGGTCTCCCCTAAGTAAGTAGGAAATCAAATGCTTGAATTAGAGACGAGTACCTATTACTGCGCTACCACCATATCAGTTTCGTAAACTGAGTGTGTTAAATAAAATATGTTGGCGCAGAACGCCAGAAAGCTAGGAGAATTCCAAAGCAAGGCATAAAAATTACCTACAATCAGGCTCTAGTATACAAGATTTCAGTTCCATTTCAAGAGTTAATTCACAGTGGTGTAGAAATTAAAGATAAATCTACTGTTACACAATGACGCAATTTTAATTAACATGAAGCCTAATTCATATAGAAAAGCTAAATGTTTAGACAACCTGTTGAAAATCGTTTAAGTTTGGCAAAATATTTCCAAATATTAGTGAACACGTATAAACTTTATAAATCCAATCCCACGCTTCGCATATTACACCCGCGGCCCGGATGCTTTTAATTGATTGTTTCCATAGACTACTAAATATACTAGACAGAATCAGAATAATTAATAATGTGTCAAAACGCCGCCGGCTACGTATACGTAACTTCGTTCGATCGTTCGTTTCACCCAAATGATGTCCACTGCTGGACAAAGGCCTCCCCCAAGGATTTTCATAACTACCGGTCCAGGTTCTCCCTGCGACATTCACCAGATCGTCGGTACACATAGTTGGGGGCCTGCCCACACTACGTCTTCCGGCCTGTAGCCACCATTCGAGAACTTTTCTGCCCCAGCGGCCATCAGCTCCACGAACTGTGTACCCCGCCCACTATTTCACTTGATTTTAGCAATTCTGCGGGCTGTATCGTTTTAAGTTCAATATTCATTTTTCTTTTAAAAAAGTTCGGTTTCTTTATAAATTCCAATATTTTAAAATTCTGCGTAGCCTGTCTAGTACTACATTTGTTTTTGATTTTACCCAACCAAATCGGGTTGGGCAGCCTTTTTTAACATATCAAAAGAGAATCTATATTCGTGGGGAGGAGAAATTCTTTGCATTCACAGTTCGAACAATTTGGATGGAACATAATCATAAATTCAACTTTATTACTAAAAAAATACTGTTGCACCCGAGAAATTGGTAAATTTAAAAAGTAGGACGAATTTGATTTCTTTAGTAAATTTAGTATAACGCCAAGGTGTTAAGGAAAAACTGTGATCAATTGTGCCTATATTCCTCATAAAAGATTGACTAAAACTCATACAAATTCTGAATTAAATTAATAAATAATTTATTACTATTTTATTACTTAAATGCCTTTGTCATAAAGTTAGATGAGTTCACCTATTTAAGATTTAAGAAATCTCATTATTTAGTAATCGCCTGAAAACTATCTATCTGAATTGAAATATTTTCATCCAGGTGGGAACTTGGTAATAACGTATTACCAAACATCATTCAAAGCACTGATGTATGCGAAGTAGCAACATATAATATCAAAATTCTGAAATGTCCACGAAGCCTTTGGGAAATCTCGAGCACGATGCAATATTAGAATTTCGAGCCAGACATTTTTCTAGCTTACACGAGAGTTGGAAACATGCTCTTAAGCGATATTTGAAAAGTTGTAAAACAATATTGACCGATGTGGGTGCAATATTACAAGAGTTAATGTTTTTTAAGGTTGTGTGACTGGACTATTCCGTCTAGATTAAGGCTGGCTTAAATATTTCAGATGAGTAAGATTTCTTAGGCTGTAGTGACGCTGGGCCACAGCTTTTTGAAAATCTAAATCTATACTAAACTCGCAGCCGCCCGCGACTTCGTACGCGTGGATCCCGTTTTACCCCTTAGGGGTGGAGTTTCGTAAAATCCTTTCTTAGCGGATGCCTACGTCATAACATCTACCTGCATGCCTTTCAACCCGATCCGTCCAGTGGTTTGGGTTGTGCGTTGATAGATCACTACCTATGTCAGTCAGCCAGCCAGTCAGTCAACTTTGAGTTTTATATAATTATATAGATATGTATAGATATACATAGATAGAATATATATATATATATATATATATATATAATATATATATAGATAGATTCATAAGGCATTTGATGAGAATTTCAGATTAAATCAAAGTAAAGAGCGTTTACGCCGGTTGGCGCAAAAACAGTACTTTTTCAACCCGTTACAATCATTAACCAGTTACATTACAAATATGTTATAGGCATAAATAATTAGGCAATTTCGTCGTCTAAATAGTTGAGAAAATATTTCGATTAGTATAGTATTTAAGAATTCTATCAAGATAAGTCCACACAGGTTTTCAAATTTCCACTTTAGCGTCAGTTTACAAGCTGAAATTTTTATAAAAATACTGTGAAAACGATATAACAAACATTTATATCCTATAGCATAGGTCCTTAGGCAAATAGTTAGTTGAGAAAATTCTTAGATTTAAGCATTCTACAATAAGAAATCACAAATTCAAAGAACGTGAAATACCCAAAAATCAAAGTGATTTTTACATCATTATTCTTCTTTAATTCAACATAAAAATAGCTTAATATTATAAAATAACATCTTCTTTAAATTATTTACTTTTAAAATATACATAATTCATTGTTATTGTTTTGCTATAAACATTTCAAAACTATTAAAAAACGCCGCGCGCGAATCATTTCCAATGATGCCCCTTGAAACGCCGCGCTTCGCGTAAACGCTCTAAATAACAACATTATTCCATTATAATATAGTTCAATCTTACACGAAGTTGACTTTATCAGCATTTGCAAATTAATCAATGCATAATACATCTCGCGGTGCCTTCTAGAGCGTACACTTTCAGGGTTAAGATAACCTCAACTGTACTAGT
Source organism: Ostrinia nubilalis (assembly GCF_963855985.1). Classification (NCBI taxonomy): domain Eukaryota; kingdom Metazoa; phylum Arthropoda; class Insecta; order Lepidoptera; family Crambidae; genus Ostrinia; species Ostrinia nubilalis. Next base: position 14,494,324 of record NC_087089.1, on the reverse strand, counting down.
TTGCTTCACTGAAATAACAACCGTGATAGTAGTTACATTAAGTTGATAATAATAATAATCATCATCTTTAGTAGGATTCATCAAAACTAAAAGTCAACCAACTTATGGGTGAGTTCATTTTGTCTGTTACTTTTCTAACCTTCAAAAGTAGATAGTATTTTAAAAATAATTTTATCTTCGACCTAAAATTAAGTATGTATGTTCTTCATAAATTACTTTTTTCTTGAGCACGTTTTATATGCTTTCGATATCAATATAAATCGTGCCTATCCATAATTTCATTTTTTAAACAATACATATAAATTGCCAGTTTTCTTATAAATACTCAAATTAATTAGAATAAACAAAATATTACTTAGCAATTAACTAATAAACAAAATAAAAAAATAATGAATATTCTACTTACCTGCAAAAACATGGCCATAATATTTACACAAAAATGAAAAATAATAAAAGTTGCTTAAGACCGTATGGCAGTGATGAGTTACTTGCTGTAAATGGTCACATAATTTAGTTTTTTACTTCGAAATAAGCCTACATGTAAAAGGACAAACACGCGAAGCATGTTGAATATTTAGTTATGTGATTGTAAAAATAAATCCTTGAATAACAACCTTGAAAATATGAGAAAATGTGAGGTATTTTTCAGAATGAATTTATTGATAAAATTATTGAAGTCCCATTAATATTACAAATGCCATGGACACATATAAATAAGCCGAATGGCTCCAATGGACAAGGCGCACAATTTTTGTTGAAGATGCCAAAAAAAACTACAAAAATTTAGAATGAATACTGTATTTTTACTTTTTTGATATCTTTAAAAATGACTGAAATATTCAAGCTCAAAGTGCGCTCTTCCGCTAGGAGCGATTTTCCGCGCGGATTTAGAAAATGTGACGTAGTAACATGAAAAGCTGCATGTAAGATATTATCTGTGTGCAATGGTTAGAATGGTTAGTAGGGGAGCCGAAGCGGGGATTTCGGGACTTACTAAAGAGTGGCAGACTAACATACAAGGAAATACTTTGTACCTGGTTGATTACCTCTAAGTATGAATTTTTGATATAAAACGGCATTAGTTTTTTTAAATCTCAGGTCTTTTGAACGCACATCTGAACGATGTCTGGTTTTAATTTCTTCAGTTACTCCGTGACCATGGCGCTTGCAACAGTGCCGAAATATTGGAAACTCAAAACTAAGGTACATGGTAGCAATCCCGTCAGTAATATAATAGGAAAATGTCTTGAAAAATAAGTAAATCGTATATTACTTTATGTAACTAATTTTATTATGTATCATACTTATAACTAATCAATCACTTCATTCAGAACTAGAAAACGATTCCAAGGATTCCACTTTTCTTCAATAGATGATCAAGATAAAGAGTTATTTATTATAAATTGCTCTTCCAGCATTTCAATTATTCTATCTTACTTGATGAAATCTTTTTCAATTTTATTTACATGGTCATAACATTTTCACCATTCCTCTGCACCAATTTGTGAGGTACACCTGAAACCCCCTATAAAGCAGCTATTATAAGAATAATATTTAAAAAAACCCTCCTTCTGACGCAGTTAGGTAATAAACTAAATGTATCCAATTTCACTCCAACTTACTGTCAACTCAACGACGCGCTTTAAAATCAAAGATTGACTTTGAATTATGCCCTATTTTACAATACACATTGAAAACAATATGACTTGCTTGAGCTTTTTCGACTTTTTCACAAAAATAACAAATAGGCATGAAGAGATTACAAAATTTCTGCAGCGACTGACAGTTCACTTGATTTACGTTGACAGGTGACAATAAAGCCATAGACATTTGCCATATGAAAGACACACTTTTCCAATATTTTTGTTTGCCATGAGATTCTGGTACACCTATACCTATCATTTAATGAAAAGATAAACTAAATTTTTTCAGCACAACGAAAATCTGCTTTGGCGCGTAGCAATGCAACGTGACAACTACAGTTCGGACTTTATGCGTCCACTACACATAAAATAAAATTCGAACTATCGCACATTTTTTTCTTTTTAATTCTAATTCAGTAAAAAATGTTTTTGAAACCTTCATACAAAATTCAAAAGTTATTATCATATGACAGAACTTATGACCAGACTATGTACATTGAATAAAATATTTTTCTTTTTATCATCAAGCTTAGCAGTCTAATAAGTTACTATGACACTCGAGTTAATCCACATTCAGCACCATAGCCTCCCCTTCTACAAGGCCCTCTACAAATGTCAAAACGTCACTTAACCCTTTTAGCACCAGTTCTTTTGTTTTTGAGAAGATGTACCCAAATTTTTATATCAATTTAATTATAGTCCAGTCGTTTGGTACAAATTAACGTGGTTACCTGGAAAGTGTTCCGTGAGTTTTGAAAATTGGTGATTAATTAAATAGATTTCGCTATGCTCTCGCTGTTAGTCTGTTAGTTAAGTGTGATTGCCGCGCTCGTTGCGAAATTGGAAAGATGCTGCCTTAGAGAAGATTTTTGATAGTTACATTCTTTCCTATTTCGTGGTTCCAAATGACGTTCACTGCTGGACAAAGGCGAGAGGCCTTTGGGTTTTCCATAGGTTTTTCATAATGAACAGTCCTGCGCTGCCTGCATTCAGGTTCTTCCCGCAACCTTTACCAGATCATCGGTCCACCTAGTAGGAGGCCTGCCCACGCTACGTCTTCCGCCCGTGGTCGCCACTCAAGAAATTTTCTGCCCCAATGGCCATCGTCTCTACGAGCTATGTGTCCCGCCCACTGCCACTTGATTTTAGCAATTCTGCGTGCTATGTCGGTCACTTTGGTTCTCCTGCGGATCTCCTCATTTCTGATTCGATCACGCAGGGAAACCCCGAGCATAGCCCGCTCCATTACCCTTTGGGTGACCTTGAGCCTTCTTATGAGGCACATAGTAAGCGACCACGTTTCAGAACCTTAAACTTTCCTATTTATTTCACGACTAGCTTTTGCCTGCGGCTTCACCCGCGTGAAATTTAGTGTCACAGATCGACATAAATTATAGCCTATATGTTAATCTGGGTTACAAACAATAATATTGTACAGTTTCAACAAAATCCGTTGAGTACTTTTTGCGTGAAAGAGTAACAAACCTGAGACACAGGAATCTTCCTAGTTCAGGTATCAACCCACCAACATTCTTACTTTTTGTTTTTCCTGATTGTCTTTGTTATCATAATATTATCTGTTATGTTGGTGAGAAACAAACATTACTTTACTTTATTTTAAACTTCCAGACATCCAAACTTTCGCATTTATAATAATAGTAGGATACAATTATGTAATGTAGAAACAAACAAGACAAAAAAAAATGTATACTTCAGCAACGCGAATTTTTTTATACTTCAGCATATTTAGGACACCCGGCAGCGTGTCCTGCCATGATCAAAGAAAAAAGAACTCGCAATTTAGCAGGTACATTAATTTGACTGTTTCACAACTCTAAATCTATTTAACTTACATTACATGAAATTTATCACATTTATCTAAGCTTCTTAGCTTGTCTATGTCGCAAAAATTATAAAATGAAAAAAGTAGTTGTCAAAAACCTTTTTTAAGGCGGATTTTTTTCATTAAGGCGGGCGCGCGCGCGGCTATAAACGAGGTCACAAAATTCGGAAAGAACATAGCGAAATCTATTTATTCACCAATTTTCAAAAATTCCGGAAAACTTTCCAAGTAAAATTAACAAATAACTGGACTATTTACTCGTTATTGAGCACAGAGACACAAACTTGGTTATTTTTCCAGAAAATTTATATTTAAGTGCATAAATGTAAAAATGGCTTCATAGTGCACAAAATTGGCAATAGGTGGCATAATAATGGTTACTTTTATAGCGCCTAGTTTGAAATGTGATTGAACGATGACAACTAACAACAGTTGTCAGTTAGGTAAAATTTTATTTTAGTTGGAAAAAGACAAAAAGTGGTAAATGGGTTAACGTGCGGGGGCTGCAAAATCATGTTGTGACGTCACGGCGTCTTTCCATTCTATACATAGCCAGAACGCAAGGGTGTGAAACTAATCGAGTATAGTTTGGATATGACTTTTTCTACTAAGCTCCTCCAAACTATACACGACCAGTACGCATACGCTGCGTACTGCTCGCGTATACTTTGTAGTGACTTAGGTCAATTATCTTCCTCCAAAATATACATCGCCAGTACGCATACGGACTAATCATGTATGTATTGTAATAAGTGCGTGATTACAATTTATACGCGAATAGTTGCATGCTAGTCATTTTGACTTATTGACCTCTCTTTCTATTACATACTAGCTTTCCGCCCGCGGCTTCGCTCGCGTAGAATTTTGTCTGTTACAGAAAAACAATATCGCGCGCGTATTTGCTCACCGTTTAGACCTACCCTGGACTACGACAAACATTTTAAAACCAAAATCAGCTCAATCGGCCCAGCCGTTCTCGAGTTTTAATCAGACTAACGAACATCAATTCATTTTTATTTATATAGATAGATTAATTCATAGCTGCGTGTCTACTTTAAACATTGAATCATCTTACGACACGTGTCATTGTTTTGATAAAGGATTTTTTGGTGTTTCTTATTCTGCCATAGAAAAGATATTTGTTTTGTGGCTGATATTTCACCAATTGTAGGTATGGAAATATGTCAAAATGATTTTATTCTTGAAATAAAAGTTAATAAATAAAATAAATAATAAATAAATATCCTTAGACATTTTACACTGCGCTTCTAGTCCCAAACTAAGCAAAGCTTGTACTATGGGTACTAGACAATGGATATAAACATAATTAAATACTTTTTTTTGTAAATACATACTTATTATACATAGAAAACACCCAGTCCAATACAAACAAATATGTTCATGCACACAAATGTTTGTACTGTGCGGGAATCGAACCCGCTACCACTTCGAACCACTACACCAAACGGCCGACAATACAAACCTAGCATTTAAAGTCTCGCATAATATTGTATTTAATGCGCGTTGAACTTTCTTCTCTCACTCTCTCTCATATTAATTAAATTGTTATTTAATTTGAAATCTACCTAATCAATTTAATTTCAAAAACCACTTACAATAGTTTTAAAAATCTAGATTTATTATAGATTCAGTAAAATAATAATATTTTATGTAATAATATCAAATAAATGTAATTTTAAATATAGTTCCATATTTTACTGAATTTTACTAAATCAATATCAACTAAACACACTCTAGTCAAGTGTAAGTGGTGTAGTAGAAACTAATCGAGTATAGTTTGGAGATGACTTTTTTTACTAAGCTCCTCCAAACTATACACGATCAGTACGCAAAATTCGTGTATAGTTTGGAGTCACAGATTTACAAACAGGCACTCCGAAATATACACGAGCAGTTTCCTATGGGTGCGTTCTGGCCATGTATAGAACGGAAAGACGCGACGTCACGCGCGAATATTGGAAATTTTTGAAAATTTTAAAAAGTCCGTAAACTTCTCGTGGCTCTATCTTCGGTAATACTGGATGGATTGAGGTGAAATAAAAACTAGTGTAATGTGTGTGATCTAAACTTTAAATTAAGTCATAATTTAACTTAATATTACAACTTATGCGTGTTGTCCATTAGTTATATTCAACATTCAACTAAGTGTTGGTCATCATGTTGTCTTTAATATTATTGGCGTTTATCGGCTCAGCAGTTTCGGAGTTCGACCCCGAAATACATGAAAAATTCATGACGCTACCGAAACATGAGTTTGTGACTTATTTCAACTCTCTCAACCGTTCGTGGACTATCAAAGATTATGGTGAGGATAAAATTCAGATGCATTTTGGTGCTGAAATCAAACTTGATCATGGTCTTCCAACCATAACTCACGATAAGGTTAATTTGCCTATCAATTTTGATGCTAGAACGCAATGGCCGCACTGTGAAACTATTAGAGAGATAAATAACCAAGGCGGATGCGGTTCTTGTTATCTCTTCGGTGCAATCAACTCTGCCTCTGACAGGACTTGCATCCATACCGGCGTCCACGTACGTTTATCTGAGCAAGAAGGAGACTGCGTAAAACCAATGAATGCCTGTAACGGCGGATCTACGTCAGATGTACTGCAATTTTGGGTGCAAAACGGTATTGTAACAAAAGAATGTAAGCCTTACAATGAATTTGAGTTGGCCAGTTCGAATTGCAAACAACAGTGCGTAAATCCTAGCATTCAGTACAGTCAGGATAAACATTTTGGTGAAACTGTTTACCATGTTAATGGTGATCTGGATTCCATCAGTGCTGAGGTTGTTAAAAATGGCCCTGTGGTAATAGCATTTAAAGTTTATGGAGACATTCATAATTACCACGGGGGAGTGTATGAACACTCATATGGAGCGTTTGAGGTAAATCACGCTGTAAGGCTTATAGGATTTGGAGTTGACGAAAGAGGTGTTGACTATTGGATTTTAGCTAATTCCTGGGGACCCGGTTTTGGTGAAGGTGGATTTATCAGAGTTAAACGTGGGCAAGCTGCATTAGGTGTGGAAAGTATGGTGTTTGCAGGGCTACCGAGAAGATATTAATGTAATATTTAATATTTCTTATGACAATAATTTGAATATGTTTTTTGTTTTTGATTTTGTTTTTAATAATTGGTCATTACTTAATTAACCCTACGGTGGTCGCGCTCTAAAATATTACGTTAATGGTCGCGCGGATTACATGCGTAAGCCATTTTATGGAGTAAAAAAAGAAGACATCTCTTTATAAAAACATGTTTCTTAATTTTTATATTTATTGTTATGTATTAGTTAATTAAATAATCAAACAAAGAAACCAGCAGTTCTTCTCAGTTTTTATAAATGAACCAAAATATAAAAATCATAATTTTTCATCAAGAAAATGTCAACTTTGGCAGTTTAGAAATTATTCAGTACTAATTGCACTTATTTATTAATTATATTTTGAACAGGAGATACAGGCCATCATGGAATGATAAGGACAAATAAATTTGTTGCACGAATAACAAGTATTTCCAGTATTGATATCCGCAGTCAAAGTAGCGACCTGAAAAACTCCGCTGTGATGGTTCTGAGTTAGATGGCTAATCACTGGTCTGAGAAACTTGTTCTCTTGTCGAAGAATGTGCACTTCTTCATCAGAAACCGAAGAGTCGCCAGAAGATACGCTTTCATTGTCAATTACTTCTAGCCATTCTGCCATTTGTGCTTTTTGTCTATTGTTCATGTTTTTTATCTGAAATACAATGATTTTATTGAAAACACAAATGTAAATACATACCTATGCCGTAATTATTTATTATAAAGCATTAATTTACACTAATAATGCAAAAACAAACACATTAAATAAAAAAGGTAACTTAAAAAATACTTACATAATTGGTCGCGCGGATTACACGGGTAGACCATCGGCATTTACGGGGCTCCTGCGACACATCCACAAGCGACCTGGCGCTCACACGTCATTAAGTGTGATCTTCGACTATGCAACTTAAAGTACACGAAGTATCAAAACGATCGCGTTGACCGATTTCAAAATATTCGACAATTTGCACGAGTGGATTACGGGTGTAATCCGCGCGACCACTGTAGGGTTAATTTTGTATTGAATAAATTTTTGTATGGCAACCACGTTTTTTTGTTTCTTTTCTAAAACACTGAATTTGAGATGTGACTGAGATGTTATCATAATATGTATATCACAAACCTTTTCAACGATAAGATACTGTACACGTCATCATCATATATCACAGTAAAGTCGACAACACGTCAGTCGTGCTAAATTTTTTTCAAGTCCAAATTACAACTAACTGATGCCACTGATGTTTAGTTTGATGTGCCATTACCAGTCCGTGGGTATGCTACTAGAAGTAATAAGCTTAAAGAGCAAAATTTCTCATTTTTTCATCCAACTACATACATTCATAAAATCGTCTCTCCATTTGTAATTGGGAGTACATATTTGTACGTAGGATATAATACCCAAGGTCCGGGAGGGCTTTTAATTGTTATAGAGATTTACTTTGTAGAAATAAAACACAGCGGTTTTAGAGACGTCAAAAATATAATCCAAGGCAAAAGATACAAGATAAAAAAGAGTAAAATAATAGAAAAGCAAGATATTTTACTGTACTAACCAGAAAACAAACATGTTGTACCTAGTCACCAAATAGCTATTAAAGTCGTCAAAACACATCTCAGTCAGGGTAAAGTGAAACCAAAAACCTCAAGGGTATTTAGGAGTCCCACTTGTTATGTCATCGTTTTTCACAATATGCACCTTATTCAACAAGTGCGTAAGTAGAGTTTTGAATAGCATATCCTTCTTAGATTTGCATAAATAAGCCATTATCACTTTGTTTGGCTTATAAAAGTTGAGAGGTTTGTTAGAATTTTTGGAATTTTTCTTTCGGATTATGTTGACCTTTTCAACTTTATTTGTGAACGTTTTAAGGTAAGAACCTTCAGCATGAAATTCCAGTGAAAATGTCAAAAATATGTTGAAATGACTTTGAATAAAATGTATGTATTTGCTGCTCTTTGCCTTCGGACTTTCCTCTTCTGGCTTTGGCTAATTGAATTGTTTGGTGTCGTCCTTGAAACTTTTTGATGATTTATTGATTAAATCGTTAAATCCTACTTTACTTCAAATCTATCATCAATTAATTTAAATTTTTTATTTTAATACGTTGTCTTGGGTTTATAACACACAAAGAGAAATGTGAATCATAAAAAGGAGAATTTATTTACAAATTATGTTCTACATTAGGTGACTTACCTACCATATTTGTAAGTAGATAAATGATTGAAATCAGGTAAAGGCGATGTTTATAAAAAAACGATTTAAATCATGATGCAATCTTCAAACTAACTTATTTTAGGAAGTCCGCCATAAACGTGATCCTCCAATTTCAATGCTTCTTGACCGCGCTTTATTCTGACGTATCCTTCTTCACCCCAATGTTTACCCCAAGAGTTGGCTGCAAGCCAGTAATCATCACCATTTTCGTCAATGCCAAATCCAATCAGTCTGACAGCATGATAACCAATAAAGTCACCAAATTTATGTACATATACCCCATGTCTATATTTGCGGAAGTCTGCGAAAGCTGTAAACCCTACAACCAAAGGACCATTTTTGATCAGCTCAGCACTGATTGCTTCCACAGTTGGATGGACTTTGTAGGCATTTTCGGCGTAATGCTTGTCTTGACTGTACTCGATGCTGGAATTCCTGCATTCTTCTTTGCACCCATCGTTATAAAGTGCCAGAATATCATAAGGCTTACATTCCTGCGACACAAGTCCGTTTTTCACCCAGAAACTTACAACTTTGGCGGGATCTCCACCTTTACATGATTCTCTAGGGCGAATGCAGTCTCCTTCTTGTTCTGCCAAATGAACGTGCACACCAGCGTGGATGCAAGTCCTGTCTGAAGCAGAGTTGATGGCACCGAAGAGAAAACACGAACCGCACTGGGCTTGGTTATTAACTTCTTTGATTGTTTTACAGTGTGACCATTCCTCTCTAGCGTCGAAATATTCTGGTAGTTCTATCGCGTCATGAGTTATGGTTGGAAGACCATGATTGGAATCAAGCTGTGCACCATAAAAATGCTCGTCCTCACCATAATCTTCAACAGCCCAGGAATGGTTGAGCGAGTTGAAATAACTTATGAATTCATGTTTTGGTAGAGTTTTGAATTTTTCGTGGATTTCGTGGTCGAATTCCGATGCCGCTAAGGCTATGAATGCCAAAAACACTAAACCGAACATAATAACCGCTTATTTTATTCAACTGAAAGTATTTCGAATAATTTATTTTATTTATATGTTTGATTCTCATATTTGGTGCTTTTCAGGAATGTGAAATATTCTCAATAATAAAAAAATCATTTAATTTTATACTGACAATTTATGGTATTGGTCAGCACGTGCTACATAATGGGCACTTAACACAAATTCTTAAGTAATAGTTTTAGATAATAGCAGTCCATTTACGTAAACGTATGACCGTTAACGTAATGTCAACAGTTTTACGAGAATCATAGAATACCTACGTCATTTCATATTTTAGTTTCTACAGACTTACCTTGGTAGAGTTTTAGGAATTCAGATTAAAAACGTAATTATCCTTTGGCAGTCGCGTAAAAAGTAAACGATGTAATTTCTGTGGTTGTCACACTTTGTTTTATAAGAGATAAAAAAATGTGGTCGGAGTATTAGCGGAGTTAAAATATTAGAGACAAATTGTATGAGATATCTTAAAAATAATTATGTGAATATCAATAGTTTGGTGTACCTAAGTACCTATAATGTTTGTAGCAGGTAACTTATTTTTATAGTGTATTTAATTTTGATACTGCAATTAGCTCATGGTGTTATATGTAAATAAATAGGTCATAAATTTATTTTATTACAAGATCGCCTCCTTTAATTTAGCAATTTGTTTACCAAAAGCTTGCAAAAGATATTATATTACTTAAAATACTCAATTTTCACAGTAATTACCATGTTTATGAATCGTGTTCGTCTTAATTCGGTCCTTTATTACGTGACTGACCCAATTTCGATCATTTTCGTTCGTTTCAGCCACTTGAACGGTCCTGCGCTGCCCGCGTCCAGGCTCTTCCCGCGACCTTTACAGATCGTCGGTCCACCTAGTAGTCCACCTAGATCATTTTACATCGTGATAATTAAGGAAATATTGTTATAATCTTTGAACAAGAAAATAAATAACTAACAATAATTGTTTTATGTAGAAGTATAATATTATAAAAAAATTAATAAAATAATTGATTACACAATATCCTCTTTTTGTGAATTAGGATTTTATTGCTTGAGCATTTTCTACATAATTATGTGGGGCTCCCCTCATAAATGTTTCTTTCTTTCTTTAAATTACTAAAATAACCCCGATACTCCATCGATCACCTTAGTGGGAAGAACTATGGGAATCTGGACAAAGACTGAACCACCTCAGTTGGAAAATGAGCTTGCTCTTACTTAAAACTGGTTGATATCTACATTATTAAAGAAAGAAAGAAAGAAAAAATATTTATTTGACAACTAATAGTAAAGTACAAAAACAATGGAGATAAAAATAGAAAAAAAAACTACTATTACTTCTTCTTCTTAGTCGGGCACTCTATGTAGTGTTCGATGACATCTCCGAGGGTAGCTCTCCTGGCGACTCATTAGTTTTTTTTTTTAAAGATGTTATTACACAAATTACTAATAGTCCCGTTAGCCCCTCGTACTAAGCTAAATATGCTTGTATCACGAGTGAGCTCACCACAATAGTCGAGCGGCGGCGAGGACCGAACTCGCGTTCCCCGGATCACGAGTCGGCCAGTCCGACCACTTCACCGTTCGGCTATCGTGGCTTCGAAGTTGGTATCTACTTATGAGCTACTACTGTTACTTTTAATTACTACCCGCTGCTGTAAAGACCACACCTCACGATTCTTTGGAGGTATTTTTTCCTTGGAGGGATCACTGCGTCTGACAGCCACTCCAAGTTGTGAATCCGAGTGTAATGGCTGCGATAAATCTTCAAACCTTGTTACGTTAAAATGTGGCTTCCTTAACCATTTGTGGACTTTGACGGATGTTCGGATTGTTTTGAAAATATCTGCTTGAAGCAGAGAGTGGATGCTCAGGAGGGTGGTGTTTTGTGAAGGGGTCGATGTATGATGGATTCGGGTATTTTGACCGTATGTCAAGCTTGTTGACGCGACAATGGCACAACGGTTTCGGTATGGGAGTGTCGATTCGTATTAAGGCTATGCACGCACACTAATTTTGTTACCGCAACAGTACTTATAACTTTCTCTTTTACACTTTTCTAAAGAGAAAAGAGAGACAACTTAGTATTCATTCTTATCTATGGAGAATTGGAGATACGGTGACGAAAGTCATCCACGCGCGCGCGCCTTGATACAAGCATATAAGTAAGTAACTTATTAGTAATCTGTGATAATACTTACAATAAGCAATACTTTACGGGTCTGCAATAAAAATTGTGTGATGTGAAATGACATAACTGTCATAAAAAACTACCCACAGGAATATCAAGACATTTTGGTGAACGCCATGTAAAATTATTTGTTCCTAGCAATATACAAAAATGTAAAATAAATGAAATTAAAAACATTAAAAACGTGGACGTAATTGAAACTGAAGAATTATCCTTGAAATTAATTAAAGCAAAAAGGATACCGTAAAGTGGTATGAAATAAGAGACCAATTTCATTGTTCAATTAAGTTCTTTGCAACAAACAAATCGGACATTTTCGATTAAATTCGACGAATTAATGCATCGAGAACGAATATTTCGAATAATTTTCGTCTGCACGGAATAATTAACTCGAAAGGTTTTAATTTCGTGCTACAGATAGCATCGACACTGAAAAGATTCGGACAGTTTCATTGGAAAGTGTCAGAATTAAATTGGGATATTTTATAATTACCTTGACTGTATTCCCATAATGGATTAATCATGTACAATTTTAAAGGCGAGACGAGAATATCATTTCGAAATGGAATAATTGGTAATTTTAATTAAAATTAACAGAAATGGCATTTAGGTAAATACCTACATAGCTTTTCAGTTTTTTATACAACTGAGCATTTTTACTAAGTGTAATAAGAAAACAACGGTATTAATAAATAATTTTATAACATTAGAATTTTGAAATGTGGTACCTACTTAATATTATACATAATGTATACAATTGAGAAAAAAAAAGTTTCTTTCAAAATACATCGGTTTAATTAGTTCTAGACTAACTTTAATCGACCGTAGATTATAAATAATATTAAAAATCATGAGGCCTGACCTGCCGTAGGTAGTTTGAAACTCCAATATTATGCCATAACAAATTCATTCACCTTCGGACATTTCAGCGAACTTTCGACAAGCTCCAAAGTTGCCTAAAGTTGCCCAAAGTTGCCAAGTTTCTTTGTTCTTCATCTGTCATGCGTGTCTCAAAGTGTTCGCGCTTGAGTTGCTGAATTGTTTGAGAACTTTTAAGAATATTTGTGGGTTTTAGCGACTAAATTATAAATAATATTCTGCAATATTCTTTGTCGCTTGTGATATTCTATAAAAATAGCATGTAGTTTCTATGTTTTGATACGTGCGACAGAAGAACAAAGTTAAACTATTTGTAAGTTTTGTTCTTGTTCTTGTTGTAGGGCATAGTTTAAAAATGTAGCAAACCTAAATGGCAGTAGGCTAGAAATACCAATTTGTCTAAGATTCGACGAAATGTGGTTATCGAAATGTAGACTTCTTGGCAGACGTAAATAGACTCCCATCTGAGAGAGTCTTAGGTATGCTGTAGGCTGAGTAATTAAAAGAACTTAAATAACATTAAAACAATTCTAACAAAACTTCCAAAAGTTTTCCATACAGCACACAAAATGACCATTACGTTATGTATAAAGATTTATTAAATAAAATGCCCGTTCGCTATACAGGGTGGAATTTTGTAATGCCACCCGGAGGGAAAGTAGGTACTCTTAATACTGTAGATGGAAAATTTTACTCAAAGGAAACATTCCTTTATTTTTGAAAAGAAATAGAACTGCAATCAAAGATTTCTAAAAATTTGTTTGCCACACCTTATAATCGAACCACTATTTGTTAAAAATTACACCCTGTATTTTATTACATCGATCGTTAGGGTTAAGTATAAGGATGAAATCTCTCTAACAAACTTGATAAATCAAATGAAAGAAAACCATGAAATCTTAAGTTATTTTAATTATGCACAGAAAATTCTATGGTATAGGTGTGAATTTTCAAAAATCTTTGAATGCAGTTCTCTTTCTTTTCAAAAATGAAGGAATGTTTTCTTTCAGTAAAATTTTCTATATGTATACACTTATACAGGGTGTTAGGTAAATGGGTATATGAGCCGACACTAGCCCATGTTAACATGGTCATATAAATGGTATGGTGAAGTCAGATATTTGATATCATCATTTAATTTTTTTTAATTTTCATACAAAATAAATTTTATAAAATCCGATTTGTATGAAAATTAAAATAATTAAAATGAAGATATCGATTTTCTGACTTCACCATACCATTTATATGACCATGTTTACATGGGCTAGTGTCGGCTCATATACCCATTTACCTAACACCCTGTATAGAGTACTTTCCCTACAGGTGGCATTACAAAATTCCACCCTGTATACTTACAACCTGTTATATTCTGGTTACTGTAAAAACATTGTCATAATTAATTAATACTTGCGTACTCATTCACCATTATTAGCTCTATACTAGCATTTTATGTATTTGACTTAAACATTAAATCCCGTTTCAAAATTAAACTTCTGAAATAATTTTAGACATTACCTTTTTCATTATTAGTTTAAATCTGTGCTCATTTACGCACGAGTTCTCTCTTTGTATTAACTCTATGCTAGAATCTGTTTAACTTTTGCTTCGACGTTTTCAATTAGTTATTGTCATGCAAAAATGGACTTAAATGAGGACACTATTTGTATAATTTTCACTTTTTTTTCTTTGAAATGTTGCGATGTGTATGAAACTTGTATTATGACGTTTTCAAGAGTAGTTTCAGTATGCTCACCATGAGTTTATAGGTTTGTTCGCCAGCGACTGCATAAACAATGACAGATTATGCAGCGTCGCTAGCGGTTACTTTCAGGAACTAAAATTTTCATTGATTTTTTTTTATACACTCGCGTAGGTTTAGTGTAAAGTCATGGTAAAGCTACAGTTCGTAAGTTTACTATTATAGTATCGATTTGTTTAATTTTTATTATCTTTTTTATCGTGTACCTACTCGTGTACCGCCACATTATACAACCTTGATGTCATAATTTATAAGCTACCATATCTTATGGCTTAATCATATTGACCGTGCTGTATTGATTAGACCAGTATTTATGATGATTATTTTTAGTGGAAAATGTTTAAGAAAAGGCACTCTTGGTTTAAATGAACCGACTACACAGAGTCATCTTTCATATCTATCGTCATTTGAAGCTTCGCTCTAAATGTAAGAGATCATCATCGTCATCAACGTCAGGTCATCTAGATTCCACTGTAGGAGCCCGACCCTCTCCAATTTACCAGAGGCAAAATGTAGGCACACTCCTCACCCCCCACACTGACCAGACGGGTTGAGGAATCTTAAAGAACATAACCACTGTAATGCTGATGAGAAATTATGTACTCGATATCTCCAGCATTAAATTAAAATTATATTAATTGTTACAGATGCCCACCAGAAGACCACAGCTGTGAGTTCTCCCATCATGGAGCTCCCGCACACAATCTACCACATTTACGAAATAAGATGAATGAGCGGCTACCAAAAATGAACTGGGGAGCACCAGGTGACCACAATGCATGAGCTCGTATTCTTTCACCCAATCCCAAAACCTGAAAGCGACTTTGACATTTGGGATGGATTCGCCAACTTCACTTTGGAAACCCTCAACTTCAATCTTACTGGGAATATTACTGAGAAGAATGCCACGTTGAATGACAGTGGGGAGGTGAACAATTGGTGGGCGTTGGTCGCGTTGATCCTGGTTCTGTGTACGGCAGCAGGGAATGTGCTGGTGTGCCTTGCGATATATTTGGAGAGGAGACTGCAGAACGTGACGAATTACTTCTTGATGTCGCTGGCGATTACTGATCTACTGGTCGCGATTCTGGTGATGCCGCTTGGGATACTGACGCTGGTGCGAGGTGAGTCTCATTGCCAATTACTTCCATAATTTATACATTAGCCCTTCAAGCCTCGCGAATCGAGAGACAATAGAAATCAATTGTTACGCGGTCTTATGCGACCCCCCGGGGTTTGATGGGTTAATGCAGTTTCATTCAACTAAGAGGTTTTGGTTGACGTTTGCTTTGGGAACCATCTTGTTTATCAACATTAGGAACGGCCGCATTTGTATACAAATACGTTACGTACAAATAGCCCCAAGGATTTTTAATTATTTTAGTTTGTGAAGATGCACCTACAGAAATAATATTCTAAGGAACAAAGTTTTCCCAATCTGTATTTTGGAAAGATAATAGTTTTAATTAAATATTCTACAAGCCTAGGCTTGTGAAATCAAAAGTATTGTTTTCTTAGTTATATGAAGAACTTACTTAAAATAGCATTGAATAAGTTAGAGTAGAAGTTAATACAAAGAAAGCTAGTCTAGGTGGATAACATTGTATACTTGTTCTACCCAGTTTTATGTTTCGGCGCTACGTATAATAATAATCTCTAGGTATTTAACCAGGCAACAGAGCTTGCGTTATAGTCACAGATGCACATTTTCTTCATTGAGTGCTAATATGAACCAGACGCAGGTTAGCGTACCATCCCTATATTGTTGACATTCCACCAGCTCGCACTCAGCGTTTCGATGACTCTTTTATAATGCGAACAGATAGGGACTGGAATTCGTTGCCTGCTGCTGTCTTTCCCGAAGACTATAATCCGGGCGTTTTCAAGGCGAGAGTGAATAGGCACTTACAGGGCAGATATGTACCATCCTAGACTGCATACCACTTAACATCAGGTGCGATTGTGGTCAAATATCTGCCTTGTTACGCATAAAAAAAATATGATCCGAATAAATCACTACTCCTTGGGTAAAACCAGAACCTTCTACCTATATCTATAAAGCTTTGGAACAATAAACCTGTCGAGTGAAATCCCGACATGGCTACGGTTTAATTCGACGCCGAGTCGGAGTGAAAGGAATGTAACGCTGACAGATGATAGAGGCCTGTAGCGAACATAGCGCAACAAGATCAGCCCCTTCAATGTTATATAGACTTGAAAAATCTTACTTAATCCATTTACTTACGGTTACTTAAACATTTGTTTGTCACCTGTCCTGTAGACCAAGAGCGAAGTCGATCCTAATTTCGAACTAAAGACATTTTACACTGCGCCTCTACTTAGTTCCAAACTAAGCAAAGTTTGTCCTATGGGTACTACTTGGGTACTTAAATACTTTTTTAAATACATACCTACATATTAAATAGACAAAGAAAACACCCAGCCCAAAACAAACAAATATGTTCATGCAAACAAATGTTTGTACTGTGCTGGAATCGAACTCCCTTTATATTTTTTTTACTAATTTCATTGCGGGTCTAAATGGCGGTTAACCTTCTTCCGGGACAAACGTCTCTTTCATTGATTGAGTTTTTACAGCTTTTTCAGCGGTGGAAATGAGAGTTGGGAATAGTTTGATGTGAAAACACAACGAAAAAATCCGTTAGCTAGTCGCAATACTCGTAGTACATTGAGTTGAGCTTAGTTTCGTGTTACATGTAAAATCATTGAAAAGTGGATGGTACATCAAGTGGTACATTTTCCACTCAAATCACAAAAATTTACGCCCGTATTCACAATGCTTGCTTAAGTGAAGCAGCAAATCGATCGCACAGCGTTGAACAGAGCTCTGTGATTGGTTCGTGAGTCACCCTGTGCATCCACGCGCACTGTGAGACCTCATAGCTCATAGTAATGTTTGTGAATACGGGCGTTAAGTTGGCTTTTCTCCCTACGCTACGGGGAGCGTGGGCACGTGACGTCACGAGCAGTCTCCCAACAATACACCCCTAATGGACCGGCTTGCAACATTGTTGCTGACCCTACAGATTACTATGAAATACAATATCTAAGCCCCGTAAGCCCCGTATCACCCTCAGGTATGAAAACAATAGAGGGGGGAATCGCAAATTCGACGGGATACCGCCAAATTTTATTAAGTTAAACTGGTTAAACTAAGTTTAAGGTTTGTTGACAAGGCTTTCACCGATCGGTTGCCCTTTCCCAGGTTGGGAAATTGATTTCATGGTAATTTGGATTTTAAAAGGACGAGATTATTTAATATTTTGTAAGTAACACTGAGCTACTTAAAAAGTGCCAGAAAATCTGTTACTTTAATGTATTGTTAGGCGCTATTTAAATTTTCAATTTTCTTAGTTTCGTTAAAAGTTTGTTGTTCGTTGGAGTGATCGTAAACTGAATAGTGTATTTGATACTACTACAAGTACACATTATATTAATAGTAAAGTTTTCATAATATTCCACTGCAAATACACTTTGGAAATTCAGCAAACAAATAAACCCGTCTGATGTTAGCACTGAACTTTCTAGTAGTTTCTACTCGATTAAATCTATTTTCGGTTGCCAAATGAAATAACGTTGAGATCGGCAAAATCTAAAATATTTATTCTGTTTGACCAGCATTTTGGCACTTATGAACGTAAAACAAAAAATAGTACTTAGCCCAAGAGATAAGTACTTTACATGTCTCCATTTTGGATCCTACCAGAGCTTCGAGACTAACGCCCGTATTCGCAAACATTACTATGAGGTCTCACAGTGCGCGTAGACGCACAGGGAGACACGCGAACCAACACATAGCTCTATTCAACGCTGTGCGTTCGATTTGCTGTGTCACTTAAGCAAGCATCGTTTGTGAATACGGGCGTAATAATAATATGGCAAGTGCTGAGAAGAAACAATATAAGAAGCATAACATTGGAATCTCAAGGTTCAGTACATTTTAACTACTTCTTTACTTTAAAACAGGGTCCTATTTAGAAGAAATTACATCTTAAATTCAATAAACTCTATTCTAACTAAGGTCCCCATTTGGCTAGCAAATTAGTGTCGGTCACCGTAGCTTCATTGGTATGCACCTTGCATGGTCTAGCTCCTGGGTCTCTCAAAGCGTCAATTACCATATTTTAATCCATTTTACCAGCGCAATTCTGTCTTGGTACGCCTAAGAGCCAAAGCACACGATGCGTTGCGGCGCCGAATTGCAATGATTACACCGTCACGGCGCGGCGCCGCACCACTGATTCTATGTAAAGGTGGCGGATCACGCTGCAACAAAGACAAGTGACCGAGACAAAAGACTGAGAGAAAAGACCTAGACAAAAGACCAAGACAAAAGACGAGAGAAAACAAGATCAAGACGATAGACCATGACTGTTGCTTGACTTTAGGTAGCGCTATATTTATTTATTTAGGAAAACCAGGGTTTTACAGTGTATAATAATGACAAGTTTGGCAACAAGTACACCACTTATAGCGTCAGTTCACGACAGAGACACGAGACAGAAACCTAAGTAACGGTCGCAGTCTTCCATCTCATACTCTTGTCTCTGACGCGACGAGAATCGCCACCTTATTAAGGCTGGTTTTAGTGTCACGCGGACCGTCCGGTGCGGACCCCCTGCCAATCTGTATGAACTTCTAGGGAGCGTTTTAAAGTAATGCGGTCCGGAGGAACCGCTCCGCTCCCTAGCAGTTCATACAAATCGGCTGTGCGGAGCGATCCGCACTGACAGTCCGCGTCACACTAAAAGCAGCCTAAGACGTCGTAACGACATCGCTCCGGTGTCGCACCGGCGCCGCTGCAACGCATCGTGTGCTTTGGCTCTAACCTCGCCTTTAAAATCGAGCCATTACGATAGTGGTGTCGGTCAATCGATAAAGCATCGATACAAAGCGCTCAACGTATAATCGATGCCGCCAACGGTTTAATTTATTTGAAAGGTTTCGGGCGCTCCGGAATTGTTTTCAAATCGTGAATCAGTTTGCTGACGTGTTTTATTGAAAAGATTATTTAGATAGGCATCCAATTACTTCCATATCGAGCGAGGATCTGTAGTTGTGATAGTAGTTTGATGGTGCTCTTTGATAACGTTCGGTGCATACAATCAGATAGATAGAGTTGACAGCACATCTGCATCAGAATAAATGGTATTGCAAAATAGCCTGTATTACAACGAGATAAGATGCCACAGTGTCCAACTTGATGTGCTGTCATCTCTACCTAGGTTAGTGATTTTTTGCTGAAAATCAGAGGGTCACAATAAAATGAAAACCTACATCAAAGTAAAATAAACATAAAATAATCTTTAACTAGCTTAGGCCTGTTACGGTTTTATTTGTTTGTTTATTCCGGTGAATGATCAAAATGGCTGAACTGATTTTGACAAGACCGTCACTGGAAAAATGGCTGACGTTTTGAAAAATTTAATAAAGATTTTAGAAAAAAAAAATAGGGCTCCGTGCATACATATCTTTAGCCCCATGAAAGTGTAAAGAAAATCCATAACACTAAAATCTACGTGGATAAAACCGATGGCAGAAGCTGATGATGTATTTAATAGATTCAAACTATCGACACTTTGAAAGTCGATTTGCGTCATCATCGCCAAGTAATCGACTGTACTCACAGTCCAAGTTACAGCAAATTAAGTTACCCATACCTTAGAATTTTGATTGTGTTTCAGAGTTCAAAATGACGTTAAAACGTTATCTTGCTTGGAGGCAATCTATGGGAAATACATGAGTTGTAAACGAAGCGGAAAATAGAGGGATGGTCTAGGAAATGACAGTTAATTGTTTTAGAGTACACGTAACCCCGTTGAATTATGAGTTTGTAGCTCACGATATAACTTTGTTTTTGTTTAGGACGGCTTAAAATATTATTACCAACATACTCTATAGACTATGCTTCAGCTAAGTGCGCCATTTTATACATGTTCGTATCGATTAACAACCCGATCAAACTATCGGCTGACAAAAAATTGCGCAAAAAGTCTGTAGGCTAAGGGGTGTAATGCAGGCAATTTAGAGTAAAAAGTCACGATGTTTTGACAGTAACGCGTAACGCGCGTATTCACAAACGATAATTGCTTAAGTGAAGCAGCAAATCGAACGCACATCGTTCAATAGAGCTCTGTGATTGCTTCGTGTGTCACCCTGTGCGTCCACGCGCACTGTGAGACCTCATAGTAATGTTTGTGAATACGGGCGTTAAAGTATTTGTATGGCTACCAATAGGTAATAAACGAAATATTGTGTGTATCGAGTTAAAAATATTATAAGTGACCTTTACCATATCATTCAGTTACATTTACAAGGAACTTATCAGAAGCAGCCGTCGGTTGCTGATATTGTAGCAGAACGGAAAAATGGCAGTTTCAAAAGGACTTTTTGTGCTTCGGACCTGTCAACATGCCAGAGCCTGTTGTATTGTGTACAAGTTTAGCGCAAAAACTAGGCGCGCGCCAAAACGTTGGGTCAAATGTGGCACACATTATGTGTGCTTGTACCCGATTTGGAACGTACAGAAATGTAATGCAAAATCATATTATGGACATTCCCACAGGGAATTCTTGTTAAAATACGATTTTGATTTAACATGCAAGAAGATAGATTGATATAAAACTATACAATGTGTCAAACTAGTTTTGAAAGGTGGAAGCGTTTAAAACTTTGGGATTAGCTGATCGTGACGTCTCAATGACACGTGCCCAAACTTACTCCTACGGAACGGTGCATGTTGCACTATCGTGTAAGGTGACGTCACGTTATTTCATATTATCTGTATCTTTGGTATGTTTAGAGACTTTTAAAATAAATAATCACTGAATAATTTGATGCAGGGATAAAGAAAAATGAAAAAGAAAAACAAAAACATGCATGTTCTTCATTGCTGCTCATTCTCAAAATGACGGAATGCCGTACCCAACCAGTAAAATGCTTACTCAGTGGCATGACGTTAACGAGCATACTTTACGTCAACGTTATGTTAAGTATTCGCGAGCTATTCAACTCATCCTTTTGAGCAACATTGGACTCATTTTAGCGTGTGGAATTTCGATCTGCATTTTTTTATTTGCCAGTTTTGTTGTTTTTAACCAGTGTTTTTATTTGCCATTTTGATTTTCGAATGCTTTTTTTGTTTCGTTATTCAAAGGTATTACGAAAGATTACCACGTGTGAGTTGGTCTACTAGGGCCCAGTTTTTTGATTCATAGTTAAAATAACCAATAGCCAAATTTTACAGAATGTCAAATGACAAGTGGTTAAATATCAGAAAAAACTGGGCCTTAGACTGGTTTGCTCCATCTCAGTTTAACTATAAGTAACAAACGTCAAAAATCTGTCAAATACCATACAAAAACATCAGTTATAGATAAAGTTGCGGCTCGGAATATCAAATTCATATTTTAAAACTCACGTTAAACTTTCGACCCCCTTTAATTCCCTTGGGAGAAACATTTTGAAAAATTACATCTGAAAACTTAAGGTGTAGTTTTTGACGAAATAATTTGAATTATAAAGACACGGAACCCTCAGACCAGACCTCTTATGTGATCCGCAATAGGCATTTTTTTTAATTTAAACATTTATTATGATTGTTACATCTATTATGCATAAATGTCACGTAATTACGACCTAACGACATACATTTATTCATATTAAAGAAAATAAAAAGGTATGTAATCAGAAACACATAAATTATGCATTCAAGGTTATGGTAAACGTTGCTAAGTACGGTTGAGTTACAATTTTCTTTACATATTATATTATACTTAGTACGTGTACACATACAAATACACAACATTAAGGAATACTTTTGCAAGATTCTATTAGAGATTATGTTGAATTAATTTACCAATGATTTCCTTTTCATTCATCAACCGTGCGACGTGGAAGTCATTGGGGGCCTATGTACAGCAGTGGACGTCCTGTGGCTGAAATGATGATGATGATGATGATGATGATGATGATGATTTACTTTATCTAAAAATAGCTGACCCGGAGAAAATTCGTATCGCCTATGTTCATCAGAAATAATGAACATAGCGGCCTGCATCCACCGCCTTCCTGCTACCTTTATGAGGTCGTCGGTCCACTTTGTGAATGGTTGGTAGGTACACCAAGTTACTTGAACACAAAAGCTCGCAAAGTTACGAGTAAAGTATACTTAAATCTTATTTTCTCAATATTGCTTTAACCTGTTCAGAACAAACATTTTCATCTGCAGTCTGTTATTCCCCTAACTTTTATTTAATCCCGAACTTATGTAGTTGTTACTAAAGTTCTAAGTTGTAGCACTCTTCGCTAGTGTTATTGTGTTTACTTGGAACACTTAATGGCTTCTTGCAGGGATGTTATGGATATCCGTAACCGTAACGGAAACTTTCGGATATCCGAAATAAAAAAATATCCGAAACCGTAACCGTAACCGATTTAAAAGTTTCGGATAGTTTCGGATGTAGGCAGTTTAAATTGTTTTTTGTACAGCATTATATGTAAAGGCATAACAGCCTGATTTACCTTTATAGTGCCTAGTAGCCATTTTTATTTTTTTTACTTTTTATTCGATGGAAAGTGTGCGGCCATGAATTAACCGTGTTGGACAACTATTGCAAATTGCATTCTAAAGCACAGATATCCGTAACCGTAACCGAAACTTTCGGATATCCGAAATAAAAAAAATATCCGTAACCGTAAACGAAACCGGTATAATTTAATCCTATATCAGTAACCGTATCCATAACCGAAACTACATATGCATCACATCCCTAGTTTCTTGTAGGTAACACTCAAGATTTATCTCTAAATCTTCTAGGCAGAAGTATGCAGTAAAATAAGTAAATCATCATCATCAACTCGCTTGTCGGTTTCTGAATTGGATTTTTAGCTTGAACTTGTTCATCTTCTAATCAAGTATTTCATATTTTATACTTATTAAAAGGCAGAAAAATGAAAAAAAAATGAGCATGAGTTTCCACTAAATTAACAGAGGCACCTTGGGAACTTGGAAAACCTTGGGGGAGGCCTTTGTCCAGCAGTGGACGTCATTTGGCTGAAATGAACGAACGAACGAACGATCAGAGGCAAATGTAGGATTTGGTCTACATTCCCCACGGTACCACCATGCCTGTATGGATTGGTGAAACCTGGCGTTCATATGCTTGACATTTACGTAAGTCATCCACGGGAAGAATAGAAAGAGCCTATTCTATTTTTACTCTGTGAAACTATATTTTTGTACATAAATAAGACTTTTTGGGTCTCCGTCTCAAGTGATAATTACAGAGGTGAAATGTCCTAGCCTCGTAGCGCCCACGGATTTTTTGGATCCTCTTTAACTACGACCCGACCGTCCTTCTTATAGGACTTATAGTTATAGTCCTATCAGCCCAAGATTTTGAGTTGAAATTCGTATGTGTTAGAGTTACCGGTTTGAAGTGAAACTTTCAGGGTATAATTATGATTATATTAGCATGTGTTTTTAAATTCAATTATTTGTCTACCTTTTGTTCTTTACAAAGGCCATCGGGCCACAAATTCTAGATTAAAAGGAAGTATTAAGTGATGTAAAATTAAATAATACAAAAAATTAGTAGTGTAAAGAGTATTAAATTAATAATAATAATAAATATAATAAATATTTTTGAACAATTTCACACATAACGCTATCTAGCCCCATAGTAAGCAATTAATATGCTTGTGTTATGGGTGCTCGCTTAACGGATATACTACATTATAAACGTTTTAAATACATACATATTATACTAGTAACACCCAGACCCATCACAGAAATTAAAATTCATCATTTCAATTTCTGCCCGGCTGGGAATCGAACCCGGGACCTCTCGGCATAGTAGTCCCTTTTAGAACTACTACACCAAACGGCCGACAAATAATTAATTAATTAAATTAATTATTAGTGAAAGATAAGTTGCATTTTTATATTAGTAATATTCCATAAACCAATATAACACAAAGCCACAAACTAAAAATATTATGATATTTTTAGTACTAGCTTCGACCCAACCGCCTTCACAAAGTACATATTATTTCAAACCAAGATTTCGCAGAATTTCTGCCCTAAAAATGCAAAGTAATTATCTCTATTTAAGTAATACCTATTCGTTAGCAACTTTTTGCATAAAAACATACTCGACAACCACGGATTATCATAAAAAAATGCGATTTACTAACTACGTGTTAGTGAGCCGTCCATACCGCCGGCCATTTTTCAAAAAATCCCATCTGTCAATTGTGACAGCCAATGGTAGCATACCGGAAACTGTTCCCTAATATTTCGTTCAGAAATCGAATTAAATTATTGTTATTTTGGGTTATCAAAAGGCGCGTGGGCGCTACGAGGCTAGACTGTACCTAAAGAATTTAGGAGCTACCTATGTCCTGCAATTTGATACCCCGTGAGTAGCGGACTTGCACTAGGTGCTATTTTCGGCCCCAAAAATGTCTATTTATACTAATTTTAGTATACACGAATTTTTATAAATATTGTAACTAGCTTTTGCCTATGGCTACGCCCACGTGAAATTAGGTTTTGCTTTAATCAAATCGTATCGTATGTACGTTTCTATACAGTCAACAGCACTTCGAACTCTACATTCTTGTAGCAAATACATACTTATTACAAGAACATTTAAATACCTTATGTAACTTAATGTGCGTACGTTAAACTACAGCGTTACGCCAACTAATTAAAACAACTCAACAGTAATTACTCAAAGGTGCAAAGTTATTCGTTTTAAGAATTTGGAGGAAACTCCTAATAGACTAATGAATTGACTTAAGAATATTAGGTAAGGAAACAATCGTTGAAGAAAAAGTTTGAGGAAAAGGGACATTAACTTTTCAAATGATAGCGAAGTTTGTTACAACTGAGATGCTTTTGTGCTCGGAATTTTTGGTACAAAGAGAAATTAAGATACTGAACGCAAGTGAAAAGGATAGCTGTAGTATTTTGCTTTAAAAAAAACTAGAAAATATACACTGTTTTCTTCCTCTTATTCGTTTCGCTCATGGCAGAGCGGTCGGTGGTTACGTTGAGTCGTTGTACACATCGGTTGTAGGGACTATTCCCACCTCTCGTTCCCACCACAGCAATTCCTGTGTAGCCAGGATCTACAGCTTTACCGCCATAAAAACCCAACCAATGAAGGACAAGTTGGACTCGCAACGAAATTAATCAGAAGAACATAGGAGGAGTTCGAAATTAAGGTTCGACTTCTCTCCATTGCAAAGCGGATGACAGGTGACAAACGAAGGTTTAAAACCTTTGAGAAAAGATTATGCACCACGGACAATAAATTATCAATTAAGGGGGCCTATCTTATGAGCAATAGCAACTACCTGCCAATAATATTTTTCACAAAATCGCTTAAACACAACGGTTGTAGAGGCGAATTAAACTCTCTGCACGATCTTCCGCCATCTCTCTCTGTTGGCAGACTGTCTGCTGCAGTCACATACCCCGTCTCCCACTGCCAATTTCACTTGGTCGGTCCAGCGCATTTTATTTTATTTGTGTTGAGCGGCTATTCTAGTTCAATAAAGTCCTAGTATCACTGCGACCGTTATCGATCTATTGTGATCGCCGCTGTTTTCCTTACAGTTCGCCTCCGAGTCCTGCATCCATTAGGAAGTGCAGTATCTTTTGGGGGGCGATATGTTTTACATCTTGTGGGTTTAGGATGTGTTTGCCCAGGTGTAAGCTCCGCTTGCGCATCAGAGGTCCGCAGTCCGTGAGAATGTGTAGTGGCGTTTCATCTGCCTCTTGGCACATCCTGCACGTTCTTGTTTCGGACAGTCCCATAGTGGACAAGTGCTTGTTTAAGCTGCAGTGTCCAGTGAGGGCTCGAACTAAGTCCAGCGCATAGTGTTTTATACTAATTTACATTTTTTAATAATTTGTGTTATTTGTAGCCTAAGCCTAGCACTTGAATTAGGTAAATCATTATGTTGCCGGTTTTACTTTAGGTAAATCTTGCTTGCATTGTATTAATATTTTCAAAAATTGTAAATGCGTCATTAAAAACACTGTAAATATTCTCCCTTTATGACCTTCATCAAAACTATAAAGACAAGTGTAGAGCCTTTTTTCTCGAAAATAAACACAGAAAGTATGCTCTTACTCATTCACTAATGTGGTAATTTATCCACAGATGTCTCTTACGTTCCACATGTCAGAGTAATATATCGTCTAGAATTATATTTACTCGTAGTCTAGGCTCAAAGTATCTCTAGTGAAGTGTTTTGACAGAATCCCGTTCACTAAACACCAATGCCGAACCGATATACACACTGAAATGGCTTGGAGCGCCTGTCAGTTTAAGTTAGATATAGTTTCGAATGTTTGCATCATCCACAGCGCTTGTGAATTTAAAGTTTTATGACGTTATTTAAATTTTTTATCAACCTTAATAACGTTAAGGCGATTATCACACTGCGCCGCGCTCCGCCGCGGTCCGCGTGATGTCATATAAAAAATCCCGCGCGCAGACGCTTTGTCAGTGTTTTGTGCCGCGCGTGTTTTCTATACAAACTGAGGTACTTGCATACAATGATTAAATCTGTCGTCCCGCGTACCGCGGCGGAGCGCGGCGCAGTGTGATAATCGCCTAATAACAATAATTCACGATAAGATGTGTGAAAAATTTAAACCGTTTTACCCATTACGTTAAAGTTTTGAGAGACAAACGATCAGAGATCAAAGGCTTAGGGACATTATTTTTATTGCGGCCAGTGACAATAATCTTCTTCTTTTTCTGCTTCGCCTTATCCCGGTACGAACGGTCAGCTTTCCCAATCATGCGCCGCTATTTGATTCTTATTTTGAACGTCTTGTTCATGGAGTCCGAATAAAAGTGACAAGTGGCCAGTGACAATAATGACTCGGCTCATTTTAAAATAATGAATAAATATATTATTTGACATAGAACAACGACGGTGTTTTGTTTTTTGTTGTGTTTTTTGTCAGTTTCTTTTCTTTATCCCTCAATTACTCGCATGGGTACATGAAATTAGAAATATTTTAACGTCACTTTTGCTATTTTCGCCTCTATAAAATTCAATGCGTAGCTTCAGTTCGTATTCACCCTCAGAAAAAGCTTCCCGCCATCTTGACGTTAGCCAATATTGTATTGCCAACCTTCCCAGTGAATAAACTACTTGGCCCTTTTCAGGATTATATTACGTCGTATTTGCTGGAGATATTTTTATTGCGCCCAGTGGTAAGAATGACAGCTTATTTTGAAACGATTTAAATAAAAAAAATGTAACAGAACAACGATTGTGTTTTGTTTTTTGTCAGTTTGTACCTATACCACCTCGTAATTAGAGCATAACTAGCGGCCGCCCGCGACTTCGTACGCGTGGATCCCGTTTTACCCTCTTAGGGGTGGAGTTTCGTGAAATCCTTTCTTAGCGGATGCCCACGTCATAACATCTACCTGCTCCTGCATGCCAAATTTCGGCCCGATCCGTCCAGTGGTTTGGGCTGTGCGTTGATAGATCACTATGTCAGTTAGTCAGTCAGTCCTTTGAGTTACTTTAATTTAGATTAGCAATATTCTGACGTCACCGTTGATCTGTTATTGCCACTGAAATCTTTAGTTCGTATCCGTACCCATACAAAAAGCTTCTTGACGTTAGCCAATATTGTGTTGCCCACCTTCCCAGTCAATAAACTACTTGGCCCTTTTCAGGATTATATTACGTCGTATTTGCTCGTTCGGGCCAACAGCCGTAATGAGAGATGTAGGGCTTTGTTTACTGGAGGCGCGAATGATGTAGACTAAGAGCTAGTGAACGTCAGACCTACGTCATTTTATAAAAGCTGAAAGTTTGTCAGCGTATGCTCCCAATATAGGATATAATGTTGATGAATTATGAAGTTTGGGTCATCGTGGCTTTGGGAGCTACCCTAAAAAAGTGTCTGGCAAGGAGTTGGAACTGTCAAAATTGTCTGGCTGTTAGGGAAAATACTTCTAATTATTGTCCAAATATTGACCCAAAGTTCATAATTCACCAACGTTATTTCCTATATTGGGAGCATACGCTGACAAACTTTCAGCTTTTATAAAATGACGTAGGTCTGGCGTTCACTGGCTCTTAGTCTATTGGGTTGTTTTGCTTATTGGCATCCGCTGTCAGTAACTTTTCAGATTTGAGACGGATTTACGAGGGGAAAGTAAGTAATTATATTCGGTCAGCGGTCGAGAGGAGTTTTTTTTTTTCTACTTTTATTATAGAAGCTGAAAAGGTTATTTTCGGCTTTTTTATAAGACGAGGCTTATTAGGATTTGAAGAATAATTTATATTTAAATTGAAGATGCCAAACTTATCTAAAAGTTATTTTGAAACTTGAAACACCTAAGGCAATATGAAATTTTAATGTTTAGTATTTAATATTCTGGTGTTAGAATTTATAAACATTGCACTATCTTACTCTAAGGCAAAAGTCTGTCATACTCCAAACAAGAACACCGGTTAAAGTTATAGTTACGGTTAAAGTTACAAGTTGCAGCTACAGATAATTGCTACAACCTTTGCTTCATAGTTATTTTCATCTCAATATACCCATGGACCACTAAAACAAAAAATGGATTCAGTATTTGCACAGTAAATATTCGAAATGAATATGAAAGCGTCCAACTTTTTCATCAAACCGTTTAATTAACTTGTAGCGTTTAACAAATCAACTTTTAGATCTGACTATTATTTTAAATCGTTCCCAAGATATTTCATTCAATATTTTAACAAAAAATTGTACAGTGATTGCGTCGTTTTTCTGCTCTATCAATTTTAACTAACTTTGAAACAAAAAAAAAATTACTTTGGGGACATTTTTATTGCAGCCAGTGACAATAATGACTCGGTTTATTAGAAACGTTTAAAAAAATCTTTGACGTAGAAGAACGATAGTGTTTTGTTTTTTATCAGTTTTCTAGGTATCTTTAGCTATTTAACTTGTGTAGTTTTTAGAGATAACATTATGTTAGCTTATTCGTAATAGCGAGTAAACAGTGAATAATTTAAATACCTTTTAGAGTTCCTTTTTATGTTTGTTGCTTATTATTATGAGTAACAAGCCATCAAAATTATAAATTGTGAGTAAAAGGATCGCACAGCAAGAAAACAATCATCGCTGTTTGCTGCTAAAATCAAGTAAGATAAAGTAGGATATTACTAACTAAACAGTTAATTTATTTGACCTAGCATTCTTTAAAAATACAATATCTGGTATTTTACTAATTAATACTCAGATTTCATTATAAAAATTAAATATCCTAAATTATTCCGCATCTTTACACAAAATTCGCCTTATAACGTCCACCATATTAATATAGATGAACGGTAATCCTCAGAAATAAAAGAAATACGGATAACGCTGTAGTAAGCTCTGGTAAATTGCGAAGGCAATATATCTAAGATACCACTCATAGTGACGGAATATATTACTGGACACGGTGAGAGAAAGTAATAAAACTAGCTAGTTATTCCATGAGAAAGTCGTATTTCACTAGAATTTATGTCTCACGAGTCGTATTAGAACAAATGAGTAATTCTGTAATATGGAAAAGTAAGCGCCCTTTTTGATGAAAAATACCAACTATTTCAGACTATATTTTGGTGATTACGTGTGATATTGCCAGATCTCTATCCGAGACCTGAAACTTAAAAATGTAGTGTATCTGACAGATAAGTGCCCAATAGGCTATCGGGGACCTTGTCACACTTAGGGCTATATTTCACCGGGACACCATGGCGGCGCAACCAGTCGCCGCTACCAACAAAATGTATACAACTTTGCGCAACCAAACGGACACCAGGTGAGTAACTCTCTATAGAGCTGTATATATTTTGTTGGTAGCGGCGACTGGTTGCGCCGCCATGGTGTCCCGGTGAAATATAGCCCTTGGAAGCACTAATTCATTTGTACGAACTATGCATTAAAATGGTATTTAGTAAGTGAGAGCAATTTTGACTTATACCCTGTACCCATGACTTATAGGGTGAGCCAAAAATTTTCGCGAATAGCGACGCTTGATTTCTCGAAAGCAGTTCTTGAACCTGTGAAACTGTGCATAATTTCATGAAGCTTTACGCCCGTATTCACAAACATTACTATGAGGTCTCACAGTGCGCGTGGACGCACAGGGTGATGACATACGAGCCAATCACAGAGCTCTATTTTAACGTTGTGCGTTCGATTTGCTGCTTAACTGCAAGTATCGTTTGTGAATACGGGCGTTGGTCATTATGGAGCTCTTTACAGGACAATAGCGTGTTTTTGTAAGAAAAAAATACCTCGAAAGTTTTCGAGAATTCAAGAATTTTATTTTGGCCCACCCTATTATTTAGCATAAAAACTTCTAACATATTCGACTTTTACGCGGACGATGTCGTGGCAAAAGGTAGTATATACAGGGTGAAATTTTGTAATGCCACCTGGAGGGAAAGTACTCTTAATACTGAAGATAGAAAATTTTACTCAAAGGAAACATTCCTTAATTTAGGAAAAGAAATAGTAGTAAAATTTTACATCTACAGTATTAAGAGTACTTTTCCTCCAGGTGGCATTACAAAATTTCACCCTGTATAAGCTAGTATAGTAAAAGGTAGTCCATCGATCCAAGCCCTTGAAGCGTATATTTTTTTGCCAAAATAACAACTACAGTTACAATGTACTATTATAGGACGCCGCAGTGTTGAGTACCGTAGTCTATACACTCAAGGGCAGGTCAAGTGAAACATGTTGTGTGGGACAAGTGCGGTCACAAGATCGATATTACGCTTATTTATTGTCTACACCAGTTTGTTTTTACGTGAAGGATATTCTAGGGTCACAGTAGACATTCTTCTTTTAGTATCGACAATCGATGGAAAGAAGACTGAATTCTATATTTCCGGAACTTTTCGGAAACTCGGTGCAGCTACAGTAGCCGCTGGCACTAACCATAATAAAATGAGTGTTTGAAATATAATATTTGACACCATTTGAAATTTCCTATTTTTCATGAAAACGTCATAGAATTTAGGTAGGTACAGCGCTGTTTAAAAAAAAGCAAAACCATAAAAGAAGACTTCCTTTTCCGTCTGTCTGTATTGTTAGGGCAATTTCAGGGCCGACTCGTTCTTGACCGATGTATTCTTTATAATCAAAATAAAATTCAAATACAAAATGCAACCTACATTGTTATTATTGGCTTATAAATTCAAATGGGAAATGAATTCAGTACATTTTGATACGGCCGCGTCTGCTTGCATTAATTTGATATTATAATGAAGTAAATTCATCATTTTTATGTTGTTATAAATATTTATGAATTTAAATTTGCGTTTGTAAAAATGCCCCAGGTTAAGGTGGAAAAAGGAAGATAAAAATGCTTCTGAAAGATTTAACTTTTACGTAATCTTGTTAAGAATTTAACAAGATGCCAGATTGCTATCGATCATGATTTAATTATGATTAGAAAAATAATGTTGACGTCCTGAAATAAGTCCGTGAAAGTTTCATCAATAACTTGACTGAATTTTTGAAGTTCAGAATAGCCGTTTGTTTTATTAATTTAGTATTGTTATGAAAAATGACGTAAATACTTAGCGAGGTTTGGTTTAACAGTCCCAGAAGGTCAACAGTCAACGACTACAATTTTTGCAATGGATTTTAAACCTTACATTTTTATTGGAAGCATAATAATTTAATTTTTTTATTAGTGTAGTTGGCTTTGCTGATAACTGTAACAGACATTTACGGGTGACCGGACAGGGTGGACCGGTGACCTCATAAAGGTAACAGGAAGGCACTGGATGCAGGCCGCTACCAACCGGGCGATGTGCTCCTGCAGTGGTTACCTGCTAATGATGTGATGATGAAAAATTAACAGTTGCGTATCTTTGTTTCAGGTTACTTCCCTTTGCCTGCTGTGTACTGCCTCACCTGGATCTGCCTGGACGTGCTTCTGTGTACTGCTTCCATTATGCATCTATGCACCATCAGTGTTGACAGGTAATTTGGAAACTACCTTCTTATATGACTTGACTTGTCATTATAGGTGTTTTCAGGGCTTAGACTTTATTAATTTTCCCAAACTCAAATCCATTTGCCCCATCATGTTTAGTAAACAGCGTGAGACGTCCACCCACAAGGTGGACCGACGACATCATAAAGGTAGCAGGAAGGCGCTGGACGCAGGCCGCTACCAACCGGGCATCATGGAAAGCATTGGGAGAGGCCTATGTTCAGCAGTGGACGTCCTATGGCTGAGATCATGATGATGATGATATTTAGTAAATAGACCATTGGGCTGTCCATCCAAATGAGCGCACTTTCATACACACCCAACTGTTTAACTGCCCGGCGCAAAAAGTCTGCAGTCAGCGAGGAGGCTAAAAGGTTTAAAAAGTTGAGTTAGTTAACTGAAATAATACAAAATCCTGTGTGTACGTGAGACAACACAAATTAAAATTCAAATATTTATTTGCATAATTTTATACAGAAATTTATCTGCTGTCACAATATTTAGCATGGATTAATAGATCCCACAAAAGTCTTTTGCCGTGGGAACGAACCCTCACCCGAACGAATCATAGCCTTTAAAACTAAAAGCTCATGCTGTCAAATTTTACGAACTCCAATTTAAAGTTAAGTAAATAATACTAACACGTCACGTCACATCCATTTATAAATGTTGTGTTACGTCAGCCGCATTTATTATTAATTTATTTGCGTGTCACTGTTTCCACGCCCTCACGTCGCCCTATATGCTACAGCCATAACGAAGTAATGTGTAGCAGGGTTGATACGGACCGGAAAACTATGTTTAAAATAAAGTATGGGCCAAATTTTTTTGCAAATGGCAACTCTCGGTTTCTCGAAAACCGTTTGAGGAACCAGTGCGTGGTTTGAAGGAAACTATCGATCACGATGGAGCGCTCCACGAAACTTCATCGTGATTTTTGTGTAATTTTTATTCACTAAAGCTACGATTATTACGTGACTGTACGACGCCTGTTTAGAACTGGATTACGTAGTGTGATTGTACAACTGTCAATTTAATCAAAGCTTGGGTCGAAAAGTTTGAGCAAACGGGATCGACACCGAATATTAAACTAACATTTAAATACGATACGGCGTAACTCTAATAGTACGTACGTACAACCCGGTCGAGTTAACTGCGCACCTGGCAGCCGTGACGTCACATCGACGCTCTGGTACGGATGGGGTGAATGCGGGGAGGTGTGCAGAGTGTACGGAGAGAGTCGCATTCCAGCGAGGTGCGCAGTTGATTCTCTTCATAATTTGTTACGAAGAGAGCAAAAATAAAGAGCCGTATTGCGTTTGTTCGAAAGTCTGACATCCTTATTTTTGTTTTTTAATTTCTTTTTAATTCCTGTCCTTGAAAGCTGCCAATGATTGGGGCTTCAACCACCATTTATCTTGTGTCATATCAATCATTTATAAGCATGTTTGTTTGCAGATACCTCTCCCTGCGTTACCCCATGCGCTTCGGCAGAAACAAAACGAGGAAGCGAGTCACCATCAAGATCGTGTTTGTGTGGATATTGTCTACAGCCATGAGCCTCCCGTTGAGCTTAATGTACTCCAAGGTAAAGACTATTTTGATACGTTTATTGTACACAAGGTTCTGGAGTGGAGGTCACGTACAGGAAAGCGCAGCGTAGGACGTTCACCCACAAGGTGGACCTCATAAAGGTAGCAGGAAGGCGCTGGATGCAGGCCGCCACCAACCGGCCATTGTGGAAATCATTGGGGGAGGTATATGTTTAGCAATGGACGTCCTATGGCTGAAATGATGATGATGATGATTTTACATACAAAACTGGCAAATGAAAGGAACATAAAATTTTAACAAGGTTGTTTTTAAATATCTTACATCTATTTCTTTTTAATACTTATAGGTTTTAACAGTCATACAACAAACACAAATAATGTTTAATAAGCTTTTAATGGGCATAACAAGTTCTTTGTCATTGTTTTTGGACCTTAAGACATGAGAACAAAGTTCAAAATATCATGGAACTGTATTCCCACTGCTGTATAAAGAACGTTATAATGAGTGGTTCTCATACGACTCTATGATAGCTTAGTCGAAGGTTGGATCCCCGCAAAATGCAACAAACTTTTCTAAATGGGCGTTTGCTAAAAAGGTAAAATGCATTTACAAAAAAGTATTTTGTCGTCTGGTATTATAATTTTCACTTAGGTTGCAACTAGACTGTGCAGTGTAAATGTATACTGTATACCCACTTTTAAACAGTTTTACTTTCCTCGAAAGAATGTATTGATTAGAAAAGTTTTCTCAGGTCACAATTTGAACCCAAAACAAAAAATAACAAAACATTGTTTTAATTCTTTAAGTATTGCAAAACTTTTTTGATTTAGCGAGACCAAGCCTTTCACTCGACACACAGCTTAAAAAAATAGCTAGCATCTTATTTCATTTTTAACCTCCGACGCAAAAAGATGGGTTTTATAAGTTTGATATAATGATTCAGTTCACATAGGTACATTTTATTAGTAAAACTTAACAACTCTTGGGGTTGGGGTCCAGTTTTGCGGGATGTAAAAACTTTTCTAACTTTTTATGGTCAATCAATACTTAGTTTTCTATACGCTAAAACCGTGTGTCCCTAAGGATTTTGTTTGGGTGAGATCCAATCGCGATTGTGAATATTTGCAAGCAACTTTTGGGCGCTTAATGTTTCACGGATCTTTAATTAGGTACTTTCGTACCGGATTAATTCTGTCTTCATTGAAAAGTTGTGAAACAATTTCTTTGAAATTGTAACAAAAATCCTAAGCCTAATAGAGGCACAAAAGATTTTAGAAGTTCACCGAATTTCATCTCTTATTTTAATTTAGCAACGTCTCCAAATCACAAAAAGTATTTTTGCGCGCTATGGGTTCATAAACTCTTTATTTCCGATGTAAAAATATGAATCTCCATATCCCTTGACATGGGTAACGATGGGTGTATCCCCCCCCTTCAAGATTCTCTACAAAATAGGGGACAAAGTGTGTTCTTAAAGCATTACAAAACAAATGAATGCGCTAGTTACGTACATAAAAGTTTTATTATTTTCATTTGTTTTTTAATCGAATGTTTTGCAAATAAATCTATTCAATCATAGTCAAAATTACGTCAATCAATCGCGCTTCGCAAAAAACTTGAAATGTAAATATCTGAGTACCGTCAATTTTCTGCCAAAGGCAGACTAACGGTTAATGGAATCCTATTGGGCCCATAGACAGCCATTTGCCCAGTAAATGCGAGGCGCTCTCGAAAATTATAGACCTGAATTCAGGAATCAATGTAATTTTACGGATTTCAGACGCCAATTGAATTTCAATTGGGGTTATTGAGGTTTTAAAGTGAAAAACTGTATTGGTGTCAAGTTGACTATAGGTTAAAATACTGTTTTGCTATTAACCAATATAGAACAAATAGGTTTTCCGGGCCTTTTCAAGGCGAGAGTGAATAGGCACTTACAGGGCAGATATGTACTATCCTAGACTGCATCTCACTTAACGATTGCGATCAAATACCTGCCTTGTCATGCATAAAAAATCTTTCAAAGTAAGTTGTACCTACACTATGTGAAGGTGTATGAACTTTGAAACTTACCAAATCAATATTTAATTTATCAAGAATATTTCTAAATAACAAGTCTGAAAAGTCAGTTACCAAACGACAAACATACAGGCATTTTATCTCCACAAGCAATCTTGATATTGAACTATAAAAGCTACACAGAACATTTTGCCTCAGTGAGTCGGAAAATGATAAGTATGCTATTTGCCACAGTAAAAGTTTGAAGTAGGTTCGCTTTTTTAGCCGGTAGTAGAATAGGTTCCTCGTTTTAAATTAAGATAATCATATCAGAATAAATAAGTACATTCGTATCCCAATCCGCGCCTTCGCTCGAACCTATAACATCAGATAGGTATAAATAGTGAATATCTCATTAAAATTGGTCCAGCCGTTTCTGAGGTTAGACGGAGGAAACAATGAAATTATAAGTAACAGATATTATATTATGTGTCGAATAAGTTTTTTAACAAAACAGCCACTTAAAATAAATAATTAAAGTCAACACGAATAACTAAGTAATACCACGTAATACCTAGATACTTTTAGCATATCATTCGTGGGTTGCAGGGACTATAAATGAACGTACCTGTGTCACAGCATAGTCGGACCTCGATATTAATTAATTAATTGAAAATTAAGTATACGTTTAGGTACTAAATAATTCTCACTATACTTACCTGAATCTGTTAATATGCCTACACTCTGTTGTTACTAACCTAAATACTTAAATTAATATTAAATAAAAAATAAAATAAAATATTCAAAATGCAGTCAGTGCGATGGCACATCAGACTATACATTTTTGTTGCAGAATATCATTTAAATATTTGTTGGTATGATGGATGTGGTTGTCTGCATGCGATTTTTGCCGCAAAATGGCATTTAGACAGCCACAGAAGATGCCACAGTGTCTCCTTCGATGTGCTACCGCCTGTACCTACGTAATAAGTGTTTACTACGACCACTCTCAACACAAGTTTAATTAACTGTTTTATCTATGGTAAATGATGCTGGTGTTGAATTTAGATAATATTGGTATATTAGTATTATTTATTTGCTACTGTACTTCAATACTGTTTTTTTACCCAAATAAATAAATAAATAAATAAATTATAATATTGTTCGTTCATATAGGCAACATAAAGAAATTATACATTGAACGATAGAAGGTAAACAAATAATAAATAAATTACACTGCGCTTCTAGTCCCAAACTAAGCAAAGCTTGTACTATGGGTAGTAGACAACGGATATAAACATACCTACTTAAATACTTTAAAGGTACAAGCAATGTCAATAATGCACCAATTTGATATCACCAAGGGTACATTACAAACAAGAAGGCATATACACCTTGTGTATAACGAACCTTTCCCTTTAAATAATTAAATTACATTCAGATGTCGGATAGAAGCCTTTACATGTAACGATAATATGTGAGCGAGACGAAAACGATTCGATTATTTTATGCTACAGATTTTCAAAAGAAACGCTTTATTTTTGAATATTAGTATGATTTAACATTTACACCCGTATTCACAAACGATGCTTGCTTAAGTGGTGAAGCAGCAAATCGAACGCACAGCGTTGAATAGAGCTCTCTGATTGGTTCGTGTGTCACACTATGCGTCCACGCGCATTGTGAGACCTCATAGTAATGTTTGTGAATATGGACGTGAAATCACGATCTCTTCCAGTCGAAGAAGACAGTTGCCTGAAATAAAAAGCGGTTTTAACCAAATGATGTCACTTATTCATGGCTGTACCTACCTAATCGTATTACGTAAAAGAGCATACATGCCACAGTCGTATGGTATAAATCGTCCTTCTCAAGGGCCCGACTTATTCCAATATTAATATATTCGATGAATACTCTTAGATTAATTAAATTTTCGGTTATCAATCGTCTAATCTCGGACCCGCTTTGGACGTAACGACCGTCCTCATTTTCGTAATCCTGGATAAGATGCAATCTTTCTGACTTTTTCTTCGCTTCGGAATATCGAGGATTATTGAGGACTGAAATTTCAGACTTGTTCGGCACTCTATGTTTTTTCATTAAATCTGAATTGGTATTGTGAAGTGGAGACGGAGACATGTTTGGATGTTGGAAATAATCTAAATGGTTTAAATAATGGCACGTACATGGGTGGGCCATCAAAATAAATAAATAAATATCCCTGGATATTTTACACTACGCTTCTAGTCCCAAACTAAGCAAAGGTATTATAAACATACTTAAATACTTTTTTTTTGTAAATACATACATATTATACATAGTAATACCCGGCCCCATCACAGAAATTAAAATTCTTCATAATTTCAATTTCTGCCCGGCCGGGAATCGAACCCGGCCGGAACCTCTCGGAACGGTAGTCTGTTCTGAACCACTACTCCAAACGGCCGACAAAATGCATCGTTCATTTGAGCCAAATAACGTCTACTGCTGGACAAAGAACTCTCCCAAAGATTTACTTATTAACTGGCTATGCGCCTGCTTGCTAAAAACACTTCTTAAGCTGAGTTGCACCAGCTTACTATGACTGTAACTGTAACAATAACCGGTGTACTTTGTATGGAGTTAGAGAGATTTTTGTCGTTAGTTAAAGTCAAAGTAAGTTGGTGCAACCCAGCGTTAGTGTGTGTATTAAATGAATTTATTAATAAGTATTATTTACCGTTAAATCCTGCTTATAAGAAGCCATGGCTTTTTCTTCACCCAGCGTAATCTAAAACATGATTTTCTTTACCTGAACAAAATTGATTGTTTTTTTCGAGACTTCACTTTATGGGACTTTTAGAATTAGTACTCTTTCCATTAAAATTTGACGCCGATTCTAATTAAGTGCTATTCAGTACAGAAATAAGTGAGAAAAGAAACGATCAAGTGAAACCTTTGAGTTATGGCTATCGACAGGGATGTTATGGACATGAAGTTTCGGTTATTGATACGGTTACGGATATTATAATAATATTAAACCGGTTTCGGTTACGATTACGGATATCAAATCTTTTCGGATTATCCGGATTGGTCTCGAAGCGCTGGTAGGGTAAAAAGATTATGAGACATGTAGAGGCTCCTTAAGAGCATATGACGATTTGTAAGAACTATTTATTAGTCTAAACAAATAAAGAAATTTTGACTTTGACTTTGACTTTGAAAGGTTCGGATAATTTCAGTTACTTAGTGAAATTCAAATAGCACGGTGCCTCGCGAACCACATAGCCACTCTATGTACTATGACGACACCTATGATAAAGGTAAAACAGACGGGGATATTTGATGGTGCCAGGGAATGTCAGACAAATAACAAATATTAAAAAATATTAACATTTAGACTCTGCTTTTATCCGAAACTATCTGAAATTTTTGAATCGGTTACTGTTACGGATATTTTTTTATCTCGGATATCCGATAGTTTCGGTTACGGTTACGGATATCCATAACATCCCTGCTATCGATCAACTCGTACCTTGGATCCAATTTCATTAAGTGGCCTCATATTTCACGGAACGGAACATTTCTTGAAGATTTTTGTACACGTCCCAAAAAGTACTCGAATGTAGACCTTATTACTTTGTGATAAGACACGCGAGATGCTGATGGATGCTGAATGAGCCGTAGGTTCTTATTATTGGAGTCGTAAAGCATTCGTTAATCAGATCCTAGTTTGTAAAGGTATTGATAAATTTGTATTGGTAAAAAGGTTATTTTAGGACTTTTTCCCACGGAGACATCCTGTTTTTTGCAGGATCATATTGAGAAGTATACCTGTTATCATATCAACATTTAATTTTCACGCGAACCATCCCGTTTGCAGTGTCCCCCAAAAAAAAACGATCTGTTTGAATTTAGAATTCGATTTCAATCGAATCGAATTTCAAATACACACTCTTGTGTGTGTTTTTTTTTCATCTACAACCTGGAAGCTCTTGGCCTGCATCTCACCTGATGAAGGTGGAAGCGAGCTTCACCCGGAATCCTCAACCACAGAGGAACTGGCTATCTTACCTCTAACTGCCGGAACACAACAATGCTGTTAACATTGTTGTTATGGCGAAATACTTAGGTAAGATGGTGGTAGCTAGCCAGGCGGACTTGGAACAAGCCCTACCACCAACCAAACCGAACAGAAAATGCCCCCACTGGGAATCGAACCCGGGACCTCTGCGTCTGAAGCAGGTGGTCTAGCCACTAGACCACAGAGGCGGTTAAACATTACAACACATTAGTGTTCACACGAAAGTCCAGTTTTGCGGGATCCCGTAAAACTGGATTGTCGTGGGAAAGGCTAAACCGTCATTCATTCATTCCAATCACCACACAGTCTGTTATGTTGTCATTACTGATAATGACAAAGCTATTGAGTTTCCAATAAAAATGTCTGGTCCATTTTTCACTGCGCCATTTAATAAAATGTCCTCAAAATATAAATTTTGAATCAAAATGGTTGCAAATTCGTCAGTCTTCTTAAGACCGGCGAAAAGGTGTTGAGAACTTATAAGACTAATGGCTTAATCGGATCAGGGGTTTATTCAATAGTGTCCGAAGAACGGAATGATGTTTTTAGAGAGGTCTCAACTAATTCGGGAGCTACTATGTGAACTGGGGGCTTAGCGTAGGCGCACACCGTTGATTTTTCGTCGGCCGATAGATTAGTCGGGCAGTTGATCAGTATGGGCATGTATGGGAGTGCGCACACTACGCCGACTCGATTTGGCCGATTCTTCATACAAATTAAAATCGGGCACAACAATCTGCCAACTAAAAATCAACGGTGTGCGCCTACGCTTAGTGTGAGTTTTCATCAAACGTCTTCACTAGTGACTGCGTAAAAAAATGACGAACACTTTCAAGAACTAAAATCTTCATAGATTTTTTGACGCGCTCACTAATGACGACGTTTGATGTAAACTCACACTTACGTAAGCCCTCTGGTAATGCCAATATTCATATGAGAATGCTTTGGTAATACAAATAAATACACCTGACAGACACCTGGACAGGATAGAAAGATAACTTGGAAAAAAATCTTAGATGTTAAAGTCTGCCATTTGCCCTTAATAACAACTGCATAAGATCCTACTGTATTTATAAACACTATAGCTACAATAAAGGTAGCTCAACATGCATTCATCTTTTTACCAACCTTTAATTATCACCTGTGTGGTGACGGCAGAGTAGAATACATTTTGTCACTAACCCTTACTCTTCCCGCGGGTGTCGTAAGAGGCGACTTAGGGGCTACACATTAAACAGAGGACGGGCAGCAGCGCTCTTTGAAAAACATCAATCTTTTAAACTGCGATCTCCAACCCGCCTGCCAAGCGTGGGGATTATGGCAAAACCTTCCACTATAGTGGAGGAGGCTCATAGTCCAGCAGTGGACTGTAAAGGGCTGTTGATGATGATGACGATGACTTATCACCTTCTCCTTCCACAGAACGAAGAATCGGTGCTCATCGGCGGCGTGTGCCAAGTCCCCGACCCGCTGTACAAGGCGATCGGCTCCATCATCTCCTTCTACATACCTCTTGGGGTGATGCTGCTGACGTACGCGCTGACAGTCCAACTCCTGGCGCGACAGAGGAAGGGCCTGGGAGCGGGCTGGGCGGCCGGCTGGCTTGGTGCGCCTCCAATCGGTATTTATAAGTAGTGAATGGAAACAGTGATGGTTTTTTGTTCTGTAAAAAGGTTAAATACCCCTGTAGTCTTCCAGCTTGGCAGTGAGTGGAAAGAGTGACCCTCCTTTATCTCCGCCTATGGAATGAAGGGAAGTTGATGTTGTACTTCGAACTCCTATATTTTTCTGTTCGTTGCGGGTTCCATGACAGCTTTTCTTCAAGACTAGGTACTCAACCTTCACTGATTGAGCTTCTTGGTTGCCATACTGTAGATCCTGACCATTCAGGAGTAGTAATAGTGGAAGCTAAACAAGGCGATTAGCTCTATCATCTCCTTCTACATACCTCTTGGTGTGATGCTGCTGACGTACGCGCTGACAGTCCAACTCCTGGCGCGACAGAGGAAGGGCCTGGGAGCGGGCTGGGCGGCCGGCTGGCTTGGTGCGCCTCCAATCGGTATTTATAAGTAGTGAATGGAAACAGTGATGGTTTTTTGTTCTATAAAAAGGTTAAATACCCCTGTAGTCTCCCAGCTTGGCAGTGAGTGGCAAGAGTGACCCTCCTTTATTTCCGCCTTTGCAAAATAAATGAAGGAAGTTGATGTAGTACTTCGAAATCCTTCTATATTCTTCTGTTCGTTGCAGTTTCCATGACAGCTTTTCTTCAAGACTAGGTACTCAACCTTCACTGATTGGGCTTCTTGGTTGCTATATTGTTGATACTCCTGACCATTCAGGAGTAGTAATAGAGGAAACTGAACACAGCGATCGGTTCCATCATCAATGATGGTCTTTTGTTCTATAGAAAGTTCAATATATCCTTCAATTCTGGCTCCCGCCATGCAATGGAGAGAAGGCGCTATTTTTCTTGGAACTCCTTTAAGTTTGTGATTCGAATTCCACGAGAGCTTGCTCCGAGACTGCTCTGCCCTTACTGGTTTCTTGGCTGCCATTCTGTAGATCCTGACTGAATAGGACTTGTGTATGACAATAACAATAAAACTTGTAT
The DNA here is from genome assembly GCF_963855985.1 of Ostrinia nubilalis. Lineage (NCBI taxonomy): Eukaryota > Metazoa > Arthropoda > Insecta > Lepidoptera > Crambidae > Ostrinia > Ostrinia nubilalis. The sequence continues at coordinate 14,451,406 of NC_087089.1, read as the reverse complement.
GTGACAATAGTGCAAAGAGGTGGAATTCTGTTTTTTGATTAGTCTGCTAAAGCCAAACTTTGAATAATGACCCAGCAGACTCTACAGGACCATTCTTGAATGTAGGTAGATATTGCAAAGGAACAAACTTTATGCATATTTTACCCATTCATGAGCAAGCAAAAGGATGTATCGAATTGCTTAAGGTACAGACAGCTAATTATCCAGCCACAATTTTGATCCAAACTTTTCTGGCTCACGTTCTCGATATTAACATTTTCTGTGATAAATGTCGCTGGATTTATGTTATCTGTTCACAAAGTAAACACCTCCCTTTACGGAACCGACACGATGGTTCTCTAGAGAGAAGAGTAAAATAACCTATTGTAAACTAGCCTCAGGTACATGTTTCTAATAACATCTGGAAATTAGTCTATTTGGAGAGCCTAAATTAATATTCCTTTGGGAAACACAGTTCGTAAAGATATTCGGGCAAAATGAAAACATATTTCCGAAACTTCCACGCCTATTAATTAAGGAAGCTTCTAATTAAATAATTAAAGTCTCTCAAGTATTCCTAACGACTCAATAAATCATTAAGCACAAACTGGTTGAGATAATCTTTGTACTTTGGAAATAATATCATAATTGAGACCTTCTGCGATTATAATAAGATTCACAATCTACCTGTAGTCGGTTAAAGCGCTAAATTGTTTTGTTCTACAACAAGAACATTTTATTTCATCATAATTGCAGAAGTGTATTTTTAGAGAAAACAAAGTATGTTTAAATCTCATCCTTATTTAATTTTCACAATCACATTTCAAATTGTCATATTTCTATTAGGACTTCTTCCTTTGCAAAGTCCACCAAACGAATTAGTCTTGGGGGTACACTCGTAATAAGATTACGTTTTGTCAGATTTTTGTCTCACTTATACATGGAAATATCTAAGGCTGTGTAAGGGAAACGAATAAAGCAATGTTTTTGAATTGTAGATAGGTACTGCAAAGTACGACTCCAATTTATACAGGTTGTTGACAATAAATTACCAGTGAATTTAGACCCTAGGCGGGAAAATATTAGAACGACATAATTTCGTAGATGAAAGAACAACGTGTATTAGTAATTTATTACTTTTACAAGATGTAAAAAGAAACTAAAACATGTGAAAATAATTGAGGGTGTTTTACTCTGAACGCAACTTGACCCTCAATGGTTGGGTTTTTATTGGCGGTCAAGCTATAAATCCTACACAGGAGTTGCAGGCGGTGGGAACGAGAGGTAGGAATAGTCCCGTTTTAACACTTGCCTGACTAAACTATCGGACGTCAAAAAGTATGTATTCTGTGGAGACTAATGCTGATTTGCACCATCTTACCTTAACTTTAACAAACGTCAAAAATCTGTCAAATTCCATACAAGAAACACCAGTTATTGTTAAGTTAGCCTAAACGTTCAGTCAAACAGTTTGTTTACACCCTATATAAATGAGTTAAATCTCTTGGAAGGGGCTTATATCATCATAAAAGATGCCTACTCTGTCAAGATATGCCAGCTCTGTCAAATCCTTTGAGATTATAAGTCCCTCGAGTGAGTGGACTTTATTTGAATCGACTTAAATTAATGATACCCTGGTTTTCGAATAAGGTTGGAATCCTTCGAGGAGATTTGTAATTTTGATTTATTAACATGAAATAGAATGTTTTTTTCGTTCTGTTGTTTGGCTTGTAAGAGATTTTCCTGTAATGATTGAATTAATTGATTTTCATTAAGATTTATTGCTCATTGGAAATCTCATTAAATAATTTACGGATCAATCCTACTAATTAATAAGTATTATAAATGCGAAAGTTTGTAAGGATATAATGGATGTGTTTGTTACTCTTTCACGCTTCAACTACTGAACGGATTTTGATGAAACTTTACAGTCTTTAGAAACTTTAACATCAGAATAACAAATATTTTATATCATGCGATAGCTAATAAAATTATCTTTTAGTAGAAGTATAAAACAGACACAAGTTTCATACATTTTATGGGAGTAAGAATGGATTTAATTAGAAAAATACATGATTTTTTTCACTTCTTTTTCAGTTATTTCCCAACAAAAGAAAAACCAGGTGTAAAAGTATGTTTTATTTGCATTGTATTATTAGTGTTTGAGCTATTCTAATTTTGCGATAAATGGGTCAAGCCCCAAATTTGAAGTATTTTTTATAGATAAAATTGTCCCTAGATTTCGCCCTTAAATTTTGATCACTACATGCCCGGACACACTGTATACGAGCTCGGAAGGTAAATATTGTAACATATGGGGGTAACTGCGAGTTTCCTTTTATAAATCAACCAACCAATAACAATAAAGTTCTTTGATATCGAAATAGAAACGTTAAGTCCCGGCTCTATAAGTACCAAGAAAATTCTAGACGATTCACATTTTATAAAACTTTGGCTCAGCAAATTAAGTATTTCCATACATTTAACAGTATCCGGCAAACATTGAAATGCATTAACTACTCCATTTGCATTACCATTATAGCTCTGACCCAGTTGATTTTATTCTGCCAATCCCCAATTTAACTTGGTGAAAAAATTCTTTCCATCGCTTAGGGCGGTTTCAATTTCAACGTGGGCAGCAATGTTGTTGGGGCAAATATTGGTTTGTGCGAATGTTTGCCGAGTGACGTTGGCCCAACGGGACAAGAGGCGTAATAATAATATGACGATCTATTATTATCGTTTAATAGTTGGCTTAATAGTTGCAGTGTTTTCAAATTTATATTTCTGGTAAAGTGCTAAAAGGTATTATACATTTTTCTTTCTTTAACACGTTCATTTTTCAACGATCAACAATGATGATTTAGTTATCTAGCTCTTGTTTGCAGATTCAGTTAATTCTGTATTACCATGTATTACTAATCACGAATTTGGCAACTTATATGTATAATTTTGAAAATGCACTCTCTGAAATAATTTAAAGGTTCAGTTGATGGAATTAAACAATATATTCATAAATATGTGGGGGTAGCGCAGAATTGACTGCGCTTCGGCGGTACAATATTTTGAAAACATTAGCACTGCCAATAATATTAATGAACTCGACTGTATATTTGTGTAGGTATCTACTTTAAAACTTTTGCGTCATGTTAAAACTAGGTCGATGTTACAATAGTTTGACCTTTCATTTGACTTATGACAAGCAACAGTAAACTTCTATACAGGTCTTATGAATTTTTAAGTGGGTCCATTAGACAGTTTAGGTATTCCCAAGACTATTTGAACGATTGGGGTATGGTAGAGACCGGTCGGTTTTTCCCAACTAACCTTAGGTAGGTAAGTATGTACTTACCTACCTACCTAATATTTTATTATTTAACTAGCTGCCCCTGTGAACGTCGTATCACCTATTTTTATCCTTCCTACTAATATTATAAATGCAAAAGTTTGGATGTCTGGATGTCATGATGTTTGTTACTCTTTCACGCAAAAAGTACTAAACGGATTTCGTTGATTTACAGTATTATTGTTTATAACCCAGATTAACAAATAGGCTATAATTTATGACGATGTGATAAATAAATATCAATAAATAAGTCGTGTCTAAAAAGCGCCATCTATCGTCATTGGTTAAAATCTACAGCGCTGGACAAACTACTGTTTTTGATCGTAAATATTCATGAGGGGGAAGCCGTAAAACGCCATCTATCAACATGATATCTAACAACTGAATTTACGAACTAAGGGGGTAAAACGAGGTCCACGCGTACGAAGTCGCGGGCGGGCCCCTAGTCAGAAATAATTTAAGATTTTCCAGTAGTTTCGGAGCCTAGGTATTCAATAAAAATAAACAAACTCTTTATAATATTACTCTCCTGTTTAATGAAGTCTGATTTTCGACGATCACCTTTATGCAGAACGTAAATTGCTTTATTGGAATCAAATGCCTGAATCTTTTATTACCAGTCATCATCATCACTACCCAGCCTATGGCAGTCCATTAAGTAATAGACCCTCATACAAACCAATTTACCCTATCTCGCCTCTTCCAGTGGCCTTTCAAGATATTCAATTAGATCCAAATGCCATTTCGAGTACTCAAGGATTCCCAAACAGTATTTAACTAAATGCGCAAATCTCCTCACAAAGACTGGTCCTTACTCAATCCAATGATCGCCACTAATGCCGGGCCTTTGAGGCTATTAAACTAAACACAATGTGAACTAGCACGTGAACACCAAGCCACAGTGGAGCTAGGTACAGTAGGTTAAATGTGCCAATTTATCTGCGGACGATGCCAAAACCAGTGTGCCTGCCTGTCCGTTATCTGACGAGTCCATTTTTTAACGATTATTTGTTATTGCACAAATTACTAATAGTCCCGTTAGCCCCTCGTACTAAGCTAAATATGCTTGTGTCACGAGTGAGCTCACCACAATAGTCGAGCGGCGGCGGGGACCGAACCCGCGTTCCCCGGATCACGAATCAGCCAGTCGGACCCCTTCACCGTTCGACTAACGTGGCTGCGTGGTATTGCAATGGGTATCGTTATTGAATTGCAAAGTACCTAGGACTGCTCCGTCCACTAACGTTGCTTCTTAATAATATTTCTTTCTTCCTATCGATATCTGCTCCCTAGACAAAGAGATTCGTGACAGATTTAACTCGTTTAGCGAGTGACGTGTTTTTTCGAAAGTATTTATTAGCACCTGTTCCTATACCTCTTTGGTCTCACAAAAAAGTATGTAGTAAATAATGAAATAACTCGTCCTTTCTAGCATCTAGTAGCATAGATGTAGTATTTTTCTTTCAAATATGACCTCAGTTGTACCTACTCACGAAATTATAAGGATTTATCACACAAAGACGAAAATTCCATTAGATACTTATTTCGTGCTCCTTCGTAGAACTGAGTCTGCGACCTCTAACTTCATTTGTGGCGAACACTAACTCGGTACTCAGACCGGCATCGCCAATCCGATTGCAACAACTTTGCGAGAAATCCTATAGAGATAGAGGCTGAAACTTCTAGAGTGCTTATTTAGAGTGTAGGTGTATAGCGACAGCTTAAATGGTTTGGTACCTAATGTATAGTCCAGTAGAATTAGCTTTTAAATCGGAAATAATTCCTACAAAAGATTTTATTGCTTTAATGGCTTCATTGGTTGCCCATTAAGACTCTCCTAAGTTTTCGACTTCGACGGAGTTGTGCTTAAGTGGTGGGGGCCCCCGAAAGGGGCGCTTTTTCGGTTTTCCAGTTATACCGCGTAAAGGACTTACCCTATCGAAAAGTGGTCTTCCTGATGGTTGAAGGGCATTTAATTCTGCATTAAATAAGACCAAATTCATATGTTTTGAACAAACCGTTCTCGTGCAAATGTTCGGCAAAGTAGAAAATATGTGTATAATTAATGACCCTCTCCACGTCCAATGGCTCGTTACCCGCAGGCTTCCAAGTCTTGAAAAGGAGCGCCTCAACCAGTGTAACCCTATCAAGGCATACGAGCTGGATTCGCCGATCCTTGTTCGTCCCAGCCGTTCCTTAACTGCGGTTGCTGCACCTCTTCCTGGCACTCACCTGAACGACTCTGTGTTACCTACTGTGGCTGCCCCTCTTCCTTGTATCCTCCTGCACGACTACGTTGCCTAGCCGTATGCCTGGTCTAAGGTTTGACGCCAAAAATCAACAACAACAAGTTCATATTAAAACGCTGAAGAGTTTTTTGATTGTTTGTTTGAACGCGCTAATCTCAAGAATTACTAGTTTGATTGAAATAATATTTTTTGTGTTGAATAGCTCATAAATTGAGGAAGGCTATAGGATATATACAATCACTCTACGACTAATAGAGCCGAAGCAGTAAAGAAAAATGTTGCAAGCACGGAAAATAGTATTTAAACTATTTTCACGCGTGCGAAGTTGATTTTGTGGCGTCGAACCTTGGACCAGGCATACGGCTAGGCAACGTAGTCGTGCAGGAGGCTGCAAGGAAGAGGGACTGCCACAGTAGGTAACACAGGGTCGTTCAGGAGAGTGCAAGGAAGAGGTGCACCAACCGCAGTTAAGGAACGGCTGGGACGCACAAGGATAGGCGCATCAAGCTCGTAAGCCTTGATAGGATTACACTGGTTGAGGTGGCCCTTTTCAAGACTTGGAAGCCTGTGGGTAACAAGCCATTGGACGTGGAGAGGGTCATTAATTATACGTATATTTTCTACTTTTCCGAACTTTAGCGCGGGAACGGTTTATCCAAAACATTTGAATTTGGTCTTATTCAATGCAGGATTAAGTGCCCTTCAACCGTCATGAAGACCACTTTTCGATAGGGTAAGTCCTTTACGCGGTATAACCGGAAAACCGAAAAAACGCCCCTTTCGGGGGCCCCCACCACTTAAGCACAACTCCGTCGAAGTCGAAAACTTAGGAGAGTCTTAATGGGCAACCAATGAAGCCATTAAAGCAAAAAAATCTTTTGTAGGAATTATTTCCGATTTAATCAATTTTTGTGTTTAATTCTACTGGCCTAGTAGTTGTGGTAGAAAACATTTTAAAATAAAAATTGTATCATGATGTAGTATCAACATTTAATTGAAGTAAAATATTATCATGAAAAGTGTTTTGGAAATTGATTCTACCATTATTACGTATCTTTATTGTGTTAGATTGATATAATGTTTTGAATACAATCGGCTACAAAATAGTTTCATGAAAAATATATTCCATCTTTTTTAAAAGCTAATTTTTTTCAGCCAATAACCACACATTAAAACACATATCTATAATAAAACCCTAGAAATATACTTATAATAAGTTTTATTTTAGATAGTGCGGTTATTTATATTATGTATAAGAGTTGTCAAAGTTTCGACTAACAGAACAACTAACTTAAACTAACGTAAATGCGCCTATTACCGCCAGTTTAAGCTGACTTCGGATAAACGTTAGAAAATTAGATATAAGACGTGGTGATAGAAAAGACACTTTAATTTATTTATAACAATGATGAAGGAATCTTTGAATTCAAGTAGTAACAATGAGTATACAATCACACAATAATTAATAAATAGCAATTTATTCGGAAAAAGCAGTTGTTTCTATTACCGACCTATAGACGAGGTGTGTTTCTATTAACGTTTTTTCTGTTTCTATTACCGACCGCTAAGAATATTGCTCTTCAATTGGGTATATTCCAAGAGGCACGGGTTCGATTCCCGCTCAGAGGCTCGGGAACCACTTGATTTTTTCAAGTTAAATTTGTTTTGCTTTTAGTTTAGTTAATTTGTTTTTTTTTTTCAAGTTATTTTTTTTATTATTAAAAGAGAAAAGGCACGCTTCTCGAAAATAAATAAATAATCAAGCAGAAATAGTAGAATAATAAATTCCTCTATTATACTTGATTACGCGGTACCCGGTGTTCTAGTGAGTAGTGGGGGTCATTATTTAAACTGTAATTGAGTTTTAATAAATTTAAATTTTCATTTAATTTTTTATTTTTATTTTTAATTTGACTATAATTTTTAATTAGTTTTTCATTGATTTTAATTGTGTGTAATTGTGTATTTTAATTTAAACTATGGACAATTGGACACTGTCTGTATAATTATTTTAAAATATTTTTTTATTATTCAAAAGATCTTAAAAAGTTACATAGTAGTTGTGATAACGCATGATTGGTTTGGTGTCATGTCATAAATGTTAGTTGTATACAAAATACAGGCTTATAAGTCTTCGCAGGTGGCGTTATAGTTATGAGGCGGTAATAGAATTAAGTATCAATATTACTTTATTCTATTAGCGACCGTAAAAAAAAACAGTAACCAGCTAAAATATCTACTTTAATGAAGACGTGATCAGTGAAGTATCAATTTTATTAGGTTTTATTTTATATCAAATAGGTACTAATTAAAATTTAACAGGTTTTTATAAAATGTATTGTCATACATTATAAGAGATATTCTTTAATGTTCATTGCAGTTTTATGCCAAACCTATGACAATTAACGTATGGCGTTAATTGATTTAATTATGTGAAATATTCTTATGAATCGATCAAGATAACAAAATGGAGGTTAAATGCGTAATTAAAGATATAAATACTAAAATAAAAAAGGTTATCAAAATTCTAACAACGCCATGGGTCGTTATTAGGAACCAAATTATTAAAAGTGTTTCTATTACCGCCCCTTATTTAAAATTGTATTTAAGCCACAAAAATACAGCGAGAGGGCTATATTGAGGGTTTATTAAGGAAACTAAAGTACGAATTAATATTGTTATGCAAAAACTTGTTGGTATACTCATTTTAAATGTGTTAAAATCGCTAATTAATAACAAGGTGCACCTTAAGTAGCTGGGAGCGCGTCAGTATGAAAAGTGCGTCCGTTGCGGGCGCGTCCCATTTAATGTCAAATAACTCCGTTTACTGGTTATTTACGAACACAAACTTTAATCGTTTAGATAGTCAATAAACATATCTAGATTTTTTTAGGTAACGTGTTTTCTGGAACCTGTTATTATGTCTTTTATGAAAGAAAGAAAAATAGGGCGGTAATAGAATACAAATTTTGGGGGGTCGTTAATAGGCGCACTTACGTTAACCCAGTAGCCTACTTTGAATGTTTTTGATAGACAAGCAGATATTCCAGTGCGAATAATACCGAAGATTATTATTTTATACTAGGGAACCAATATAGAAGTATAAATAGACTATTAAATAAAATATTGCGTTATTTAAAAATATAATAAGTTTCGCTTAAAATAATGTAGAAATTTTCGTAAAATATTTTAAACTAGCGGCCGCCCGCGACTTCGTACGCGTGGATCCCGTTTTACCCCCTTCATCTATCTAACGCGGTTTAGATTTTTTCATACAAATGTTTTTTCCCGCTTACTCCCGTTTCCGTGGGAATTTTGCAATATCCTGTTGTAACTAAGCTTTAAGTTTACTAAGGTACCTGCATGCCAAAAGACAATGCCGGAAATTGGCGTCTTTTTTTTTTCGCGCGGCCATCGACCAAACTTTGTTTTTTGATTACAAAATAGTGTAATAAACCAAACTTACTATGACATGTATACCTCTAAACTCAGTCTGAACTGAGTTACAAGCATTAGAAGTTTGATGATTTTCATACTAGATTTGCTTTTTGCGCGCAGTTTTGTAAGAAATTGCAACAAAATAGTGTGATTGTATGTGTAAACAAACAATACCATCCATTAAAGGCTCCAGACATCAATATGGAGCAGAATCAGCGCAATAATAAATAGCGCAATATTTTGTTGCAATTTCTTAAAAAACTTGCGCACAAAAAGCAAATCTAGTATGAAAATCATCAAACTTCTAATGCTCGTAACTCAGTTCAGACTGAGTTTAGAGGTATACATGCCATATTAAGTTTGGTTTATTACACTATTTTGTAATCAAAAAACAAAGTTTGGTCGATGGCCGCGCGAAAAAAAAAAGACGCCACTTTCCATACTAAATCTGGCATTGCCATTTCAAGCGTCTAACTTAAGCGGTTCAGATTTTTCATACAAAAGGATTTTCCCGCTAATTCCCGTTCCCGTGGGAATTCCTAAGTATCCTATAACCTGCCCAGGAGTTTGAAGAATAATTGTACCAAGTTTCGTTAAAATCCGTCGAGTAGTTTTTGTTTCTATAAGGAACATACAGACAGACAGACAGACAGACAGACAGACAGACAGACAGACAGACAGACAGACAGACAGACAGACAGGCATCAGTATCGATCACTAATCACCCCCTGATAGTTATTTTGAAAATATATTTCATGTACAGAATTGACCTCTCTACAGATTTATTATAAGTATAGATTAATAATTTTGTAAGTGCGCATTAATTAAATTTGGTTCTATAACCTAGTTGAAATAAATTTTTAACTACTCTTATTTTTTTATGAAGCAAATCAACTTTATTCTTTTCTTTTGTCTTCTTCTTCAAACTTCAGATGTAACAACTCAAAAACAAAAGAAAACTGAATCCTAATTATTTATTTCACTGATTGTCTTTAGTAAGTCTCGCTTCACAGATTCACAATCTAAGCCTAAGCTCCTAATATTCTAATAGGAACGGACACAGAAATAATTATTGTAGCTGGAATAAAACCTTAGCATTCCAGAAATCCCTTACGTTTCCATCCATTAAGTCTGGAACGAGTCAATCTCTTAGGATTAGGATGTCCATTTTTTGCTGAGAAACGGTCTTTTAATCTCTCATAATAGATATATCTTCGGGGCTAAATTACGATAAGTGTTTGAATGAGTTTTGAAATTTTAGAAATATTACTGGTATAGGATTTGAAGGTAATTTATGATGAATACAAGTAGGTACTTTTATTGAACGGTTCTTATAAATATAGTAGATTATTGATGATCTTCAATTATAATAATTATTATTTTGTATTTTCTTCTTAAAGATTCTCGGAACTGGTTGTCCCGGTATTGAAAGAAAACCTCATGGGTTGTTAAAGTAAATTAATGTACTGCTGATATTGAGAAGTATTATTTTTATTATTGTTCTAAGTTTTTTCATCTAAGTATATCTATAAAAGCGAAAGGTCACTAATTAACTGACTCACCCATCACGAAATCTCAGAAGCTACAAGTGCTAGAAGTCTCAAATTTTGTATGGGGGTTCCTTTTAGAACGTAGGTGCTCACTAAGACGGGATTTTGTAAAATTCAACCCTTAAGGGGATAAAACGGGATCCACGCGTACGAAGTCGCGGGCGGCCGCTAGTTAATAAAAAGTAAATGCATAAACAAACGTAAGTTGGTAATTTTATACGTACTCGTAAAGTTAGTAAATTATTTGTTTTTACAGATAACATAAATACATGTATGGAAATTTGTTCTACGCTGAAAAAACGTATTTTAGACTTAGGGCGCTTTTTTACTTGCCCCGGGTATATTATGTTTACACAATTTCGTATCCAAAAGGTTTTTGTAAGTGAAACTTACACGAGCAAAATCTCAGAAAAAGATAGTTCCGGCCTCTCTTCAAGTCTCCTCATTTTCTAAAGTCTTGTCCCATTTAGGCATTACTCAAAAACATGGCGATCGGGTTGAAATGGCCCAACCCTTTGGGCTTGGGGATGAATAGCCCCAAAATCGAACCTTCCGTGTACACGACAAACACGAATGCTTTTAAGTGATTAAATACATACCGATAATGTAACCGTTCGAAGTTTTGTAAACAAATTTATGTGCTGACAATAAACAACGGTGGTTGGCTCTTGGGTTGTATCAAATGATTAAAAATATAAAGGTGATGACTTAGAAATTACTGAATATTTATAATGACTATCAAAATGCTATTAAAGTCATCCAAAATTACCAGGACTCTATGTTGTTAGACAACTTAATGAATCATTCCCCAAATATCATTTTCGTCTATCTAGACTCTAGATCAGTGGTTCTTAACCTTTAAGTCACGAGGGACCACTTTTTTTTTTCAAAATCCTATGAAAGGGGAGGTCAATTTCTCGCCCACTGTACCCCGTTTGCGTTATGTTGACTCGACTCATCACGTCACATCACTTGTTTATTACGATGTCTTCGTGGACCACTTGTAATGCCTCCAGGGACCACCAGTGGTCCGCGGACCACCGGTTAAGAACCACTGCTGTAGATAAAGATTCTTATTAACACACTTAGCCTAGACGCAGACCATCGATTTTTCGTCGGCCGATAGTTTAGTCGGGCAGTTGATCAGTATGGAAGTGCGCACATTGATTTGGCAGATTTTTCATACAATTGAAAATCAGCGGGCACAACTATCGGCCAACTAAAAATCGGTGGTCTACGCCTAGTCTTAGGCTGAGTTTCACCACCAAACTTTGACCGTGACTGTAACGATAACCGGTGTTTTTTGTATGGAGTTTGACAGATTTTTGTTATCATAAAGTAAGATGGTGCAACCCAGCCTTAAAATTATATTGTAGACATATTGTTACGTGTACTTATTGCTCTTCTTGCAACCTAGTGTCGTCCGCTGCTGGACGAAGGCTTTCCCAGAGGATTTCCACTATGATCATGAGCTGCCCGCATCCAGGTGCTTCCCGCGACCTTCATAAGTTTTCTTATTGGTTAAAGAATTACGCAATTCAAGAATTACATTATACTTTCTGTTCTTACTAGCTTTACTTTTTAGTTAAAAAGCATTTATATAATCTAATTGTGATATAGACGGCACTTTCCATCTTAAGCTTTTCCATTGAATTACATCATTAAGTTCAAGAATAAGTATCAATTAAGCAGCAAAATGACAGGAATATTTAACGGCTCTTTGAAGACTTCAATTAATTAATAATTTGTGTAATTTATATTTGCACGTTTATTTTGAGATTCGTTAGTTTAATGATTTAATATTTTCCCAACAATATTCATATTGGCAGAATAAAACATTTTGCTCACATCGTATTATCAGTCTACTCAATTAGGACTAAGTTGACATTTTAATGACAATGTAGGTACTAGTTGTTACATTGTAAAGACGCGTATTTAATTAGGATTACAATTGCCATTTTCTCATTTTTTTAGAACTTTGTGTCACTATCATCATCATATCGTCTATCCAATAACTAAGATAGCAGGAGTCATAAAAAGGCCGAAAAGGCCTGTCCAACCCGTCAGGACACCGCTGGGAGAGTAGGTCCAATGCATTTTTTATTCTCTTTACTTAGGACAACAAACAGTTACATTGAGGGCTTACTAAATCATAATAACTTAAAAATTGAGTAACAATGTAAGTAAGCAGCACCATTGTCCACGGATAGGATCAATAGTAAACTCACATTAAGCGCAAAGAACGAAACATACTCGTAGACTACAAAATGCAAAATGAATTTCACCTCTTTAGCGAAGGCACTCCTGCAGATCATAAAGATATTGATGATAAATCTTTTAAGCGAACTTTGGCATAACTGATTACTCATTAGGTATTTAATTACAGAACGTCGGTGCACCTGGCGGAGGTTCCTCGGTCCAAGAGGCACTCCTCAGCACTCCGCTGCTTCCACTGAGACGGAGCTTCCTCCCCTGGACACCAGGGATCTGTGGATCCAGGATTCCAGGTACAAAATTTAGTGGATGTTTAAAAAAACATATGCTCGTCCTTTTTTTCATGTTGGTCATGGCAATGACATAATTAAGATGTATGTATAGATCTTTTAATCCACGAAGACGCGACATTCTTCCTCCAATGTTTGTGTGCTATCGGTTACACGCTAAGTAGTACCATGAGTACACACGCACACTACAATAATGAAGCTCGGATTGCTCGGATCAAACTCCCCGCACCCCGCGCTTCCCTCGACCAAAAATTGGTGGGGCGCGTCTTCGTGGATGAAACGGTCTTTAACAATGTTAAATGTTAGCCGCATTGCAAAATTTAAAGTTGCCTTAATCAGGAATAATAACTAATTTAATCTGTGGTTCTTGAATATGGTAACTTTGTTCGTGGGAAAATTAAAAGTTGAAAAAGGAACATAGATATTCCTTTTTCAATTTTTCTCTATACTGAATATGCTGAGTTTGTAAAAATTGTGGTTCTTTATTGGTTCTTTACTCGTAAATAGATGTATTCTCTTCCCGGATTGTCTGGACGAGATTGCTCTCTGAATATAAGACTGCCTGCATTATTGTTGTATTTCCTATGATCTTCCTACCTTCCTTCTTTCCTAAAGTAATCTGTATGCTTTTATTGTGTCTATAAAGCCTGGTCCGTGAGCACGACAAAATTCTACGTGCTTAAGGACCAGGCTATAAAACATCAAAATAAATGTTAAAATGTCCGTCTATCGTCATATTAGAACGCTTTTAGTAAATTAAAATATAGACTTATGTACTTGGTGTGCTTATAGTAGATTATGTAAAGTGTACGGCGGAGTATCAACACCTATTTTGAACTAAGCAACTTTCGATTTTAATCCGAATGAATAAAATTCGAATTTCTTTGTTACTTTGATGTCAGAAATGGGTATTGATTCTTACGCTCTGAAAAGAAATGACATATAATATTGAGTTTGAATCTAGTTTTTAGTGTCTTTTCTGAATAAGGTTCAATTGTTGACATAGAAATATAATCAATTTTCTTTAAATGATAACTTTCCTCAGTCGATTTTGAAACTTATGCAGTATACCTTTTTTTTTTAAAGATTATTAGCAATTTGTATTGCACAAATTACTAATAGTCCCGTTAGCTCCTCGTGTTAAGCTAAATAAGCTTGTTCGAATCGGCCACTCCGACCATTTCACCGTTCGGCTATCGTGGCTATAAAACACAGTTATGAAAATCGGAAGTTGCTTATGAAACAAAATTGTCCTAATGACTAATTCGCCACTATATGCTGCCGATTATACTGTAATACTTTGTTAACTTGATTATTAATATTCGTGTTCCATGTTAATGCATTTAAAGTAAATATGCATGTCTACCGCTTTTATGTAAAATTTATTTTCCAATTCACATAAATTGCCACGCTATCATCAATATGCAAAACTCGACCGTTAAATTACACACCGTATCAACTTTTGAACGTAAGTTATGGTCTAAAATGGCTACTACTATAGTAATAAATCAGAGTGTGCAGTGTAGTAATAAATTGAAGGATTTGCGCAAAAATTCATAGTAAACAAACTATAAGTAATGCCTACTTTCCCAAGTGGTCTATACTCTATACCTTTATAATATGTAAGTCTAGATATTAGCACGTCACTACCTTGTTTAATATACCACGCAATCTTGTACACCCATTCTTATAAGATACACCATACAAGAATGCATGGTAAATTCAGTGAACTGCTCCTGAATCGAATGTACCTACTACCTACTACTATTTATATTTATTTATATTAACCGGCAGACAGTGGTGACTGAGTTTGTTGCGGCGCTTCTTCTCAGCACTTGCCAAATGTTGGTCTCGAAGCGCTGGTAGGGTAAAAAGATTATGAGACATGTAGAGGCTCCTTAAGAGCAAAATGACGATTTGTAAGAACTATTTATTAGTCTAAACAAATAAAGAAATTTTGACTTTGACTTTGACTTTGACTATAGAACTTTATGAAAAAAAAAACAAAGAAAACAATAAAATTATGTTTAATTTTAAAATTTTTGAGTCATTTTACTTTATTCTTAGACTGGGTTGCACCATCTAACTTTAACTTTGACAAACGTCAAAAATCTGTCAAACTCCATACAAAAATCACAGGTTATCATGTACAATACGGTAAAAGTATAGGTAAATATAAATCTAGATGCAAAAGCGTGCTAAAGTGAGCTAACTAAAAAGGTAAATTAATTACATGCGTTCTAAAAATCTTATTTACTTAATTTTATGGCTCACCGACAATAAGGGTTAGTAGTAGTTTCGCACGAAATTCGTTCGCACGAATGTGCGAAACGTTCCCTATCCGTTCAATAATAATATTTTTTTAGTAGGCGTTTCGCCCGGATGTATTAAAAGTAAGTGTGCCTTGGCCTTTGATTAAGAGATGTCACCATTTGTGTCGATCTTGTGTAGGTAGTTATACGCTTCTTTCTTTGTACTTAGGTACGAAAATAGTCTTTATTCAAGCTGCAATTAATCTCATATTTCCAAACCCAATTAATTTCAAGTGAGACTTATCGCGTGTACTTCTAACCCTCAAGATTTCAGGGCCCTTTTATGGAGAGTGACGTTAATTTGTCAAGGAAAACTGGAATTAATCTAAGTTTTTTCATTTCGCGAGGGCTCGTTAGACCGTTCGATTTATCAGCTAAACTTTTCATGAAGTCACGGGTTAGGGTTCCGTTAGTTACGATAATTAATTATAGGGAACTGGCTAAGAGTTAATCTTATGTTTTAGCTCTCAGGGCCCTTTCTCACGGCAATCTAGAATTGCTGGACTCCGCAAAACTTGACTGTCGTGTGAATACACAAGTGTGTGATTAGAACGTCAAATTCGAACTGATCGGTTTTTTGCGGGACACTGCAAACAGGATTAATAAGTCTGTTAAAAAGGGTTAGCTCCATGGGAAACCTCAAACTGTACCTTAAACGGGATGGTTCTCGTTTAAAGTGCTGCAACTTTTGTGTAATGTGTACTCAAATGCCATGGACAGTTTATTATGATCTTATTAGAGTCTTATTAATCAGCTAGATTAAAGTATGCAAACTTCGCAAGTAGGTAAGTAGAAAAAAAATGCATTAATTTTAATCTTTCTTTCTTCTTCTTCTTAATCACACTGATTTTTAATTTATAATGTACTTTCTTTCTACCTATACAGGTAGATATCCCAAAATGTACATAATCAGATAATAATTTCATCTTATTTCTTTCACTTACATCACAACATGTTAATTCCAAGTGGCAGGATGACATTGATAGAGTGCTTAGCAGTTTGCGAGTAAGTTGCGAAACGGGGAGCATCTGCTGCCTGCATTTTAAACTAGAATGGTCTGCATACTCGTACACTGTTTCATGCACTTTATAATGTTACTAGTACAGAGTTGAGTGAAGCTAAAAATTAGAGGCATTAGCTATATTTGAAGCATTTTGGACTAGTTTCACTGGCTCTTGGTTCCAGGTAATTTACCTGACATTATGGCACTAACAAATAAATATTGCCAGTTCTTTTATACCTATGCCAGAAATCAGAGACAGAAGTATCAAGAAATCAAAAGGAAAGAAGTTTATCTGATAGATAAGTTGTAGGGACTTTGTCAGTAAGTGAAGAATCTGACGCGTGGACTTCAAAATATAATTCAAATTAAAGTTAAATACATGCTTCAAGCTATTCAAGCTATAATGAAGGTTCATATCTGGTTAGTATTAAGTATTACTATTATCTAGTATTCTAGGAATCAGTCAAAACTCTAAATTGTTAGTTATTACTCCCAATATAGACCATAAAACAAAAATCTCTACTTAATTCTCTTATGAAATAACGAACAAAAACTTTATTTTATCTTCTCATTTGTTACGGAACCCGACGTCACTAAGTTAAAACGTTTTTCTCGGTTTTTTCTTCCCGAGTTGGGTTGATAATTAATACGGGCAAGAGTTGGCCCATTATTTTTTAAATAAAGGCTCGTCTTTCGCACTGTTTGGTAAAATATTGCGTTACCGAATCTTTAAAGACTTAAACGAAAGAAAAACACGCCTGTAATGAGAGACGGCTGTAATATGATGAAGGAAGCCTAATTAATTCATTGCTCTAAAGAATTTATCGAGAAAATACAAAAATTATAAGTTTATAAGGTTAATAATTTACAAACGTTAAAGTCATGAAAGGACATCATCCATTTTGGTCCAAAATCAAAAGTGCCGGCCAAAAAATAAAAGTGCTGTATTCTGATAGAATACGTCCGCCTTAGCATTTTTTACTATGGCACCAAAGCTGTAGCACCACTGTGCATCGTAGTATTTGAGTTCTAAAAATATATGAAACGACTGACTTTGATCTCAAATACTACGACGCACAGTGGTGATACAGCTTCGGTGTCATAGTAACAAATGCTAAGGCGGACGTATCCTGTCAGAAAACAGCACTTTTTTTTTAATTGGCCGACATTTTTGATTTTGAACAAAAAATGTATGAATCGTCGATGAATTTTAGATCTCAAATACTCGACGCACAGTGGTGCTACAGCTTTGGTGCCATAGTAACAAATGCTAAGGCGGACGTATTCTGTCAGAAGACAGCACTTTTATTTTTTGGCCGGCACTTTTGATTTTGAACAAAAAATGTATGAATAGTCGATGACTTTTAGATCTCAAATACTCGACGCACAGTGGAGCTACGACTTTGGTGCCATAGTAACAAATGCTAAGGCAGACGTATTCTGTCAGAATACAGCACTTTTTTTTGTTGGCCGGCACTTTCGATTTTGGACCAAAAATATATGAAACGTGGATGATGTCCTTTCTATGAAATTAAGGCTCTAAAGGGCTATGTGTTCAAGGTATGGCACTGTGTGACTTCAAACATATTTCTAAAACAAAAGACAAAACAAAGATTCTATTAAAGATTTTTCAATTAGAGATTTTGAAAAGTATTGTGTTTCAACACAAAAGCACCAATTAAATTAAGCCCACTACACTACGCTATATCAACTAATTACACACGCATGTCATGACGTCACGTTAGTCGACGCGACTGTCATTTGTTTCGTCGACTCGACACTATGTCAGATGCTATGAAAAGAACACGTCGGCGTTTCGCGTGAAGGTCTAGATTTCTAATTAACCAGCTTTCAGTATGATCTGTTGTTTTTCCCTTCAGGTTTTTTTAAATGTAGCAAATAGGTTATGATAATGTATGTTGAGGACAACACAACGTTAATTTACATGAATAAAATGAAACCCGTGTCTCAAAAATGCATTCGAAATTTTCCTGCTCTCCTTTAGTTACTTTGATAAAATATGTAGGTATAGTTCTGCAGCTCACGAAGGCGAGTGAGCTTTACTTGTGTACGTGTATGCACATAACGATAGTGTAAAGTCTATCAAAACTTTTGAAAAACGAAGTGAACGTCAGAATGGCGGGTGTATGGTCACAGAATTGAATAATATAAATATAAATTTTTAATACCTGAGATGTACCTTGGTGTACCTTTAGTTATTAATTTTGTACCTCCCTAAAACGGGAACAATTACAATTACAAAATGAGCCGCCAACCTGATATCAGGCTGGCGGGTGTATGCTGAAATTGGACGAAACAGGTAAGTTATGGTTTTCTTATATTTATCATTATGTCCCGATTACTAGTTCCGATTGTTGGCACGTTGGACAACCTTATTTATGACATTTACAGGAGGGCGCTACTATCAATACTAAATCAAATCAAATCAAATCAAATCAAATAATCATTTATTGTGTTAGTTATAGGTAATACAATAACATAGATCTTAAATGTTTACATACAACCGCTATAACCTGCCGATTGGGCGTACAATATTATATTCATATGAATTCAGTTACGTAGTTGTAACATAATTATAACTACATAACAAACAATAAACACTTAACAAACTTCAGAACAAGTAACAATCTTACATTTTAAAATCTTGTAACTTAAGGTAGGCTAGTTAGACTAATTAAATAATATAACATCAGTAACTAATTTTATCTCGTAAATATTCATTTAAGGAGTAATAACATTTTTTGACTAAAATTTCACACAGTGCTGTCTTGAAGTTTTTATAATTTAACTCTTTTAGGCTGTCAGGTAAATGGTTAAAAATTTTAGGTGCTACAACGAAGAAACTATTTGAAAAATAACTAGTGCGCGATGTATGATGGGGTAGTATATCTATTTTATTGCGAGTTTTGCGATGTAGTCTGGTTATCCTGGATTTAAAATAATAATCATATTTTTTTACAAATAGACAAACTTCAAAAATATACAGTGAGGGAAGATTGAGTATCTGCACTTTAGGAAATAATTGCCTGCAACTAACCATTTGACTGACGCCGAAGATGGCTCTGATGCATCTTTTTTGAGCACGAAATACAGGTAATAAATTTACATTTGCCGTGTTTCCCCAATGGATTATTCCGTAGCGTAAGTTGGAAGCCACATATCCATAGTAGGCAATAAGAGCAGCTTTCTTAGACACAGATCTTGCAATTTTTTTTAAAGGAAAAACAAATTTACTAATTTTATTCGTTAATTGTAAAGTATGTGGTTTCCAACTCGCGCTACTATCAATTTTTACACCCAGAAAACGTATTTCATTAGCTTCTTCAATTAAATGATTATCATAACTCACCGTAATGTTTTTTTTGCGTCTTTTATTTAAATAGAATTGCATATATTGTGTTTTATCAAGGTTAACTACTAAATTATTTGCTTTCATCCAGTTAATTACATTTGCAAGAGCATCGTTTATGGACTGCTCGTATGAGTCATTATCATTACTTTTAATAATTATCGTAGAATCATCGGCAAATAAAAACATTGGGTGCGGAACATTTAGTGGAAGATCATTTATATAAATTATGAACAATAAAGGACCAAGTATACTTCCTTGTGGCACTCCGTATTTAACTACTTCTATATCGGATTTTACAGTTACAACATTTTTCCTACAATCTATTTTAGTTATTTCTGTATATTGTAAGCGTTCATTTAAGTATGAAGTTAATAATTCCAATATGGGTCCTCTGATTCCATAACTATACAACTTGCTTAGCAGTTTTTCATGGCATACAAAATCGAACGCTTTAGACATGTCCATAAATAGCGCTGTCACAGGAATACTGTCATTAAGGCATTCCGAAATGTTGCGCATAAGATGATATATAGCTAAGTTGGTAGATTTGTCTTTCCTAAACCCAAATTGCTTTTCGCTGAGAATGTTATATTTCTCGAAAAAACTTATTAAGCTCTCATATATTACTGTTTCGAAAATTTTAGCAAATATTGATATTAATGCAATAGGACGGTAGTTTTCGTATTCATCTCTATTACCTTTTTTAAATAACGGTTTAACTACTGATATTTTCAATTTACTAGGAAATATTCCTTTGCTTATAGATAAGTTGATTATGTGACACAATGGACCAGAGATTTCATCTTTACAGAATTTAATAACTTTAGTATTAAAGTCGTCATAACCCACGCTATTTTTATTTTTTAGATTTTTGATAATTCTTATAACATTCTCAGGATTTATTGGGTTGAGATATATAGAATTCCTGTTAGTTGTTATTTTAAAGTCATATGAAATATTTGTTTTAGAGCTGTTATTTTTTTGTTTCTTTTTATGAATGTCTACCATATTTACAAAATTTCTGTTAAAAATTTGCGCTATTTCTTTTGGTTTACTAATTATTTCGTTATTATATTTTAATTGAGTTATATTTTCTTTGGGTTGCTTAAACTTATTTGAGTTAATTATATTCCATGTAGCTTTTGTACTATTATCAGCGTTATATATGTATTTATAATTTTGTAAGCGTTGAGATTTAATTATAATTTTTTTAAGTAAGTTTGTGTAGATTTTAAATTTATTTTTATCAATTACAGTGACTTTATTTAAGTATAGCCTTCTCTTTGTATGGCACGATTTTTTTATTCCTTTCGTAATCCACGGAGGGCTAATTTTTGAAGAAATTTTAAAAAGATTAAATGGGAAACACAAATCATAAAAAAGTTTGAAAGTATCAAAGAAGAGATTGTAAGATTGATTAGGGTCATTACTTAGATATACTTCACTAAAACTCATTTGTTTTAAGCAGTATTTAAATTTTTCTAGGTTTTCTAGACTTAAATCACGTTTCTTTATGAACCAGTGTGGAAATCTTATTATTTTTTTAATTGGATATTTCAGAAGTTGTGCAGAGTGATCAGAAAGACCTAAATGTAATACCTTGCTTCTGCAGTTTCGGCTATTATGGGCTATATTATCAATACAGGTGCCACTTTCTAATCTAGTAATTTCGTTTATTTCTAATTTAAAATTGTAACTTAAAAATAGGTTAATGAAAACATTGCAAAGTGTATGTTTTTTCAATGTATCTATGTTAAAATCACCACATATAACAGTTTTTTTGCTTCTTAGACTACTGGTTTTATCTAAAAGCTCCTCAATTCTTTCTAGAAAACATGAAACATTGTTGGGATTCGGTGGACGGTATACACATATTACGACAATATTGTAAGGAACAATTTCAATAGCACAACATTCAAAAGTATTTTTCACAGACATCTTTTTGTATTCATTTAATTCCTTGTAATTGAGTCCTTTTCGGATTAGGATGCAGGTTCCACCTCTTTTTTCTGGTCTTGTAAAAGCTGTTGCACAATTGTAATTTTGCAATATGATATTTTTCTCATGGTTGTTCTGTATAAAGTGTTCACTTAGACATAAAACATCAATAGTATCTCCCTTTTTTGATAAGTCTTCCAGCGCAACTGTAATTTCTTCAGATTTATTAAGTAAACTGCGTATATTTTGATGCATTATATTTAAAAAGTTATTTTCATTAGACTCGAAAAAAACTTTTTGGATTATCTTCATGGATTATGGAGTGGTCTTGCGCGTTTTTCGTTTCGGTGCATGCTACGAAATTAGTTTCGGCAGCAATGTTGGTTATCATATCATAGATATCTTGAAATATTACTCTCATTCCATTACTATTCACAGTGCCATAATGGCGATCAAACATGGTATTATCATATTTCAGGTTTAGGTTTGAGTCCAAAAGATACATGTATTCGTGTGACAAATTGTCTAAATATAACAAATGGTTGAAATATTCTATCCTTTGGTTGAATAAAGTAGCATAATCTCTGCATTTAAAGGTAGGCAGACATACAATTATGTTTGTATTCGTGCATCTCTGAAGTGTTTCTCTCAGAAACAAGACAATATCCATGTAATTTTTGGCAGTAGTAAAGTCTTCTTGACCTAATAGAATTACACAATAATCATTTCTCGTGTAGTTTGTGAGCTTTGACTCGATTCCTTTTAAAAGATGACGTATTCCGACGTTTGGTATGAGATAATGGCATAGATTATAATGATTGCTCAAAGCTTCTTCAGTAAAATTCAATATGTTCAGTTTTTTATTCGTGCTAAGTAAACACATTTTATTTTTTTCATATTGATTGGTAGATGGAAAGCAGTGATCGAATGAGTTATTCATATCAAACTCTGTAATACTGTCATTTTGTTGGATCTCTTTTACTAAAGTATCTAGATCGTGCTTTGTTCTATTTAGCTGTTCTATGAGATTGCCAATCTTATTTTTGATAGCTTTAAGCGACTTTTTATATTTAGCAAATTAATGGCATTGGCAAATGCAAAAGTGTGCGTGCCATAAAAACAGACTTAAAAAATACTACGGTATGTATTATCTGTGTCAGTATCAACTTTCTAACTTGTTATAAGAAATGGTGGCCATCAAAAAAATGGTGGACATCAAATTTTTCGTATCGATTTTCTCGGTAATTATTCGTCGCATTTGGTTTATAATAATATATTTGTGAGGTACATCTGAGGTACTAAATAATGATAAATAATAAGAAAACCATAACTTACCTGTTTCGTCCAATTTCAGCATACACCCGCCAACCTGATATCAGGTTGGCGGCTCATTTTGTAATTGTAATTGTTCCCGTACAAAATTAATAATTAGGGAGGTACAAAATTAATAACTAAAGGTACACCAAGGTACATCTCAGGTATTAAAAATTTATATTTATATTATTCAATTCTGTGACCATACACCCGCCATTCTGACGTTCACAAAACGAACAGTAGCGAGCCACCAGTCCACCACACATGTAAAGCTCACTTGCCTTCGTGAATTGCAACATTTTGGTTCATTAAATAATATTCTGCTAAACAAACCAGCTTGTTATGACAAAAGTTTTGCATATTTTATATTGCACCCAAAATCTAGATTTATCACCGATCCTAGCGATTTTAATGAATTTGCATTTCGACGCACTATCATGTTGACGCACATGGTATTAGCTATTCTAGGCTCATTCTAGCGCTAATCAGTTTTGTCAACACAAACGCAGTAAAAGCGTATATTGTGTAGCAAATGCGCTTAAGTGTAATTTAGGCACAATATTTCGTAAAAAATAAAGAAAAAAATCATTTTAAGCATTTTTAAGTTGTAGTTCTTTCACCCTGAAAATGCGCTGCCTGCTGCTGTATTTCCTGAACACTATAATCCGGGCCTTTTCAAGGCGAGAGTGAATAGGCACTTACAGAGCAGATAATTATTATTATGTACCATCCTAGACTGCATCTCACTTAACACCAGGTGCGATTGCGGTCAAATACCTGCCTTGTCTTGCATAAAAAAACTACCAGCGAATCGAGACACAATAAAAATCAATGCTACCAACCATTTAGGGTTTCTCGAGTTAAAATATTTTTTTCGCAGTGAAGTTTTTTGGTGCTCCTGCAAAATTTGATCTATGGGAGTTACGAGGTTTGGAATTTAGCTAACGCATGATATTAGCGATGCAGCTCATTCCAGCACTAATCAGTTTTGTCAACACCGACGCAGTAAAAGCGTGTATCGCGTATCCGAGGAACGAGCAAATGCGGTTAGTGTGATGTAGGCTTAATAGTTTGTGAAAGCTTTGAAGACTAGCTGTAATGCGTTTTTAAGCGTTAAAAATATGTCTTATTTAAAATAGAGGGCGATTATATGTTCATTGAGAGGAATTATTAGTGTTTTTTTATCCATAAATATCACTAATTGGGATATTATGTAAGGTCACACAAATGGTACCTAGCAAAATGGGTATTACGTGGAGAAATAAAATTGATGAATTGAGTTTGAGTCACTAACGCCCGTATTCACAAACATTACTATGAGGTCTCACAGTGCGTGTGGACACACAAACCAATCAGTGAACCCTGTTCAACGCTGTGTGTTCGATTTGCTGCTTCACTTAAGCAAGCATTATTTGTGAATATGGGCGTAAAATTAGTAATTCTTTTACTTTATGCAATAAAAATATTACAGTGTTTTAGTGTAAAGTCATTAAATATTAAACACAATGAGGGACAAATAATAAGTTCTAAAGCATTTTCGTAGTCACAAATCTATAGGTATTTCATCTAGAGAAGACATTATCGTCCCTCGCATGACTGACTATCCTATCTCAGTCTTTTGGCGAATTGAGATAGGGCTACAATTTTTTTCCTGCTTCCATTGTCTACGATTTTCTCTAACTCACGGATCTGTATGTACCTATTTTCCCTCCCACGAGGTCCGTAAAGTATAAACAGAAACTAAATTTGAAATGACCTAACTGAAAACCCGTGGTTTTGAGAAAGTGGCAATACTGAGATAAGAGAGTTAGTCATGTAAGGGACATTATTAGGCAGGCTAAAGCCTGGTCCGTGAGCACGTAGAATCCCGTCCAATGACCTCAAGCTACCCATCCCTATCGCTCGCGCTTAATTATGTTGCTGTCGCGACTGTGCGACGGGCGCCCGCAGTGAGTGTGCGAGCGCGACAGCGCTCTCTAACATTAACTAACTACGAATTCTCACAAGCTAATTTATTAAACTACAAATGTACCGTCAGTGGAGTTTTTGCGAACAGTTTTTAATTGACACAGAATCACAAACAGTCACGCCATTAGAGCATTACGAATTCAGCGAATAGTGAATGTTAGTGTTTATTAATTCACGACTCTACTTGTACTTAGTGTGATTTGTGTAGAGTTCTCGCAGATTACAGGCGTTTATGATCACAGCTTCTTGATGATGATTCTTGACTTGACGACCTGTATTATGTTAAGGTTTGGCCAAACCAACGCGATCACACGCGATCAGCCGGCGCGTGCAGCGATGGCGATCAATGCATTTAAGTCTGGTCGCCATCGCTCCACGCAGGCTGATCTCGTGTGATCGCGTTGGTTTGGCCGAACCTTTACGATTTTCGCTGAGCGGGCGCCTTTCCAGCATGGCTCAATAATGTTAACCTCTGTACATGTATGCACATAAATGTTAAATGCTGAATAAAGATATTCTATTCTATATTATATTCTTTTGTCGGCCGATAGTTTAATTGGGTTATTGATAAAGTATGAAAGTACACACACTGCTTGGGTATCGGGTCAACCCAATTATCGGCCGATAAAAAAAAGTCTGCTGGGCTAGGATTCTTAAGCCATGTATTCATTAGGCAACATTTGTTGATAAACTGTTTATGACTAGTGTGAAACAATTTTACCATAAACACAGGTTTCTGAAACTTGGCCGTCCACACTTGCTCTCCAATCATAGCGGGGAGCACGGAAACATGTATCATAAACAATGCTTTATCACCTATGTTTATGGACTTTTTATAAACTGTTTACAGAGATGATGAAACATTGTTTATGAATAGTTTATAAACAGTGTTTATCAACAAATGTTGCCTAATGAATACATGGCTTTATCTTCTGAAAATGTAGCAATGCATGTTTATGTTACAAATTATTAGAACGTCACTACGTCTAATCTGAGAATGTTAGTTCGAAGAAGCTGTAGTATTGTTTTGTGTACGAGTTTTCGAGGTTTCGGAGTAAATAAATGTTTTGATTTAATTTTGGATCGTTAACTTAAGTGGAAAGAAAATTTTATTTACCGACGATTTACATGCCTCCTCGAATGCTGATTAACAGTCCATGTTATTGTGAACCTTAACTATCTGCTACTTTGTACAGTCGCGGAATGAAAAGGTTCGTCACCTTAGTGTCGGTTTTCGCTTGCACTAGGTACTGTGAGAGTCAAACCTGCCAACATAACAGTGCAAGAAACAGTGCTGCTAACATTTAAATAAATATGACGTTTGCTAACGAATAAGGTTTTGCTTGTTTATTTTTCTATCCCATCAGTGCAATGCAATGATGACATTGACTAATTGACAATAGTTTTTTTTTTATTTAAAAGAAATAATAATGGCAGTTTGAACCAACAAGAAGGTTTTAGTTTATCAATCATAATAATCTTCTTGACAAGATAAATCGTCAAACAACTTTGATCTGAATAATTTTGAACTTTACTGACGAACAGTTAAAGATTATTTTCTCTAACTTGAGATTATTCTGTAACATAGTTTCAAAAGGTAATATGTGCTCGCGATTCGTTGAAAGAATCAATTTGAAAACTGACGAACCTTTTCATTCCATGACTGTACATACAAACATTTCTCGAAGCAGGATCAGATGTAGAGCATGTAGTACACGAACTAAAGTAAAAAAACATAGTACTATACATGTATAAAGTAAAAAAAAACATAGGTACTATATACATGTATAATGTCATAGTATGTTTTTTTACTTTAGATAATCCTTTTTGTTGCATAGTAAAGTTAACGTTTAGCTGTTGAGATGTGGCCTGTAATACGTATTTTTGTTTTTTAGATATGACAAGTAAATGTTTAGTAAATAATTATAAATTAATCGTTAATTTTTAATTTGTTTCATCATATTATCTAATACATGTTTGTGCTTACGTATTTAATAATAATTGTGTAACCTAAATGTGTAAATGTTCTTGTAATGAGGGTTTTTGCGATTGAAAAATCCGCCAGATGGCAATACGTAGACGGGAGGTCCAAATGCTGCATGATTAGGGGATTTTGACATATCTGTTAATGTCATGTCAAAAATAACCAATCATGCAGCATTTGGACCTCGCGTCTACGTATTGCCATCTGGCGGATTTTTCAATCGCGAAAACCCACCCTCATTGTTTTAAAATGTTAAAACAATGAGTTTGTTTGTAATAAGACTTCGATGTGCCAAACTGTGTTGTTTCAAATGTCCATTGGCACGAGAGAGAACAATTTCTGTGTTTCTGAAACGTTCTAGACGAATGTGAAACGTAAATAGTCAATCACTTTAGTTATCACTTGCTTTTGAAGCATTTTAAATAAAGCATACTTGTTTATGAATTGGAATTCGAATTATTTTCCTTGAGGGTGGAAAGGATAACTAAATTAGCTGTAGTAAATGTATGGAAGCTGGGAACATTGAATTTTCAGATAGATCTAGATTATTCTGTAACCTGTTATTTACACCGTTTGATAGAGTTCATGAAGCGCTTTCAGGATCAGTACCTAACCAGTTTTTAGATATCTTTAGAAATAATCCAGTAAAATTACTTATCGTTTCCACCCTGTATTATTATGACTTGATATTTTATAACAATGAATATTCAAATTATCGGTAACAAAATGTTGATTTACATTAAAATAACATAATATTTTCATGTCAGATGCAGTCGACTATTAAAATAATTTGAAATGCAGATGACGTTTTACATCGTGTGTATTTAACTGCCAATGGACATTTCAATGTTGCTATTAAACGTAGCTTCATACTGATGTATGTAACAATGTTAAAAACACAATAGGCTCTGGATAATATGCAAGTGTGGGAGAAAATTTTGGGGTTAACGTTGAAGTCCGGGCTTTTTTAAGGCGAGAGTGAATAGGCACTTACAGGGCAGATATTATGTACCATCTCACTTAACATCAGGTGCGATTGCGGGCAAATATCTGCCTTGTTCTGAATTAAAAAAAAACATCGATAGCACCTCAAACTGTATTTGTTTCAAAATAGCTTTTATTAAAATTTGCTTAAGATACTGTTTTGTGCCGTTTCCTGTACTTTACTAAGTTATATTTGTATTGAACAGAGCCTTCTGTGCCTTTATGATCTATGTGCTGTTAATAGTCCGCGTCAATAGACACTGGCAAAAGACATTTTGTAAATTATTTTTCATCAAACTTGAGATTGTTTGTGTGTCGATCTATAAATGCTGGGTTAAAAAAATGTTGGGATTATCAGACAGTTATTTGTTAGAAATTAAACTGTCCCAGTATCTCGCAATTATTTCACTTCGGTTGCTAAATAGAGATTATAAGCTTACGCGTGCTCATTTTCTGCTTAACATAAGCCTTCTTTCGTTTCTTTATTGTCCTGAATTGATTTAAGATTATTCGAGCTGATTTCTCAAAATTGATTTATTTTCTAATCTACAATTCAGAAACGAAAAAAAGTTGAATTACATACTTATGTAGAAAATAATCGTGCTCAAGCTAAAAATTGAAAATGAGGACGCTCGAGCTAACTGAAGAAACTTGACAGCGTGTGGTCACTATTATTGGGAATAATTTACTTGACAAATTGCCAGTTTTTACTAGCGCGGACTTTAACCAAAGCCTTTGTGTCATGATCAATGTATGCTGTCTGTGTGCCTGCCTCATACCGTGTTGTGTTGCACAGCGAGCCGGCCCCGTCGGCAATGACCGCACTGCACCAGTTCGGGGCTGAGATGTTGCGCCTATCCCGCGGCCTTGAGGCTTCTGCTGCCACCAAACCGCAGTTTAAAGGGTATTCCAATTGGCATATGCTTCAAAATTCAACGCAAGATACGGCTGCTTTGGGCGGTGATGCAATCGCGCGATCGGGAGAGTCTACTTGTTCTTTTGTTTCAAACAGCTGTTCTTTTCCAGCCAGGATAAGATGTGCACCGTGATAAAATCTTATCGACGATGGGCTTATCACGTGAAGTCGATAAAATGGCAAGATAAAAGCTTATCACGGAGCATTTTCTAGCTAAGCCTAGGATTGATGGATTTGGTCGATGGATTGGATGTGGTCGCTTTCTGGCGATAACAAAATAACAACGACTATCTGATCATACCGTTCCAATTTCTATTCTGATTTTTGATTGACTGTATTTGCGTACATACGCATACATTAAAGAGGATCTACTTACGAGCTTATTATCCGTATGTTAATGTATGTATATTGCCTCCAGGTTCATATTTAAGTATTATCAAAATTATTTTCAACTGTCTTTTTACATGAATACTAAATGCTTGTTGAATCAATTAATTTATTAAATAGCGCCGCAGTAGCAAGCAATGAAAACTTGTTAAATAATTAAGCTGCGACACAATTTTGTCAAATAATTATTCGGTTTCACAACAATCGCCGCAGTCCAATACGTATCTACTTACTTATTTATTTATATTTCGCTTCGGGAGTTCAATACGCACTTACTATTTTATTTTATCGTTTCTGGAAAAAGGACGGCTGTTTACTTTGTATTGTTTGCGTTTCTGTAATCATGTTTGCTTTTACAGCGTTCCCAAAATTCCATCCGTCGCGATTGTTTCACTTTAAAAAGACGTCGTATTTTTAGGCCCGAAATTGATTGTTGCTCCTTTTTTGGTCCTATATTACTAACGTCAAACCCACGCTTAATAAGATCTATTGTTGACAGGACAAACATATCAGAAAGATGCGGCATGCTCACTCCAGGGTCACTGAGCGTGTCGTCTAGCTCACCATCCTCTATGCTTCAAGACAGAAGACGCCCGTCATCCACTTGTGATCCCAACACACCCTTACATAGGCCCAGGAGTGCGTCAGATGACGAAAGCAACGACGGCTTGCTAGCTCCAGCAACTTTAACAGCTAAGTCTAGAAGTTCTGAAGATGGCCTTTTACTTCCCCCTCCGTGTACGTGCCCTTACTTTGGATCAGAGTCTACTCCTCCTAGAAGAACGACAGAAGTTATTATAGTTCCTGGTGGTGACATCAACGGTTGTAATGGTTACCCTCGGAATGGTAATTTGAAAGACGAGCCTCAGTACTTTAGGAGATCTAGCCGAGGAGCGGCTTCTATGGTTACATGGGATGAAGCGAGGAGGTTCAGAAGAGGTTCTAGTTTTGGAGGAGCACGAACTACATTGTCGACTCCAGTGCGAAGCATCAGAGCTCAGAGGTCGATAAATGCTCGTCCACAGCAGCAGATATCTTCGAGTCCCCAACGCCAAACACCTAGAGCACACCATTCCAGAAATTCAAGTGTCATTTCGAGAAACTCTTCCCGCCACGGCAGGATTCTACGCCTGGAGCAAAAAGCCACGAAAGTTCTCGGAGTTGTGTTTTTTACTTTCGTCGTTCTCTGGGCGCCATTTTTCATCCTGAATATGGTTCCGGCAGTTTGTCCCGAATGCGAGAGGCGGATTTCGCCTTGGGTTTTCGACTTCGTGCTTTGGTTGGGCTACGCCAGTTCGATGGTGAATCCTATATTCTACACCATATTTAATAAGGTGTTTAGGCAAGCTTTTAAAAAGGTGTTGTTGTGTCAATATTGTAAGTCTAGGAGATAGCCCGCACCCTGGGAGCGTGTCCGTCCCTCCTCGGATCCAGGGTTGGGCGCGCTCTCAGTCAATCGTCAAGTAAGATCTCATTTTGTGTGAACCAGAGCTTTAAGAGTAAGAATGCTTATCTATTTCGCAGATATTAACCACAAGCAAACAGAGATAAAGCTTACTATTTCATTACCCACAGGTGTTATAATTTTCCGTCTCCTTTTGTAAGTGCAATATTCTGGCAGATCTATTGAAAATGTTTGAAAATAACTTTTGATTTCGTTTCGCTTTTTATACGCATAGAAATAAAGGAACCTTTATCTGTGTTTGCTGTGTACTCGTAAACTATGTAGGTACTCGTATTTCTTCACAAGATGTATATTTTTTTAATATCGTGCTACAACAACACATGTTACCGAGCAGCGCACAAATAGATATTATGCCTTCTGACCTCAACATTGTACCTGTATTTATAAATAAAGTTATCTGTATTAATCTGTATCGTTTGTCTCGTCTATCGTTTTTCAAATTTTATAGGAATACGCGGGTCTATCCGTCTTTTTCACACTCCTTGCATACCGCTAAAGAGTGACGAAGATAGCCAAACTTACAGAATAAGACGTTTGTGAATCTGAATGGGTAATCAGAATCCTGCTATTCCTTCAAAATGCTAAACGTTTAAACTCATTACCTCTATCCGTAACTGACGCTTCGCACTTAGAATTGTAAAGTTAAAAATTAATTTATAAAGACTGAATGTTTATTTAGCAGCATTTATTGGAGTAGGTACTTAGAGATAGAGATGTCGAACTATCAATGTCGCTAATAGATATTTGTTATTCTTGCCAGGGATAGTTGTGTTGTAAATAATATCTTTGCTACTAAATGGTGTCGATGCCTAACTATCGTTATTATAAATTATTCCATAATATCTTCTTGTCCATTATAGGTCGCGCAACGAAAATTGAGGCAAACAAGTACTTACACTGGATGTACTCGTAATATTCAATACAGTTCAAATATTAAATACACAGTAGCTAGCTCCCTCTTACCTATCTGTAAGGGCGACAGAAAAGTACTTGTCAGGCCGACTATGCAAGACATCAGCGCAGATAGCGTATACAAAAACAAATCTTTGCTATTATTTATGACCTCAACTTACGTTGCGCGACCTATAACTATGATATTGGTCATCACTAGTCGTCTATTTGGTAATGATGGGAATAGACCTGGATATAACAATTTTATTATCGCTGAGCCGTTAAATAAATATTAGCAGAGTAAATACAAATGAGTAGGTCATCTTCATAGAAACGCCCGAGCGCGGTTTGTATGTGAGCGCGCCAATACGTTTGCGGCGCGCACGCACACACTGACAAAATTTAGCGTGGATTAGCGGTGAGTTGCCCCGAATTTTGACAGTGTGTGCGTGCGCGCCGCATACGTATTGGCGCGCGCTCACGTACAAACCGCGCTCGGTGCGTTTCTATGAAGATGACCTACTCATTTGTATTTACTCTGGTATTAGTGCCTTTTTCTTATGCAGATTTGGTAAACATGCGGGCTAAGCGCATTTAATTATTTCATATGTTTTTTCTATTATATTCGCACGCCACAGATTGGAGAGACCAGATCCGCACGCATGCTGAAATCCGCATCCTAGGAAAAAGGCACTTGTGACATCTTTAGAAGTCTGTATTTGTCATTGTTATACAGGGTGTTAGGTAAATGGGTATATGAGCCGACACTAGCCCATGTTAACATGGGCATATAAATGGTATGGTGAAGTCAGAAATTTGATATCATCATTTTAATTTTTTTAATTTCCATACAAAATATCTTTTATAAAATCCGATTTGTATGAAAAATAAAATAATTAAAATGAAGATATCAATTTTCTGACTTCACCATACCATTTATATGCCCATGTTAACATGGGCTAGTGTCGGCTCATATACCCATATACCTAACACCCTGTATATGTAGATTAGTTATTATTGTTGCTTCTTCGGTAATTTATATTGAAAACTATAATGGTATTGGAAGCAATTAATCTAAAAAAAAACTTTGTAATTCTTTTATTTTTTTCTTGTTCGACGGAGAGCCTAATTTGAGAGATCAGTAGAAATCAAATTGATAAACTTTTTGAAGAGTGTAGAATTATGCTGTATATCGCGAATTTGTCAGTAAGTATGCATAGAAATATTTAAAAAAACTTTTTCACGGTAATTGTAGTTTTCCGGTAACGGCACCCACCTATGTTTCATCAGGTACATTTCGAAGAAAAAAAAATTGTTTATAAATATTATTCCTGGAAGCGCATTTTTTAGGCTTTGACAAAGTACTATAAGCCTACGTTCAGGGGGATTATTGTGAGTTTATATCAAACATATTCGATATCGAGTGCGTCAAAAAAGTCTATGAAGATTTTCCAGTAAAAAGGAAAAGTGACATAGCATGTTAATAAGTAAAGTAACTGGCGCGTATGTAAATATGCTTGTATGTCTCTATTTCCAAGTTTAAAAAAATGAAATGGCCTACAATAATTATGTTAGTTACTTACCCCAAAGTTTTTGGTAAAGTATTAACCCGTCAAATAAGCAAAGATTAAAAGAAACGATTAAAATATGGCTTCATAAATCCTGTCGAACAATTTTCACAGATCAGAATGAATAAATATTGAAGCCAAAATGTATAATCCCTTGTTCTAAATACTAAATCTTTATTCTAAAAAGACTTTAGCGTAGTTAAGACAGATTAGTATTCGTATAATTTCGCAATCTGTGTATTTATTCTAGTCATTACAAATTATGAGTCGCGAAGGATTATGAATACAGTATAACAGAAATGTTGTTTATTTAGGCTATGGCTGTGGCTATCCTATTAAACGCTATACGCGGCGTACGACGTCAGTGCCAAATGTTCATATCATAAAGTTAATATTCCTTCGGATTCATAGAGCAACAATCACGAGGTGTCAATCGAAACTGATTTTAGGATGTCACTGGATGTCATTTGTGTGTCAGTGTCAGAATTATTTTACTGTTTTGTTCAATAAATCAATCACTGAACCAGTCACCACGTTTCTGAAGCACTATTTCTCATAAAGTTCCACGGTTTCACTCAGGTGGAATCTGAACAAATCTCAGAGTTCGAATTTTCTGCGTGCCAATAAGTGCTAACGAACTGTCAAATGTTACGTCGTATCTCGCATCTCTTTTTATCACACAGTGTTGCTGCTAGTGACATCTCGCTCGCTCAGACCTTTGTTGCTCTATTCCGCTAGGTATTTTAACTATTTGAGGTTCATATCGACGTCCAAACGCCGACGTCGACGTCTGAAAGAGGCCACAACAGTAGGTACTTTTATTAGTACTTAAGTATAAGTATTGTGACGCGGCCTTAGGTATGACGTTATACGCTGCTTACGACGTTTATAGGACACCATAGCCTTACAATTAATGTAAATTGTCGTGTAAATGTTGCAGTATTAAATCATTGAATAAAAATAAATTATTCAAATCAATTCCTAGATCAATTGGAGGAATGCAAAATTTAAATTATACTTATTAGTAGACTTGCCGAGTCGAAAATGTTGTTCGCTATACATTATTTTATGATCAACCAATAATTTTGATTTACAGGATGTTAAAAATCTAACTTATCTTAAGGAAGAGTCTCAATATAAGATTAGAACACAGATCTGTTCTGCTACTGCTACCAGTTAAAAAAAGATTATAAAAGAAAAAAAATAATGTCAATTCTTAAGCAATCCCTGCTCCCGTAATTTTTAACATCCTATAAAAGATTTATCGGAACTTATTATTCAATTTATTAAACCAAAAATAATTAGTCAGATAACGCAAGACGTTTCACATTGATATTTATTAATTATATTAATTTAAATGTACCTACATGTTAAAAATATGGTAAACTAAAACTATGAAAATAAATTTATAACTTTTGTAAATAAATTAAATTATAAAATAAATTTTACGTAAGACATAGATATTTGTGTACATACAAGATGACGATGTTGGTGTGGAAATATAGCGTAAACATAAACTATGTTTTGAATAAAGCGATATGATCGTGAGTGTTGTTTTTTATTCTTCTTCTTTAACAAAATAAAAAAATGCATCTTCAAAATACTGTTACTCTTATGCTATCTTTTATTTTCAAATTATTTTTCTGCGTAATTATTATTTACGTGCCAATTTTACAAAAGTAGTGAAACTGAAAACCTTATTATTTTGCACTCATTTTACATTTTCGTAGTACTTAGATAGTAAAGTCATTTTCATATAAAAAACTATTTTTTATGAACACAAAACCTATATATTTATTTTTCGTTTCCGACCTTTCTGCATTTTTGTACTAAAACTCCAATATCCTGTCCCTTTTTGAGGAACGATTTCAGCCGATTTAATAATAGTGACGCCATCTTGAGATGACGTCACTGTGTAATATTCTACGGATTCTGTTTAGGGTTGGCCGTTTTGAATTTCTTTTGTACAATAAAGTTGGCCTTAAGAAAAATAAAGACTATGAAAATACAGATAATAAAAATCAATTCGCAAATATAAAAAATACGATATGACACTAAACACATACATACATATTTTATCGATCAAAAAACATAATCCATTAAAAAATAAAAATGGCGTCTTGCTTACGTGTGACAGCCCCCGTTGTTTAGCACAATGCGTTTAGAATTTTCTTTGAAAGCTACACTTTGGAGCAAGCTAAGAATTTTATATTTCGATCAACAGAGTCTAATTTGGGTCAAGGTTTCATCTGGTTAGTAGGTAAAAAGAGATTGAGGGCTTTGAATGAGACTTTAATCAGGAAACCTGTTTCTGAAATGCACTTACGAAGACAAAGCTTTGTAATAATGATGCTTAGTGAGAGACGAATAAAACTTCCAAGAGCTTTTTGTACAAAAGTAAAATTGGCCAAGTGTGAGTGCGACTCGCAAAATGGGGCTCCGTATACAAGATTGAACTGCTGAACACCATGTAAGTACTTTTCTTCTATTATCATCATCATCATAATTCCAGACACAGGACAGGCATTTCGTCCACTGCTGAACATAGGCCTCCCCCAATGATTTCCACGCGCGGTTGGTAGCGACCTGCATCTAGCGCCTTCCTGCCTAATATGAGGTCGTCGGTCCACCTTGTGGGTATCTTCTATACGTTTGTAAATAATTGAGCTTAATTTTGATGAATATCGGCTAAAAATACATACAATGGGACGCGTAAAATCGCGTTTTAATTGCTAAATTGCAAAAAAATAAAGGATTTTTACCAAGAAATCGGATTTATTTATTTAATTTGCAATATTTATCAAGCATACAGGGTGTCGCACTCCCGAGAAATATATTATTACACTGCCATCACTCAGCGCCGTTAATAAATGTGACACCGAAGTACGATTTCGATTTTGTTTCATTTCCCGGGGAAAATTGCCAGTTGGAAATGTAATAAGCAGGCTTGAATTGTTTTTATACATTTAATTCTCGTTTGGAGCCAATAAATAATGCATTCTGTATTTACGGTAAAATTTTCACTGATAAGAAAATCGTTACCATTCATAAAGCTTGTAAGTACAGATTATGAAGTGTATAAGTGCCTTGGAAAGGGCCTATGTACTGAATAAACTATTTCATTTCATTTCGAAGTTGTAGATAATTTTTCAACAATATTGTACCTACAGATGTGATATTGAGTGAATTATTATTCTTGTAGTTTAGATAGAGGAAATCACAAAATTTTTCTAGTCAAAAATTTTGACTACATATTTCAGCGTAGATTCGTACATAAAAATAGCTTCGTAATAATTAGCTACCTACCTAATAAATTACAGTTGAATCCGATTATAACGACACTAAAAGAACCGATGATATTAAGTAGAGCGCTAAGAGTAAGAGCGCTTTCACATTTAGGCGATTTAGCAGCGCTACAAACGCGCGACTGACGCGCTGCCAAAAATTTCATACTATGTGACAGCGGATGCATGCCTTCACATTATAAAAATGTCGTTGCCGCGCTGCAGTCGCGCTACT
Organism: Ostrinia nubilalis; assembly: GCF_963855985.1. Classification (NCBI taxonomy): domain Eukaryota; kingdom Metazoa; phylum Arthropoda; class Insecta; order Lepidoptera; family Crambidae; genus Ostrinia; species Ostrinia nubilalis. The sequence goes on along the minus strand of NC_087089.1, from coordinate 14,414,718 downwards.
AACGCCCTAATTTGAAAGCGCTCTAAAGAAGTAATGATTACGTTATTTCTCAACAAATAAACCAACCAAATCAAAATTATGCGTCGCTAAAAGACGTCGTACTAAACGGATTCTACTGTAATTAATTAGGTAAAGAAGAAATAATAACAAATGTGACTCTATATTGGACGTAAATAGTAATATTTCACTAACAAACTTACACAAATTGCAAATATAAGTGATGGAAGTTTAAATTGAAACCGGCTAATCCCTGGAGATCAAAGTTTGGCGACAAACGAGAGTGTTAATTTAACCAACTGAAATGCCACAGCAATTAAACTAACTTTAACTTTAATTTGTGTTTGTATTTTTAGATGATAACCAGTTTTATTACAAGCAAATAAATATTATTCTTATCATTTTTGTATCAGTTAACTTATCAAAAAATACACGACACGTATTTTTCACTTTTTAAAACTAATGAAAACTGAAAGCGATAGAGCGCGCCAAAGGTCCAAAGAGGCCCGTAACGTCAAAGAGTGCTTAAATAGCACTTTGTGACGTCACCTATTTTCGATTTAACTAAAAGTATGATTTTTATAACATCGTTATTATGAGAGTTCTTCAATTTAACCTACTCGTGCAAAATTATCAATTCCTATCTCTAAAGAAATATTTTCAATGTCACCAATGCTTATAAAGTGGGCTTGAACAAACTCAATTTTAAGCTAAATTTAACTTAGAAAAGTTCTAAGTTCATTGATGTTTCAAGAAACCTAACAACAGTAGGTTACTTTGGGATATTAAAAACTTATTATTACAAATTTTATTCTTGAATGAATAATTGTGTTTCCAAATCGTTTGTCTATAAAGAAAGTGTAAATAAAATTAAGCCCAAGGCCAGATGGCTAGATGGCAGACTATAACAAAAACTAAAGCCAGCAAATTAAAAGCTATCTATAATAATATCTAATCTTCCTACTAATATTATAAATGCGAAAGTTTGGATGTCTGGATGGATGTTTGTTACTCTTTCACGCAAAAACTACTAAACGGATTTTGATGAAACTGTACAGTATTATTCTTTATAATCCAGAATAACATAATGGGCTATAATTTATAACGATCTGTGACAAACTAAATTTCACGCAGATGAAGCCGCGGGCAAAAGCTAGTATATCTATAAAAGCGAAAGGTAACTGACTGACTCACTCACATCACGAAATCTCGGAAACTACGTAGGCGCTCACTAAGACAAGATTTTGCAAAATTCAACTCCTAAGGGGGTAAAACGGGGTCCACGCGTACGAAGTCGCGGGCGGCCGCTAGTTTGAAACATATTATTTTCTACTAGCTTTTAAAGACGACTCCGCCCGCGTAAAATTTTGTGTCCTATAAAAACTTTATCATGCGCGTCCCTGTTTCAAAAACTGGGTTAAAAACTATATTTATGTTCTTTCCCCTATTTCTACAGAAAAATCAAAATCGTTTCAGTGGTTAGGGCGTGAAAGCGAAACAGAGTTATTTTCTTATTTATAAATAGGGATAGGGATCGAATTTGAATGAAAATAATCTTGCAAGTCAATGGAATCTTCTTGTCGTGTCGACAAGAAACCTACACACACACTACTACACAGTGTCAGCCCAAAACTCTGCTACAAGAATGGCGTTGTCAGTAGCATTCATTAAATCTTCCTGGGTGCAGTTGTTAATGGAATTAATGTTATACTAACAGTCACCATAGCCACCATTTTGGACTTCTCAACACTTTTAGAAACATGTTTGAGGTATCTCACTGAAATTTAACTAATTAAAGACCCACGCTACTAAAGGAGCGAACAAAGTATAAACACAAAGCTTTAGCTACCCCAAACGAAGAAAACATAAATATTTTATATACAATTTCATCAAGATATTCCACCCCTTAAATTATCTTTGGCTCTCGCTAAAATTGGCTTGGAAAGCCGTTGCACCGCCGAGACTGTAATTTATGGCGGCGTCTACGAGGCTCGTACTCTATAATATGCAGTTAATAATAATAATAATAATAATAATAATGTCTTTATTGTGAATCACAGGTTATATAGGTACATACAGGTCACATATCACAATTAGTTTCACTGTGTTCCGCCTTTTAGGCATACAATACAATAGTAAATTAAATTAAATTGAATTGAATAAAAGAATGATTACATTAGATTCATACGATAAATTATTCATTACTTATTTTACCATTGTCAGATAAATATTCCTGGACCGAATAGTAGCATTTTTTAACCAGAAATTCTTGGAATTTATTTTTAAATATAATGAGATCGTCAATATTGCGAATTTCATCGCGAATTTTGTTAAAAATACGAGCAGCGTTACAATAAATGCTCTGATTCATTAGCGTTGTCTTACAAGCTACGACACACAGTTTGTTTCTATGACGATCTCGAGTCTTAAATTGAAATAAATTATTATTAGTTTTGACAAAAATTGCAACCTCATAAATGTACAGACATGGAACAGTCAACAATTTCAATCCCACAAATAATGGCTTACATGAGTCTGTCTGTTTCATGTTATGCATTGCTCTGATGCACCGCTTTTGAGCTTTGAAAGCAAGATCTTTATCGACAGAATTTCCCCAGAATATTATGCCGTATCGTAGTGTGGACACGACATAACCATTATAGGCCGTTAGTAAAGCCGATTTGTTAGAAATTTTCCTGAGATTGTATAATGCGTATGAAAATTGACTTAGTTTCTTCCTAACGTGTGCAATGTGACTTTTCCATTTTAAGGTACTATCAATATACAAGCCCAAGAACTTTGTCGAATGTATTACGTCAAGTCGTTTACCACAATATGTTACATTGAGATTATCTGCATCGTTATCATGTTGTCTAAAATTCATAATCACAGTTTTATCTAAATTTATTCGAAGATTATTATTCCTCAGCCATTCAATAATAGATGTCAAGGTTTCATTTATGTCATTCTCTAAATATGTCCAATTATTATTACTCAAAAGAATAGTACTGTCATCTGCAAATAATGTCATGTTGTGTTTCGTTACGGAAGGTAAGTCGTTAATATATATTAAGAATAGTAAGGGGCCAAGCACACTACCTTGCGGCACACCGTGCTTTATATACCTAAGCTCTGACTGGTATACAACTTCAGTTTTGGTTTTCGTGTTAATTCTCTCGACCCTCGTTGCTTGTTGTCGATCACTTAAATAAGACTTTATTAAGCCATGCATATTACCCCTAATACCATAACAATATAGCTTATTCAACAATATTTTGTGATCGACATAATCAAATGCTTTGGTCATGTCCATAAATAAAGCAGCTGTAGGTGTGCGTTGGTCTACTCCTTGTGTAACATTAAACAAAAAACTAAATACAGCTTGATTTATACTTTTGTTCTTTCTGAAACCATATTGTTGGGGTGCAAAAATATTTTTAGTTTCTAGAAATGAATTAAGTTTTTTATATATAACTTTTTCAAATATCTTTGAAAAAACTGGAATTAAGGCTATTGGTCTATAAAAACGCATGTCAGTCCTATCTTCTTTTTTAAATAAAGGTTTAACAATTGATGTTTTAAGAGCCTTTGGATAAGTGCTATGCTCAAAGCACAAATTCAAAATGAAGCTCAATACTGGTGAAATAATGGCACATGTATCTTTAACTGTAGACGTAATGATATCATCATAGCCAGCACTATTAGTATTTTTTAAAGATAATATAATATTTTGAATGTCAATAGGTATTGTAGGATTTAAGAAAATTGTATTAAAATTATGATTAACCTGGATATTATTTACATTGTGAATATTAATATCAGTCTTAACTTCGTCAACAAAATAATCATTAAATTCGTTAGCGATTTCTTGAGGGTCAGTAATAAGTTTGTCTTTTAGATTGATTTTATCTATGCTTTGTTTGGGGTATTTCGCTTTTACTTTTTTTATTACTTCCCAGGTCGCTTTGCACTTATTTAAAGAATTCTTTACATAGTAGTCATTCTGAGACTTTTGAGTCAGTTTTACTACAGATTTGTATCGCTTTGCATAGGTTTGGAAGGCTGTTTTATTTTTGATGTTCGGAGCGCGTCTATATTGCCAAAGTAGATCCCTTTTCCGTTTACTACAAACGCGGATACCACGACTTAGCCATTTTGGTCTCGTAGTAGTTTGAATCTTAATTTTTACTATGGGGAAGCATAAATCGTAAATTAGTTTGAAATCCTCGAGAAAGCTGTTAAATGCCACGTCGGGATCACTAGTACTAAAAGCATCAGAAAAACTGAGTTTACTCAAATGTTTGATAAAGCCTTTTCTATTTTCAATAGAAAAGTCGCGTTTATACACATACCAATATTTTAGGGAACAACTTTTTTTGATCGGACACTTGAGCAACTGTGCAGAATGATCGGATAAAGCAAGTTCGATTATCTTGCCTGTAGATCCTCTTATATTATGAGCCACATTATCGATACAGGATTTACTAGCTACACGAGTAGGTTGCTTAAATTGAATTTTCAGATTATGACTCAAAATAAGATTCGAAAACTCATCAGTATACCTTGTCTGCTTTAAAATATCAATATTAAAATCTCCACATAATATAATTTTTTTGTTTTTTAATAGAAATTTTGATAACATTACATCTAATTGTTTGAAAAAGATATTATATGCGAGCTGAGTATTATGTGGTGGTCGGTATATACAGATAATACATATTTGATGATCTGTTAATTCAATTGCTGAGCATTCTATAAGATTTGCGATTGATAACTTAGCAATATCATCGAGTACTCTGTAAGCATGATTTTGTTTTACCAATATGCAGGACCCCCCATGCCTATTATTTCGATTAAAACATGAGGCCAGCTTGTAATTTATTAATGACATGTATTGGGTGTCTTCAATGGTCATATTATGTTCTGTAATACATAACACATCGATTAAGTTGTCCTCATTATTTACTAACTCATGCAATGATGCAGCTAACATATCTGATTTACTAATAAGTCCATTAATGTTTTGGTGCAATACAGATACATAATAATTACGAACGAAAAAACTGAAAGTCACTATCAGATTTTTCATGACTATCTTTTTCATTTACATTAACGTGAATCTTCTTTTTCGTAAAATAGTCTAAGATAGATTTTTGTATATACTTAGGTTCATTGTAGGTTGACAATATTTTTGATTTTGCAAGTGGAATGCTTGAGTTTTGTTTTTTTATAATCTGACATGAATTAACAAAACGTTTCAATTTGTCTAAGTTTAAAAATTCATTCTCATAATCTGTACAATCTATAAAATAATTTATACTATTTGATGTTATTTTGTGTTGAGATTTTGATTGCATAAAGTAACAATTTGGATACAAGTTGGACAATAGTCGTAATTCATTATTTAACATAAATTCATTCAAATACTTATTATGTAAAACACTTAAAATAATAATTCTATTTGATTTAAATTTCTTAAGAACTAAACTTAATTCTAATATCACCTTTTTAGGATTAGTGTCATTTTCACCTACACCTAATATTAATATGTCCGAGTCTTTCAACTGAAGTCCGCAAGATGAATTTATTATTTCTTCAGTTGTTGCGTTTGGTTTGGTAACGGCCGAGACGTTGTAACGAAGATATTGGGAGGATGCTCGTTGCTTCAGCAGCGTCGAAGCCAATCCTACACACTGCTGCGATCCAAACAACAAAATATTGTTCGAATGTTTACGGCCGTCGTTCTTTCTGTCCGTTCCTGAACTTGAGTTTTCAGTTTTTTCTAGCAAAGGATGATTTGTTTGAGTGTCAGTCGTTCCTAGAGCATTAATATAACTCTTAAGGCTCAGTATCTCATCTTCTGCGAGTTTGAGTTCTTTCTCTAAATCATTGATTCGCTGTTGAAGTGAATAGAGCGAACTGTTTGAATAAGGAGAGAAGATTTTTGTCTGGTGCGTCGGAGGCCTTTTACTTTTTCTAGAGCTGTGGCTTATCAAGCTTTCGTTTACTGGAGATCGGCACAAGGTTTTTAGCATGTCATTTTCTTTTATCAGTTTATCAACTTGCTGACGGAGCTTGTTATTTTCCAGTGAAGTATTGTCAAACTCATTTTGAAGGATGGCATATTCTGACCGCAGACGAGTGATAGATTCTTTCATTTCTTGAATTGGAATTGAATTTGAATCGGTCGCTGTGTAGTCCATGCTTTTCGATAGTTGCTGACTCAGCGTCAGCGAATCCAGCGGTTCTTCAGAGTCGCGGAAAGCGGTCAGTACCTGTGAGTCGTCATTCACATTAGAGATTGAGGAGTCGTTTAGTTGAGAAGTTAAGCTGGTGTGTGCTGCCTGTGATGGTTGCTGTTCTATCAATCTTTGTGTTGTGTTCGAGAAAGTATCCTGAGGATCCTCTATTTGACTGGACGTTTGTGTGTTGATATTAATTGTTGGGACCGTCTCTTTTCTGCGATGCGTTACATATGATGATGTTGAGTTAGGTGTAGATGTGCTTTTCGCTGTTCTGTCACATGATCTACACTTCCAATTTTTTCTCATATCAGCTGTTTTCAGGCGGTGCAGTTTTTCCGAATATCCTATGCAGTCGAATTCGAAGTTATTTCGGCATATTGAGCAGAGTACAGTGGCTTTTGAGTCAACCTTTTGCTTGCATTTACGACATGTGACTAGTTGTGCCCTCTTACGGTCGTTGTTTGTACCTTTGTGGTTAGGTTTCGACATTCTGTTGATCTTATTATTTGTTTTTGGATTTGTTTCCGTAGTTAATAGACAGATGGAGCTTCAAAGTACAGTTTCTTGTATGGCGTGTAGTGACATCTAGCGGTGAGTAGCAAGGCTTCACTTTAAATGCCCTTTTAGTCAATAACCAACAACTCGTTCGCATCAAACTCAGTAGATGGCGCCTATTCCATTTTTTGTTTATATGGAAAGTAGTGACATCTCGTGCCGAGTAGTAGTCGGGTTCAATCTTACTATACCGCTGTCAGATAGGTTCAGCTTGACACTAGAAGATGGCGCTATTTTAAAGTGCTCCAGATATTGGCTCTTCTGTCTAGCGCGATAACGATCAAATTCCTGATACACTGCTATAATTTCAAATAACATTAACCGTCCGATTTCTGTTTTTCTTGATTTTATGATTTTGTAGTAACAGTATATTCACTTTAGCACACTACGTTGTTGATTTATTGGCCTTTAATGATGTACAATTAGTCATTTCCGTACTGTTTTGTTTTTATTGTCACTTTCACTATCACTTAGTCACAAAATTTTATTGAGTCAATTTCTCCAAGCAGCTCAAAAGTTTTCAGGAGATAACACTTCTACGAGTTGTTGTTGTTGTTGCTAGTGTTGTTGCTAGTTTGTGCTAGTGTTGGGAAAGGTGCCTACAGTGTTGGTCGATATCGATAAAAATCGGGTAGGTACAGTTGGCTGAAATTCTCTAGGAAGCGTTGACACTTGCTAGCGTTACGTCTGCAGTTTCTTGTATTCTTAATACTACTATGCCTTTAGGACGCATTTTATTTCGTAAATAATAATTTACCTTCAGCCTCATAGGACATGAACCGGTGTGTGTAGGCAACCCTCCAATCTGTAAAACGCAGCTTGAGACATTCATTTACTAGGTGGAACGACGACCTCATAAAGGTAGCAGGAAGGCGCTGGATGCAGGCCGCTATCAACCGGGCGAAGTGGAAATCATTGGGGGAGGTCTAGTTCTGGAGTGAACGTCCTGTGGCTGAAATGATGATGATCATGACGTGTAAGACTTAATCTTAGTCGGTAGGGTCCTCCTCTTAGAAAGATACTCGGGTTTAAATCTAACAAAGGCCTTTATTTTATGTATTTAATAATACATACATATACAAGAAAATAGTCACATTAGTAAGAAAATAGTTTTACAAATATATATATTTTATCGATACGTTCACATCACTATTTTAAACGTAGTTTGCGTATAACATGTGCATAAAGGATCATCCAGTGAGGTATCGCAGCGTTCGTGGCTTGGACATGTTAGTATAAAACAGTTTGCTATACATTTGAAGTTATAATATTCCGATATTATGTATGATAATAACACAAGGCCCCATTGGAATTCGCACTTAGAAAAAATAGCCGGTGCTTTGTGTAGTAGGAAAGCCAATACAATTAAAGATAGATAGACAAAAGAACACAAGAACTTGGAAAGCGATTTGAGGGCGATTTTGAAACGTGTGTAAAACTACTTTGAAACAAATAAACATTTTTTTTCTTTCTTTCAAACATTTTGTTTACAGACTTAAAAAAGGAGGTTTTCAATTCGACTATTCCTATGTTTTGTAACTACTTATAAGTAGATCAATGCTTTTTCAAACGGCGCTTCATTTTGTTTATTTTTTCAAACTTCTGTTAACCGAAGAAAATTCTAACATTATCCTCAAGATCCATAACATCATTGTCATCAGGTCATCTAATTTACAGTGGAGAAGGAGAGATGCAAATTGAGGATTATCAAATGGAGGAAAAACATTATCATAACTAAAAATAGCATTTACGACTTCATGTTACTTCGGCCGTCAAAAATCAAAACAGTGATTACTGGGAAATATCCATATAATAATATCTCCAAACCACATTTTATGCGACGCCATATCCATTACGTCAAAGCCAAAGAATAAACGATTCGCAGAAACTAATCAGGGGCCATTTGGTGACGTCGTTGACAAAATTAACTTGTTACGGCTGCTAATGGCGAAACATTTTCACTGGCCATCGATCGCGCCCACTCGGTTCGTACGTGAAATCAGACCATTTCAATGCATCAAAGATGTGGAAGTTCTGGAAGGATAAAGTAGAAATGCTAAAAGGTAAGTAAACTAAAACTTATAACCATATTCTTGCAGAAATCAATGAAAAATATCTACAAAATAAAAACAATTAATATCGGTCAACATCAAGCACTCTGGAAACAGCCCTATCAATTCTTCCCTCCATATTTTTAAAGCAACCCATAATATTATGCGGAAATAAATTTCCAAGGCTGATATTCCGAAGTATGACGTGCCATCTATAAATCACATCTCGACATCGAGCTCCGAGCGAGACGAGTATCGAGTTTCGATGGCGTTTTCAATATATCGATTATATTCAAGCGATAACTCAACTGTCGAGGGCAAAATAAAAAATGGACTGCGCCTTAAATGGGACGTAGATTTGGAGTTGATTTGATATTGCCACCGTCTATCATGGTGGTGTGTATACTGGACTACAATGTCAATGAGGTTTGGGAACTCGAATCATAGTAATTTATTTAGAACCTCGTGTGTTTATGCAGAGTCACGTTTGCCTCTGGTATGCGAGTATATCTATCTATATACACAACCCAACGGAGGGGCCGATAGAGCAGCGAAAGTCTTAACGAACACAAGTGATATCCGGCTCGAAGGACCATATGGAGTATTTACAGTATAGTCTCACGTAACCACTCTGCTATCAACGTTTCGATGCCCATCTGTAGACGTACGTGAGTATGAATAATTTAAGTTAGTTTTTCTACCAACGCACAAGTTTTGTTTACTTGGGGGATATATTGTAAAATAAATATTGTCCCAAGATTCATTCAAGTCTAGTCTAGTAAAATCCTAAGATTACTATACTGAAAGAAAAGTTTACAAATAAAACGTGATAATTATGCTACGAGTTTGACTCAAATCAAATGATTCAAAACAAAATGTACCTACAGACGACAGCTGTATGCTTGCTTACCATGAGTACCTTAAGACTAAGTGTGCTTACTCATAAGTACATTAATCTCTCATACATTTTAATATCATTTTTATGCCAATTAATGTCATTGTAAACTCATGGTAAACACACACGTCAAGCTAAAACTGCGGCATTTTATGTAGTTTTAATTGCTATTTTGTAACAAAAATGAACAGTCTGATGTGCTATCGACTGTAGGTACTTTGAAGCGAAGTACGGATAGCTTTTTCCCTAACTTTCAATATAGTTCTCTTCTACAATCTCTATATCCCTTCCACCATTGAGTACGACGCCAATAAATCACAGTGCCCTACGTAACGTGAAATGAGAAGAGCAAGTGGTGCTCGGGCTTTATCACTCTTTCAGCGATTTACCTTTCAATTTCTTTTTCGAAGCATACTAAAACACCTGATGGCGGAAATATCTAATTTATGTAACGACACTCTGGTATGCATCTGCATTCTATAAATTGATTTTTTTTGTTTAGATATTGAAAATTAACAAGTCTTATCATTTGAGTTTTCTCGGTTGTATGTCATACTTTAGGTTCGTTCGTTTCAGCCATATGACGTCCACTGCTAGACAAAGGCCTCCCCCAAGGTTTTTCACAATACACGGTCCTGCATTGCCCGCATCCAGGTTCTTCCCGCGACCTTTACCAGATCGTCGGTCCACCTAGTAGGAGACGTCATGCCCACGCTACTTACTTTAGGTATTTTTTTTAAAACAGACTTAGAATTTACGAAACTCTGTTGCGATGGGAACTTCAAAAAGCTTTGCATGCCTTCAACAATGTCGAGTGACAATTTTGGACCATTTAACCAATAGAGATTTTTATTGATTCTGAAACTTATTATCAATCAAGAAGTTAAAAATGCCATAGAAACAATATTTTAGCTACTAATAAATAGTACCAATAACAAGTGCGATGTGGAGGTCATTGGGGGAGGCCTATGTTCAGCAGTGGACGTCCTGTGGCTGAAATGATAATGATGATGAAATAAACAAATTAGGCAAGGGAAATCTCTTTGTGCGATTTCGAATGAAGGCAAATCTAAAGTTTTATGAACTCAATGGTATTGGTTTCATACTTTGTTCACAACTTCATCAAATTCAAAACCTTCAATTTATAGAAATAATACGATCACAATTAACAATAGCAATCAAATCAGAACATCCGAGAGGTAAATACAGTTCAAGTAAATGATAATGTTTGATCCAAATCCTAAGTCTCAAATCTAATAGGAATCTTTGAAGGGTCTGGGGTAATTAAACCAAGGCTTACGCAGGTCAGACCCGGGGTACTGGATTTGGGAGTAGTGTAATTGGATACAGCATACTTGGACGGACAGATTGAAGTATTCTTGGAGGAACTTGGACGTTTCACACTATCACCAATTGTACCGAAAATAGAGTCGACTACACTTTTTTTTCAATAATAATAGAACTTGATGTACTGTTTATCCGTCGGCTGTTTGGTGTAATGGTTCTAAAACGGACTACTATGCCGAAAGGTCCCGGGTTCGATTGCCGGCCGGGTAGAAATTGACAATGTTCTGTGACGAGTCTGTTTGTTTCTATGTATATTATGTAGGTATGCATTTAAAAAGTATATAAATTATGTAGTATATCCGGTGCTAGCACCCATAACTCAAACCTATTAATTGCTTACTTTGGGGCTAGATAGCGCAGTGTGAAATTGTCCAAATATATTGTCCAAAGATGTTTATTATTAGTAATAATGTGTAATGTGAATATGTTATGAGTATACTTGGGAATGGTTAATTGAATAAATTCGATTTAAATGTTGCTTGGGATTTTAAAGAAGAAGGTCTTTAAAGATCGAAGAAATAAACAAATTGCAAGCTATATCGGCAGAATAAGAATAAGAAAAACTTTATTTGACACAAAAAGAAAATAAAAAAAGACCAAAGGGACTTAATAAAACTATAGACGCATAATTTAGTGCCAAAAAGGCGCCAGCAGCTCAGCTAATTAGTCACAAATATTAGTTACAAAATCGTCATTACCACTTTTATTAAAAAAGCCTACCTAGTCTATGTCTATTGCATCCTCCCTCGTGCTACCTCCTAAGATTAAGGTATATCTATTAATTATAGAAGAATATTGAGCTTGTTTGTGTTAAATGTTAAACTAATGTTTACGAATACCAATATTCGAACAAAATGTCGATTCTCAAACTCTAGGTAATATGGTTTAAAATATAATTTCACATAGCGTCACTTGACCCCTTTAGTACCTACCTATATTGCTTGTATGTATTTTGCATAAGCTAATGTAAATTTTTATTTCAGTTGAAAATGGTGATCTCTTCTCTACGTCCACACAGCCAATGATGTGCGATCGGAATCTATAACAAACTACACTGAAAACTGGCTTCAAGCATGGGCATAGAATCTCTAAGCCGACTGTGAATGGTTGATATGTTCTGAAGAACTTGACGCTGACTATACAACTAATAACAAATAATAATATTGTTTGCAAGCTATTAATAAGTATGCACCTATTGAAAAAAATATTTGTCTCCGTAAGCCTAGGCGCAGACCACTGACTTTTAGTTGGCCGATAGTTGGACCCGATTCTAATTTGTATAATGAATCGGCCGATAGGAAATCGGTGTAATGTGCGCACTTTCATACATCCATACTGATTAGCCCGACCCAACTATCGGCCAACTAAAAGTCGATGGTCTGCGTCTTGGCTAAAGCTACGTTATTCCGAGCAATCCAAACAAATGCCTTTAATGACAAAAAACCGAAACCATAATAATCTCTCATTTTTCATGCTAAAAGTAATAGCTCCGCACTTAAGTATTTCTAGGTGCTTCTCTCGATAAGGTGACAGTAAAAGATTATGTCTTAAACCTCTCTGAAGCACTCTGAAAGCTGAGGAGGTCTAGGTACTTAAACAAGTAGGTATAATAGTCGACATGTTTTTGTGACAGAGACTAATCTACACTGGGTCGCAAAACAGGAAAATGTTTGCGCTCCGGTAAAGTATAACGCGTTTGATGCTGGCATAAATCGTGACATCCACGAAGCCGCACCCCACCATTCTTCCGCTAATGTTTGAGTGTTATCGGTACACGCACACTATAATAATGACGCTCGGATTGCTCGGATCAAACTCCCCGCACCCCGCGCTTCCCTCGACTAAAAATTGGTCCCCACCAATTTATTAGCGTCTTCGAGGATGAAACGATCTTTATGTAACATTTTAAACGCAAAGCTTTGTAGATAAATGGATGGATGTTTGTTACTCCTTTACACTAGTTAGTTGCAAACGAAATTTGATGAAACTTGCCAATGTTTTGAATAACACATCGGAATTAATATTTGCCACTTTTTACCGAATTCTTCGCGGACAAAGCTACGGGCAAAAGCGCTACCTATAAACTTTACTATAACTAAAAACTGCAGCTATTGGCGGGTAAGAAGTAGTTCATAAAATGTGCTCGTAGGTTGACACAGATTCCGTGTTTTGTGGTTTTGGATTAATAGGCTACAATATTTAATTTATTCAGCTTCCAAAAGTAAAAAACGAAATTCCTCGAAGCGCACCTATTTTCCAGCGCATCTAATGAAGCGCCTAAACCATTTCCCGAAGCGCAACAAAAAGGCCCTGGCAACTTTTGTAAGCCTGCAATAAATAAAAAACCAAAAGCTATCCAATGCGCCTGCCTTAACGAGTCGCCGCGTAAACCCTCAACGGTTGCTGGTAACGTTTTTGCGCGGCCCGATTAATATAAACTTCCACTTCATTTATTTTACCTATCCCCGTGTTTTGTGTTGGGAATGAATTAAAAAGCTTTCGCGCTTACCCTCAACTATTGTTTTGTCGAACCGTTTTGAAAGCTATTCAAAAAGTTTTGAATTCATGATGATTTCGCGGTATTTGATTAATTAACTCATAATTCAAACAAACATTTCATTTTTCGATCGACATAGAGCCACAAATGGAACATGGATAAGGCCAGTAGGTACTTATTAAATTTTTAAATAATCTATCTGTAATAATCCCTCAATTTACACTATTATGATAAAAATACTTCCTGTATTTTTGTATGTTTGTAACGAATAAAAACTCAAAAAACTGAATGGATTTGGGAAATATATTATTCCACCATTAGAATCCTACCTTCTTAATGCTGATAAACATTGCCATATTTCTTTTAATTAATTTTTAAAATTTTGGTGCGTCCGAAGCCATTTCTAAATCCGCATCATCAATAAATAATTGTCCATCTTTGAAGTTTGCAAAACTCTACGAAATTTTCACGGAAACCAATCTTTAATGCAGAAAACTCACAAAACAAATGACCTGCACCCCTATTCTTCCATTCCATATCGATACAAAAACAATCGGACGTCGATTTTTAGATTAACCACTCGATTACGGCGTCATAAAAGGTCCTTAACCCAGATCCCGTACGGCCCATAGGTTTAGTACACACGACGGAACTAGACGGAGGCGAAATTTGATTACGTATTTAGGTCAAACGTGCCGTGAGCCCGGGTGTGTGTGCAGTGCATTATTATCATATCACCCTGTATTGGTATCGGTATGTTGGATTGTGTATCAATTCGGGTAGGAACAATTATTTGGGTATAGACATTATGGTAGCACAAAAGCAGCTTATTTTTCAGGGTATTGAATCTAGATTCTAGAGCATACGTGTGTCGAAGCCATTGTTTGCCAGCCTAGGTATTCTTCAAAAACTTTAGTCGAATATTTTACAATCATTTTGCAATAATTATTAATAATAGACACAGATTTTTCCCTGAACTAGGCTTAAGCCCGAGTTTTAGGCGAAACAAAGCTTGGAAGAACCACTTTAGCATTACAATGGAATATACATTTTAAATAAATGGACGTGGCTTGATTATATTATTATCAATAATAATGAAGAAATATTTGACAATATTCAATATTTCTTCATTATTTTCTCCTCATCCTCTTGCCATAAAGAAATACGTACGAGCATTTAAAGCAACCTCTTTACGAAAAATAAGTTTAGTGTTTATAATATCTATTAAAAGTTCTCGAGTGGCGACCACGGGCTGGAAGAAGTTGCGTGGGCAGGCCTCCTACTAGGTGGACCGTTCATTGTGGAAAACCTTGGAGGAGGCCTTTGTCCAGCAGTGGTCATTTGGCTGAAACGAACGAACGAATTATCCATGACGACTTAAAATAATTATTAAATTGAAATGTCTTTTGTAAGCATTTACAAAATATCCAAAAATGAAGTCTCTCTTGCAAATGAGCCTTTTCAGCCTACCCTTAATTAGCTTGTTTAATTAATTAGTTAAGAAATTATCATACATCTTTGGGGTGTGTTCGTTGGCGGATATTTTAGGTTAATTGCACCTAGGTATATCTTAGGAGCCTATCACCCGTATTCACAAACGATACTTGCTTAAGTGAAGCAGAAAATCGAAAGCTCAGCGTTGAATAGAGCTCTGTGATTGGTTCGTGTGTCACCCGGTGCGTCCACGCACACTGTGAGACCTCATAGTAATGTTTGTGAATACGGGCGTAAATAGATCTCTATAGGCTTTGTTCTAATTTTATGTAGGTAATCTATATTAATGTTATGAGTACAAATAGACTGAAGAAAATATACTGTCAATTTAGTAAATAATAGTTGTCTCTCTAACAGACAACTTATTTTATACAACCACAAGGTGGACCGACGACCTTATAAAGGTAGCTGGAAGGTGCTGGATGCAGGCCGCTACCAACAGGTCATTATGGTAAATCGGTAAATACGGTAATCGTAAATCATTGGCGGAGGCTTATGTTCAGCAGTGGACGTCCTATGGCTGAATTAATGATGATGACGACATCAACTGTCTAAAAATCCATGATTTTTCTGATATTTTGAAAATTATTCTACTATTGAAGAAATCTAACAAATCTAAGATCATTAAAATCAGTCCAGCCGTTCTTGAGTTATAATGTAAACTAAGGCTGACTTGCACCAACTAACTTCAACGGTAACTATGACAATAACCAGTGCTTTTCGTATGGAGTTTGACAGATTTTTGATGTTTGTTAAGCTAAAGTAAGGTGGTGCAACTCAGCCCAACACTTAAAAGATTAACATGCCATGAGAATGAAATAGCGTGGGTATTCAGGCAAACCTAGTTATTTCGGTACATCGGAGCTATCAATATTGGAACAATGTGAAATGGCACATAGCGTGGACACGTAGCTAGTATTTTTAAAGGACTAGCGTTTAATTGAGTCAATGCCTGAGGTATGGCAGCGGCACGGGAAGGCCGGGTAAAATTTTATATACAGTGTGAGTCACGTTAAAGTGTACATATGAAAATAGATGAAACTAGACCTATTTTTATCGACAAAAAAGAGGTCAAAAATTTTTTGAGATTTTTTTTAATTTTTAATAGAATTTTTTTTCTTCCAATTACGTATTGTAAAGAAAACGTAATAACTTTTAAACTAAGCGGTATATCCTGATAAAATAAAAACAGTAATAATGCTAAATAACAGGAAATACTAAAAAAATACATAAAATACACAAAAAAGGCCAACAAATAATAAAAAAATGATACTTTTTGAACAAAAACCTGCTTAAAAATTCGTGTTTTTTTGGTTATTTGATAAATTTCTACAAAAAATGCCCCTATAACCGGTGGTTTTTATTACTTTGTATTATTCTCTATCGTATTACCTTCGTAAAACCAAAAATCGCATGTCTCTATCCCTATCACAACGTTTGCAATGATCGTTTGAACTAAGCCTCTCCGGGCGCGTTATTCAACGCTTTGTTAACAACGAAACTGAAAATGGCTCTAGATTTGTAATTTTGATAAAGACAAGTTAGATTTCAAATTAAAAAATAAGCATTTTAGTTAAAATTAAAATTGTCTCTACCTGTAGCGGAGAATAATGTGGTGGCAGGCCTTTGTTCAAACGATCATAGCAAATATTTTGATAGGGATAGAGACATGCGATTTTCGGTTTTACAAAGATAATACGATAGAGAACAATACAAAGTAATAAAAACCACCTGTTATAGGGGCATTTTTTTGAGAAATTTATCAAATAACCAAAAAAATACGAATTTTTAAGCAGATTTTTTTCAAAAAGTATCATTTTTTATTATTTGTTGGCATTTTCTGGGTATTTTATGTATTTTTTCAGTATCGCCTGTTACTTCGCATTATTACTGTTTTTATTTTATCAGGATATACCGCTTAGTTTAAAAGTTATTATGTTTTCTTTACAATAAGTAATTGGAAGAAAAAAAATTCTGTAAAAAATTAAAAAAAAATCTAAAAAAAAATTTGACCTCTTTTTTGTCGATAAAAATAGGTCTAGTTTCATCTATTTTCATATGTGCACTTTAACGTGACTCATACTGTATTATGACGTGAGAGAGCATACAAATCTAGTCTCATTGACGTTTGACGTCTAAAGGCCTATTCAGACCTAAGCGGTATTCGCTACCGTCTGCGGCAGAGAAAACCCAGCGGGTATGCGGTAATAATACTGTTCAGACCTAAGCGGTATTCGCTACCGTCTGCGGCAGAGAAAACCCAGTGGGTATGCGGTAATAATACTGTTCAGACCTAAGCGGTATTCGCTACCGTCTGCGGCAGAGAAAACCCAGTGGGTATGCGGTAATAATACTGTTCAGACCTAAGCGGTATTCGCTACCGTCTGCGGCAGAGAAAACCCAGTGGGTATGCGGTAATAATACTGTTCAGACCTAAGCGGTATTCGCTACCGTCTGCGGCAGAGAAAACCCAGTGGGTATGCGGTAATAATACTGTTCAGACCTAAGCGGTATTCGCTACCGTCTGCGGCAGAGAAAACGCTCTAAAAACGATACTAAATACCTGAGCGAAACCCGTTAGTATGTACCTCTACCCACAGCGGCAGCGAATATCACTCAGTTCGCTCTAGCCGCGATACTTGATACTAAATACCTGAGCGAAACCCGCGCGGTATGTGCCTCTACCCACAGCGGCAGCGAATATCGCTCAGGTCGCTCTAGCCGCGGTACTTGATACTAAATACCTGAGCGAAACCCGCGCGGTATGTGCCTCTACCCACAGCGGCAGCGAATATCGCTCAGGTCGCTCTAGCCGCGGTACTTGATACTAAATACCTGAGCGAAACCCGCGCGGTATGTACCTCTACCCACAGCGGCAGCGAATATCGCTCAGGTCGCTCTAGCCGCGGTACTTGATACTAAATACCTGAGCGAAACCCGCGCGGTATGTACCTCTACCCACAGCGGCAGCGAATATCGCTCAGGTCGCTCTAGCCGCGGTACTTGATACTAAATACCTGAGCGAAACCCGCGCGGTATGTACCTCTACCCACAGCGGCAGCGAATATCGCTCAGGTTTGAATAGGCCTTTAATATTTAGGCCTATCATATTTATTATATTACTACACATTATATTCATTATAAGATGCTCCATAGCGCAAAATAGCACAAATAATGTTACCTACTTTTTCTCCTTTCTTTATTTTTATTATGTTGTGAATTGTACCATTCGCTGTGGGCCAAGTGCCCCTCTCTCATGGTGTCTGCAGAATACCAGTGGCCGTAACGTGCTCCCGAGTACGTTATGGCCTCATACTGAGCAGATACCAATTTGGTACAACAATTGTATTATTTTTACTTTGTAATGTCAATGTGTATCATTTAGTACGAAATAAATATTTTTTCTTTCCTTATTTCTTTCTTTCTTTATTTCTTTCTTAAAACACTCTCCCGTGCCGCTCCCATACCTTAGACACTGACTGGGTTAAACGCTACACCTGTAGTGAATACTGCGACGTAACTCGCTCGAGTCCCTGGCGTGTTGGAATCGAATGATTCCATTCTAATCGATCCTGAGGGAACGACTCAAAGGCAGTCGTGTTAGTCCATTTTGCATATGGGATCTCTAGTAAAGGTATTTTGTCTCTTTTCTTCCTTCAATAGAAAGATGTAACAACAAAAACAAAAGTTTTTGACGGACTTCGTTACCAGCCGTGGTTGTGGGTTTCTTCATTGGGGCAAATTAATAGTGAGTCCAGGCCGCTACCAACCGGGCAGAATGGAAAGCATTGGGTGGGGGAGGCCTATGTTCAGCAGTGGACGTCCTATGGCTGAGATGATGATGATGATGATGAATAGTGAGTCGTTTTCCAGCGAGGTGCGCAGTTAGCTCGATTGGGATGTAAGTGTCAGTATGTTTTCATAAAAATATTTTATATTTTTGAAAAAAAAAAAAAAAACCTTTCGGATAGTTATTGAACGACGTTTGATTGAGATTACAATCCATTCATTACAATCGTTCATTCTCACTCACTCAAGATCATTCGTTCGTTCACTTTATGACAATTCGAGTATCGATCAGTCAGTCTCTAACCAACCTCCGTCGTGAACAGACGTCTCGAGGTGAAGTTAGATAAAGTGTGTGTGTGTAAGTGAAGTGTTTTTTGCTGCTGAAGATGAAAAGACTGAACGAGATTGCAGGTTAGTGCTCATGTATTTTATTGTGATTTAATTAGAACAAATTCTTTCACTGACTGGTAGCCTCTTTTGTTCTAGCTTATAGTTGTTGCAATTCACAAAGGCGAGAGAGCTTTACGTATTATTATGTGGTGGCTCGCTGCTGTTCGTCTTTCAAAAGTTTAGGTAGACATTACACTATCGTTATGTGCATGTACACGTACACACACAAGTAAAGCTCACTCGCCTTCGTGAGTTACAAATAATAGGAATAACGCTGGACCTACTACTATTAACACAGTGTCCACTATTCATAAAGTCTTATGTGTCCATTTTTTAAGCTTTATTCGCCTCTCTTATCTACCAAAAAATAGGACATCCCTAGATATCTAGTTATTATCGATATTGCTACATCCACCAGACTTTATCCTGTTGCAAACTAGGATTAGAATGGCCCTGAAAAGGGTTTGCATTTTAATTTCACAATGTATCTCTGGTTTTATCAAACTTGCCAAGTAAGAGAACATTACGTACAGAGGATCCGTATTATATAACTAAGTCAAAAATATTGTCAAATCTCTAAAAATTATGTCACACTGTAGGTAGGTCAGTCTTGGTTTAAGCCAAAAATGACGTCCACTGCTGGACAAAAGCCTCCCCCAAGGATTTCCACAATGACTATTAGTTTCCCAACTTAATGCAACACAAAAATAATGTACTTTTTGGAACGGTTTACAAATCTGCCCTCTCGTCGAAAATATAAAGCACTAATACTAAGGTCTATCGAAGTTCCAGACATGCTTGCGAATATGTTTTTTTTCTATCAGACAGACAGTGGTGACTGAGTTTGTTGCGGCGCTTCTTCTCAGCACTTGCCAAATGTTGGTCTCGAAGCGCTAGTAGGGCAAAAAGATTATGAGACATGTGAAGGCTCCATAAGAGCAAAACTTTTAAAGTATTTTTTTTTTATTAGTCTTATTTTTTTACTAGCGGCCGCCCGCGACTTCGTACGCGTGGATCCCGTTTTACCCCCTTCATCTATCTTCCGCGGTTTAGACTTTTTCATACAAATGTTTTTTCCCGATAACTCCCGTTCCTATGGGAATTTTGCAATATCCTGTTGTAACTAAGCTGAAAATTTACCTGCGTGCCAAATGGCAATGCCAGATTTAGTATGGAAAGTGGCGTCTTTTTTTTTTCGCGCGGCCATCGACCAAACTTGGTTTTTTGATTACAAAATAGTGTAATAATCCAAACTTAATATGGCATGTATACCTCTAAACTCAGTCTGAACTGAGTTACGAGCATTAGAAGTTTGATGATTTTCATACTAGATTTGCTTTTTGTGCGCAAGTTTTGTAAGAAATTGCAACAAAATATTGCGCTATTTTTTTATTGCGCTGATTCTGCTCCACATTGATGTCTGGAGCCTTTAATGGATGGTATTGTTTGTTTACACATACAATCTCACTATTTTGTTGCAATTTCTTACAAAACTTTGCGCGCAAAAAGCAAATCTAGTATGAAAATCATCAAACTTCTAATGCTTGTAACTCAGTTCAGACTGAGTTTAGAGGTATACATGTCATAGTAAGTTTGGTTTATTACACTATTTTGTAATCAAAAAACAAAGTTTGGTCGATGGCCGCGCGAAAAAAAAAAGACGCCAATTTCCGGCATTGTCTTTTCAAGCGTCTAACTTAAGCGGTTTAGATTTTTCATACAAAAGGATTTTCCCGCTAATTCCCGTTCCCGTGGGAATTCTTAAGCACACTATAACCTGCCCAGCAGTATGAAGAATAATTGTACGAAGTTTCGTTAAAATCCGTCGAGTAGTTTTTGTTTCTATAAGGAACATACAGACAGACAGACAGACAAAAATTTTACTGATTGCATTTTTGGCATCAGTATCGATCACTAATCACCCCCTGATAGTTATTTTGACAATAAATTTCATGTACAGAATTGACCTCTCTACAGATTTATTATAAGTATAGATTACAGTATTTATTTTGACGATTTGTAAGCACTATTTTATGTCCATGCAAATAAAGGAATTTTGACTTTAACTTTGACTTATCGTCACAATAAGGATATAGTCAAACACGTGAACCCTGAAACGGAATGTCGTACAATGTTATCGCGAAGCAATCGTAGATTGATACTCGCAAATCCGGTGGAAAAGGCTTGTAAAAGGCTTGGCCATAGTAAAGTGAACGCAGTAGATCATCCCAAGCACTGATTCAAGAGGAGTTGAAGGACTGTGATAGTGTGATTTTTTTTTGTATGATAGTCATGCCTGTTTTTACCATCAATCCCTAATTTTAAAGTGACCCATAGGAAACCTAAATTTCTTTTGAAGTTATTGAGCTGTAGGACTCTCTACAGGGTGTTGGTAAATGGGTATATGAGCCGACACTAGCCCATGTTAACATGGTCATATAAATGGTATGGTGAAGTCAGAAAATTGATATCTTCATTTTAATTATTTTTATTTTCATACAAATCGGATTTTATAAAATGTATTTAGTATGAAAATTAAAAAAAAAAAAATGATGATTATCAAATTTCTGACTTCACCATACCATTTATATGCCCATGTTAACAGGGGCTAGTGTCGGCTCATATACCCATTTACCTAACACCTTGTATAATTACTCAGAAGTTGTAGTGCTAGAAGAAATACTGCTAAATCTATTCTGCTGTATTAACAGGAATACTTGTTGAAGCTCTTGAAAACAGCCTACTTTTAGATTTTTGTTGTAAAATATCACTTTTCCTATTAAAAAGGTTCCACATTCCTTGATATACCATCGTTTGTGCGTACACACTTACTTGGAAAATCATTACTTTAACGTGTAGCTACTTGACTCATAAGTTATTAATCTTATTAATTATCTTTTGCGAATCTCCTTGAATGGTCCTTACCTTGCCCATTGTGTCTCCGGCGCCAACTTAAAGGTAGCCTTTCGAACTAAGCGTCACAGACGCAGCGTCTTTAGCTTTGGTCTGACAGGTAGCCTTTCGAAGCGAGTTAGTGACGCGGCGTTGGTGGCTCAAGACCAAAGTTAAAGACGCTGCGTCTGTGACGCTTAGTTCGAAAGGCAACCTTTAGCAGGCGTCTGTCCCCTCCGAGCTTTTATAATACTGTTTTCTTATACTGTGGCACCGAGCTAGACCGACAGATAGATCGATTGTTTGACCTCAAGCTCTGGAACAGCTCGGTGGGACGTGGCCTCTCTATTCGCGGACACTCGCTATTCTTGGATTAAATCAGGTAACACGAGAGGATTTTATTCTTGGACTAATAAATCAGACTTATTTCGAAGGGATTAAACATTGAGTTAGACGGATTAGCAAGCTGAAGTGGCAATGGGCAGGGCACATAGTACGGTGAACTGACGGACGGCCCATGGGGCAGAAAGGTTCTGGAATGAAGGCCGCGTACTGGAAAACGCAGCGTGAGACGTCCACTTACAAGGTGGACCGACGACATCGTAAAGGTAGCAGGGAAGCGCTGGAGGCAGCCCGCTACCAATCGATCAACATGGAAAGCATTGGGGGAGGCCTATGTTCAGCAGTGGACGTCCTATGGATGAAACATTGAGTGACTGGCTTTTGAAATAAGCAGTTCGTGACTAAAAAAAATCCTTATTTGACCGCCATCGCACCTGATGTAAAGTGAGATGCAGTCTAGGATGGTACATATTGTCTGCCCTGTATACACAGGCAGGCACTAGGCACACACCTACTACATCCTACTAAGCTAGTGTAGATACTTTATCATCGTCATCATTTCAGACACAGGAAATCTACTGCTGATCATAGGCCTTCCCCGATGATTTCTACATTACCAGATAGCTGCTTATATCCAGCGTCTTCCTGCTGCCTTTGTGAGGTAGTCTATTCACCTTATGGTGGACACACGCTGCGTGGCCTCCATTCCAGAACCTGACTGCCCCATCTCGGCCGTCACTTCTACGTGATTGTATGTTCTCTACCCATTGCCACTTCAGCTTGCCAATCTGTCTGGCTACGTCAGCGACGTACACGCTCTCGCTCTCATCAAATGGTGATTCTTTGCGATAGAACGAGACGACATGACAGGCAATGGATAGTTAAAACTGTTGCCGATTGTACGTACCTACTTGTAAGTTATGTTACTACATACATACATATGACGTAAAAGCATGTGAAGTAATATCAGTCCACAAAAGAACCACCAATATTGAAGCTCCATACTCATGCAAATTACTTAGTCATTTGACCCAAAATCAATTTCAGGAGATCAGAAAAACTCGCAACAGATGTCGGGATTGTAGGAAATTCGTTGAAACTTTAGGGATTCCCAAATTATGTAAATGAAAACAATCGAGCATGTACCGGCTGCTTAAATTCTTGAGGGTATGTGTCTTCAATACCAAGTACATTGTATGTATGTATACAGTAAGCTTACGTCTACCCACCTTAGCGAGAACAGAAGCGAGCAAGCAAAATAGAACCGTATGCGATATGTACAAGGTACATTTTTCATTGTTAAGGAACCAGCGCACTTTGTCGAGTCGACATAAAATATGCACCTTATTTGCTATCGCATCAATCATCAACAGCTCTTTACAGTCCACTGCTGGACTATGAGCCTCCTCCACTATAGTGGAGGGTTTTGCCATAATCTCCACGCTAGGCAGGCGGGTTGGAGATCGCAGTTTAAAAGATTGATGTTTTTCAGAGAGCGCTGCTGCCCATTCTCTGTTTGATGTGTAGTCCCTAAGTCGCCTCTTACGACACCCGCGGGAAGAGTAGGGGTTGGTGACAAATGTATTCTACTCTGCCGTCACCACACGGCTTATTGCTATCGCATTCGATTGTAATTTGTTTAATGCTACTCGACTGCTCTGCTTTTGCTGTTTCACTTGTATCAGTTTATGCTACGTAGGTTTAGTTGAAATTATTCCTAAAAGTATGAACATAAGAACCAATTTCGTAGGCGTTAAATTATGAAAGACTGAAAAAAAAAGCCAGAAGACGTAACGTGACCAGGCCTCCCACTAGGTGGACTGACGATCTGGTGAAGGTCGCGGGAGGTGCCTGGATGCGAGCGGCGCAGGACCGGTCTTTGTGGAAATCGTTGTGGGAGGCCTTTGTCCAGCAGTTGACGTATTTCGGCTGAAACGAACGAAAAAAAAAACAATTTTAAAGCATAATTATTATTTTAGAAGATTACTACTTATTATTACCTTATTTCATACCACTACCTTAATCTTATAGAAGTAGTCTGTAAAAAAGAACCACGAATAGAATAAAGAATTTTTTAGTTCACCGACTTTCAATAGATCTTCAACCACTTTTCAAGTTAATAAGTTTTCAAAGGCTGAACAGTGAAGTAGGCTAAAACTTTTAATATTGAGACTTCTTTTTATAATTTTAATTAAAAGATCAATTAACCTTTCCAAGGTACCTCAATTAAGGTAAAAAAAATGTTCGATAGTGGTTTCCTAAAAGTTTTGTAAGCATCTATATAATTATGATGAAATAATTTTCCAAAGGTTATCAATAGGTTTATTAAATGCAGAACGAGTCACTCTATGAAATCTAGAGTTCACCCTTTCACGACCCAACCAAACGTCGTAGATTTTGTCTATATTATGTATGTCTTGTACCATTTTTATGAACGTTACATATTACATAGAAAGTTTGTAATGAAGAGAATAGATGAAAATTAATGAGCGATAGCTGCCAATTCAATTGATTTATATTAAGTCCGTCCGGGTAATGCAGTGACGTAGGAAAGAGAAAACCCATGCATAATAATACAAGCAACTACAAAATAATAATACCTGATAATAATAATTATTTCCACTTTAGTTACAGCAGTTTGACAAAACTAAAAATTAGGTACAAATGCGCATTTGTTATCTATATAAATAAAAATGAATTGATGTTCGTTAGTCTGATTAAAACTCGAGAACGGTTGGGCCGATTGAGCTGATTTTGGTTTTAAAATGTTTGTCGTAGTCCAGGGTAGGTCTAAACGGTGAGCAAATACGCGCGCGATATTGTTTTTCTGTGACAGACAAAATTCAACGCGGGCGAAGCCGCGGGCGGAAAGCTAGTAAAAAATAAGACCAATATGGAATACCTGCTTTTGTAGCTGTTTAAAAATATACTTGTTCAATATACTTGTTCAATTTTTTTTATTATTAGAAATAGACATTATTATTATAAATCGCTCACAATATGGCCGCGAACTAGACCGAGTATACAGCTCTGTAACGTGAGGGTTTAAAAGGCAATCTGAACAAAATTGCCTTAGAACGTTACGTTATGTGGCCACGTTGCTTGGGGCCTTTATTCTACGTTACTTCTTTATTAATATTATAGCGCTTACGTCCCTAGTCGTCATCATCATCATTTCAAACTATTGGTAGTTACTGCCAGACGTAATTCTGTCTAGGGCAGCAACAGGCGCGATTTTCTTTTTTCATCCACTTACAGCAATCCTCTTGAAGTCGTCGGTCTTTCGAGCAGGATCTTCCTACAACCCGATCGAGCTTAATTCAATACAACATAGGTACATACTATTTCCTATAATATACTGTTTCCCCAATTTATTACACCGAACTTGTCGCGACAAGGAAAAATTTCCGTCCTTTTAAGCGATTTTGTGAAAAATATTATTGGTAGGTAGCATTGCTCATAAGAAGATAGACCCCCTTAATTGATATTTTTTGGCCGTGGTGCATATCTTTTCTTAAAGGTTACTAAACCTTTGTTTGTCACCTGTCATCCGCTTTGCAACGGAGGGAAGTCGAACCAAAATTTCCTATGTTCTTCTGATTAATAGCAAAACTCACTGACTCTATAGGATGGAAACGATAAATGATCTCATTTCACTTGATTATTTCTAAACCATACAAGATAGGTATGAAAAACTAGTTACAGATCCTGAAAGTGAGTCATGAGCTCTATCAAACCGTATTATAATAGGTTACAGAATAAACTGAATCTATCCGAAAATTCAATGTTTCCAGAAGCACTTTCAGGATCAGTAACCAGTTTTTCGATATCTTGTATATGTTACGGCTAAAGATAGGTGTGAACATAAACTTAAGATTAGCCGGCTAAACTTAAGTTTATCTTCGACGAGGTGCTAATGTTAGTTTCTTCTATCTTTAGCCGGCTAAACTTAAGTGTAACCGCAGGCCCTTGGCTAAAAATGTAGAAGGAAATGGAAAAGGAAACAATGTAATAATGTTTACTATTTTGACACGAAAACTTTATTAACACGTTTCCGTCGCTGTACTCCAGTCCACTATGACACTAACAATCTTCACATAAATGTTTCATACACATATACCCGTACTGTTGTTCACAATATTTTGCAACAAGTCTGCTCTCTATGAAACTCTAATGTAAAATCGACGGTTGTTGCCGTAGTGATTTTTAGATCGATTTTCGTGAAAACGGCAAGACCCGTACTGCCATAATATGAATGAATTCCACCTTTACTGTATGTGCCGTTACCGCGGCGGAACGTGTTAAAAAATAATCACTTTCATTACACATACTTTTATGTACCTATGTAGGTATTCAAAATTACAATTATTACAATAACAAAATATTAATCACTTAAAACAATATCTACCTAATCATTAGAATAAAATAATAAGGAACCATTTGGTCATTACAATTGAATCTTCTGTAGGTATTTAAAATTACAAAATAAAACAAAATAAAACTGCGCGCGCGTTGTCTCCCCACCGCCCCCTCAAGCCCTCCGCCGGCCTGGCGCGCCCATCGAATACATTTTTAGCCGTTTCGTTTTGGCTAATGTGCACATTAGCCGGCTAAAGATGGAATATCACGACGCAAACTAACATGCTATCGAACTTTAGCTGCTTTTCGAAGATAAACTTAAGTTTAGCCGGCTAATCTTAAGTTTATGTTCACAACTATCTTTAGCCGTAACATATACATAGTTTAGAAATAATTGAGTGAGATCATTTATCGTTTCCACCCTGTATACAATGTTCCTGATTTCTATGAAGAGTGAAGTCCCACACATCAATGGAACCAAACCCACTGCGTGGACGTAAGCCCAGATAATTAAATAGTTTTCTGTGAACGCGTGGGTTTTAGCAAACATTAATAACATAGTCTCTGATGACAAGGCCGGAGAAGAACAGCTAGGACAATACGAAGGAAGACACGTGACGACAATATTCGTTCGTTCGTTTCAGCCAAATGACGTCCACTGCTGGACAAAGGCCTCCTCCAAGGTTTTCCACAATGCACGGTCCTGCGCTGCCCGCATCCAGGCTCTTCCCGCGACCTTTACCAGATCGTCGGTCCACCTAGTAGGAGGCCTGCCCACAAATATTTGAACCAGATTTTTTATTGTTTTTTTTTTTATTGTAGAGTATTGGTACAGGCGTACAGGAAAAGAACTGAGAAAATACCTATAGATACTGAATAAAATACCTACTTAGTAAAGGCGAAGTGTACTGGTACTGCATTTCGTAGTTTTTTGCCATTACCAAGTTTAAACGAAGAAAGGAATACCAAAAGTTGCGTTGTCCATCAGAACAGTCTACTTGGTCCACTTTTAGCAAGTCGCCGGAAGACTTAAGTTTGTCCCTGGGAAAGTTAAACCGATTTTTTGTAGAAGGTATTACTTTATTATTGAAAAGGAAAAAAAGCATTATTATGACTTGTTTTTTTCTATTTGGGCTATGCCATCGATCACGATCCTCATTCACGGTGAAAGCAGAAAAGACATATCTGAACCTCCACATGTACAGTCAGCGTCAGATTATACATTGCTGTTGCAAAATAGCACTTATCACAAAGTACTTAAGTACCTCAGTGTCTAGCTTGATGCGCCGTAAGAGTAGGCGCACACCGTTGATTTATTTTAGTTGGCCGATAGTTGTGCCCGATTTTAATTTGTATGAAGAATCGGCCAAATCGAATCGGCGTAGTGTGCGCACTCCCATACATGCCCATACTGATCAACTGCCCGACTAAACTATCGGCCGACGAAAAATCAACGGTGTGCGCCTACTCTAACTGTACGAGTAGGATTGAATTTAAATGTTCAGTTATTATTTGATCTGTTTGCAATGTGAGGACTTAGCGTAGGTTTTATTGAACATTGTTCGGCGAATATGAATTTTAAAAGCAATTTTTTTTTGACACTAGCTTTTACCCGCGGCTTCACTCGGGTAGAATTTGGTATATTTATTTATTTATTTAGCACACATACAAACAATGCACTGTGGCGGACTTAATGCCGGATGGTAGGTTTATCTTAGAAAAACTTCAGAACCGGAATCAAAAATTAAAATTCAAATAGTTTATTCAGTACACAGGCATTTTCCACGGCAGTTATACATGTCCCAAATAATAGCTTGCCCTACCACCACTTCGGAACAACAAATGGGCTGGTGCTGAGAAGAAGTGGCTGAAGAAACTCAGTCAACTTTGTCAAAAAACTATCCTGTCCTTTCCCGGGACTTAATTACTTAATTACCTCATCAAAATCGCATCAGTGGTTTAGTGGTTTACTAGTGCTAAAAGCATAAAGAATTCTTTTGCAAGAGTTTCTTTCCTTTTTCTGATAAACTTAAAGTCTTAAACGCAATAGTAAGCTTAATGAATTTTTTACCAATTTCTAGTGAATAATTAAGCTACCTAACCTTTTCGGATTTTTGTGATGGCTATGCATACCATTCTCACTACTTTTTTAACAAACCTAGTATTAAAATATCATGAGTTACTTGAGATTTTTCGTTCATACATTGTGGACCTTCTTCTCTTACGGCGGAAATTTTGTAATCAAGACAAGATTAGCAGCATTTCGCAATATCTCGGAATCCACAAATGATTTCCCGCGAGCATTCGCCGATTCGTGGTTCACACGTTACAAAGTTAACCTAATTTTGTTCTAACAATTTGGCGACATGTAATTATGTTATAATACTAGCTTTTGCCCTCGGTGAACGCGTGAAATTAGGCTTATTTTTATTAAGCTTTGCAGTTAACTGTGTGTTTATCCTACTAATATTATAAAGGCGAAAGTTTGGATGTCTGGATGTCATGATGTCTGGATGTTTGTTACTCTTTTACGCAAAAACTACTGAACGGATTTTGTTGAAACTTTACAGTATTATTGTTTATAACCCAGATTAACATATAGGCTAACTTATGACGATATGTGACAAATAAATTTCAATAAATAAATAAGACGTGTCTAATAAGCGCCATCTACCTATCGTCATTGGTTAAAATCTACATCGCTGGACAAACTACTGTATGACGTTCGTAAATATTCATTCGGAGGAAGCCGAACATCAACATGATATCTAACGGGGGTAAAACGAGGTCCACGCGAACGAAGTCGCGGGCGGCCGCTAGTTTTTGTATAAACGAATCATAAAGTTAATATACCTAGCGGAATAGAGCAACAAAGAACAGAGGGCTGAGTGTAAGTTTACATCAAAAGTGGTCACGACGTCACGAGTAAGCGCGTAAAAATGATATTAAATGTATGACGGATTGTACAGCGCCCCTAGTGGAAACTTTCAATAAGTAAAATTTTTCATACATAATTTTTAAGGCTTGGGCAGACCAAATATCAAGTTGTAATACAAGAAATTCTTTGAAGTGTATCACACCAAATTTGAACGCGGGCCCGCCCTCCAACCGCGCCGCACTGCAACTGCCGAACGACAATTAATGAGGCGCGGGTGCGAGTTTCTTATTATACTATTATAGGTAGACTTCGTATCCTTTTTCGATATAATGGATGACCTGAGATTTAATGACAAACTATGAATATTTACGCTTTTAGCGCTCCTGCATACGACGCCGCTACCGCGCCGCCGCCGCGCCTTTGCACTGTTCATACGCACCGAGTAAAACCGCCGCCGCAGACTTTTGCAAGTTCCAAACATTGAAAGTAAATTCGTCATAAACATAAAGCAATATTTAAAATAATTTGCTAGAAACTAATACAAGTGTGACGAATTTACAAAAGCTTTTTTCGTGACGTTGACTTTGTGGCAAATGCTTTTTATTTGACTTTGTGGTAAATCGACAATTCTTCTTCTTATTCGTTTCGCTCTTGGCAGAGCGGTCGTGGTCACGTTGAGGCGTTGTTCACATCGGTTGTAGAGGCGGATACAACTCTCCGCACGATCTCCCACCATCTCTCTCTATTGGCAGACTGTCTGGTGCAGTCACATAAGCCGTCTCCCACTGCTGCTTTTACTTGGTCGGTCCAGCGCATTGGTGACCTGCCACTCGACAATAACCGATTTCTTTTTCGTTTAAAATAAACAACGTAGGACAGCGACATTTTTATTATTTTAGCGGATAAATACATATATCATTTCACTAATAGTGAACAATGTTAAATTATTCTAATTGTAACCTATCAAATATTCAGATGTCACCCTTATTGATAATAAGGGTGAGTTGCACCATCTAACTTTGACCGTAACTTTAACGATAACCGGTGGTTTTTGTATGGAGTTTGACAGATTTTTGACGTTTGTCAAAGTTTGCCTTAGTATTAGAACTGAACTGTGCCCACGAGTTCATACGCGTGAAAGTCGTTTGAGGATTTTGCAAAGTTTTTTATGACGCTCTGTAGGAGTAGGAATAGCACCAATAGGAATTAGTTGTACCAGAATGGTAATTAGCCTATAGGCATCCGCAGTAAATGTGCATAGCGCAAAAGGTTATTAGCACCATCTACCAAACAAGCTCTTCAGCTTCGACGTGACCACCAACTAACGGGAGCACGGGAGATATTGTTCCTCCTTACACGTCTTGCTTCAGCACTTTCGTGAGTGTTCATATTTGCCCTTATCCAGTCTAAATAAGGACTGACCGGAGTGTGAATCTCATACAAAAAATTATTCAAGTCATCATTATTTAAAAATTTACCACCACTGACAACTGCGACAATTTTCTCATCGAGAAACACTGGCCCTCCAGAGTCCCCCATTGCTGGTCTATGATCCTTCAACGTGCATTTGGCCACCGCACATAGAGCCGGCCCTCGATCTATTTTTTCATCGGGGATATCAGATTGTGGACAAGAAATGACCATGCTTTCACCCAGATGAAGTGTCTTAAAGTGATCCATCAATATTTCTTGTATTTCCAACATCTTATTTTTCTTCCTTTTGCCAGTTCTTCCGTAACCAGCATACGTCACTTTCTGTCCACTTAAAGTCCTGTAATCTACAGACGATACCTTGCCAAGTATCGTCTGTATTTCTTCCACTAAAGCCAAACCGATGTCATTTGTAAATTTAAAGAATAATTTGTAGTTGGGATGAGGTATTTTCTTCAGTATTCTTCTAGAGAATTCGGTGGAATTCCTCGGGTTGGACATATTTCCATATCTGACAATCTCCAACTGTGGTAACAGACAATGCCCTGCTGTTAATACCCATTCTGGAGCTATAAGAGTGCCTGTACAAATTCGGTACAACTCCAGGTCAGGAACTTGACTTTGAAGACTTTCTAAGCTAACCACGTAAGGATATTTGTTGTCTTCATCATCAACTCCTTGAATTACGCGGAATTTGGGATGTGATGTAGTAATGGCAAACACCACAAATAAAATTGACATAATAATGAAAATCTTAGATTGCATTTCTTAAAGTTAAACTTAATAAAATTTGATAGTACAATACATTTTATTCAAATTCTAGATTCGTATTTCCTACAGGTAGATTTTATGAAAATGTAATCGATGTTTGGTTTTATTGGTATTGCAGTACCTATCCTTTTATATTAAACTGTAATTTTTATTATGTACCTACAAGGAAATTTGCTGTGTTAGTTACGGTAGAGTAGCATACCAACACTGCTTTTTCCGTGCAATCAGAAAATATTTTCTAAATTTACCTCCTATGGGGAAGCAAGATTCTGGAGTGGAGGCCGCGTACCGGAAAACACGGCGTGCCACGTCCACCCACAAGGTGGACCGACGAAATCATAAAGGTAGCAGGAAGGCGCTGGACGCAGGCCGCTACCAACCGGGCAACATGGAAAGCATTGGGGGAGGCCTATGTTCAGCTGTGGACGTCGTATGGCTGAGATGATGATGATGGGTAATGTAGGACTCCCCTAACCAGAAGAATAGGGCCTGGTCCCCACTTAAAAACCTGTATGTTTCCGGTGGAGAGCATATCGCTTGAAAGTCGATAGATTGCATTAATTTGGATTCTGTAGGCAATAATTTGACATGTCCTTTAAAATGAACGCAAACCATTAATTAACCACATAATTTTATAAGAACAAATGTTGCCCACAAAGGTATTAAAATAGTTTCTTAAGAGCCATTTTACATTTTCGTGCGAATTTCTAAGATTTTGGAAGCATGAATTACTATCTTAAGCAACACCCAGAGATTATTTAATAACTGCGAAAGATAGATCGATCCTTGGTGTTGACCATTAATGAAACGGATTTACTAAAACTCTTTTGCTTAATTCTCAGTGCCCCATCTCCCACAACCATTTTACGGAAAAATTGCCGCAGACTCTATTTCAAAGTCCTGTATCTATTATTTATGCTCATATAATAAGCTTAAAAATATAAAGTAATCATCAAACATATATTCTTGTAGTCCATTAATGAAATAGATTCTTGAATTTCATTACCATTATTGAGTAAAATCTAAAAATAATTTGGCAAATTTGAAGATTAACGTCACATTTTGATCGTGGTTTTTAGTTTAAAAACACAGCAATAACTGCAATAAAAGTATCCCAAAATGAAGAATATTCATTGTAGTATTGATTTCTACAGTTATTGTTTTAATATTAGTAACCACTTTGTCAAAATATTGATGTGAATATCAGTATAAATTACAATGCACAAGCCGACATCGATTAGTATGGCGCGAGCGCCCGTCAAGGCAGGACCTGTGTCACTTTTCCCGCCATGACGTTTACGTGCGTTCGTGTCGTGAAGCGGTGATTTATACGGCGACCAAATACATTTGATACTATGCCGAGTGGTCCCTGTTTCGAGTCGGCCGTTTGGTGTAGTGGTTTGAAACGGACTAATTTGTTTGTTTGGAGGCAATAGGCTCCGAAAAAAAATTATTTCACGATTAGAATTCAAAATGTTTTCGTATTTTATGTAGGCTATAAAATATTTTTAAAAAGTTTAGTCCAAAATCTTTAATAAATTGGACGTTTAATAAATAAATTTGATAACATATTATTTTTTTTGTTTCCAGTACGATTTTAGTACTAGTTTTTCAGAAATTCTATGATTTAACTAAAGTTTTTATATTTTATGCATATTTATTAACTTCTAAAATATATTATATTCTATTGATAGATGACGTGCTTCGTATTTTATTAAAATTATTACCTGACTCATTAAAAAAACTCATTAAAACTCATTTACTTCTGTAAATAGGCTTAAAAAAAGCACTTTTACATTTTACTAGGTTCTATAGGTGTAGAATGTTACTTTGGAGATAACTTGCTTCCATAGAGATATTTTATAGAGAGATGCTTAGTAATGCGCTGAGTTCGAAACTCAGTGTCGCATTAGGAATTCACACACACAAAGTCAAAATATGTGCTCATTATCCACTGCGGTATTAGTATTTAATGTTCGAATAATCTTTAGTACTATGCAAGCAATGTAAACTGTTTACATTATGTCGTCGCTGCTGTCATTATTGCTTTCACAAGCAATATGTTCTGTTTTTGGGCCTATTGTTGCGACACCGGCTCCGCCCCCTTGTCACATCTCCCTTTAGTTTCTGTAATATGTGCTTGCATCGAGGTTGATATCAATTTAAATTAAATATTCCTTAGTGCTTTTGATTTAAATTATTTTTTTATTTTGACACGTGTTTGAAAAATCAAGGTCAGATCGCAATAAAATAACAAGTGAAAACGTAACATTGATGAGGTAATTCCATTAGAAAGTAGGTATGTATTCATTCCTAGGATTCCCCTAACACCATCAAATTCAAGAGAATTCCAGGGAGTGCAGTTTCCCATCTCATGCTTAGGGGCCACGGTTTAAAATAGCGTGGTTGCATAGAGCAACTACGTGCGCTGCTCATACTAATTTTCAATACAAAAGCAAGTGTTGGCGCCCTCACGAGTTTTAGCGGAGTGCCATATGGTAGCGGGAGTAGACTTAAGGGAAATCTATGCTTCTCCGACAGCCAGTTGTATGTAGCATGCTCCAGAGTATGCGCACAATTCTGGTCGATGCTAGGGATGGATAAGCGTCGCTGTCGCTGGCGACAGGGTCTTCTGGTTCAGGGTTCATGGCGTAGGTCTCAGGCAAAATTAAATCCACTCGTAGAGAATAATAGGCTAGATGTCAAAATTTCAATTATTTGTCCGTCAGACAGTTATTTAGAAAATATTACTCATATTTTTTATTTTCTTTCATAATTAAATAATAACAGTGCTACATAGAGTTGAAATGGCGCGATACGTCACGTTTGAGTAGAATTTTTACTCAAAAGTGACGTCACGTGACATTTCAACTCAATACAATACTGTAAATACTCGTTTATGAAAAAAATTAAAAAATATGTCTCCAAAATTTTTTAATTATCTGTCTGACGGACTAAACAGAATTTCGATTTCATTACCCAGTCATCATCCCTATTACACACAGCACTAGAGTCGTATCGGAACTGAGTGAACCAACGGTTTTGCGATAGGAACGTCCGACCCGAGTGATAGTACTGCTGTACTGTAAAGTTTCATCAAAATCTGTTCAGTAGTTTTTGCGTGAAAGAGTAACAAACATCCAGACATCCACACAAACGTTCGTATTTATAATATTAGTAAGACTAGTAAGATTTAAGATAGTTAGATGAATTATTTTAGTTATTTGTTTAATAATAATAATATTTTTTTTTTTATTTCTTAGCTCTGTCTGATAATGGATCTGGAGGACACAATACAATAGAACCCTATGGAGTTTGGGCTTGTGTGATTCGCTTTGACGAATACTTCGTCCCTAAATGATATCCAGGGTCCGATGATGGAGCTGTAAGGGGGCAAATTTTTTAATTCACTATGTCACTGTCTTTATTTTTTACTTATAGCCCGACCAGGAACATAAAAACCCTGGCATAGAGGCGCGTTAATTGCATTTGATAGTGCAACACTGAGTACAGTCGTACCTGTGTTAAATTAATCGGCTAATTTTATGTATCAGGATTCAGGATTACGGGCTAATTTGATATTTTCATAAATTAACGAAAAAAGATTATATAGGTAACTAGGTCTAAATAAATTAAATGAAACCATCAATCGAGCTAGTAGGATTTATTTTATTATTCATCAATAATCAAATTCAGAACTTGAATATTGAACTGCAATGTCTGCTCATGAACGCTTCAAACTCGGTACTTCTTTCCCAATTCCATAAAAGTCAACACTTTCAAAGTGACAAGAATCTTTAAAATAGGTAGTTGAAACAAACCACAGCTAATTTTCATAGTGGACTATACTATACGATAAACATGTCAGTCAATTTGACAACCTTTGTCGGAAACATTATTCAATGAAAATATTGTCCGAACCCTTAGTACTTCTCTTAGACAAATAATTTAACACATTGTGAACCAGTTTTCTTTCACGACTATAAAAAGTTTTTAGCAATTTAATTCCCAAATCCATTGCACACATTTAAAATAAAGTTTGTTTACACTTTGAGAGCAATAGACAGTTTATTATTGACATGCAAGGTGACATGTCAATGAAGTTTTCAGTTACTGTTGCCATTAAAAGAAATTAGTACCATTAGTTTTCCGCAACATGGCGAGGCTTTTTATGTTCCTGGTCGGGCTATAATATATATTTTACATATTATACCTATACGTGTTTCATTTATTAATCGAAATATAAAAATCTTTGAAAGACTAAATACCTAAACTCTATTAAAATTTTAAATTAATTATTCATGTTTTAATACCTTATTCTACCTAAAAATTAATAACTTATATCAAGTCTTAATACGGTCACGGCTCAAGATTTTTTTGTCCATTTCGGCGTTCTTTTTACTCTTTTGTCTTTGCGTTGACAGTTTGTAGCTAAATTCGCGCGGAATATTTTTGTGAAATGGCTCTTAAGGCGCTACCTCGTAAAATTTGTTTTCAACAAGCTCCGCCCATTCCCTCCGCAGGCTCCGCACCCGCGAATGCGTCACTCGTCGCGACGAGTCGCTCGCTTCGTAAAATCAGAGTAAAATTTGGGTGCAGTCCTGTTGTCCCCCCTGCTTGGCCCCCCTGGGGGAGCCAACAGGATTTCGAAATCCTGTTGTCCCCCCTGGCTAGGGGAGACAACAGGACTGGATTTTCAATCAATGATTTGAGGACTGTTGTCCCCCCTGGCAAACATTGAGTATTTAGAAGCCATATATTTTTATAACTTTTAAGATGAACTGAAAATGGAGTACCTGACTGAATGTCATACTTATTGCCAAAATAAATACCTAAACGAATGTCAAATAATAATTAACATTTTGTTAACGAAAAAAATATAAGTTGTTGGTACCGGCGCAGTACCGGTATCCGAAAATCTTTATGAATTATCACTACTAAATAATATTAAGTAAATGCGAAAAACTTTATCTGTCTGTTACGAATTCACGCCTAAACCATTGAACCGATTTTGATATTTGGTAAAGAGATAGTTTTGAGTCCCGGGAAAGGACGTGGGATAGTTTTTATGCCAGTTTTTGAAACAGGAAGGCGCTCTTATATTTTTTTCTGTGACAGACAAAATTTTACGCAGACAAAGCCGTGGGCAAAAGCTAAGTTAAAGGTATGCTATTCTCATGTATAAAAAGTATTCTCTTCTGTAAAGTTTACTAAAAATCCGTTTAGTAGTTTTTAAATACGTGAAAGAGTATCAAACATCCATACTCTCAAACTTTGACATTTATAATATTAGTAGGTAGGACGCTAAAACTGCATAATTTTAAATTAATCATAATATTCAACACTTGCTCAGTGATTCAACAAGCGGCCGCCCGCGACTTCGTATGCGTGGAATCCGTTTTAAAATTTCGTAAAATTCTATTAAATATCCTTCATATTATTTCATATCCTTAAATAAATAGTTAAATAAAATCCGTTCTTGGCAGATGTCTACACTCTATAAGGAACCTACGTGCCAAAGGACAGTGCCAATCCATGTATGGAAGTTGGACCAAGTGCTGCCCAGAATGAAGCCATAGTGTATTTTGTTCCTCAGGCCAATACTAATTTGTAAACCGAAGCGCACTGAAATCTATCCCTGGAGTTAAGAGAAAAAAAGAGTTTTGTTTTGAATTATTTACATACAAAAAATCATCGATGTGTACGTAATACGCATAAGATTTCGCGATTGTGACATTAAATAACACTCGCTATGTTGAACTTAACCATACTGCATCCGTACACCTTACTTTAATACGACTTCGACATTCTTTATAAGCGATCAAGTGTTGTTGCAGTAGTTTGGTTACTTGACAAAAATTAATAATTTCCAAAATGGAGCAAGAAGTTTTAGCTTACAATAACTTCAATAATCGATTGTAATACACCAATAAATTGATTTTTTGCAAGTATAGAGAACTAAAACTTCTTGCTTCATTTTGGAAATAATGAATTTCTGTCAACTTACCAAACAATTAAAACAGCACTAGATCGTTTATAAAGAATGTCTAAATCGCACTAAAGTAACGTGTCCGGATGCATTATGGTTAAGTTCAACATATAGTGTTATTAACATAGTGTTATTTAATGCCACAATCACGAAATCTTATGCGTAGTACGTATACATCGATGATATTTTGTATGTAAATAATTCAAAACAAAACTTTTTTTTCTCTTAACTCCAGGGATAGATTTCAGTGCGCTTCGGTTTACACATTAGTATAGGCCTGAGGAACAAAATGCACTATGGGTTGATTCTGGGCAACACTTGGTCCAGACCCTGGCACTATCCTTTTAAGTTTGTAGGTGTCAGTATCGGCACCAACACCTTATTTTTTCGTTATCAAAATGGTAATTATTATTTAACAAACGGTTAGGTATTCAGTTTGGCAATTTGGCATTCAGTCAGGTACTTCAGTATTTAA
Source organism: Ostrinia nubilalis (assembly GCF_963855985.1). NCBI lineage: Eukaryota > Metazoa > Arthropoda > Insecta > Lepidoptera > Crambidae > Ostrinia > Ostrinia nubilalis. The sequence goes on along the minus strand of NC_087089.1, from coordinate 14,376,321 downwards.
AAAAATATTTTATACAAATAATATATGGCGTTTAAATCATGTTTGCCAGGGGGGACAACAGTTCTCAAATCATTGATTAAAAATCTAGTCCTGTTGTCTCCCCTAGCCAGGGGGGACAACAGGATTTCGAAATCCTGTTGGCTCCCCCAGGGGGGCCAACCAGGGAGGACAACAGGACTGCACCAAAATTTGAAATTGAATGAAAACGAACATGGAAACAATGGAGTCGCGTCACACATTTCTTTTTTTTGATTTAATTAGTTAATGTACATTATTATTGGTCCATATTATAGGTTTGCGTTAAATACATATTATGATGCAGTCAAAACTCATAATCGGTCAAATCAACTTTTGACTGCAAAAATCGGTAAAAATTGCTTTCACTTGATTTCAAATTTTACCATTTAGTCAAAATTCATACAAAGTAATAATAGGAAATCATCATAAAAGTATTATAAATAATTTTATTTATTCATTTTCCAGATACCATTTATGTTAGTAACAATCTTCAATGTTCATTACTATGTAATTTCTTTCATAGTACAGCTATGTCCATCGTCGTTTCAGCCGAAAGACGTCCACTGCTGGACAAAGGCCCAAGGATTTCCACAAAGACCGGTCCTACGCCGCTTGCATCCAGGTACTTCCCGCGACCTTCACCAGATCGTCGGTCCACCTAGTGGGAGGCCTGCCCACGCTACGTCTTCCAGCTCGTGGTCGCCACTCAAGAACTTTCCTGCCCCAGCGGCCATCAGCTCTTCGAGCTATGTGCCCCGCCCACTGCCACTTGATTTTAGCGATTCTGCGGGCTATGTCAGTCACTCTGGTTCTCCTACGGATCTCCTCATTTCTGATTCGATCACGCAGGGAAACTCCGAGCATAGCACGCTCCATCGCTCTTTGGGTGACCTTGAGCCTTCTTATGAGGCCCATAGTAAGCGACCACGTAATAAACGTATGTCCATCATTCTTTTTTTATTTGAAATTTGACTTGAAGGGCCTTTTTAAATTAAATTTCTTAATTTTTTTATAGCTTAATGTTGTTTTAATCTACCTACAAAACATGCTAACAAATGTAATGCTTATCTAAAGCTTACATAGCCAAATATTTATTGTTATAAATACATTTTTAATACAGTTTAAGATTCGTAAATATAGATAAAATGTATATTTATAAGTTTTTAACAAGCGAATTAGCTTAAAAACAGTTAAATGTAAATTTTTATAACAGCCTAGGATTAAAATGTACACTAGAACTGTTTTGATGTAACATTATTTTACAAAAAAATATATAAATTTTGATATTGAAAATTGAATCTACCTACAAAATTTTATAAAATTTTAATTTAGGGTTTTTTAAAAAATAGTATGGAAATATTAATTTTGGTGAAATTCTCCATATAAAATGCTAGGGCCAAATAATTTGGTCTCAAAGACTGAATTTTATAATTATCTCGATAACACCAAAATTAAGAAGGATATTTTTGGGCATGGCTTATGATAATTGACCAAGCCTTAGTTTATCATTCGCTAAATCTAGTCAAGCACATAAAATTATTGTGACTTAGGCCTCTCGTTCAAAGTGACGCGGGGCGTCAGGCGCCGCAATACAGACGGTGAAACGCAACTGTAACGAAACTGCAACTGCTAGTTACTTTTGAGTTGCATTTAAGTTTCTGTCACAGCGTCCGTTGAGAGACCACACATGACGCGACCAGTTTGAAACTTTCAATTTCAGTTTCATTAATACACAAAAATTTTATGTGCTTGACTAGATTTAGCGAATGATAAACTAAGGCTTGGTCAATTATCATAAGCCATGCCCATTGCCCGTGGACTAAAGGGAAGCGAGCTGCGCGGCGTCAATTTTCTCCGTTTAAGGAGAGGCGGCAAGCGTAGTTTCGTTTACAAAATAACAGGGGGCGCTATACACGCCACACAGGCCGCAGCGGCCCACACAACGTCACTTGCCGCGACACCTGTAGCGGTTAACGCAGCTTTCTTTCATCCTGTCAGTCTTGTTTGTTTAAAGTCCGGTCGCCGAGCAGATAGAATTTCGTCTAATGACCCCAAGCTCCCCATCCTTATCGCTCTCATGTAATATAATTACATGAGAGCGATAAGGAATATTATAAATGCGAAAGTAACTCTGTCTGTCTGTCTGTCTGTTACGCTTTCCCGCTTAAACCTCGCAACCGATTTTGATGAAATTTGGCATAGAGATAGTTTGAGTCCCGGGAAAGAACATAGGATAGTTTTTATCCCGGTTTTTGAAACAGGGACGCGCGCGATAAAGTTTTTCTGTGACAGACAAAATTCCACGCGGGCGAAGCCGCGGGCGGAAAGCTAGTGTAATTATATTGCTGCCGCAGTGAGTGTGCTAGCGCGACAGGTTACAGAATAAACCGGATTTATCCGAAAAATCTATGTTTCCATCTTCCATACATTTAGTACTACCACAGTCATGGCACTAGTCTCTTGATATAGCAAGTAAAGCCTATAAGTAATGTTTTACATGAATAATTTTTAATAAAACTGCAATTTTAGAGTTTATTATTTACTTCAAAAAATACAATTCGTATCTTAGACACATACATTTAGTATGGAAGTTTCAGCTTCGAATTTTTGGATAAATCCAGTTTATTCTGTAACCTACTAATGGTACCTACCGTTTGAAAATGCTTGTGTGAAGCACTTTCAGGATCAGTAACCAGTTTTTCGATACCTTGTATACCTAGTTTAGAAATGATCGAGTTATTGTTTTCACCCTGTATGTTTGTGTTCACAGCGGCCACGCGTCTCCTTAATTTAAAAAAAATTTGAAAATATGTTTTAATGTTGTCTTGGCTGCCTAAGGCAACATAAAATTTTATTTCAGCAAAGTCTTATGCGAAGAATTTTATTGCGCCTCATACGATTGCATGTATGTAATCATAAAGTACATAGAAACTGATAGCAAACAATGTTACATAATTCTTGTGTAATAATGTAGTTCACATTTATTCAATATTACATTTAATAAAAAAAGTTTTCTATATCGGATCAGAAGAAGCATGTTCAATGAAGCATCTTTAGCTAACGGACCACCAACTGACGGGAGCACGGGAGATATTGTTCTTCCTTGCACGTCTTGCTTCAGCACTTACGTGAGTGTTCATAGTTGCCCAAATCCAGTCTAAATAAGGACTGACCGGGGTGTGCAAGCTATACAAAAAAATACTAAAACTTAAATATTTATTACCACTGATTACTGCGACAACTTTGTCATTGAGGAACACTGGCCCTCCCGAGTCCCCTGCTCCTGGTGCATGGTCCTTCAACGTACATTTGGGTACCGCACAAAGAGTCGGCCCCCAATCCCTTATATCAAAAGGAATTCGGGGATCGGGGATGTTAGATTGTAGACAAGAACGGACCATGCTTTCACCAAGCTGAAGTGGCTTATACACATCCAAAGTTTCGCCAGTTCCTCCGTAACCAGCATACGTCACTTTCTCTCCATTTAAAGTTCTGTAATCTACAGCTGATAACTTGCCAAGTACCATCATCTGTATTTCTTCCACTAAAACCAAACCGATGTCGTTTTTTACTATAGCAATAGATTTAATAAATAAGGCACCTTTGTAGTTGGGATGGGGTATTCTCTTCAGAATTCTCCTAGTGGAATCGGTGGCATTCCTCGGGATGGACATATTTCCATATCTGACAATCTCCAACTGTGGTAACAGACAATGCCCTGCTGTTAATACCCATTCTGGAGCTATAAGAGTGCCTGTACACATGCGGTAGAACTCCAGGCCAGGAACTTTACTTTGAAGCCCTTCTAAGCTAACCACGTAAGGATATTTGTTGTCTTCATCATCTACTCCTTGAATAACGCGGAATTTTGGATGTGACGTAGCATTGACGATCACCACAAATAAAATCGCCATAATAAAGAAAATCTTTGACTGCATATTTAAAAAGGGAAGCTTATTTGATGTTGTAATGTATTTTATTGAAATACTAGTTTCGTGTTGTCCACAAGACGTGGATTTTATGAAAATGAAAAACAATAAAGAAAAATAATCGATTTTGGGTTTTATTGCCATTACAGTTCCTGTCCCATTACATTATAATGTAGGTAGCTTTTTATTGGGTACACAATATTTTGCTGCATAGAGTTGCATTTCATACGCTTTCTCCGCGGAAGGAAACCAAATCCTCCATTTGCTTCCTGTAAATTAGTCTTGCTCCAGCAGTGGAGACTAAATGAGCTGCAGAGCTCCTCCAAAATGCTGTTTACGTAGTGTCGGATTTCATGCTGGCATTTCGCTTTGTGTAAGGGCTATATTTCACCGGGACACCATGGCGGCGCAACCAGTCGCCGCTACCAACAATGTATACAGCTGCTTTGCGCAACCAAACGGACACCAGGTGAGTAACTCTCTATAGAGCTGTTTACATTTTGTTGGTAGCCGGCGACTGGTTGCGCCGCCATGGTGTCCCGGTGAAATATAGCCCTAAGAGTGATGGCAACATTCTAAGCTGTAGTATGTAGTTTTTTAATGTGCACACATTGCTACGTAACATACCACGGTATATCGATACAATTTTGGCAATATCGAAAGTTGATTCTGTAGGCAATAATTTGACATGCCTTTTAACCATTGAATTTTGCAAGAACAATGTTGCCTCCAAAAGCATTTAAATAGTTTTATGTAACATTCCTTTAGTATGACTTCGTATTCTCTGTCAAGGTAATCGATGACCTGAGATGAGACAATATGATGATTGTTGAGATTGTTGATGATTTTTTGTGTTATTGTCGATTTGTCACATCATAGACAATTCGTCATACTTGTAAGTTCCACAAGTTGAAAGTAAATTCGTCATAAAAGTGTATGACGAATTTTTTTTACAAGTACTTTTTTGTGACAATGTGTCAAATTGATAATAACCCGAATTTTCAGTAGGTTTTACGCAAACGCTGATCGTTGAAAGACCGATTTTTTATTTTTTATTATTCTGGCGTATTAATTATAAATTTCATTATGTACTGTATTACGAGTATTATACTTATTATAGTGAATGTTATATCTCGATAATACCCAAATTAAGAAATATTTTTTGGGCATGGCTTATGAGCAACCACTATTATTTTATTCTACCAAGCCTGTTTATCTTTCGCTAAAACTGGTCATTTACATTAAATTATCGCGACTTCTAATGTTATCTTGGCTACCTTAGGTAAGAAAAAAATTATTCCAGGATGCTATTGCGTATGTATTCACATAAAAAGTATATAGCAACTGATAGCAAACAACGTTACATTGTTCTAGTGTAGATTTTGTATTACCTTTTAAACACAACTAAACAAACAAACTGAGCTTCATAATATTCGCATAGATTCAAGATCACCAACTAACGGATCACGGGAGATATTGTCTCCTTACACGTCTTGTTTCAGCACTTTCGTGAGTGTTCACAGTTGTCCTGATCCAGTCTAAATAAGGACTAACTGGAGTGTAAAGCACATACAAAAGTTTCTCATGAATAATTAAAAATTTAACACCAGTGAGAACTGCGACAACTTTGTCATCGAGAAACAAAGGTCCACCCGAGTCCCTGTCTGATGGCCTATGACCCTTCGACGTACATTTGGGCACCGCACATAGAACCGACCAGAATTTTAGATATTGTGGACAAGAACGGATCATGCATTTACCCAGCTGAAGTGGCTTAAACTCATCCACCAACGATTCTTGTATTTCCAATGACTTATTTTTTTTCCTTTTGCCAGTTCTTCCATAACCAGCATACGTCACTTTCTGTCCACTTAAAGTCCTGTAATCTACAGACGATATCTTGCCAAGTACCGTCATCTGTATTTCTTCCACTAAAACCAAACCGATGTCGTTCTTACATAAATCAATGGATTCAATAAATAAGGCACCTTTGTAGTTGGGATGGGGTATTCTCTTCAGAATTCTCCTGGTGGAATCGGTAGCATTCCTCGGGATGGACATATTTCCATATCTGACAATATCCAACTGTAACTCTGGTACCAGACAATGCGCTGCTGTTAATACCCATTCTGGAGCTATAAGAGTGCCTGTACACATGCGGTAGAACTCCAGGCCAGGAACTTTACTTTGAAGCCCTTCTAAGCTAACCACGTAAGGATATTTGTTGTCTTCATCATCTACTCCTTGAATAACGCGGAATTTTGGATGTGACGTAGCATTAACGATCACCACAAATAAAATCGCCATAATAAAGAAAATCTTTGACTGCATATTTAAAAAGGGAAGCTTATTTGATGTTGTAATGTATTTTATTGAAATACTAGTTTCGTGTTGTCCACAAGACGTGGATTTTATGAAAATGAAAAACAATAAAGAAAAATAATCGATTTTGGGTTTTATTGGCATTACAGTTCCTGTCCCATTACATTATAATGTAGGTAGTTTTTTTATTGGGTACACAATATTTTGCTGCATAGCATAAGCATTTCACACGCTTTCTCCGCGGTAGGGAACCAAATCCTCCATTTGCTTCCTGTAAATTAGTCTTGCTTCAGCAGTGGAGACTAAATGAGCTGCAGAGCTCCTCCAAAATGCTGTTTACGTAGTGTCGGATCTCATGCTGGCATTTCGCTTTGTGTAAGGGCTATATTTCACCGGGACACCATGGCGGCGCAACCAGTCGCCGCTACCAACAAAATGTATGCAGCTTTGCGCAACCAAACGGACACCAGGTGAGTAACTCTCTATAGAGCTGCATACATTTTGTTGGTAGCCGGCGACTGGTTGCGCCGCCATGGTGTCCCGGTGAAATATAGCCCTAAGAGTGATGGCAACATTCTAAGCTGTAGTACCTATGTAGTTTTTTAATGTGCACACATTGCTGCGTAACATACCACAGTATTTCGATACAATTTTGGCAATATCGAAAGTTGATAGATCCCATTAATTTAGATTCTGTACCATTGAATTTTGCAAGAACAATGTTGCCTCCAAAGGCATTTAAATAGTTTCATGTAACATTCCTTTAGTATGACTTCGTATCCTCTGTCAAGGTAATCGATGAGCTGAGATGATACAATATGTTGTTTTGTGTTATTGTCGATTTGTCACATCATAGACAATTCGTCATACTTGTAAGTTCCACAAGTTGAAAGTAAATTCGTCATAAAAGTGTATGGAATAATATTCCAAAATAATTTGCTTCAAATTAATATACGAGTGTGATGATTTTTTTTTACACCTATAAGTACTTTTTTGTGACAATGTGTCAAATTGATAATAACCCGAAGGTTTACTTCTTTTCAGTAGGTTTTACGCAAACGCTGATCGTTGAAAGACCGATTTTTTATTTCTTATTATTCTGGCATATTAATTATAAATTCATTATGTACTGTATTACGAGTATTAGACTTATTATAGTGAATGTTATATCTCGATAATACCCAAATTAAGAAAGATTTTTTGGGCATGGCTTATGAGCAACCACTATTATTTATTCTACCAAGCCTGTTTATCTTTCGCTAAAACTGGTCATTTACATTAAATTATCGTGACTTCTAATGTTATCTTGGCTACCTTAGGTAAAAAAAAAAAATATTCCAGCATGATATTGCGTATGTATTCACATAAAAAGTATATAGCAACTGATAGCAAACAACGTTACATTATTCTAGTGTAGATTTGTATTACCTTTTAAACACAACTAAACAAACAAACTGAGCTTCATAATATTCGCATAGATTCAAGATCACCAACTAACGGATCACGTGAGATATTGTTTCCTTACACGTCTTGTTTCAGCACTTTTGTGAGTGTTCACAGTTGTCCTGATCCAGTCTAAATAAGGACTAACTGGAGTGTAAAGCACATACAAAAGTTTCTCATGAATAATTAAAAATTTTGGGTTTTATTGGCATTACAGTTCCTGTCCTATTACATTATAATGTAGTTTTTTAATAGGTACCTACACAACATGTTACTGCGTAGTTACGGTAGAATAGCATACCTACCACTCTGTTCTTTTCGCGGTAGGAGGAATACCAAATATTCCATTTGCTCTCGGTAAATTAGAAATCCTTGCTCCAGCAGTGGCGACTAAAGGTTGTAGCAGACCAATCAACCCGGAAAGGGTATCTCCTTTCGCACGCTATCAACTCCGAGGCGTTTATTACATAAGTGCCACTTGTGGTCTAAACTGAATAAATATTTTTGATTTTGATTTTGATTTTTGATTTTACGTTGACCGCCTCTAGTTGATACGGCTATGATCCCTTCGCGGGTGACCGCGCAGCGAATGGCGATACGTTGTAGATCCCTTTCCGAGTTGATGAGTGTGCTATGACCTTTAGACGACGCGCAACACAGATCTGGCATGGCGTCGAGACGCCATGCCAGATCGGTGACGCGACGGCGCGTCGCAACGCCCGCTGCAGCGCATCGTGTGTTTTGGGCCAAAACTTTTGGCTCTAACATACCAATGTAAACTCACTTTTAACATCGTTACCTACGTAAAGAAATTTCTACATGACTTCTAATTTAATAATCATTCGATCAATACACACAGCGAGGTAACATCACAATCCAAAGGCTTACCTTAAGGTGTTTAAAAGCCCTGTTTCTTATTACAAGTTACAACTTGTAAAAATATAGCATTAGAACAAGTTATTGAAAGCTGTAGTTTTTTGTAATGAAACGTAGGTAGGTAAGGCCCAGAACAGACAGTGAAACGCAACTGCAACGAAACTGCAACTTTGTGATGATTCTGATGAATAAAACTGAAACTCAAAGTTTCAAACTGGTCGCGTCATGTGTGATCTCTCAACGGACGCTATGGCAGAAACTTAGATGCAACTCAAAAGTAACTAGCAGTTGTAGTTTCGTTGCAGTTGCGTTTCACCGTCTTTTCTGGGCCTAAGTGTTCTATTTTTAACTGACTTAAAAAGGAGCAGGTCCCTCCCCCGTTTATAACTTGTTTATTTGGTTTATGAAATGTTCAACTAATCCTGCTAATATTATAAAGGCGAAAGTTTGTGCGGATGTTTGTTAATCTTTCACGCAAAAACTACTAAACGGATTTGGTTGAAACTTTACAGTATTATTATTTGTAACTCAGATTAACATTATAAGCTATAATTTATGCCAATCTTTGGCACTAAATTTCACGCGGGTGAAGCCGCGGGCAAAAAGCTAGTGATGTATATATGCAAAAGTTAATGTGAGTTTTAGAAACAATGCCATTAGTGCAGTATATTGTGACCTACATTTAGAGAAAAAAAAAATATTTCTTTGCCTTCGAATTTGGAAGAAAAAAATAAAATGATATTGGTTCTGAAGACTAGTAATGTGTGTTAAAAAATAAAGCACCAATAATACCTTCTAGCTGCACAAATCTGAAAGTTAAGCCAGCTCGTTCCAGGCGTTCCTCTTAAAACCCAAGAACTAAACATGCGAGGCATAGAAAGCAAAGTTAGTAATCTTTGCTATAAATTTTATTCCCACACGCCGACTCCATCTTTTCTTACACCATAAACATGTCTGAAGCAATATTACAAGAAATCACCTAACCCAAAAATAATGCTACTTAACCCAGAAAAGTGGGTAAAAGCCCGAAACTAAATTGGAAATAAGTGCAAAACCCTCTATTCGGTCATGACTTCACACTAGTGCTGTTATCGTTAATCGTATATTATCGAAGTATTGGATTGTAACTGATTTTTGGCTTTTTGTTGTAATAGTACCTACCACACTGCAAAATTGTACCGGCCACAGACATTTTCTACGTAAGACGACGCAGCGACACCGCTCCAGCGTCGCACCGTAAGTACAAGCTCAACAACGCATCGTCTACTTTGGCTCTTAGGCCCAGAACAGACGGTGAAACACAACTGCAACGAAACTGCAACTTAGTGATGATTCTGATGAATGAAACTGAAACTGAAAGTTTCAAACTGGTCGCGTCATGTGTGGTCTCTCAACCGACGCTATGGCAGAAACTTAGATATGCAACTCAAAAGTAACTAGCAGTTACAGTTTCGTTGCAGTTTCGTTTCACCGTCTGTTCTGGGCCTTACACTGAAATGGACCAACAAGACAATCATTTTTTTATGGGACATGAGGCTAACGAGCAGACGGATCACGGCTACGGCTACGAAAAACTTTCGAGTTTTAATCGTTTGCGTACTAGAATCGCCATCAAAAGATTTAGCACGAAAACTACAACAGCGCCCTTGTAAACGAGTCGTAAAGTAAACTTAGTATGAGACATGGTTGAACGAAACTTATTTTGAGAATCAGAATCGTCACGTTATCGTTTAATTCGAAGGTTGAGTATCGAATTTTGTCGAATACGCAAACGATTCGAAGACGAAAGTTGTTCATGCTAGAGGTACTGATGGTACCTAAGTGATTACCGTCGACAATAGTCCCGGGGGCGTTACAGGTCGTGTTATGCTATAACTTATCGCATTTTTTTTGTAGGTAAGTACTGCTGTATGTTTTCTAATGTATTGGAAATATTTAGAAAAAGGGATAGCATTATTATCCCTTTTTATATTTATTTTGATGTGAACTAAACAGTAATTCTACCCAATTTTTATTTAATATTTTATTGTAAAACCATTTTTTTCCTTCAATAATCTTGGACTTCTTTAAGTAGGTAAGTAAATTTGTATTGTTTGCAAAGGGGCATATTTGTTTGCAATATTATCATTATTGTGTGGCAGTGTCTTATTAATATGATGGTTCTTCTTACGGCTGGTCAGATATTGTCCTTATTTTTTCTCGCTTCTATGATCGCTTCCTATGACCGCCTAAATTCTACCATTTCAATTTTATATAATATCTTTTATGTCGGTGTTGTATGCTCTCTATGTCCTCCATTTACCTTTATCGTGCTCATTATTATTTTTTCTCACGATAATTAACCAAGAATGAGAGGCAAACACTCCAACTCGATATTCTACTGTAGGTATATCGATAATATTATTTTTCTTTCCTACTTAACACTGCCAACCACTAACGGCTTATTAACGTCACGTGGACAGACAAGGGTGCGAGCGCTTTCAACTTATTTTTTATTGATCAAGAAAATAAGACTTGATATCTATCGACAAGTGGTAAGGTTTGCTTAATAATACGGACATAATAAAAATTACTGACCTGCATAAAAAAGAAAATAAATAATTATTATGTAAATTCGTTGTTACATTAAGTTAAAGAATATTTGCGGTGATTAAGTTTATCTTTGTTAACAGTTTTATAGGGATAACAGTAACTAGAATAAATAACAACCAATCTTTTAAGTTTCAGCTATCAGCAGAGTAAATACAAATGAGTAGGCCATCTTCATAGAAACGCACCGAGCGCGGTTTGTATGTGAGCGCGCCAACACGTATGTATGCGGCGCGCACGCACACACTGTCAAAATTTGGCGCAACCACGACTGACTCCCCGCTAATCCACGATAAATTTTGTCCGTGTGTGCGTGTGCGCCGCATTCGTATTGGCGAACTCATATACAAACCGCGCTCGGTGCGTTTCTATGAAGATAACCTACTCATTTGTATTTACTCTGCTCTCAGCGGGCTCGCATATTTGTTAGCTCGAGATTAAGTCTCGAGCTAACAAATATGCGCTTTTGCGACCTTTTCGCGGTATAACCGGAAAACCGTAAGAACGGCCCTTTCGGGGGCCCCTACCACTTAAGCACAACTCCGTCGAAGTCGAAAACCTAGGAGAGTCTTTATGGGCAACCAATGAAGCCATTAAATTAAAGCAATAATTTTTTTTCCGTATATATTGTAGGAATTATTTCCGATTTAAAATTAATTCTACTGGCCCATTAATCATAGATAAAATGTTGACATTGTAAATATTGACATCGTAAACATTTGACCACTTTAAAAATAACGCACCCCCCCTGGAAGAAGTATGCAAGTCCACTTGTGCGATATTTTTTTTATTGCACTAAAAAATCGAGGAGGAGGTAATACATATTGTCAATTTTTTTCATAATTTTTCTCTTAAAAATGAAGAAATTATGTACAAATATGTAAAATATTGCAACATTAAAATATCTAAATTTCCATAGCAAAAACGAAGTAAATACATTTGCACTTAATTGTTTAATAAAGTTCCGTATGAATAATAGCATATTAATAGTTACGTACATCTTCCACGAAGACTTTAAAAAACATTTTCGCGTATCTATTGTTGCATACTTATTTTAGGATATTATTTGGTGGGTATCGTAGTGCAAGTTCAGTTGCGTAGTTTTTCCACGAAACTTTTGTGCACATTATGCTGGTAATTTTGTGCAAGTCTAGATGCCTAATTCTTCCACGAAGCTTTTATTCGCATTATAATATTTAACAATTGATACGTTATTTTCTACGTAGATATCTTTGTGCAAGTCTAGTTGCTAATATTTTGCGAAGCTTTTGGCGATGTTGTATTTTAAACCGATATTGATACATTTATTTAGATGTAATTAAGTCATTAACAAAGCACAAATTAACTTAGTTTCAGTCATTTAAGTATCCAATCCACTCCTTTTTGCACTAAATACCCCTGTACCTAAGACTGTGTGTTTATCAAAAATTCGTCCCAATGATTACTTACCACGTGGTAAAATTATCGGTCTTTATGAGTACAAGATCCATTTTAAATTCTGTCTCTCTCTTCAGTGAATCGTTATCGTAGTTATCGTGATAAATTTTCATCTTTCCAGAGCCGCATGTGTTCATTTATCAGCTTATGCGTGTATTGCCAGCGTGACAAGGTATGTATCTATACGTCTTTTGGAGCAGTAAGCAACAATCGGTGTGTCCCCAATTATAGAATGACACAAGTTTATATGTATTTTAAGGATTATTGTAATCAAAATGACATACTCGTAATGGTCAGACGTTTAAAAATGCAACAACCTGATACAAAACTGTTGCCATCTTTTCGTATGTAGGTACGATGAGCGAATACTGACTGTATTCTTTTCAGGTGGTACTTGATCGACCTTCCGCAGACCTCCACGGATTGTACTTGCCACTGGAATGTAGTGCCTATCCTAGTGTTGACGCTATTTGTCCAGTAAATTGCAGTTATTTCCAGGCCTTATGAAACTCCTGGCTCAGACAAAGTTCCTATCCTGGTTGCTTCACAGGTCCGGCCACTCTTCAACAAAGCGTATAAAAGCACCTATAAGTTTTGGACCAAATAAAAACTGTTCTTTTTTCTTTATAGGTTCAGCCAAACCAACGCAATCTCAAGCGATCAGCCGGCGTGCAGTGATAGCGATTAGACTTAAGATTCGGCCAAACCAACGCGATCAACCGGCGTGCAGCGATGGCGAACAATGCATTTAGGTCTGGTCGCCATCGCTGCACGCCGGTTGATCGAGTGTGAACCTTATAGGATTTGGAAGTGATGTCACCAACGAGTTCAATGTGGGTAGCTTTTGTAGTCATGCAGACAATAAATATCACTATATTATAGGCTTCTATAGTTTTGTTCCCTTGGACATCAAAATTTAAAAGGGTCCTTCAAAATCGTCTCCCTTGTTCATGAATTGTCTAGATTGAGATACTTGCTGTTCTGGTAAATCTACCATTATTTGTACTTTGGTAGTAGCATTCAATTTAGCACAATTGAAACATCTGTGCACGTATTTTCTCGCCAATGGTTTCGCCTTGATAATCCAAAATGTGGAGCTGTATCAGCTTTCTTATGAATTATAGTATTAATTATTATAAACGTTTTCGAATTTCTCCACGACGCGGTTTGCAACAATAGATTTCCACCTAATCGTCTCTCCAGACAGCTAGGCGATCACAATAGAAAAACCTGTTCACAGTGTTCGAACATCTGTGAGGTTGGTATTCTTCACATTACTTCTTCTCATTTGCTTCATCCAGTTTACTCAAAGCACCACATAGCTCAAGACGTGATAAAATAAATAGTTTTTTGAGAGCACTTGAGTTTTTTAGCAATTAATTTCGTTTTAAATCCTTCATCTAGTTGATAGTGAACGGCTGCAGTTTATTGCACTCACAGAGGCATCGCTAAATTCATTGTATTGTATTTTTACTCGGCCTGCATTCAACGCCTTCCCGCTACCTTTATCAGGTCGTCGGACCACCTTGTGGATGGATGTCCTAACGCTGCGTTTTCCGGTACGTGGTGTCCGCTCCATAACCTTGCCTGCCCTATCGGCTGTCAGTTCTGCGTAAGTACTATGTGCTTCCAACCGCGCGATGTGGAAGTCATTGGAGGAGGCCTATGTTCAGCAGTGGACGTCCTGTGGCTGAAATGATGATGATGTATTTTTTCTCTCTATCTATAGATAGTATACCAACCTATATCTGTATTTTGTCAATGTGAATCAAATCCTGCCGTATCTTAATCCAATCTTTTTCTAATGAGTTACTTATCTTTCCATCTATTACTAGTTTTTTATCAGCCAAAGTTTTTTTTTTTAAACAAATAAACACTTTCTATTCTATTTCCATTAGAACCTTAGCCATGACTGCACTTAACGCTAAGCTCCAGCCAAGGGGATCAAAAAGTTTGATCAGATGTATCAGATAATGTTACGTTTCATGGTTGGTTTTGCAATTTGTGGTATATTCACATTGTATTGAAATCTGTGCTCAAATTCCATTCAATACCCAATGCTTGGACTGTTCCATCAAGGTTCATAAAACTACTTTAGCACTAGCTTATATTTTGTTGTCTTCTATTGACTTCATAAACTCAACGCAGAACTAGGTAGCAAAAGGTATTTGACCGCAATTGCATGTGATGTTAAGTGAGATGCAGTATAAGATGATAGATATCTACCTGTAAGTGCCTATAAGGTCCGGTATAGTGCTCAGGAGAGACAGCAGCAGGCAGCGACCTGTTCGCATTATAAAAGAGTTTATCGAAACGCTTAGTGCAAGCTGGTGGCATGTCGACAATGTAGGAATGATACGTTAACCAGCGTCTGATGATGGAAGGGGGCTGGTGGAATTAGGTCGTGTTATTCCTTCGCACATTCTCTGAAGTGTAACCTGGTGGATGGTCACATCAGATGTATTATTATCTGCTCTGTAAGTTCTCATTAAATTATAGCATTATAGCTTCAATTGACCAGTCCACTCCTGATAAAAGGTCGTTGATATAAAAGTATTGTTTTATTATTTTATAAAAATCGGTACTCCGGTAATCCGAATCATTTTTTGTCACATAAATCTGAAGATCATCTTCATAATGTCATCTATGAAGCAAACACGTTTCATCTCATTATAATATTTCTCGGGTTTTCTTGCAGCTGGGAACCTACAAGCAGTTCATTATTCAGTGAAATATAAATCGAACCTTAACACAAAGCATCAAATATAATCGTGCGCGAGTTGTCTCCGTATTATTCCAGACGACCGCATGATGAGGTAAGTATACTGTCAGTCTTGTTTCTTTTGGTTTTTCAGGTAGGTATCTCTTTTAATAAAAAAAATCTGTGTGTTCGTTAATATTTTTTCAGGTCTAGTGATTTCTGTAGCTTCCTTTCTAATTGAACGGACCTGTGAGTGGTTATGTTTCTGGGTTTTTTAAGGGAAAGGAGGCAAACGAGCAGACGAATCACCTGATGGTAAGTGTTTACCCGCCGCCCATAGACACCCGCTCCTCGGTGAGTTACAGGTGCGTTGATTGTCTTTAAAGTATTAGAGTCTGCTCTTAAAGGTTTTAGGTCGTATTGGTCCGCAAATACTGCAAAAGGCAGTTCATTCCTCGGTTTGGTGTCTGCAAATGGTGATTGTGGATTTTCTGTTTTAAATGGTAACTTTACAAAATATCTATCTACCGCTTCCGTAAAAAAAAATGTCCTGAAGCAGTGGTTGGGTTAATACTGGGGAGTGTAAAACTATAAAAGTGCTTTATAAAAGCCTTCTTGCAAAAATAAATGAGTTTTATGCCCATTTTCACCATTAATCCCAAATTTTTAAGTGACCCCTATAAAAACAAAATTCCTGTTATGTATCACCATAGAGGTCACTTACAAATTAGGGATTGATGGTGTAAAAGGGGAATTAGTCCTTTTGATGGCACGTCTCTCCCTAAAAATGCAATTTCTGAAAATTATAATATAGTTATGCAAAATTATTGTAACTTTTTGATTTTGAATAAAGCTATAATTTTAAATACTACCATAAGTAATGTAATTTTTCACAAGGTAAAAGTACGTTATCCTTTTTACGAATTTATTTCAATACGAATAGTTCGAGGAAAAACTACGTAAACTACACTTACACGTTGAATGCACGACTAAATCTGAACGCCAATAAGTGGTTATCTGCAATAATACCAAACAGCATGTATTCCTTTACATGTCAACAATGCAATATTCATAATTACAACAACAAGGTGTTAAATATGTTTCGCGGAATAAGTACGCAACGCTCTTTTTTAAGTTTTTCTCAAAACATATTAAGTGTATTTTAAATATAAATACATAGGCCCCTCACAGACATTTTTAGCTATCTTTTGATGTATAACACATATTTTTAATAATGATAATAAATTTTTAGGACAGTTTTTTTACGCTCCTGAAAAGTTGGCATTTTTCACTTGCGTACTTATTCCAGGAAGGGTGCGATATGACATCAAGTACTTTCAGTTAAAATTAAGATTTTTCAATATTTCTGAAGTTCTTGACATTAATATTGATAAATAAATAAATTAATAAATAAAATATGTTTGTAAAACACAATGTTGCTGCTGCTGTGCCCAAACCGGGTCTATGTTTGAGACAATAGATTATTTAAGACCGTAAAATGTACAACATGGAACACAGGAAAGAAATTGATTATTGACTCTCCTCAATTAGAGCTAGTGAACGCCAGACCTTTAGAGAGACCTACGTCATTTTATAAAAGCTAAAATGACGTAGATCACTAGCTCTTAGTCTATTACAACTTACCTACCTCGGTCCCCCTACGCAGTTTTGACGTGCACTCCTCTGCCGTCCGACAATAAACTCGTTTTACGACAAAAACCCGTGTAAGGTGTAAAATTGGTAAGGCAAACAGTGTCTGGATGTAAAAACATTTCGTATCCGAAGATGGGAGGCCTGTCCGTCCGGATCTGTTGAACGGGCTCCGTACTCAAGGGACGTATTTCCCAAGAGTGTGGTGGAAGAAGTGAGATGTTCGCGATTGAGAATAGTATATCTATACTAATATTATAAAGCTGAAACTATTTATTTGTCTCAAAACAGGTAAATTTACAGTTATCACAGATACAATATTACAGTGGTAAGAGACAAAAAGGTAGGTATATGACTCAGTGATTGCAGGAGACCCACAAACTCTGTTATTTTGCCATAGCCAAGATATAAATAAATATTTTAATAATAATAGTTAAGAGCATTTGACGATTTGTAAGTACTAATTTAATTAGTCTAAACAAATAAAGATGATTTTTATTTTTGATTTTTGATTTTGATATTAATTGTACTTAAAGTTTGCTTGAACCCGCTAATCTCAGGAATTCCTGGTCCGATTTAAAATTTCTTTTGGTGTTGGATACATCATACAGCCAACAGAGATGGAGCAGTAATGAAAAATTTTGCAAAAACGGAAAATATAATATTATTCAAACTATGTGTTTTCACGCGTACGAAGTCGCGGGCACAGCTCTTTTCTTATACAGCCATTGAATTTAAGTCGTCTCCGAAATCCTCCACCTCAAATCAATACTAGAAAACTGTTGAAGTGAAGATTGATATTAATATTAGATTAATCCCGAAGCAGTGGATGCAACGCATTCACCCTCCCTGGCTCGTCTCGGTGGTGCTAGTGCGGCGCAGTGCATCGTGTCACTTGCCTCAAATATTTTCGTTGTAGACGAAGCAGCGATACCGCTCCGGAGTCGCAACACCGCCGCAACGCATCGTGTGCTTTGGCTCTAACAACGTTGAGGCGCCGCACCGCTCGAGTGCCCGCCGATAGGCCGAAATCTGTGCGATGCCAGAGTAAATACAAATGAGTAGGTCATGTTTATAGAAACGCCATCTTCATTGAGCGCGCGCCAATATGTATGCGGCGCGCACGCACACACTGACAAAATTCGGGGCAACTCACCGCGAATCCACGCTAAATTTTGTCAGTGTGTGCGTGTGCGCCGCATACGTATTGGCGCGCGCTCTCATACAAACCACGCTCGGTGCGTTTCTATGAAGATGACCTACCTACTCATTTGTATTTACTCTGGCGATGCGGCATTGCAACGCATCGTGTGCTTTGGCTCTTAGATACTGAACTACGCTACAACTTTTTAATGTTAGTACAATATTTTTTAATACAATTTTATTTATTTTACAATATCTTTCGCGTCAGATTTTAACTTAAACCTGTGTTATAGAAGTGGGTAAGGGACTGCGCTTGATTCTCTTCCTAAATTTACTTTTTATACATACCTTTTACAATTCGGCGGAATAAAAGACGTTTACTCGGGCAAAATAAAATGAGTTTGTATGCAATTTCATTTGCCAACGTGACTTCTGAGAGTTTAATAAGATTTACTTAGAGGTTAAATCGTTGAGACAATAATATACATTTGGGGGTTTGTGAAACTTATGTAGATTATTGTTTCTTTTAAATTTAGATATTTTGAACGAGAAATCTGTTACGTATTTACTGTTAGATACTTAATTAATTAGGGAAGTTGTCATAAAGTTAACTCGTCACAGAGACTACATTTTAAATGTGTACATGTTTTACACATTTTATTTTAATAGCTAAAAAGCTATTTAAAAGCAAATTATATAAGTACGATAGAGATATTAATCGAAAGAGGTCTTTCAACTTTACAATAAAAAAAATGTAGGCTTCTTTTTGCTGATTTGTTTTCCAGCCGCAACGCGGTTCTGTAAGTTCTGTTTTGGAAGCATAGAAATAAACACTACAAGTAAAATTATGTTAACTTTCCACAGAAAGTTATTATCCAATACATTGTCAGGAGGACGCTATTATAAATACTGGTTTATTAGTTCTGATTTCGCTACGTTGGACAGCCATATAATTATGACATTTACAGAAGGGCGCTACTATCAATACTTGGTTGTTTTGTTAGTTTTGCTTTTTGCCACTTGACGTTTCGAAATCGTTTGCCTATAAACGCTTTTGAAAACTTTATCTTCATTACAATCCCTCTAAAGTGGAATATCAGTCGTATTGACATTCACAAATCGGGATTCTACAAAGAGAATGCCCTGGAACTATGTGAATCCTTTTTAAAATAGCTCCAGCATTCTTTGATTTGTTGAACTGAATATGGAAGGCGGAACGCGAGTTCGTATTCAAGTCCCTCGCCCATTACTATTGGAACTCGAATGAAACCAATTGAAACTCATTCAAATGCGAGCCAACGGTTTTCATTTCAGTCTTTCGAGAGTGCAATCATCCGGCATAGTCCCTTGAGTTTTTACACTTTTTACGCTGCAAATCTTACAAACTTTGTATTATTAGACAACTTCTAACTGTGACGTGCAGTTCAAAGTTGTCTCTTACAAAATTGCATTGCAATTAGCAAAACTGGTGTAGCAATATTACTGGCGGTTGATGGAACATATTGATGTAACTGTCTGTAAATAGGCATGGTGATAAACGCCACCTACGCTGGCAAATGTAAGAGCCAAAGCACACAATGCGTTGCGTCATCCCAGTCTTGATTTTAATTGTGATGTTTAAAAATCATCAAAATAGGTTAGTACTTAGATTAGTAATAAGAGAAAGATCGTCACATAGCAACTGCTACTGCTTATTTTTTTTTTCTTTTTCTTTTTTCAGCCAAATGACGTCCACTGCTGGACAAAGGCCTCCCCCAAGGTTTTCCACAATGAACGGTCCTGCGCTGCCCGTATCCAGGCTCTTCCCGCGACCTGCTTATTTATTTATTTTTTATTATATCAATTCAATAAGAATTTCATAGTACGGCCCAATCAGATACAAACCACATTTCGATGTACAATGGAATACCTGCATACACAAGATGCAATTGAAAATGGAAGGGGCTTCCCAAAGTTGCTCTAGAGAGCATTGAGAGGGGTGCTCAAATGTTTTCTACGGCTTTCAAGTCCTGATTGTGGCTGTGCCTTTGTCTTTTAGAGGTATAGATAATAGTTATACAGTCAGTGAGTACAGTTGAGAGAACATAGAGAAATTTAGTACAACTGCATTAAGTTCAATAAAATATTTACCTAAGTGTCGTGTGCTTTGGCTTTTTACTAACTGTACGGTCATCTTTAAAGAAATATACCTATTACAAGGTTTCAAAAATATCATCTGCTCCAAAAGAAGTTAAGGTGATAACATTTTTACCACGAAACCTAAAAATTATAATCTTTCATATAATCATCGTCTGATCAGCTGTTACATTTTGGAAAATATGTTTTAAGCGCATAACTCAACAACGCCTGGACCAATTTGACAAATATTAAATAATACTTTTTTTAATGTTCTTTGAAGTCCAAGTTATTTCCCGGAAAACCCTAAAACAGCCTTTTTATTTTTCCCATACAAACTTTTCTAACTACAATGTAGAGTCAACGCGTACGAAGTCGCGGTTACAGCTAGTAGCTAATATAAAAAGTTACTGTATTCGAGCTACAGAGTAACCCTTTCAGATCTGACTGGGTTTTTTCATATAATTATTATGTTGCGTTACCAGCCCCTAAACTAATAATGGGTACCTATCCATCATCACGTATAGTAAACCCTTGATCGTCCTTATTCCAAAGACATAAGCAATTTGCTGCAATTCAGGAAGCAACATAAACTGCTTTTACAAGCAACTGCTCAATAAAACGTAGTCGTAAACAATATAGTAGCTGTACAATGTTAAGCAATGTAATGTACAATGTATCAGTGCTGATAAACTCAGGATTTGGGTGGTTTATGTTTAGACTTTTTAAGGACGAAGCGCAGTTATTAACTCGGAAACGGATCAACTCGAGGCGGTCAGTATTTTTTGTGTGAAACTCCGTACTGCAAGTACTGCAACGCACACTTATCCGCACCGTAACTTAGGCTGGGTTGCACGTCGTCACAAACGTCAAAAATCTGTCAAACTCCATACAAAAAGTACCAACTATGGTTAAAATTAGTTAAGCCTGGTCCGTGAGCACGTAGAATTTTGTCCAATGACCCCAAGCTACCCATCCTTATCGCTCGCGCGTGATTATGTTGCTGTCGCGCTCGCACACTCACTGCGGGCGCGCGTCGCATAGTCGCGACGCGACATCATAGATAGTGCTCACGGACCAGGCTTTAGTAGGCCCTAAACGCCTCGCCTCGCAGTTGACAGCGCGGCAAAAGGCGATACGGTGTTGATCCCTTTCCGGGTTGATTAGTGTGCGATTACCTTTACTCGTACTTACATTTAGGTAATATAGGCATAGGTAGGTACAAACATGAAGGGAATAGTGCCTTAGGAATCAAACCTAGAACCTGTGAGACTATTTTATTCTATAAAACACCAGCGGCCCTCATTTGCAGTATTAAATTAGCAATAAGTAAACCGTCTTTAAGTTATAATTAAAATTCACGTCTAATTTATAAGAATAAGAATAAGAAGAATAAGAATAAGAAGCGTTTATTTGCCAGAATACAGGTTATAAGGTTCTTACAAAAAATTTTTAGTACAAGTATTCAACCTGCATGCAGGTGTGCAAATACATTTTGTCAAGTGGTAAGTCAGTAGGATCACTCTTATTAACATTACATTCAATTATATCATTACATTACTTTAGTCAATTTATTATTTATCTACATTTACATTGTCATATTTTTATAATCCATAAATTCATTCACGC
Organism: Ostrinia nubilalis; assembly: GCF_963855985.1. Classification (NCBI taxonomy): domain Eukaryota; kingdom Metazoa; phylum Arthropoda; class Insecta; order Lepidoptera; family Crambidae; genus Ostrinia; species Ostrinia nubilalis. The sequence continues at coordinate 14,354,469 of NC_087089.1, read as the reverse complement.
TGTAAAAACAGTACTCAAATAACCATTCATTCAATTTTATTTTAAATAGCTTACAGTCCAAAGTTTTTAAATTGTCTGGAAGGTTGTTAAACAATGTGATACACATATTGAATACATTTTTTCTATAAATGTAAGTGGAACATTGAGGCTGATATAACAGATTCACATACTGAGCCCTTAGTTTCCTTGTTTTTACTTCATTAAGTTTCTGAAATAAATTAGGGTGAGACACTACAAATGTGCAAACGTTCCTTATATACATGCAGGCTAAAGGCAGAATTTCTAATTTTTTAAATAGGGGTTTGCAGCTGTCTGTAAACCACGTACTTGTGATGGCTCGAATGCATCTCTTTTGGAGCTTAAAGACTCTTTCCACGTCTACGGAATTTCCCCATAAAATTAGGCCATAGTTGAGCACTGATGATACGTGTCCATGATAAGCAGTGATGGCTGCTTCAATGGAAACAGTGTTCTTTAGCGTTTTAAGGGCATATACGAACCGGTTCAATCTATTACATATTGCGTCAATATGAGTCTTCCAATTTAAGTTACTATCAATATGTAGTCCGAGGAACTTAACACTATCTACCTTTTCAATTGGATCACTATCGTGAATTAAGTTCAATTGCGGTGTCCTTGTCTTATAAGAATGGAATTGCATGAATTTCGTTTTGGTAACATTTACATTTAAGTCATTTTTATTCATCCATGTGATTATGTTTTTTAATGCACTATTAACGCTCTCTTCATATGCATTTTTATCATAACCTTTTATTAAAAGTGTCGTATCATCCGCGTATAGTATGCACTTATGTGTTGTTGATCGAGGCAGATCATTAATATAAACTAAGAACATTAGAGGTCCCAATACGCTGCCCTGTGGCACTCCCATGCGTGTGCATCGATACTGGGATCTATACTGTTGCTTAATGAGACGATTATTTACTCTAGTAAGTTGTGAGATTTCCGTACATTGTTTTCTGTTTCCTAAATAGCTTTTTATCCAATCCAACGCTTTGCCTCTGATCCCATAGAGCTCAAGCTTGGAAACTAGTTTAGAGTGATTCACAACATCAAACGTTTTACTCATATCGAGGAAAATCGACATAATGGGTATTTTTTTGTTAATAGCCTCTGTTACGTATTTAACAAAATCGAAACAAGCCAGCTCGGTTGAGTAGCCCTTTCGAAATCCATATTGTTCCGATAGGAGCAGAGCATGTTTCGTCAAAAAATCGTTTAACCGAGTGGCCATTGCCTTTTCAAAAACTTTTGAAATGATTGGTATCAGGGCTATAGGCCTGTAGTTACCAGGATCAGAGTAGTCATTTTTCTTATGTAACGGTTTTATTACAGTAATTTTTAACTCGTCAGGAAATACGCCGTCTTCAAAGGATAAATTTATTACATGAGAGAGAGGACGACTTATTAACGGTGCTATTAGTTTAAGAATACTTGTCGTCATATCGTCATAACCGCTACTAGAAGTATTCTTTAAAGACATTATTATTTTAAATATTTCTTCTTCTTTAACTGGTTTCAAGAATATTGTATGTAGGTTGCGCATTATGTTATTATTGATATTTGTGTTATTTGATGCGTTAGTCATGTTAATGTCAATGAAATAATTATTAAATATATTGGAAATGTCATATGGATCGTTGTATGTCAAATTATTAAATTTTATTGAATTGATGTCATTTTTATGTATATTATTCGATATAGTCTTTGAAATAATGTTCCATGTAGCTTTACATTTATTTTTGTTTGTTGAAATATATTTATTATTGTTAATTTTCCTGGATCTGTCTACACATTTTTTTAATATACTACTATACCTTGAGAATTCAATTTTATTTATGTTTTTATTTGACTTCATGTTTTTATATGTCATATATAATTTTCGTTTAGTCTTACAAGAGTTTTTTATGCCTTTAGTAAGCCATTTCGCCCTAGTCTGTCTATTACTAACTTTGACTTGAATTATGGGAAAGCACAAATTATAAAATAGGCATAGCAAGTCATATAAACTGCGAAATGCAATTTCAGCATTCTCTGCACTATCAGCTTCTGAGAATGACAGTGCTGAAACGCAGTCATAGAACTTACGAATATTATCTGAGCAGTAATCTCTTTTAAGTTCGAACCATGTCGTGTATGTTTTCTGCTTTTTTATATTTAGCAGCAGAGTTTGGGCTGTCTCGTGATCCGACAAGTAGAGGTAGTGAACGTGAGCTGCGGCTACCTTTGTATTACTTGCCATTTGATCTATGCATGCGTCTACTCTCGTGGGTGATTTTATGTGCATAGTAAAATTATGATAGAGTAGGGTACTGGTAAGAATTCTCGAAAAATTGGTGTCTTTCAAAATATCGATATTCCAATCACCGCACAAAACAATTTTTTTCTTTTTATACATCAAACTTAACTTTTGAAGTAGGTTGTCAATTTTATTGATAAAGACACCTACATGAGACGTAGTTTGCTGTGGAATCCTATAAATATTTATTATGATCAAATCTATCCCTACTATTTCGGTCCCGCAACATTCAAAGTAAAAGTCAGAGGCAAATTCTGAAGCTAATTTGATTGGTTTAACATCCAAACCCTTCCTGACAAGTATTGCACTACCACCTCTAGATTTACCACGACAGTATGTTGAAACTAATTTGAAATTTTGAAGTTTAATATTTTGTTCTGACCCCTTTTTTATAAAGGTCTCCGAGAGGCAAAGCACGTCAACCCGCTGATTATCCTCCTCAAGCTCTTGCAGTGAAAATTCTAAAGCATCCAACTTGCTCAACAACCCCCCTATATTTTGGTGAAGTATTCTAAATGTATCATCAACTCGATTTACAGAATTATTAATGTTTCCGCCATAGAACGATTTATTTGTAATCCCTGAAATATTACATTTTGTTAATGGTTTTACGAAAAAACGTCTCTGGTAGTATTTGATGTTTATTACAATAGTTCTGTTCTAAGTTATTGGATACAATTCTAGAGCGAATTCCTCTTTTCAAACATTCTTTCTCATATTTCAGATAATCAATTTCAATATTTAATTTAAAAGATAAATAGTCCAGGGAATTATTTTTAAAATAGCTATGATACATGTTCAAATTCGTTTCAATATATTTACAATTAGAATAATTTTTGGCTATCATTTTTAATTCTGAGTTCAAAAGTTTAGTATTCAAATAATTATTATCTTTAACACTCAATAAATAGACATTATTATGTTTCAGTTTAGACAAAATATTACACAGACTTGTAAAAACCTCATAAGGATTTTTGTCATTAGACCCTACTGCCAGAATAATAATGTTGTCGCGTTGTAAGGAAAACGTCTTCTCTTCTAAACCGCTTAGAATCTCAGAGCTAGTAGCATTCGGTTTTACTTCCCCATAAACATTGTATATATCATTCCATTTCCCAGCTCTTGTTGTTCGTATTTTGGATGCCAAGCCAGCAACCTGCTGATCTCCATAAATTAATATTGTTTTTTTCAGTGCACGTTCTTGTTTTTGACTTTGATTATTTAGAGAGCCATACTTAGTGATACTTTTGTCATTTTTTGGTGAGGGCACATCTCTTTTTTCTCCGCATAATAAAGAAAAACTATCATTTTTTTCTCGTTTTTTCGAGGACCTAGGAGTCTCATTAGAATTATTGATGCCTTCCTTTTTATTTGTCGATTTCTTGGAAACTGATTTACAGATTCTGTTCAAATTGTCTATTTTTTGCTCATGTTCACGAATCTGTTTTTTAAGTGTTCCATTTTCTTGTAGTAAATTATTAATCTCGCTATCAGCTGCCGCTAGCTTTGCCTGTAGATCTGACAATAACCTTCGCATATCATCTAGGTCTTCATGCTGTGTATGACCCAAGACGGGGCAGCTTCTATTTAAACTATTAGAGTATTTGCTTGTCTCATTCTCGTCATCAGTATCTAGTGACTGGAAAAAGTTTTCTGTCGAGATGTTTGCAGTGTATTTCTTGCGTTGTGTGATGTTATCGGTACATGAGTTACTTGTATTTGCCAAATTTGAAGCTTCTGGTTGAGCCGGTGAAGATGTGTGAAAATTCTGTACTTTTTTCATATTATGACAGGAATTGCAAGTCCATTTGCTTTTTCTATCTTTGTTGAAAGCAAAGAATGAATTGTACCTTTTTTCTGATACATCAGTGCATTGTACATGGTATATTTTGTTGCAGCAACAACAGGTAAGTGACTGTTTACTAGCATTAGCAACTTTGTTGCATTTTCCACACAATGTTGACACCTTTTGTTTCCCGGTCGACATATTAGACGATTTTTATTATTTTTGGTAAAATAAAAAAAATAAAAAATCAAAACAAAAATTATAAAAATTAAAAAACAAAAAAGTTCACTTCAAAAGTTTCTTTGTGGATTTGAACTCGGACCGTCACGCATGATAGGCACGAGTTAAGCCACTACACCACCAATGTTTACTCATAGCGTGCGAATTTAAGAGTCATATCAAACAAAGTCTAAAAAAGTTCGTTATTGTGATTCATGCTTAAAATATTTGCACGACTTGTCTTTCACCCACTTATTATTTTTGTTAACGTTTTATCACTTTTCACTTATTTTGGTTTCACTTTTGAATTATTTTCCTGCAGTCACTGTCGAAATGGTTTTTCACTAAATTTTGCACTGTATTATAACTGTTTTCTTGCACTTCTTGGTCACTCACAGTTTGGTTGTTTTTTCATTTAAAACTTAAGTTTTATGTTCTGCACTTAATGTCACAAATAGTTTGACTTATAATAACACTATTTACATATTTTTATTGGTAATTAAGGCACTTAGTATATTTTTAAAACAAATTTTTTGCAGACGATAGTGTTGACGTGACGGCAGCGCCATCTCTCCAATTACCTCTAAATCTGTTTTAAGATTTTCATTCAATTTGAAATATCGCTCGTAAATTCATTAGGAGTTACGAACTGTATCTTACTGAGGCGTATTATCGCCATATTTTTATTTAATAAAAGCTTTAATCTTTTTTTTATGCGGGCTTAAATCCTGTTTAATTCGTAGCTAATAAGCCTGGGTTGCACCATTTTACTTTAACTTTGACAAACGTCAAAAATCTGTCAAATTCCATACAAAAAACGCCGGTTATCTTTATGATTACGGTCAAGGTAGGTGGTGCACCTCAGCCATTGTGCTTTCAGCATTTTTTACGCAGTCATAGTTAACTATCATCTACTTATCAATTTATTTAAGGTAAGTTTTTCCATTACCTAGTCACTGTTTAGGATATATTCCTACTTATTTATAGAATATATTCTTTATGTAGTAGGGTAAACCAGAGAGTGATTGCCCACTGGTAGTGATTGCCCGCTTTAAGAATTATATTGTCAGGTGCTGACTTTGAATCACTCTAGTTAGATTTGAATTTACTAAGTAGATGGCTCCGAGATCAATGTACAGTAGATTTAAAATTTACAATAGGAAACACTAAAAAAAACAGTTATGGCGGATTTTGTCAAGACGGGTGAAAATGTTACTCAAACAGGTAAAGACTTTAACAATTTTACTAAGGAATTACTTGCTTAGAGGTTAAATTTTTTTTGCAAGTTATTTAATATTCAACTAATGGTGTATAGTCATGATGAAATTAGAAGTGTTTTCTCCATTATCAATGAAAATAACTGATAAAATTTGATTTCTAACGGTAATTTTAACGGTGGGTAATCACTGCACGTAAATCTGTATATTTTTAGTTATTGCCCACCATGATTTCAGTTATTGCCATAATGTTAATGTATAGTTATTGCCCAGGACAATTATTATTAGAGTGTTGCCACCATACAGTAGCAGTGTTTAAGTTGCTCATTGCTAGACTTGTTTTGCAATTTACAGGCATAAATATTGAAATGGCTTTTAATGTTTCATTTTCAGTAAGTATGCCAAAGACTCCAAAAGTTCAATATAGCATAGAACATTTGCAAAAAGCGATCGAAGCTGTACAAGATGTATCCAACAATTTATCTACAAGATAAATTGCTGAAAAATATGGTTTGGCTTGAAAAAAATTGATAAAAATTCAAACGCAAATACAAAAAATGAAAATCTTACGTTAAATCTACTAGTGAAACTGTTAATTGTAAGGAAATAGATACAACATTAGGGAAGAATAACCAAAAGCTAATTGAACATTCTGAGCAATCACTTGAACTGATATCAAAGAAGATAAAAAAATAAATACATATAAAATTTACATATAAAACTCAAATTTTTGCGTCATCTATGTTTTGAAGTACAGTAGAACCTTGATAACTTAAACCTCGATAACGTAATAACCTCTATAAATTCATAAAATGTTGTGTTCCCTTCCCCTCGGAGTCCAAAACCTCTTTTACTTAAAATATGAACCCTCTATAACTTAAACGAATAATTTGGGCTTCACACCTCAGTAACTCAAAGTTGTACTGACGACGACCTTTGTAACTTCAATCATCTGTCAATGAGACGAATGTGCAATCAAAGAAGGTTTCCTGTAGACCATTGTTATTGTCCATTGCTTACACGTGTTTACCAAATGGCTTCAAAATGTAAACAATAGACTAAAGTTTAAGTACAGTAACTTATTTGTTTGTTTGTGTCAGTATCTTTTAGCCTTCGTTTCGGCAGCATCTCTTTACACACTGTGAGTGAAAATGAATTCAAAACGAAAACTGAAAGCATTAACATATGCTGAGAATTTTATGCAGAATAAACTTCAATAAATATACCTACCTTTAAATGTAAAATAAAGTAAATTAACCTACCTCGTCTATCTTTAATAGTCTTAAACAAAGCCCTTAATCGAACCTCTGTAAGTAAAAATATAAACCGATAAAAACTCTTTAACTTAAACCCTTAGTAAGTAAAAACCTCTATAACTCAAATTATTTAACGTTTCCCTTGGTCTTTATCTTATCGAGGTTCTACTGTAGATGATTCTGTCTCTACCGATTCTGACTCATCAACATCAGCTCAAGAAATATTTGATAATATGTTAATAAGGCCAAACGCAATTTATTTTGAAATTATTTTGAAATTTTGAAGACTGCATTACTACTTAGAATTTAAGTTTATGTTTTGTTTTGTTTATTTAAAGCCTATTTTGTCATTTTAAACTTGATTATTTTGTTTTAAGATACTGGGCAATTACTGTGCTTTGATGTGGGCAATTAGTGTAAGTAATGGGCAATGACTGTACTTTTTGGAGGATTTTAAATTTATTTCAATATTTTCTAAGTTACGTAAGTTTTAACTAAAAACTGTTAATATTCTGTTTAACAGTTTATTGAGTTATAAGAAAAAAGTCATAAATGGTCGATAATTAAAATACTTTCTTACATTTTTCATCTCAATGTGTTTGAAATCTTTAAGTGGGCAATAGCTATACGGTTTACCCTAAGTAGGAAAACGCAGCAAACCTACAAGGTGGACCGACGACATCGTAAAGGTAGCAGGGAAGCGCTGGACGCAGGCCGCTACCAATCGATCAACATGGAAAGCATTGGGGGTGGCCTATGTTCAACAGTGGACGTCCTATGGCTGAAATGATGATGATGAAGTAGGAAAAGCTCTTCTAAATTAAGTATTAAGAAATAAGTATGACAAACAATTTATTTATACAACCGTTAAAAGTACATACTCAAAGGTATTATCCGGGAATACGTAAACAAACACAAAAGAGACTTCCCGATAATTTACAACACGAAAGAAACACGTAAATAATCCGATAAAGAATTACCGATTTCCCTTTTCGTTTCAGGTTCCCACAAACAGGGGCTTATAACTCGAATAACTCAAACCTTTCACGCAAATACACTCGGATTCAAATAAATCGCACCTCCCGCGACAAGCACTTTTCAAACGTATGCATCCCCACTTCCCACCAATATATTGGTACCATTTGAAAGCCTAGTTCTTTCAATTCATTAGGAATGGTTTTTGCCCCAAAAATGTGTCTTTATAAGGATCCAGAGTCTCTTCTTAAAGCGACAGGTAGTTACGCTTGAACCAACTTTTATGGCTATAAAACTGTTAAATTGGGATTAATCGCTATCCATCTGTTAAAGAGGACAAGAAATAAGATCATTATTTAGTTTTATAACCACAAAAATTGGTTTACTTGGTCTTAAAAGTGAGCCCCAAGTGAGCCCTTTTTTCAAGTCACATTAATGGTACTTGATATAATTTGTTTATAAAAAAATTCAATGTGTTTATTTATTGGGCTTTCAACTAACACCAATTTTTCGGGCACCATGATTGTGTCAGAAGAAAATCTTTAAAGTTCGCGTCGCGGAAGGTGCGATTTATTTGATGTTGAGTGTATGTTTCAATAGCAGGAAAAAAGGTAAGCGCAGAACATTTCGATTTCCATTCAATTTTGTTCTATTGACGGAGTTGGCGTTCAATGCATTTGCTAAAAGCATCGGTGGTAATACTTTAGTATTTCAGGACTGTAGTTGGCTCAGCCGTAAGCTATTTTAATGTAACTAGACAGGACGAAACGAATACGAATAGTGTTGCGCTACGGACGTAGATGCGAAGTATCCGACGAACGGTTTTTGGGCAGCAAGGTTCTGGAATGGAGGCCGCGTTCCGGAAAACGCAACATGGGACGTCCACCCACAAGGTAGACCGACGACCTGATAAAGGTAGCAGGAAGGCGCTGGATGCAGGCCGCTACCAACCGTGCGATGTGGAAGTCATTGGGGGAGGCCTATGTTCAGCAGTGGACGTCCTGTGGTTGAAATGATGATGAATGGTCCATTAAGTTTCATTATAAGTAGATATTTAAGCTATCGATAGATGGCGCTGTGTGTAGATCGAATCACAGTATGATATAAAATATTTGCTTATTAGTGTCAAGGTGCCTATGCTGTCGCCTGTTTTTTAATGAAGATATGAATACTTATACATAATTAAAAAATTTAATACTGTAATAAGATAGCTACACGTACTATATCGCATAAACTGTACCGATGGTTAAACTGTTCTCAGAATTACCTAGCCATAATAAATAAAATGTATGAAAAAAACAATTGCGTTGTTAAACCTGTTATAATAATATTAAGCCAAGATACGGAACTCAACTCTCACTTGACTCAGACTTGGCCTGTTTTTAAGATAATTTTGTAGTAGCATATCCGAATTTGCAAACGCTGAGCGCACTACCCGTTTCCCTTAACCGAATTGTAGCTGAGCACTTAAACCTCGAGCAAGAAGATTGCTTTGAAATTATGATGGACTGACGGCCGGGCTTACAGTGTGAACGTACATACATCAAACTAAACTTTTTTGGTTGCAAACTAGACTCTATTCCAACGAATTAAGATGCTACTGTGTGTGACTTCATGTGTTCGTCTGTATATATTTTCATATCCTAAAATATTAGTGTTTTGGAACGACGTGAGATAATGGTTTATTTTTTGCGTAAAAATAGGGTTATTGTAAGTATTTTGTGATAGAAAATAGTTGCTTTTGGAGAAAAGGGAAACGGTAATGTAAAGTAGGCATTACCGTGTTGAGTATCATCATGTTCCTGAGAATGATTTAGGTAAGTAAGTTGGATGCAGGCCACTAGCAACCGGGCAATATGGGAATCATTGGAATGGGATGAATTGGGATCAGTCAGGTCTATAATCAGCAGTGGACGTCCTGTGGCTTAAATGATGATGATTTTTAGAACTGGAATAAATCAAAATCAAAAATATTTATTCAGTTTAGACCACAAGTGGCACTTATGAACGTCAAAATATAGTAAATAATAAAAAAAGAAAAGGTAGCCCTTATAGGGCACTTTACATGTCTCCTTATCTTTTGGGCCCTACCTTATGTTTTACTCATTAAATATTTAATTCCATTAAAAAAATGTGCATAAAACAAACTTACTGCCGTTAGAGCCAAAGCACACAATGCGTTGCGGTGCAGTGCCACTCATGTGCCCGCCACGGATATTCTATGTGAAGGCTGATTTACACGTATGCAATTTAATCACTTCAAATTAAGTTAAAATTTAGCTCCGGCGTCGCACTGCCGTCGCGATGCATCGTGTGCTTTGGCTCTAGGGCATTCTAATTGTTTATTCTATCCATCTGGACTATTAGTGAAGCAATATATTGAGCTTAGTTGCAGGGGTAAATGATGTCTCTTTAAAAATATTCTAGCTACTTATGCACGCTTCTAAAAGTTGTACTGGCTGTGTTATTCACGGACTAATGGTGTTTTGTCGCCGAGACAATTGCGTTACTAACTTCGATGTAGGGTTAGCTAACGCGAGTGCAACGACAAAAACGTAAAGTGAAACTCTAACTCCATTGGAAAGTGTTGAAAGTATAAGCATTTAAAGAGGTTGAAGTGGAAATAAAAAGTTTTAAAATGGAAAACGCTTCTTAAAATGTTTTTTTTTTACTTTCTTCTGGGGTGGAATTGCGTAAAGCAATCGTAATCATTTGACAGTTCATTTGTTTCCACTGCAATCCAGTTTTGCGGGATCCAGTAATGCATGGCGTAGATGTTGCTATTATAATAAATATCTATTAAAAAAATATGTTTCGTATCATTTTCCAGCGAGGAAATGAAGTCTCATACTTTTTTAAGAAATAAAAACTTATTTTGTTTTATTAAATTTTTAGTTGAGTACTTTTTTGCAGTCATCTAATATTACATACTACTGATTTTGGGAATCTATAAACCTAACTAGAGGTAGGTCATTAAATATTAAGCTTGCCTAATTAGTAGATCTTAATTATCAGTTCAGACTGGCAGGTCACATGGGAATATGATATCTAGACACCTTTAGTTCATTAAGCAGGACCTGCTTAATGACTGGTATAGTATAAGGATAATTTTACACTTGATTCAGTCACACTTCATTATTTTTTTTAAAATTTTAGTAAATTGTATTGCACAAATTACCCTCGTGATAAGGTAATAATGTTTATGTTACGAGTGGCCTCACCGCAATACCTAGTCGAGCAGCGGCGGGTTTCGAACCCGCGTTTCTCGGATATCGAGTCAGTCAGTCATGGCCAGTCCGACCCCTTTACCGTTCAAATTCAAAATCAAATATTTTATTCAGTACATATGGCTCTTTCCAGGGCACTTATACACGGTTCGGCTATCGTGGACTCAAGACACCCACGTGCTAAGCCAAGTTCTATAAAGTATTCTGTGTCGAACCGAAATACACTCGGCGAGCCCAGTTTGAAATATTTAAAACCTAACATTAGTTAACCTTGCCCTAAATTGTGCCCTTTGCCTTACATCCTTAGGTGTATCGTCACAATAATGATTGATTGCAGACGTCATCATTAATGAAACTTGATTAATGATCATTACTATTCGAATGACGTTTGATTGGAGAGGCTAATGGCTCTAGTATTAAAATGAGGTCAACATGTTAAAGTTTTGTTGTTTTAAAGTCTGTTAGATCAAAACTCTACACCTTAGTCAAAATCTATATTATCTACTAGCTTTTTCCCGCGGCTTACCCGCGTGAAATTTATTTTGTCAATTATAGCCTATATGTTATCCCTTTATTCTGGGTTATAAACAATAATACTGTAAAGTTTAATCAAAATCCGTTCAGTAGTTTTTGCGAGAAAAAGTAACAAACATCCATCCAGACATCCAAACTTTCGTATTTATAATTTTAGTATACAGTGTGAGTCACGTTAAAGTGTACATATGAAAAAAGATGAAACTAGACCTATTTTTATCGACAAAAAAGAGGTCAAAATTTTTTTGAGATTTTTTTTAAATTTTTTATAGAATTTTTTTTCTTCCAATTACTTATTGTAAAGAAAACGTAATAACTTTTAAACTAAGCGGTATATCCTGATAAAATAAAAACAGTAATAATGCTAAATAACAGGCGATACTAAAAAAATACATAAAATACACAAAAAAGGCCAACAAATAATAAAAAATGATACTTTTTGAAAAAAATCTGCTTTTAAATTTGTGTTTTTTTGGTTATTTGATAAATTTCTCAAAAAAATGCCCCTATAATAGGTAGTTTTTATTACTTTGTATTATTCTCTATCGTATTATCTTTGTAAAACCAAAAATCGCATGTCTCTATCCCTATCACAACATTTGCATCGTTCTTTCACGCGTACGAAGTCGCGGCCACAGCTAGTGGATCAAATACATATTATAAACAGCTTAGGACAGAATACGTTCAGAAATTAATATTGCGATTTTTTAGACACTTTAAGACTACTTTTTATTGACGGTTCGAAGTTCACTGAGATATTAAAGATTTCGCTATGAGTCTTATGTTAATTTTCCTACTGTTAAAACAATATCAACAAGGGTGCAGGGATTCCGTCTAGAAGACAAGATAAATATTTGCTGGGCTCAATCCGTCCCGCTGGCGGGGCACTATTGTATGGGAGATGGAATTTTATATTGCTCCCTAGTAGGGCTCGCGACGGCGCCATCAAAAATGAATTGGGTGAGCGCATGTGAGTTTTTTGGCATAGGTATTCAAAACCATGGTTGAAAACTTATGGAAGATTGGACAAGTTACCGATTTAAACTCAAATTCATCACACTAATATTATAAAGGCGAAAGTTTGTGAATGTGTATGTTTGTTACTTTTTTACGTCTAAACGGCTGGAACGATTTTGATAAAATTTGGTATGGAGTTAGCCGACAACCTTAATTAACACATAGGCTACGTTTTACCGCGGGTAACACCGCGGGTCACAGCTAGTGTTCCATAAACTAATGAAGATTACACAAATGTAGGCCCTTTTGAGGGTACTTATAACCTTAATATTAGTATATCCGTAGTTTATCCGTTATCTGGTATAGTGGTGCAAAATGTTCAAGAATTATTATTATTACACAATGTCCTAAATAAAGACGTTCTTTTTCTTATTGCTAAACATATCAATGAAACTGGATATAATTGATAATGTTCCTTTCAAATAAAGTGTAATTTAGGTACTAAGGTAATGTAGAAAGTACCTATTGTGTGTCTAAAGATAGAACTTTGTTTAATATTGTCAATTATATTTTTTTAAAAATATAATTGACAATTATATAAATATATAAATATTGTCAATTATAAGTTTGTTATCCTAAATAAAATAAAATAAAATAAAATAAAATAAAATAAGTAGAATATTAGGCATAATATTAGGCAATAATATTAGGCAATAATATTAGGCAATAATATTAGGCAATAATAGGCAATAATGTTATTGGCTTTCTCTATGATTACATATTAATAAAAAAGATTCCCACACTTTTTTTCACTTAAATACGTACTTTAAGTGAAATACAACGGTATAAAATATCTCCGTATATTAAGTATCAACTAAATTAATTATTGCTTTCTAATACGTCTCTTGTAAGCCCCATTGTGTGGAAAATAGCAATTACTTCTTGAGAGCGTACAACGAATCGTCATCAATATGGATCAAATACTACTCGGACATGCCATAAAATGAATAATAAACTAGAAATCATCAAGCATCCAGAACTCATCTCATCCTCTTAGAAAAGATAATCTGTTTGACAAAGACGGAAAAGGCTATAAGATACAGAAGTTTTTTTAATTTATTTACTAAGGGTAAATATTTTATACATTTTATCCTACTAATATTATAAATGCGAAAGTTTGTGTGGATGTTTGTTACTCTTTCACGCAAAAACTACCAAACGGATTTTGATGAAACTTTACAGTATTATTGTTTATAACCCAGATTAAGGCTATAATTTATGACGATCTGTGACAAACTAAATTTCACGCGAGTGAAGCCGCGGGCAAAAGCTAGTATTATAATGATTGACAGCCCTGTATAAGCAGGATTTCGATTTTATCGAGTCCTTGAGGGAGATGGTGAATCTAAATACGTTATTTGCTGTAATAAAATATCTTTTTGGGATCTCGATGGTTTTGTTTTTGTGTCAGATGTGTTTTTGACTGGGAGAATCGGGTTTCGTTCCGGCCATTTCAAAATAAGGGGCCAAACATAAATGTATCATCATAAATACGTAAGTTTAAAATTGCGTTTGCTTACTTTGCACAATTATTAACACTTAACCACGGTAGTATTACCGTGACTTAACTCCACGTTTTTCAACTGAGTTTAGTTCTGAATTTCGGTCTGTTACAGACCTTCTCTTCATTGCACGAGGTTTTACCTACCAAAAATAGGAAAGTACTAATTTGTTACGTTTTCATTGGGTCTCGAACTATCTCTACACATTTCATCTTAATCGGTTTAGTGGTTGATTCATGAAAAAGTCACAAACATCCATCAACTAGCGGCCGCCCGCGACTTCGTACGCGTGGATCCCGTTTTACCCCATTAGGAGTTGAATTTTGCAAAATGCCGTCTTAGTGACGACCTACGTTCTAAAAGGAACCACCATGCAAAATTTGAGACTCCTAGCACTTGTAGTTTCTGAGATTTGGTGATGAATGAATGATATTAGTAGGCAGTGCCAAATCGTTCGTTATTAAAACGTTTCAAAAAATATTTTTCTTGTTTCCTATTTAGTGACTTTAGGGTTTACTCACCATTGCTAAAAGCAGCATATCCACTAAAGCCTTCAAGGATGAGAGACATCCTTGAAAGCGTCGCAGGATTACAAACATCGCTACGGATTAGTGTCCAATGTCAACACAATCTTAATGAAACTGTCGACATTAATACCTGCCCCGATACGTAGAGTGATCGAAGACTTAGGTACGTTTCTACTGCTGAACGTGTAGAATGAATAAAACATCGTTTTTACTGAAAAAATATAGGCTACGTAATCTTAATAACGAATCCGCAAACGAACTAAAGTCGCTGACATAGACCGACGGATTAGCAAGCTGATCAAGCTACCATTCACCAACTATCAAACCACAAGTAATGCAATGCAATAAATGATTTGATTTGATTTGAAGTGGCAATGGGCAGGGCACATAGTACGCAGAACTGAGGCAGCGTGGGACGTCCACCTACAAGGTGGAACGACGACATCGTAAAGGTAGCAGGGAAGCGCTGGACGCAGGCCGCTACCAATCGATCAACGTGGAAAGCATTAGGGGAGGCCTATGTTCAGTAGTGGACGTCCTATGGCTGAAATGATGATAATGATGATGATGATGAATCTTAATAACATATTGCTTGTCATGCCCAACTAATAATAGTTTACTGTTCCTTATTAGGCAACTTTATTTGCTAATGATTCATCCAAAATGTACTCAGGTATTTTCGGAACCGTAGATTTTTGTTAAGTATAGATAGAACCTCCTAAAAATTAAGAAACTGATTTAAAATTTACTAACACTGTAATACCTACGTGTTATTTTGCCAAACAAATCTAGTCTCATATATTCATATAGTCAACCTAAAAGAAACAGAAAATAAGAACTTTTCGCTAGCCATAATAATAATGACGAAACTAGATAGGTACTCCAAGTATTTCTTTAATAAACGATTCTTAGATTTTTTGCCATAAAACCAATAATTACGAGAACTTTTTGCCGTAGTCGTCTCATGAAAACAGCTATACCGATTCGGCGATAGCTCAGAAAGTAATATATGTCGGACAGAGGTATTAAATCGCCAAAAGTTTGAGCTCGTAAACATTTGCTGCTGGCTGATAAATGGAGCACTACATGTAGCCCAACAAAAACAAAATACACAAAAGAAATCGGTAGAATCTTTACGAGATCTAATCAGAAATGAGGAGATCCGTAAACGAACTAAAGTCGCTGAATTACCAAGCTGAAGTGCCCGAACATAGCCCGATGGATTAGCAAGCTGAAGTGGTAATGAGCAGGCACATAGTAGGTGGACCGACGATCTGGTGAAGGTCGCGGGAGGTGCCTGGATGCGAGCGGCGCAGGATCGGTCTTCGTGGAAATCCTTGGTGGAGGTCTTTGTCCAGCAGTGGACGTCTTTCGGCTGAAATGAACGAACAAACATAGAACGCAGAACTGACGGCCGAAGTGGCAGTAAAGGTCTGGAATGGAGGCCACTTACCGGCAAGCGCAGTGTAGGACGTCCACCCATAAGGGGGAAAACCTTATGAATAAAGGTAGCAAGAAGACGCTGGATGCAGGCCGCTATGAACCGGCCAATGTGGAAATTATTGGGTGAAGTCTACGTTTAGTGTTTGTTCGTTTCAGCCAATGACGTCCACAGCTGGACAAAGGCCTCCTTTAAGGATTTCCACAATGACCATGATGTAGTGTAGGTACTGTGCCTAAATTGATGACGGAGATGAATATTCTTTCAAAAAGAATATTTTAGGTAAATGCATGATATACTTTCAAAAACGAGTTGACTGCTTAGATAGATTATTTAAGTTTAGTTTAGCTATGTATGAAATTCGTGGACATAGTAATTTTGATTCGAAACAGTAGACTGTTTAATTTGAGCTGTGTCACTGCGCTTACAGTTTCAAACTTTTATACATAAAGTGTTATTTGAATTGTTATTATTTTCGACCGAGCGCGTTTTGTCGCTGTTTTGGCCAATTTGTAGGCTTGTTTTGCAAAATAATGTTATTTCGAACGAAAAAATATTACTTACGTTTAATGAATTCAATAAACGAAAAGATTTGGGTTTCTCTGCCTGCATCAAATCAGTTGTAATAGAAAAAGGCCGACTATCAGTGTCAGTGATTCTTGGGCCGTTGTTTGTCAACTTATCATGATCATCATTATTTCAGCCATAGGACGTCCACGCTGAACATAGGCCTGCCTACTAGTCGTCTTCTCGTCCACTGAAATGCTAAAATGGCAAAGACGGAAAAAATGCCCTTCAACTACTTCGTCCCAAAACGATCTGACTTTTAAAAGCAATATTATTAAAATGTAAAGAGAGTTCTTTCTTTATGCCAACTTTCTGAAAATAAGAATTTTGTTGAATTCATTTGGTTAAACATCGCTCTACAAAAACTATTTGTACTCTTTTGTACCACTAAAGTACTGAAAACTCAACGAATTGCCTTACAACATATAGTAAGCTTCCATTTATTAAAATGTATTTTCTGTTTACATGGGAGCAAAGACATACTTACTCGTATTTCAGGTAGTGGTTTGTGTGGGTATTTACAAAATACTAATTGTTGATATCAATCGAGCACGTACGGAACATCAAGCTTTATATTTTGTTGTAAAATGAGACTTATTACAATTAAGGTTCTACATTGTCTACTTGATGAGCTCTCGTCCGTACCTACGCATAATAAAGCAAACGTCTCTAATCTCTTTGTCCCGCCCCTTTTGTTTCAGACATCAGCCGGGTGGTATTTTAGTGTTGTTAATGTGTCGATTCATTATCCTTAGAAACCTTTTTTTGCATTAACTCCGTAAATCTTACAAACAAGGGGTCCATTCTTGCGCCTCAAAGCCGTAAGCCCGTATAAAACTGTATTCACTTGTAAATATAACTTTCATCTTTTTAGATTATACTAGCTGACCCGGCGAACTTTGTTCCGCCTTAATGGCAATAAATAAGCAGACTTTTTTTTTAATTTCGAACGGAATAAAAAGTATCCTATGTCCTTCTCCTGGCTCTAAACTACCTCCCTGACAATTTTCAGCTAAATCGGTTCAGCCGTTCTTGAGTTATAAGTGGAGTAACTAACACGACTTTCTTTTATATACAGTGTGAGTCACGTTAAAGTGTACATATGAAATTAGGTGAAACTAGACCTATTTTTATCGACAAAAAAGAGGTCAAAAAATTTTTGAGATTTTTTTTTAATTTTTTATCGAATTTTTTTTCTTCCAATTACTTATTGTAAAGAAAACGTAATAAATTTTAAACTAAGCGGTATATCCTGATAAAATAAAAACAGTAATAATGCTAAATAACAATCAATACTAAAAAAATACATAAAATACACAAAAAAGGCCAACATATCCCTTTCGGACCGCTCCAATACAATTGTGCGGGTTACAAAATCGAGATTATCTCATTAGTTTTACATCGGAAGTGGATGGGCTGAGTATCGTACGATTGTGCGGGATGCGTTCTTTCACCTCCCGTGCAAATTTTGTCCGAAGCGCAGGTGGTGAGCAGGTTACAACCTGTACAGTTCATGACTGATTGCGCTCCCCGACTTGGCGAAAGAAAGTACCTACTATGGTTTTATTTTGTAATTGTAGTAGTATACAAGTTATTGATTAAACAAATAGATAAAAATAGCATCTTTTTGTGATAACAGTGACTAATTGTAAGCAAAGACTTTGGCATAATGGCTTAACGAACTTTACTGACACAATTGTATCGACGTGGGCCCTACAATACCTTATGCGTATTTTAAGTTTCTCATTATTATTAATTTTTCATGGTTTCCGCACCATGTTTGCGATTTTAAACGACGCTACTATCGCAGAGATGCTCAATACATCTGGGGATGAGAGCGATGACAACGACAAAAGCTAGTTTCGGCTACTTCAGATGAACTACTCCTCTTCTTCTGATGAAGGCTCAGACATTCATGACGATACATACCTCTGAGTTTGCAAGCGGCATAGCAGACGAAGCCCTTCAATCGTCAACATCTTCCAGGAGATACTGTTCATGATCCAGGAGATATTAAAACTTCATAGGAATATTTCGAGCGCTATATTTACTGTTGAGCTCATGGAACAGATGGTTTTGCCCACAAATCAATATTAAATGGCAAATACTGGTATAAAAATGAAACCTCTTTATTCCTTACTGGTTATAAATACGTTTTTCGGAATTCATGCCATTGATAAAATTTCCAAAACCCTTACAATTTTGACCCTCACAATTGTACGTGGGAAGTGAAGGGCCCAGTTTGATACAATTGTTGGTATATGAATTTTCCAAGATGGCGGCGGAAAATCTGGAAAATTATAGCAGATTCATAATCTGCGGCCCCAAATTACCTAAAATTCATCTTCAAAATTACAAATTTATTACTAGTTTAAGCGCGGGTCCGAAAGGGATATAATAAAAAAATGATACTTTTGAAAAAAATCTGCTTAAAAATTCGTGTTTTTTTGGTTATTTGATAAATTTCTCCAAAAAATGCCCCTATAACTGGTGGTTTTTATTACTTTGTATTATTCTCTATCGTATTACCTTCGTAAAACCAAAAATCGCATGTCTTTATCCCTATCAAAACGTTTGCAATGATTGTTTGAACTAAGCCTCTCCGGGCGCGCCATTCAACGCTTCGTTAACAACGAAACTGAAAATGGCTCTAGATTTGTAATTTTGATAAAGACAAGTTAGATTGCAAATAAAAACAAAAGATTTCGAAGTAAAATAATCATTTTAGTTAAAATTAAAATTGTCTCTACCTGTAGCGGAGAATAATGTTGTGGCAGGCCTTTGTTCAAACGATCATAGCAAATGTTGTGATAGGGATAGAGACATGCGATTTTTGGTTTTACAAAGATAATACGATAGAGAATAATACAAAGTAATAAAAACCACATGTTATAGGGGCATTTTTTTGAGAAATTTATGAAATAACCAAAAAAATACCAATTTTTAAGCAGATTTTTTTCAAAAAGTCTCATTTTTTATTATTTGTTGGCATTTTCTGGGTATTTTATGTATTTTTTTAGAATCGCCTGTTATTTTTCATTATTACTGTTTTTATTTTATCAGGATATACCGCTTAGTTTAAAAGTTATTACGTTTTCTTTACAATAAGTAATTGGAAGAAAAAAAATTCTATAAAAAATTTAAAAAAAATCACAAAAAATTTTTGACCTCTTTTTTGTCTATAAAAATAGGTCTAGTTTTATCTATTTTCATATGTACACTTTAACGTGACTCACACTGTATACAGTGTGTCCGGGCATGTAGTGATCAAACTTTAAAGGCGTAATCTATGGACAATTTTATCGGTGAAAATACTTTAAATTTGGGGCTTGACCCATTTCTCGCATATTTACAAGGATTTAAGTTTTTAATTTTAAGTTTTCACCTCTTCCTTCAAAAACAAGTGATAGCGTGGGTAACTTAACATTAATAAGCAAATATTTTATATCATGCGATAGCCAATAAAATTATCTTTTAGTAGAAGTAGAAAACAGACACAAGTTTCATACATTTTAAGGGAGTAAGAATGGATTTAATTAGAAATAAACATGATTTTTTTCACATCTTTTTCAGTTATTTCCCAACACAAGAAAAACCAGGTCGTTAAGGTATGTTTTATTTGCATTGTATTATTAGTATTTGAGCCATTCTACAAAACGAATGTAAATTTATTAGTCTACGTCTATTAGTTTCGACGTAATTGTTGAACAGAGATACCCATTCCCAGCGGTTTCCATAGTAATCGGAATAGGTTGTGTGATTCTTTCAGGCAGTGCATTTTCGCATGTCGCGTGCGCTATGGAAACCGCTGGGAAGGGGTATCTTTGTTCAACAATTACGTCGAAATTAATAGACGTAGACTAATAAATTCACATTCGTTTTGTAGAATAGCTCATATACTAATAATAAAATGCAAATAAAACATACCTTAACGACCTGGTTTTTCTTGTGTTGGGAAATAACTGAAAAAGATGTGAAAAAAATCGTGTTTATTTCTAATTAAATCCATTCTTACACCCTTAAAATGTATGAAACTTGTATCTGTTTTCTACTTCTACTAATAGATAATTTTATTGGCTATCGCATGATATAAAATTTTTGCTTATTAATGTTAAACTACCCACGCTATCACTTGTTTTTGAAGGAAGAGGTGAAAACTTAAAATTAAAAACTTAAATCCTTGTAAATATGCGAGAAATGGGTCAAGCCCCAAATTTAAAGTATTTTCACCGATAAAATTGTCCATAGATTACGCCCTTAAAGTTTGATCACTACATGCCCGGACACACTGTATAGATTTTTCACACATTGAACCAAGAAGTGTGCAGGCACACTCGGGACAGTGAACTGATTTAACGCAATTACCTTACGCTAAAAAAAGCTGAAAAAACTATACAAAGGCTGTGTACCTACTACTTAATTAGTTTGCAAGTTTAGATAAGTAAGTCGTGAAAGACTCTGTTATTTCAGTTACTGTTCTGAAGACCTTGTTGGAAATTCAGTCTCTTGGCATTATAATATATACAGTGTGAGTCACGTTAAAGTGTACATATGAAAATAGATTAAAATAGACCTATTTTTATCGACAAAAAAGAGGTCAAATTTTTTTTGAGATTTTTTTTTAATTTTTTATAGAATTTTTTTTCTTCCAATTACTTATTGTAAAAAAAACGTAATAACTTTTAAACTAAGCGGTATATCCTGATAAAATAAAAACAGTAACAATGCTAAATAATAGACAATACTGAAAAAATACATAAAATACCCAGAAAATGCCAACAAGTAATAAAAAATGATACTTTTTGAAAAAAATCTGCTTAAAAATTCGTATTTTTTTGGTTATTTGATAAATTTCTCAAAAAAATGCCCCTATAACAGGTGGTTTTTATTACTTTGTATTATTTTCTATCGTATTATCTTTGTAAAACCAAAAATCACATGTCTCTATCCCTATCACAACATTTGCTATGATAGTTTAAACAAAGGCCTGCCACAACATTATTCTCCGCTACAGGTAGAGACAATTTTAATTGTAACTAAAATGCTTATTTTAATTCGAAATCTTTTGTTTTTATTTGAAATCTAACTTGTCTTTATCAAAATTACAAATCTAGAGCCATTTTCAGTTTCGTTGTTAACGAAGCGTTGAATGGCGCGCCCGGAGAGGCTTAGTTCAAACGATCATTGCAAACGTTGTGATAGGGATAGAGACATGCAATTTTTGGTTTTACGAAGGTAATACGTTAGAGAATAATACAAAGTAATAAAAACCCCCAGTTATAGGGGCATTTTTTGGAGAAATTTATCAAATAACCAAAAAAAAACACGAATTTTTAAGCAGATTTTTTTCAAAAAGTAGAATTTTTTATTATTTGTTGGCCTTTTTTGTGTATTTTATGTATTTTTTTAGTATTGCCTGCTATTTAGCATTATTACTGTTTTTATTTTATCAGGATATACCGCTTAGTTTAAAAGTTATTACGTTTTCTTTACAATAAGTAATTGGAAGAAAAAAAATTCTATAAAAAATTAAAAAAAAATCTAAAAAAATTTTTGACCTCTTTTTTGTCGATAAAAATAGGGCTAGTTTCATCTATTTTCATATGTACACTTTAACGTGACTCACACTGTATATTATAATTTATGTATGCAATAATTATCTTTAGCGAATACTTGTTATAAAGGTTAAAATGAGGTTAAAAGGCTCATAGAATAATAGGATGCGAGTCTCGATATCCACATTAATCGATTGCTAGCACATCACTATTTACGGGCACAAAGGAGCTCTCATGTTTCGCTAAAACGAGTCTAACGTGTAAACAGCTAATTTCAATTTTGCCCACGATTTTGCGTTTCCCTGTAGCGTTTTGCTATAAATATCTTTATTTTCAGAAGAAATAGATACTAGCTTTGTGTATTAAGTTACAATATTATTAGATCATAATTTTCATAAAGCTTATTAAAACTTTGTAACACTTTTGTTCAATCAAGTGGCAGTGGGTGGGGTACATAGCTCGCAGAGCTAATAATAACGCCTTTGTCCAGCAGTGGACGTCATTCGGCTGAAACGAACAAACCCTTTTGTTATTAAGTAAGGTTAGGTGGCGATGAAAAATCCCCAAATTAGTAAATTATTTCATATGGTACCTAGCCTACGTTCCAGTTGGTTCGAGTGAATGACGAGACAGGCAACTATTGTTGCTCTATAGCTCGTAACTTGGCTTATCTCACTTAAGAACAGAAGGGCATCAGGCTAAAAACTTACTGTGGCATTTTAGGCAAATATAATTCGACGGGTCCGTAGAACGAACACGTATGTTACTATAAGACGAATTATAGTTTTTTGATCAAATGTAATAAGTATCACAGTAGCTATATATATGTGTAATTATTTTTTAAATATCATTTTTACTTTATGAAATAACTAATTGAACATCACCTTATCTGAAATATATTCCGACGAACAATCTCGTAACATCAGACACGAGTTTGTACTCCGCAGTGACGGTCGATTTTGGAGGTTAAAACTATTTCTTTATTCTGAGTCATATTAATGATAAAAAGTGTAAATTCAGTGTCACAGTATATGTTTTACGATGTCTGCATCATCAAGAAAGAAAATAATTTTAGATTTACCGCTACAAATGGATAAAAATGATTGTTGTGATACTACTTCAAACGAAAATAACAATAAAGCAAATAATAATCTGGGTAAGTACTTGTATAATATTTTCAAGTCAGACGCTTTTTAAAGATAGGCTAGGTGTTTTTTACATTTTGTTTAATATTGCAAGAAAAATACGACACACATTAAAATTGCCGACGTATGTGACTAAAATATTTTGTTCTACGATAACTGAAAAAAATGTGTTTCTGTATTATTTGAAGTAGTAATTTAATTCTTAAGAAAATCCACAAAAGAACAACTCGTTTCGATAAAAAATAAATTTACCTTCTTATTTTCACTTAGGTTGTTGTTCAGCCAAAATTATCCTAAAACTTTTAAACGCATGTGCACATACGATGTTGTTCAACGTAAATTTAACAAAAAAATATAGTCGTATGTGATAATACGATTTTGTTCTTTGTAAAAACGTTTACATGAGACTTTGTTCTAAACAAAAAACAGCATTAAACACAATTAAAAGGTTTTTTTTACTGGTAATAGGATAGCGCTTAAAGTAAGGTACAATTTAGAACTTACGTTGGATAATATTTGACTATAATACAGAATCTACATACACACGAGACATCCATACTGGCTCCCCGTTACCGTCAGAAACCCACGCCCTCATAGAGCGCTCGTCTCACTTCCAAACAATTTATACTCCCGATGAATGGCGCCTGCTTGTACGATGGGCAAAAATAAATGGTGAACCATATTTAGTCAAAGATATGGTGCAGGAAAACTTCTTTAGCTTTAAAACTCATGTGAATGACAAAGTATGGAACAAAAAATTAATAAAACAAAAGATCATATTGTGAACTAAAATTAAAGAAGTTTTAGTTGATAAATCTGAACCAAATAAATTGTACTTTAAGTATGCTTTAAATGAAGAATCTTACGAATGCTTAGTTATACGGAACGATACAAGAAACTCATCTTTAATACCTGTCTTGGAACGTGCTTACTCTTCACCACTCAAATTAACAAAAGATAAATATAATGATCTAGATAGCATGTGCAAAACGGGTGTTATAAATGCTACTAATGCAGTATTTTTTAGATCTTTACCCTACAAATCTAGCAATGCAAATGATGACGACTTGAGTAGTGAAATTGATGAGTATATAATACACTAATTAACTTTTTTTATTATAAAAGAAACAGGTAAATAAATACGTAATTGTTGATTACCTAACAAATAAGTAGAGTAAAATAAATAAGCAGAGGTTAGTAAATTAGTGATTATAAGCAATGATTAAAATACAATTAAAAAAAAACTACTACTAGATAATAATTTCGTTGTTATAAGGTTTAGTGATGACGTTATAATGTGATTATGTTGAACTTCATTAAACTATTTATTTAGTTTCAGTTAGACATAAAAAATGAATGTTGTTACAAAGCCTGTACGAACATTCATTTTTAATATTTGATTGTAAATAAGTAAATAGTTTTATGAAGTTCATTAATTATTTTAGACTAACGCTATTTGTATGGAAAACAGGCCCAAAGACGGGGTTCTTAATGTTTAAACGTAAAAGAACAAATTTATTTTGATACTAGAAACTTTTTGTTTTGTTTAACATTTTATAAGGGATTTTTAGGGATGAAAAACATAATTTTATTTCTACCGAATGTTATTTGTCGATTACCACGGATAAGTCAACTTTTTTCCACTTTGGAAGCGTCTGTCACGCAAACTATTCGGTTTAGAAAAAAAATATTTTAGAAACCTCGATAACATTTTTGAAGACCTATCCATAGATACTACACATATACGTATGTGTTTGATAAAAAAAAATTTTGAGTTTCAGTTCTAAGTATGGGGACTATGGGGAGCCACCAATATTTATTATTATTTTTTTATTTTTACATCAAAATCTTAATGCGGTTCACAGAATACATCTACCTACCAAGTTTCAACAGTAAAGCTCTTATAGTTTCGGAAAAAAAAGGCTGTGACATACGGACGGACAGACGGACAGACAGACAGACATGACGAATCTATAAGGGTTCCGTTTTTTGCCATTTGGCTACGGAACCCTAAAAATGATTGTCTAAAATAGTTTTCCTTTTACCATCTACATTTAGATACGATAACGGTACCTAGATTTAACACATACGACTTTGGTATTGAGCCAATATCGATGTACATAGTCTCTTGTACACATACTACTTTTTGTGACTATAAAGATTCCATAAAACAAAGTCGCATATGTAGTTAAGTCTGAGTTTATAATATAATATTCCAGAAAACAAAGTCTTACTGTTACATAAGAATCAATTTTAAATAAAATACATATTTAAAACAAAACACTACACAGCAAAAACAAGTAAACAAAAGAAACAAATACTTTTTACTATAATTTACTTCAAATTATGATGTTCTGATACGTAATTCACATGCGTAACTTTAATGCTTCCTACTGCAACTAGACAACTTTGAAGATACGACTTTGTTCTTGGGACCCGTCGAATTGGTGTTATTCATAAGTTATTATACCTAATTGCACCAGCAATCGCAACGGGATTGAATTAGCGACCAACATACTTATCGGCAACCCAAATTATAATATTTATCATTAGGCTACTGTAGTCACCTCCCATTTGAAAACATAATCATCAGTAAAATTGAGTTTATAACTGCAAATAACGATAACCAGAAATAATTTTCGCTACAGCAATTATAATATTAAATGGACCATGGCTACAAATCTGCTTAAAACTCGTATCGCAATTATCCACGTGTATGCAAAACTATTGTTATGAAGCGTTAACACACGAACTACGACATACTAGAGCTGAGGGCAGTAGGTTCAATTTGATGGGTTTTTATCTTTACTTGCTTGACTTCATTGAGGATGGCACATTATTTGTTTAACAAGGTTCTGATTGCAGTTAATGAAACGTGTGGATTTCGGTCTGTAACCAACTGTGTTCACGATTTCAAAAGTTATCATACGACCTGTGATTGGTTAAATATTGTTTAACATTCTTCTTCTTTCGTTTAAGCTGATACGAGTCCATCTTACAGCATTATACTCTAAACAGTCCCAAATTAAAATTTTTCAGTCGAATATTTTACATTTTGATTACATTAGTGTGTTCTCTAAAGAAGGCCTTTCCTAAAAATCGCATCAATTGAAGAATCCTTGAAGACTTGGAGCGACATCAAACGCGAAGTTCAAGACCGAACGCAATAGAGGACTGTTGTGGACGACCTGTGCCCCATCTAGGGGACATAAGACCTTAAGTCAAGTCAAAGAATCCAATGTCAGCACTAAGAATGGGTTGAGATTCAAAATTGGATGATCGAGACTTTTAGGCTGCCTAGACTCTAAAACCAGCCTTATAGTCACGCTGACGCACGCTGACCGTCAGCGCTGACAGCCGAAATGTATGAAGAGTCGGCGCCGAGCGATCAGCGTCACTCAGGAACGTTCTCTTCAATTACATACATATTGATCTGTCAGCGTCGACGATCAGCGAGCGGTCAGCGCGATTCTAAAACCCGCCTAAAAATCACCACAATGTGACTTCTCAACCTTCTTATTTTATCCTGACTTTTCAAAACAAACGTAAATCCGGTCAGAAGTTCTGGCAGTTTTAAACTAGATTGACACGACCCCAGTGTTTTGGAAGGCATCTGCACGTACGGGATTTGGACTAGTTTGGCGCACAGTGTGTACACATTGTAGCTGGATTGAGTTAGTCTTTGTATTGTCTGTGGCTTTGACCATTTGCTTTCATGTGGAATTCGTAAAGTTTTTGTTAATAAATGCAGTTTTATGGCCATTTTGTCAATGTATGTGTCTAGACTCAACCTTCTTACTCTATTTAGGCAGGTCATCATCATCATCATTTCAGCCGCAGGACGTTTACTGCTGAACATAGGTAGGCCAATGATTTCCACATCGCCCGGTTGGTAGCATTTCTTAATTTAGATTTATTTAGCTAATTATCACTTTTGTCTACATCGATACAAAGTAGCAACTCTCATACAACTAAAACTGAATAATATTGAGACGGAAATAATAACTAGTTATTTGAGTTAACTATCTTTAAAAAAAAATCTTTGATTACAGAGTGAAGACTCAATAAAGATGAGTAGGTACCTACAGCAAGGGAGTTCAATTTCTATTTAGGTCGATATTTTACTTCAAATAATATGTAAAATCACGAATAACATTTGCTCGACGAAAATATTGAATGCTTTCAAACATTATTTTTGTAAAACTCCCAGCACAACTTTTTAATTGGCCAACTAGGACAACAATGGCATAAAAAGCAAACTCATCTGTTTACGTTGAGGCAAATCATCGCCGACAAACACCCACAGCCTCGTCGAACTTCAACCCCAACCACAGACAAGGTAAAACAGCCAAATAATGTGAAAAAAAAACTTGTATATCTTCGTGAAGCGTCAATGAGGGTTTTCGCGAATGAAAAATCCGCCAGATGGCAATACGTAGACGCGAGGTCCAAATGCTGCATGATTGGTTATTTTTGACATGACATTAACAGATATGTCAAAATCCACCAATCACGCAGCAGTCAGACCCCACATCCGCGTCCCGCCATCTAGCGGATCTTTCATTCGCGAAAACCCTCATTAACTAATAGTCTTGCTCGGCTCAACCAAATGACGTTCACTGCTGGATTTCCACAATGGTCCTGCGCTGAACGCATCCAAAGTTGGATTCCAAGTACTTCTCGCAACCTTCACCAGATCATCGGTCTATCTAGTGTAGTGGTTCTTAACCTTTAAGTCACGAGGGACAATTTTACCAAATTTCTGTCTTGTCAGGGACCACTTAGATTTTTTTTCAAAATCCTATGAAAAGGGGAGGTCGATTTCTCGCCCACTGTGCGCCGTTTGCGTTGTGTTGACTCGACTCATCACGTCACGTCATTGTTTACTACGATTTCTTCGTGGACCACTTGGAATGCCTCCAGGGACCACCAGTGGTCCGCGGACCACCGGTTAAGAACCACTGATCTAGTGGGAGGCCTGACCACACTACGTCTTCTGGCCCGTGGTCGCCACTCGAGAAAATGGTGAAAGCAGCGCGAAGTATTTGGAATTAGACAGTGGTGGTCATTTGGCTGAAACGATACGAAATAAACTCTATTTGACCGGAAAGGGTGCTTTTAGTGCTAAAATTTTAAAGAGCAAAGTGGCTGCTCTATCCTACATTATTTTTTAACCTTTTTTCCATGCCCAATCATACCTCTACTCTCAAATAATAAATTATGATTATGCCCTTGTTGCTAATAATTCTGGAAGATTTCTCTAATAAACCGATTCCCTTGCGTGCTTCAAAAACAAAACTAGTAGGTACTAGAAGAAAAACAAAAAAGATAAATCTGTCTTGAAAATATTTTCTCTCGTTTGTTTCACTAAACGTTTCTAAGTCCTGGCCAGATTTATTCGTTTTAATCTAATCATGGCTGAGCTCGTAAGCTTCATTTCCATAAAATAATACTTAACGGATTTGTTATATAATTTTAATCAAAATGTTAACAAATTACACAATGTTTTGGCTTTAGTTTTGGTAAATCTGGTCTGTAAAAGGTAGATTTATAGTTTGTCTGACGTGTTGTGTCGTGATGCATCAGAATGGAAAAAGATTAAGGTTGTGATGCACCACCTAACTTTAACCGTAACTGTAGCGATAACCGGTGCTTTATGGAGTTTGACAGAATTTTGACGTTTGTTAAAGTTAAAGTAAGATGGTGCAATCAGTCTAAATTATAAACCCAATATCATAGGATGCTACTTCCTACTAATAAATGTGAAAATCTATGAGGACGGAAAAAGGGATGGATGTTTATAAACCCTTTCACGCTTATACCAAGGGTACAAACATAGTTTATAAGGGACTCAGGGAAACACATAAGATATTTTTATCCTGGTTTTTCGAAGGACACACCCGTGCCCGATAAAGACTG
Organism: Ostrinia nubilalis; assembly: GCF_963855985.1. Classification (NCBI taxonomy): domain Eukaryota; kingdom Metazoa; phylum Arthropoda; class Insecta; order Lepidoptera; family Crambidae; genus Ostrinia; species Ostrinia nubilalis. The sequence goes on along the minus strand of NC_087089.1, from coordinate 14,325,262 downwards.
TGACAGACAGAAATCGTATCGGCGAAGACGCGGGCAAAAGCTATAATAGGTAGGTTTTTTTTTTTGTTTGATAGTAGGCTGATCAAATCAGAAGTGAGGAGATCTGCAGGAGAACTAAAGTGACCGTCATATCCCGCAGAATCGCTAAATCAAGTGGCAGTGGGCGGGACACATAGCTCGCAGATCTGATGGCTGGGCAGAAAAGTTTTCAAGCGGCGACCTCGGGCTGGAAGACGAAGTGTAGGCAGACCTCCCACTAGATGGACCGATGATCTGGTGATGGTCGCGGGAAGTGCCTGGATGTGAGCAGTGCAGGACCGGTCGTTGTGGAAATCCTTGGAGGAGGCCTTTGTCCAGCAGTGGACGTCATTCGGCTGATACGGAAGAATGGGCTGGGCTAGCTGTTCTAAATGATGCCTTAGCCTCAACGCTGCCAATTTCACTAACGCATCATCAATCATTTCGTACGGGCCAGTGTAGGATATTGATCGATAAAGTTAGCTAGTAACGTCACCGAGTTAGACTTGACATTCCTAAGGGTCGAGGTTTTTGTGTCACTCGAAAAAATGTCGAGTGATGGGTTTTTGTGAACGCTATCGAATGCTTTGAGAGCATTTAATGTCAGATGAATAGGGTTGCTTTTTCTAAGTGATTTTCATGATAAATTGTAATGTCATTCCGCATAGCAGAATGTAAATGTAATCTTTTTAACGCAATAATTAAACGACTGTATATTTCACTAAATCCTGTTGATTTTTCTTGCTATATTTTTATATTTTTCAGTATTTTTAAGTATCAAAAAATCTTCAAACTTGTTCATTATGTCGCAGTCCATTGATGGACCTCTACATTGCAAAATCGTTTGTCGTCATTCTACCTTTCTGAAAAGCATTCTTCGGTACTTATCTTGATAGTCTTTGTTTATTCCACATGATTTTAATCTATAGATGCACTTTAGTTTAACCACAAACTTTTTTACTACAGAGTTTTATAGTTAGGTTATCAAACAAAATAGGTAATAGATATCATAATATTTTAAATTAAAACGAAAAGGCTATAAAATGAACGCATCTTTATCCAAAAGTCCTGAGTAAACAAAAAGGATTTCTTTGTTTCCAGAGAAGGGGCGAGCGTATGTTTTGGACACAGATTTATATGGCGGCTTGGGAAGTAATATAAAATAATAAGAAAACACTTAGTTTTCAAAGGACGATGCTCTTATTTGAATAAACTCGGGATATAAGTTTTTTTAACAATCCTCTCTAGAATTCTTGTACATTACGAAAATACTATTGAACGATTTTTTATGAAGAATGAAATGAAATGAAAATACTTTTATTAAATAAACACTTTACAATTACAAGATATGTGCCGCTCTCGTATAAGGTTAACCTGTGTAACGAGAGTCAGGCTCCTCCTCAAAAAAACATAAGACTAAAATTTAGTGTTTAGATTAAATTTTATCTTTGAATTTAAAAAATAATTTAAATAGAAAAACAAAACAAAAATGTGTGTGTGATAGTGTGAGTGTGATTTTGTGTGTAAGTGAATAAGTGTGCTAAGAGAAACTAGTAATTGTCTGGATTAACTTTTCTAAAGTGTCGTACGTATATTGTTCCATCCATTTTATAATAAGTTTTTTAAACGTTACCGAAACGAGTTGTGTGATGTCTTTACTTGTTGCAAGTATTTTGTTGTACAGTCTAGGGGCCATGTGTGAAAAATGCCGTTTCATGAGTCCTGAGTGTGTTATGGGAATAGTGAACCTAGGGACTCTCCTTTGAATGGGAATGTCAGAAAGGATAATAACAATTTTAACGGTATTACCGTGATATATCACAAACTGATTTTCTCTGCTCTCGTTACACCTTTCATGCAAGAAAAGCTTGATAATTTGAAGAATATTAGAAAATAAAATAGTTTCCAATTTTACTACGAAACAACATTGATATGATAACATTTCCAACATATTTTTTGTATAAGTTTTCCGAAAAGAAGTACTCGTTTTTCTTGTAAGTCTTACAAAACCTAATGTATCTAAATGAAATATTTTAAGAAGGATATTATGTACAATTGTACATACTTACCTACATAAATTCCTTACATAATGATTATTCTGAAGAACCTCCTGATAAGCCTCCAAAGTAAATTATATTAATTAGAAGGAAAAATTTACGGCTGAAAGCAGTAAAACGAGCGCAATAAAGATTCATATCGGATATCAACATTTTACTGCTACGAGGAGGCGTAGTAAAATTCGCTCACTCACTCAAGCATCATACTTAGAATATAATTGTAATATTATGTATATTTAGCTTCTTTCGGGTGTTATAGCAGCAATTGAGGCCCTTGTACTACGGTATCCAGTGTATTTTTCTTGTTATCAGGTGAGGCCAATAAGCTATACAAATGTAAATGAAAAAGAAAACTACGTTTATATTTAAGTAGGTAGTACGCTAGAAAGGATGGACATTGGATTATAATATAAAAATAATTTTGAAGTTCCATAAAAGGAAAAATATTTTTTTATCTCCTGTGCAGTTAAGTATCACTTTGAAGTAGTTTATTTGATAGCACTATCTGTAAATTAAGTACCTACAGTCCTACACTGTGCAATGTACTTCCAAAACCATTACATTTACAAATGACTAACATACGGAACGAGAGCCATTACCTATGTGATTATGTAGTTTGATATTTCCAAAGAAATCTGGCTGCCCTTTTAAATTGTTATTTGGTGTAAACTCAAAAAGATTGCAACCAATGTAAGCAAATCGAAAGTAAAGCTGCATGATATTCAAGCTTTTATGGACGTGAAGCAGTGGATGTTAATACCAGTACAGTATAGAGAACCAGTAAAACATATTCTTAAAGAGATAAAATTACCACTTAAATAAGTAAAGTTTAGTACTCGTATATAAGTAGGTAAGCAACTATGCCAACTACAAAGCTGATTCATAGATCCGAAACGTCTAAATACATCTTGGATATGTTTAGTTCCATAGTACCTTTAGAGCTACATGTCAATAAACTTGTTGGTAAATGAGAACGCAACCATTATGTTTCTTTAGGTTGGCTTTATTGTTAAGTTTAAACGTTTCATGTTGGCAGCACTTTTCTCTCTCTCTCGCCATATTTCTTCCTGTAATATGTGAAGTCCTGGAATATAATACGTTTGTTAATATTTCCGAGTTTCAATGGTTTTCCCCGAAATATCAACAATACTCGTTGGTACAAAGTTATCATCATCATAATTAGGTAATTTTGTGTTCACTGAGCGCGACACTCTAATTCACCAGAGGCAATTGAATAAGACAATTCTTTTTACGCTGGCCAGACAGGTTGAGGAGGCTTGTTGTGTAGAAGGTACATCAAGGAAATGTACAACTGAGTTGAAAATGTACACATTTCACACATAGTGGGGTACGTCCATCCACAAGGTGGACCGACGACCTTATAAAAGTAGAAGGAAGGCGCTGGATGCAGGCTGTTTCCAACCTGCCGATGTGGAAATGTTCAACAGTAGCCATCCTTTCGCTGAAATGAGTTACACATTACTTACTTTAATCTTTTACTATGATATCGGAGTACGAACTATGACCTTTGCCTCTTGCAAATATGAATGCAGCATTGAACTCGTCTAAAACTGAACGTCGGAATCTGGTTCAGAACTGAAATAACTGCATAGTTGGACTTAACTACCTGTTTTAACGATTGCATCAGCATTCCACGTGATTAATCAATCTTATTTTGAACCTAATTAAAGTTTAAAGTAGGCCTATTTAACTGACATTTTGAAAAAAAAACAAGGTTTTAACAAATTTTAAACAACAAATTTTTACTTAAAATACTCATTTGTAATCTCAAAACAAGTGTTCGGAATCATTTTCACCCAAAACCAACTCGCACTTCACTTGTTTTCAAATCCAATCACAGAATATTCTGTCAATTATGTAGCCCCTGGGTTTATATTGGATTATGTTGTCTTTTCATTCAACAGTTCTTGACAAATACTACACCATCTGTTTTTTTTTAATTTATTTTGTTGAGCGGCTATTCTAGTTCAATAAAGTCCTAGTATCACTGCGACCGGTACCGATCTATTGTGATCTCCGCTATTTTCCTTACAGTTCGCCTCCGAGTCCTGCATCCATTAGGAAGTGCAGTATCTTTTGGGGTGCGATATATTACTGTTATTACCTGATACAAGTACATATGTACAGAAACTAGCGGCCGCCCGCGACTTCGTGCGCGTGGATCCCGTTTTACCCCCTTAGGGGTGGAATTTCGTAAAATCCTTTCTTAGCGGATGCCTACGTCTTAACATCTACCTGCATGCCAAATTTCAGCCCGATCCATATGTCAGTCAGTCAGTCAGTCACCTTTGAGTTAAATATATTTAGATTAGACTTAAATGTACACCATCAAGCAAATTACAGTATTTTATGTACTCGCAAATAGAATAAATGCTATTTTGTCACAATATCACCCGTATTCACAAACATTACTATGAGGTCTCACAATACGTGTGGACGCGCAAGGTGACACGCGAACCAATCACAGAGCTCTATTCAACGCTGTGCGTTCGATTTGCTTCTTCACTTAAGCAAGCATCGTTTGTGAATACGGGCGTATGTGTCTGATATGCTATAGACTATATAGATGATACTGCATTTCCCCGTCGAATGTGCCACCTACTGACCCAGTTTTTTACGCGCGCCAGGTCGATTTGACTTCCTATAATCCCCATTATTTGGCCGACTGACAGGTGAGCTAATCGGGCAGATTGCCCGCTTATTGGAAACCATAGACCAGTTAGTTGGATAGACGCCACGTGTATTTTAATAAAAAATGTAATAATTTCTTTTAAATTTTCACAAGGAAGCAGCGAAGCCGCTGATGCGAAGGCATGATGATATATCATAAGAGAACAGCGTTTTAAGTAGCATGAGAATAGAAAAAATAGGAATGAGAGAATACATTTACCACTAAACTGACGGTCTAGCTAAATCGATAGTGATAATGACGAAAATCAGAGAATTTGTAATAAAAACACACACCTTGTGTCTCAAAATCGCAATAGGTACCTATTGGGTATCTATCGCATTAATACTATCTTCAAAACTTTGTTACAGCTGCTACTTCCTCTCAATAAAAATGTACAAAAAATTAAATGGACATTAAGCTTTTAAATCATAGGTAACCATTGGACATTCATAGACAGCACCAAATTCTTTAATGTAACCTTGTACTAGAGGATTGTTTTCTATTTACACCTTCTGCGTCTATATCACTAAGTTATCTGTATCAGAAGCGAATAAGGGAGCTGTTATTGCAGGTATAGTGATTGCTCATAGATAAGGCTGGGCTTTGGGGAGTTATGTGGAGTTATGTGGTCTAGAATGAGTCGATAATCTTGTTACTTGACATTCTGAGAGAGACGTTTCATAATAGCTGCTATTTTAAGCACTCTATCAGTAATGACTGATTCTGTAATGTTGACTCTGTTTGTTCTATGTATTTTCATGTGGCAGCAAAATAAACGTTTTCAAATCTATTTTATTCCATCTAATGCCACCTGACTTAGCTACAAATTTACTGATAGACTAGGTTTTGTCTGTTGCTTTGCCCGCGTGAAATTCAGTTGGTCACAGAAATACCGATTTACTTGACGAGTACCATATTATGTAAACCATATAACTGTAAGGTTTTATCAAAATCCGTTCAGCAGTATGCGGAAAAGAGTAAGAGTGTCAGTGTATAGTGTCTTAGCTAGCATGAATAAATATTATTGAAATCTCTTCATTTATATTAAAACACAAAAGAAAAATAGTCAAAATAAAGAAATAGACACAGTTTACTCACGACTATGCGGGCCTGAATCTAATAAATTTTCCATTATTCGAGATGTCCAAATTTTATCGCTTTCTCTATTACACCATACTAGTTTATTAGTTTAATAGATCCTAAAATCTGATAGTTAAATTGCCTGTCATTTAGTAATTTTACAGTCACAAAGGGAATACTTTATGTCTGTGCTAATGCTATTGTGGCGTTACAAACAAAATCAGTAATGAGTTAGGCATTGTCAGGAGCACTAGTGTTGTCATGTGTAACTAATTAACTATCGATACATGGATTAATATAAAAATTGTTTTGTCATGAAGCAGATTAGAGAGGTGACTGAGTTTCTTGCGCAACTCCTTCTTAGAAGTATTGGTAGAGCACGCTATATTGGAACGTTTATAATTGCTCTGAAAAAGGCCTACAGAGGATTGTCAACATTTTTGAATTGAATGTCGCTAGACTAAGGTCTTACCACTTTCGTTAAATTCAAAAGCAAAGGTAAAGAGTTTTTTGTTTGAAAAATGATGTCTTAACTAGGGCTCAAATGTACGACCTTCCGCAAACTAGGGCAGGTCAAAGAGAAAAAGTTAAAACTTTCAACATTATAGGGCTTCTGTGGCTCAATGGTTGGAGCAGTCGCCTGGAAAACGAAAGGGCTTAGAATCCTGTAAACTTCATTAAACAAGAATTTTCTTGCGAAGCTTTATTTTAAAATTAACGTTCATTTTGCAATTTAGTAAGATTTCTTTCTTGTAACTTGTATTAAAAATATTTTGCAATTAGAGAGCAAGAAAAATAAATATTGAAGTTTAGATTCATTTCGTTCGTTCGTTTTAGCCAAATGATGTCCACTGCTGGACAAATGCCTCCCCCAAGGTTTTCCACAATGAACGGTCCTGCGCTGCCCGCATCCAGACTCTTCCCGCGACCTTTACCAGATCGTCGGTCCACCTAGTAGGAGGCCTGTCCACGCTACGTCTTCCAGCCCAGATTCATTTACTGAGCGCTAATTAGGATAGATTCAAATAAACCAATCCGATATTGCCAGGATATAAGTAAAAAAGGTCATAATCCAATAAAATGGGAAGTTTTTATTGGTTTCATCTCTCCGATTGATACGATACAGTAAGAGCAAGTGGGTTAAGTTTTTAGATTAAGACTAATTTGATTAAAAGAATCATAAGTATTTTCTAATAAAACTTTTATAAGAGCTTTTACTCCCCTTAGGTAAATATACTCGTAATTTTACCATAATCACTGTTGTCTAGTAAAACCTTGATCTTGCAAACATTGCTTCCATCATGAACTTAAAAATTAAATCGGACGTTATTGCATCCTATGTATTTACATTAAAATGTATAAATCGATGTCGTATAAGTATATAATATATGTAATAAGTCGGCCGTTTGGTGTAGTGGTTCAGAACGGACTACTATGCCGAGAGGTCCCGGGTTCGATTCCCGGCCGGGCAGAAATTGAAATGATGAATTTTAATTTCTGTGACGGGTCTGGGTGTTACTATGTATAATATGTATGTATTAAAAAAAAGTTTATAAGTAGTATATCCGTTAAGCTAGCACCCATAACACAAGCATATTAATTGCTTACTTTGGGGCTAGATGGCGCTGTGTGAGATTGTCCAAAGATATTTATGTCCAAAGATATTTATAATATCAGTCATTATTGAAAGTTTCATACATAATTAAAATTAACAAACATCGATACTATTTCACATCACTAATTGGGACACTTGTTTCAGTCCGAGCGGCTAGTTAGCAGCCAACCGTGTAATGATACGGGCTGTCGGTAAATAGTAAGTTGCATGGCATTTGATGGGAAATTGGGTGTTATTGCAGGTATTTAGAGATGAAAATCCTTTGAAGTTATCAAAAATTTTGGATAAGTTTGTTTTGTTGTCAATTTTGTAGAAGACTAGCTGATCCGGCGAACTTTGTATCTATGTTTATCAGAAGTAATGTACGATTTTAACGGTGAAAAAACTTTTCGAAGCGGTCAGAGCCTATTCAAAACAAACATATTTAAGTACAATAACAAAAATAGAATATTATACATATATTTAATTTATTGAATATGTATTGATTTTTGTACTGTTAGATACTTACGTCGTACGTCACAAGTATATATTTGAAGTCCCGCTTAGGTTTTGACTTAACCATAACACTCAGTAATTTGATTTGATCATATACCTAACTTCCTCTAAAATATTTTTATTTATAGCTACGAGTAGATCACACAAATTTTAATGTGGTACCTACCTAAGTATAGCATCAAATATTTACCTAACCATACCATTTTATTGATAAAGATGAATGAAATTTACTCTTCAACAAACTTGATTTAACTCAAAGACACTGGAGCGGCAATATCAATTGTTTTCCATTGTACTTTCTGCTATTTCTGGTACCTGAAGGGTTAATAATTATTGTATTCAAAAACATTTCCAGCAATAAAATGTTATTGTCTATGAAAATGGAAACAAAGGACGTTGATATCAAACTGGAGATACTCCTAATTGTTCGATTCCCGAAACAATCTTGTACGGTCGTTTGAAATTGATTTCATAAATAACCACAAGCAATAATTCAATTTCATTGACTCTACAACGTTCGAATGATGTTACAGGCAAAAGAGAATAGTCAGACCATTTGGGAATAATAATACTAATAAAGTTAGTCGTTTATTAAGCGTCGCGGGTAAAAATGCTTAAAATATTTGTGAGGTGAATTTGCACTCAGCAGCTTATACAAGCATTCTACGTTGGTTCACTGTTAACAACTTATTGTTAAATGCAAATAAAACTAAGTGCATTAAATTTAGCTTACCTAATGTGAGGCAGGTTTCCACGCAATTAATGGTGAAGAATGAACCATTAAATAGCATAAATTCCACAATATTCTTGGGAATCACTTTAGATGCTAAACTTCAGTGGGGTCCTCATATTGAAACTTTGTCAAAAAGGCTCAGTTCGGCTGCTTTTGCAGTGAGAAAGATAAGGCAATTAACTGACATTGAAACGGCAAGGCTAGTATATTTTAGCTATTTTCACAGTATAATGTCATATGGCATATTGTTGTGGGGGCTAGCCGCGGACATTGAAACTGTGTTTGTTCTGCAGAAGAGAGCAGTGCGGGCCATTTATAACCTTGGACCCCGATTTTCCTTGAAAGAATTTTTTAAGGAAATTAACATACTGACAGTAGCTTCACAGTTCATTTATGAAAACCTTTTATATGTTCGCAAAAATATAGAGCAATTCACGAAAAAGAGAGATTTGCATAACTTTAATACAAGAAACAAAAATAAACTTGCCGTTCCAAATTTCAGACTGCATAAGATTGGGAATTCATTTATGGGGAAATGTATTAAATTATTTAATAAATTACCACAAACTGTTGTAGAACTACCTATTCATAAATTCAAAGCACATATTAAAAGTACCTTAATGAAAAAGGGCTACTATAAAGTCGATGATTATTTAAAAGATAAAAATGTTTGGGATGCGTAACTGCCTAGCTCGCATAAATATTTATAACTATGTATTTTAAAAACCTGTAAACCTTTGAAAAAGAGGCTGACAATAGTGTCTGAGTTTCTTGCGCTGCTTCTTCTCAGCACTGGCCCATTTATTGTCCTGAAGCAGTGGTAGGGTTAATACTGGGACGTGTAAAAGTGCTTTTTTAAAGCCTACTTACAGAAATAAATGAGTTTTACTGAGTTTTTTTACTGAGTTTTATTTCTGTTAAAAAAAGAAAAAACTAGACTAGACAGTTATGTTGTACAATAGTACCTACTTATCACGATTAGATTCAAAATAGTACAATAGGCGAACTTAGTTTCATATGGCAGTCTCTTCCAGCGAAATTTTGAAGCAAGCATCTTTTATCATCATTCAGCTAAATATAATTAGAGTCTTGACTTGATCACATCATCATTTTCAATTCTTCATTGACACTACATTCACATACTTTTTTCAGTCAACCAACCATGGTGTCGTTTGTTGTTCCCCCGGGCCAGTGGGTTCCCCCGGGCCAATGGGTATGCAATTTCATGCATTTCCTGACGGAAAAAAATGGTGTCGTTCGTTCGTTCGTTTCAGCTAAATGACGTCCACTGCTGGACAAAGGTCTCCCCAATGGTGTCGATCTTAAATAAAAAAAAACAAAAGTGGTTGTTTTCTCACAACCTATGACACAATGACACAATGTAAAATCCGTTTCAATAAATCGCTTCCTTTTTAATCCAATAATGGTTGTTAAAAATAGAATCGGTATTAAAGAGAATGGATATAAACTGAATTGGGTGAGATTCAAATAATAAAAGTACTGAAACGATTTGAAATAAAAGGGCTGAGTTAAAATTGCTACTGCCATTAATACAGCTGTGTATAACAGATCACTGCCCTCAGTAAATGTATACTACGACGTATACGTTACACAAGTCTTCATAAAAATAAGCATGACAACACAAAAAAAAATGATTCGTCGATCGTCACTTTACTGTAACCCTAACTATATAAAACACTAACGCCCGTATTCACAAAAAATACTATGAGGTTTTACAGTGCGCGTGGACGCACAGGGTGGCACATAAACCAATCACAGAGCTCTATTTAACGCTGTGCGATCGATTGCTGCTTCACTTAAGCAAAAGCATCGTTTGTGAATACGGACATAAGTGGAGAAATAGGGTGTATCTATGTAGCATGCTTCGTATACAGGGTGTTAGGTAAATGGGTATATGAGCCGATACTAGCCCATGTTAACATGGGCATATAAATGGTATGGTGAAGTCAGAAAATTGATATCTTCATTTTAATTATTTTTATTTTCATACAAATCGGATTTTATAAAATTTATTTTGTATGTAGTATAAAATTTATTTATTATAAAATAAAATGATGATATCAAATTTCTGACTTCACCATACCATTTATATGCCCATGTTAACATGGGCTAGTGTCGGCTCATATACCCATTTACCTAACACCCTGTATACTTTTGTTTCGTATATACTTCGTATAACAAGTTGGAATACATCGTTTTTTAAATATCCAAATCGTACTTTCGCGTTAACCTGTGTCAGAATTAATGTATTTCTTATGGTGAAAGAATTTTTCAAATCGGCCCAGTAGTTTCGGAGCCAATACAAACAAACAATCAAATTCTTCCTCTTTATAATATTACTAGAGAAACAATCATCAAACCCTATCCATTGTTTTCTCAAAAGCTATTAAAAGTAATATAATTGTTGGACTATAAATCAAATTGAGTGCCAAAACTATGAGGGTCTTTGACTTAGTTCAGACTTTGGGATAGCTTGAACAAACTTTGAAAAGGTCGTACAGTGAGTCGCAAAGGAATGTCCGATATTGGCTTCAAATACCTTTGTATTAAGAACTGATAAGTCTGGAATTTTGTAGATTGTAGGTAACCAATATCAGTGACAAGCGATGTTCAGTGAATAGTCAGAATGTTTACTAAGGACAATTTGTTATCTATACCTACATAAGAAAGGGCGAGTTGTTATTTGTGTGAGATACGTAGGTATTTTGTATAGTTGTTTTACAGAATAATTAATCTTACTGTTCGACATTAGAGTAGAGACGATGGCCGTTGGGGCAGAGAAGTTCTCGAGTGACAACCACGGGCCAGAAGACGTAGCGTGGACAGGCCTCCTACTAGGTGCACCGACGATGTGGTGAAGGTCGCGGGAAGAACCTGTATGCGGGCAGCGCAGGACCGTTTTTTATGGAAGGCCTTTATCCAACAGTGGACGTCATTTGACTGAAAGATGCTACATTATTGCATAAAAAAATAATTATGGTACTATTTCAAAATTTTTCAGATTCGGTTCCTTACTAGTCTATAGTTAATCAAGCACACCATAATAAATCATACCTACATAATGTGTAACGGAGTGTAGGTATACAATATTACTTAGCAAGAACTGAATGTGATCTAACTGCGTAAGTAACGCCCGTATCTACAAACATTACTATGAGGTCTCACAGTGCGCGTGGACGCACAAGGTGGCACACGGACCAATCACAGAGCTCTATTCAACGCTGTGCGTTCGGTTTGCTGCTTCACTTAAGCAAGCATCTTTTGTAAATACGGGCGTAACTCTTTTTCCAAGGTCTTCAGTTTGCTTTACAAGTGATTCAATGACATAAAGACTTTTTTTTTAAAATAAGTTGGCAAAATCGAAGTGCCTAAAGTGGGAACACGAACTTTGGCTTGCCGTTTGAAATGCGACTCTTAATGCTATAAAATTTTGATAACTATTATCAAGACTATTACTTTATTGACCAAATTAAAATGTACTTTAAACTATCTTTTCGTAGCAAAACAACGCCTAATACAATTACACAATATATCACATTATTCAGCTTAATGCTATCTTTACCATGGATATACGCCCGTATTCACAAACGATACTTGCTTATGTGAAGCAGCAAATCGAATGCACAGCGTTGAATAGAGTTCTGTGATTGGTTCGTATATGACCCTGTGCGTCCACGAGCACTGTGAGACCTCGTAGTAATGTTTGTGAATACGGGCGATAGTAACTCATTCGAGGATTCAAGTCTCACACCGGTCGATTTCCCCGTAAAAATCCCGTTCCACAAATTCTTTGTTTCCATGGGGTTGGCACTATCTATCGGGGTCGGCTATGCTGCGAGACTATAAATCATAGTGCAGGTAATTTCCGATCGTAACTGCCATCTAACGACCTGTATTGTGAGGAAGACTTACAATGAGTTCCAGTCTGTAGGAAATGAAGTTTGAATTATTCATTAATTATACAACGGCTGTTGAAAGTTTGTTTGATTTCTGTATTGTCTAGAAAGACGTTCATTAGGCACATCCTACTATAATATTGTAGATGCGAAAGTTTGTGTGGATGTCTGGATGTTTGTTACTCTTTCACGCAAAAACTACTGAACGGATTTTGATGAAACTTTGCAGTATTATTGATTATAACCCAGACTAACATATTATAGGCTATAATTTATAACGATTCGTGACAAACTAAATATCACGCGGGTGAAGCCGCGGGCAAAAGCTAGTTTTAAATATAATAAGAGCTATCGTAACTGTCCTTGACAGTTACCATCACCAGTTACCAACATCTATACTATAAAATCTATAAAGAATCAAACATCTTTATACATCCACTAAATTAAAAATAGTTATAATAAGTAGGTACAAGTAATTAAATCTCTAAAGGAACTTTGTAAAGTAGGTAAAAATTTTTTGTAAAAGTGGCATCATTGTCATCATTTTAGACATAAGATATCTACCTGATGAAAGTAGGATTTGTCCCCAAGGAATATTAGGTTTATAGGTTTAAAGAACATTTATTTCTCATTAAAAACATTACAGTCACTTACATGAGAAGTTAACAATATTTATGTAGGTAGATAATATTAGATTTCTACGTATGTGGGTACTAATATGTAAATGCACATTGCACACTATGAAAGTAAAATAAACATTCAGATGATTCCAATGGTTTCCTATCAATGTTATTCACAGAAAGTCTTCTAAATTAATGGAAAGATACCATGTCATGAGAGCCCTAACAATCAAACATACCTAATATAATACAATTTCAAAGCGCCAAAGATCTAAAAGACTCGTCTGTAAATGTTCCCGAGACTCCGGAGATAAATCTAATTAACTAATGAATGAAATATGCGGTTTTTTCATGCGAAAATGAGGGATTTTGTCGAGAATCTCTCCTACATTGATCAAGATTTTGCGACATAAATAATTCTTAAGTCCTTGAAATTAGGGACGAATTTCAATGAGGCGATTCTTTTTGTAAGTAGGTTGTAATAAAATCTTCAAAACCCAAACATTTTGATTCTGTTTGCATTACTTATACCCGACTCACGTCTAGTTAACTGAATTGTTCAAGAATCCTGTTTAGGATAAGTTAGGGTGTATAAAGAATACATTATGAAAAGTATGATTAGAATTTACTGAGGACTTCAATATTTTTTAATTTTGTATCTTAGAGCACACGATATCGAAGACATAATAAAGAGTGGATTTCTTTCAACGTAGGTTACTTATGCTCATTTTCACCATCAATCCCTAATTTTTAAGTGACTCCTATAGTAACACATAAAAGGAATTTTGTTTTCAAAGGGGGCACTTAAAAATTAGGGATTGATGGTGAAAACGGGCATTAAACACTTACAGCCTTACTTATAAACGTTTATTAAAATTAAGACACAGTTTAACGGTCTATTAAATAATATCTTAACTTAAAAACGATAATTAGTGTTAACCAACGTCTTAGTGACTGCTTAAATAACTATCAAGTTAAACAGCGTCGGACCCTTGTTTAAAGCCCTAATTACCAAAATGGCGGATCAAAAAGTTAACAGCTGATGCGTGACGTGCCATGCAACGCGCTGTGTTGCTGCGCTGCGCGAAGATACACACAAAAAATAGCATGAAACACATGGCAAAGGTTGACGCAAACATAATACAAAGTTAAAGTATAACAATAGATAGACATTACAACGGTTGGTGTTTCTTAATACCTACACAGTTAAAATAATTCAATGGACTAATAATACACCACATGTTACGTCGGCGAAACCCGAAACACTAAAAAGACTTGAGTTAAACATTCCGACAATAAAATCCTAAAGGCTTCCTAAGGGTGCATGTGCGTGAGAAACTAAAATTACCATGCCTTAAAATTGCGCTAAAAACTAACAAAGCATTTACATCTTAAGTTTGTACAAGAAGTATTACAATTATCTACAGTCCGATTTTTAATTCGACGGAATTCTGACAGCTGTCATTTTTTGACAATTCAGAGGTAATAAGCCTTTTTTGCTTTGAATTATTAATAAATAATATGAAATTAAATTTCATCAAGTACAACTTACAAGAATGAACTATTGTTTGTTTTGTGAAATCATTGTACACTAATTATTATGTACATTTTAGAGATTAAATAGAAAAAAACGTGTTTTTAACACGGTAAAACAACATATTATCATAAACGAAAATATGTATTGATCATCAACCATCATTATCGTCATCATAATCAACTTGGATTATAAAATTGGCATCTTGTTAAATTGGTTATTTTATGAAGCTAAGATTTTATTAACAAAAGGATTTTCATAAAAAAGGTTTGTAACCCATGGATTATTGGCCAGGGAGTCCAGTAATAGAAAAATAATTTCCCAATTTTTTTTGTGACTTCAAAAATATGATAATAAAAATTCAAATAACCATTTTGAAATGATCAGTACATTTTTAAGCCTTAGTTTTTCAAGTGAAACCTTAAATTCAAGAAATGATTATTTTTTAATTTGTGAAAATGCTCTCCATTCTTAGTGGGAATGTTTCAATGTTAGCAACACTTCTGAAATGTCAAAATTCCGTCGAATTAAAAATCAGAGTATAGTGTATATTATTATAATTGGTACATAATTTTAATATGGCGTATGTGGGACATAGTCGCTACAGTACTTTTGTTTGTTTGTTGTTGTAGACTTGACAGTTGACTGACAGACAGCGTTTCATTTGACATAACTTTGACGTTTATTATTCTTAATTTTAGCGTTGGCTTTCGGCATTTTGGCATTAGAACTGGTCTGAAGTTCGGTTCAGGTGGATTTAAAAAAGAAAAACTCTAATTAACAGTTGATTAGTTAAGTGACGCTTAAGCAGTGTTTATAAGTGAGAAATATTTAATTACTGATTAAGAAGTTAACGAGTCATTAGTTAATTAGTTGCTTAGACGTTGATTAGTTGATTTTTATAAGTAAGGCTGTTAAACTTAAAGAGAGGAATTCCCCAACAACTTGTAACAATCGTACTAGGTGTCCATTAAATATGTTTCTATTATTATTTTCTTTAATAGTCTAATAAGAGCTAGTGAACGCCAGATCTACGTTATTTTATAACAGCTGAAAGTTTTTCATGGTTTGTCATGGATTGGAACGGTCAAAACTCTCTGACTACTACTTATTGCCCAAATATTATACATCAGCTTTTATGGTAAAGTGAACTGTCATAGCTCGAGCGACCTGTCATTGGCCTTTGATCGCGCCGGCGATGGCGATCTGCACGCGTTGGTGTGGTTGAAGCTTAACTAAGGTTGATTCTACAATCGTACCAACAATCTTGCAAACATTCGTATTATGGCCCGCTGGCATTGACACGGGATGACGTCCCTGCATGACACATAGTGGACCAAAGTGGAACGGTCGGGTGTATATCCGACAGCGTATCAGACTAAACTTTAATACTAACTATAGCTTCGCATAAGACAGTAAGTGAAGTACGATAAACTTGGTTAAAAATGGAATTGTCCATTTTGTGACGGACCGTTTAAATATACAGTACCTATTTTTAACCGAATTAAAAAGTAGGTCCGACAGTATTTTTTGTCATCTATTATTCAAAACCGTTATATTGTCGTCCATTGTAATGGACATGGCGCACAATTTTTGTTGAAGATGCCAAAAAATACTACAAAAAATTAGAATGAATACTGTATTTTTACTTTTTTGATATCTTTAATAATGACTGAAATATTCAAGCTCAAAGTGCGCTCTTCCGCTAGGAGCGATTTTCCGCGCGGATTTTGAAAATGTGACGTAGTAACATGAAAAGCTGCATGTAAGATATTATCTGTGTACAATGGTTAGAATGGTTAGTAGGGGAGCCGAAGCGGGGATTTCGGGACTTACTAAAGAGTGGCAGACTAACATACAAGGAAATACTTTGTACCTGGTTGATTACCTTTAAGTATGAATTTTTGATATAAAACGGCATTAGTTCTTATGCCTCTCACCCAAAAAATACCTCAATTAAGCCCAAATTTGAGACCGCAGCCAAACTTTGAGTGACGATGGAAACTAGCCTAGATGGAGGACACATGAAATTGAACTTCTGCTTCTTCATTGATAAAGACTTATCATTTACCATACCTTATCATTTTGTATTCCATTTTCAAGTCACTTTTTTTTCGCTTACGCATACCGAAAACAAAACGTGGGATTTTTTTAAATCTCAGGTCTTTTGAACGCACATCTGAACGATGTCTGGTTTTAATTTCTTCAGTTACTCCGTGACCATGGCGCTTGCAACAGTGCCGAAATATTGGAAACTCAAAACTAAGGTACATGGTAGCAATCCCGTCAGTAATAATAATAGGAAAATGTCTTGAAAAATAAGTAAATCGTATATTACTTTATGTAACTAATTTTATTATGTATCATACTTATAACTAATCACTTCATTCAGAACTAGAAAACGATTCCAAGGATTCCACTTTTCTTCAATAGATGATCAAGATAAAGAGGTATTTATCATAAATTGCTCTTCCACCATTTCAATTATTCTATCTTACATCTTACTTGATGAAATCTTTTTCAATTTTATTTACATGGTCATAACATTTTCACCATTCCTCTGCACCAATTTGTGAGGTACACCTGAAACCCCCGATAAAGCAGCTATTATAAGAATAATATTAATAAAAACCCTCCTTCTGACGCAGTTAGGTAATAAACTAAATGTATCCAATTTCACTCCAACTTACTGTCAACTCAACGACGCGCTTTAAAATCAAAGATTGACTTTGAATTATGCCTTATTTTACAATACACATTAAAAACAATATGACTTGCTTGAGCTTTTTCGACTTTTTCACAAAAATAACAAATAGGCATGAAGAGATTACAAAATTTCTGCAGCGACTTACAGTTCACTTGATTTACTTTGACAGTTGACAATAAAGCCATAGACATTTGCCATATGAAAGACACACTTTTCCAATATTTTTGTTTGCCATGAGATTCTGGTACACCTATACCTATCATTTAATAAAAAGATAAACTAAACTTTTTCAGCACAACGAAAATCTGCTTTGGTGCGTAGCAATGCAACGTGACAACTGCAGTTCGGACTTCTTTATGCGTCCACTACACATACAATAAAATTCGAACTATCGCACATTTTTTCTTTTTAATTCTAATTCAGTAAAAAATGTTTTTGAAACCTTCATTCAAAATTCAAAAGTTATTATCATATGACAGAACTTATGACCAGACTATGTACATTGAATAAAATATTTTTCTTTTTATCATCAAGCTTAGCAGTCTAATAAGTTACTATGACACTCGAGTTAATCCACATTCAGCACCATAGCCTCCCCTTCTACAAGGCCCTCTACAAATGTCAAAACGTCACTTAACCCTTTTAGCACCAGTTCTTTTGTTTTTGAGAAGATGTACCCAAATTTTTATAAAATATCAATTTAATTATAGTCCAGTCGTTTGGTACAAATTAACGTGGTTACCTGGAAAGTGTTCCGGGAGTTTTGAAAATTGGTGATTAAAATAGATTTCGCTATGCTCTCTGTTAGTTAAGTGTGATGCCGCGCTCGTTGCGAAATTGGAAAAATGCTGCCTTAGAGAAGATTTTTGATAGTTACATTCTTTCCTATTTCGTCGTTACAGCCAAATGACGTTCACTGCTGGACAAAGGCGAGAGGCCTTTGGGTTTTCCATAGGTTTTTCATAATGAACAGTCCTGCGCTGCCCGCATTCAGGTTCTTCCCGCGACCTTTACCAGATCGTCGGTCCACCTAGTAGGAGGCCTGCCCACGCTACGTCTTCCAGCCCGTGGTCGCCACTCAAGAAATTTTCTGCCCCAACTCTGTCTGTCTCTACGAGCTATGTGTCCCGCCCACTGCCACTTGATTTTAGCAATTCTGCGTGCTATGTCGGTCACTTTGGTTCTCCTGCGGATCTCCTCATTTCTGATTCGATCACGCAGGGAAACCCCGAGCGTAGCCCGCTCCATCACCCTTTGGGTGACCTTGAGCCTTCTTATGAGGCCCATAGTAAGCGACCACGTTTCAGAACCTTAAACTTTCCTATTTATTTCACGACTAGCTTTTGCCTGCGGCTTCACCTGCGTGAAATTTAGTGTCACAGATCGGCATAAATTATAGCCTATATGTTAATCTGGGTTACAAACAAAACAATAATATTGTACAGTTTCAACAAAATCCGTTGAGTACTTTTTGCGTGAAAGAGTAACAAGCCTGAGACACAGGAATCTTCCTAGTTCAGGTATCAACCCACCAACATTCTTACTTTTTGTTTTTCCTGATTGTTTGTTATCATAATATTATCTGTTATGTTGGTGAGAAATAAACATTACTTTACTTTATTTTAAACTTCCAGACATCCAAACTTTCGCATTTATAATATTAGTAGGATACAATTATTATGTAATGTAGAAACAAACAAGACAAAAAAAATGTATACTTCAGCAACGTGATTTTTTTTATACTTCAGCATATTTAGGACACCCGGCAGCGTGTCCTGCCATGATCAAAGAAAAAATAACTCGCAATTCAGCAGGTACATTAATTTGACTGTTTCACAACTCTAAATCTATTTAACTTACATTACATGAAATTTATCACATTTATCAAAGCTTCTTAGCTTGTCTATGTCCCAAAAATTATAAAATGAAAAAAGTAGTTGTCAAAAACCTTTTTAAGGCGGATTTTTTTCAATAAGGCGGGCGCGCGCGCGGCTACAAACGAGGTCACAAAATTCGGAAAGAACATAGCGAAATCTATTTATTCACCAATTTTCAAAAATTCCGGAAAACTTTCCAAGTAAAATTAACAAATAACTGGACTATTTACTCGTTATTGAGCACAGAGACACAAACTTGGTTATTTTTCCAGAAAATTTATATTTAAGTGCATATTTATTATGTAAAAATGGCTTCATAGTGCACAAAATTGGCAATAGGTGGCATAATAATGGTTACTTTTTTAGCGCCTAGTTTGAAATGTGATTGAACGATGACAACTAACAACAGTTGTCAGTTAGGTAAAATTTTATTTTAGTTGGAAAAATACAAAAAGTGGTAAATGGGTTAACGTGCGGGGGCTGCAAAATCATGTTGTGACGTCACGCGCAAATATTGGAAATTTTTGAAAATTTTAAAATGTCCGTAAACTTCTCGAGGCTCTATCTTCGGTAATACTGGATGGATTGAGGTGAAATAAAAACTAGTGTAATGTATGTGATCTAAACTTTAAATGAAGTCATAATTTAACTTAATATTACAACTTATGCGTGTTGTCCATTATTGTAGCTGTTCCGACTGAAATAGCCACCAGATTGTGGCTGTAAATAAATCAGAGCAGCAATTTCCGACCTAAGGGCCCCGTAATGACCGTCTTGTGTTCCATCGATTAATTACCTCCATATTGATTCTGCGGGCAAACTGGCTTGTGTTAGGTCGTATAGATGAAACAGATTGACTTGTTGCATTTCTAGATCAAATATCTATCTTCAGCATATTCAGTTGCTATGATGAATGAGTCGTTCAGCATGTACTAAGCCAAGGGAAGTCGACTGGCAGAGTATAATAGAAATATTCCTACTTGTGGATGTCGCAAACTACAGGCTGAGTTGCACCACCTAACTTTGACCGTAACTTTAATGATAATATTGTGTGTTTTTTGTATGTAGTTTGACAGACTTTTGACGTTTGTCAAAGTTGAAGTAAGATGGTACACGAAAATCAGGCTTCCCTAAGTCACCTGGCCAGAGCGTGGAGAGTGTAAACAAGTTCCTCTATTTTGCCTACCACTTGATTTGGATCTAAACCGACAGACTGAGACTGAGTTTGTTGCGGCGCTTCTTCTCAGCACTTGCCAAATGTTTGTCTCGAAGCGCTGGTAGGGCAAAAAAGAATGACACATGTATAGGCTCCTTAAGAGAATTTGACGATTTGTAAGTACTAATTTAGTTAGTCTAATTTTGATTTTAAAAAATCCTTAGATTAAACCTTACAAATTAATTTCATAATTATTCTCTACATACTTACTACTTATACTTTCTATAACATAATAAAACTTCATTTGTGTTTTAAATTGATCGAGATTAAAACATAAACGTTAAAATTTATTGATCCATAAACTTTTCGATGCGAAAGCTTTCATTAGTTGGATCCGATGTAGGTATTACAAGCAGACAGATGGTTGCGATTCAAAAAGTTTTGTATTAAATAACTTTGGTACTTAGCTTGGTTTATTCATCCAAGCATGAAGCATTCATTAATATGTGTTTAATAAAGAGTTTTTAAGCGAGTAAGAAAATACATTCTGAAAAAGTTATCAGATCTCATACAGAACCCAGTTTCTAACACACCGTAATTCCTGCGACCAGTTTGAAACTTTCAGTTTCAGTCGCGTCATGTGTGGTCTCTCAACAGACGCTATGGCAGAAACTTAGATGCAACTCAAAAGTAACTAGCAGTTGCAGTTTCGTTGCAGTTGCGTTTCACCGTCTGTTCTGGTCCTTAGTCAAAAATAGCCACGCCACGAAGCCACGATAGCCGAACGGTGAAAGAGTCGGACTGGCCGACTAAAGATCCGAGGAACGTGGGTTTGAATCCCACCGAAGCTCGACTATTGTGGTGAGTATCACTCGTGAAACAAGCGTATTTAGCTTAGTAGGAGGAGCTAACGGGACTATTAGTCCCAGAACAGATGGTGAAACGCAACTGCAACGAAACTGCAACTTTCTGATGATTCTTATGAATGAAACTGAAACTGAAAGTTTCAAACTGGTCGCGTCATGTGTGGTCTCTCAACGGACGCTATGGCAGAAACTTAGATGCAACTCAGAAGTAACTAGCAGTTGCAGTTTCGTTGCAGTTGCGTTTCACCGTCTGTTCTGGGCCTTAGTAATCTGTGCAATAACAAATTACTAATATTCTTAAAAATATAACAACTATGAAAGTAGTTTATAGCGTAACCGTAACAAACATCCCTCCATCCATACGATTTCACAAACCATCATATTTGCTTACAATTTTCTCGGGATTCCTAGGCAAGGATTTTCTCACCAAAAATTGGTAATGTAAAAGTAAAGAGACTCTTTAGAAGTCAGCAAGAAAAATATGAATAAAACGAGCATCGGAAAATATCAATGCCATTTATACCAACGAGATTAGGGACCTAAATGTAATACGATTTTATCCATCAATAAAAAGTAAAAGTTTGGGGAAGTTTTATGAGTTGGAAGAGAAATAGCAAAGCGTAGAAGCATCTGCTGAGTACAGTCTTGTTATAACTTTGTCTCGTTGATGTACAACACACAGTCGAATACAACAACAACGTATATTTTACCGTATTTTAGTAAAACAGATGTTTTAACTTTAACACCATGTTTTAACTCGTGCTTAACAGGTGCAACTTATTTTTTTTTTGTTGATGCATCGCATTTGAAACCCATTGTTTTCACTACCAGTACCAAGTATCTAGCCTAGCTTTTGCACAC
The DNA here is from genome assembly GCF_963855985.1 of Ostrinia nubilalis. NCBI lineage: Eukaryota > Metazoa > Arthropoda > Insecta > Lepidoptera > Crambidae > Ostrinia > Ostrinia nubilalis. The sequence continues at coordinate 14,303,034 of NC_087089.1, read as the reverse complement.
GAAGCTATTCGAATCTCTGTGAAGTTAAAATGTTATCATAAGGCGACTATGTAAGACTATAGTGTAACATAACACGATATAAAAGTAAAACGTAGTGAAATGACATGTTATTAAGGAATTATGACAGCCGTACCAGCCAGCCATACTACTAATAAGACAGTTTGTAAAATGTTATATAGCAAAAGTTATTTAACATGTTACATAATTTGGACGCACCTTTACACGGTTTACTGTCTCAATTTTGGAATAAAAATCCGTATATTTGATTATTAACACAGACAGCACGATTCTAAAATGTCACTTCTATTTTTTTCGTTTGCCACTTTGAAATATGTATCCGCTCTGAGCGTGAACTAACATGGCTCTTGAAAAATCGTCGTGTTACGTTGCTAGCATAAAAAATGGTCACGTAAAACCTATCTATTGCAAAGTTTGTGCGTAAAAAAGCAATTTATAGGTTATGCAATTTTTGTACGAAAGCTGGCCTTTTTTTTTAGACATTTTTACATAATGCCTCTAGTTTCAAACTTAGCGGAGCAGACTGCTAATACCAGACCATATAACTTCCTTACATAAATATATCTGCAAGGCACACTTTATTGAAATCTTCCCAAACCCCTACAAATTAGTAATGTTCATGAATATAGAATTTAATATAAATTGCCTGAAAATAATAACAATAATTTTCTCCGCCGTGACTATAGGATTGATCAAGTCTTAGCCTTTTGTCACTATACAGCGCATCCACATAATTTCATTTCATTAACTCGTTTCAAAGGAGGACGTCCTTTGGCTACAAAAAGTTGAACAAAGGCCTTCCCAAAGATTTCTACAGTGACAGGAGCACTGTCCGCATCTAGCTGCTTCCCGTGACCTTCACTAGATCGTCGGTCCTCCTTGTGAGAAACTTAAATTAAAATTATCTTCCATAGCGTCCGTGTTCGCCGCAGAGCTGTCTGCTCCACATTGCATTAAAAGCCTGACACTGAACATTATGTTGTCTACACGTCTTCTTCTTATTAATTTCGCTCTTGGCAGAGCGGTCATGGTCACGTTGAGGCATTGTTCACATCGGTTGTAGAGGCGGATACAACTCTCCGCACGATGTCCCGCCATCTCTTTGTTGGCAGACTGTCTGGTGCAGTCACATACGCCGTCTCCAACTGCCGAAGTACATATAAAACTCATTTATTTTTGCAAATAGGCTTTTAAATAGCACTTTTACATAGTACAGTGAATCTACACGTACTCGTAGTAAGACGTATTAACAAGCCTCAATAATATATTATCAATAAATTCAAAAGACGTTTCTGCCAATATCCGAGCTATGCCGTGTATTTACCAATACCGCTCATTTCCATCGAATCATAACCAGTAATGGACATAAAATTCTGGCCTATCGAAAACGGTAGGAAGTGGGGCCGCTAAATAAGCGGAAAATCGTTCTTGGATGTTTTATTTTTATAATGTAACTTTTTGGTTGTTAACTTTTTGGGAGGCAGCATGGAAAGCATTGGGGGAGGCCTATGTTGAGCAGTGGACGTCCTATGGCTGAAATGATGATGATGATGATGATGAACTTTTTGGTTACAGCTTGATTTTAGATTCCTTAAGAGTCAGTTTCCTTTCATGTTATTAGCTTTAGGATATACAGAGCGGCTCTTTCTTAAGATTTTACACGATATAAAAAATTTTAGTGCCAAAAAAGGTTGTGTTTCTTTCTTTCCATAAAGATATTATTGTAGGTTGTTCAAAAAAGTCTTGAAAGAGAAATTACTTTATTTCATATTTCAAATTCAAATTCAAATTCAAATATATTTATTCATAAAACATAGGAAAGGAACAAACATATATTCAAGAACCTAATTCAAACTGTGCGACCCCAAATTCGCGGTCTTATTCCGGCAATGTAGCAATAGCAAGGACATTCCCATTGGCAATCCATTAGCTCATAGAGTATTTAAATTATGAAAGTAAATGTTCTTAGTCTAAAATTTTTTTACTGAAAAACGTAAAATAACAGCTAGACTCTTACAACAAGACTATTTTATATTGTACTCTTATTTGACCATGTTTCTGAATACGGTTTGTGAAGTTAGTATATTCGCTGTTTTCATGGCCTCAGTGAATAGTCGTGGATGGAAAGCAGAGATAATGGTGTACGAATCGATTCCAAGGGTCCTCGTGAACTCTGGCTCCCATAAAATATGTAGAAGCATTTCGTGAATTCACTTCGGATCTATAAATATACATGTCTCTAAGTAAAGGTCGAAATGGATTGGAGTATACAATGTTTTTATGTAATATCAAATAGTATGAAAGTTAATTACAGTTTTTGTCCTAACTTCTCTATCTTATTGGTTCTTGAGATAGTATTTTGTGAGTTGTGCTTCTGTAGCAGTGATATAGCCTGACCAGGAACATAAAAACCCTGGCATAGAGGCGCGTCAATTGCATTTGATAGTGCAACACTGAGTACAGTCGTACCTGTGTTAAATTAATAGGCTAACTTTATGTATCAGGATTCAGGATTACGGGCTAATTTGATATTTTCATAAATTAACGAAAAAATATTATTATAGGTAACCTGGTTTAAATAAATTAAATGAAACCATCAATCGAGCTAGTAAGATTTATTTTATTATTCATCAATAATCAAATTCAGAACTTAAATATTCAACTGCAATGTCTGCTCATGAACGCTTCAAACTCGGTACTTCTTTCCCAATTCCATAAAATTCAACACTTAGAAAGTGACAAAAAACTTTAAAATAGGTAGTTGAAACAAACCACACCTAATTTTCTTGTGGACTGTACTATACGATAAACATGTCAGTCAATTTGACAACCTTTGTTGGAAACATTATTCAATGAAAATATTGTCCGAACCCTTGGTATTTCTCTTCGACAAATATTTTAACACATTGAGAACCACTTTTCTATCACGACTATAAAAAGATTTTAGCAATTTCATTCACAAAATCAATTGCGCACATTTAAAATAAAGTTTGTTTACACTTTGACAGCAATAGACTGACATGCAAGGTGACATGTCAATGAAGTTTTCAGTTACTGTTGCCATTAAAAGAAATTAGTACCATTAGTTTTCCGCAACATGGCGAGGGTTTTTATGTTCCTGGTCAGGCTATACAACTAAAGTTATACTAGTACGTGTAAAAGCGCTTTTAACGCGGATATATAACCCATTCGCGGATATATAAGACCTTAAAGACTTTAAGGCTGGGTTGCACATCTTACATTAACTTTAACAAACGTCAAAAATCTGTCAAATTCTATACAAAAACACCGATTTATCGTTATAGTTACGATTAGATGGTGCAACTCAGCCTAAAAACATGTAATGCTGCTTCGATGTCACTCCTTAACAAAAAGAATTATCCGCTGTCTACAGGCACTGTATGTTGACTGATATGTTTTTCGTATGTAATGTAGCAACGAAACCTGAAATAGATGACTATGTTGCACGAAGACACTGGATGCAGGCCACTCAACCGACCAATCTGGAAATCATTGGGGTCCTACGTCCTGTGCCTGAAATGATGATGATTAAAACAGATCGATCCAGCTTTCCTTTCAACTACCCTCCACGGATCCCCAATTTATTTAAGGACGCCTCAAACGTGGCCATTCCATATAAGTGTTGCCATCAAATTTGTTAAATCGCACGCTCGCGAGTTACGCTTTCCAACGGTTATGTGTCACGGCAGGAGAGAGCGGGAAAAAATATTTTATCCACGTGAAAGAGAGGGACAGGAAGATAAATAAACGCTTTATCATCCAGGCAATCTACAATTCATCGTTTCAATTCTAGCGGAGCTGCTTTGCACTATCTGATGCTTTCGGGGTGTGGAAAAAGCAGAATTTTCTATTTTTATAACGTCAAAATAGCTTTTCAACGCGCGACGTTCGATTAGCTATGGCACATAACTTTGCATGTATGGGGTCCATCATCATCATCAAAGTTTCAGCCACAGGACGTCCACTGAATATAGGCCTCCCTAAACACTTCACTTTGTTGAAAGTTTTTTCTTTCCCTAAGAGGAATACTTTCAATAATGCTAAAACTTGTCTTATTTTGATGAGCGCATTAGTAAATACAAAGATGCTGGAATTAGATTCACATAATTTGTTCTAAGTTTTATCTCCCTACTAATTATCATCACAATTTTTTCAGATAAGTACTGCCAATTTAATATGCAACACCTGCCCTTGCTGTCAGATTAACGAGTGTCTAAGGTAAAGATATGATTTACAAGATATTTTAATCAGCTAACTTATAAGTAGTTCTATCGTAAACGTTGCTAAACGCCGTAAATTCTTTGCTATCTCCTCTCTCGGATCTGTAAACAGAGTCAGTACTTTTACATTGATAGGTCCAAGTCATAAGCTGATGCGATTCTAATTTTGTTTTGAGTGAAGAGATAGGTTGTAGAAGTATGAATCCCACCAAAAACATTTGCATGTAAAATGTTGCCAAGACGAGACCATAATATTAGGTAGGTATATGGTTCACACCGTGAAAAAGTTAACAGATCTTATGTAGAGCCAAACTTTTAACTCTACATGCCCTAACTTCAAAAACTCTATACCTTAGTCAAAATATGTAACATGGCCGTTTTGCTATCTTCACATGGATGAAACATTCAATCACTATTCATTCGTTCGTTCCTTTCAGTCAAATAACGTCCACTGCTAGACAAAGGCCTCCCCCAAGGTTTTCCACAATAAAACGGTTCTGCGCTGCCCGCATCCAGGCTCTTCCTGCGACCTTTACCAGATCTTCGGTCCACCTAGTAGGAGGCCTGCCCACGCTACGTCTTCCAGCCCGTGGTCGCCACTCGAGAGCTTTTCTGCCCCATGGTCTCTACGAGCTATGTGCCCCGCCTACTGCCACATGATTTTAGCTATGTGTGTAGTGAGAAAGTTGGAATTTTTTGATTCGAGCACGCAGGACTATTAATCATTTTCGTACCTTGAGTAACTAAAATTTTCCAAAATTGGGGCTGTGATCTGCTTTTTTTGCAAACCTGAAACCGATACATCTTAATACGTATAATATTCTGCAATCTTCATTCATATGCAATGACTAATTCTAAAAAACTTTTTTTTTATTATTTCATGCTTCATTGTTTTCGGAAACAACTAACTTTTATTTATCGCAGATAGAAGGCATAAGGCCTTGATCACACGTACCGAGCAAACGGGCAAGACAGTGCTCTCGGCCGAGTACTCGGTGTGTATGAACATTCCCCCTAGTGCTCGGCCGAGCGCTCGAGTATGTGACTCGCTCACCCAACTGTCTCGACCGAGTAAACATTTCACTGTCTCGCCCGTTTACTCGGTACGTGTGATCAAGGCTTATGACTTGGACCAACCAGCGTCGTTATCTCCGATTACAAAATATCCACCGTTATCACCGACTACGGCGCAGTCTCAAATTTTATAGTACTCAAGTAGCCATGTTCACAGTTTTTTTTTAATATAAAAATATAAGTTTACCTCAGTTTTTAAGTTTCAGGATAATGAAGATTCCGTGTGTGTTGCCAGGATGCCAGTATATTGTAAGTAATTTGATCTTAACTCTAAATATAAAGTAAAATTTCATAGCTTACCTCAAAGTGTATTGTGGATGCATTCTAGTATGATATCGCATCGCGTGCTAATTGTATTATTATGTTTCATCAATCTTGGACTAATGCGTACTCTATTGTAGGTTTGGAAACCCCTCCCTCCTCCGTCCTACCTCCCTAGTGATCCTACTAATATTATATATGCGAAAGTTTGGATGTCTGGATGGATGTTTGTTACTCTTTCACGCAAGAACTGTTAACTGCTGTATTTCCTGAACACTATAATCCAGGCCTTTTCAAGGCGAGAGTGACAGTGACAGCAGTGAGACTTACAGGGCAGATATGTACCATCCTAGACTGCATCTCACTTAACACCAGGTGCGATTGCGGTCAAATACCTGCCTTGTCTTGCATAAAAAAAAAGTACTGAACGGATTTTGATGAAACTTTACAGTATTATTCTTTATAACCCAAAATAACATATAGGCTATATAATTTATGATGATGTGCAACAGCTAGTACATGATATCTATGGGATTAGCAGTAAGCACCATGGTCTCATCTTTATGGGTTTCAGTAGAGAGAATCTGTCAAACATCAAAAACAGTCATCAAACTCTTAAACAATGTTTGGCCATTACATATTTATTTACTTACTTAATGCATAAATATAATATCTAAATTATCAGATACCTTCTTTGAGAAAATTAATGGCTTTCCATTTCAACTTTTGTTTGTACTCGTATGCAGATTTATCAATGCTTGAATTTTGAAAGTAGGTCAGCAGAGATAAAATCTGCAGAACAAGATAACACTCTACACATTATATTATGAATGTAAATAATCATAGATTTTGCGATTCACACCTTCAAAATGTCCTAATTTCCACACATTGTAATGAATGTATATTATAATAGATTTTGCGATTCAAACACGTTTAGAATGTCCTAATTTCTAGGCACATGTAATTTGTCCTAATAAATTACAGTTCTGCGGTTACAAAAATTCAAAATCTCCTTCTTTAAGCCGGTTAAGAAGATGTTGACAGACGGACAACAAAGTGATCCTATAAGGGACATTGTTGACCTTCACTGGTTGGGTTTTATTGGCGGTCAAGCTGTAGATCCTGGCTACACAGGAGTTGCAGAGGTGGGGACGAGAGGTGGAAATAGTTCCGCTTTGATCCTACAGGGTCCCGATTTTTCCTTTTGAAGTACGGATCCCTAAAAATAGACTTGCTATTTTAGGATAATAGTCATTTCTTGACGACAGAACTAATTGTTAGAAGGTTATTTTGAGCTTCAATCAACTTAAGTGGGGCTTCCTAAAGTGGGCTATTAAGAGCCATCTCTATTAACTCTATGTTAGTAGATCTTTGTTACTGCCGCGAGAGACGGAAATAGTTATCTTTTTAACTGCAGTAAAAAGTTAATAAAGTGCTAAAATTAGAGTCTGAAGGTCGCTTTTCCAGTGATAATATAAAGCTGGACACAGACGGTCAGTTAAAATGATGAGTGATCTTTTGTGGATGTATGTCAGTTCAATTGATCAGTATAACTGACGGTGAAAGAAATCTTTATTGGTTGGGTTTAATTGGAGGCCAAACTGTAGATCCTGGCTATACAGGAATTGCAGTGGCGGGAAAGTGTGGTGTAAAAGTCATGTTCATTCAAACGTCATTGATTCAATTAATGGAAAATAGGTAGTTACTTAACCTCCTAAGACCCCGCGTACAAAATTTTGCACAAAATAAAATACCTTTGTCAGTCACAGCTTTGTAATAATGTTGTAGTCCAACGGCCCACTGTGCAATTTTTTGTACAGATATCTATTGTTTTTTCAAATCTTGATAGGCAAGTAGTACTAGTAGTTCTGCTCATGCGTGTCTATTACTCAGGGATCGATCTCAGAGCTTATCATTTACTCTAGCTGCCCAGTGACCACCGTTCTTTGTAAATTTGTTTCTACTGCATTACGTTAGATGGCGTTACCATTGTTAAGAATTCTTCATGACGTATCGACGTATCAGCGTATCTAAATACTTTATCGGACCATTCATAAGAAATTGTTCACACAAAAGTAATGATAACTTAGATGAAGTCACTTATTACTTGAATTTCCTTTAATGATAAAGCTTTTTATTCTTAACTAGCTTTTGCCCGCGGTTTTGCCCGCATAAACTTTGCCCTACTGTTATGTTACTCAGGAATAATTAGCGTTGTAGGTACTTTAAAAAACAATTCTAAGTTTACCTGCGCTCGCAATTTTAGATAGGTACTATAAATTGTTTTAGACAGTCGATTTCATCAAGACCTCATAATTTCATAGGATTATGTCCAGTACATGAGTCAATGCAACATTTTCTTCGTACAAAATGTATTAATTTCTATCCAAAGAAGGTACGATTTAGATAATAATTTTTAAGATCACTCATTCACTCACAGATCACAATTTTTAAAGAAATTAGGTTGTTAAAACAATAAAAAACCGCTTTGAATTGCTTTTCACAAGCGAAACATTATGATCCAGGTTATTTTTTTTTTCGTATTCGCATAAAACGTTAATAATGCATTGAAATATCAAACACGGCTCTATCATGTAAATACAATATTAGCATGTTATTCGATTTTCAATAAGCAATATTTTTCGCAACGAAATTCGAGAATAGATTCGTATAAATCCCACTTCAATGGGAATACACGTTTTACTATTGTACATTCAAATTTGGTCTTTATTACGTGATTCATAGGTTTTATGACAATGTAATTTATTGGAGGAAGTCATTATCAAAATAACGTGCCCTATCAAGTGTAGTGATGGGTATTTTTTTTTGCCAATTGTTTTTGCGAACTCTTTGTCCGTATTTGCGGTTTGTAACTGTATTTTGAGAGTTCCTTTTCAAATAAATAAAACTGGCATTTGCACAAACTTTAACACATTTCATTCAGGAATTTAAAGGAGAACAATGATACGGAAATAAAATTTAATTTCTTAATAATTAACTTTAAAAAAAAATAAAACCGACTTCAAATGCGTGAACACAAAAAAAAACTAAAAATTGAAAATATTGCGTATAAAAAAGTTCATCCCCAATTTTCCACCCTTGGGGGTGAAATATTTTCTTCAAATTCGCATGAAACCACGCTTTTGATAATACCTATTCAACAAAAAAATAATCGTTCAAATTGATTTATAATCGGCGGAGATATTGCGTATAAAAAAGTTCATCCCCAATTTTCCACCCTTGGGGGTTGTTTTTTCTATTATTAAATTTAAATGGGACCACCCTTGAGGTATTACCTATACGCCGAAAAAAGATTTGTTCAAATCGGTTCATAATTGGCGGAGTTATCGCGTAACAAACATAGAAAAAAAAAAACATACGGGTCGAATTGAGAACCTCCTCCTTTTTTGAAGTCGGTTGAAAATAGAGCTGTTATGGCATTCGCCAGTAACTTTAGTTCATTATTGTGATTGGTTTTAAGTATTCATTTCTGAGCGTTTATGATTACCTACAATTTTTTTAAAGTAAAATCATTGCGCTAGTTACTTACCTATTTCTTATGGTTTTTTTTATATAAAAGAATCGTATTATAGTTATTAAGAACCGGTAAATTAAAATCTTTCATCCTTACATCAATGTATTTTACAAAAACGTAGACATAAGAAATAAGTTAAGGTTAACATGATACTGAACCCCGCATAAAAATATAATACGCTCTTGACAACTTTTTAACTGTCAGTTATTTACCAAATAGGGACACGGTCGGCTCATTCAGTTACAAGTGGTGAATCAATGTAGTGTACGATGTGAGTTTTAGATCATGTTGATAGTATTTTGATACGGTTTGAAATGTCAATTTTGAAAAATTTCAATGTGAGTACAAAGTTATTCATTTTTTAATTAAAAATATTTTTAATTGGGTTATTAAATTAGTATGAGGAAATAATTTTTAATAATGTATGTGTGAACCACTAATTTGATAACATTATGGGAAAAATATAATGTGTTATTTTTTCCTTTTACAATTTAATTAAAATTACCACATATCGCATGAACAGTAAAATTAAAATATAATATTTTCCTTTACTTATTTCGAAAACTTTCAGAATGTAATTTTATATTTTTTTGCAAAGGGCGGATTTGACTTATTTTCGGTAACATAGTATATTACTATGTTTACGTTCATAGTTTTATGTGGGTACAGTATCAATATTATAGGTTTTTCGTGAGTCTTTCGTTTTTTTTAAAGAAATATCTGTTTGTTATTGATACCAATCTCACCGGAGTGGTAGTTTTGAAGACCTATTTTCTTAAAAAAAATGTACTTAATATGGCTTCTATTTCAGCACCTAATAATGCAATTTACGAGTACAGTACCTAAAACACATTTTTCTTTCAATATAGCATCAATTTCAAGTACACACATAAGATTTTATTGCCAGCATGTTATATCGTTTAGCCTAGGTGCCTAGGCGCAGACCACCAATTTTTTGTCGGCCGATGGTTGGACCCGATTTTAATTTATGAAAATCAAATCGGTGTCATTTGCGCACTTCCATACATGCCCATACTGATTAACTGCCCGACTACAGAACATGATGGCAGTGAAACCTTATGTACTTGAAATTGGTGCCATATTGAAAGAAAAATGTGTTTCAGGTAGGTACTTATGACTAGTTGAAATCTCCAATATAAAATCACCCTTACTCCCTTATCGCTTCCTCGATATTATCGCAAAATCCGTCGCAACTCACCCAATTTTAACACTAACCTTATCTCGCTTCGACGTATGTCGATCGATAGAGACGGAGTCATATCGCGATAAACAGTTTATAGCGTGGAGGATAATCAGTCGCAATTGCCAGGACTCCAAGTGACATTACGTTGAAGGGACGTGTGTAATTTTTTCATTCATGTGCTTGACGGTTTGAGAACGCTCGCGCAGTAACATGGTAACTATTTTGAATATTGTGTTTCGAATTTTCGTTCAATAGGAGTAAGTGCATTTTTAGGTAACTATAATAGTCGTCATTTCAGAATCATTGGCTTAAATTTTCAAGTAGGTAAATAATAATGATTTGAAACAATAGAAACGTTGAGTAATCGTACCTTTTTTTATTAATACTCACTGAAATAAATTCAGTTTTCTTCTTCCCACGAGTGAAAGTATTTTTTTAACTACTTTCACTACTATTCAATTCACACACTTTAAAATTATCCTAAAATCATAGAACCTTTTAACCACCTAAGAGACATCAAAGTTGGAAAGTGCATATTTATAAAATTAAATAGATACTGATTATGACATAATAACTAAAAACAACATTGTGATGTGATAAATTATCTCGATAAGTCAGCATAAAAATATATTTTTCAAAATGCTGGTGAAATAATAATGACGATAGGTTAAATTTAATTACTTATTTATAATCTAAATCAAACAGTGGTTTGCATACTGGACTAAAACATCAGTTACTGTTGTTTTTAATCCCATTAAGAACAAAATATTTGCGTGATAGTTACGATACTAGTATTTACATAATATAGAGTCATGGAAGGATAAGGGTGGATTCGACCAAACAAGAGTAAATATTAATCTCAGAATAAATCGTCATTTATTCGACATTTTGGCATAATATTTCCCATACTAAAATGTCAATGTGCCACTTATACCAGGAGTTATTCTCGGATAAAAGTTTGGTCGAATCGGGCCTAAGTACAAAATTGCTTTCATAAACTAAAGACTTATGGTTCAAAGTCCATAGAATTCCTTCTTTGAGTACAATATGCCTAAACCTCACTTAACGTTATAACTTTCAATCATAATATCGACAATATGTACAATTAGGTCGTTCCTAGAGCAGTTTATACGCGATCCCTAGTGATTGTTCACGTCGTTTTAAATTAATATTGCGACAGTCGTCTTGACCCCAGATTACGAGCCAACTTATTGTGTTTCTGCTAGTTGAAGAACTACTATAACTATCTCAGAGATTATCAGAATTAGTGTTGATAATATGAATTTTTACATAGTTGTCCTAAATTTTACTCCATCGCCACTGCACAAAATGCAAAAATAGAGGTGCAGTTATGCGTATAAATACGTAATACTCGTAGGAATAATAATCAGTCCGAGACTATGAACCAGGCAGGTGATCCGTCACAGCCCAGTAACCAGTCCCTTCTTTCTTCATCCATAGCCCTAGTCCATTCTTCAATAACTGCAATAGCTCCTGTGCACAGGCTGGGGATGGTCTCTGACTACAACCCATGATATAGTCAGAGACTAGATCCAGCATCTGTGTGCCTACCATGAGTTTACGTTAGGTGTGCTCGCTAGCGACTGCGTAAAAAAATGACATTTAAATGTATGACATATTGTGCAGCGCCCCTAGTGGCTACTTTCAAGAAATAAAATCTTCATAGAATTTTTTGACGTATTCGCTAGCGAGCTCACCTAACGTAAACTCATCACGGTAAAAATATCATACAGTATTGTAACTTCATATAAACCGACAAAACGCGAACTTTCCTTCGAATTTCAAATCTCGGGACGTGGTCGAGATGAAAAAATAGGGGTGTCGCGAATGTGCCGAACGGACGTCGATGGCCTAATGTTGAAAATGACTAAGGTGATTGAATTTGACTGACCGTCATTTACGGTCAAATTTGTCAAAAACTAGTCATTAACTGTCAGAAATGGTCATTTTCAGTCAGTTTGATTTGCTTTTGCCAACTATTTCACCCGCCTAAAATTAAAGTAACGGGTCATTAAGTACTCATTATGATTATTAAATTCAAAATTATTTTAGTATATTTTTTTAAATTAAATCTACTAATCACAAAACAACACACATTTTTATCCTATTCCATTCACAAAGTATTTTGTTTGTCTAAATAAAAAAAATTAACAATCACAAAACTAGATAAAAATTCTGAGGATGTAATTAGAATGGGTACCTACTGTAGGTGAGCAGCCCTATCGCATGTTGTCATACCGTGACGTACCGCGGGGATGTTGACATTTATTTCAAAAATATGGCCGAGTTGGAATACTGTATAGATAGTATTACCGTGAACTCATGGTAGGCACACTGTACCACTTTCACTTTTGTGGATTATTTTGCGCTTAAAACGGCCATTACGTGTTGGATCTGTTGGGCTGCAAAGCGTACAAATATGGACCTACGTGAATAGTCACGTAGGTCCATATGTATAGACATACTCTCAACTTCAGAAGGCCACCGTTTTGAACACTTGTAGGATAGTTCGCAAATTCCTTCAGAGCGAACTAGCCCAATAAGCTACAATAAAATGTCGCTCACTTGGCTTCGGCCCGTGAACGACATTAAACCGGATTCCAATGGAAATCGTGCCTAAAAAATATAGCAGAAAAACATAATAATATCGTTTATTTCTCACCAATAGCCTCGTAAGCCCGGATGTGCCTCAGAAGGAACTGAAACTTTGTAGTCAGTAACGCCGAGACATTTTCGGAGGTGATTTCGAAGTATCGCCGGATGTGCCTTCAGAGGAACTAAAACTTTAGCGATAAATTTAAGTTCAAAAATTCGCGCCTATCGAAAAAAAAGAGTGATAGTCTATGGCTTAAAGTATTCAAAATCAGGTATCCGAACTTATTAATATAAAAAAAAAACAAAATGTCACTGTCAAATTATCATTTTTCTTTGACAAGGTGGTTCGTCCGAGAAGACATGATGTGCAATTATTTTTTTTTCTTCACGTAAACGTAGTTTAATTTCAAAACTGACCAGTATAATTTAATTTAAAATACTGCTAAACAAGCAAAAAAATTATTTTTCCCAATTTGAAGTAGTTTTGTAAGATTTTTTTTCGTTTGAAAATAATAGTTCTTTGCAAGGAACATTCGGTCTTGATGGTGAAAGTTTTATTTTTGTATATTTTTTCTATTGAGATGGGATTGAGTATTGGACTTTTAACATTATGATATAATTGAGAAAATTTACCATGAGAACGTTCTGATTTTTAGTTTAGTAAATATTATAATTAACATGAATATTCACTTTACTTCTTGTACATTATAACCTATCATTAGTGTATGTTATAAAACCGATAGTACTTTTAAAAGTACTAATTATGAAACATTAAATAAAATTAAAACCGTTGTTCCTTTTCAGTTACATTAATTAATATCATTATTGTATCTTTATGTAGTATTAATTTATTAAGAAGGTTACATTAATGTTTTACTTTAAAGTATAAAATTCAATTTATTTACTTTTCCTTTTTAAAGTCTGTAATACCGAATGTTCTTTTAAGAGAAAACATTTTTTTATTATTTTTCACCTAAAATAAGCTCTATGCACTATTATATAGGGCCCCTGAAAATATGAATACAAAAGAAAATCTCTAACATAGAAATTTTTTTACTCGAAGTGCTCGGCGTTTACTACTACAAATTATTCGTTCTTCTGAAAGCACATTCGGCGATACTTAGAAGTCGACAAAATTTACTCTTCGGTCTTACGAGGATAGAGGTAGAGTTTAAGAACTGTTCACCTGACTCTACTTTTTGCCAATTTGCTAGCCCTGTCCAAGTTAATAAGAACTTTATTCTACAAAAATGATAATTATAGTAAAATAGTAACAGAATACATTGTATTTACATAACATTGTCATAAGCATATTTACGCTCCCTGTGGAATTCGAACCCGCTACCGTATTGGCAGTTGCAATCCACGTACCTACCAGGCTCACAAGAACGCCAATTTCGTATTTGATACAGTATAATTAACAATTTAACTTTCAATCATAAATTGTTTTGTAATCATCAAAATGACTAACATTGTCGCATCTGAGTCATGACTGGCAATTACAACAATTAATCGTCATTAAGTGAAATTATAATTTAATTACTTGCTCATCAAACGAGATATTTCCAATAGTCTATACTTTCTTTTAAAATTAACTCAAAAATATTATACCTAATGACGTAATGACGTCGATTGTATTTTTTATAATATTATTCTTTACTTGACATTAGAAAAATAGGATAATCTCCTGATAAATTATTGTCTTACAGATAACAACGTAACATGCTTAAAATAATCACAAATTATACACGTTCCACAAACTAAGATAATGCTAATCCAAAAGTATTTTTACATAGAATTTACTAGCTATTTCACTATCTGAAGTTAGTCACTGATATCAATTTATCGTTATGATACGACGAATTAAAAATCCATACTTATCGGTACAAATATTTCAACACTGCATTGTCGTTTCCTACTACGATTATTAAGATTTCAACATACATTCAAGCATGAGAATAATTTATTTAACAAGAAAATAACAAATTAAAAATAATGAATGTTCCTAATGCTCTTAATAAAATAACCTATACAGTGGTCTGAGGAGACCAAAATGTAATGATACGACTCTGATGTTCGTTTCAGCCCAATGACGTCCACAGCTGGACAATGGCCTCCTTCCAAGGATTTTCACAGCGATCCTAGTGAACTTCGGTTATAATTGACCCCTATTACAACTATTATATAAAATCCCATGTTTAGCTTGCTGTGCTGTCATCTGTACTTTATCAACTTTTTAAAGGACTAGCATTCCGCCCGCGGCTTCGCCCTCGTGGAATTTTGTCTGTCACAGAAAAACCTTATCGCGCGCGTCCCTGTTTTAAAAACCGGGATTAAAACTATCCTATGTCCTGAAACCGGGACTCAAACTATCCCAATGCCAAATTTCATCAAAATCGCTTCAGTGGTTTAGACGTGAAAGCGTGACAGACAGACAGACAGACGGACAGACAGTTACTTTCGCATTTATAATATTAGTATAGATAAATATACGAGTACATAAATACAAATAACTGCCAAAATGAGTGGTCATAATAGCTAGTTTCTGGATTCTTAGAATGACGTTAAAATTTCGTTTCCGTTTTAGATTTTTTTAAGTCACCAGCCAATTTGTATAACATAATTAACTTCGAATAATTTACTTAAAAATACACTTTGTAGTCTTCATCATTTCACTCGTACTTCAGGCTCAGTTGATAACGAGATTATGAAAGCCCTTGAAAATATACTGAAGGTTACTATTACTAATAATGTCAATAAGGATGTTAGAAAGTACTTAGTATAATCTAGAACAAACAAAACTAAGATAAAGGTTTTAGTATAGTCAAATTATGACTATGTCCATGAATTATAATGAGTCATTCGAACATAAAATGCCTAAAAAATGCTATGATAGTAATATGCTATCAGCTCACCATCACACTTTTGGGGAAGTATTTGCAAGGGCTTTTAAAACTATTTATACACAGGATGATGCAAATTTTTCAGGCTTATCATAATACACTATGCATCCTGTCATTAATAATATGTAAGTTTGCTAAAAATGTAACGGAGTGATTCGTATTTTTATTGATAAGTTTATTATTTGCTGGCTAACTAGCTGCTGGCGGGCATGATAATCATAATATTATGTGCATAATGCTGCTGTTCGGTAGTGTGAAATCTACACCACAGTGTTGTATTACACAGTATTATATCCCGAGCTCGTTAAGTCATGGTTCAACAGTAGACGTAATATTGTAAGCATTATTGTAGTACCAAGGTACAGAAGAATTACTCCGCAAGACGATTTAAATAAATGCGAGTCTTGCTACGACGCGACACAGATGGAATTCAGCTCGCACGTAGTTAACAATTTTGATCTGCTATTGTACTTAGGAATCCGTACCCGTATGTTATGATTTTGTTGCATGTAGGGAAGCCCTTTGTGCCTAACTTCATTGTGACTGCGCTCAAAAATGAATAGCAAAAGAATGTAAACAATGCATCCACAATGCAACTAAACAGTATGTAGAGCGTGCAACACGCATTTAAATGAAGTCCGGAACAAACACTTTTTTTTGTGTTGAAATGTTTTAATGAAATCCGTATGATAACAGCACTAATACCATTATTTTTATCTATTCCAGAGTAAATTATTCTCCTCCAAGTCTACTGACTTCGAGAACGAAGCATTAGAAGTTCACAATGAGTACAGAAGAGATCACGGAGTTGCACCTTTAGTTCTTAGCAAAGATATATCCAAAATCAGCCAAAAATGGGCCGAAGAACTAGCCAAAAGAGACGCTATGGCGTACAGCCTCAATCAGAAGTATGGAGAAAGCGTGTACTGTGGATGGTCAGCTGACCCCAACACCAAAATCAAAGCAAGAGACTGCGTCGACAAATGGTACAGCGAAATCAACGAATTCTCCTTCGGTCGTGACCCAGATGTTTTGACCTGTGGACATTTCACACAAATCGTCTGGAAGGACACCAAAGAACTAGGCGTTGGCAGCGCTAAGAGCAAATCTGGGAAACTTTATGTAGTCTGTAATTATTACCCTCCTGGGAACTTCAGCGGACAGTTCAGCAAAAATGTCTTACCACCCGGTGCTATGCAGTTTAGGACAAATAGCTATACCAGAGAGGCAAACAACAACCTAGCACCACCAGCTTCACCTAACAGAAACAGCAAAAATTTCGCTTCAGACTTAGTCAGCAAATTCAAATCTACGTCAATTTCTGGTGACAAATTTGAAGACGAGTTTTTGAAGGCACACAACGAATACAGAAGAAAACACGGAGTACCGCCTTTAGAGTTAAGTAAGAAGCTTAGCAAGTATGCTGAAGAATGGGCAAAGACGATTGCGAAGAAAGGAAATATGGAGCATAGAGAGCAGAATGACTACGGAGAAAACATATTCTTCGCGTGGTCTTCAGATCCTAACTTTACTGTATCTGGTAAAGATCCTGTTGATAAGTGGTACAGTGAGATTAAAGACCACTCGTTTGGCAGGGAGCCAACCAGCCTCGGTTCTGGACATTTCACGCAAGTAATTTGGGAAGATACCAAGGAAGTTGGAGTAGGCATAGCTAAGTCAAAAGAAGGACAAGTTTATGTAGTAGCAAACTACTTCCCTCCTGGAAACGTAATGGGTAGTTTTGCCAAAAAAGTACGCCCACCAATCAATTGAAAACTAGTAAGATATTACTGCCAAAGACATTTACATTCCAAATATTTACTTTAAAGTAGTATTTCTTATCATTTATGTTATTTTATAAGGTTACTGCGTTATTATTTATATTACTTTTTGATACTTAACAGTTTGTTTTATTTATATTTTTCTTTGGGGTAGTAGTTCAAGTAAAATATTTATGTAGCAGTATTTTTATCAAAATAAAAAATTCTCTAGATACAATAACTCTTAAGACATTTTCTAAATAATAACATAACTAATAATTGGCAAATTCGTAAAACAAAAATAATAATGTATGTCCACTGTACGCTATACATAAACTGGGAATGGTTCAATTTTTTCATCCATAACATCAGACAACCAGTCCAAATAAGGACTTACGGGTGTATTGAAACTTTCAACGCCATAACCACCGCTCATAATCGCAATGACTTTTCCATTAAACAGCAATGGGCCACCGGAATCACCTGAGGCAGACGTTTGTTCTTTATTTTCGCATTTTGGACGTACACAAATAAGTGGTCGTATAATTCGTGTCTCAATAGAACAAGGAACTGTTAATCCTTCACCTATTTGCAAAGGTTTGCTTTCGTCTTTTTGTCTATGACTTAGGAAATCTTGGTCATGCCCAAATGTAAAACCAAAGCCAGCGTATCTCACTTTAACACCCATGAACGTTTTATAATCTATTGCAGACAACTTTGCGAATGTGCTCATGTTTTCTATTTTTTCTATCAATACAAGACCAATGTTGTTAATCATGTAATATAAATCTATCATCTCTTTGTAACTTGGATGAGGTACAACTTTTATAACTTTCTTCAGTGCCCGAGTGGTGTTGCGAGGTATCGTCATATCACCGTATCTCACCCGTCTGATGTTTGCACTGATACAGTGTGCGGTTGTCAAAACCCATCGGGGTTGTAGAAGGTTTCCTGAACAATGCCTGTAGATCTCAAATCCATAAAATTGACTTCGTGAGCTTTCCAAACTGACCACATAAGGGTGTTCATTGTATAAATCATCGACTCCATGGAGAACCCGAAAATTTGGTTCCTGGCTTTTTTGGTTTGCGGCGATTATTGATAGAAACATCAACTGTAAATATTGAGGTAGTAACGCTTTCATTACCGAAATACTTGTTTATTTTGTTCAATTTTTGCAATTTTTAGTTCCGAGAATCACTCGTAGTGTCCGTGTATCGTGAAGCAACGGAAAATAAATGGTTTTCAGAAAGCGATATTATATTTTTTATCGACTGTAAAATTGTTTACAAGAAATATTGGCTAGAAACCAATGGAAATCCATACTCCATACTTACTACTAGTTTAGGGTACAGTTTTGATTCCGATTGCATTTTCACATACTAAATTACTAACTTTTTAATGGGATTCTATATTATGTTTAAAATAAAATTGGATTTTTTGCAGGCTAAATTCCGACGTTTTCAGAGTTTTGGAAATCTTATTGTCGATGGAAGGAACAGTCCAGTACAACCATTTCAGCCAAAAATAATTTGGCTGAAATGTCATGGAGAAAATTCATTGCATCTATAGTAAAATTTCGTATTTTTGAACGTCTACTAAGAATATTTTGACTAACAATCATTTATCCAAGAACGTGTAGACCCGTATTAGCTAACTATAAGCCAGATATGAAATTCTATTTTTCATCAGATCTCAGACTACAAAACGGGTACATAAGGGCTCTCCATTATGGCCTTCAACCGGCCACGTCTAGAGGATCGAGATGTAGATACGGCACGGATGGTTGCACACAAGTGACCCTACGTGTACGGTCACCCTTAACTTTAACCACTTGATGATCGTCGACCTCAAGTCCCGATGATAAGGTTCATTTTGGAATAACCGGCTGATCATTTGATCAAAAGTTGCAAGGACAACTGTGAGTTAAGTAATAAGGAAGTTAAATTGGGTATTATGGGTCAGTCTGTTTACACTGCAGTGGTGGTGAAACTATACGGTGTAGCGTAGGTAATAATGCAACGAATTTTGCCTTTAGATTATAGTTCTTCCAAACTCTAGGACTAGCAGCGGGAATTTATTCTTTGGGAAATGTAAAACTACAAAAAAGGAACGATCAAAAGTGTCTGGCGAAGGGTTGCCACGATGGTAGGTGTCTGTCAATGAATGACGTCATTTCTAACAATAATTTGAAGAAAATAATCAAAAAATCAACCTTTATAATTTGACGTAGGTATTTGGGTTGGTATTTTACACACCTTTAGCACCGTCTGTCTGCCAAAGCCACGATGACCCAAACTTCATGCTTGGCCATGGTTCTTAGCTTTGTTGGGAGCATGCCCAGACAAACTTTCAGCCTTTATAAAATAACGTAGGTCTGGTGTTCACTAGCTCTTAGTCTAAAATGGGATGTTCGTGTGAATGATAATACTAAAACAGCTGGGTGGCACCACTTTAACTTTGACAAACGTAAAAAATCTGTCAGAATCCATACAAAAAACACCGGTTATCGTTAAAGTTACGGTCAAAGTTAGGTGGTGTAACTCAGGCTTAATCTATACACAACGAGGTCCTGCAAAAAACAGGATGTCTCCGTGGAAGCAAGCATTAAAGTACCAGTGAGTTATCATGCCATGCCATCTAAAGGAAAACATAATTTTCCACAAAAATCAAATCAGCAATCCAACAACAAACCAAATGGTTCAATGTAATTATAACATAAAATAATTTGATTTCATGGTATGCCTCCTTTGATGGGGGTAATAACATTTCGACGGCCTTTACCGTAAAGTCATGCGGTAACTCCATTATTTTTTATCGTGGTATAAATTCTGTGAAGAATGAATTGGGATATATTGTTGTTATTGACTTTTGGTGTAAGTATCTTTTTATAATTGTACTAAATTATACAGAAAATGTGTCAGAAAAATCTGCAGACTTTTAGCCCTGTGCTTCCAAGTTGCGGTTTTGAATCTCTGGTAGAGAATGTTACGGATAATCATGAACGAGCTATAATGATGATTTACAAAAAAATCAAGCTTCTAGAAAGTAGGTACTATCATAATATTTGTATGTTCATAAGTTACTTACACACCCAATATCTTCGACGGATTTCAAGCTAAATAAAGTGACATTTTATGTTGTTGTAATAGATATTTATTTGCCACAATTAAGTAAAAGGCAAAGCACATAACGCGTTGCGACGCCGCACCACAAAAATTTCGTCGTGCAGAATAAATATTTCTAAGTAAGAGGATGCAACGATACCCCTCCGGCGTCGCACCGCCGCTACAACGCATCGTGTGATTTGGCTCTTAGTTAGGCTGATGTGCTGTTACCAAGACAGTCTCTGCTTAACTTTGATCTAGGGAAGTGACATGATAGCGAAATCATTTTATTGGCACTCAGTGCCGTACTATTTCACTACTATTGTTAAAACGACATCTCATTGACACATTTGTTCGTTCATTAGATAATTCACACGTTAATTATTCACGCACCAAGCCCTTGTCATTGTGATGGTAAAACTATGTGTTTATTTACTAGAGCATGCATAGAGTGTGTTGAAAGCCGTGTGACAGCTTATACAGGGTGTAAAAGGTGGAGAAAAATTAAGCAGACAATACAAATCTGACGGAATATCCCGAACTCGATATTGCTAGTCTTTTTTTCCTGTAATTGGATTCTGATGATCCATTCTTTTTTTTTCACACCTTCCGCTACACATACAGTTTTTATGCAGAACAAGGCAGGTATTGGTCCGCAATCGCAACTGATGTTAAGTGAGATCAGGTGCGATTGCGAAATGACAGCTATTGTTCTTTTAAGAAAAGTTTAAAGACTCCGAATCAGAAGTAATTGTAAAATAATTAACCGATTCTTACACCCTGTATAAAAATAAGCTTTCTTCTATAGCATATTGTACATAAAACAACAACCTACCTAAAGTTAAAAATAACAATTAGCAAGGGAGACCCTCAAGACAGTTGCCGACGTAAAGAACAAAAAAGTATTGTTCTAAATTAAGAAATGTCATTATACTCTGTCCAATATAAAATGATCTCCCCTATCATAAGTTTAAGTCTGAATCGGAGTTAAATAACACTGGTTTAGTTGCCCCCAATCATTAAAATGTCGGTCATTGAAGATCAGATATCCATGTTCAAAGGAGTAAATGTTCACTGCATTAGTAAATTATACCATTCTGCAAATTATTTAATTGGATATGTATCCTATAATATAACGCCTTAATTGATTATAATACAGGGTGTTAGGTAAATGGTATATGAAGCCGACACTAGCCTCTGTTAACATACGCATATAGGTAGTATAGTGAAGTCTGAAAATATGTTATATCATCAGGCTAGTGTCGGCTTTATATACCATTTACCAAACACCCTGTATAACCAGAGAGTGCATCTGTGCTCTTAAGTGCTACCTAAATAGGTAAGTAGAGTTAAAACTCAACTGAAAGTTTTGAAGTCACTTAATGTATTTCAAAAGATGATAGTAGTTTGAATGCCCAAACAATGTGTTTATTGTTAGAGAGTGTAGTTAGTTTCTCGCTGTCGAATATTATGAACAAACTTTTAGACTTAGGCTGAGTTGCACAACCTAACTTTAACCGTGTATTTTGTATGGAGTTTGACAGATTTCTGATATTTGATAAAGTCAAAATAAGATAGTGCAACTCAGCCTAAGGGTAACTTTAACGATAACCGGTGTTTTTGTATAGATTTTGACAGATTTTTGATGTTTGTCAAAGTTAAAGTAAGATGGTGCAACCTTAATCTTCCTGCGTGCAGTTGTTTGGGCACGCAGGGCACGACATCATGACGTGCTTTATCGACTGGGGAACAAAACCACACTTGCACTCTAAGTTTGAGTCATCTAAGAATCCCCACCTGAACAGATTGACTTCTATGCAATATATTTCAAAAGTCGATGGCTCAATCATGTCAGCGGGTTTCTCAATACTCAATACTCAATACGTTTATTGCATAACCACATTAGCATTCACATTAGGTCTTACAATTTAGGCAGTTATACAATGTGGACCCAGTTAGGGCACAGCAACTTTAGGAAGGAGACAGAACGACGATCTTAATAGTTTCAAAAGAAATTAATGTACACATTGAGGTTTGGTATGTAAACAGCAAAATGGTTTTGGCATCTAACTGCCAATTCGTTCGGAGGCTGACAATAGTGACTGAGTTTCTTGCCCTGCTTCTTCTCAGCACCGGCTCATTTATAGTGCCGAAGCAGTGGTAGGGTGAATACTGGAATGTGTAAAAGTACTTTTTAAAAGCCTGTTTGCAAAAATAAATGAGTTTCATGAGTTTTTTTTAATTCAAAAGGTCGCTGTTTCAACCTGTTGAAATAGAAAAGATAAACAAACAGATTATTGCCCTAATAAAATGGCAATCTTCAAAATTAATCAAGCATCAACAATTTGCGAATGGCAGCACCGTTTAATAGGACGATATTGTAGCACTTCCGGCTCTTGAAGCTCCTTTGAAGGATATTTTAATTGCTATATCTTAGAATTACTTCCGCGGCATTTATTAAGACAGAGATCAATAAGTTCTGTCATTTTTGTTTCAGGTCTTCGTGCAAGCTGACCATGATTTGGTTGTAAATAAAGTTATACCTATTTTGAAGGTATTTTTTGTTTATTGTCTCATTAATTTTGTTATCACGTTATTATTACTTTAAATCCTTACTTACTCAAAGGGTAAAAAACGTAAACTTTACTAAGTTATCACACTTAGAATCCACTGTCCGTCTATGACCTGTGTGTCTGTCATCAGGTTGTATATCATTAACTGTAATAGCTTGACAGTTAAAACTTTCACCGACATTAATATATTACATCACATTAACAAAATACTTAAACTTTTTAAAATTTCTTTTAAGCCAGACGTAAGTATAACTTTTATTTATAAACTCAAATAACTTTTAAAGCATGCTGTAGAATCTACAGTGTAGATAGTCTATCACTATTATCAAATTTCATTATCACCCTGTATAAGGTAAGGTATGGCTAAGGCTGACCGTAAGAGGCAGGGTTGTTACCCGTAACGAGTGTAACATAAAATCGATAGTAACTCGACTACCTATGGCGTTAGCACAAAATGGAGATGCATAAAGTAAGCCCTTCTGTGTGCTTACCATGAGTTTACGTTAGGTGTGCTCCTAGCGAGCAACTGCGACTGCGTAAAAAAATGCGTAGGACAGATTATACAGCGCCCCTAGCGACTACTTTCAACTAAAATCTTCATAGATTTTTTTAACGCACTCGCTAGCGAGTAAAAACTAAAGACTAAAGTAAACTCATGATAAGCACACTGTAGTTCGTTCGTTTCAGCCAAATGACGTCTACTGCTGGACAAAGGTCCTCAAGGATTTCCACTGCGACCGTCCTGCACTACTTGCATCTATTCACTTCCCGTGAACTTCGTCAGATCGTGCCAGAGGGGGATCTGCCTACACTACGACTTCTGTAGTTATCATAGTGCTATAAAATGCGGTTCTCTAGGTTGTCTGGAACCGCCTCTGTGGTCTACTGGTAAGACCACCTGCTTCAGACGCAGAGGTCCCAGGTTCGATTCCCAGTGGGGGCAGATTTTTCTGTTCGGTTTGGTTGGTCTGGTGAGATACAGGCCAAGAGCTCGGAGCGGCTCGTTGTGGATAAAAAAAGATTGTTTTATAGCGATTAGACCGCCTAAATTGTGCCGTATTTTTTGTATTTTTTTTTTGTCTTGTGTGGTGTACAAATATTCTATCTATCATTAATTTAATCTTCTCAATTTACCTCCACTGTGACTCTAGTTGCCAATTACCTAGGATGTTGCTTGAAAATTATTAGCCTAAGGCGGTCATATAGGTGCTATACTACCATGTATTATGTGTCTCAGTAATATTAGAAGATGGTGAACACTTGAACCCTGAAGCATACATGATATTGTGTTTAGTGGAGCAATTAGGAAGTTTGATTATCAAAAGTACAATCCAATATTACTCGTAGTACGTGATAACTAATAATAACTAGAGTACCTATAGTAAAAAAATGTCCTGGGGCTTAGTGTGACTTTACATCAAAGGTCTTCGCTAGCGACTGCGTAAAAAAATGACTTTGAATGTATGACAGATTGTACAGCGTCCCTAGCGGATACTTTCAAGAACTAAAGTGGTCCTATAAGTGGTTATCAAGTGCTATTAATTGTAAAACAATTAATTATGTAAACCCTGGTCTTCCTAATATAAATAAATAAAACCTACATAGATTTTTTGACGCTCTCGCTAGCGACGACGTTTGATGTAAACTCACACTAGGCTCTCTGAAATGTATTATAGACTAGCTGACCCGGCGAACTTTGTTCCGCCTTAATGGCAATAAATAAGCAGACTTTTTTTTTTAATTTCGAACGGGATAAAAAGTATCCTATGTCCTTCTCCTGGCTCTAAACTACCTCCCTGACAATTTTCAGCTAAATCGGTTAAGCCGTTCTTGGGTTATAAGTGGAGTAACTAACACGACTTTCTTTTATATATGTTACGGTTAAAGATAGGTGTGAACATAAACTTAAGATTAGCCGGCTAAACTTAAGTTTATCTTCGAGAAGCAGCTAAAGTTCGATAACATGTTAGTTTGCGTCGTGATATTCCATCTTTAGCCGGCTAATGTGCACATTAGCCAAAACGAAACGGCTAAAAATGTATTCTATGGGCGCGCCAGGCCGGCGGAGGGCTTGAGGGGGCGGTGGGGAGACAACGCGCATTTTGTAATTTTAAATACCTAAGATCCTTTAATGACCAAATGGTTCCTTATTATTTTATTTTAATGATTAGGTAGATATTATTTTAAGTAATTAATATTTTGTTATTGTAATAATTGTAATTTTGAATACCTACATAGGTACATAAAAGTATGTGTAATGAAAGTGATTATTTTTTAATAAAGTTTTCGTGTCAAAATAGTAAACATTATTACGTTGTTTCCTTTTCCATTTCCTTCTACATTTTTAGCCAAGGGCCTGCGGTTACACTTAAGTTTAGCCGGCTAAAGATAGAAGAAACTACACCTCGTCGAAAATAAACTTAAGTTTAGCCGGCTAATCTTAAGTTTATGTTCACACCTATCTTTAGCCGTAACATATATATAGATTGTTCAGCGCCACTAGCGGCTACTTTCAAGAACTACAATCGTCTTAGATTTTTTGACGTACTCGCTAGCGATGAAGTTAGTAGTAAACTCAGTCAGTGCCTGAGGGAAGGAAGTGGCACGGGGGGGGGGGGGGGTATTTTTGAGACTTCACACGTAAGCGAGATTTCACGCTTCAAATTTGTTTGCTCTAACTTGGTTCCCAAGAGCATTGGGCTTCGGAAGGTAACTCTAATAAGTATCTAGAAACCTGAAGTCATTAATTATGTCTCAACCGGAGCTTTGAATGGGTTACAGAATTTACCCTAAAAGGCGTCGGACAAAATTACTGGCTGACTTAGTAATTAGTTTAACACGTGTTAAGTATAAAGAACTTTGTATCATCAGCAGTCTTAAAATTGGGTCTAGAAGATAATGCGAGTCTTTTCTTCTCATGTGAAATTCCATTGTTTTTTAATCTTTTATTAAATCGGTCTATAAAAGCGAAAGATCACTATTGACTCACTCATCACGAAATCTCAGAAACCACAAATGCCAGGAGTCTCAAGTTCCTTTTAGAACGTAGGTGCTTAGTAAGAACGGATTTTACGAAACTCCACCTATAAAGGGGCAAAACGGGATCCACGCGTACGAAGTCACGGGCGGCCGCTAGTATTTTCAATAGATTTTAGTACTTGTTACACGTTATGATAGATATTGAGTCATATTTTTATTAAATACCATCAAATTTGTCATATCATATTTTATCATCATAAAAGTAATCCTCATTCTATAAATGTAAACTGTACCTTCCAAAATGCCAGCACGTGTTGGGATATAAATCGAACTGATTTCAGTATATTATTACCCATTATTAATTCATTCCAAGCAAATAAGCCGCATCGATAATACTTAAGTAGAAGTTACTTAACGATAAATAAGCACTTGGCTTCAACTTCAAAGCAAACTATCATCGAGAAAGTCCTATATTATCAGAGCCTTTCTCACTAGGGTGCCAACATAAATATAATGTCGTCTTTATTAATTGAAATAAGTTTATCATCTATTTAAAGTAACTGACATCGTTTGTTACACTATTTCAGAATCTAATGAGGATCATTTCGATTTTTAGCTGTGAATGCAGATTTATAGGTCTAAGAAATCCTTAATATACAGTCCAAAAATTTTTGTTCTACGACAAAAATTGACGAAGTTATGGCCAAATTACTAAAAAAGTTCACTGACCGCCCGGCGCGGGACCGATGACGTCACTATATCCGATCCGAACGCTGCCGGCGTACTGCGTGGATAGAAAATATTTTTTTTAGCCAAACTATCAGTTTTAGAGAAAAACTTGTTATGACATTTATTCATCAGAATAAAGTGAGCTATCGATAGGTAATTTTATAAAATAGAAATTGTGAAAAATATCGCAAAAAATCCATACGCTCATACGATTCAATGGAACGCGGAGACGCGATTAGGGTCTCCGCGGTGGTATATTTGGCGATTTATTCAAATAAAGTGTTCATAAGTGTTGTTAGAGTCATATCTTCGTCCAAGTTAAATATAAAAATGTATAAGTATTAATTTATTTACTTCTAACAATAAAGTATAGCTGAGGCAGATACACTCTGCCTAGGCTACAAGACATTGCTATGAAGATCATTTCGATGTACACGCAATACCTACCTGTTATTTAGTTTTTCTGAGTTAAACCTACGTACCTACCTACCAATCTATTCGCCGTTCCCATGGGCGGGCCAGCTGCTGCAGGAAAGGACAGCTGCCCCTCCTGGAAATCTATTTAATCTTAGCCTAGAAGCTGGGTATGACTCCCCCGCCCCTCTCCTCTCCCCAGGTCATAAGCTGGGTATGACTCCCCTTCGGCCAGAAGCTGGGTATGACACCCCCCCATGCCAGAAACTGGGTAAGGCTTGCCCCTCCCCCCAGGCCATAAGCATAAGCTGGGTATGACTCCCCCTAGGCCAGAACCAGAAACTGGTTATGACTTGACCCCCACCCCCTCCCCCCAGGCCAGAAGCTGGGTAAGGCTAGCCCCCCCCCCCCCCAGTCCATAAGCATAAGCTAGGTATGACTTCCCCTCGGCCAGAAGCTGGGTATGACAACTCCCCCCCCTAGGCCAGAAACTGGATATGACTTGCCGCTCCCCCCCTCTTACCAAGGCCAGAAGCTGGGTAAGGCTTGACCCCCCCCCCCCCCCCTATGTCAGAAACTGGGTATTAGCACTCATATTATGTATTATTATGTTCAATACATCATAAAGTTACACTCGTCTCCGCATTACATCGAATCCTATAAAAATATGGTTTTTGGACATAGCGATACTTATTTTTCACAATTTTTATTTTTAAAAATTACTGGTCGATCGGTTACTTTATTTTGATGAATAAATGTTATTAAAAGTTTTTTTCTAAAACTGATAGTTTAGCTGGAAAAAAATATTTTCCATCCCAATAGTACGCCGCGCCGGCTGCGCTCGATTCGGATATAGTGACGTCATCATCATCAATAATAACAGTGCTACATCGAGTTGAAATGGCGCGATACGTCACGCTTGAGTAGAATTTTTACTCAAAAGCGACGTCATGCGACATTTCAACTCAATATAATACTGTAATTATTCGATTATGGAAAAAAATAAAAAATATGAATCTAACATTTTCTAATTATCTGTCTGACGGACTAAATAGAATTTCGATTTCATTACCCAGTCATCATCCCTATTGGTTGGCGTGTCCATGTCCACTTCCCTTTTGTATCACTAGTAATTGATTTCAAGGCCACGAAATTCTTATTTCACAGTTATAGATAATGAAAGTTAATTTTGTTTTCAGGGCTAAAACCCTGATGATGTGTTTTTCGTCGTTAATGGATTAATTACATTTGTTGATTTCTTGGCATCTCAGTGCGACAAGCCCCCAGTAACCACATTAATATTAGAAGCAATTTCATTTATGTCGTATCGAAAGTTTTGTCCCCGATATTTCATTTTGTTCCTGGAAACTGATAGGGTTGATATTTGATGTTGTTTGTATCAATACTGGTTCTCTAACAGTTAATAAATATTGATAAAGTAATTCTGGTAAGAAGCAATTTGTGAGTTTGTTCCGTTAACGTTAATAAGTTCATTCTCCTTTTCCAAAAAATGCGTAAGGAGAAGAAGAAGAATAATATGAATCAAACCAAAAAAGCATTAGTAATATTTTTTGCCTTTAAAATGTACAGCAAGCAGTTAACATCAATAGTTGGTGACACCCAAAATTGACAACAAAACTTTATTCCAATTTTATTGAAACAAAGACGTCTCACGAACTGTTTGGCTACTCTGGGTAACACGGACTATTTATTTGAGGCTGGCTGTACTGTGTTATAATGATAGTCAACATTATTTCAGTGTTTTTAGGGTTCCGTACCTCAAAAGGAAAAAACGGAACCCTTATAGGATCACTTTGTTGTCCGTCCGTCCGTCTGTCAAGACCCTTTTTCTCAGGAACGCGTGGAGGTATGAAGCTGAAATTTATATCAATTACTCAGGTCTACTGTCCCTTGAAGCTGTCAAAAAATCAAACTTCTAAGCCAACGCAATCAAAAGATACAGCCGTTTATGCCGCAAATTTTCGACACTTGCAAGGGAATCAAAACCTACAGGGTGCTTCCCGTGAACTCAGAATCTTGAAATTTGGTACGAAGCAACGTCTTATAGCATAGATAAAGGAAAAATTACGAAAACCATAAATTTTTAGTTACATTACATAATATATATTTTTTTAATAATTTTAAACTTACTACCCATTTCCTCATAAACGCGTAGAGGTATTAAATTGAAATTCATACCAAATACTCAGGTCTATAATACCTTTAAGCTGTAACAAAATCAAACTTCTATGTCAACGCAATCAAAAGAAACAGCAATTTAAGCTGCATATTTTGAAACTCGCAAGTACTCGCAAGGGAATCAAAACCTAAAGGGTACTTCCAGTCGACCTAGAATCTTGAAATTTGGCATGAAGCAACGTTTTATAGCACACATAAAGGAAAAATTCCGAAAACCTTAAATTTTTAGTTACATTACAAAATATATATTTTTTAATAAATATAAACTTATTACTTTTTTCCTCATGAACGCGTAGAGCTATCAAGTTGAAATTCATATCAAATACTATAAAATAAAGGATTACTTAAACGATAAAGAGATCTTTGTCTTAAATTTATGCTCCTCCATCTTTCCCCATTGTAATGTTATGTATTTCATTTTGCAATAAAAATACCATAGTTATGAATCGATTGTCGTAATGAACGAACTTTGTAAACCTTGCAGGTTTGTACGGAACCCTCGGTGCGCGAGTCCGACTCGCACTTGGCCGGTTTTTTTTTTTTATGAAAGGGTGTGCACAGGGTGTATGAGTAAGTTAGTTTTAAGAAAAAGACTAACGCCCGTAAATCGAACGCACAGCGTTGAATGGAGCTCTATGATTGGTTCGTGGTTCATCCTGTGCGTCCACGCGTACTGTGAGACCTCATAGCAATGTCTGTGAATACGGGCGAAAGATATTTACAGAGGTGGACTTCTTCGCAGTTTCGCAAAAATGTCACTAAGTCCACTTACAATGTATCAAAAAACAAAATTTCTCTATACGTAATTTACAGAAAGATTGTTACTCAGTAATTTATTCCAGCGGATTTTCATCCCTACCATCCGATTTCCCAATAAATCTGCTAATTCACATCCATGTGAGTCTTAATTGGAGGTGAAATTACAAATAATTTTCGGAAACCGCTGTTCGGCAATTAAAATGAGCCCTAATTTGCTGGCTATTTCAAACCGTATTAATTAGTGCTAAACAAGAACTATTCGAATTTTGGGTACTTGATTAGGCTACGTTCATATTAAAGGCTATACGCGGCTACGACGTCAACATCCAACGTTCTATTAAACACTATACGCGGCGTACGATGTCGGCGTCCAGCGATTCTGTCTATGTCTATAGTGCCAATACGCCAGTCTGAAGAAGACTCCCCTCGATCGAGCCCACTAGTGTGACCCCGCTGTAGGCTGGACTTTGGTCCAACACCGCGGTGGGCAACCCTCTAGTTGGGTTCGCCACTGATCGGGCGCCTTATGCGCTCAACACGGCCCGATCGCAAACGTCGGTCTGCGACCGACGCGGACGGCACCGGCACGCGCACAGACGATCGCCAAACGGCTAGAGTACCTGTTAAAAACGATGGAGTGGACTGTATTATAGAGCTAGGCCTGCCGGTGGTGATACTAATATGCAGGAAGCAAGGAAACTCCAAAAAGGGCCAAAACAGTAGGTATATTACTCAAAACATTAAGAACACGAGAGTGTACAAAAAGCAACTTCAAAATCAATAAATCTAAAACAATATTAAAAAAAAGTAAAAAACCATAAACAATTATCAAAAGAGGATTGCTGGCCAAACTGCCAGCAACAGTACCTTTTGTACTCGCCACCCTGCCCAGTGAAGCTGCAAAAGCTCTTCAAGATAACAGCGCGCGTCCCTTAAAAAAAAGTTGAAGAAGACCACAACATGCAACAGTAGGTACATTTCTATAAAAGTATTGTGACGCGGCCTACGGCGTTTATTGGAGACCTTGGGAAATCTGAATAAACGAATTCGTACAAACAAAAGCACATAAATGTACTCTATTAAAACAAATGTTTAATCTAATGTGCTGTCAAGTTTAGTGAGGTCGTATTGGAGGTATCTTTCGTTCAATAATCACTATTTTCCTATCCTATTTTCCCATACTGTAACTATGTACCTACATAGTGTTTAATGTCTATAAAAATATTTTTGTTATAAAACGTACGCGTACGTACCATAGAAAAAGAAAAAAAATCTCCACGTGCAATTATTTTTTCTCACAAAGCTCTAACGATATTTTTGAAATACCATAGCTTTTACATGCAACAGAAAGTTTAGCGATACAAATTCTTATCCCAATATGGATTAGGGTCAAAATCCAATAACATCGACCAATTTTCAGCACGTTCAAGGTGGTTACGTGAATATCGACTGCGCACGTCTAGTGTGGTTTTACAGTGCAAGGATAAAACGTAGAAGTAACTCGATCTATATCGAGTTTCTTAAAATAAGTTATAATCATGGAATTTCGTTTGTACAGTCAGCAGATTTATCTATCTATGTATAAATAAAAATGAATTGATGTTCGTTAGTCTGATTAAAACTCGAGAACGGCTGGGCCGATTGAGCTGATTTTGGTTTTAAAATGTTTGTCGAGCAAATACGCGCGCGATATTGTTTTTCTGTGACAGACAAAATTCCACGCGGGCGAAGCCGCGGGCGGAAAGCTAGTAAAAAATAATATTCTTATTTTTGTTTCAAAATCATTTATGTAATAAGGTTCAACACGTATACAGGGTGTTAGGTAAATGGGTATATGTGCCGACACTAGCCCATGTTAATATGGTCATATAAATGGTATGGTGAAGTCAGAAAATTGATTTCTTCATTTTGATTATTTAATTTTTCATACAAATCGGATTTTATAAAATTTATTTTGTATGAAAATTAAAAAAAAAAAATGATGATATCAAATTTCTGACTTCACCATACCATTTATATGCCCATGTTAACATGGGCTAGTGTCGGCTCATATACCCATTTACCAAACACCCTGTATATAGAGATTGCGTCAGCTAAATATGTTACTAAATATTAGCTAAATATTTTGTACTTACTTGGTGATTTTCTTAAGTCTTTTATGACTTTTTCCTGCAGCTTCTTCCACGTTTAATTCAGTTATAAACTACTTATATCCAAGTAGTAAGTAAAGTTTATGATTCTCTTCATAATTCGTTATAATACGAAGAGAGCAAAATGAAAAACCGTGTTGCGTTTGTTCTAGTCTGACATCTTTATTTTTTGTTTTATAATTTCTTTTTAAATCCTGTCCTTGACAGTTTCATCAAAATCCAGTAAGTAAGTGCTTTTTACGTGACAGAGTAACAAACATTATGGATGTTGTTACACTTCAAAAATTTCAAATTTATAGTAATAGTGTTGGATTTGCTTCTCAAATGTTTTCGTTCACCCACCATAGCTGGTTTCCGCTCTACGCCGCTCGTCTAGTGCTCTCCAGTAACTTCCCACATCGTCGTTTTAATAGAATTACCACCAAGATTCGATACGAGTTTTCAATTTAGTAAATTGCATCAATAACAGTAGCAGATCACCATTATAAGGCTTTCTATCGGTATTTAAGTCTTGGAGTAGATAGATCTGAGGCCACTGTTTAGGAGGAACTTATATGTATTAGGTTTAAAGAACATTCATTTCTCATTAAAAACCTTACAGGGAAAATTACAAATTTTATATAGATAATTCACAGGTTGTCCAAAATGTCCAATAGCCAGAACAAGCAGATTATGATTTATATTACTTCTGCGGGAACCGTCTTAACAAACTCATAGTACTTACGTAAACTTTGTTGTACATACGTATTAGGACGACTTTAACGTCCTTTACATTAAATTTTAACCGTGCCATGAATTTTTCGACACCGTATGCAGTCGGGGAAGGAATCTCTCCTGCCATTATTCTGCAAGGTGATCTATAAACTGACCGAAGTATTTTTTGGTAGTGTCCGCTGTAACGTGAACTTTTATTTCACCAATATTGTACCATACTTTTCATAAGTATAATTATGGTAAATACAACTTGATTCTATGCTTTAGTCCCAGTATTATTATTTCCCATAAGAAAGTAGCTTTGATGAAAGAGTTGTATCTATTAAATTGTGATTACTACTCGTATGTCTGCAGGCGCAATATTATCTTTTGGCTCAAAATCTTGCCCTAGTGTGAGCTGCACTTGGCCTCACATATCCTCAGTTAATAAAGATGTTAGTCTCCACCGTCTTATTACTCAAACTCACACCCTGTATAATAAACTAATTCTCACTGACCAAGTTTTATCTCTCACGAACTGAAAGAGGGCACTCATTCCGTTCATTTCATCGCACTCATACGAAGTTGTAAGAGTAAGTTTAATAATCCTCGTGGAGGAGACATCTTTGAGGACTTTGCTGGAGAACAGTCTGTGAAAGGTTTAACATGTTCTTCGCGGTTTTATTTTTAAAAGGAGTTTTTGTGGATAATTTTGATGAATAAGTTTTTCGGTTTGATGATTTTTCTTTTAGAGTAAGAGCCAGTGAACGCCAGACCTACGTCATTTTATAAAAAGTCAGCAAGGAGTTGGATCTGTCAAAATTGTCTGGCTGTTGCTTCATAATTCACCAATATCCTGACAAACTGACAAACTATCAAACTGACAAGCTTTGCTTAGTTTGGGACTAGAAGCGCAGTGTAAAATGTCCAAGGATATTTATATTATTTATTTATATTTATATCAGCTTTTATAAAATGACGTAGGTCTGGCGTTCACTAGCTCTTAGTCTATTTGACTAAACTGTCGTTATTTTAGATTTAATTTATAAATAGGTAAACATTACTTTGTACCAATAATGATGCCAATTACTCGTATGTTAGCCCCAAACATGCCATATTTCAGGATTTAATTTAGGCTTTCAAAACTGTTACTCAATATACCTAAAGTCATTTGATTAATAAGCTTTACATTATGTGACTCCAGACAAATGAGTTATTTCCTTGTACGAGTTTGTTTGGTTGCCTAAATAAATGCTTACTAAAATAATGCCACTTTGACTGCTCACTGTTGTTTAGAAAGATAACCAATGATCTAATGTTGTTTTCTAGCGAAGAGATATCAGCGAAGAACCAGTTCTATCTGAGCAATCTGAGCAAGAAAGCGCTGAAGATCTGCCAGACACAGAGCCAGAGGTCCCGGGGCATACCCTCATCCAGCCAGAGGAGGGGATGCTGCAGTCTTCGCAGAAATACCCTCAGGATAGTGTGGGGAGAAACGTCTATGGGAACTTGGGACAGCTAACCATCACGTGAGTGTTGAATCAACTACGAGTATGTACTTTAAATTATGATTAACTAGTTTCATCATTTCAGTCATAGGACGTCCACTGCTGAACATAGGGCTACCCCAATGATTTCCATAAGGGCTAGTTGCTGGCGGCCTGCATTCAGCGCCTTCCTGCTACCTTTATGAGGTCGTCGGTCCACCTCGTGGGTGGAATGTTATGTTTCTTTTCCTGTGAATAATTTATACTCTTTTCAACCATTTCGTAAATAAAATAATAATCATAATTATTATGTTACCTAATATACTTAATGTAGAGTAAGATAATGAAAAGGAAAGATGAAACCTCAGAGCTTACATTTGTGCCAATATCTACAGATAAGCTCTGGTTGTAAAACCTTAAAGCTAGGTCCGTATAAAAGGCTCTTTTTATATTCTTTTCACT
This sequence comes from Ostrinia nubilalis, assembly GCF_963855985.1. Classification (NCBI taxonomy): domain Eukaryota; kingdom Metazoa; phylum Arthropoda; class Insecta; order Lepidoptera; family Crambidae; genus Ostrinia; species Ostrinia nubilalis. Next base: position 14,267,870 of record NC_087089.1, on the reverse strand, counting down.
ACTTTGCACACAATGACTATCTATCTCACAATCTTTCCTTTTTGTAGGAATACTTACGCAATGTTACCAGTTTTATAGAAATAACCAGAGGATTCATCACAGCAATTCTTTTGGAAAGATTCTTGAACATTAGAAGATTTTTATACCTGGTTGTACATACATATATCAGGCTAGGAAGACCCCATATCTATGGAAGACCCATATATCTACGCCTTGAAATATGAGCTACATTTGCAGTACAGCTATTACACTTGATGTGACATTTTAGTACCTACCTATTCATGTAAAAATAGTCTTACAAAACAAATTATAATTGATAATTATAACTTTAATCATTTTAATGAAATTTTCACTCATTGTATAAGGCTGAGTTGCACCACCAACTTTAACCGTAACTATAACGATAACCGGTGCTTTTTGTATGGAGTTTTTAACTTTAATTTTGACAAAAGTCAAATATCTGTCAATCTCCATAATAAAAGCACCGGTTATCGTTATATCGGCTATTGTTATTGTTACGGTTAAAATAAGGTGGTGCAACTCAGCCTAAACATCATATTTCTTTCCAGGTATGGAAATACTCCCCAACGAATACTATACACGGGTTTCAGAAAGGCTAACAGTTTATTGGTGAGTAACATTATATTTTAACAGACTTCATTAAATTTAACATTTGATAAACTTTATATCGGGAATAGCCTGGATGCGGGTAGCGCAGGACCGTGCATTGTGGAAAACCTTGGAGGAGGCCTTTGTCTAGCAGTGGACGTCATTTGGCTGAAACGAACGAAACTTTATATACACATAATAAAATGTAGTATATTATTATATGATCAAACGAACTTACCAAGTGAAGTTCGATCTGAATTATCCTGTTTTCGCCGAAGAGATTTATTTTACCGTGTAGTACCCCTGTACGACAAGCCAATCCGCACACAATATTCAGCGTAGTAGTAGTAAAAAACAAAAGAGCGGGCAACCCCACCCCTACCACGCTGTGGGCTCGGTGTCCGAGCGGTCTCATTATATTTAGAGAAGAGATGACATTGACGTTTACCTCCAGGGAAGAAGATATAGAAATCTTCGGGTTGGGAGGGACCTTAAATCTCTTCGGCGAAAACAGGATAATTCAGATCGAACTTCACTTGGTAAGTTCGTTTGATCATATAATTATCCTGTTTTCGCCTCCGAGATTTATTTTACCGTGTAGATGTTTAGAGCATGGATCAACAATGTCCATGTTAAATGGTTAAGAGAGTAAATGTCAATGTACTAAATACATAATAAAGCAATATTTTTGTATTATAATCGTATTGCATCACTTATTCATAACAATAACAAGTATCACGGTCTCAACAAGATTTTGTTCATTATAGAGTATTATTATATACATTTATTTGTACTTCTATTAACTGTTAAGTACGACTACTGATTGTAAAAAGTTGCCAAGACAGTTGACAGAGCATCCTGTCTATCCAGCACACTGGCTAATTGTGTCAACGTTGACAGCGGCGCAAACCGCAGGCAATACTGCCGCGTGTCGCGTGCTGTGTGGGCCGAACACCCTCGTGTCGACACTCCTTTCCTATATTTATCCAATTTCATCTCAGAACTGAGCTTGACGACGGTAGTGGTTAACACCGAATCGATCACAGTGACTGCAAGGCTAACACTCTGATTGTTGTAAAACATAAGCTCACTTGCATTTTAATTAAATAAATAAATAATGTGGTTAATTAAAACTTATTAATTTATTTGGATACAGTTTGACCAGTATTCCAAAACAGTATTAATTTGGATTCCAAGTAACACTGTTGCGAGGAAAAAGTTTGGTTTCTATTTAATAGCACCTTTTAATAGCAATCTTTTGATTCTTGAAACCTGACCTATAAATTATAATATTTATTTAAATAATTATATATTTCAATAAATTATATGATTTCACTAACGATATTGCTAAGCGGTGGTTATTTAATGTTATTATAGGATGCACCCGACTTTAGAATATGCTAAAAAAATAGAGTAAGGTAGGTACAATGATGTAATTGAGCATTGTAAAAATATTTATTTGTCAGTCATTTGGTGTAGTGGTTTCAAAACGGACTACTATGCCGAGAGGTCCCGGGTTCGATCCCCGGCCGGGCAGAAATTGAATTGATAAATTTTAATTTCTGTGATGGGTCTAGGTGTTACTATGTATAATATGTACTTATGTATATAAAAACGGTATTTAAGTATGTTTATATCCGTTGTCTAGGACCCATAGCTTTGCTCAGTTTGGGACTAGGAGCGTAGTGGAAAATGTCGAAGGAAGGATATTTATTTATTATTTGCGGAGTGTATAGCGGAGTCTGGTACGTTTTGTTTGATCCACGACTGCCAAATACAAAACTCACTGCCAAGGAAAGGTAAGCTTAAATGGGCAATATGGTACTACTGATGTACCTGTTGCCCCAGCATTCTATTTTTTTTTTTTTTTTTTTTTAGTGAAAAAACGTATTAACGTCTAAAAAAAATGGTCGCCATTCCAAGGCGAATTAATTGGAATTAATTCATGTTAATCGTGTAGAAATCTCTACGCCAGACGATAAAATATGAATTATGACTAAATATCAAACAAAGTTCAAGAAACAAAAAATAGGTTTATGTCATGTACTGAAACCAAAGCGTCTAACATTTTCTGAGACAATATTAACCAAGCTCCTACTCCGTGTCTTTATTCAGACACCTTGATTCAGTCAGCTTCAGTATTATGACTGTGATGATTGAATTTTTATAATCATGCTAAGAAAAAATTACAAAATACTAATTCTCAATTTATACTTCATAGAAAGGGAAGAAAGACTCATTCATTATTATGAGTTTGTGGCAGCGTTATCGATTCGTAAAATAATATCGCATTATTTTTGGTATTATTAAAAAATGTCCTTAATCTAAACTAAAGGTTACAAGTAGTGGTAGTACTGGTAGTACCTACATAATACATAGTTTATTTTATGTAGTTGATTCGTTCTTTGACTGACCAAAGTCCACTAGTCCGGTTGTTATTACAAGCGGCCCGATTTCTTTTTTGATGCGTCAATAATTTTCTATTACATTGATTACAATGTAATTATTATTGTGTTATATTTATAAAAACATAGTTATTATCGCTTTAACGCATAATAAGATACTTTGCTTGTCTAAAAGATTTAGCAAGATAAGAAATGATTCAATGTATTTCATGATGTCGCATCTCTTCTTATGAGAATTCTAACGTTATACATAAATAATTTATACAAACCAATTGTAAAACAGTACTTTTTTTTTTTTTAGTAAATAAATAAAAATAATGATGATGAAGCCTTACTTTGTAAGACTATCAATAGTATTATTAGCATTAATCATACATTGATTAGTAGGTACAAACCTACATAATAATGTTTTTCCAATACAAGAAAAAAAATGACGTCATCTTATGTACTGATACCGATACAGTTTAAGGAAGCTCTTAGATTTTATCTATTATTTATAGATACAAGCTGGTGAGACGTCATGAATAAAAAAAATAAACTTTGTAAAAATATCAGGGCTAAAGAAAGGCCGCAAAGAGACAAACAAAAATGTTGCCTGTTTGTTCAGATACAAAACAAACATCCGTTAAAATAAGACCATAATTCTATTTGCTTTTCAGTGGCTATCGTGTTTATGTAATAAACATATATTAATAAGTTTCTTTAAACCATAAATGAATCTTTTGTTAAAAGTTTAATTGCGGTTAAAATATCATCCCTTTTGAAGTGCTTAAACCACATAAACTTTGTTTAGCATCTTATATAAACGCTATCTAAGTCCACCATCTAGGAACATTGTTTTTTTTTTTTTTTTTTTTTTTTTTTTAACAAGTGGGTAATCTCAGAATGTACTCGTGTCGACGGATGCGATTAAGAATATTCTTAATATCAACGTCTCTGCGCCGACGTGTATAATTATTTGTTATGTATAATTAATTATGTTTACTCGCATGGTTATGATGATTATGAAAAAATTCATCTGGGTTCGAATCGGGAATCGAATAGGTATCTCGGTACAATAAATTCTGTAACCGGATATTAGGTACATTGCATTTAAAATAAAAATATTTTAAGCGGCCAGCACATACCTGTACATAGATGGCGCGTCGTCTAGGGACGCGGGTTACCTTGGTGTTCTGGTCGGTCTTTAATGGCGCTTCCCGCGTTGCGCTGGCAGCGCTGGGCATGCGGCGGCGGCGGCGCGGCGCTGCGGCGTAAATAAAGGCGCCTGCGCTTGTGGAAGGCGGCGTGGTTGCGCCGCGGGCGGGTGATAGGTCTTAGCCCATCCATCATACCATACAGCAGGGCGTAGCTTGTCGGTACGGCCTCTGTATAAAGCCTCGATTCACACAGTTATGCGAACGGCTAAAGCTTAAATTATATATTCAGTGCAGCAGCCTGGATTAGTTGTCATATCAAATAAATACCTCTTTTCCCGTTTTAGAGGATTATAATGAGTTATAGTTGTCGACCGTCGATGTAATTGGTCGACCGACCGGAAATTTAGAAAGATCTTTGTAAGTTTCCAACAAAAAAATGTGAGACTGATAAGTACTCACAATCACAATGTCAGTTAATATGAGTCGTTGCATAGAAAAAACGACATTTGTCATACTTCATATAATAAAGTAGGCATTTATTTCCACTTCGACTCGGTTCGGTCAACAAACCGGCCTAAGGTTTATTTAGGATCTTTTATTCTGACCTTATAATAGTAAGTAATAAATCTACATAAATGCACTTTGAATTTTGATCTGATACTTATTTCTTTCTTACTAGCCTTTGTATTTAGACCAATATCGATTGGTGTAATGTATAAAAATACGAAACAACAAAATTATTCAGTTACCCTTTGTAGCATTGAACAATGTGTATGGCCACAGGGTCATCGGTCGTTATAAGGGCAGGCGGAGGCTCGACTGGGGCGAGTGCGTCCGCGGCGCCGGGTCATCATGCTCCAAGACGGTTGATGGTTCATAAGGTGTAAGGCCAAGAAGGCAAGCTCTTAATGTGGGTAGTTTCGTACAAACGCAACATTTTTCTGTATGAGCTCATTATGTTCTGTTTTTACGGCTTTTAAAAATGGCCGAAAAGAAGATACTTCTCGTAAAAGTGAATAATATTACAATACCTGGCTATCTCGGTAGTTAATATCTTGTTTTTACTCGCTAGAGCAAAAAACGGCTACTGGTTAAAAAATAACCGAACATAAAGTGGCTGCTGGTTAATATCTCGTATTAACGCTACTGGTTAAAAAATGACCCGCAAAAATGACCGAATATAAAGTGGTTGCTGGTTAATATCTCGTATTAACTCGCTAGAGCAGAAAATGGCTACTGGGTAACATCTCGCATTACCTCGGAGAAAAAAATGGCTACTGGGTAACATCTCGCATTACCTCGGAGCAAAAGAATGGCTACTGGGTAACATCTCGCATTACCTCGGAGCAAAAAATGGCTACTGGTTAACATCGCGCGTTAACTTGGAGCTAAAAATGGGTCAAAGTTACGCGTCGTGTCACAACGCTTATAATAAAAATGTACGAGCACTTGCACAAAATAGTTGTTACAACCAACCTTGTGTTGGGTCTAATTCTCGTCACTACACTGCACAACTTAAAATAATTACGTTTTTTGTCGGTAAAAACGTCCTGGTGACGTCACTTAAGCATTTTTCTTATACTGCGTGCGGTCGTTGCGCGTGCGCACAAAGGAATGAGACCGCTCGGACACCGAGCCCACAGCGTGGTAGGGGTGGGGTTGCCCGCTCTTTTGTTTTTTACTACTACTACGCTGAATATTGTGTGCGGATTGGCTTGTCGTACAGGGGTACTACACGGTAAAATAAATCTCGGAGGCGAAAACAGGATAATTTAAATCGTACAATTTATTAACGCCTCAACGTAACCACGACCGCTCTGCCAAGATCGAAATGAATAAGAAGAAGTACAATTTATTGACAGTGTTTTTTGTGTGTTATTTTGTTGGGGACAATAAAATCCTTTTTTACATTTTTTTTTTGTACATTTCAAGGAACTTCAGCAATTTGTTAGTGAAGTTATTTATATTAACTAGACTAAACTCTCTGTAAGAAGTAACCCATTCTTTTGACTTCACCGCAGTCAGATAAAAAGACAGCAAATACTTTTTATTGGGTGGTTTTCCTTTTTCAAGACAGAATAACAAATCCTCAAAAACGTCACCTCTCTGTCCGAGACAAGGAATACCCAAGTAGCCTGTCAGTACAACCTGTAATCCTAAGAGATCCCAAAGAATAATGGTGTAACACAAACGTTGACGCGTTACAAATACGAGCGAGAGATTAGGTCCCTCAAGAATTCACGGATTGTGAAGGTTGAAAGACATTATGTATTTTTATGTTATCACGGGGTTTTGCCTGGAAAATATAACTGTCGTAGTTTAACTTTAAAAAGTTGAAATGCAATTGTATAAATATTGCAATGTTAACATTTTTTGTAAGTAGATTATGTATGTATGATCAAATAATCTTGATAATGTTAGTTTTTTATGTTAACTGCTTACAAATAAATTATAATAAAATTCATGAAATAAGAATAAGAATACATTTATTTGCTTAAAACCTTTTTATTTATTTCAGGAATCCACTATTCTTCAAGCTATAGTAAACATTCAAAAACAAAACAGGTATTATTATTGAGTTTGAAACAAAAATTAATAATCATTTTCATTGGAAATTGTAATACGTAATTATAGGTGTACCAGAATCTCATGGCAAATGGGGAAAATAAACTTTGTTGAGTGCAATACTGGGGAAATTGGATTAAACGATCTTGATACTGTTTAATTTTTATTTATGACTTTAATATTAATGAACATGAACTGACATGAAGTACGAATGCCTACCTATATTTTAGGTAGGTATGTGTATGAAGAATGTTGTTATACATCGGGTTTTTAACATAGAAACATGTCTTGAAAAATAAGTAAACCGTATATTACTGTAAATAATTTTATTATGTATCATTCTTATAACTTATCACTTCATTCAGAACTAGAAAACGATTCTTAAGAACTCCACTTGCATTTCTTGTTCTTCAATAGATGATCAAGTTAAAGAGGTATTTATACAGGGTGGAATTTTGTAATGCCACTGGAGGGAAAGTACTCTTAATACTGTAGATAGAAAATTTTACTGAAAGAAAACATTCCTTTATTTTTGAAAAAAAAAAAGAACTGCATTCAAAGATTTTCGATTTTTTTTCGAAAATTCACTACTATACATCTTAAAAAATACAATTTTCTGTAACATTATTAAAATAATTTAAGATTTCATGGTTTTCCTTTCATTTGATTTATCAAGTTTGTTAGAGAGATTTCATCCTTATACTTAACCCTAACGATCGATGTAATAAGAATACAGGATGTAATTTTTAACAGATTTTAGTTGGTTAGATTCCTGGGTGTGGCAAGCAAATTTTTGAAAATCTTTGAATGCAGTTCTATTTCTTTTCAAAAATAAAGGAATGTTTTCTTTGAGAAAAAAATTCTATCTATACTTATAATAAATCTGTAGAGAGGTCAATTCTGTACATGAAATATATTTTCAAAATAACTATCAGAGGGTGATTAGTGATCGATACTGATGCCAAAAATGCAATCAGTAAAATTTTTGTCTGTCTGTCTGTCTGTCTGTCTGTCTGTCTGTCTGTCTGTATGTTCCTTATAGAAACAAAAACTACTCGACGGATTTTAACGAAACTTGGCACAATTATTCTTCGTACTCCTGGGCAGGTTATAGGATACTTAGGAATTCCAACGGGAACGGGAATTAGCGGGAAAATCCTTTTGTATGAAAAATCTAAACCGCTTAAGTTAGACGCTTGAAATTTGGCATGCAGATATCTTAGTAGATTTAAAGCTTAGTTACAACAGGATATTGCGAAATTCCCACGGGAACGGGAATTAGGGGGAAAATCCTTTTGTATGAAAAATCTAAACCGCTTAAGTTAGACGCTTGAAATTTGGCATGCAGGTATTTTGGCAACAGGATAAATTCCCACGGGAACGGGAGTTGTGGGAAAAAACATTTGTATGAAAAAATCAAAACCGCTTAAGTAGGTCGCTCAAAATTTGGCATGCGGTATCTTAGTAAATTTAAAGCTTAGTTACAACAGGATATTGCAAAATTCCCACGGGAGCGGGAGTTAGCAGGAAAAAACATTTGTATGAAAAAATCTGAACCGCTTAAGTTAGACGCTTGAAATTTGGCATGCAGGTATCTTAATAAACTTAAAGCTTAGTTACAACAGGATATTGCAAAATTCCCACGGGAACGGGAGTTAGCGGGAAAAAACATTTGTATGAAAAGATCTAAACCGCGAAATGAAGAAAATGAAGGGGGTAAAACGGGATCCACGCGTACGAAGTCGCGGGCGGCCGCTAGTCTACAATATTAAGAGTACTTTCCCTCCAGGTGGCATTGTGGTGGTGGCTCACAAAATTCCACCCTGTATAATAGTCCAGTCAAATTAGACATGAACCCTGCAATAATTCGCATACAGCTGAAAATTGGTACGAATGTTCGGAGCACCATTATGAATTAACTGTGAAAAGTCCCTATCGGTCCGACATGTGCTAAAAAAAAAATTCAAGGTCAAACTTAAAAAATACGGGTTTTTGACATTTTCAGCCAAACGGTAAGTTTTATCACAAAAATATGTACGACAAGGTTTAAGACCATATAATTATCTATCAAAATTGTCTAAACACTTTCTCCTAAGAGTCAGCGTTTCTGAGATTCGATGATCTGAAGAGTCAAAAAAGTGTTATCTTCATAACGGTCTAACACATAAATCCAATGTGATATCGCCTCGTGCCACGACTCAGCATTGTATCATGATATTGTGTTGTCGACGTCAAATATAAAATGATCAACTTCAATGTCGTCTGTCATCTTTAATTATCGAAAAAGGGGTGCAACTTTGACGAAGGACTGCACCGTGAGTTTCTACGATTCGTAGTTTTCGTGTCGATTATGTTTAAAAGCTCTTATATGCACACGTCACTATTCCACTTATAACTCTATGGTCACTATTTTAGCCCGACCAAGGTAGACAGTCCAGGTTATAATAATTCACATAGAGCTGAAAATTTGTGTGAATGTTGAGAACACCATCCTAAATGAAATGTCAAAAGTCCCCGACGATCCGTCACTTAAAAAAAAAGTTTTCGAAGTCCCAAGTTTTTTGCATTTTTTGGATAAGTAGTAAACTTATCATAAAAATAGATAAGAAATTATAGCAGATCATAAAATTATCTATTAAAATTGTCTTTACCCCTTTTTCCTAAGTCACCGATTATGAGGTAGAACGATTCAAAAAGTTAGTTAAGATGTTCTCGTTATATGCACATGTTTCCACAACACCTATGAGGGTTATTTGGCGCATTTTTTGTACCAGGTTTCCCCAGTAGACCTTTTTTAAGATGTATTTGTTATCCTGTTCAATTCAAAACTATTTTAATAGAGTTGAAGTTGTGGACTTGTAGAGTAGTTAACAGAATGCGAATTCTCCATCTTTTTGCATCGTTACCACATAAACGGTGACTCTTAGGAAAAACTGGCGAAGACAATTTGAATAGATAATTTTATGATCTACTACTATTTCTTATCATTTCTTATGATAAATTTACTGTTTGGTGGAAAAATGCAAAAAACTTGGACTTCGTAATTTTTTTTTTCAAATGACGGATCGTTGGGGACTTTTGACATTTCATTAAGGATGGTGTTCTCAACATTCACACAAATTTTCAGCTCTATGCGAATTATTATAACCTGGATTTTCTGACTGGACCGGGCTAAAATAGTGACCATAGAGTTACAAGTAGAGTACTGACGTGTGCATATAAGAGCTCTTAAACATAATAGACACGAAAACTTCGTATCTTAGAAACTAACGGTGCAGTCCTTCGTCTAAGTTGCAAACATTTTTCGACAATTAAAGATGACAAACGACATTGAGGTTGATCATTTTATATTCGACGTCGACAACACATCATGATACAATGCTGAGTCGTGGTACGAGGCGATATCACATTGGATTTATGTGTAAGATTGTTATGAAGAAAACACTTTTTTGACTCTTCGGATCATCGAATCTCAGAAACGCTGACTCTTAGGAGAAAGTGTATCGACAATTTTGATAGATAATTGTATGGTCTTAAACCTTGTCATACATATTTTTGTGATGAAACTTACCGTTTGGCTGAAAATCTCATAAACCCGTATTTTTTAAGATTGACCCTGAATTTTTTTTTTAGCACATGTCGGATCGATGGGGACTTTTCACAGTTAATTTATAATGGTGCTCCGAACATTCGTACCAATTTTCAGCTGTATGCGAATTATTGCAGGGTTCATGTCTATTTTGACTGGACTATAATATAAATCGCTCTTCCAGCATTTCAATTAAACTTGCTTGATGATATCTTTTTCAATTTTCTTTACATGGTCATAACTTTTTCACTATTCCTCTGAACCAATGTATGAAATACACCTGAAAACCCCGAAAAAGCAGCTATTAGGTAAGAATAATATAAAAATAAACATAACCCTCCTTCTGACGCAGTTAGGTCATAAACTAAATGTATCAAAACATTTCACTCTAACTTACTGTCAACTCAACGACGCGCTTTAAAATCAAAGATTGACTTTGAATTATGCCTTATTTTACAATACACATTGAGAACAATAATGATTTGCTTGAGCTTTTTCGAATTTTTCACAAAAATAACAAATAGGCATGAAGAGATTACAAAATTTCTGCAGCGGCTGACAGATCTCTTGATTTACTTTGACAGGTGACAATAAAGCCATAGACAATGGCCATATGAAAAACACACTTTTCCAATATTTTTGTTTGCCATGAGATTCTGGTACACCTATACCTACTACATTGATTTGGAAAATAACAACTCGTTAAATTAACTTTCAGGGACAAAGACGTGGTGAGTTATGTTAATAATTAATAAAATAATGGAAGTAATTATGAACGATACATTTCCGTGTTCTACTAATTAGAAAACGATTAATTACAAACAGAAATGTACATTATACGCACACAATTATTTGTATTTTATGGGAATCGAGCTCGTGATTCTTCTATTTTATTACCATCAGGTGAGCTAAAGGCCAAGAGCTTCCTCGTTATGGATAAAAAAATCGATCTGGTGAAGGTCGCGGGAAGAACCTGGATGCGGGCAGCACAGGACCGATCGTTGTGGAATTCCATGGGAGGCCTTTGTGCAGCAGTGGACGTCATTTGGCTGAAACGAACGAACGTGTGATACAAAAGTGTAACTGGCCATTTTCAGATTGTAATAGAGATCGGACCTCCGTATGAAAGACAGTAAGTACAAGGTATAAACGATTGAGTATTGAGTATAAATGTGGTTTTATTGCTCTTTTTTGTTTTCCCAATATTTTTTAATTTATTTCAACCATTTTTTTTTAATTTTCAAATTAATATTTTATTATTCAAAACGTAAAACTATTTTGAAAATTATTTCAGATTTGCGTCCACGTTACAAAAAGAAGCACAACACAAATCGGTATATTTTTAAGACATAACATTAATTATTTTATATTTTTGTGATGGTTTTCATAACGTAAATAAGTCGTGATTAAATTCCATTTATTTTTGTTTTGTTTCGTAGGTTTCGGACGAGGAAAACAATGCGAGTGAAATCTTAGACGAGTAAGTTTTTGTTTTACTATTTTTATAAATTAAAATTTCGTTAAATAAATGTACCTACTTTTCACTTTTTAGGTCTTCGTCGCTCGAGTCGGAGGTATTTATAAGACAAACTTCTTCATAAAAAACTAATTCCACTAGCACCGACTAAGCGTTTCGCTAACGTTTTATTAATGCGAACTTTAGGAACTGGAAGCGATTTACATTACCTGCAAATATTTTTTCCGAACACTATATTCGGGCCTCTCCAAGGCGAAACTGAATAGGCATTTACTGTACAGGTATTAGGGAACCACATACTGCATCTCACTTAACATCAGTGGTGGGCTGAGTGTGAGTTTAAATCAAACGCGCTCAGTATAAAAAATGTATGAAAATTTTAGTTTTGAAACGTTTCCCGCTAGGGGCGCTGAACATCTATACTTATAATAAATCTGTAGAGAGGTCAATTCTGTACATGAAATATATTTTCAAAATAACTATCAGGGGGTGATTAGTGATCGATACTGATGCCAAAAATGCAATCAGTAAAATTTTTGTCTGTCTGTCTGTCTGTCTGTCTGTCTGTCTGTCTGTCTGTATGTTCCTTATAGAAACAAAAACTACTCGACGGATTTTAACGAAACTTGGTACAATTATTCTTCATACTCCTGGGCAGGTTATAGGATACTTAGGAATTCCCACGGGAACGGGCATTAGCGGGAAAATCCTTTTGTATGAAAAATCTAAACCGCTTAAGTTAGACGCTTAAAATTTGGCAAACAGGTACCTTAGTAAACTAGATTAGTTATAACAGGATATTGCAAAATTCCTATGGGAGCGGGAATTAGCGAGAAAAAACATTTGTATGAAAAAATCTAAGCCACGTAAGATAGACGCTTGAAATTTGGCATGCATGCAGGTACCTTAGTAAATTTAAAGCTTAGTTATAACAGGATATTACAAAATTCTCACGGGAACGGGAGTTAGCGGGAAAAAACATTTGTATGAAAAAATCTAAACCGCGTAAGTTAGACGCTTAAAATTTGGCATGCAGGTACTTTAGTAAACTTAAAGCTTAGTTACAACAGGATATTGCAAAATTCCCACGGGAACTGGAATTAGCGGGAAATTCCTTTTGTATGACTGACTCACTGACATACCGACGCACAGCCTAAACGGCTAAACGTAGGCACTTGAAATTTATAAGGGACGTAGCTTAGGTAGAGGTGCACTAAGAAAGGAATTCCCGAAATTCCCACAGGAACAGGAATTACCGGGAAAATCCTTTTGTATGAAAAATCTAAACCGCTTAAGTTAGACGCTTGAAATTTGGCATGCAGGTCCCTTAGTAAACTCAAAGCTTAGTTACAACATGACATTGCGAAATTCCAACGGGAACGGGAGTTAGCGGGAAAAAACATTTGTATGAAAAAATCTAAACCGCGTAAGATAGATGAAGGGGGTAAAACGGGATCCACGCGTACGAAGTCGCGGGCGGCCGCTAGTTCCATCATATATTTAATGTCATTTTTTGACGCACTCACTAGTGAGCGAGTTTGATGAAAACTCACACTAGGCCCTCAGGTGTGATTGTGATTCTTTGCTCTATAAAAATAATATCACAATCATAGGACTGACTCAACACAATAGTTCAGCAGTTTATTTAAATTGGATCTTTGGCGTCTTGGGTAAAAATAACTCTCTTATTACCACAGGACAATGACCCCAGAAGAACAAACAACCGATACAAATACAGGGACCGTGACAAACTCCACGGGTCCACAAGCTCAGAAACCAGCAACGAAACTGAGTCAGAGTCGGACAGTTCTGACTACGATAAGAATCCGGGGAACCCCTACACTTTGCACAAGGAGAAATACAAGCAGAATTACTTGTGGAACCATTTCGTAAGTGTTTTTAAATGGAAAGGGCTCGTTCTCACGGTAATACAGTTTGGCAGGACCCAGGATTCCGGAATACTGGACTGTCGTGTCACACAGTGTGTGCTGGAAATTTGAAAAAAAAAAGCATCAGTAGAACAATGGATGACTAAGATCTAGTGAACGCCAGACCTATACCTGCTGAAAATTTGTCATGTCATGTTGGTCAAACGATCTTACCTACCTCTACAAGTTTTGTAACTATATTTGTATTTATTGTATTGCATATTATTTTAGATGGACGGCAATCATATGAACATTAACCCATCGGGCCCGATGTTCGGTATACCTGGCCCGAACGGTGTCGATTTGTTCTTTGGAAGAAAATGGTGGTATTTCAACCAGGTAATTAGAATTCTTGACATTAGAACCCCCGCAGACTACAGATTCTAGTCGGCTGATAATTTAATTGGGCTGTTAGAGCGAAAGCACACTTGCATGCGGCGGCGGTGCGATGCCGGAGCGGTGTCGCTGCGTTGTCTTACATAGAAATATCTCTGCCGGGCACACGAGAGTTGCGGCAGGGCGCGAAAATGATCCAAACGCGCCCTCGCTCCGGCGACGGCCGAGGGGTCAGAAGAGGCGACAATATGATCGCCTCTAGTTTCCTCTCCTTGGTGATGGCAAGCAGGCCGGGGGCGTGGGAGCGCCCTCGCCTGCCTTGCACAGGCCACCACCACCGTCGGACGGAACAGCTGTGTGCTCTTAGCTGCTCCCGTCGCCCCCCGTCCTGAGGGACCTGTAGGCCCCGCCGTGTAGCCGGGCAATCGCCGGGAGGGACTGTGGTAGTGAAGGGTTTGTCCGGAATCCCATCTTTCCACTTAAGGCGAATGACGGAGCACCGGGGTATTTTTAGTGGGTATGCCTTTGTCCTTCTGAGTTGGTGAGCCCCACATAACCTACCCTGTCCCCGCAGGGTAGGTATGCAATTTCAATGCACTTTTTCCGCGGAAAAAAAGGGCGTCGCGCGGTATGGCGCAATCTTTGCGATGCAGCGTCGCAACGCCGCCCCAAACGCATAGTGTGCTTATGAACACGCATATTAGGTACCTTCTACAATTTCTCATAAAGATTAGAAGTCAACCAAGCTAACGGTCAATAAGAAGTCTGTAGTCTGCGGAATGTTTTATTCTTATTCTTCGTACCTGTCTTTTATATGATAAACGTATAGGTAAAGTAGTAAAACTAAGCCTCTGACAATATCTTTCCTTTCCAGGATGACTACAAACCGTTAAGATAATAAAAGTGGTGATAAATAAAGAATATTCTCACGCCCCTGCGTTTCCCTTCACAAACACTTTCTGCCGAACACCCATAAACTAAACCTTCACAAATCATTCGAAAAGTCCAAAGACGAATACGTTTTAAGACTTTCTCATACAGGGTGTTCTATATGAATGGCATAGCAGGATTGATTCAATATTTATTTATTTAAAAACTTTATTGCACAGTGCACACACATAAAAACAGTACAAAATACGAACTTAATGCCATGTGGCATCATCTACCAGATAACCATAATAATTATAAAACTGAAGCTCAGAATCTTTTCAGAAAAAACGCGTTTATTTTAAGGGCAATATTTATTTTAATAGAAAACTTTACCATGAAGTAAAACACAAAATAACGTTTTTAGGCATATTTTACACGTACCACACCACACTGTTTTAGGCTTGTTTCTCACGTATCACAACCACACCACACTATTGCGACAAGAAGTGGTCAAGCTGTGGACACATGTAATTAATGTCGCTGCGACTTCTTACGGTTGCGTTGTGGTACCCTACAAAATGTGGATATGATTGCATTTTCGCTATGTTGTCATGTTCATAGCTTCGCTTATGGTTGCGACGTGACTGCGGTGTGGTTGGTATCACACATGCGGTCGATAGAGACAGCAAAACGTGGTCCGTGTGAATTGGACTATTAATTTTGATAGAAATTAGAGCCCGCCCAAGTATTGTGGTTGCGGTATGTAATTATGCTGTGGCGATGTGATAATGGTACGTGTGAAATAAGCCTATGTTTCGTTGTATCCTCTAGACGAAAGTAAAATTATAGTTTCAAGGCCAGATTTTCTAGCACACCCTGTATGGACATTCGTAACAAAGTTCAGTATTTTATGTTGTGTTCTAGACGTAATACTAGTTTTATGTTTGTTATAGAAGTTTAGCGTCTCTACAGAATACTAGAACCAACCGCAATGATATTATCTTGGGGAAAATTGGAGAAACTGTGTAAAACTTACTTAGAAGTCAAAAAATTACTAAGTCGGAGTCGGTTATCGTTGCAAAGTCGCTCTTCTAACAACTACTTATGATGGCACAGTTGACCTTAATGTAGTGTTGTTATTTCAAATTATACATATCTGACAGCAAAAGCTTAATAATTGTCAGGTAGGCACTGTGTAGGTAGCATGTAAATGGTATAATTGGAATTTTGAAAATTCTCATCTGCTCAAACTATCTAGCTGCTAGAATCCGAAGGCGAATAACAGATATTATTATAACCTTTAAGCTTTTCAAATTCCTAGAAGTCATGTTCTTCAAGTAAATCTAGTTCTAGCTAGAAGGAAAAGTCCAGCAAAATCTTTTCATAAAGGGTGGTTGCAACGAATTGACCTTTACTTCGAAAACAGACGATCATTGCACAGGATCGTACGGGAATATTTGCATAGTGGAAACGAAATAGGATTCTTAGAATAGATACACTTTCGAGAATTTCCAGAGTTCTATGCCTTCGAGAAACGTGTCTCTGAAGTCTGAGATACTTCGTTGAAATTCCAGAGTTTTATGAATGAAATATCTTACGGACTCTGCGTGGGAAGTATCGGCATACTTGACATTTTGCAGTGTTGGTTTACATTTCACTGTTGACCTAAGATATTTGAGAAAGTTTGAGGCAATCTTTGTTCTGTCTATACCCTGAAAGTCTTTAATAGTAAAAAAAACTATCATTTTCGTAAAACATTGACTGATATGACACTATTACTTAACTTGATTTTTAAAAATTAAAAAGTTCATTAATTAAAAAGACTGCTGCTATCAACTTTTGCCATTGGTTTGATTCACCAAGACTTTTACAGTCTAACTAATAGTACCTATAAATGATTTTTTAATTTTCTTTGAATATTAAGTACCTACTTATCTAAGTTCACCCACTCAATTTAAAAAGAAAATATGAATATTTTAAAACTCTCGTAGGAGTTGTTTGTAGTCTATGCTCAATTTAGAATACAAAGTTTCGGAATAAGTAAGTAAATATAAGTAGTTAAATAACTTGCTTTTTAAAACAATAACTTTCAGAGAAAATACTAATTAACATTTCTATAAATTCACAAATACTTTTGTAAAAGAAAATAGCTACAATATGCTAGTACCTAACTAAGTATACCTATGTGAGAGTGTTTTATCATCATCATTTCAGCCATACATATTTTATATCCATCCACTGCGGAACATAGGCTTCTCCCAAAGATTCGACCAATCTGGAATTAGTCGTTTGGCAGCGGCATACACAGCGTTAGTATTTCATACCCGACTGCGTCAGAAGGAGGGTTATGTTTTTTAATTTTCTTTTCTGGTTAGCCAATTATCCAGGTGGTGTTTAAAATTATTATATTGACATTTAATGTTGTTTGTTATAAAACTTTTTTCTTAATATTACAAAACACTATCAATTACCTAAAGTCTTTCCCATTAATAAGATACTTTGTCTTCAAAACTAATCCACATTAAATCTGTTTCTTATTACAATAAAATCCTCATATTATAGCAATAAAACATTTACCAGGCTGTTTCTTAGGTCGCTTTTAGCAATTTATTGCATTTGACAGTAATTGATACGAATAAAATGGATCTAGATGTCAAGGAGTGGGAAAGTATGATGAATTATTGGTTCTACAACACTCGTGTAAGTGTAATGGATTCGAGTTGCTATGTGCCTATACATAAGTACCTATGTATTTACTAATTTGTTATTTTTACTTAGTTGCGAAAAGTTTTTTCGTAGCCCAACAATGTTAAAAACATTTTTGTTGAGTTTGAGGTATGATTTCCAGTTCCTCTTTCCTCCTCGCTTCCACTAACGTCCTGCCGGGTTAGAATGCGTGCCGTGATACAATCTTATCGATGATTTTAAACGGCAAATGTATGGACTTATCGCGTAAAATCGATAAAATGGCGTGATAAACACTTATCGTGGCGTGTACCCTAGACCTACTGAACATCCATCAGGTGAAATGCTTCCCAGTTGTGGGTAAAAAGATGGAAACTAAAAATGTAGTAAGCTGAAGATTAAGTGGCAGTGCAGAGGATCAATCTTTAGGACGCACAGTCACGCTAACTAGTTCAGATGGTAAGAGCAGTCGCCCTGCAAGCGAAGAGGTTCGATTCCCGAAACAAAATTCCTGTTATGTGTTACCATAGGGCAGGGGTCACTTAAAAATTAGGGAAATATGGTAAAAACGGGCATAAGTCAACTAATTCTAGTGAGCGAAATACGAAACCTTTCCTTTAACAAAACTAGCTGAAACTTCTTACCTTACTTTCATAGATCGCTTCATGCATTTTTCCTTAAAATAAAGGTCAAATAGAATACCGTATGGAATGTAAGTGATGCACTTGCTTCCACTGAAATGGTGAAGAGTCCCTGAATCATTAAAAGCACTCTATACAAGTAGCTCGCGAGGTCCACCAAAATATTTAATAACAGAAAATGTTTAGTGCAACTTTGTGTTTTATATTTGTACCTAAGTGAAGTTCTTATAGAATGCCAATAATGGAGATCATTGGCAGCTTGTCAGGCATCGATCATCTACATCATCATCATTTCACCCACAGGACGTTCACTGCTGAACATTAAGCCTCTCCAATAATTTCTACATCACCGGTCGGTAGCGGCCTGCATCCAGCGGCTTCTTTATCGGGGTATTATAAGTACTACGTACAGAAGATTTTCTTCGCGAAGGTATTTAAAAAAATGTATGCTCAAGGCGTTAACAGTTTGGTGTAATTTAGCTTGTCTCAAGAGTCGAGCACCATTTTGTTGACAAACATCAGTGATCGGTACTGCGCGGAAGCCTAGGGCTGACTTCGGTAAAATGATGTGTGACGTGAAGTACCAAACTGCGGAAAATGCATGAATTAAATTTTGTGTTTCTTTCTTTCTATTATTATTCAGGCAGTTAAAAATACTGCAAATTACACTACCGTTTATACATTTTATATAGCTTATTGTCTTTACAATGCAAATGGGTGAAGAATACACGTGCGTGCGTCCATACTCGCTCGTGATTGTTTATCAGGAGGTGTATTCGCGCGTGTTTTGTTTTAGATGCAAACTCGCGGAGATGAACAGGCCTGGTATTATGCAGTCTGTACACTAAATCTGCGACTTTTGACATTTGTCAGAATAGAAAGTTGGAATAAAGCCGCGGCTGTCAGCGGGTTTGATGTATAGAGTCCTTTACAGACCAGTAAAACACATTTTATGTCGTTATAATAAATGCTATTTCGCAAAATACAGTGTTAAATGCTGACGACTTAAAATAAGAATCTCAACGGCCTGTAAAATAGCTCCAAATGCCATTTGGTCAGAAATAGCGAGGATTAGAATAGAGTGGCCGGCCATATTGATCTGGTGGTCAAAATAGAGTTACCTAACGCCAAGAAAGTTGATTTGTTAGAGTGCTTGTCTGTTATACCTGCTATGTATACTACATCAAAGTGGGACAGTGTTTGAAACTAGAAGAATGTTATTATTTGGATTACCTACTTCATGTCCACAAACAGAACTATTTTATTACCTATTTAAATTTTACATCTTTTTAAATAATTTCTATCAGACTAGTCTATAGGGTTTTAAGTAAAATGCATGATTGAGATGGATTCATGAACCTAGGAGTTTAGATGCGAATCGTAGGCATTGTATAATAAGGTTTGAGTTCCATGTTTGAGTTAATATAATTTAACCTTTAAATGATGACGTAATTTTTTGTGTGCGCGCACTCGGGACATGGGTGTAAGACGTAAGTAGAACATTATAATCTAGAAATTTCAAATACTGGAACTGTCTGTGAGATCGCATGTCGTCGGATAAAGGATAATCACATATGACATTTTGAGTCATTGTTTATTGGTACTATTTTTGGCCAACGTTTGCCAAACCTTCAGCGTGAAACATTGTTCAAAGTTTCTCAAGTAAGTACCCTTCAAAATAATCTATTTTAAAACCTAAACTTTTAATGGGTTCCGAGTACTTATAAGGTTTAATAGAAATGCGTTACTATCTCCATTTTCATGGCATTTTACTTTGTAATCATAGAGCTGGTTAATTTAATGGAAAAAGTTTGATTGCTTTCGACTTAACTGTGGGCTTAGAAATTATCGGGGCATGGACCGGAGTTAGTATGGATAAGACGGTGGGATACTACGTTTTATTATGTGTAAGTTTTTAATTTTTATTTGGTTGTTTATTTGTCTGAAAGTTGCATCCATGTTCATTATAATATCGTTATATTTGGTTGTAAAATTGCAACTATGAAATCTTCGTGAGTAAAGCCGGGACTCCAACGCGTGTTCCAAAATTGCCTACAAAATGTTGAACGTTGAGATGTTTTTGTTGATTGATTGTGTAGGGCAAAACACGCGCTAGAGACCCGTCTTAAGATTTCGTGACTTGTTTAAAGCTGAACTGAACAAATTCATAATAATACTGTTAATAAATGTCGTTATGGAGAAATCCTTGGGAGGGACCCTTTTCCAGTTGTGGACGTCATTTGGCTGAAATGAAGAAACGAACGAATTGTTAATAAATGATTTCTTTATTACATGGTTTCTACAAAAACAATGGCTGAAAATTAGTTATAACATAGGTAATTATGATAAACGTTAATAATAATTATAATTACTTTCAGAGTATTTTACACTGTAATGGAGTCATATTTAGAGAGAAAATGGAGGATGCATCAGTAAGTACTCATGTTAATTTAAAAATTTATATCACATACCTTAAACTACTAGGTACTAGGTGCGTAAAATGTCGCAGGCATTCATTACCTCTAAATTGATTGTAATTAAATATCTCAAAGATTCTCAAACAAATATTTTATGTAGGTACCTATAGAACGTATAAATGTTCACTTTACCAGTCATATGTACGGGCTCTTGTTAATTATAATATTCAATTAATGAAATTGATCATGATGCAGGCCGCTACCAATCGATCAACGTGGAAAGCATTAGGGGAGGCCTATGTTCAGCAGTGGACGTCCTATGATAATGGCTGACATGATGATGATGATGATGATGATCATTATCATTATTATTAGGCCCTCTACACACTTCCTCGATTTGGGGCATAAATTAGACATTCAGGGAAGAATAGAGAAACACAGGTCTCAACGCGACATTTTTTATATGAGTTACATAACCTAGTACACACGCCTAGATTTTCAGGGTGTTTTCTATTCAGCAATCGACGAGGATCGAAGACGAGTTTCTTAAATTTCGGGAAGGCGCTGGATGCAGGTCGCTGTCAACCGGTCATCGTGAAAGTCATTGGGGGAGGTCTATGTTCTGCAGTGGACGTCCTGTGGCTAAAATGATGATGATGAGTCTAGGTACGTTGTGCTATCGTCGTTTCGAATTACATTGATTTTGTATTTTCCAGGAAGACCGCGGAGAAAGCGCTGAAACTGATGATGTGCAAACGGTAAATGAATAATTATGATAAGTAATAAAAAAACAATAACGATAAACTAAAATAAACGATATTGGCATTGAAATTGAGTCTGAAACTATTTCAATTATGATCTTTGTATCTAAACTAAAACTGTGATCTCAGTCAATACCTTAGATCGTTTCATCCACGAAGACGCGCCCCACCATTCTTCCGCTAATGTTTGAGTGTTATCGGTACATGCCAAATTATCCATGAGTACACACGCACACTACAATAATGACGCTCGGATTGCTCGGATCAAACTCTTCTCACCCCGCGCTTCCCTCGACCAAAAATTGGAGGGGCGAGTCTTCGTGGATGAAACAATCTACTTATGATTCGATGGAAAACAAAAATTAAAGGTTTGGATCAGGCCAAAGTCCTTTCACAATGACAATCACTTTGGTTTAAATAAAATCCAAAATAGACACCATTTACTGCTACTACAAAATATTTCTTCGATCATTATTATTTTTTACTTGAGAAGTCAAAGCACTGCTAAACAAAATTTTAACAAGCACCTCGAAAGGATGCAGTTATTTATTTTTTCTGGATATTATTTTGCAACAAAACTGCATAGAGAGTATTTTTCAGTTCTTTGAGGCACTGCTTCCAATAATTACGGTAGATGCGGGTGGATTTTTCCAAAGGAGATAAGATATAATGAACCCAAAATGTAGATACTTCAAGAATGTTTTTAATCTTCTAATGAACATTATTATTTTAGAACGAAAATAATAATAAAAAATTATGTTTGAAGGTGGAATAGATTAGAGCATTGTATTAAAACGTTCTTACGAATGGTACATACAAGTAAAATGTACGACGTTTGGTTCGTCAAAGCGTGACATTTTATAGAGCGGGTCGTTGTTTTGTTAAAAGTAAATGCTTTAGTCTATACTCACCTTAACATTTAGGTTTATGAACATTATATTATATCGGTTGGTATTTATTTCTATTTATTTATTTATTATGTATTTTGGGTGTTTCTATGTAAATATGTCCCAAAATTGTGTCAATATTATACTTATGGTATCTTACTAATATTTACTTACTTTAGGACTAGACGACTAATAATTATTCAATCCTTCATTATTACATTCCAGAGACGTTTCCGATACGACCTCCGCCAAGTAGGGTCAATACTTGGCGCTCCGTCCATGCCAAGCCATCTTCCCGAAGCTGAGCCCATACTACCAGGTCACACCCTCATCAGACCAGCGCTGGGCATGCTCAAATCCTCCGTCAAGTTCCCCCATAAAGACCAAGAGAATGGCGCTGGCGTTTTAGGGAATTTGAACAACTTGGGCATCAGGTATGCATTCTTTCTTGTTTATTATACTGCTATGCAATCTTCAGAACCATGTGGTTTCGCCAGAATAGAAACGGTCCACCAACAGTCTTCCCGTAGATGTCGTTAGATGCGCGAACATTAGACCTCCCTAAGGCCAGTATGGGGAGAGAATGTCCAATCGTCGTTATTTCCTCTGGTAAATAAGACACGCAATTAAAATATTTTAGCTATAAAATTGTTTTATTTTTAGATATGACGGACGAAACGAACGAATATTATATTCGGGATTCCGTAGGACACCTGCAAAATACATTGTGGTAAGTTAACTTGTGTTTAGATTAAAAAATATTTCTATCTACTTTAAACCCTACATTAAAATCATAAAGTTCAATCATCCATAGGCATCTGTAGCTTTTATCATTGTATCTCACAACTAACAAAATGATTTCTCTGTTATTTAGGTAGCGCCAGTAAAATCGAAAGCTTCGAAGCCACAGTAAGCTATTTTAAAATAATTTGTAAAATTGAACAATATCTTGATAATAAAGTGAACATTAAAATTATATTTCCAGATACGTTTTATCTTCTATGGTACTGGATCTGGTAAGACATAAACAATCCATTAAAACACTTGATCACATTCTGTAATACATGAAGGCCATTTAAACACGACAGCACATCAGATTACACATTTTCGCCACTATTACAACTGCTCAAGAACCCACAGTGGTTACCTTGACGTGCCGTCCTCTGTACATAACATTATCAGCTAAATAAATACAGTCTATTCCCATGACACGATAAATCTGACTTTATTTCACTAAGAATATTCTTACCTTTTGTTCCCTCCAACGACACTTCTGTACTCGTATTTGCAGACAAGATTTATACGCTTGAGCTAATAAAATCTCAACCAACGAAGCATTGTGTTATTCCCAGGGTCTTCAACTATTATTAGATTTATTTATTTACATTGAAATAACTTAATTGCATAGTGCATCGTTTGATCGTTCGTTCAGCCAAATGACGTCCTCTGCTGGAGAAAGGCCAAATAAATAATAATAAATAAATAGATCGTCGGTCCACCTAGTGGTAATGTGTATGCTATGTTTTATAAATATTTATCAATTTTAGGATAAAAACAAGAACGTATTGGATCAGCTCTTAAGAAATATAAAAAAACTAACGAAGACAAGAAGTAAACGTGACAAACGGTAAGGAGAAATAAATGATGTAAACTTATTATTTACACTAGAATACAATAATTGAGGCTAACATCTAAAATATCATATTTTTTTAGAATTGTCAAGATATTTCCAAAGAACCGATACCGTTTGCATGGACCAGTGAGTTCATAGATAATAAGTTTAAAAGTAAAACAAGTAATATTTTAAGAAAAGTTATAGATTGTAGTAATTATAAGAATACATTTACAGAAGAAGAAAAAGACCAGCCGGTTCCGAAAACAGTAAGTTTTCCTTCCTTTAATTTAACATAAAAATATTATTATCATCTTTTGTTTAAATCAAGTGAAAATTTATATTAAGAATAATAATAAATAAATTAAATTAATATTATTTGAAATACGAATAATAGATAATGACAATGAAACCAAAGGACAATGTTCGTTCTCCATACATTGTTCGCCTAAGAACCAACAATTTTGACATATTACTACCCGAAAGCGAAATAATACGATTCTGTGTGTAAGAACAATGATTCCTGATGGACACTTGCCATAAAATTAATGATTAAGAATATTAAATCACAGCGATTTTATAATATGTCGTTTATGACAACATGGCGTCTAATGTATTGTGTGAATGTATGAATGCCGATTCGCGAAAAATGTTTTATATTGTCGTCACGCCGAGTCGCAGCCAAATAGTATAAAATAATAGAACAAGTTTTAGAAATACAACTCGGCATTCCACTTTTATAATATGCCCACATATTGCACGTAAATAAACAACATGAATCGTAGGTTGTTTCCACCCTTGTCATCTGACACATGAAATAAACTCCTATTGTATTATAGATATCGAAGCCGAATCGTATATAATAATAGAATGGGTTTTGGAGATCACTCGGGGTTCCACTTTTATAAAAAACCTACATATTGCATAAAAATAACACGAATCATGAGTTTTCTTTTCACCATTTACATCTGACACGAGATAACAAACTCCTATCTCCATGACTACCGTCGTAGTCTATGCCAAAGACTACAATATTTTAAGCAAGAAGTTTCAAACCTTAGCGGCTACAGTAACCCCTGGGCCACATACATCATGATAACATTCGGTCGACACCGTAACGAAGTCTTGCGATTATGCAAAAAAGCATCGTATTCTAGTGCGGCTATATCACGTTCAACCGGGGTTTTAATTCGACTAAATTCCTGACTAAAGACTGGAAGAAAATACGCCGCATTGTATGAGCACTTCGTGTTCGTTAAAGCGGCTTCAGATCTAGAGCCCACACAGTTTTCTTTCCAATAATATCCGCAAGTAGCGCTACATGATCAAAAACGGCAATAGTTATTAAGGTGCCAAAATTATATGATTACTTTGGCACGGTATTATACACGTTCGAAGATTTGTCATTTTCATTCATTTCATCATCATCATCATCATTTCAGCCACAGGACGTCCACTACTGAACATAGGCCTCCCCCAATGACTTCCACATCGCACGGTTGGTAGCGGCCTGCATCCAGCGCCTTCCCGCTACCTTTATCAGGTCGTCGGTCCACCTTGTGGTGGGTTGACATTGCAGAATATGACTTTTGATAGGTTCATCATAGAATTCGGCGGGGATATCCTCACGGAGGAAGTTCGAAAAAGGGCGGAACAAGATCTTATAATAATGCAAGGCCGAAGCTGTAACGCGCGTGCTCCTACGTGTAATCCGGCGAGTATGCAATAAATAGTAATGTCTGGTAAATAGCGGTAATACGTATCGTTCGTTCGTTCGTTTCAGCCGAAAAGACGTCCACTGCTGGACAAAGGCCTCCCCCAAGGATTTCCACGAAGACCGATCCTGCACCGCTCGCATACAGGCACCTCCCGCGACCTTGACCAGATCGTCGGTCCACCTAGTGGGAGGCCTGCCCACGCTACGTCTTTCGGCTCGTGGTCGCCACTCAAGAACTTTCCTGCCCCAGCGGCCATCAGCTCTACGAGCTATGTGCCCCGCCCCGTCTATGTCTATATGCGCTACGATTACAGGGTATCATTTTGCATAGACGCAAGACTTCACTCCGCTGCTGTCAAATCAATGTCGCATAATGTTATCGCAATGACACAACGACAGGTCGGCAGTCCGAAGCCGCCTCACAGATCACATAAGTATTATAGTTATTTTTTATAGTGAAAACGTTATACCGTTTTTTTATTTTTTATTTAATAATTATACCGTTAACTGATTGTGTTCTGGTCTCGTTATTTTGTTTAGTGCACTTGGAACAATTGTGGAGTTTATCTTTATAAATATTTTGTAAATGTAATATTTTAGGTCTACCTTTTTTTTTTTTATATTTTGTTTTGTATTTATGTAAATAAATTGATATTTTATTTTAACAGCAGCGCCCTCTGTTGCGCGTCTTTTTGCCAGGAAGTGTTACGAACCGACACGAATTTTATTGATAAACTTCGTCACTGTCAAAAGGACGCATAACTGGCGTAATAACCCCCATGTTGGTACCCGCTGAAAACCAGCTTCGTGACTTGACGACTTGTGTGTGTCATGTCACGATTTTCGCTGAGCGGGCGCCTTTTCAGCATGGCTTAGTAATATTTAACCTCTGTACATGTATGCACATAAATGTTAATGCTGAATAAAGGTATTCTATTCTATTCTATTCTATTCAATGTGTGTGGCCCTTGGCCAAATCACAGAAGCCTATGCGAAGAAAGAGCACTTGAATGACAATGAAAATCAGGGTTACCATTTTATAAGATCTCCTCACTATTGAGGGTAACAAAGTAACATTAATAATCTAGCCATTAATTACATTTATTACCTATACGAGAAAGTAAAGCAACATGCGGTTTTATTTTAATTTGTAAAATATTTGTAACAGTTTGTTCTAAGTTTAGTTTTACAACAGTATTGCTGTTTCAGCTGTCACTGTGAAGCTTTGGGATAATAAATAAATAGAAAAAATATTAACATAAATATTTATTTAAGTTTTTATGTTCATTATCATAATATGCCAATTTAAGTTACACTGTGTGACAGTCTTTGACACTAAACAAACTCTTCAGCTTAATAATACCTACCTACAGGGCGTTTTTATAGTTACTCTTGCTGATGAAACAAGAAGGGTTGATTCTACTACTGAAATACAACTACTTTTCTTACAGGACCAATATCAAATTCTGAAAAAAATTCACATTCTCGTGATGGTGATAATTTCTATGGAGAGGTTTTTTTTTATATTCGGTCTCTTGGGATAAGTTATTCCATTTGAGCAGTAAAATTAATCCTTTTTATTTGATCACATATAAAAATAACACAAGTGTTTAGGAAAACTTCTTCTTTGGTATGGTATCACTACGGAGTTATAATGGCGGCAACTCTGTATCACTGACTTGTAACTTTCAAACAGTATGAATAATAAGGGCACCACATTGGTTTTCTTTCTGAAAAAAGGCTTTCACTTTTAGTACTAACCCTTTAGCACTATTTCATTGAAATAAAAATACAATAAACGCACAGAAGACTGAAATTGAGTCAACTGACGTGACATTTATAATTTGTTGACATTATGACAGTTTGACAAGACTAGGGATTGAAAAAGTTTTAATTGAAAAAGTAAAATGACAATTTATTAAAACGATACACAAGGATATAATCGATTAAAAATATTTATAAAATGTTCTGATACTTGCCTGTAGCGATTATCCAATCCTGGTTTCTACTGAAAAACTACCTCGTGGCAATTTTAATAAAATAATAAAATCTTTATCTTCTCTTTCACAATCTATAAAAGTTCATTTGGTCTATTATTATACATGCGCTATGAATGAGGGTTTTCGCGATTGAAAAATCCGCGAGATGGCAATACGTAGACGTGAGGTCCAAATGCTGCATGATTGGTTATTTTTGACATGACATTGACAGATATGTCAAAATCCACCAATCATGCAGCATTTGGACCTCGCGTATACGTATTGCCATCTCGCGGATTTTTCAATCGCGAAAACCCTCATTGGCATAGATTATAAGAGACTGGCAACTATACTAGGTTGATATATGTTTCTCTCACTTCAACTGGCATTGGATTCAACATCGGATTCTGACACTTTTACAGTTATGATACCATGAATATCAGTTTATGGTCCTAATTATTTTCATTTTATTAACGACTTTCGACCAGTTGGACACTTTAGATAGCTTCTTGTAATAGTGTCAATATCTTTTTAGCTTTTAACGCAAATCTAGTCTTCTAATCGATTTATTTTATTTTCAAAATCGATATTTTATTGTCTATGATGGCCGCAGGAACATCACTATACATGGACTCCCAGCAATAAAGTACGGTAATGCCTCGTACAGATTTTATCGGCAAAAATAATGGAACTTGATAGGTTTTAGACCATGCCACGCACCAAAACGTCCGGAAGTTGTAATAGTATTATAGAATAAACGTTAAAAGACTTATTTATTTAATTTTTCAATGCTTAAGTGTCCATTAGAATGAAAGGGTGCTTAATGTATTAAAAAAAATAGAAAATAATTATGATGGGTTAATGTTTTTGGGCGGTTTTTTAGGCGGTTTCTGACAATGTCCTTTATAATGTATAATTGTATATTATGTTAGTATAAATAAAATATGCCGTTTCGCTAGATGATTGGATTGTTCTGAGATTTCTTTTTGTTATTTTTCAAATAAATATGTAAAATTGATTTTCAGATATCCCGTTAAAAAACTTGTAAGTGCCAGCATTTTGAGATCCAAACTCAATTTCACTGACCTTAAATCTACTTTTAAGAACGCAATGTCGCAAGAAAAAAATTTTTCAACAAATTAAAAAACATTACAGTTTGCTTACAAAAACTTGGGAAATGTTTCTCCTAAAAGAAATTCTGGAAAAAGGCATACACCATATTTACGACAAGATGATGGTGATGATGATAATGAATATAATGATGGTGATGCTGAGGACGACGATGATGTAAGCTGGAGTGATGAATATGGACAAGAATATGAAGAAAATAATGATTACATAGAACCGGAACACACCGACAATGATAATTCTAAAAAGAAATGGTTTTGGGACTCTCAGGTTTGTTTAAATATTTTTTCTCAAGCAACTTGATTGAACATGATGAGGATTCCGGGTGAAGCTCGCTTCCAGCTTCGGCCTGATCTTCACTTTCTATTAAGTGAAATGCAGGCCAAGAGCGTTGTGGATAAAACTTCATCTGCGTTGATCTCAATAGAATGTAGCTTATGTGCTATAAGCGTTTCCTCAAAATCGATTCAGTTTATGCATGAATAAGTTTATTATAAAAAAATCATCTATTCATCACGAAATCATCACGCGAAATATCATCACTTATTATTTTTATTCTGTGGTGTCATCGCAAAACAACTCTACACGATACTACTCTTTGATACTGAACTACATCAGCGACAAGACGCTACGCGACGATACTATTAAATATCGATAGATTGAGTCACATAGTAGATTGGCAGGTAGTTTGCAATCAGGGAATACTGTAGCTTTGATTGAGTTCGTCACATCTACCTGGATAATACTACAGCTATGCTGTTTATGCCTAATTTAACTAATTTATTTCATAGCCAGTTTGACTATCGTGGATTCTTAATCAAAATTTTTATTCCAGAATTCGTTTAATCACATAAAAATAAACCAAGAAGCACCAGAATACTCTGACCTAATTCCAGTGAATGTAAGCAAAGATATACGGAGCTGGTGGTTTTACCATCAGGTAAGGTATCCTCGAAAATATGTTTCCAAATCCATAGAAATATAAGAAAGGACATACTCATAGCTCGTAGAGACGATCGCCGTTGGGACAGAAAAATTCTCGAGTGGCAACCACGGGTCGGAAGACGTAGCGTGGGCAGGCCTCCTACTAGGTGGACCGACCATCTAGTGAGGGTCGCAGGAAAAACCTGGACACGGGCAGCGCAGGACCGGTCGTTATAAAAAGCCTTGGGGGAGGGCTTTGTCCAGCAGTGGACGCAATTTGGCTGAAACGAACGAAAGATAAGAAAGGAAAATCCTACAGAGTTATTCAAATGTGCTTTTCGATATCCATTTGACTTCAGCTCTAGATTGAAAGCTCAATTTTCCCAAAAAATAAGCCACTGCTGGGATGTGTTTAATTTTGGCTTCAAGTTACGCACTGATTTTTATTTATTTATTTATTTATTATTCATTATTGAGCAATTACATATTTGATTTAAATAGTGTCTTAAATCCTCTTTAGGCTTGTGGAACATATTTGACGTTTTTATTGACGTGAACAGAACTCAATCAAACCACTAGGATTTTAGTTGATCCGCTTGAATTTTATTAAATTTTTAAAGCACTATCACAATAAAATGCCTAATATTTTAATTAAACTTTTTTCAGGACGACTACCAGCCTTTTGAAGCCAAAACAGATGAGTGAAATTGAATTAATCCTGCTGACCTGTATTTTTATAGTAAAGTAATAATAACACTAAATGTAGTTCATTTAAACCCCAACCCTGATAGAGATAGACCAGACAAGAAATTTTTTTGAAAGTATAAGTTAATGCCATCTAGAATAAACACTTGAAACTAAAGCATAATATTATTCAAGTCGTAATACGGTCAACTAGCACTGTGGTACGAAATCTGCTTACCTCTTAGTATTGGAAACGTTTGCTAGATGGCGCTACATGGAAAATTTCATTCGTTTTAAGCTCGTAAATATTTTATGGTACCTATTTTCTGAGATTTTGTTGATGGTTTAATAATACAGTCATTAAAAGATAAACTTTTACTACCTTATAAAGCAGACATGTACAAATATTTATTATTTAAATATTAAACACTAAGAACAATAAAGCTTGTTAAAAACAAGATAATCAACCTCGTGGCTATTAAAATATTAGATAGATTTTAAATCTTAACTCTGCACTTTTTCAATAATAAACCAAACACAAAATTACAGATTTTCGACTGTACATAGATTACCCAGAATTTTAAAGTTCTGCATGGGTATTGTAGGCAAACCGATAAACATTAAGTACCTACCTAATAATTTAATGGCTTTCCCAACCCGTCTGACCAGAGCTGATCCTTCATTTGCCTCTGGAAAATTAAAGAGACTGGATCATCTGATGATGATAACGAAGACAAAGTTAATGACATAACTACTCGTATATGAGTAATAATATTGCTTTCAAAATTGTACACGATATGTGGTAAATAAACATGGAATTGCTAAATAGAAAGAAATGCTTTCCAATAGACTAAACTAAATGAATGTCTCTCATTTAACAAATGTGTATTAAGTTAATTTACGACTTTCATCTCTGCAATGATATATGATAAAAGTAAATACCATCGCACTTGCAATATAATAAGACGTAGTAGGCCTGTTTGAAGATTCTATGATAACTAATTGCCTCAAAAAGGATATAATTCAAGCTAACATTGTTCTATATCTAACAGCAAAATAAAGTGGCTATTATTGGTTGTGATGATTTCAACAAATACAAAAATAGTAGTGAAGAAATAGTAAGAGTAAGTGAGAGTTTTAAGATAAGTTTTTCTTTAACGAGATACTGTATAGTTCCACTACATACAACAACTCCTGGTGTATACAGGATCT
Organism: Ostrinia nubilalis; assembly: GCF_963855985.1. Taxonomy (NCBI): domain Eukaryota; kingdom Metazoa; phylum Arthropoda; class Insecta; order Lepidoptera; family Crambidae; genus Ostrinia; species Ostrinia nubilalis. Next base: position 14,236,305 of record NC_087089.1, on the reverse strand, counting down.
TCAGCATGACAGCCGAAAATGATCAGTAAGTAAATTAAGCTGAAAATTAAATCTTGGAGTAGAGTTAAATTTTTCTTAGATCTGCATTAAAAGTAACGAAAGAAAGGAGAATTTTGTTAAATAAAGATCGACTTCGCAAAGCAGATAACAGAATAGGTAAGAATTAAGTAAATTGTTCAAAATATCGAACTAAAAATACACAAAGGCACCTTCTAGCGTACTTAAACTCGATTTAAAAAAAAACATGACGCATACTATTGCTGTTTAGGTAATTGTTTCCCAAAAACGCATTAGTATACAAAAGACTTCTAATTTATTACACTACTCGTAATTACGAATTCATAGACAATTGTAATGTATTTTTTGTGCAACTGATTAGCCAATAATAGCATTATCAGAAAATAGCAAGGTAATTTGTAAGACTATTTTAATGAATTTCTGAAAAACTGGGATGATGAATATTGATGTATCAGCGCCTAAACTACTAGACCGATTCGGATGAAAGTTTACATTGTTATAGCTTCAACAATAAAATAGCACATACCTACTTAGTAACCTTTTGTCGCAATATAAGCGGGTGAAGCTGCATGCATAAGGTAGATAGTTAAAAGTACACAGAATCACTGAGATTTATAATTTTGGAACGACACTACTGTGAGTTTTTATCTTAAGGAATATCTCTATCTATTAAGCCAATGAAAACCATTTTATTATTCAAATAAGGTCTCGTCATGGAACAAACAGATGGTGTCAGTGAGAGATATAAGCAAACCATGCACATGTCTTATAAATTACCAGGGATATTTAGTACATAATTAGTACTTAGTAAATCAATTGAAGAATTCTGATGAGAAGTGAAATGTTTATTTCAAGAGTTTATCAAATCTGATGAAAAAGTGAATGATGAAGTGATGGAAAAGAGAAAACTTTACATTTTGGCTTCAATTTCTTTTTTAGTATTTATCGTAGTTGTTGCTGTGATATTGTCTTTATGTTTGGACACGTAAGTACTACCTGATTTTTGTTTAAAGAACCAAAACAGTCTTCAGCATTATCATCATCATCATTTCAGCCATAGGAGCACTGTTGAACATAGCCCTAATGATATTATTTTGCCGGTCACAGATGCTGTCTCAGAAATATCTGTACAAAAACTTCTGAATGTGTAAAGTTTTTACCACCTGAACAATTGCGATAATAATAATGTTTTACCTTATTCTGTGGTTTTACTTACATTTATCAACGAAATTGTCGTCAATTATGTGCGCTATCTTTGCAAATAAGTTTTAAAATTATTTGCGAAATGTATCTAAAGATTTAGGTAATTACTAAGATAAATTTAAAAAAAAATTGTACATGCATAATAAAAAACATCTTGATAGTAATGTTTGTGACCGGTTATTGCCAGAATTTATAATATTTACTATCCTGTGTACGTAAGTACAGTCACGGAATGAAAAGGTTCGTCAGTTTTCAAATTGATTCCTTCAACGAATCACGAGCACATAATTACCTTTTGAAACAATGTTACAGAATAATCTCGAGTTAGAGAAAATAATCTTTAACTGTTCGCCAGTAAAGTTCAAAATTATTCAGATCAAAGTTGTTTGACGATTTAACTTGTCAAGAAGATTATTATGATTGATAAACTAAAACCTTCTTGTTGGTTCAACCTGCCATTATCTATTAAATAAAAAAAAACTACATTTTGTAACATTGCACTGATGGGATAGAAAAATAAACAAGCAAATCCTTATTCGTTAGCAAACGTCATATTTATTTAAATGTTAGCAGCACTGTTTCTTGCACGGTTATGTTGGCAGGTTTGACTCTTACAGTACCGAGTACAAGCGAAAACCGACACTAAGGTGACGAACCTTTTCATTCCGCGACTGTACATTATACATAGATGATCAACACAGTCTTAAAACATCTTATTCATTAGATCATGAGAAACTTTTTATTCTGAGAAATAATAAATAAATACCACGGTTCATATTTCATCTTCTTTATATTTTGTTTGTCGTTTCGTTCTTGGTAGAGCGGTCGTCATCCACGTCGATTGTAGAGGCAGCTCTATGCACGATCTCCTATCTTTTCTTGTTAGTCATAATAAAGATGAAGTTTTAAGGGCTTATTTCCAAAGGTCCACGACTCTTGTTCTTCTTTTCCTACCGGTTTTAATAAAGACAATGTTTTTTTTAACAGTAGAGAGGAAAACCTGTGGGAATAAGCCGTTTTAAGGTTGAGATGTTTACGTAAACAGTAAACAGAGCGACTTGAAATCAAATGCTCGTAGATTTTATGCCTGGACCTACTTACCCATACAACATAATATTGATAGGTTTCTATGATTAATTAATATTATATTTACGAGGAATACCTTTTAAAATAATTGTCAATTAAGATATAATAACTAATACTTATTTGTTAATAGTTATTTAATTACTAGACAGATTACTTATACAAGTAATAAAAATATCAAAAATTGGTTAGTTACTATTGTCATTTTTGTGTTTCTATTGACGATAGACTGGTGCAGAAGTCTATTAAGATCAAGTTCATAGTGTAATTTTGTAATTTCCTATTTATTTATTTATTCATAGTTAGAAAAACTTTAAAGTTTCAAAGTATTTATTTGAACCATTTAAAAGTACAACCCGGTCAAGTTAACTGCCCACCTCGCTGGAATGCGAATCTCTCTCGCACTCACCCGCTCATCTCCCCGCGTTTGCCCCGTTCGTACCAAAGCGTCGATGTGACGTCACGGCAGCCAGGTGCGCAGATTCGACCAGTAGGCCTAGGATGCGCGCCACGATAAACTTTTATCGCGCCATTTTCTCGATTGTATGCGATAAGCCCATACATTTGTCGTCTAAAATCATTGTGATTTTATCACGGCGAGCATACTAGCCCGGCTGGTTGTAGATTTCTTCCCATGGGTCTTCACTGATTATAGATAGGTCTCAAGGCCAAGCTAACAATATTTGCGATACCAGTTTTGTTTGATTCGCATAAAAATCAAAAATCGTGAGCAAGTGACGTCATAACTATTCATTAGTTAATTACCTGAGCAACTGCTACATTTTTTATGTTAATTACTTTACCATTCAGGTTCGTTGGTTTGTAACCAACAGTATGTACAGTCAGAGTCAAATAGTTTGTGTCACCAAAAGTAGGCAATAAGTTCGCAACACGTCTTTATTACAATTGGAATAAGGTTGTGTTATCAATTTTTTGGCCACTGAGTGTCGCGAACTATTTTATTTTGACGCTGACTGTAGGTATATAAAGTATTACAAAACGATGATAAATTTTTAGTTGGAGGTTTTACTTTGGCTCAAAAAGTGTTGCTCTTGTATTTTTGTATTTTTTTATTTAATCATATCTTTTTATTTCAATTATTGGGTACAAAAACTACAGGATTTTGGAAATATTTTCTTTGAATTTTATTAATATTTTTATAAATTCATTTGGTACCTAAAGATTTCTCATAGATTTTAATTTGTATCTGCAAAAGTTTAAGAACTTCACATTTAAAAAATAATTAGTCATAGATAAATTAATTGTTTTTTCGTAAAAGGTCTGACAGTTTATTTTATTTTATTTTATTTCACTAAAAAACACACACACAAATTGAAGACAGCATTGAATTGTACATACCTTTGTATACTTTTTTCCTAAAGGCCGTTGCTGTTGTTATGTAATTAAGGACAAATAAATCCAAGATTTACCTGTAGATTATAAAGTATCATCTTGAGATAATATTGCAGGTACTAAGTAGGTACTTATTATTGTTATCATTTCAAGGAAAATCCGATATAAAACCTCAGTCACCTTTTAGTCTCTTCTTTTGTACACAGTGATACAAAAAAATACTACAATGAAAAGTGCTATCAAAATTATAGTGTTCGTGTTATGGCTTTCTTCAGTTTTGGCTAGAAGGTATGATATAATTTTTTAGATTTAAAAAAAATGTTGGGTCAATATTGATGATTATTAATCCACCCAAAACTGTGTTTAATATTTTAATTAAAAATGTTTACCGATGCTGATATAATTTTAATGAGTACTTAATTAAATTGATTAATTAACCTCCTGCGTACATTTGTCCTACACACAGTACATAGAAAATAGAAAAATCTGTTGGCTTCATTTTATTAGAAAACACTAAACTATGTAACTTTTAATGTTACTTGGTAACACTAATCTATAGTAAAAAATAAAAACGTCAACTATCATCTGTAATTTTGTCTAAAATGGCGTCTGTAGATAGATCTGTGACTGTGCGTCCGCGCAAAGGTAAATAAATCTTTATTCATCTATATAAATAATTAGTAAATATGTGTTATTTTGTGGTAAATAATATATTAGTTGTATAAACGAATGATTTGAAGTTCTACTTTGTTGAAGAAATAAATACTGTGGTCCTACCCTCAATTTCAGTTTTTATGTCCTCTGTAAAGTACAATAGCACGTAATTAATACTAAAATTCTAGAGTTCTGAAGTTCTATGTAAAGTACATTACGTAAATTTCAGTTTTTTAAAGCGGTTAAAAAGGATGTCATTGCAGATAATCTTTAATGATTCCGAATCGGACTTTTCTGGTGATGATTCTGATGAAAATCCTGAGTTTATCCCACCAAAATTCCAACAAAGAACAAATGACCACCGTATTAGTGAATCTAGTGGCTCGGATGAGGGAGAGATAGCTTTGATCACTCCTGTGGGTTCTCCAACACCTTATGCATCATCAGATTCCTCATATCTACCACCAACAAGAGGACGACTTAGTATTGCATCGCGGGATGTTCGTGTGGCTTTAGTCGTGGCCGTTGCCGAGGTGTTGGTTCGCCATCGGTATTTACGCCAGATAGCTATGCAAAACAATGCTAACACTCAAAATAGAAGGCCAAATGACACACTAAAAACAGAAATTTAAAAAAACGATGCAGTCTGCCTATTTTCCAGAATATAGTGTAAAACAATCGCGCTGCAGAAGCATTGGTTGTAATAAAAATCTACAGTTCTCTGCAAAAAATGTGTGATTTACCTGTGTTTCACTCCTAATCACAATTTTTTCACTAATTTCCATGTAGACTGATAAATACGAGTCTTAAAAACTAACTATTAAGAAGAACAGACTGATTTCTAATGTTTTTAATGTTTAATTATATTGATTTTGTAACAGAAAGTTTAATTTTGAGAATTATGTTGATAAATATTAGAATTTCGTTAATTTGATAAAGAACATTAAAAATAAATAATATACATCTAAAATTCTGATTTAAATAATCTATTATTTCTAGTATATTTTAGATTAACCCGCAAAAAATAGCTAAGTCCTTTACAAATGACATATTGATTAAATACCGTTGTCCTTTATAAAGAACATAGTGAAAAACAAGATTTTCCAATTTGATAATTTTTTTTCTATTTTTTTTATACTAACTTACTATAATGTAGTGCACTACAAAAGTTTCATAACGAAGCTTCAAAAAAAGTATGTCTGGTACTCAGGAGGTTAAAGTCATTTCTGGAAAGCGACATACTTACTTAATTTTAATAACAAAATATTTTTCGACACATGGATTCCATAAAGGTTTATCCATAAATTTTATTGTTTTTAAATATTATTTACTTTTTTGATTTATGTTAATTTAAGATTTTTATTTTTATGAATAAAAGCAATTTATATTTATGTAAGTCATCATTTTCTGACCGGTCGGCCTGAGAACCGTTCTTTGTGGAAATCCTTGGGGGAGGCCTTTGTCCAGCAGTGGACGTCTTTCGGCTGAAACGAACGAATCATTTTCATCATAATAAACCAGATAGACTATTTAATTTTAGTTCTAAAGCACTATGGTCCTATATATAATCCTTATGGTCTTAAACCTGGACGCAGACCATCGATTTTTCGTCGGCCGATAGTTTAGTGGGGCAGTTGATCAGTATGGGAATGTATGGAAGTGCGCACATTAGGTACACCGATTCGATTTGACAAATTAAAATCGGGCCCAACTATCGGCCAACTAAAAGTCGGTGGTCTGCGCCTAGTCTAAGAGTAGGCGCACACCGTTGATTTTTCGTCGGCCGATAGTTTAGTCGGGCAGTTGATCAGTATGGGCATGTATGGGAGTGCGCACACTACGCCGATTCGATTTGGCCGATTCTTCATACAATTTAAAATCGGGCACAACTATCGGCCAACTAAAAATCAACGGTGTGCGCCTACTCTAAATTGTAAATACAGTCGGCAGCGCAAAAAAGTACTCATCATTTGCTGGAAATTCGTATCCATAAACACCTGCATAAAATGCCACTATGTTTAATTTGAGGTGCTGTCGCATGTACAAGTGTACAATATACACGGCGTAGAATACTGAAAGAAAAAAAAAATCTCACGAATTCATTATCGCTGCCATAAAATTGTAGTGTTTCTATAAGTACAGTCAACCGTACACCAGACTATACAATTTGTTGCAAAAAGGGCACCCATTTTAACTACACTGGAAACAATAGTGAGAAAACACCAGCACTTTCTAAAAAAAAATATTATTGTCTAAATTCCTTCTCTCAAAAAACGGAACTCAGGTACGGAGATTTGAAAAAACTGGACTGCAAAGAATAAGGGTTGGATAGTAAATCTTTATTATATTAACTTCAAAAGTGCCAGAGCTAGCTTTCTGAAATAAAGACTAAGGCCCAGAACAGACGGTGAAACGCAACTGCAACGAAACTGCAACTGCTAGTTACTTTTGAGTTGCATCTAAGTTTCTGCCATAGCGTCCGTTGAGAGACCACACATGACGCGACCAGTTTGAACCAGCGTACCCGTAACCTAAGGCACGGACTAAGGTTGGGTTGCACCATCTTACTTAAACGTCTATCAAACTCCATACAAATAACACCGGTCGTTATAGTTACTGTTATAGTTAGGTGGTGTAACTCAGCCTTTATTGAAGATTTTTATTTTTAGTACATGTAAAATAAATGAAAATGCATAGTTTTTCCATTATATTAAGAAGATTTTCTCTCCGACCTTTTTCTTGCGGTCCAGTGTACATAGACGTTACAGTTTTTACCTCAATGTGCTGTCGTCTGTAGTCTGTACCTAGGCACTACCTATACATAGACGTCATTCAATAACCTCATTGTAATTCAAATGCAAAAATATGCAAATACCTTCATAGCCAAATTTTTCAATTGTAGGCCAAGGATGAATCATTTAAAATGATTAAGCGCAAATTTGCTGGTGCCCATCAACGTCTATCGACAATCAGTCAATACTAAGTACTCGTATTTCTTTCTACTTCGCATTAAATAATGATAAAAAAGACGACCGGGTTTTAAGTTCTTAGTATACATATTAGTTTCTTATAATGCTGCTAAGATTCTTTAAAAAAAATCATCAACATTTAAAAAAATCAGTAAGTCCTAATAGCATACCATGTTAAACACTGATATTTTTTCATTGTTGTAAAGACTGGTGTACTTTCCCTGTACACAAAGGATTACAAAGAAAATAAGATAAGAGCTTTTTACCTGATAAGCTCATTAGCAAAAGCTGCGTACATAATACCATTTAGAGCCATCAAGGTTGACACTAAATTCAGAAAAATAGCACGCTGTATTTACTCGTACTTATCGCTATTTAGGTGTATTCTTTGTAGAGGATGATTTGAATACATTTTTGTTTCATATAGCTGAGTTAAGTCGATTATCTTTGTAGGTAAATACAGTGTGAGTCACGTTAAAGTGTACATATAAAAATAAATGAAACTAGACCTATTTTTATCGACAAAAAAGAGGTCAAAAATGTTTTGAGATTTTTTTTTAATTTTTTATAGATTTTTTTTTCTTCCAATTACTTATTGTAAAGAAAACGTAATAACTTTTAAACTAAGTGACATATCCTGATAAAATAAAAACAGTAATAATGCTAAATAACAGGCGATACTAAAAAAATACATAAAATACACAAAAAGGTCAACAAATAATAAAAAATGATACTATTTGAAAAAAATCTGCTTTTAAATTCGTGTTTTTTTGGTTATTTGATAAATTTCTCCAAAAAATGCCCCTATAATCGGCGGTTTTTATTACTTTGTATTATTCTCTATCGTATTACCTTCGTAAAACCAAAAATCGCATGTCTCTATCCCTATCACAACATTTGCTATGATCGTTTGAACAAAGGCCTGCCACAACATTATTCTCCGCTACAGTTAGAGACAATTTTAATTTTAACTAAAATGCTTATTTTACTACGAAATCTTTTGTTTTTATTTGAAATCTAACTTGTCTTTATCAAAATTACAAATCTAGAGCCATTTTCAGTTTCGTTGTTAACGAAGCTTTGAATGGCGCGCCCGGAGAGGCTTAGTTCAAACGATCATTGCAAACGTTGTGATAGGGATAGATACATGCGATTTTTGGTTTTACGAAGGTAATACGATAGAGAATAATACAAAGTAATAAAAACCACCGATTATAGGGGCATTTTTTGGAGAAATTTATCAAATAACCAAAAAAACACGAATTTAAAAGCAGATTTTTTTCAAAAAGTATAATTTTTTATTATTTGTTGGCCTTTTTTGTGTATTTTATGTATTTTTTTAGTATCGCCTGTTATTTAGCATTATTACAGTTTTTATTTTATCAGGATATACAGCTTAGTTTAAAAGTTATTACGTTTTCTTTACAATAAGTAATTGGAAGAAAAAAAATTCTATAAAAAATTTAAAAAAAATCTCAAAAAAATTTTGACCTCTTTTTTGTCGATAAAAATAGGTCTAATTTCATCTATTTTCATATGTACACTTTAACGTGACTCACACTGTATAGAAGGCATTGAAATAGAGAAGGGCCTTTTGGAAATCTTCCTGGATAGATAATTAGATAAAACATTATTTATTTACATGACATAATATTCTAGCAATAACACTGCCCAATTGTGCCGTTTTAATTTTATATTTCTTTCATTTGTTAGTTTTGTGTGTAGTGTATTTAATGATTGGAAGGTTAAAACACAGGTTGATAACTTTTTCGCCACTTTGGGTGTCATGAAATATTTTAGGTTGAATGTAATAAGCAATAAAGAGTCAAAAATCCTTTCAATTTGTACCACGAAATTTTCAAAATGGAGGTTTAATTGCAAAAAATGTGTTTGTTTTCAGAGAAAAACGGGGTCCTAAACTAGTTATAGACCATGATGGTGGAGCCGATGATGCTATGGCAATATTTATTGCGTTGCTTGAAGAAAAATACTTCATGGGGTATGTCTTCTTTCCTACTTGAGAGCCGGTACCGAATCACAGAATAGGCCCAGTTTTTTGATTCGTAGTTAAAATAACCAATAGTTAAATTTGACAGATGTCAAATGACAAGTGGTTAAATATCAGAGAAAAATGTTTTTCGAACAATGGTTAACTTGACTTTTAGTACATTTTTTAACTATTAGTTTACATTTTGTTAATATTTAACCATTAGTAGCAAAATTTAACAATTAGTTATTTTAACTATGAATCAAAAAACTGGGCCTAAGTAATAGTACAGGACCGAATATTGAAGGATTTTAGTATTATTTTTTCAGGTGCAGTCATGAAGTTAATATTCCTTAAATTAAGTTAATGGCTGCAGCTGCAGTTAAATTAATTTACTTAGGTGATATTATTATCCATTTTAATTAATGTTTTTAATTGTATTAAAATATGCATTCGATATTGACGTCAATCGTCACGGTAAGAAAACTTGAAACTTAAAGATTATTTTGGTTTTGTCTTGTCAGCTGCAGCTGCTGTTAACTTAATTTACTTAGGTGATGTTCTTATCAATTTTCATTAAATGTATTTCATTGTATTTTTTAAATATGCGTCTGATAATTACGTCAATTATCACTGTTTAAATTAAGAAACTTTAAACTAATTTTTTTGGTTTTTTCAAGTTTCAATTGATCTCAAATTAGTGTGAAATTCTCATACAACACTTAATTGTAGGTACTTATAAGTAAATAGGGTATTGTCTGTCTCTGTAAGCATGCTTGTAAAAGAATTAAATAATTTAATAAATAGATCACTGATGATTCGTTGGAATGAGTATCAATACAATGAATTGAATCGTGTTGGTCGAGATGTTCAAACAAAATACAATCCCAAGGCTTTATTTAATCTAAGAGCCCATGTAATTCAGTTCATTTATTTCCTATCTACTAATAAATTATAAAGCTAAAGAGTTTGGTTGAACGCGCTATTCTCAGGAACTGCTACTGGTCCGATCGATCGAAGAGGGGCGGAGCAGTAAAGAAAAATGTTGCCAAAACGGGAAATATTATTCGAACTATTTTCACGCGTATGAAGTCGCGGGTACAGCTAGTTATTGTTATTATTATCTCGGAATACTTTAGATTCCACCTGATTATTTGCACTCAAAATAGGTTTTTCACTACGAATTTTTGTATAGTGTTGTATAGTGTATAGTGTTATAATATTATGTATATTTGATACATATTAATTTCAACTTTCCAGGCCTAATGTTGTCGGGCTCACTACAGTCAACGGAAATGTGAACGAATCTCAAGTGTACATCAACAGCCAGAGGATCCTTGATGTCGCCGAGAGAAGAGATGTAAGAAATTATAGTATTTCGTTTTCTTTTATACGAAAAATAAATAATAGCAACCGCCTTAGTTATTTCAAAAGTTACACTCGCGTTCTTACTTCTCTCGCGTTAATTCGAGACACTTGTTTAAACTAAAGACTCTGGGCTGGGTTGCACATCTTACTTTGACTTTAACAAACGTCAAAAATCTGTCAAATTCCATACAAAAATCACCGGTTCTTGTTATAGTACTTAGCTCTGCTCTGCTGCAACTCGGCATGCATGAAAATTCCATTTTAAGCTAGTGTTCAATATGTGCGTATCTTTAAATTAGTAACGGAGTTAATGTGAATCTTTTTATATTACCTACTCCAGCTGGGCTAAGATGTGCGCCATGATAAAAAACTTATCGACTATTATAAAGTACGGCCAACGAGAAGCGATACCATATGTAAACAAACCCAATGTCATGGGTGAACCCATCTGACTTTGACATAAATTTTGGCGGGAGAACGAGACATTACGACAAATACACAAGATGGGAAGAGACAATATATTGTTAACTCGACAGTCGTATCGACCTTTTGTATCGCTGCTAGTTGGCCGTACTTTAGACGATAAATGAATGGGCTTATCGTGAAAAATCTATAAAATGCCACGATAACAGACTGTGGTGCGCATCCTTGGCCTTCAGCCTTATTCCGGTGTTCGGCAAGTCTTTAAAAAGGGGCTTACTTAGTTACTTACATTACAACCCGATCGAGCTAACTGCGTACCTCGCTGGAATGCGACTCTCCCTCGCACTCACTCGCACAACTCTACGCGTTCGCCCCCTTCGTACCAGAGCGTCGATATGACGTCACAGCTGACAGCTGCGCTTAACTCGATCGGGCTGTATAAACACCTTTCCTAAAATTGTCAATTAAAAAGATAATTATTGAACGAATGCTGTTTCCAGGTGCCAATATACAGAGGCAGTGCCGATGCACTGGTCCTTGGCTATTCTTCGGACGCGTACTTCGGGGTAGACGGTCTAGGAGACAGCAAGAATGTCAGCTACCGAGCCATAAAAGCGGAGCCACTGGTGGCAGCTCTAGCTCTCATTGAGTTCTCTAAGAAATACGAAGGTAAGTTACTTCAAAAACTATTCTTGAGTTTAGACGACAAACGTATGGGCTTATCACGCAAAATCGATAAAAAGGCGCGTTAAAAGCTTATCGCGGCGCGCATCCTAGACCTACTGCTGGGACTGCATAAAATGCCTATTGTGATGCGCATTATGCGCATTACGATAGCCATTTTATCGATTTTCATTTATCATACTAGTCATCTATCGTCTAAAATTACCGATAACATACTAAAAGCATTAGTAATTCGAATAAGAATTCCAATAATCGGAAAAGTTCCTATGAAATTGGTATTAAGAGGGTAGATCAGGGTTTCCCAATTTTTCTTTGCCAAGGAACCATAATTGATTATACTTTTCCTAGCGGAACCCCCGTACTACTCCGCCCGCACGCCCTGCCCCTCCCTTGTGCGTAAACAAGTCGGTGCGCGCGAACAACGTCGGTCACGAAACGTGGGATAATATTTTTTACGGAACCCTTGCGGCCGGCCTTTCCACGGTACCCCAGGGTTCCGCGGACCACCATTCGGGAACCGCTGACTGGTAGATCATAGAGTTCAAAAGCATTTAATTTGTTTAAGTTTATCTTAGGTGTCTAACAAAGCTCAGTTAATTCGATACCTAAAGTGCTTATTTCTTAAAATCTATAACGGAGTAGCTTTTGGTCTGCATTTCACAAAAATATTTTTTAAAATTCACATACAATTATTTTGACAGTGCCTAATTAAAATTACTAGTAAACACCACACCACTTTGAGTCTTTGCAGTATACAAACATAAGTTTGTTGATTTCAGGACAACTCATAGTGGTCGCTTTAGCTCCGTTGACCAACATTGCTTTGGCAATCAAAATTGATCCCGAATTCTTAACAAGACTAAAACAGATCTATGTTGGTGCCGGTCATGTTTATGGTAAGTTATTTTACTAATCATATAAAGGCATTTTGACATCATCATCATCATCATTTCAGCCACAGGACGTCCACTGCTGAACATAGGCCTCCCCCAATGACTTCCACATCGCACGGTTGGTAGCGGCCTGCATCCAGCGCCTTCCTGCTACCTTTATCAGGTCGTCGGACCACCTTGTGGATTATAAAGGCATTTATATCTATTGATCTTAGTATACTATGATGATTTTAGTCAATGTACGGAACCATGTATAAAGTAATTTCATAGGTTTTAAAGTACGTGTTTTTTTGTTTTTTCCCGAAGATTAACTGGCACAAAAAGCCATAAGGCATTAAACTCACCCAATATTTATAAGGCATTAAAGTTTAAATAAATAAGCAGATTATAGGTATGCAATAAGTATAGTCATTCTTTCAAGATTTAATTTAAATGTCGCTCATACTTTGTAACAGCATACATGGAAACGCATTTTAAATTAAAAACTAGTTTGCAAAGTGTGCAAAAGTTAAAGTTGAAAATACCACACAGAACGTAGGTTAACCTTTTGCTATTTTCTGTATTAAACAGAAATGTTTGAACTTAAACAATAGAGCTTTCATTGTTTACAAAATACCACGCCATGCCCATCTTACAGATAAGAAACGTTTTCATGATAAGGTAAGAACCTGCCATTCAATACTAGATGACAATAGTTTAGCTTTAATTGTCATTAGAGTACATTTTACTTATCAGAAACCCTTTGTCCGTAAAACTACCTGGACTCGTTAAAAAATATTGTTTGATTCGTAATGTACCGTTTTGCATTACGAGTGCCCAAACGGGGTAGGAGCTAGCTGGGTGTGGAGTCAGTCTGCCTTTGGACACAAGCCTGGTCGGTCATCAGTTCTTGAGATCCAAGTTAACTTCAAAGTACCTATACTTCAAGTGACAAGTGGGTGTTAATTCAAGTCATCTCTAAAATTGTGATAATAGTGCTGTGATACAGACAAATCGTACAAGCGAACTTTGTAAACAGTTAGTGAAGTTCAAGTGACAAGTGGGTGTAATTTCAAGACATCTCTAAAGAAAGTGATATAGTGCTATCTACAAATCATACAAGCAAACTTTGTGAACACTTCAAGTGATAAGTAGGTGTTAATTCAAGCATTCGGCAAGTGAACTTAGTGAGACAAGAAGATAAAACAGAATGGACGACCCAGTGCAGGACCCAATCTACAACCCTGGAGAAGCGCAGTTTTCGGCGGAATTAGATTTTCACCGAGAAGCGTTTGAGCTCTATTTGACATCCATCCGAGACAATCCTCCTCACCTAAAAAAGGATATGGAAATGCAATTTCGGGCGACCTTGGACCAATACAACGACGTGTTGGCAGAACAAAACGACGACGCACAAATAATCAGGAATTATAAGGTCGCCTTAGAAGAATTTCCAGGTAACACTCATTTCCTATATAGTGCTGGTGAATATTTTCTACGCCAGCAAGAGATTCATATTGCCCACCTTCATTTTGAAAAGGCGGTTCAAATCGACAAAAACCTAGTAAGAGCACAAAAATACCTGAATTTAACAAAGAGGTTGCTGTACTCCCGGGACGAATACAGATTGCTGAATGACGATCAAAGACTTGGTAAATATTTACGAGGTATAATTCAAACCTCTATCCTGAGGAAAGAAGAAGAAATTGAAAGTAAGGAATCAGCAGAACAATCGATACAACATTCATTCGAAGACCCGAAACAAGACTTCTTTTTAATCGAAAAAGGAACCAAGATCGAAGATATTGAAGATATTGAAGTTGGCTCCTACAGAAGCAACCTGCTTGTGATAACAAATAGATTTGACGCCGGCCTTTTAGGTAGTGACCTATTATTTACCATCCTATCGGCTTGGAAGAGGATTCTTACACCTTCAGCGCGGGTAATTCCTGGCCGGGCTGAATTTTATGTTATTGGGGTCCGCTGTGAGCAGATTCCAAAAAAATATCAAATTTCTGCGGATGCTAAAACACTCCTTGGTGTTCAAGACTTGTTTTTACATACAGAAACACATAACCGTGATCCATACTTTGGTGAAGACATCTTCACATACAAAGACTTAGAGTTCGTGACGCAAGAAGAGTTAGTCTTTGAAATAAACTTTAATTCGTTTGCCGATATTAACAAAAAAATAGCCAATATTTTTCCAGACAATGCAAAATTGACGGTTACAAGTAGCGGTGAAGTCAATGCACTGGTAGGATTTTTCAAACTTTTTATAACCGAGGACATCGTTATGACAACCGATCCTAGATCAGAAGAGAGATCAGATGCGTGGAAACAAGCTGTGTTTCATGATTTTATACCAATGCAATACACAGAAGGTGAATCTTTCATTGCTCAGTTCTCAACATTTGGCGGGAGACTAAGATTTCTGCCAGATTGTAGAAAACTAATAACGAGAGTGTCAAAGCAATTAACAACGTTCCTGAACGATGACGTCTATATTAATGAGATTATTAAAAGTACACAAATAGCAACAGTTCATTTAACACAAATGGTGGAGATAGAAGAAGTCGACGTTGTAGATTTGTGTCCGTTTCCTGTCTTCGGGATGATGATGATGAAGCGAGGAGCGCAATCTCTCATTTGTATGGCCCGTGATCGTCAAGACAAAAAGTTTTTTAAAAAGGTTTTCCGTAGGCACAATATTTGCATCTCCAGAGTGGAAATATTGCTTTACGAAAACTTGTCTCTTGAGCCGTTTGACGGCAAAAGATTCCACGCAGTTTATTGTGACGTATTAGATATGAGTGGCAACATCGACAGATCACTTTATAGCCTGGCTAAACTACTGAAGCATGCGCGATTACAAGAAGGGGGATTATTTATGCCAAATGTGTCTATGAAGGTCCAACTCATCAGCAGTGAATTGTTGGATAAACACAATAAATTAACCGAGAAAGCTATGACTGCTATGCCTCCAGGATCGAGGACCAACACATTCACAGAATCGCAGATAACCTACGTTGACCCGACGCGGTTGGAACACAAAAATATGTCTCGACCAGTACACTTAACTGACAGCTGTCACAGTATGATACCCTGTGTAGTTTCAGTACACGTCGAGAGAGACGGGGCATGCAATGGTATGCTATGTTGGTATGTGATCAAAGTAATGGATGGTGCTGCAGAAATATCCACCAAACGAAAGTCCAGTTTCGTGCATAGTTCTGTTTTCTATAAGGACCAACCACTGGAGGTTAACAGAGGTGACTATGTCACCGCTGTCATGTGCGTTGAAGATGATGGAGGTTTTAAGATAGAACTATTTTCAGAAGTGATGTAGTTTGATCAGTTGTGGATGCAGGCCGCTACCAACCGTGCGATGTGGAAGTCATTGGGGGAGGCCTATGTTCAGCAGTGGACGTCCTGTGGCTGAAATGATGATGATGATGATGATGTAGTTTGTGTTTAAGAATAGGTATACCGAATGTAACTTTTGTGAAACGTTTTATTCCCTGTGTTGTTTATGTATATTGTCAAATGTAATGATTTGAAAACATTTATTAGCTAAATTGTCTTATTTTTATTTAGTTTATAAGCTCGACTGTATTATGTGCTAATTACTGACGGAAGTCAATAAAGCAAGATTTAATAATAATTGTTTGAGATAGAATATAACAAACTTGTACTTTAGTTCACATTAACATACCTAGTGTAATTTTTGTGTATTAATCAATTAACCATGTGTAATGTTATAAAATTTTAGTTTAAAATAATTATAGTACTACCCACTAAATTTTTTATTGTTCTGTGCCACTACTATAATATAAAAATGTTTTACCGATATTTTTGAATAATGTGTAATAAAATATGATGATTTAACTTACATTTTGTTTTATTTTTTAATTACCCAATTTATATAAAAATAGTACAATAAAATTTATATCAGCCTTGGGTACCATTTTAAAAACACAATAATAAATAGATAGCTGCTGAAAAAAATCCATAATCGATGCATAAAAAAAGTACCACGGGGTGATATCATAACACGAAGTTTGTATGAAGCGTTTGTGGAAAAGTATTAATATTTTTGTCAAAGTAATATATTATTTAGGGCCGTTTTCATGCTATCGAAGTAATTATTCATCTAATTCTATTATGGAAGGGGCTATTTCAAAAAGCCAAAAAAAATCTGGAAACATGCCTTAAACTAAGTACCTACTCGTAGAATGAAAGGTTACAAAATACCATTGTTGACACAAATTATGGTACCTACTCGTACCTATTCACACGGCCTTTTACTGTTATTTCAGATGAAAACACCAAAACAGCAGAGTTCAATGCTAAACTAGACGTAGAAGCATACCACATAGTCGCACAATACGCTACCAGTGACAAAGTGACGGTAGTTCCATTTAATCGAGTGAGGTACTCGTTGAATGTGACTAGAGTAAGTATGTACCTAATACAAAGTTTTGATAAAAAATTGTAACACAACCACGGAAAGAAATTCGTTTCGTTCTACTGGTATTTCTCGGATAAGGGGACGCTCACCTTCATATAATATGGCATGTGTTATGCCCCGGCAAATCCCATTGTACCCCATTGGTCGTCTCTAGTACAAAAGTCGCCGACCACTATGCGGTAGTGAGAACATTTTAGTGGGTTCGAGTCCTACAAAACCTGCCGCCCCACGCACGGCGATACTGCGTCCGCCGAACTCTATTGAAATACGTATAAAAAAATATTAAAACACATCACTATGATCGGCAATTGATTTGCACCTCACTAGTGGCAATTTTTTTCTACCTTTCTCTGGTCTAGGTATCTGGTCGCGCCGAGCGTCCCATCTATGTTAATTTTGGTTATTTTATAAATGTGCTGAAATAAAGCAAGTTGAACTCTATACTGGTCATCACAAAAATCGACCCTCCCGCGACAAGCACTTTCAACCATATGCATTCCCACTTCCCTCTAATGTTGGCACCATTTGAAAGTCTAGTTCTAAAGTTCATTTCATTATAATAAAGGTTTTTACCCCAAAAATGTGTCTTTAGAAGGATCTAGAGTCACTTCACTTCTTCAATTATAAAAAAAATAAAACCGACTCCAAAAAACCTACACTAAAACGTAGAAAAATAATTACTAATTACCTACTTATTTATTAGGACGAATTATTAATATTTATGTAGGTATACCATGATTGATACTTCTGGAGTCGGTGCCAAGATTATGAAACATGTAAAGTTTGCCTGCACCGACTCCAAAAGTATCAATCATGGTATACCTACATAAATATTAATAATTCGTCCTAATAAATAAGTAGGTAATTAGTAATTATTTTTCTACGTTTTAGTGTAGGTTTTTTGGAGTCGGTTTTTTTTTTTTTTTTTTTTGGTTGAAAAATAGATAGTTACGCTTAAGCCAACTTTTATGGTTTTAATACTTTTAAGTTGGGATCAATCGCTATCCATCTGTTAAAGAGGACACGTGAGATCATTATTTGGTTTTATCAACCGACTTCAAAAAAGGAGGAGGTTCTCAATTCGACCCGTATGTTTTTTTTTTTTTTTTTTTTTCTATGTTTGTTACGCGATAACTCCGCCAATTATGAACCTATTTGAACAAATCTTTTTTCGGCGTATAGGTAATACCTCAAGGGTGGTCCCATTTAAATTTAATAATAAAAAAAACAACCCCCAAGGGTGGAAAATTGGGGATGAACTTTTTTATACGCAATATCTCCGCCGATTATAAACCAATTTGAACGATAATTTTTTTGTTGAATAGGTATTATCAAAAGGGTGGTTTCATGCGAATTTAAAGAAAATATTTCACCCCCAAGGGTGGCAAATTGGGGATGAACTTTTTTATACGCAATATCTCCGCCGATTATGAACCAATTTTTTTTGGTCTCAGTGTACTGCCTACCTTCAGTGGTAACATCAAGGTAATAATTAGTTAACTAAAAAGCAAGAAATAAGTAAAATTTTATAAAAAAAAAAAAAAACCGACTCCAAAAAACCTACACTAAAACGTAGAAAAATAATTACTAATTACCTACTTATTTATTAGGACGAATTATTAATATTTATGTAGGTATTCCATGATTGATACTTTTGGAGTCGGTGCAGGCAAACTTTACATGTTTCATAATCTTGGCACCGACTCCAGAAGTATCAATCATGGTATACCTACATAAATATTAATAATTCGTCCTAATAAATAAGTAGGTAATTAGTAATTATTTTTCTACGTTTTAGTGTAGGTTTTTTGGAGTCGGTTTTATTTTTTTTTATAACCATAAAAATTGGTCTAATTGATCCCAGAGGTGAACCCAAAGTTGGGTCCTTTTTCAAGTCACATTTATTGTATACTATATTAATCGTTTATTAAGAAATTAAATGTGTTATCTTTATGTTTTGTTTATGGATATTTATTGGGCTTTCAAATAACACCAATATTGTTGGGGCACCATGATTGTGTCAGTAGAAACGAGGTTTCCTGTAAAATGCAGGTGGGCCGATTTTTGTGATGATGACCGGTATATTATAAACCGTTTATCAACTCCGAACGCAATAAAGTCGCGCGTGCGTGACATCGATACGTCATGTTACGGCTAAAGATAGGTGTGAACATAAACTTAAGATTAGCCGGCTAAACTTAAGTTTATCTTCGACGAGGTGTTAATGTTAGTTTCTTCTATCTTTAGCCGGCTAATCTTAAATGTAACCCTTGGCTAAAAATGTAGAAGGAAATGGAAAAGGAAACAATGTAATAATGTATACTATTTTGACACGAAAACTTTACTAAAAAATAATCACTTTCATTACACATACTTTTATGTACCTATGTAGGTATTCAAAATTACAATTATTACAATAACAAAATATTATTTACCTACTTAAAACAATATAGTCTACCTAATCATTAAAATAAAATAATGAACCATTAGGTCATTACAGAATCTTCTTTAGGTATTTAAAATTACAAAATAAAACTTCTTCAGTGTTAATTACTTAAAACAATATGTAAATGGCCGGCCTGGCGCGCCCATCGAATACATTTTTAGCCGTTTCGTTTTGGCTAATGTGCACATTAGCCGGCTAAAGATGGAATATCACGACGCAAACTAACATGTTATCGAACTTTAGCTGCTTCTCGAAGATAAACTTTAGTTTAGCCGGCTAATCTTAAGTTTATGTTCATACCTATCTTTAGCCGTAACAGATACAGTTGCAAAATCGCCGATGCTCAAAGTAGATGTGTGAGATACTCAAAATCTAATTCAGCATCGATACATAGGTACTCGTGCATTTTTTGTAAATGTTTGTATTACAGGAATGGCGCGTAAAGCAACTTGGTAGAATAAACACAAAGATAATGCAGGAACAAAACAAATTCGAACAAGTGTCTATACCAAAGAGCACTCTCTGGCGACTACTAGATCCGGCCGTTATGAGCATGGCCCTAGATAACAGCATAATTGAGGACATAAGACTTACTGATAACGGAATTATTTTATGTGGTAAGTACTACTAATAATAATAAATGCTAAAAATTGTGAATATGGATGTTTGTTACCCTTTCATGCAAAAACTAATGAACAGATTTTGATTCAACTTTACAAGATTTTTGTTCTATCAAAAACTGAATTTTAGGCGGGTGACGCCGCGGACAAAAGCTAAAAGTAGTACAAAATAAATTTATAAAGTGAGGTCATCGGTCCACTTTGATGTTGCTGTTGATACAGATACCTAACAGGATGACAAGAATATTATTACGATAAACCAAACTATTTTTTTTTGTTTTTTTTAGGCAAGATGAGAGGAATCAACACTAATAACTTCACGTGTGATAGTGGAAGTAATATGAAATTAGTTTACGACTCTAATGAAGATGAATACAAAAACTTTCTTTTGAGAGTATTTTCGGCTGATCAGAACAGAATAAACTAATTTTTGTTCCTGTCTTTGCATATTTCATTTATTTCCTTACTCTTGATAAAATCTTAGTACCTGACTGATTTGATAGACGCTGGGGCAGGAAAGTTCTTGAGTGCCGACCACGAGCCGGAAGACGTAGCGTGGGCAGGCCTCCCACTAGGTGGACCGACGATTTGGTGAAGGTCGCGGGAGGTGCCTGGATGCGAGCGGCGCAGGACCGGTCTTTGTGGAAATCCTTGGGGAAGGCCTTTGTCTAGCAGTGGACCTGACTGCAAAATCTATACTTATAATAAATCTGTAAAGAGGTCAATTCTGTACATGAAATATATTTTCAAAATAACCATCAGGGGGTGATTAGTGATCGATACTGATGCCAAAAATGCAATCAGTAAAATTTTTGTCTGTCTGTCTGTCTGTATGTTCCTTATAGAAACAAAAACTACTAAACGGATTTTAACGAAACTTGGTACAATTATTCTTCATACTCCTGGGCAGGTTATAGTATACTAAGGAATTCCCACGGGAACAGGAATTAGCGGGAAAATCCTTTTGTATGAAAAATCTAAACGGCTTAAGTTAGTCGCTTGAAATTTGGCATGTAGGTACCTTAGTAAACTTAAAGTTTAGTTACAACAGGATATTGCAAAATTCCCACGGGAACGGAAGTTAGCGAAAAAAAACATTTGTATGAAAAAATCTAAATCGCGTAAGATAGATGAAGGGGGTAAAACGGGATCCACGCGTACGAAGACGCGGGCGCCCGCTAGTATTAAAATAAAATCAGCAGTCTTTTTGTACATATTCCGATAAGTCAAAGATGACTCGAGAAACGTTAAAACTAAAATCCAGTGAGTAAAACGTAGGCATTTTCAGGAAGAAAGCCATAGTTTCTCTGTAGTTGAAGTTCCCTTCCACCTTCAGCCTAATCATCAGTTTCCACCAGGTGTGATGAAGGGAAAGAGCTTCCTCGTTGAGAATAAAAACATGTTCTGTCCAGTTGTTGTCTCTAAATCTGTTCTACGTAATGTAAACTTAGAGGATTCCCAATATTAAATTCACTCTAAGAAAGTCAAAAACATGTAACGGAATCTCCGACATAACACTTTAGTGGACCGATTACAGGAAATAGTGGCCCATTAAGTACTCAAGTTTTTTTGTATTATTATGAAAGTTCAGGAAACGGCGCAGTTTTTAAAATGGTTTTGGACCTATGGAAGTTCTTTTTTTACTTAAATTTTTAAGTTGAAAATTTGATAGTGTTCTGATAAAAGCATAATTTTAATGTTTCTAGCAAAACTTTTGTATCTTGAATCAAAGATAGGAAGGTGATTATTTTTTTCAAATATCTGCAATTAATAACAAATCTGTCGAAGAAAATAAATCTAAGAAAACTCACCAAAAAAAAGGTAAAAAAGTTGAAAGCCTACTAGGTCACAAAATTTTAAAATATCACAAAATTAACTCTATCTCCTAAATAAATTAAGCACAATCGTATTATACACATGGGGGTGATTTAGATAAACAATTTTTCCCGAAGATTTACTGGCACTTTTGTGATATTGTGCGTGTGGTGCGCCCAATATTTTATGAATTATAAGGCATTAAAGTTTAAATAAATAAGCAGATGATAGGTATGCAATAAGTATAATAATTCTTTCGAGATTTAATTTAAATTTCACTCTAAATACTTTGTAACAGCATTACATGGAAACGCATTTTAAATTAAAAACCAATTTGCAAAGTGTGCAAAAGTTAAAATTGAAAATACCACACAGAACGTAGGTTAACCTTTTGTTATTTTCGGTATTAAAAAAAAAATGTTTGAACTTAAACAATAGAGCTTTCATTGTTTACTAAATACCAACCTTAACTTGATAAGGTAAGAACTAGAGATGAGACGTATTTACTAGAACAGATCCACACACTAGGTATTTTACAGTACTAGGCGGCACCTATTCCATTTTTTTAAATACTTGATCCACCTAGTATTTTATAAATTACACGATTTCCGACCCTACCATCAAAGTAATAGAGATTATTATTGCGTAATCCCACAGTAATCCGTAGTCGTGTATAACGCGCACCGAGTATTTCTCGCTAAGCTTATGTGCGAACGTAGAGATTCACTCCGTCTCTGTCTGACCAAACAAATTTGAGCGCGACAAAGCAAGCGCACACAAACTTAGTCAAACCATATTCATGTAAATTCATGTAAAAAAGAAAAAAATATGTAAATATTTTTATGAAATTGATATCTTTTAAATACGCCAACTTTTAAGTTGACAGTCCTAAGCCTGTTGAAGTATGAAGGGATTTCAAATTGCATTATTCATACTCGTACTACCAGGCCTGTTCATCTCCGCGAGTTCACATCGAAAACAAAACACGCACGAAAGCCCACCTACAGGAGGCGATTCGACAAGGCGTCACATACGAGATACGAGCGAGCATTGACACACGCACGCGTACTCTTGTATTATGGAAAAAAATAAAAAAATACTGTGCAGAATTTAACTGCCTAAATAATAATAAAAACACACAATGTACTTTTTTTAAGTTGCCTGAAGACACTGAGAGGTAAATAAGTGGTTATTGTTATTCATGATAATTCATGCAAATTCATGTATTTCTTCCGACATTTTCCGTGATTTGGCACTTCACGTCACACATTAGTTTGCCGAAGTTCGCCGAGCCAGCTATTGTCAATTATTATAGGTGTCAAACAGGATAGGGTCTTTGCGCTGGTTTTCGTCCAAATATCGGAGTTGCCAACTTTGTGATCTTAAAATACCCTTACATAAATGTATCATATTATTTTATGTCGTTCGAGTGCTCATAAAGGCAGTCAACTAAAGTCCATACTGCAACGCACACACAATCCGCACCGTAACGTAAACGCCTTGCCTCGCCGATGACAGCGCGCGAAGGGCAATGACAGCTCGCAAAACACTGACGTATATCAATGTCTCATGGACTTGGCGTAACTTTAAAATAAACGTACTCGGTACATTACGCACACATTTACACGCATTATAAATACATACACGATTTAAGAAAACAACATGGCCGCAATATAGGCAATCAGCTGACAGGTATTTGTGTGTGTGTGTGTGTGCGTGTAGTTGTCAGCTGATTGCCTATAAATATGTTGTTTTCTTAAATCTTGTATGTAGGTACCTACTCGGCACAAGTCAGGTAGTTAGTGACGTCACATGAAAATGTTGCCAGAATGAGTACTGACCAAACATTATCTGTTTCTTTTTTTTATACATCACCAGGGGTAAGTTAGAAAGAGATAAACAGCTGTTTGTCATTAATTTGTCGAATTTTTGTATAGATCTATTTATTTCCTCTCCACTATTACCTCCATGCCACAAAAGGCGATACGTTGTTGATTCCTTTCCGAGTTGATTTGCCTGCTATATGACCTGAGCTATGCTTTAAAAAAATGACCCTTAGTCATCTAAGATTTAATTTTGTATGAAGAAGTTTAATAAACACTTAAAATTGTGTTTATAATGCTATCAATTAGACATACGTGCCAAAAACTTTTCCTGTCAGCACGTTTTTTTTCTAGCGCGATAATTTCTGCAATGTACCGGTGACCGGTGTATGGCCGCGCATTTACGTAATTTTTTGGAACTCAATACTTTTTAAATTACATTTTCATTTAGGTAGAACTGTTGTTTAGGCATTATAGATTGCAACAAAACTAGCGCGGGATGGCTACTGCCTTGTGTGAATACAATACTTTGTATTCAAATTTTACGCATGTGTTTATGGCAGCTCAGTGAAATGGACGAAAACCGAAGTTAGATAGAAAACCAGCACAATGACCCTACTATCAAAAATTAATATTGCGATTTTATAAATCACTTAAACAACTTTATATTAATTTGCGGGTACGCCGGGACAGCTCGTAAAACAAATTCATTATTTACATATTACTAATTTATCAACTTTGTTCATTGTTAGTTCATTAGTTGTTCGTGTTTCGTTTGGGTTAGACCAAGAGCCGAATGCAAAAAATAAATGTTACTTAATTATATTAATCCTACAAAAAACGGACGGACGTGTGCAAGTCTAATAGCCATATACTTGGTTAACTCAAAGTCAAAGTCAAAATTTCTTTATTTGTTTAGACTAATAAATAGTTCTTACAAATCGTCATATGCTCTTAAGGAACCTCTACATGTCTCATAATCTTTTTACCCTACCAGCGCTTCGAGACCAACATTTGGCAAGTGCTGAGAAGAAGCGCCGCAACAAACTCAGTCACCACTGTCTGCCGGTTAATATAAATAAATAGAAATAGTAGTAGTAGGTACATTCGATTCAGGAGCAGTTCACTGAATTTACCATGCATTCTTGTATGGTGTATCATAAGAATGGGTATACAAGATTGCGTGGTATATTAAACAAGGTAGTGACGTGCTAATATCTAGACTTACATATTAAGGTAGTAGAAATGACTCGCATACATAAATTTGAATAACTTGGATTGACCAGTCCCCGAAAGCAGCGCCTGTTCACAGACATGACGAGTGAACCAGCCATCGCTTCACTCATTTTAAAAAGTGCACAAAAACGTTCTATGTTCAGACAGACTATAATAATAATAATATGACGAATCTATAAGGGTTCCGTTTTTGCCATTTGGCTACGGAACCCTAAATACCGTATCAAAATCTGTTGCATAGTTTTAAAGATCTAAGCATACATAGGGACAGACAGACAGGAAAGCGACTTTTTTTTATAATTATTACGTAGTGATGATGGGCATATAGACCAAATAAAGACATTTTGATTTAAGGGGGGGACATCGTAAGAGCCATTCACATTTTTATCAGAAAGTTAATAAATTAATATATTTAGGTTTTTGAAATCTAAAACAGCCAGGAAATCAAAGAGGCAAACATGATACCTTTGTGATTTTATAGGAATTTTATTGTAAAACACGGTCATATTAAACTTTTATAAAAAAATCCAGAGGTAAATGTTTTTTTTCGAGAAAAATTTTTTCTAATCGTGTTTTCGAAAATATCATCCCATCACACTTACGTTCTATAATACATAATATTGAAAACAGTGCGAAATATCGTCAATTGCAGTTTTCACATACTAAGGGCCCATAATGAAATTAGTATAATGTTTGTTTATGTAATAAAATTTGGTTTGAAATACCTACTGAATTGAATTTTTATTTCTTACTAGCTTTTTGGCTTCGCCCACGTGAAATAAATTGTCACAGTTATGTGTGTTATAAAATATTTAGGTGCTAGCTCTTACACTATATAACTGGCGGCCGCATATTATAGCTGTGCGTTGCCGCGAAGAGCAGTGAATGCAAGTGTGGTGCGCTAGATGGCGACACAGTAGCTTCTTGTAGCAGTCAGCCCTATGGCATCAAGACAGTACCGATCACTGACGTATGTCAGCAAAACGGTGCTCGACTCTTAAGACAAGCTAAATTACACCATATTGTTGATGACATTGAGCATACATTTTTTTGAATACCTTCGCGAAGAAAAACTTCTGTACGTAGTAGGTACTTATTATTATTCTGTGGTACTACGGTTGTATCTTTTCAAAGAAAATTGTATTTTAAAGTCATATTACGTGGATTAGTTCTCACTAGTCGCGTCAAGTATGCTAAATTACTACGTACTAGGTGGAAAAGGTAATTGGATCGAGTATTAATAAATACTAGGAATAGGTGCACCTAGTATCAAATTTACCTAGTATAACCCATCTCTAGTAAGAACCTGCCATTCAATACTAGATGACAATAGCTTGGCTTTAATTGTCATTACAGTACATTTTACTTATCACAAACCCTTACTTAGCTTAACGGATATTAACTACTTATATACTTTTTTTTTAATACATACATTATTATACATAGTATCACCTAGACCCGTCACAGAAATTAAAATTCATCATTTCAATTTCTTCCCGGCCGGGAATCGAACCTGGGACCTCTCGGCATAGTAATCTGTTCTGAACCACTACACCAAACGGCCGACAAAATTAATGAGCATATTAAAATTTAAGTTCAGGGACTCTTTTGAAAAAGCTATAGCTATGTGTGTTCTACTGTGGCTAATTGAACCCAGAAAATAAATTTTAATAGGCAAAAGTGACCAACTCTATTTTATCGTACCATGAACCAACAGAACGTCCACCTACAAGGTGGACCGACGACATCGTAAAGGTAGCAGGAAGGCGCTGGAAGCAGGTCACTATCAACCAGGCAACATGGAAAGCATTGGGGGAGACCTGTGTTTAGCAGTGGACGATGATGATGAAACAACAGAAATTAGAATAATAATAAATAAATTAAATAATTATTATTTTAAATTATTTGAAAAACGAATATTAGATATTGACAATGAAATCTAATTTCGCTTGCTTACTTTTCCCGAAGATTAACTGGCACAAAAAGCCATACGGCATTAAACTCGCTCAATATTTTATGAATTATAAGGCATTAAAGTTTAAATAAATAAGCAGATGATATTATTAGGTATGCAATAAGTATAATCATTCGTTCGAGATTTAATTTGAATGTCACTAAATACTTTGTAACAGCATACACGGAAACGCATTTAAAAAAAACTAGTTTGCAAAATGTGCAAAAATTTAAGTTGAAAATACCACACAGAACGTAAGTTAACCTTTTGCTATTTTCTGTATTAAACAGAAATGTTTGAACTTAAACAATAGAGCTTTCATTGTTTACAAAATACCACGCCATGCCCATCTTACAGATAAGAAACGTTTTCATGATAAGGTAAAAACCTGCCATCCAATACTAGATGACAATAGTTTAGCTTGAACTGTCATTAGAGTACATTTTACTTATCACAAACCCTTTGTCAGTAAAACTACCTGGACTCGTTAAAAGATATTGTTTGATTCGTAATGTACCGTTTTGCATTACGAGTGCCCAAACGGGGTAGGAGCTAGCTGGGTGTGGAGTCAGTCTGCCTTTGGACACAAGCCTGGTCGGTCATCAGTTCTTGAGATCCAAGTTAACTTCAAAGTACCTATACTTCAAAGTACCTATACTTCAAGTGACAAGTGGGTGTTAATTCAAGTCATCTCTAAAATTGTGATAATAGTGCTGTGATTTAGACAACTCATACAAGCGAACTTTGTGAACAATTAGTAAACTTCAAGTGACAAGTGGGTGTAAATTCAAGCCATCTCTAAAGAAAGTGATATAGTGCTATCTACAAATCATACAAGCAAACTTTGTGAACACTTCAAGTGATAAGTAGGTGTTAATTCAAGCATTCGGCAAGTGAACTTAGTGAGACAAGAAGATAAAACAGAATGGACGACCCAGTACCAGACCCAATCTACAGCACTGGAGAAGCGCAGCTTTCGGCGGAATTAGATCTTCACCGAGAAGCGTTTGAGCTCTATTTGACATCCATCCGAGATAACCCTCCTCACCTAAAAAAGGATATGGAAATGCAATTTCGGACGACCTTGGACCAATACAACGACGTGTTGGCAGAACAAAACGACAACGCACAATTAATAATCAGGAATTATAAGGTCGCCTTAGAAGAATTTCCAGGTAACACTCATTTCCTATATAGTGCTGGTGAATATTTTCTACGCCAGCAAGAGATTCATATTGCCCACCTTCATTTTGAAAAGGCGGTTCAAATCGACAAAAACCTAGTAAGAGCACAAAAATACCTGAATTTAACAAAGAGGTTGCTGTACTCCCGGGACGAATACAGCTTGCTGAATGACGATCAAAGACTTGGTAAATATTTACGAGGTATAATTCAAACCTCTATCCTGAGGAAAGAAGAAGAAAATGAAAGTAAGGAATCAGCAGAACAATCGATACAACATTCATTCGAAGACCCGAAACAAGACTTCTTTTTAATCGAAAAAGGAACCAAGATAGAAGATATTGAAGATATTGAAGTTGGCTCCTACAGAAGCAACCTGCTTGTGATAACAAATAGATTTGACGCCGGCCTTTTAGGTAGTGAGCTATTATTTACCATCCTATCGGCTTGGAATAGGGTTCTTACACCTTCAGCGCGGGTAATTCCTGGCCGGGCTGAATTTTATGTTATTGGCGTCCGCTGTGAGCAGATTAAAAAAAATACCAAATTTCTGCGGATGCTAAAACACTCCTTGGTGTTCAAGACTTGTTTTTACACACAGAAACACATAGCCGTGATCCATACTTTGGTGAAGACATCTTCACATACAAAGACTTAGAGTTCGTGACGCAAGAAGAGTTAGTCTTTGAAATAAACTTTAATTCGTTTGCCGATGTTAACAAAAAAATAGCCAATATCTTTTCAGACAATGCAAAATTGACGGTTACAAGTAGCGGTGAAGTTAATGCACTGGTAGGATTTTTCAAACTTTTTATAACCGAGGACATCGTTATGACAACCGATCCTAGATCAGAAGAGAGATCAGATGCGTGGAAACAAGCTGTGTTTCATGATTTTATACCAATGCAATACACAGAAGGTGAATCTTTCATTGCTCAGTTCTCAACATTTGGCGGGAGACTAAGATTTCTGCCAGATTGTAGAAAACGAATAACGAGAGTGTCAAAGCAATTAACAACGTTCCTGAACGATGACGTCTATATTAATGAGATTATTAAAAGTGCACAAATAGCAACAGTTCATTTAACACAAATGGTGGAGATAGAAGAAGTCGACGTTGTAGATTTGTGTCCGTTTCCTGTCTTCGGGATGATGATGATGAAGCGAGGAGCGCAATCTCTCATTTGTATGGCCCGTGATCGTCAAGATAAAAAGTTTTTTAAAAAGGTTTTCCGTAGGCACAATATTTGCCTGTCCAGAGTGGAAATATTGCTTTACGAAAACTTGTCTCTTGAGCCGTTTGACGGCAAAAGATTCCACGCAGTTTATTGTGACATATTACATATGAGTGGCAACATCGACAGATCACTTTATAGCCTGGCTAAACTACTGAAGCATGCGCGATTACAAGAAGGGGGATTATTTATGCCAAATGTGTCTATGAAGGTCCAACTCATCAGCAGTGAATTGTTGGATAAACACAATAAATTAACCGAGAAAGCTATGTCTGCTATGCCTCCAGGATCGAGGACCAACACATTCACAGAATCGCAGATAACCTACGTTGACCCGACGCGGTTGGAACACAAAAATATGTCTCGACCAGTACACTTAACTGACAGCTGTCACAGTATGATACCCTGTGTAGTTTCAGTACACGTCGAGAGAGACGGGGCATGCAATGGTATGCTATGTTGGTATGTGATCAAAGTAATGGATGGTGCTGCAGAAATATCCACCAAACGAAAGTCCAGTTTCGTGCATAGTTCTGTTTTCTATAAGGACCAACCACTGGAGGTTAACAGAGGTGACTATGTCACTTCTGTCATGTGCGTTGAAGATGATGGAGGTTTTAAGATAGAACTATTTTCAGAAGTGATATAATTTATGTTTAACAATAGGTATGTAACTGTAAATGTAACTTTTTGAAACGATTTATTCCCTGTGTTGTTTAAGTAATATTTGTCAATACACATGATGTAAAAACATTTATTAGCTAAATTGTCTTCTTTTTATTTAGTTTTAAGCTAAACTGTATGTGCTAGTTACTGACAGAAGTCAATAAAGCAAGATTTGATCATAATTGTTTTAATAACAAACTTGTACTTTATAGTTCACATTAACATAATTATCTAGTATATTTTGTGTATTAATCAAATAACCATGTCTGTGTAATATCATTAAATTTTAATAAAATAATTATAGGACTACTACACTTAGGTATCATTATGTGCTACTACTATAATATGAAAATGTTTTTACCGATATTTTTGAATAATGTGTAATAAAACATGATTTTAACTTTAATTTTGTTTTATTGTTGAATAACCCATTTTATACACTACTACATTTTTATCACCGAAAAAATCTAAACAGGTTATGTAGAAATGTGTAAAAAAATGTTTTTTCATAAAGTTAATTTTTTTATTAAATTTTCTTTAGTCCGCGCTATTTTACGCGTCACAGCCGGGGCACTCCGCTGCTCGCTAGAGTAATCGTACGCGCTCGCACATTGCCCCGATCTGTCTGTCTCGCTCACGCCTCGACCACGCTTCCAGTGTTATTATTACTTACTTAGCTAACTTAGACCATTTTAATGCAACATTTCAAGTAATTTTGAGTTCTAATAAGTGTTAGACGAATGGGATATCCGGTAACTATCCGGTAGGCCGGATATCCGGCCTAAATTTACTATCCGGCCGGATACCGGATAGTAACTCACTATCCGGCCGGATACCGGATATTAAAAAACTACGACAATTTCCTATTAATAAAATGAAATACATTAATATTTGAGGTAAATATCAATAAAATGGCTTATAATAATGACGGCTTTTATTTAAAGTCCAAAAAGTTATAAAAAAGCCATATTAAGGCCTTTCAAAACTAATTTCTTTTTCTGGGCTATTCACTCTAATGACTAATACATAAATAGTAAATATCTGTTAATGTCGAAATATTGCCAAATAAAATAGGCGATTTTTTTTCACTGATGGTCTGTTGACATGATGCAACTAATTAAAGAAGAACGGTCATCTGTGACCCAGGCCCGACAGAAACGAGACATACCTCAGTTTTTTTGTCATGTCTTAATTAGTTAAATTATATATTTTTTATATTCGAAATCTATGTTAAACACCAAAATATTACCCTTTGTTTTTGTTTAGGCGTTATACAAAAACTAATACAAAATGCCTATTTATCACCAAAATTGGTAAATGTATGTACCTAAATGTCTATTACAGCTGCTATGGAATGTATCTAGGTGACCTGGAGATACAGCCGGATTATACAGGGTGGAAAAAATAATAAGTTACAAAATCCAAAAATTCAATGTTACCAGCTTCCATAATCTGTACCCTATTAATGGTACCATTTGAAAGAGCTCGTGAAGCACGTTCAGAATCAGTAACTAGTTTTTCGATATCTTGTATAGTTTAGAAATAATCGAGTGAGATCACTTATCGTTCCATATGTATAACCGCCCTGTATAATCCGGTTGTATCTCCAGGTCACCTAGATACATTCCATAGCAGCTGTAATAGACATTTAGGTACATACATTTACCAATTTTGGTGATAAATAAGCATTTTGTATTAGTTTTTGTATAACGCCTAAACAAAAACAAAGGGCAATATTTTGGTGTTATACATAGATTTCGAATATAAAAAATATATAATTTAACTAATTAAGACATGACAAAAAAACTGAGGTATGTCTCGTTTCTGTCGGGTCTGGGTTTTTTTGTATGGGGCGTGACCGTTCTTCTTTTCGCTATTCAATCACACACTCACGATTGCAACCGAAATTGAATTGATCTGCCCCCTAGACAAGTGGCGAAATCTGACATTCTATTCTGACGGATTCGATTTTCGAAAAGTGTGACTAGTCTAGTCTAGTAATAGACCCACTGGTCGCGTTCGAAGCACCTGTGCGGCGCTATACTCGTCACGACATGCAACGAGACAATGTGCCAACTATCCGGCCGCCGGATATCCGGCTATCCGGCCTAGCAGCTGGCCGGATATCCGGTATCCGGTATCCGGCCAAACAACTATCCGTTTCATCTCTAGTTATTATTACTTACTTAGCTAACTTAGACCATTTTAATGCAACATTTCAAGTAATTTTGAGTTCTAATAAGTGTTAGACGAATGACGACTAATGACGCGTGTGTCCATAAATTACCAATTTTGGGATGAAATTTTGAGTAACTTTATTTAACTTTTTTTGCTTAAATAGGATCAGTATCAGTAACTCATTATCCAGATTTTTTTTTCGGTCATAAAAATGTAGTGGTGTATAAAAATAGTACAATGAGTACCATTTTAAAAAACACGATAATTAGTTAGACAGCTGCTGAGAAAATTCCATAAGCGATGCATAAAAAGTACCACGGCGCGATGTCATAACACGAAGTTTGTATGAAGCGTTTGTGGGAAACTTTGTCAAAGAAACATATTTTGGGGAGTTTTCATGCTATCGAAGTAATTATTTATCTAATTTCTATTATGGAAGGGGCTATGTTGAAAAGACAAAATAAAATTTGGAAATGCCATAAACTAAGTCAGCCATAACAGGGACGCGCGCGATAAAGTTTTTCTGTGACAGACAAAAGTCCAAGCGGGCGAAGGCGGAAAGCTAGTATTAAAATAAAATTAGTAGTATTTTTATATTCCTGTAAGTCAAAGATGATTCGAGAAATGTTAAAACTATAAAATCCAGTGGGTAACGCAGCATAATAATAGTATATTGATCTTACTGAATAAGAGGCTATGGTACACAATAAAAATAAATAAGGTAGGCACCCAAGTAACCAACATACACGTAATTTTGATGACCCAATGGCACCCAATAGTGTTGAATTGACCGAGAAATACGGGTTCGAACCCCGCTACGCCGCTAGACCTACTCGTAACAAATAAGCATATTCAGCTTAGGGCCTCTTTAAAAAAAAAGCTATAAATTCTTCTAAAAAAGCTATAGGTTCTACTGTGGCTATTTGGACCCAGAAATAGACAGAAGTGACCAACTTTATTTTATCTTACCATGAAAAAATAACAAAACGTCCACCTACAAGGTGGACCGACGACATCGTAAAGGTAGCAGGAAGGCGCTGGACGCAGGTCACTACCAACCGGGCAACATGGACAGCATTGGGGGAGACTTGTGTTCAGCAGTGGACGATGATGATGATGAAACAACAGAATTAGAATAATCTATATACAGGGTGTTAGGTAAATGGGTATATGAGCCGACACTAGCCCATGTTAACATCGTCATATAAATGGTATGGTGAAGTCAGAAATTTGATATCATCATTTTAATTTTTTTAATTTTCATACAAAATTAATTTTATAAAATCCGATTTGTTTGAAAAATAAAATAATTAAAATGAAGATATCAATTTTCTGACTTCACCATACCATTTATATGACCATGTTAACATGGGCCAGTGTCGGCTCATATACCCATTTACCTAACACCCTGTATATAAAAATGAAACCCGTTTTCCGTTGTCACGACATAACATGAAAACGGCTTGACCGATTTGGCTGATTTTTTTTTGTAGTTTTCTAATACTATGTACAAGGTTTTTACGGAAAAAAATATAAAGAAAATCTCTACGCTAAGGCGGTACGAAGTTCGCCGGGTCAGCTAGTAATGATTAAATTATTATATTAAATTATTTGAAATACAAATAATAGATAATGACAATGAAACCTAATTTCGCTTGCTTATTTTTACCGAAGATTAACTGGCACAGAAAGCCATAAGGAATTTAACTCGCCCAATATTAAATGAATTATAAGCGCTCCGCCGCCGCGCCGCCCGGCCCTGTTGCACTGTTTATACGCGCCGCGTGAAGCCCGCTGCCGCTCCGCCGCACATTGGATCGATCCTATAAAAAGCGTTGGAAATGGTGCTTTAAATGCAACTACTTAAAACAAGATTGATTTGCACATAAGTTGAAAGATGAGACTTCATTCTATCAAATATCATTAATATCAAGACGTCATGATCTACTATCATAGCTATGTGGTGCGACCGTAAAGTGAACAAAGTCAAAATCATGAATTTTCTGACTTCTGTTGTATTGTCAATTTAATTTTATCCAATTTCGTTAACTCGATTTATGTTAATAGTTAATAATGTTTTAGTTTATACCTTTATCTTAATCTGTGTGTTAAAATGAATGCCTAAAAAACATCTAGCTTGGCTATTTTTACGTATTTTACAAGGTATTTATGGAATTGAAAAACTGCTTGTTTTAGTTGACATCTTGGGCGATCTTTAACAATTTTGACAAAAAATTCGTTACACTAAAATAATGTCAGGTAAACCAAAGATGTTAATTTATATGGTTTATGAGTTGTTTATCGTGTGCAATTCAGTAAAAAAATACTCATTAAAATGAAAAACCTCAAGTCAAATAGAGATTTGTATGCATTATTAAAAACCACGATGAAAGGTCGCGCTAGTTCTTTAGCTAGGATACTACGAGTAGAGCTGTTTTCGCATACACTCTCTTCTTCAGATAAACAGAGGTAAGTACTAACGTAGTTAATACTTTATGAACATAAAGAAATACTATAAACTTAAAACAGACATAGTAAAAAAATAATATTGTACGTATTTTTTTTCTTAATTTATGATTGTGTTAGGTATGTACTGAGTTGCACATTTGATTTATCAGATAACTATCGAAAAAAATCAATAATTTTAT
This sequence comes from Ostrinia nubilalis, assembly GCF_963855985.1. Lineage (NCBI taxonomy): Eukaryota > Metazoa > Arthropoda > Insecta > Lepidoptera > Crambidae > Ostrinia > Ostrinia nubilalis. The sequence goes on along the minus strand of NC_087089.1, from coordinate 14,201,417 downwards.
TGACACTGTTTGTCGCAAGAAGAAGCAGTCAGTGTCATTATAATGAGAACCAGTTTTTAGCAACAAACGTAGATTGGCGCGCTGGCGTAGGCGATCTGTTAATTGGAGTCAGTTTTGTAGTCCGCCAAGTCCCTATAAAATTGCATTTGTATGTATCTAACAGCTAACAGAATATGAAATCAAGCTCGACAAAATCGAACAAAGTGATTGTGTGCAATGAAAAATCAGGCGTTTACAAAAATATTTCTTTAATAATACAGCATGAAGACTTCAGCAAATTCTTCGATACACTCGGCCTACGCTTTATTGCAGGTGGAGACTGGAACGCCAAACACACGGCATGGGGCTCCCGCATGATACTCCCTCGTGGGCGACAGCTTTACATGGCTTTGATGAAAGAACAGATCCAGTGGCTCTCAGGCGGGCAACCAACTTATTGGCCGGCGGATACAAACAAAGTCCCTGATCTCCTGGACTTTTTTGTAATGAGAGGCATATCCAGAAACTACGCTACCGTTGAAAGCGTGGCTGATCTATATTCTGACCACTCACCTGTTGTCATAAGTATCAGTGGTAACTTCGCACTCAACGTGAGTCCTCCGGGATTGTACAATGGATCGACAGACTGGGATCAGTTCAGAGAAAACCTAGACACAAACTTAAACCTCAATGTCCCGTTAAAGTCACTCAAGGACATTGAAGAAGGCGTAGAGCAATTGAATGTCAAAATTCAACAAGCAGCCTGGAGCTCAACACAATATAACACCAAAGAAATGCACCACAAAAAGCCTTACAACAAGCTAATTAGAGACAAAATTAAGGAAAGAAGACGCCTAAGAAAAATCTGGCAGACAACACGATGTCCGGACGATAAGAAGAACTTCAATCATTGCTCCAGGAAGGTTACTGAGCTGATCTCGGTGGCTGAGAATGAGTCCTTGCAAACTTATCTAAAAAATCTTTCCCCGGATAGCAGCACGGATTACTCGCTCTGGAAGGCAACCAAGACACTGAATCGCCCGATAAAATCGTCTCCTCCCATAAAACTACCAAATGGGGAATGGGCCCGTAGTGACCAAGAAAAGGCCAATGCGTTTGCGGAACATCTGACTAACGTCTTCAAACCGAATCCACCGACTAACTACTCCAGGAGCGAAACTGAGATAGACACGTACCTCGAGTCTTGCAACCAGCTCTCCCTGCCAATTCGACATGTGTCGCCGAGAGAAATACAGCACATAATTAAAGACCTAAAGCCAAACAAAGCGCCAGGTTATGACCTCATCACTGGCAGGGTATTGAAGGAGCTACCTAGAAGGGCAATCATGCTAATAACATATAATATATTCAACGCCATCTTGAGAACTAGACTCTACCCGGGCCAATGGAAGATTTCTCAAATTATCATAATTCTCAAACCCGGTAAGCCCCCAAACGCTACATCTTCCTACAGACCTATTAGTCTTCTACCGCTGATGTCGAAGGTATTCGAAAAAATTCTGTTGAAACGAATGAAGCCCCACATCGGTGATCTGATACCTGAACACCAATTTGGTTTCCGGGAAAGACACTCCACTACTGAACAGGTCCATAGAACCATAAACATCATCTCAGAAGCACTAGAAAAGAAACGATACTGCTCAGCTGCGTTCTTGGACATAAGTCAAGCTTTCGACAAGGTCTGGCATAAAGGGCTCTTGTACAAACTGAAACAGAACCTCCCATGCCCGTTCTACGAAATACTTGGGTCGTATTTGGGAGACAGATGCTTCGAAGTCAGATCTGGAGACTCTTGTTCTGCCCTATGCAACATAGCGTCCGGTATACCCCAGGGTAGTGTCTTGGGGCCCGTGCTGTACCTATTGTTTACCGCAGACCTGCCAACAACTACAAATACATTCACAGGCACCTTTGCTGACGACACGGTAACAATGGCAACACACGACGATCCAGTCACGGCCTCACTCTATCTCCAGGAAAGCCTGACGGAAATGGAGAAATGGTACCATTCATGGCGTATTAAAGCGAACGGAGAAAAATCTGTGCATGTAACCTTCACTCTCAGAAGAAAGTCCTGCCCACCGGTCAAACTTAATGGTATCCAAATACCTCAGGCTGAGGACGTTAGGTATCTGGGCTTGCACCTGGACCGCAGGCTAACCTGGAGAAAGCATATATGGACAAAGAGGAAGCACCTAGATGCCAAACTAAGAAACATGATGTGGCTTGTCGGAGGCCAGTCACAGCTGAACGCCAGTAGCAAAATGATGGTCTACAAAACCATCCTTAAACCTATCTGGACCTACGGGATACAGCTGTGGGGAACAGCTGCCAACTCCAATCTCGACATAATCGAGCGCTTTCAGACAAAAGCCATACGTTTGATTTACCAAATCCCATGGTATATCAGCAACAAGCTCATCTATCAGGACTTGCCATTGCCCACAGTCAGAGAGGAAATAAAGAGCCACACACTCCGCTACAAGGATAGACTTTCAAATCATCCAAACTCTTCAGTACAACAACTCATGACCATTGAAGGCTTCCTATTCAGCAGACTGCAAAGAGCTAGTGTCAGGGGTCTCCTTAGTAGATTCCAGGACAGTTGAGAAACCATGACCACTGAGGGCAACTGAGTCACTGGACTCCACCCTACCCATGACAAAGAACAGTGCAAACGGACACAGGAGTGGATTATTGTAGTTCCCTACAGATTGCCGCTGGGACCACGGATATAAGAGAAAAAAAAAAAAAAAATACAGGGTGGAAACGATAAGTGATCTCACTCGATAATTTCTAAACCATACAAGTTATCGAAAAACTGGTTACTGACCCTGAAAGTGCTTTAGTTTTACGAACTCTTTCAAACGGTACCAATAACAGGTTACAGAATAAACTGGAAGTATCTGAAAATTCAATGTTTCCAGCTTCCATACTAAATGTATGCCAACCACAAAATAATAAGTGTAATTTTTTAAAATTAAATAATGAACCTAAAAAAAACTCGTAAATTGCATTTTTATTTAAAATTATTCAAGGAAAAAATTAGTTTTATGCTTTACTTGCTATAAAGTGTTGTATCAAGAGATGAGTGCCATGACTGTGGTAGTACTAAATGTATGGGAGATGGAAACATTGGATTTTTGGTTAGATCCAGTTTATTCTGTAACTTAATATTGATACCGTTGGACAGAGCTCGTGAAGCACTTTTAGGATCAGTAACCAGTTTTACGATACCTTCTGTAGTTTTTAATATTATGAGGCTGTACCAAATGTATGGAAGCCGGAAACATTGAATTTGCGGATAGATCCAGTTTATTCTGTAACCTGTTATTGGTGCCGTTTGAAGGAGCTCGTAAAGCACTTTCAGGATCAGGAACCAGTTTTTCGATATCTTGTATGGTTTAGAAATAATCGAGTGAGATCACTTATCGTTTCCACCCTGTATAATTGATATAATCTTTATTATTTATATAATTTTAACGCTTAATGAGAACAAATTTAGAGCATTGTTAGATTATGTTACTCTTCAAATATGGAAATAGACCAAAATGAGTGAGTATTTGCTTTTAATTGAACAATAAAATGTACAAGTTTTTCATCACTATATTTTGAGAATTTTTTTCACCTATATTAACTGCCATCTTATAAGTACATAAAACCTATCACATTAAAAAGATAAACTTGTCAACCTTACACTGTAAAAATTTAAAGTTACTACGTTGACGCAATCTCACTTTATTTTAAAAACACTGAGTAAGGAAGCGATGTCCAACGCTTTGTATGGATGGGCTCGATCCAGTGTGCGCCGCCGCGAAATTATTACATCGCTTTGACGGCGCGGTGGCGGCGTCGTGTGCAGGAGCGCTTAGGCATTAAAGTTTAAATAAATAATCAGATGATATTATTAGGTATGCAATAAGTAATTAATCATTCGTTCGAGATTTAATTTAAATGTCACTCTAAATACTTTGTAACAGTGTACATGGAAACGCATTTTAAATTAAAAACTAGTTGCAAAGTCTGCAATAGTTCAAAATACCACGCAGAACGTAGGTTAAGCTTTTGCTATTTTCTGTATTAAACAGAAAATGTTTGAACTTAAACAATAGAGCTTTCATTGTTTACAAAATACCACACCATGCCCATCTTACAGATAAGAAACGTTTTCATGATAAGGTAAGAACCTGCCATTCAATACTAGATGACAATAGCTTAGCTTTAATTGTCATTACAGTACATTTTACTTATCACAAACCCTTACTTAGCTTAACGGATATTAACTACTTATATACTTTTTTTTAAATACATACATTATTATACATAGTATCACCCAGACCCGTCACAGAAATTAAAATTCATCATTTCAACTTCTTCCCGGCCGGGAATCGAACCTGGGACCTCTCGGCATAGTAGTCTGTTCTGAACCACTACACCAAACGGCCGACAAAATTAATAAGCATATTAAAATTTAAGTTCAGGGACTCTTTTGAAAAAGCTATAGCTATGTGTGTTCTACTGTGGCTAATTGAACCCAGAAAATAAATTTTAATAGGCAAAAGTGATCAACTCTATTTTATCGTACCATGAACCAACAGAACGTCCACCTACAAGGTGGACCGACGACATCGTAAAGGTAGCAGGAAGGCGCTGGAAGCAGGTCACTATCAACCAGGCAACATGGAAAGCATTGGGGGAGACCTGTGTTTAGCAGTGGACGATGATGATGAAACAACAGAAATTAGAATAATAATAAATACATTAAATTATTATTATTTTAAATTATTTGAAAAACGAATAATAGATATTGACAATGAAATCTAATTTCGCTTGCTTATTTTTCCCGAAGATTAACTGGCACAAAAAGCCAGACGGCATTAAACTCGCTCAATATTTTATGAATTATAAGGCATTAAAGTTTAAATAAATAAGCAGATGATATTATTAGGTATGCAATAAGTATAATCATTCGTTCGAGATTTAATTTGAATGTCACTAAATACTTTGTAACAGCATACATGGAAACGCATTTAAAAAAAACTAGTTTGCAAAATGTGCAAAAATTTAAGTTGAAAATACCACACAGAACGTAAGTTAACCTTTTGCTATTTTCTGTATTAAACAGAAATGTTTGAACTTAAACAATAGAGCTTTCATTGTTTACATAACCTCCTCCTTTTTTGAAGTCGGTTAAAAATACCACGCCATGCCCATCTTACAGATAAGAAACGTTTTCATGATAAGGTAAAAACCTGCCATCCAATACTAGATGACAATAGTTTAGCTTGAACTGTCATTAGAGTACATTTTACTTATCACAAACCCTTTGTCCGTAAAACTACCTGGACTCGTTAAAAGATATTGTTTGATTCGTAATGTACCGTTTTGCATTACGAGTGCCCAAACGGGGTAGGAGCTAGCTGGGTGTGGAGTCAGTCTGCCTTTGGACACAAGCCTGGTCGGTCATCAGTTCTTGAGATCCAAGTTAACTTCAAAGTACCTATACTTCAAGTGACAAGTGGGTGTTAATTCAAGTCATCTCTAAAGAAAGTGATATAGTGCTATCTACAAATCATACAAGCAAACTTTGTGAACACTTCAAGTGATAAGTAGGTGTTAATTCAAGCATTCGGCAAGTGAACTTAGTGAGACAAGAAGATAAAACAGAATGGACGACCCAGTACCAGACCCAATCTACAGCACTGGAGAAGCGCAGCTTTCGGCGGAATTAGATCTTCACCGAGAAGCGTTTGAGCTCTATTTGACATCCATCCGAGATAACCCTCCTCACCTAAAAAAGGATATGGAAATGCAATTTCGGACGACCTTGGACCAATACAACGACGTGTTGGCAGAACAAAACGACAACGCACAATTAATAATCAGGAATTATAAGGTCGCCTTAGAAGAATTTCCAGGTAACACTCATTTCCTATATAGTGCTGGTGAATATTTTCTACGCCAGCAAGAGATTCATATTGCCCACCTTCATTTTGAAAAGGCGGTTCAAATCGACAAAAACCTAGTAAGAGCACAAAAATACCTGAATTTAACAAAGAGGTTGCTGTACTCCCGGGACGAATACAGCTTGCTGAATGACGATCAAAGACTTGGTAAATATTTACGAGGTATAATTCAAACCTCTATCCTGAGGAAAGAAGAAGAAAATGAAAGTAAGGAATCAGCAGAACAATCGATACAACATTCATTCGAAGACCCGAAACAAGACTTCTTTTTAATCGAAAAAGGAACCAAGATAGAAGATATTGAAGATATTGAAGTTGGCTCCTACAGAAGCAACCTGCTTGTGATAACAAATAGATTTGACGCCGGCCTTTTAGGTAGTGAGCTATTATTTACCATCCTATCGGCTTGGAATAGGGTTCTTACACCTTCAGTGCGGGTAATTCCTGGCCGGGCTGAATTTTATGTTATTGGCGTCCGCTGTGAGCAGATTAAAAAAAATACCAAATTTCTGCGGATGCTAAAACACTCCTTGGTGTTCAAGACTTGTTTTTACACACAGAAACACATAGCCGTGATCCATACTTTGGTGAAGACATCTTCACATACAAAGACTTAGAGTTCGTGACGCAAGAAGAGTTAGTCTTTGAAATAAACTTTAATTCGTTTGCCGATGTTAACAAAAAAATAGCCAATATCTTTTCAGACAATGCAAAATTGACGGTTACAAGTAGCGGTGAAGTTAATGCACTGGTAGGATTTTTCAAACTTTTTATAACCGAGGACATCGTTATGACAACCGATCCTAGATCAGAAGAGAGATCAGATGCGTGGAAACAAGCTGTGTTTCATGATTTTATACCAATGCAATACACAGAAGGTGAATCTTTCATTGCTCAGTTCTCAACATTTGGCGGGAGACTAAGATTTCTGCCAGATTGTAGAAAACGAATAACGAGAGTGTCAAAGCAATTAACAACGTTCCTGAACGATGACGTCTATATTAATGAGATTATTAAAAGTGCACAAATAGCAACAGTTCATTTAACACAAATGGTGGAGATAGAAGAAGTCGACGTTGTAGATTTGTGTCCGTTTCCTGTCTTCGGGATGATGATGATGAAGCGAGGAGCGCAATCTCTCATTTGTATGGCCCGTGATCGTCAAGATAAAAAGTTTTTTAAAAAGGTTTTCCGTAGGCACAATATTTGCCTGTCCAGAGTGGAAATATTGCTTTACGAAAACTTGTCTCTTGAGCCGTTTGACGGCAAAAGATTCCACGCAGTTTATTGTGACATATTACATATGAGTGGCAACATCGACAGATCACTTTATAGCCTGGCTAAACTACTGAAGCATGCGCGATTACAAGAAGGGGGATTATTTATGCCAAATGTGTCTATGAAGGTCCAACTCATCAGCAGTGAATTGTTGGATAAACACAATAAATTAACCGAGAAAGCTATGTCTGCTATGCCTCCAGGATCGAGGACCAACACATTCACAGAATCGCAGATAACCTACGTTGACCCGACGCGGTTGGAACACAAAAATATGTCTCGACCAGTACACTTAACTGACAGCTGTCACAGTATGATACCCTGTGTAGTTTCAGTACACGTCGAGAGAGACGGGGCATGCAATGGTATGCTATGTTGGTATGTGATCAAAGTAATGGATGGTGCTGCAGAAATATCCACCAAACGAAAGTCCAGTTTCGTGCATAGTTCTGTTTTCTATAAGGACCAACCACTGGAGGTTAACAGAGGTGACTATGTCACTGCTGTCATGTGCGTTGAAGATGATGGAGGTTTTAAGATAGAACTATTTTCAGAAGTGATATAATTTATGTTTAACAATAGGTATGTAACTGTAAATGTAACTTTTTGAAACGATTTATTCCCTGTGTTGTTTAAGTAATATTTGTCAATACACATGATGTAAAAACATTTATTAGCTAAATTGTCTTCTTTTTATTTAGTTTTAAGCTAAACTGTATGTGCTAGTTACTGACAGAAGTCAATAAAGCAAGATTTGATCATAATTGTTTTAATAACAAACTTGTACTTTATAGTTCACATTAACATAATTATCTAGTATATTTTGTGTATTAATCAAATAACCATGTCTGTGTAATATCATTAAATTTTAATAAAATAATTATAGGACTACTACACTTAGGTATCATTATGTGCTACTACTATAATATGAAAATGTTTTTACCGATATTTTTGAATAATGTGTAATAAAACATGATTTTAACTTTAATTTTGTTTTATTGTTGAATAACCCATTTTATACACTACTACATTTTTATCACCGAAAAAATCTAAACAGGTTATGTAGAAATGTGTAAAAAAATGTTTTTTCATAAAGTTAATTTTTTTATTAAATTTTCTTTAGTCCGCGCTATTTTACGCGTCACAGCCGGGGCACTCCGCTGCTCGCTAGAGTAATCGTACGCGCTCGCACATTGCCCCGATCTGTCTGTCTCGCTCACGCCTCGACCACGCTTCCAGTGTTATTATTACTTACTTAGCTAACTTAGACCATTTTAATGCAACATTTCAAGTAATTTTGAGTTCTAATAAGTGTTAGACGAATGGGATATCCGGTAACTATCCGGTAGGCCGGATATCCGGCCTAAATTTACTATCCGGCCGGATACCGGATAGTAACTCACTATCCGGCCGGATACCGGATATTAAAAAACTACGACAATTTCCTATTAATAAAATGAAATACATTAATATTTGAGGTAAATATCAATAAAATGGCTTATAATAATGACGGCTTTTATTTAAAGTCCAAAAAGTTATAAAAAAGCCATATTAAGGCCTTTCAAAACTAATTTCTTTTTCTGGGCTATTCACTCTAATGACTAATACATAAATAGTAAATATCTGTTAATGTCGAAATATTGCCAAATAAAATAGGCGATTTTTTTTCACTGATGGTCTGTTGACATGATGCAACTAATTAAAGAAGAACGGTCATCTGTGACCCAGGCCCGACAGAAACGAGACATACCTCAGTTTTTTTGTCATGTCTTAATTAGTTAAATTATATATTTTTTATATTCGAAATCTATGTAAAACACCAAAATATTACCCTTTGTTTTTGTTTAGGCGTTATACAAAAACTAATACAAAATGCCTATTTATCACCAAAATTGGTAAATGTATGTACCTAAATGTCTATTACAGCTGCTATGGAATGTATCTAGGTGACCTGGAGATACAGCCGGATTATACAGGGTGGAAAAAATAATAAGTTACAAAATCCAAAAATTCAATGTTACCAGCTTCCATAATCTGTACCCTATTAATGGTACCATTTGAAAGAGCTCGTGAAGCACGTTCAGAATCAGTAACTAGTTTTTCGATATCTTGTATAGTTTAGAAATAATCGAGTGAGATCACTTATCGTTCCATATGTATAACCGCCCTGTATAATCCGGTTGTATCTCCAGGTCACCTAGATACATTCCATAGCAGCTGTAATAGACATTTAGGTACATACATTTACCAATTTTGGTGATAAATAAGCATTTTGTATTAGTTTTTGTATAACGCCTAAACAAAAACAAAGGGCAATATTTTGGTGTTATACATAGATTTCGAATATAAAAAATATATAATTTAACTAATTAAGACATGACAAAAAAACTGAGGTATGTCTCGTTTCTGTCGGGTCTGGGTTTTTTTGTATGGGGCGTGACCGTTCTTCTTTTCGCTATTCAATCACACACTCACGATTGCAACCGAAATTGAATTGATCTGCCCCCTAGACAAGTGGCGAAATCTGACATTCTATTCTGACGGATTCGATTTTCGAAAAGTGTGACTAGTCTAGTCTACTAATAGACCCACTGGTCGCGTTCGAAGCACCTGTGCGGCGCTATACTCGTCACGACATGCAACGAGACAATGTGCCAACTATCCGGCCGCCGGATATCCGGCTATCCGGCCTAGCAGCTGGCCGGATATCCGGTATCCGGTATCCGGCCAAACAACTATCCGTTTCATCTCTAGTTATTATTACTTACTTAGCTAACTTAGACCATTTTAATGCAACATTTCAAGTAATTTTGAGTTCTAATAAGTGTTAGACGAATGACGACTAATGACGCGTGTGTCCATAAATTACCAATTTTGGGATGAAATTTTGAGTAACTTTATTTAACTTTTTTTGCTTAAATAGGATCAGTATCAGTAACTCATTATCCAGATTTTTTTTTCGGTCATAAAAATGTAGTGGTGTATAAAAATAGTACAATGAGTACCATTTTAAAAAACACGATAATTAGTTAGACAGCTGCTGAGAAAATTCCATAAGCGATGCATAAAAAGTACCACGGCGCGATGTCATAACACGAAGTTTGTATGAAGCGTTTGTGGGAAACTTTGTCAAAGAAACATATTTTGGGGAGTTTTCATGCTATCGAAGTAATTATTTATCTAATTTCTATTATGGAAGGGGCTATGTTGAAAAGACAAAATAAAATTTGGAAATGCCATAAACTAAGTCAGCCATAACAGGGACGCGCGCGATAAAGTTTTTCTGTGACAGACAAAAGTCCAAGCGGGCGAAGGCGGAAAGCTAGTATTAAAATAAAATTAGTAGTATTTTTATATTCCTGTAAGTCAAAGATGATTCGAGAAATGTTAAAACTATAAAATCCAGTGGGTAACGCAGCATAATAATAGTATATTGATCTTACTGAATAAGAGGCTATGGTACACAATAAAAATAAATAAGGTAGGCACCCAAGTAACCAACATACACGTAATTTTGATGACCCAATGGCACCCAATAGTGTTGAATTGACCGAGAAATACGGGTTCGAACCCCGCTACGCCGCTAGACCTACTCGTAACAAATAAGCATATTCAGCTTAGGGCCTCTTTAAAAAAAAAGCTATAAATTCTTCTAAAAAAGCTATAGGTTCTACTGTGGCTATTTGGACCCAGAAATAGACAGAAGTGACCAACTTTATTTTATCTTACCATGAAAAAATAACAAAACGTCCACCTACAAGGTGGACCGACGACATCGTAAAGGTAGCAGGAAGGCGCTGGACGCAGGTCACTACCAACCGGGCAACATGGACAGCATTGGGGGAGACTTGTGTTCAGCAGTGGACGATGATGATGATGAAACAACAGAATTAGAATAATCTATATACAGGGTGTTAGGTAAATGGGTATATGAGCCGACACTAGCCCATGTTAACATCGTCATATAAATGGTATGGTGAAGTCAGAAATTTGATATCATCATTTTAATTTTTTTAATTTTCATACAAAATTAATTTTATAAAATCCGATTTGTTTGAAAAATAAAATAATTAAAATGAAGATATCAATTTTCTGACTTCACCATACCATTTATATGACCATGTTAACATGGGCCAGTGTCGGCTCATATACCCATTTACCTAACACCCTGTATATAAAAATGAAACCCGTTTTCCGTTGTCACGACATAACATGAAAACGGCTTGACCGATTTGGCTGATTTTTTTTTTGTAGTTTTCTAATACTATGTACAAGGTTTTTACGGAAAAAAATATAAAGAAAATCTCTACGCTAAGGCGGTACGAAGTTCGCCGGGTCAGCTAGTAATGATTAAATTATTAAATTAAATTATTTGAAATACAAATAATAGATAATGACAATGAAACCTAATTTCGCTTGCTTATTTTTACCGAAGATTAACTGGCACAGAAAGCCATAAGGAATTTAACTCGCCCAATATTAAATGAATTATAAGCGCTCCGCCGCCGCGCCGCCCGGCCCTGTTGCACTGTTTATACGCGCCGCGTGAAGCCCGCTGCCGCTCCGCCGCACATTGGATCGATCCTATAAAAAGCGTTGGAAATGGTGCTTTAAATGCAACTACTTAAAACAAGATTGATTTGCACATAAGTTGAAAGATGAGACTTCATTCTATCAAATATCATTAATATCAAGACGTCATGATCTACTATCATAGCTATGTGGTGCGACCGTAAAGTGAACAAAGTCAAAATCATGAATTTTCTGACTTCTGTTGTATTGTCAATTTAATTTTATCCAATTTCGTTAACTCGATTTATGTTAATAGTTAATAATGTTTTAGTTTATACCTTTATCTTAATCTGTGTGTTAAAATGAATGCCTAAAAAACATCTAGCTTGGCTATTTTTACGTATTTTACAAGGTATTTATGGAATTGAAAAACTGCTTGTTTTAGTTGACATCTTGGGCGATCTTTAACAATTTTGACAAAAAATTCGTTACACTAAAATAATGTCAGGTAAACCAAAGATGTTAAATTTATGGTTTATGAGTTGTTTATCGTGTGCAATTCAGTAAAAAAATACTCATTAAAATGAAAAACCTCAAGTCAAATAGAGATTTGTATGCATTATTAAAAACCACGATGAAAGGTCGCGCTAGTTCTTTAGCTAGGATACTACGAGTAGAGCTGTTTTCGCATACACTCTCTTCTTCAGATAAACAGAGGTAAGTACTAACGTAGTTAATACTTTATGAACATAAAGAAATACTATAAACTTAAAACAGACATAGTAAAAAAATAATATTGTACGTATTTTTTTTCTTAATTTATGATTGTGTTAGGTATGTACTGAGTTGCACATTTGATTTATCAGATAACTATCGAAAAAAATCAATAATTTTATTGACACTGTTTGTCGCAAGAAGAAGCAGTCAGTGTCATTATAATGAGAACCAGTTTTTAGCAACAAACGTAGATTGGCGCGCTGGCGTAGGCGATCTGTTAATTGGAGTCAGTTTTGTAGTCCGCCAAGTCCCTATAAAATTGCATTTGTATGTATCTAACAGCTAACAGAATATGAAATCAAGCTCGACAAAATCGAACAAAGTGATTGTGTGCAATGAAAAATCAGGCGTTTACAAAAATATTTCTTTAATAATACAGCATGAAGACTTCAGCAAATTCTTCGATACACTCGGCCTACGCTTTATTGCAGGTGGAGACTGGAACGCCAAACACACGGCATGGGGCTCCCGCATGATACTCCCTCGTGGGCGACAGCTTTACATGGCTTTGATGAAAGAACAGATCCAGTGGCTCTCAGGCGGGCAACCAACTTATTGGCCGGCGGATACAAACAAAGTCCCTGATCTCCTGGACTTTTTTGTAATGAGAGGCATATCCAGAAACTACGCTACCGTTGAAAGCGTGGCTGATCTATATTCTGACCACTCACCTGTTGTCATAAGTATCAGTGGTAACTTCGCACTCAACGTGAGTCCTCCGGGATTGTACAATGGATCGACAGACTGGGATCAGTTCAGAGAAAACCTAGACACAAACTTAAACCTCAATGTCCCGTTAAAGTCACTCAAGGACATTGAAGAAGGCGTAGAGCAATTGAATGTCAAAATTCAACAAGCAGCCTGGAGCTCAACACAATATAACACCAAAGAAATGCACCACAAAAAGCCTTACAACAAGCTAATTAGAGACAAAATTAAGGAAAGAAGACGCCTAAGAAAAATCTGGCAGACAACACGATGTCCGGACGATAAGAAGAACTTCAATCATTGCTCCAGGAAGGTTACTGAGCTGATCTCGGTGGCTGAGAATGAGTCCTTGCAAACTTATCTAAAAAATCTTTCCCCGGATAGCAGCACGGATTACTCGCTCTGGAAGGCAACCAAGACACTGAATCGCCCGATAAAATCGTCTCCTCCCATAAAACTACCAAATGGGGAATGGGCCCGTAGTGACCAAGAAAAGGCCAATGCGTTTGCGGAACATCTGACTAACGTCTTCAAACCGAATCCACCGACTAACTACTCCAGGAGCGAAACTGAGATAGACACGTACCTCGAGTCTTGCAACCAGCTCTCCCTGCCAATTCGACATGTGTCGCCGAGAGAAATACAGCACATAATTAAAGACCTAAAGCCAAACAAAGCGCCAGGTTATGACCTCATCACTGGCAGGGTATTGAAGGAGCTACCTAGAAGGGCAATCATGCTAATAACATATAATATATTCAACGCCATCTTGAGAACTAGACTCTACCCGGGCCAATGGAAGATTTCTCAAATTATCATAATTCTCAAACCCGGTAAGCCCCCAAACGCTACATCTTCCTACAGACCTATTAGTCTTCTACCGCTGATGTCGAAGGTATTCGAAAAAATTCTGTTGAAACGAATGAAGCCCCACATCGGTGATCTGATACCTGAACACCAATTTGGTTTCCGGGAAAGACACTCCACTACTGAACAGGTCCATAGAACCATAAACATCATCTCAGAAGCACTAGAAAAGAAACGATACTGCTCAGCTGCGTTCTTGGACATAAGTCAAGCTTTCGACAAGGTCTGGCATAAAGGGCTCTTGTACAAACTGAAACAGAACCTCCCATGCCCGTTCTACGAAATACTTGGGTCGTATTTGGGAGACAGATGCTTCGAAGTCAGATCTGGAGACTCTTGTTCTGCCCTATGCAACATAGCGTCCGGTATACCCCAGGGTAGTGTCTTGGGGCCCGTGCTGTACCTATTGTTTACCGCAGACCTGCCAACAACTACAAATACATTCACAGGCACCTTTGCTGACGACACGGTAACAATGGCAACACACGACGATCCAGTCACGGCCTCACTCTATCTCCAGGAAAGCCTGACGGAAATGGAGAAATGGTACCATTCATGGCGTATTAAAGCGAACGGAGAAAAATCTGTGCATGTAACCTTCACTCTCAGAAGAAAGTCCTGCCCACCGGTCAAACTTAATGGTATCAAAATACCTCAGGCTGAGGACGTTAGGTATCTGGGCTTGCACCTGGACCGCAGGCTAACCTGGAGAAAGCATATATGGACAAAGAGGAAGCACCTAGATGCCAAACTAAGAAACATGATGTGGCTTGTCGGAGGCCAGTCACAGCTGAACGCCAGTAGCAAAATGATGGTCTACAAAACCATCCTTAAACCTATCTGGACCTACGGGATACAGCTGTGGGGAACAGCTGCCAACTCCAATCTCGACATAATCGAGCGCTTTCAGACAAAAGCCATACGTTTGATTTACCAAATCCCATGGTATATCAGCAACAAGCTCATCTATCAGGACTTGCCATTGCCCACAGTCAGAGAGGAAATAAAGAGCCACACACTCCGCTACAAGGATAGACTTTCAAATCATCCAAACTCTTCAGTACAACAACTCATGACCATTGAAGGCTTCCTATTCAGCAGACTGCAAAGAGCTAGTGTCAGGGGTCTCCTTAGTAGATTCCAGGACAGTTGAGAAACCATGACCACTGAGGGCAACTGAGTCACTGGACTCCACCCTACCCATGACAAAGAACAGTGCAAACGGACACAGGAGTGGATTATTGTAGTTCCCTACAGATTGCCGCTGGGACCACGGATATAAGAGAAAAAAAAAAAAAATACAGGGTGGAAACGATAAGTGATCTCACTCGATAATTTCTAAACCATACAAGTTATCGAAAAACTGGTTACTGACCCTGAAAGTGCTTTAGTTTTACGAACTCTTTCAAACGGTACCAATAACAGGTTACAGAATAAACTGGAAGTATCTGAAAATTCAATGTTTCCAGCTTCCATACTAAATGTATGCCAACCACACAATAATAAGTGTAATTTTTTAAAATTAAATAATGAACCTAAAAAAAACTCGTAAATTGCATTTTTATTTAAAATTATTCAAGGAAAAAATTAGTTTTATGCTTTACTTGCTATAAAGTGTTGTATCAAGAGATGAGTGCCATGACTGTGGTAGTACTAAATGTATGGGAGATGGAAACATTGGATTTTTGGTTAGATCCAGTTTATTCTGTAACTTAATATTGATACCGTTGGATAGAACTCGTGAAGCACTTTTAGGATCAGTAACCAGTTTTACGATACCTTCTGTAGTTTTTAATATTATGAGGCTGTACCAAATGTATGGAAGCCGGAAACATTGAATTTGCGGATAGATCCAGTTTATTCTGTAACCTGTTATTGGTGCCGTTTGAAGGAGCTCGTAAAGCACTTTCAGGATCAGGAACCAGTTTTTCGATATCTTGTATGGTTTAGAAATAATCGAGTGAGATCACTTATCGTTTCCACCCTGTATAATTGATATCGACGGTCCCTACGTATAAAAACGTATCTGAAAACGGCCAATTTTACAGGAGAGCGGTTTGAAGGTTTAAACATGTGTAGCTCGCGTTCTATTTATCATACATTGATGAAATTTGGTATAATAGTTTTATATGAGGTATATTTTATAAAACATGAAGAATTATCAAAAAATAATCACAATAAGTGTATTATTTGTCATTTACTCACTTATACAACGGAAAGTTTCTAATTACAAATGACTTAAGTGGTACTTACTAACTTTTACGTCGGAGTAATATATTTGTTTAAATTATTAACTGCCACATAAGTAATTGTACACGGGAACAAAGTTCAGCTACTACTGACCATAACTCTCACTCTAGGCCCATAGTCCTGCTCGACGAGGCATAACAGCATCCCGCCTCGTTTCCCAGATAGTTGCATTTTGGAGGCACTCAATACCTTAAGATTCTTCCTTATCTAAGGGGTCTTTTGACTGAAGAATACTTGTAGAACCGGTAAATTTTCTTTGTCAATAGTGCCGGCCAGGTTTGACAGCATGGCATCGAGTCCAAAGATCCACATGGCTCTTTTTTTGAGTTCGATCTTGTGAAACATTGAATACAACTGAGTACTAAATGGAACCCTTTTCAAGGGCATGGATATTTCAAGGCATCATCTGTCATGCAGATAGTTTCATCATTACAAGAATATCTTCATAAATAAATAAATAACTTTCACAGCGAGGCGGCTTGCCTGGGCGCCACAGACGGCATTATGGTCGCCCTAGGCCAGGGACCACATATATTTAAAGGCATCTCTGACACCTTCACCTGACGCCCACACCACTGTCAAAACTAAGGCCCAGATCAAATATCTAAGAGTTATCCTGTTAATCACCAGTGGCGCCAAGTAGTGAGCGCAAATACGGTGACCTTAACTGTATATAACCAGTGGCAGCTCGCACTTTTTCCAATCCGTCGCCGCGCGAATGGAAGACAGCTTGCTTTTTCGTGGCTGCTCCCCTTATTTGGAGGTCCGAAAACTCTATGTCGGAAGGCTATGGAGTAAGGCCGGGAGCTCTATACTGGTACCCTCAAAAGCATGATTCTGTCCCATCTAAGGCATCACCCTCATAGGGAAGGGTAACGCTGCCCATCTTCTAAGACCTTAACAGACCCAGAAAGTCTACAGGGCTACATCGTCAGCTTTAACGCAGCGTGAAGAACGAGGTGAAAGCTCCGCCATAGGAGGACAGAGAGGCCGTTTGACGTGAGACTCGCTAGACTGTGCTGTAGTCTAATAATTGATAAACCACCTCGCCGTGGGCCGTGGCTAAGTTGGGTCGCAGAACCTTATTCGCACTCGTGCTGAAGTTTAAGGTTGCTCTAGCGATCGCACCATGACTGGGCACGGATCCTTCGAGCCCTACCTGTATTGCGGTGGCTAGGAGCATACGACACACCATATTATTGCGGGATAGCATAGTCAAAGTTATGTGGACGGTAACAAAAGTTGGGTGGTAATGAAGCACCTCTATCTGAGAAGACAAGGTGCCGCAAGAAGCTGCAGTATGAAAGCGCGACTACGAACCAAGTGCGGGTGCATTTGAATTCGCTCCAGGGAAGGTGACAGTATGATTGCCTCCTATCTTCCTTCCTCGGTAATGGCCAGCGTAACGGGGGCGTGAGGCTGCACAGGATGCATTGCATAGATAGGCCACCACCACTGTCTGCTGACGGTGAGTGTGTGAAAAGCTGTGTACTTCCAGTTGCTCTTGTCCCAACTGTTGCCGTGTAGGTGGGAGATCTTTGTCCGGAATCTCAAAGTTAGCACTTATAGCGAGTGACGGGGCACCAGGGTATTTTTAGTGGGTATACCTCATCCTTCTGACGGGTACCTATATGTTTGCAATAATATCATGTAAGCATTATCATGGTAATAGTAGATTCTTAATGCAGTTAATTTAAACTTTTGTTTGTAAGTGTTACCTGCTTATCTTTATTTCTGAATGCCTTAATATGCTTAATAAATAAATAAAATAAATTTTACGATTTTTCACTTGTATCTTGTATTATAAAGTAGCATAGGAGAAGAACTTGGTTGCTTTGAGTCTAATAAATGACCCTAGATACTTCAGTCGTGTTGTATATCATATTTTACATTGTTTTGTCTTCACTTTTATGTCCACCAGACATTGCTAAAATACAATTTCTCAGCGTAAAACACCGTTACTGGCACTAACTTATAGACATAAAACAAACTTTTCCAAAGTAAAACATTTATAGTGGCAGTTACGGCTAGAAGATACTTGAATTTTCCGACGTAAAAATAAGTAAGTGCCACCTACTTATAATAGTAACTTTAATTGTCCCGAGTAAAACAACGCAACTACCTTATGCCTACAGTTAACTGATTAATTTGCCGTTGGTATAATGTTGAGTGAAATAAATTAAGTCAGAAACCATAATAATACCTATTTCCTTCATAAATTTACTCGATCTGCGCGAATGAAAGTGGCAGTTGCGGGGCTAGGCGCGCGGAGTAAGGCGTGCGGTCCAACGTAAAATTTCTTAACTCCCACTAATGCAATTTTACTGCGGAAATCGTCCTAATTTTGTAGTTGCGGGATTTGTTTTTTGACGTTTTAAGGTTCAATTTGAATAAAAACTGTATGTTTTTTTAACTGAGCAGAAACTGTTGGGTGCTCTGAAGGTTTTGCAACCAAAAACGGCAAATCACGGAACTGGTAGATACTGAATTATACGTAGGGACCGTCGATATAATCTTTATTATTTATATAATTTTAACGCTTAATGAGAACAAATTTAGAGCATTGTTAGATTATGTTACTCTTCAAATATGGAAATAGACCAAAATGAGTGAGTATTTGCTTTTAATTGAACAATAAAATGTACAAGTTTTTCATCACTATATTTTGAGAATTTTTTTCACCTATATTAACTGCCATCTTATAAGTACATAAAACCTATCACATTAAAAAGATAAACTTGTCAACCTTACACTGTAAAAATTTAAAGTTACTACGTTGACGCAATCTCACTTTATTTTAAAAACACTGAGTAAGGAAGCGATGTCCAACGCTTTGTATGGATGGGCTCGATCCAGTGTGCGCCGCCGCGAAATTATTACATCGCTTTGACGGCGCGGTGGCGGCGTCGTGTGCAGGAGCGCTTAGGCATTAAAGTTTAAATAAATAATCAGATGATATTATTAGGTATGCAATAAGTAATTAATCATTCGTTCGAGATTTAATTTAAATGTCACTCTAAATACTTTGTAACAGTGTACATGGAAACGCATTTTAAATTAAAAACTAGTTGCAAAGTCTGCAATAGTTCAAAATACCACGCAGAACGTAGGTTAAGCTTTTGCTATTTTCTGTATTAAACAGAAAATGTTTGAACTTAAACAATAGAGCTTTCATTGTTTACAAAATACCACACCATGCCCATCTTACAGATAAGAAACGTTTTCATGATAAGGTAAGAACCTGCCATTCAATACTAGATGACAATAGCTTAGCTTTAATTGTCATTACAGTACATTTTACTTATCACAAACCCTTACTTAGCTTAACGGATATTAACTATTTATATACTTTTTTTTAAATACATACATTATTATACATAGTATCACCCAGACCCGTCACAGAAATTAAAATTCATCATTTCAACTTCTTCCCGGCCGGGAATCGAACCTGGGACCTCTCGGCATAGTAGTCTGTTCTGAACCACTACACCAAACGGCCGACAAAATTAATAAGCATATTAAAATTTAAGTTCAGGGACTCTTTTGAAAAAGCTATAGCTATGTGTGTTCTACTGTGGCTAATTGAACCCAGAAAATAAATTTTAATAGGCAAAAGTGATCAACTCTATTTTATCGTACCATGAACCAACAGAACGTCCACCTACAAGGTGGACCGACGACATCGTAAAGGTAGCAGGAAGGCGCTGGAAGCAGGTCACTATCAACCAGGCAACATGGAAAGCATTGGGGGAGACCTGTGTTTAGCAGTGGACGATGATGATGAAACAACAGAAATTAGAATAATAATAAATACATTAAATTATTATTATTTTAAATTATTTGAATAACGAATAATAGATATTGACAATGAAATCTAATTTCGCTTGCTTATTTTTCCCGAAGATTAACTGGCACAAAAAGCCAGACGGCATTAAACTCGCTCAATATTTTATGAATTATAAGGCATTAAAGTTTAAATAAATAAGCAGATGATATTATTAGGTATGCAATAAGTATAATCATTCGTTCGAGATTTAATTTGAATGTCACTAAATACTTTGTAACAGCATACACGGAAACGCATTTAAAAAAAACTAGTTTGCAAAATGTGCAAAAATTTAAGTTGAAAATACCACACAGAACGTAAGTTAACCTTTTGCTATTTTCTGTATTAAACAGAAATGTTTGAACTTAAACAATAGAGCTTTCATTGTTTACAAAATACCACGCCATGCCCATCTTACAGATAAGAAACGTTTTCATGATAAGGTAAAAACCTGCCATCCAATACTAGATGACAATAGTTTAGCTTGAACTGTCATTAGAGTACATTTTACTTATCACAAACCCTTTGTCCGTAAAACTACCTGGACTCGTTAAAAGATATTGTTTGATTCGTAATGTACCGTTTTGCATTACGAGTGCCCAAACGGGGTAGGAGCTAGCTGGGTGTGGAGTCAGTCTGCCTTTGGACACAAGCCTGGTCGGTCATCAGTTCTTGAGATCCAAGTTAACTTCAAAGTACCTATACTTCAAGTGACAAGTGGGTGTTAATTCAAGTCATCTCTAAAGAAAGTGATATAGTGCTATCTACAAATCATACAAGCAAACTTTGTGAACACTTCAAGTGATAAGTAGGTGTTAATTCAAGCATTCGGCAAGTGAACTTAGTGAGACAAGAAGATAAAACAGAATGGACGACCCAGTACCAGACCCAATCTACAGCACTGGAGAAGCGCAGCTTTCGGCGGAATTAGATCTTCACCGAGAAGCGTTTGAGCTCTATTTGACATCCATCCGAGACAACCCTCCTCACCTAAAAAAGGATATGGAAATGCAATTTCGGACGACCTTGGACCAATACAACGACGTGTTGGCAGAACAAAACGACAACGCACAAATAATCAGGAATTATAAGGTCGCCTTAGAAGAATTTCCAGGTAACACTCATTTCCTATATAGTGCTGGTGAATATTTTCTACGCCAGCAAGAGATTCATATTGCCCACCTTCATTTTGAAAAGGCGGTTCAAATCGACAAAAACCTAGTAAGAGCACAAAAATACCTGAATTTAACAAAGAGGTTGCTGTACTCCCGGGACGAATACAGCTTGCTGAATGACGATCAAAGACTTGGTAAATATTTACGAGGTATAATTCAAACCTCTATCCTGAGGAAAGAAGAAGAAAATGAAAGTAAGGAATCAGCAGAACAATCGATACAACATTCATTCGAAGACCCGAAACAAGACTTCTTTTTAATCGAAAAAGGAACCAAGATAGAAGATATTGAAGATATTGAAGTTGGCTCCTGCAGAAGCAACCTGCTTCTGATAACAAATAGATTTGACGCCGGCCTTTTAGGTAGTGAGCTATTATTTACCATCCTATCGGCTTGGAATAGGGTTCTTACACCTTCAGCGCGGGTAATTCCTGGCCGGGCTGAATTTTATGTTATTGGCGTCCGCTGTGAGCAGATTAAAAAAAAATACCAAATTTCTGCGGATGCTAAAACACTCCTTGGTGTTCAAGACTTGTTTTTACACACAGAAACACATAGCCGTGATCCATACTTTGGTGAAGACATCTTCACATACAAAGACTTAGAGTTCGTGACGCAAGAAGAGTTAGTCTTTGAAATAAACTTTAATTCGTTTGCCGATGTTAACAAAAAAATAGCCAATATTTTTTCAGACAATGCAAAATTGACGGTTACAAGTAGCGGTGAAGTCAATGCACTGGTAGGATTTTTCAAACTTTTTATAACCGAGGACATCGTTATGACAAACGATCCTAGATCAGAAGAGAGATCAGATGCGTGGAAACAAGCTGTGTTTCATGATTTTATACCAATGCAATACACAGAAGGTGAATCTTTCATTGCTCAGTTCTCAACATTTGGCGGGAGACTAAGATTTCTGCCAGATTGTAGAAAACGAATAACGAGAGTGTCAAAGCAATTAACAACGTTCCTGAACGATGACGTCTATATTAATGAGATTATTAAAAGTGCACAAATAGCAACAGTTCATTTAACACAAATGGTGGAGATAGAAGAAGTCGACGTTGTAGATTTGTGTCCGTTTCCTGTCTTCGGGATGATGATGATGAAACGAGGAGCGCAATCTCTCATTTGTATGGCCCGTGATCGTCAAGATAAAAAGTTTTTTAAAAAGGTTTTCCGTAGGCACAATATTTGCCTGTCCAGAGTGGAAATATTGCTTTACGAAAACTTGTCTCTTGAGCCGTTTGACGGCAAAAGATTCCACGCAGTTTATTGTGACATATTACATATGAGTGGCAACATCGACAGATCACTTTATAGCCTGGCTAAACTACTGAAGCATGCGCGATTACAAGAAGGGGGATTATTTATGCCAAATGTGTCTATGAAGGTCCAACTCATCAGCAGTGAATTGTTGGATAAACACAATAAATTAACCGAGAAAGCTATGTCTGCTATGCCTCCAGGATCGAGGACCAACACATTCACAGAATCGCAGATAACCTACGTTGACCCGACGCGGTTGGAACACAAAAATATGTCTCGACCAGTACACTTAACTGACAGCTGTCACAGTATGATATACTTTCAGTACACGTCGAGAGAGACGGGGCATGCAATGGTATGCTATGTTGGTATGTGATCAAAGTAATGGATGGTGCTGCAGAAATATCCACCAAACGAAAGTCCAGTTTCGTGCATAGTTCTGTTTTCTATAAGGACCAACCACTGGAGGTTAACAGAGGTGACTATGTCACTGCTGTCATGTGCGTTGAAGATGATGGAGGTTTTAAGATAGAACTATTTTCAGAAGTGATATAATTTATGTTTAACAATAGGTATGTAACTGTAAATGTAACTTTTTGAAACGATTTATTCCCTGTGTTGTGTATGTATATTTGTCAAATATACATGATGTAAAAACATTTTATTAGCTAAATTGTCTGCTTTTTATTTAGTTTTAAGCTAAACTGTATGTGGTAGTTACTGACAGAAGTCAATAATGCAAGATTTGATCATAATTGTTTTAATATAACAAACTTGTACTTAATAGTTTACATTAACATAATTATCTAGTATATTTTGTGTATTAATCAAATAACCATGTCTGTGTAATATCATTAAATTTTAATAAAATAATTATAGGACTACTACACTTAGGTATCATTATGTGCTACTACTATAATATGAAAATGTTTTTACCGATATTTTTGAATAATGTGTAATAAAACATGATTTTAACTTTAATTTTGTTTTATTTTTGAATAACCCATTTTATACACTACTACATTTTTATCACCGAATAAATCTAAACAGGTTATGTAGAAATGTGTAAAAAATGTTTTTTTATAAAGTTAAATTTTTTATTAAATTTTCTTTAGTCCGCGCTATTTTACGCGTCACAGCCGGGGCACTCCGCTGCTCGCTAGAGTAATCGTACGCGCTCGCACATTGCCCCGATCTGTCTGTCTCG
The DNA here is from genome assembly GCF_963855985.1 of Ostrinia nubilalis. Lineage (NCBI taxonomy): Eukaryota > Metazoa > Arthropoda > Insecta > Lepidoptera > Crambidae > Ostrinia > Ostrinia nubilalis. Next base: position 14,177,582 of record NC_087089.1, on the reverse strand, counting down.
CTCACGCCTCGACCACGCTTCCAGTGTTATTATTACTTACTTAGCTAACTTAGACCATTTTAATGCAACATTTCAAGTAATTTTGAGTTCTAATAAGTGTTAGACGAATGACGACTAATGACGCGTGTGTCCATAAATTACCAATTTTGGGATGAAATTTTGAGTAACTTTATTTAACTTTTTTTGCTTAAATAGGATCAGTATCAGTAACTCATTATCCAGAATTTTTTTTTCGGTCATAAAAATGTAGTGGTGTATAAAAATAGTACAATAAAATTTATATCAGACTTGAGTTACCATTTTAAAAAACACGATAATTAGTTAGACAGCTGCTGAGAAAATTCCATAAGCGATGCATAAAAAGTACCACGGCGCGATGTCATAACACGAAGTTTGTATGAAGCGTTTGTGGGAAACTTTGTCAAAGAAACATATTTTGGGGAGTTTTCATGCTATCGAAGTAATTATTTATCTAATTTCTATTATGGAAGGGGCTATGTTGAAAAGACAAAATAAAATTTGGAAATGCCATAAACTAAGTCAGCCATAACAGGGACGCGCGCGATAAAGTTTTTCTGTGACAGACAAAAGTCCAAGCGGGCGAAGGCGGAAAGCTAGTATTAAAATAAAATTAGTAGTATTTTTATATTCCTGTAAGTCAAAGATGATTCGAGAAATGTTAAAACTATAAAATCCAGTGGGTAACGCAGCATAATAATAGTATATTGATCTTACTGAATAAGAGGCTATGGTACACAATAAAAATAAATAAGGTAGGTACCCAAGTAACCAACATACACGTAATTTTGATGACCCAATGGCACCCAATAGTGTTGAATTGACCGAGAAATACGGGTTCGAACCCCGCTACGCCGCTAGACCCACTCGTAACAAATAAGCATATTCAGCTTAGGGCCTCTTTAAAAAAAAAAGCTATAGATTCTTCTAAACAAGCTATAGGTTCTACTGTGGCTATTTGGACCCAGAAATAGACAAAAGTGACCAACTTTATTTTATCTTACCATGAAAAAATAACAAAACGTCCACCTACAAGGTGGACCGACGACATCGTAAAAGTAGCAGGAAGGCGCTGGACGCAGGTCACTACCAACCGGGCAACATGGACAGCATTGGGGGAGACTTGTGTTCAGCAGTGGACGATGATGATGATGAAACAACAGAATTAGAATAATAATGATTAAATTATTATATTAAATTATTTGAAATACAAATAATAGATAATGACAATGAAACCTAATTTCGCTTGCTTATTTTTACCGAAGATTAACTGGCACAAAAAGCCAATAGGAATTTAACTCGCCCAATATTAAATGAATTATAAGCGCTCCGCCGCCGCGCCGCCCGGCCCTGTTGCACTGTTTATACGCGCCGCGTGAAGCCCGCTGCCGCTCCGCCGCACATTGGATCGATCCTATAAAAAGCGTTGGAAATGGTGCTTTAAATGCAACTACTTAAAACAAGATTGATTTGCACATAAGTTGAAAGATGAGACTTCATTCTATCAAAATTAAATATCATTAATATCAAGACGTCGTGATCTACTATCATAGCTATGTGGTGCGACCGTAAAGTGAACAAAGTCAAAATCATGAATTTTCTGACTTCTGTTGTATTGTCAATTTAATTTTATCCAATTTCGTTAACTCGTTTTATGTTAATAGTTAATAATGTTTTAGTTTATACCTTTATCTTAATCTGTGTGTTAAAATGAATGCCTAAAAAACATCTAGCTTGGCTATTTTTACGTATTTTACAAGGTATTTATGGAATTGAAAAACTGCTTGTTTTAGTTGACATCTTGGGCGATCTTTAACAATTTTGACAAAAAATTCGTTACACTAAAATAATGTCAGGTAAACCAAAGATGTTAATTGTTTATCGTGTGCAATTCAGTAAAAAAATACTCATTAAAATGAAAAACCTCAAGTCAAATAGAGATTTGTATGCATTATTAAAAACCACGATGAAAGGTCGCGCTAGTTCTTTAGCTAGGATACTACGAGTAGAGCTGTTTTCGCATACACTCTCTTCTTCAGATAAACAGAGGTAAGTACTAACGTAGTTAATACTTTATGAACATAAAGAAATACTATAAACTTAAAACAGACATAGTAAAAAAATAATATTGTACGTATTTTTTTTCTTAATTTATGATTGTGTTAGGTATGTACTGAGTTGCACATTTGATTTATCAGATAACTATCGAAAAAAATCAATAATTTTATTGACACTGTTTGTCGCAAGAAGAAGCAGTCAGTGTCATTATAATGAGAACCAGTTTTTAGCAACAAACGTAGATTGGCGCGCTGGCGTAGGCGATCTGTTAATTGGAGTCAGTTTTGTAGTCCGCCAAGTCCCTATAAAATTGCATTTGTATGTATCTAACAGCTAACAGAATATGAAATCAAGCTCGACAAAATCGAACAAAGTGATTGTGTGCAATGAAAAATCAGGCGTTTACAAAAATATTTCTTTAATAATATAATTGATATAATCTTTATTATTTATATAATTTTAACGCTTAATGAGAACAAATTTAGAGTATTGTTAGATTATGTTACTCTTCAAATATGGAAATAGACCGAAATGAGTGAGTATTTGCTTTTAATTGAACAATAAAATGTACAAGTTTTTCATCACTATATTTTGAGAATTTTTTTCACCTATATTAACTGCCATCTTATAAGTACATAAAACCTATCACATTAAAAAGATAAACTTGTCAACCTTACACTGTAAAAATTTAAAGTTACTACGTTGACGCAATCTCATTTTATTTTAAAAACACTGAGTAAGGAAGCGATGTCTATTGTCCAACGCTTTGTATGGATGGGCTCGATCCAGTGTGCGCCGCCGCGAAATTATTACATCGCTTTGACGGCGCGGTGGCGGCGTCGTGTGCAGGAGCGCTTAGGCATTAAAGTTTAAATAATAAATAATCATATGATATTATTAGGTATGCAATAAGTATTTAATCATTCGTTCGAGATTTAATTTAAATGTCACTCTAAATACTTTGTAACAGTGTACATGGAAACGCATTTTAAATTAAAAACTAGTTTGCAAAGTCTGCAATAGTTCAAAATACCACGCAGAAGGTAGGTTAACCTTTTGCTATTTTCTGTATTAAACAGAAAATGTTTGAACTTAAACAATAGAGCTTTCATTGTTTACAAAATACCACACAATGCCCATCTTACAGATAAGAAACGTTTTCATGATAAGGTAAGAACCTGCCATTCAATACTAGATGACAATAGCTTAGCTTTAATTGTCATTACAGTACATTTTACTTATCACAAACCCTTACTTAGCTTAACGGATATTAACTACTTATATACTTTTTTTTAAATACATACATTATTATACATAGTATCACCCAGACCCGTCACAGAAATTAAAATTCATCATTTCAATTTCTTCCCGGCCGGGAATCGAACCTGGGACCTCTCGGCATAGTAGTCTGTTCTGAACCACTACACCAAACGGCCGACAAAATTAATAAGCATATTAAAATTTAAGTTCAGGGACTCTTTTGAAAAAGCTATAGCTATGTGTGTTCTACTGTGGCTAATTGAACCCAGAAAATAAATTTTAATAGGCAAAAGTGACCAACTCTATTTTATCGTACCATGAACCAACAGAACGTCCACCTACAAGGTGGACCGACGACATCGTAAAGGTAGCAGGAAGGCGCTGGAAGCAGGTCACTATCAACCAGGCAACATGGAATGCATTGGGGGAGACCTGTGTTTAGCAGTGGACGATGATGATGAAACAACAGAAATTAGAATAATAATAAATAAATTAAATAATTATTATTTTAAATTATTTGAAAAACGAATATTAGATATTGACAATGAAATCTAATTTCGCTTGCTTACTTTTCCCGAAGATTAACTGGCACAAAAAGCCATACGGCATTAAACTCGCTCAATATTTTATGAAATAAATAAGCAGATGATATTATTATTAGGTATGCAATAAGTATAATCATTCGTTCGAGATTTAATTTGAATGTCACTAAATACTTTGTAACAGCATACACGGAAACGCATTTAAAAAAAACTAGTTTGCAAAATGTGCAAAAATTTAAGTTGAAAATACCACACAGAACGTAAGTTAACCTTTTGCTATTTTCTGTATTAAACAGAAATGTTTGAACTTAAACAATAGAGCTTTCATTGTTTACAAAATACCACGCCATGCCCATCTTACAGATAAGAAACGTTTTCATGATAAGGTAAAAACCTGCCATCCAATACTTAGATGACAATAGTTTAGCTTGAACTGTCATTAGAGTACATTTTACTTATCACAAACCCTTTGTCCGTAAAACTACCTGGACTCGTTAAAAGATATTGTTTGATTCGTAATGTACCGTTTTGCATTATGAGTGCCCAAACGGGGTAGGAGCTAGCTGGGTGTGGAGTCAGTCTGCCTTTGGACACAAGCCTGGTCGGTCATCAGTTCTTGAGATCCAAGTTAACTTCAAAGTACCTATACTTCAAGTGACAAGTGGGTGTTAATTCAAGTCATCTCTAAAATTGTGATAATAGTGCTGTGATTTAGACAACTCATACAAGCGAACTTTGTGAACAATTAGTAAACTTCAAGTGACAAGTGGGTGTAAATTCAAGCCATCTCTAAAGAAAGTGATATAGTGCTATCTACAAATCATACAAGCAAACTTTGTGAACACTTCAAGTGATAAGTAGGTGTTAATTCAAGCATTCGGCAAGTGAACTTAGTGAGACAAGAAGATAAAACAGAATGGACGACCCAGTACCAGACCCAATCTACAGCACTGGAGAAGCGCAGCTTTCGGCGGAATTAGATCTTCACCGAGAAGCGTTTGAGCTCTATTTGACATCCATCCGAGATAACCCTCCTCACCTAAAAAAGGATATGGAAATGCAATTTCGGACGACCTTGGACCAATACAACGACGTGTTGGCAGAACAAAACGACAACGCACAAATAATCAGGAATTATAAGGTCGCCTTAGAAGAATTTCCAGGTAACACTCATTTCCTATATAGTGCTGGTGAATATTTTCTACGCCAGCAAGAGATTCATATTGCCCACCTTCATTTTGAAAAGGCGGTTCAAATCGACAAAAACCTAGTAAGAGCACAAAAATACCTGAATTTAACAAAGAGGTTGCTGTACTCCCGGGACGAATACAGCTTGCTGAATGACGATCAAAGACTTGGTAAATATTTACGAGGTATAATTCAAACCTCTATCCTGAGGAAAGAAGAAGAAAATGAAAGTAAGGAATCAGCAGAACAATCGATACAACATTCATTCGAAGACCCGAAACAAGACTTCTTTTTAATCGAAAAAGGAACCAAGATAGAAGATATTGAAGATATTGAAGTTGGCTCCTACAGAAGCAACCTGCTTGTGATAACAAATAGATTTGACGCCGGCCTTTTAGGTAGTGAGCTATTATTTACCATCCTATCGGCTTGGAATAGGGTTCTTACACCTTCAGCGCGGGTAATTCCTGGCCGGGCTGAATTTTATGTTATTGGCGTCCGCTGTGAGCAGATTAAAAAAAAATACCAAATTTCTGCGGATGCTAAAACACTCCTTGGTGTTCAAGACTTGTTTTTACACACAGAAACACATAGCCGTGATCCATACTTTGGTGAAGACATCTTCACATACAAAGACTTAGAGTTCGTGACGCAAGAAGAGTTAGTCTTTGAAATAAACTTTAATTCGTTTGCCGATGTTAACAAAAAAATAGCCAATATCTTTTCAGACAATGCAAAATTGACGGTTACAAGTAGCGGTGAAGTTAATGCACTGGTAGGATTTTTCAAACTTTTTATAACCGAGGACATCGTTATGACAACCGATCCTAGATCAGAAGAGAGATCAGATGCGTGGAAACAAGCTGTGTTTCATGATTTTATACCAATGCAATACACAGAAGGTGAATCTTTCATTGCTCAGTTCTCAACATTTGGCGGGAGACTAAGATTTCTGCCAGATTGTAGAAAACGAATAACGAGAGTGTCAAAGCAATTAACAACGTTCCTGAACGATGACGTCTATATTAATGAGATTATTAAAAGTGCACAAATAGCAACAGTTCATTTAACACAAATGGTGGAGATAGAAGAAGTCGACGTTGTAGATTTGTGTCCGTTTCCTGTCTTCGGGATGATGATGATGAAGCGAGGAGCGCAATCTCTCATTTGTATGGCCCGTGATCGTCAAGATAAAAAGTTTTTTAAAAAGGTTTTCCGTAGGCACAATATTTGCCTGTCCAGAGTGGAAATATTGCTTTACGAAAACTTGTCTCTTGAGCCGTTTGACGGCAAAAGATTCCACGCAGTTTATTGTGACATATTACATATGAGTGGCAACATCGACAGATCACTTTATAGCCTGGCTAAACTACTGAAGCATGCGCGATTACAAGAAGGGGGATTATTTATGCCAAATGTGTCTATGAAGGTCCAACTCATCAGCAGTGAATTGTTGGATAAACACAATAAATTAACCGAGAAAGCTATGTCTGCTATGCCTCCAGGATCGAGGACCAACACATTCACAGAATCGCAGATAACCTACGTTGACCCGACGCGGTTGGAACACAAAAATATGTCTCGACCAGTACACTTAACTGACAGCTGTCACAGTATGATACCCTGTGTAGTTTCAGTACACGTCGAGAGAGACGGGGCATGCAATGGTATGCTATGTTGGTATGTGATCAAAGTAATGGATGGTGCTGCAGAAATATCCACCAAACGAAAGTCCAGTTTCGTGCATAGTTCTGTTTTCTATAAGGACCAACCACTGGAGGTTAACAGAGGTGACTATGTCACTGCTGTCATGTGCGTTGAAGATGATGGAGGTTTTAAGATAGAACTATTTTCAGAAGTGATATAATTTATGTTTAACAATAGGTATGTAACTGTAAATGTAACTTTTTGAAACGATTTATTCCCTGTGTTGTTTAAGTAATATTTGTCAATACACATGATGTAAAAACATTTATTAGCTAAATTGTCTTCTTTTTATTTAGTTTTAAGCTAAACTGTATGTGCTAGTTACTGACAGAAGTCAATAAAGCAAGATTTGATCATAATTGTTTTAATAACAAACTTGTACTTTATAGTTCACATTAACATAATTATCTAGTATATTTTGTGTATTAATCAAATAACCATGTCTGTGTAATATCATTAAATTTTAATAAAATAATTATAGGACTACTACACTTAGGTATCATTATGTGCTACTACTATAATATGAAAATGTTTTTACCGATATTTTTGAATAATGTGTAATAAAACATGATTTTAACTTTAATTTTGTTTTATTGTTGAATAACCCATTTTATACACTACTACATTTTTATCACCGAAAAAATCTAAACAGGTTATGTAGAAATGTGTAAAAAAATGTTTTTTCATAAAGTTAATTTTTTTATTAAATTTTCTTTAGTCCGCGCTATTTTACGCGTCACAGCCGGGGCACTCCGCTGCTCGCTAGAGTAATCGTACGCGCTCGCACATTGCCCCGATCTGTCTGTCTCGCTCACGCCTCGACCACGCTTCCAGTGTTATTATTACTTACTTAGCTAACTTAGACCATTTTAATGCAACATTTCAAGTAATTTTGAGTTCTAATAAGTGTTAGACGAATGGGATATCCGGTAACTATCCGGTAGGCCGGATATCCGGCCTAAATTTACTATCCGGCCGGATACCGGATAGTAACTCACTATCCGGCCGGATACCGGATATTAAAAAACTACGACAATTTCCTATTAATAAAATGAAATACATTAATATTTGAGGTAAATATCAATAAAATGGCTTATAATAATGACGGCTTTTATTTAAAGTCCAAAAAGTTATAAAAAAGCCATATTAAGGCCTTTCAAAACTAATTTCTTTTTCTGGGCTATTCACTCTAATGACTAATACATAAATAGTAAATATCTGTTAATGTCGAAATATTGCCAAATAAAATAGGCGATTTTTTTTCACTGATGGTCTGTTGACATGATGCAACTAATTAAAGAAGAACGGTCATCTGTGACCCAGGCCCGACAGAAACGAGACATACCTCAGTTTTTTTGTCATGTCTTAATTAGTTAAATTATATATTTTTTATATTCGAAATCTATGTAAAACACCAAAATATTACCCTTTGTTTTTGTTTAGGCGTTATACAAAAACTAATACAAAATGCCTATTTATCACCAAAATTGGTAAATGTATGTACCTAAATGTCTATTACAGCTGCTATGGAATGTATCTAGGTGACCTGGAGATACAGCCGGATTATACAGGGTGGAAAAAATAATAAGTTACAAAATCCAAAAATTCAATGTTACCAGCTTCCATAATCTGTACCCTATTAATGGTACCATTTGAAAGAGCTCGTGAAGCACGTTCAGAATCAGTAACTAGTTTTTCGATATCTTGTATAGTTTAGAAATAATCGAGTGAGATCACTTATCGTTCCATATGTATAACCGCCCTGTATAATCCGGTTGTATCTCCAGGTCACCTAGATACATTCCATAGCAGCTGTAATAGACATTTAGGTACATACATTTACCAATTTTGGTGATAAATAAGCATTTTGTATTAGTTTTTGTATAACGCCTAAACAAAAACAAAGGGCAATATTTTGGTGTTATACATAGATTTCGAATATAAAAAATATATAATTTAACTAATTAAGACATGACAAAAAAACTGAGGTATGTCTCGTTTCTGTCGGGTCTGGGTTTTTTTGTATGGGGCGTGACCGTTCTTCTTTTCGCTATTCAATCACACACTCACGATTGCAACCGAAATTGAATTGATCTGCCCCCTAGACAAGTGGCGAAATCTGACATTCTATTCTGACGGATTCGATTTTCGAAAAGTGTGACTAGTCTAGTCTACTAATAGACCCACTGGTCGCGTTCGAAGCACCTGTGCGGCGCTATACTCGTCACGACATGCAACGAGACAATGTGCCAACTATCCGGCCGCCGGATATCCGGCTATCCGGCCTAGCAGCTGGCCGGATATCCGGTATCCGGTATCCGTCCAAACAACTATCCGTTTCATCTCTAGTTATTATTACTTACTTAGCTAACTTAGACCATTTTAATGCAACATTTCAAGTAATTTTGAGTTCTAATAAGTGTTAGACGAATGACGACTAATGACGCGTGTGTCCATAAATTACCAATTTTGGGATGAAATTTTGAGTAACTTTATTTAACTTTTTTTGCTTAAATAGGATCAGTATCAGTAACTCATTATCCAGATTTTTTTTTCGGTCATAAAAATGTAGTGGTGTATAAAAATAGTACAATGAGTACCATTTTAAAAAACACGATAATTAGTTAGACAGCTGCTGAGAAAATTCCATAAGCGATGCATAAAAAGTACCACGGCGCGATGTCATAACACGAAGTTTGTATGAAGCGTTTGTGGGAAACTTTGTCAAAGAAACATATTTTGGGGAGTTTTCATGCTATCGAAGTAATTATTTATCTAATTTCTATTATGGAAGGGGCTATGTTGAAAAGACAAAATAAAATTTGGAAATGCCATAAACTAAGTCAGCCATAACAGGGACGCGCGCGATAAAGTTTTTCTGTGACAGACAAAAGTCCAAGCGGGCGAAGGCGGAAAGCTAGTATTAAAATAAAATTAGTAGTATTTTTATATTCCTGTAAGTCAAAGATGATTCGAGAAATGTTAAAACTATAAAATCCAGTGGGTAACGCAGCATAATAATAGTATATTGATCTTACTGAATAAGAGGCTATGGTACACAATAAAAATAAATAAGGTAGGCACCCAAGTAACCAACATACACGTAATTTTGATGACCCAATGGCACCCAATAGTGTTGAATTGACCGAGAAATACGGGTTCGAACCCCGCTACGCCGCTAGACCTACTCGTAACAAATAAGCATATTCAGCTTAGGGCCTCTTTAAAAAAAAAGCTATAAATTCTTCTAAAAAAGCTATAGGTTCTACTGTGGCTATTTGGACCCAGAAATAGACAGAAGTGACCAACTTTATTTTATCTTACCATGAAAAAATAACAAAACGTCCACCTACAAGGTGGACCGACGACATCGTAAAGGTAGCAGGAAGGCGCTGGACGCAGGTCACTACCAACCGGGCAACATGGACAGCATTGGGGGAGACTTGTGTTCAGCAGTGGACGATGATGATGATGAAACAACAGAATTAGAATAATCTAGTGTGAGTCACGTTAAAGTGTACATATGAAAATAGATGAAACTAGACCTATTTTTATCGACAAAAAAGAGGTCAAAAAATTTTTGAGATTTTTTTTTAATTTTTTATAGAATTTTTTTTCTTCCAATTACTTATTGTAAAGAAAACGTAATAACTTTTAAACTAAGCGGTATATCCTGATAAAATAAAAACAGTAATAATGCTAAATAACAGGCAATACTAAAAAAATACATAAAATACACAAAAAATGCCAACAAATAATAAAAAATGATACTTTTTGAAAAAAATCTGCTTTTAAATTCGTGTTTTTTTGGTTATTTGATAAATTTCTCCAAAAAATGCCCCTATAACCGGTGATTTTTATTACTTTGTATTATTCTCTATCGTATTACCTTCGTAAAACCAAAAATCGCATGTCTCTATCCCTATCACAACATTTGCTATGATCGTTTGAACAAAGGCCTGCCACAACATTATTCTCCGCTACAGGTAGAGACAATTTTAATTTTAACTAAAATGCTTATTTTACTTCGAAATCTTTTGTTTTTATTTGAAATCTAACTTGTCTTTATCAAAATTACAAATCTAGAGCCATTTTCAGTTTCGTTGTTAACGAAGCGTTGAATGGCGCGCCCGGAGAGGCTTAGTTCAAACGATCATTGCAAACGTTGTGATAGGGATAGAGACATGCGATTTTTGGTTTTACGAAGGTAATACGATAGAGAATAATACAAAGTAATAAAAACCACCGGTTATAGGGGAATTTTTTGGAGAAATTTATCAAATAACAAAAAAAAACACGAATTTAAAAGCAGATTTTTTTTAAAAAGTATCATTTTTTATTATTTGTTGGCATTTTTTGTGTATTTTATGTATTTTTTTAGTATTGCCTGTTATTTAGCATTATTACTGTTTTTATTTTATCAGGATATACCGCTTAGTTTAAAAGTTATTACGTTTTCTTTACAATAAGTAATTGGAAGAAAAAAAAATCTATAAAAAATTAAAAAAAAATCTCAAAAATTTTTTGACCTCTTTTTTGTCGATAAAAATAGGTCTAGTTTCATCTATTTTCATATGTACACTTTAACGTGACTCACACTGTATACAGGGTGTTAGGTAAATGGGTATATGAGCCGACACTAGCCCATGTTAACATCGTCATATAAATGGTATGGTGAAGTCAGAAATTTGATATCATCATTTTAATTTTTTTAATTTTCATACAAAATTAATTTTATAAAATCCGATTTGTTTGAAAAATAAAATAATTAAAATGAAGATATCAATTTTCTGACTTCACCATACCATTTATATGACCATGTTAACATGGGCCAGTGTCGGCTCATATACCCATTTACCTAACACCCTGTATATAAAAATGAAACCCGTTTTCCGTTGTCACGACATAACATGAAAACGGCTTGACCGATTTGGCTGATTTTTTTTTTTGTAGTTTTCTAATACTATGTACAAGGTTTTTACGGAAAAAAATATAAAGAAAATCTCTACGCTAAGGCGGTACGAAGTTCGCCGGGTCAGCTAGTAATGATTAAATTATTATATTAAATTATTTGAAATACAAATAATAGATAATGACAATGAAACCTAATTTCGCTTGCTTATTTTTACCGAAGATTAACTGGCACAGAAAGCCATAAGGAATTTAACTCGCCCAATATTAAATGAATTATAAGCGCTCCGCCGCCGCGCCGCCCGGCCCTGTTGCACTGTTTATACGCGCCGCGTGAAGCCCGCTGCCGCTCCGCCGCACATTGGATCGATCCTATAAAAAGCGTTGGAAATGGTGCTTTAAATGCAACTACTTAAAACAAGATTGATTTGCACATAAGTTGAAAGATGAGACTTCATTCTATCAAATATCATTAATATCAAGACGTCATGATCTACTATCATAGCTATGTGGTGCGACCGTAAAGTGAACAAAGTCAAAATCATGAATTTTCTGACTTCTGTTGTATTGTCAATTTAATTTTATCCAATTTCGTTAACTCGATTTATGTTAATAGTTAATAATGTTTTAGTTTATACCTTTATCTTAATCTGTGTGTTAAAATGAATGCCTAAAAAACATCTAGCTTGGCTATTTTTACGTATTTTACAAGGTATTTATGGAATTGAAAAACTGCTTGTTTTAGTTGACATCTTGGGCGATCTTTAACAATTTTGACAAAAAATTCGTTACACTAAAATAATGTCAGGTAAACCAAAGATGTTAAATTTATGGTTTATGAGTTGTTTATCGTGTGCAATTCAGTAAAAAAATACTCATTAAAATGAAAAACCTCAAGTCAAATAGAGATTTCTATGCATTATTAAAAACCACGATGAAAGGTCGCGCTAGTTCTTTAGCTAGGATACTAGAGCTGTTTTCGCATACACTCTCTTCTTCAGATAAACAGAGGTAAGTACTAACGTAGTTAATACTTTATGAACATAAAGAAATACTATAAACTTAAAACAGACATAGTAAAAAAATAATATTGTACGTATTTTTTTTCTTAATTTATGATTGTGTTAGGTATGTACTGAGTTGCACATTTGATTTATCAGATAACTATCGAAAAAAATCAATAATTTTATTGACACTGTTTGTCGCAAGAAGAAGCAGTCAGTGTCATTATAATGAGAACCAGTTTTTAGCAACAAACGTAGATTGGCGCGCTGGCGTAGGCGATCTGTTAATTGGAGTCAGTTTTGTAGTCCGCCAAGTCCCTATAAAATTGCATTTGTATGTATCTAACAGCTAACAGAATATGAAATCAAGCTCGACAAAATCGAACAAAGTGATTGTGTGCAATGAAAAATCAGGCGTTTACAAAAATATTTCTTTAATAATACAGCATGAAGACTTCAGCAAATTCTTCGATACACTCGGCCTACGCTTTATTGCAGGTGGAGACTGGAACGCCAAACACACGGCATGGGGCTCCCGCATGATACTCCCTCGTGGGCGACAGCTTTACATGGCTTTGATGAAAGAACAGATCCAGTGGCTCTCAGGCGGGCAACCAACTTATTGGCCGGCGGATACAAACAAAGTCCCTGATCTCCTGGACTTTTTTGTAATGAGAGGCATATCCAGAAACTACGCTACCGTTGAAAGCGTGGCTGATCTATATTCTGACCACTCACCTGTTGTCATAAGTATCAGTGGTAACTTCGCACTCAACGTGAGTCCTCCGGGATTGTACAATGGATCGACAGACTGGGATCAGTTCAGAGAAAACCTAGACACAAACTTAAACCTCAATGTCCCGTTAAAGTCACTCAAGGACATTGAAGAAGGCGTAGAGCAATTGAATGTCAAAATTCAACAAGCAGCCTGGAGCTCAACACAATATAACACCAAAGAAATGCACCACAAAAAGCCTTACAACAAGCTAATTAGAGACAAAATTAAGGAAAGAAGACGCCTAAGAAAAATCTGGCAGACAACACGATGTCCGGACGATAAGAAGAACTTCAATCATTGCTCCAGGAAGGTTACTGAGCTGATCTCGGTGGCTGAGAATGAGTCCTTGCAAACTTATCTAAAAAATCTTTCCCCGGATAGCAGCACGGATTACTCGCTCTGGAAGGCAACCAAGACACTGAATCGCCCGATAAAATCGTCTCCTCCCATAAAACTACCAAATGGGGAATGGGCCCGTAGTGACCAAGAAAAGGCCAATGCGTTTGCGGAACATCTGACTAACGTCTTCAAACCGAATCCACCGACTAACTACTCCAGGAGCGAAACTGAGATAGACACGTACCTCGAGTCTTGCAACCAGCTCTCCCTGCCAATTCGACATGTGTCGCCGAGAGAAATACAGCACATAATTAAAGACCTAAAGCCAAACAAAGCGCCAGGTTATGACCTCATCACTGGCAGGGTATTGAAGGAGCTACCTAGAAGGGCAATCATGCTAATAACATATAATATATTCAACGCCATCTTGAGAACTAGACTCTACCCGGGCCAATGGAAGATTTCTCAAATTATCATAATTCTCAAACCCGGTAAGCCCCCAAACGCTACATCTTCCTACAGACCTATTAGTCTTCTACCGCTGATGTCGAAGGTATTCGAAAAAATTCTGTTGAAACGAATGAAGCCCCACATCGGTGATCTGATACCTGAACACCAATTTGGTTTCCGGGAAAGACACTCCACTACTGAACAGGTCCATAGAACCATAAACATCATCTCAGAAGCACTAGAAAAGAAACGATACTGCTCAGCTGCGTTCTTGGACATAAGTCAAGCTTTCGACAAGGTCTGGCATAAAGGGCTCTTGTACAAACTGAAACAGAACCTCCCATGCCCGTTCTACGAAATACTTGGGTCGTATTTGGGAGACAGATGCTTCGAAGTCAGATCTGGAGACTCTTGTTCTGCCCTATGCAACATAGCGTCCGGTATACCCCAGGGTAGTGTCTTGGGGCCCGTGCTGTACCTATTGTTTACCGCAGACCTGCCAACAACTACAAATACATTCACAGGCACCTTTGCTGACGACACGGTAACAATGGCAACACACGACGATCCAGTCACGGCCTCACTCTATCTCCAGGAAAGCCTGACGGAAATGGAGAAATGGTACCATTCATGGCGTATTAAAGCGAACGGAGAAAAATCTGTGCATGTAACCTTCACTCTCAGAAGAAAGTCCTGCCCACCGGTCAAACTTAATGGTATCAAAATACCTCAGGCTGAGGACGTTAGGTATCTGGGCTTGCACCTGGACCGCAGGCTAACCTGGAGAAAGCATATATGGACAAAGAGGAAGCACCTAGATGCCAAACTAAGAAACATGATGTGGCTTGTCGGAGGCCAGTCACAGCTGAACGCCAGTAGCAAAATGATGGTCTACAAAACCATCCTTAAACCTATCTGGACCTACGGGATACAGCTGTGGGGAACAGCTGCCAACTCCAATCTCGACATAATCGAGCGCTTTCAGACAAAAGCCATACGTTTGATTTACCAAATCCCATGGTATATCAGCAACAAGCTCATCTATCAGGACTTGCCATTGCCCACAGTCAGAGAGGAAATAAAGAGCCACACACTCCGCTACAAGGATAGACTTTCAAATCATCCAAACTCTTCAGTACAACAACTCATGACCATTGAAGGCTTCCTATTCAGCAGACTGCAAAGAGCTAGTGTCAGGGGTCTCCTTAGTAGATTCCAGGACAGTTGAGAAACCATGACCACTGAGGGCAACTGAGTCACTGGACTCCACCCTACCCATGACAAAGAACAGTGCAAACGGACACAGGAGTGGATTATTGTAGTTCCCTACAGATTGCCGCTGGGACCACGGATATAAGAGAAAAAAAAAAAAAAATACAGGGTGGAAACGATAAGTGATCTCACTCGATAATTTCTAAACCATACAAGTTATCGAAAAACTGGTTACTGACCCTGAAAGTGCTTTAGTTTTACGAACTCTTTCAAACGGTACCAATAACAGGTTACAGAATAAACTGGAAGTATCTGAAAATTCAATGTTTCCAGCTTCCATACTAAATGTATGCCAACCACACAATAATAAGTGTAATTTTTTAAAATTAAATAATGAACCTAAAAAAAACTCGTAAATTGCATTTTTATTTAAAATTATTCAAGGAAAAAATTAGTTTTATGCTTTACTTGCTATAAAGTGTTGTATCAAGAGATGAGTGCCATGACTGTGGTAGTACTAAATGTATGGGAGATGGAAACATTGGATTTTTGGTTAGATCCAGTTTATTCTGTAACTTAATATTGATACCGTTGGATAGAGCTCGTGAAGCACTTTTAGGATCAGTAACCAGTTTTACGATACCTTCTGTAGTTTTTAATATTATGAGGCTGTACCAAATGTATGGAAGCCGGAAACATTGAATTTGCGGATAGATCCAGTTTATTCTGTAACCTGTTATTGGTGCCGTTTGAAGGAGCTCGTAAAGCACTTTCAGGATCAGGAACCAGTTTTTCGATATCTTGTATGGTTTAGAAATAATCGAGTGAGATCACTTATCGTTTCCACCCTGTATAATTGATATAATCTTTATTATTTATATAATTTTAACGCTTAATGAGAACAAATTTAGAGCATTGTTAGATTATGTTACTCTTCAAATATGGAAATAGACCAAAATGAGTGAGTATTTGCTTTTAATTGAACAATAAAATGTACAAGTTTTTCATCACTATATTTTGAGAATTTTTTTCACCTATATTAACTGCCATCTTATAAGTACATAAAACCTATCACATTAAAAAGATAAACTTGTCAACCTTACACTGTAAAAATTTAAAGTTACTACGTTGACGCAATCTCACTTTATTTTAAAAACACTGAGTAAGGAAGCGATGTCCAACGCTTTGTATGGATGGGCTCGATCCAGTGTGCGCCGCCGCGAAATTATTACATCGCTTTGACGGCGCGGTGGCGGCGTCGTGTGCAGGAGCGCTTAGGCATTAAAGTTTAAATAAATAATCAGATGATATTATTAGGTATGCAATAAGTAATTAATCATTCGTTCGAGATTTAATTTAAATGTCACTCTAAATACTTTGTAACAGTGTACATGGAAACGCATTTTAAATTAAAAACTAGTTGCAAAGTCTGCAATAGTTCAAAATACCACGCAGAACGTAGGTTAAGCTTTTGCTATTTTCTGTATTAAACAGAAAATGTTTGAACTTAAACAATAGAGCTTTCATTGTTTACAAAATACCACACCATGCCCATCTTACAGATAAGAAACGTTTTCATGATAAGGTAAGAACCTGCCATTCAATACTAGATGACAATAGCTTAGCTTTAATTGTCATTACAGTACATTTTACTTATCACAAACCCTTACTTAGCTTAACGGATATTAACTACTTATATACTTTTTTTTAAATACATACATTATTATACATAGTATCACCCAGACCCGTCACAGAAATTAAAATTCATCATTTCAACTTCTTCCCGGCCGGGAATCGAACCTGGGACCTCTCGGCATAGTAGTCTGTTCTGAACCACTACACCAAACGGCCGACAAAATTAATAAGCATATTAAAATTTAAGTTCAGGGACTCTTTTGAAAAAGCTATAGCTATGTGTGTTCTACTGTGGCTAATTGAACCCAGAAAATAAATTTTAATAGGCAAAAGTGATCAACTCTATTTTATCGTACCATGAACCAACAGAACGTCCACCTACAAGGTGGACCGACGACATCGTAAAGGTAGCAGGAAGGCGCTGGAAGCAGGTCACTATCAACCAGGCAACATGGAAAGCATTGGGGGAGACCTGTGTTTAGCAGTGGACGATGATGATGAAACAACAGAAATTAGAATAATAATAAATACATTAAATTATTATTATTTTAAATTATTTGAAAAACGAATAATAGATATTGACAATGAAATCTAATTTCGCTTGCTTATTTTTCCCGAAGATTAACTGGCACAAAAAGCCAGACGGCATTAAACTCGCTCAATATTTTATGAATTATAAGGCATTAAAGTTTAAATAAATAAGCAGATGATATTATTAGGTATGCAATAAGTATAATCATTCGTTCGAGATTTAATTTGAATGTCACTAAATACTTTGTAACAGCATACATGGAAACGCATTTAAAAAAAACTAGTTTGCAAAATGTGCAAAAATTTAAGTTGAAAATACCACACAGAACGTAAGTTAACCTTTTGCTATTTTCTGTATTAAACAGAAATGTTTGAACTTAAACAATAGAGCTTTCATTGTTTACATAACCTCCTCCTTTTTTGAAGTCGGTTAAAAATACCACGCCATGCCCATCTTACAGATAAGAAACGTTTTCATGATAAGGTAAAAACCTGCCATCCAATACTAGATGACAATAGTTTAGCTTGAACTGTCATTAGAGTACATTTTACTTATCACAAACCCTTTGTCCGTAAAACTACCTGGACTCGTTAAAAGATATTGTTTGATTCGTAATGTACCGTTTTGCATTACGAGTGCCCAAACGGGGTAGGAGCTAGCTGGGTGTGGAGTCAGTCTGCCTTTGGACACAAGCCTGGTCGGTCATCAGTTCTTGAGATCCAAGTTAACTTCAAAGTACCTATACTTCAAGTGACAAGTGGGTGTTAATTCAAGTCATCTCTAAAGAAAGTGATATAGTGCTATCTACAAATCATACAAGCAAACTTTGTGAACACTTCAAGTGATAAGTAGGTGTTAATTCAAGCATTCGGCAAGTGAACTTAGTGAGACAAGAAGATAAAACAGAATGGACGACCCAGTACCAGACCCAATCTACAGCACTGGAGAAGCGCAGCTTTCGGCGGAATTAGATCTTCACCGAGAAGCGTTTGAGCTCTATTTGACATCCATCCGAGACAACCCTCCTCACCTAAAAAAGGATATGGAAATGCAATTTCGGACGACCTTGGACCAATACAACGACGTGTTGGCAGAACAAAACGACAACGCACAAATAATCAGGAATTATAAGGTCGCCTTAGAAGAATTTCCAGGTAACACTCATTTCCTATATAGTGCTGGTGAATATTTTCTACGCCAGCAAGAGATTCATATTGCCCACCTTCATTTTGAAAAGGCGGTTCAAATCGACAAAAACCTAGTAAGAGCACAAAAATACCTGAATTTAACAAAGAGGTTGCTGTACTCCCGGGACGAATACAGCTTGCTGAATGACGATCAAAGACTTGGTAAATATTTACGAGGTATAATTCAAACCTCTATCCTGAGGAAAGAAGAAGAAAATGAAAGTAAGGAATCAGCAGAACAATCGATACAACATTCATTCGAAGACCCGAAACAAGACTTCTTTTTAATCGAAAAAGGAACCAAGATAGAAGATATTGAAGATATTGAAGTTGGCTCCTGCAGAAGCAACCTGCTTCTGATAACAAATAGATTTGACGCCGGCCTTTTAGGTAGTGAGCTATTATTTACCATCCTATCGGCTTGGAATAGGGTTCTTACACCTTCAGCGCGGGTAATTCCTGGCCGGGCTGAATTTTATGTTATTGGCGTCCGCTGTGAGCAGATTAAAAAAAAATACCAAATTTCTGCGGATGCTAAAACACTCCTTGGTGTTCAAGACTTGTTTTTACACACAGAAACACATAGCCGTGATCCATACTTTGGTGAAGACATCTTCACATACAAAGACTTAGAGTTCGTGACGCAAGAAGAGTTAGTCTTTGAAATAAACTTTAATTCGTTTGCCGATGTTAACAAAAAAATAGCCAATATTTTTTCAGACAATGCAAAATTGACGGTTACAAGTAGCGGTGAAGTCAATGCACTGGTAGGATTTTTCAAACTTTTTATAACCGAGGACATCGTTATGACAAACGATCCTAGATCAGAAGAGAGATCAGATGCGTGGAAACAAGCTGTGTTTCATGATTTTATACCAATGCAATACACAGAAGGTGAATCTTTCATTGCTCAGTTCTCAACATTTGGCGGGAGACTAAGATTTCTGCCAGATTGTAGAAAACGAATAACGAGAGTGTCAAAGCAATTAACAACGTTCCTGAACGATGACGTCTATATTAATGAGATTATTAAAAGTGCACAAATAGCAACAGTTCATTTAACACAAATGGTGGAGATAGAAGAAGTCGACGTTGTAGATTTGTGTCCGTTTCCTGTCTTCGGGATGATGATGATGAAACGAGGAGCGCAATCTCTCATTTGTATGGCCCGTGATCGTCAAGATAAAAAGTTTTTTAAAAAGGTTTTCCGTAGGCACAATATTTGCCTGTCCAGAGTGGAAATATTGCTTTACGAAAACTTGTCTCTTGAGCCGTTTGACGGCAAAAGATTCCACGCAGTTTATTGTGACATATTACATATGAGTGGCAACATCGACAGATCACTTTATAGCCTGGCTAAACTACTGAAGCATGCGCGATTACAAGAAGGGGGATTATTTATGCCAAATGTGTCTATGAAGGTCCAACTCATCAGCAGTGAATTGTTGGATAAACACAATAAATTAACCGAGAAAGCTATGTCTGCTATGCCTCCAGGATCGAGGACCAACACATTCACAGAATCGCAGATAACCTACGTTGACCCGACGCGGTTGGAACACAAAAATATGTCTCGACCAGTACACTTAACTGACAGCTGTCACAGTATGATATGATACCCTGTGTAGTTTCAGTACACGTCGAGAGAGACGGGGCATGCAATGGTATGCTATGTTGGTATGTGATCAAAGTAATGGATGGTGCTGCAGAAATATCCACCAAACGAAAGTCCAGTTTCGTGCATAGTTCTGTTTTCTATAAGGACCAACCACTGGAGGTTAACAGAGGTGACTATGTCACTGCTGTCATGTGCGTTGAAGATGATGGAGGTTTTAAGATAGAACTATTTTCAGAAGTGATATAATTTATGTTTAACAATAGGTATGTAACTGTAAATGTAACTTTTTGAAACGATTTATTCCCTGTGTTGTGTATGTATATTTGTCAAATATACATGATGTAAAAACATTTTATTAGCTAAATTGTCTTCTTTTTATTTAGTTTTAAGCTAAACTGTATGTGGTAGTTACTGACAGAAGTCAATAATGCAAGATTTGATCATAATTGTTTTAATATAACAAACTTGTACTTAATAGTTTACATTAACATAATTATCTAGTATATTTTGTGTATTAATCAAATAACCATGTCTGTGTAATATCATTAAATTTTAATAAAATAATTATAGGACTACTACACTTAGGTATCATTATGTGCTACTACTATAATATGAAAATGTTTTTACCGATATTTTTGAATAATGTGTAATAAAACATGATTTTAACTTTAATTTTGTTTTATTTTTGAATAACCCATTTTATACACTACTACATTTTTATCACCGAATAAATCTAAACAGGTTATGTAGAAATGTGTAAAAAATGTTTTTTTATAAAGTTAAATTTTTTATTAAATTTTCTTTAGTCCGCGCTATTTTACGCGTCACAGCCGGGGCACTCCGCTGCTCGCTAGAGTAATCGTACGCGCTCGCACATTGCCCCGATCTGTCTGTCTCGCTCACGCCTCGACCACGCTTCCAGTGTTATTATTACTTACTTAGCTAACTTAGACCATTTTAATGCAACATTTCAAGTAATTTTGAGTTCTAATAAGTGTTAGACGAATGACGACTAATGACGCGTGTGTCCATAAATTACCAATTTTGGGATGAAATTTTGAGTAACTTTATTTAACTTTTTTTGCTTAAATAGGATCAGTATCAGTAACTCATTATCCAGAATTTTTTTTTCGGTCATAAAAATGTAGTGGTGTATAAAAATAGTACAATAAAATTTATATCAGACTTGAGTTACCATTTTAAAAAACACGATAATTAGTTAGACAGCTGCTGAGAAAATTCCATAAGCGATGCATAAAAAGTACCACGGCGCGATGTCATAACACGAAGTTTGTATGAAGCGTTTGTGGGAAACTTTGTCAAAGAAACATATTTTGGGGAGTTTTCATGCTATCGAAGTAATTATTTATCTAATTTCTATTATGGAAGGGGCTATGTTGAAAAGACAAAATAAAATTTGGAAATGCCATAAACTAAGTCAGCCATAACAGGGACGCGCGCGATAAAGTTTTTCTGTGACAGACAAAAGTCCAAGCGGGCGAAGGCGGAAAGCTAGTATTAAAATAAAATTAGTAGTATTTTTATATTCCTGTAAGTCAAAGATGATTCGAGAAATGTTAAAACTATAAAATCCAGTGGGTAACGCAGCATAATAATAGTATATTGATCTTACTGAATAAGAGGCTATGGTACACAATAAAAATAAATAAGGTAGGTACCCAAGTAACCAACATACACGTAATTTTGATGACCCAATGGCACCCAATAGTGTTGAATTGACCGAGAAATACGGGTTCGAACCCCGCTACGCCGCTAGACCCACTCGTAACAAATAAGCATATTCAGCTTAGGGCCTCTTTAAAAAAAAAAGCTATAGATTCTTCTAAACAAGCTATAGGTTCTACTGTGGCTATTTGGACCCAGAAATAGACAAAAGTGACCAACTTTATTTTATCTTACCATGAAAAAATAACAAAACGTCCACCTACAAGGTGGACCGACGACATCGTAAAAGTAGCAGGAAGGCGCTGGACGCAGGTCACTACCAACCGGGCAACATGGACAGCATTGGGGGAGACTTGTGTTCAGCAGTGGACGATGATGATGATGAAACAACAGAATTAGAATAATAATGATTAAATTATTATATTAAATTATTTGAAATACAAATAATAGATAATGACAATGAAACCTAATTTCGCTTGCTTATTTTTACCGAAGATTAACTGGCACAAAAAGCCAATAGGAATTTAACTCGCCCAATATTAAATGAATTATAAGCGCTCCGCCGCCGCGCCGCCCGGCCCTGTTGCACTGTTTATACGCGCCGCGTGAAGCCCGCTGCCGCTCCGCCGCACATTGGATCGATCCTATAAAAAGCGTTGGAAATGGTGCTTTAAATGCAACTACTTAAAACAAGATTGATTTGCACATAAGTTGAAAGATGAGACTTCATTCTATCAAAATTAAATATCATTAATATCAAGACGTCGTGATCTACTATCATAGCTATGTGGTGCGACCGTAAAGTGAACAAAGTCAAAATCATGAATTTTCTGACTTCTGTTGTATTGTCAATTTAATTTTATCCAATTTCGTTAACTCGATTTATGTTAATAGTTAATAATGTTTTAGTTTATACCTTTATCTTAATCTGTGTGTTAAAATGAATGCCTAAAAAACATCTAGCTTGGCTATTTTTACGTATTTTACAAGGTATTTATGGAATTGAAAAACTGCTTGTTTTAGTTGACATCTTGGGCGATCTTTAACAATTTTGACAAAAAATTCGTTACACTAAAATAATGTCAGGTAAACCAAAGATGTTAATTGTTTATCGTGTGCAATTCAGTAAAAAAATACTCATTAAAATGAAAAACCTCAAGTCAAATAGAGATTTGTATGCATTATTAAAAACCACGATGAAAGGTCGCGCTAGTTCTTTAGCTAGGATACTACGAGTAGAGCTGTTTTCGCATACACTCTCTTCTTCAGATAAACAGAGGTAAGTACTAACGTAGTTAATACTTTATGA
Organism: Ostrinia nubilalis; assembly: GCF_963855985.1. Lineage (NCBI taxonomy): Eukaryota > Metazoa > Arthropoda > Insecta > Lepidoptera > Crambidae > Ostrinia > Ostrinia nubilalis. Next base: position 14,154,148 of record NC_087089.1, on the reverse strand, counting down.
ACATAAAGAAATACTATAAACTTAAAACAGACATAGTAAAAAAATAATATTGTACGTATTTTTTTTCTTAATTTATGATTGTGTTAGGTATGTACTGAGTTGCACATTTGATTTATCAGATAACTATCGAAAAAAATCAATAATTTTATTGACACTGTTTGTCGCAAGAAGAAGCAGTCAGTGTCATTATAATGAGAACCAGTTTTTAGCAACAAACGTAGATTGGCGCGCTGGCGTAGGCGATCTGTTAATTGGAGTCAGTTTTGTAGTCCGCCAAGTCCCTATAAAATTGCATTTGTATGTATCTAACAGCTAACAGAATATGAAATCAAGCTCGACAAAATCGAACAAAGTGATTGTGTGCAATGAAAAATCAGGCGTTTACAAAAATATTTCTTTAATAATATAATTGATATAATCTTTATTATTTATATAATTTTAACGCTTAATGAGAACAAATTTAGAGTATTGTTAGATTATGTTACTCTTCAAATATGGAAATAGACCGAAATGAGTGAGTATTTGCTTTTAATTGAACAATAAAATGTACAAGTTTTTCATCACTATATTTTGAGAATTTTTTTCACCTATATTAACTGCCATCTTATAAGTACATAAAACCTATCACATTAAAAAGATAAACTTGTCAACCTTACACTGTAAAAATTTAAAGTTACTACGTTGACGCAATCTCATTTTAATTTAAAAACACTGGGTAAGGAAGCGATGTCTATTGTCCAACGCTTTGTATGGATGGGCTCGATCCAGTGTGCGCCGCCGCGAAATTATTACATCGCTTTGACGGCGCGGTGGCGGCGTCGTGTGCAGGAGCGCTTAGGCATTAAAGTTTAAATAAATAAATAATCATATGATATTATTAGGTATGCAATAAGTATTTAATCATTCGTTCGAGATTTAATTTAAATGTCACTCTAAATACTTTGTAACAGTGTACATGGAAACGCATTTTAAATTAAAAACTAGTTTGCAAAGTCTGCAATAGTTCAAAATACCACGCAGAACGTAGGTTAACCTTTTGCTATTTTCTGTATTAAACAGAAAATGTTTGAACTTAAACAATAGAGCTTTCATTGTTTACAAAATACCACACCATGCCCATCTTACAGATAAGAAACGTTTTCATGATAAGGTAAGAACCTGCCATTCAATACTAGATGACAATAGCTTAGCTTTAATTGTCATTACAGTACATTTTACTTATCACAAACCCTTACTTAGCTTAACGGATATTAACTACTTATATACTTTTTTTTAAATACATACATTATTATACATAGTATCACCCAGACCCGTCACAGAAATTAAAATTCATCATTTCAATTTCTTCCCGGCCGGGAATCGAACCTGGGACCTCTCGGCATAGTAGTCTGTTCTGAACCACTACACCAAACGGCCGACAAAATTAATAAGCATATTAAAATTTAAGTTCAGGGACTCTTTTGAAAAAGCTATAGCTATGTGTGTTCTACTGTGGCTAATTGAACCCAGAAAATAAATTTTAATAGGCAAAAGTGACCAACTCTATTTTATCGTACCATGAACCAACAGAACGTCCACCTACAAGGTGGACCGACGACATCGTAAAGGTAGCAGGAAGGCGCTGGAAGCAGGTCACTATCAACCAGGCAACATGGAAAGCATTGGGGGAGACCTGTGTTTAGCAGTGGACGATGATGATGAAACAACAGAAATTAGAATAATAATAAATAAATTAAATAGTTATTATTTTAAATTATTTGAAAAACGAATATTAGATATTGACAATGATATCTAATTTCGCTTGCTTACTTTTCCCGAAGATTAACTGGCACAAAAAGCCATACGGCATTAAACTCGCTCAATATTTTATGAAATAAATAAGCAGATGATATTATTATTAGGTATGCAATAAGTATAATCATTCGTTCGAGATTTAATTTGAATGTCACTAAATACTTTGTAACAGCATACACGGAAACGCATTTAAAAAAAACTAGTTTGCAAAATGTGCAAAAATTTAAGTTGAAAATACCACACAGAACGTAAGTTAACCTTTTGCTATTTTCTGTATTAAACAGAAATGTTTGAACTTAAACAATAGAGCTTTCATTGTTTACAAAATACCACGCCATGCCCATCTTACAGATAAGAAACGTTTTCATGATAAGGTAAAAACCTGCCATCCAATACTTAGATGACAATAGTTTAGCTTGAACTGTCATTAGAGTACATTTTACTTATCACAAACCCTTTGTCCGTAAAACTACCTGGACTCGTTAAAAGATATTGTTTGATTCGTAATGTACCGTTTTGCATTACGAGTGCCCAAACGGGGTAGGAGCTAGCTGGGTGTGGAGTCAGTCTGCCTTTGGACACAAGCCTGGTCGGTCATCAGTTCTTGAGATCCAAGTTAACTTCAAAGTACCTATACTTCAAGTGACAAGTGGGTGTTAATTCAAGTCATCTCTAAAATTGTGATAATAGTGCTGTGATTTAGACAACTCATACAAGCGAACTTTGTGAACAATTAGTAAACTTCAAGTGACAAGTGGGTGTAAATTCAAGCCATCTCTAAAGAAAGTGATATAGTGCTATCTACAAATCATACAAGCAAACTTTGTGAACACTTCAAGTGATAAGTAGGTGTTAATTCAAGCATTCGGCAAGTGAACTTAGTGAGACAAGAAGATAAAACAGAATGGACGACCCAGTACCAGACCCAATCTACAGCACTGGAGAAGCGCAGCTTTCGGCGGAATTAGATCTTCACCGAGAAGCGTTTGAGCTCTATTTGACATCCATCCGAGATAACCCTCCTCACCTAAAAAAGGATATGGAAATGCAATTTCGGACGACCTTGGACCAATACAACGACGTGTTGGCAGAACAAAACGACAACGCACAAATAATCAGGAATTATAAGGTCGCCTTAGAAGAATTTCCAGGTAACACTCATTTCCTATATAGTGCTGGTGAATATTTTCTACGCCAGCAAGAGATTCATATTGCCCACCTTCATTTTGAAAAGGCGGTTCAAATCGACAAAAACCTAGTAAGAGCACAAAAATACCTGAATTTAACAAAGAGGTTGCTGTACTCCCGGGACGAATACAGCTTGCTGAATGACGATCAAAGACTTGGTAAATATTTACGAGGTATAATTCAAACCTCTATCCTGAGGAAAGAAGAAGAAAATGAAAGTAAGGAATCAGCAGAACAATCGATACAACATTCATTCGAAGACCCGAAACAAGACTTCTTTTTAATCGAAAAAGGAACCAAGATAGAAGATATTGAAGATATTGAAGTTGGCTCCTACAGAAGCAACCTGCTTGTGATAACAAATAGATTTGACGCCGGCCTTTTAGGTAGTGAGCTATTATTTACCATCCTATCGGCTTGGAATAGGGTTCTTACACCTTCAGCGCGGGTAATTCCTGGCCGGGCTGAATTTTATGTTATTGGCGTCCGCTGTGAGCAGATTAAAAAAAAATACCAAATTTCTGCGGATGCTAAAACACTCCTTGGTGTTCAAGACTTGTTTTTACACACAGAAACACATAGCCGTGATCCATACTTTGGTGAAGACATCTTCACATACAAAGACTTAGAGTTCGTGACGCAAGAAGAGTTAGTCTTTGAAATAAACTTTAATTCGTTTGCCGATGTTAACAAAAAAATAGCCAATATCTTTTCAGACAATGCAAAATTGACGGTTACAAGTAGCGGTGAAGTTAATGCACTGGTAGGATTTTTCAAACTTTTTATAACCGAGGACATCGTTATGACAACCGATCCTAGATCAGAAGAGAGATCAGATGCGTGGAAACAAGCTGTGTTTCATGATTTTATACCAATGCAATACACAGAAGGTGAATCTTTCATTGCTCAGTTCTCAACATTTGGCGGGAGACTAAGATTTCTGCCAGATTGTAGAAAACGAATAACGAGAGTGTCAAAGCAATTAACAACGTTCCTGAACGATGACGTCTATATTAATGAGATTATTAAAAGTGCACAAATAGCAACAGTTCATTTAACACAAATGGTGGAGATAGAAGAAGTCGACGTTGTAGATTTGTGTCCGTTTCCTGTCTTCGGGATGATGATGATGAAGCGAGGAGCGCAATCTCTCATTTGTATGGCCCGTGATCGTCAAGATAAAAAGTTTTTTAAAAAGGTTTTCCGTAGGCACAATATTTGCCTGTCCAGAGTGGAAATATTGCTTTACGAAAACTTGTCTCTTGAGCCGTTTGACGGCAAAAGATTCCACGCAGTTTATTGTGACATATTACATATGAGTGGCAACATCGACAGATCACTTTATAGCCTGGCTAAACTACTGAAGCATGCGCGATTACAAGAAGGGGGATTATTTATGCCAAATGTGTCTATGAAGGTCCAACTCATCAGCAGTGAATTGTTGGATAAACACAATAAATTAACCGAGAAAGCTATGTCTGCTATGCCTCCAGGATCGAGGACCAACACATTCACAGAATCGCAGATAACCTACGTTGACCCGACGCGGTTGGAACACAAAAATATGTCTCGACCAGTACACTTAACTGACAGCTGTCACAGTATGATACCCTGTGTAGTTTCAGTACACGTCGAGAGAGACGGGGCATGCAATGGTATGCTATGTTGGTATGTGATCAAAGTAATGGATGGTGCTGCAGAAATATCCACCAAACGAAAGTCCAGTTTCGTGCATAGTTCTGTTTTCTATAAGGACCAACCACTGGAGGTTAACAGAGGTGACTATGTCACTGCTGTCATGTGCGTTGAAGATGATGGAGGTTTTAAGATAGAACTATTTTCAGAAGTGATATAATTTATGTTTAACAATAGGTATGTAACTGTAAATGTAACTTTTTGAAACGATTTATTCCCTGTGTTGTTTAAGTAATATTTGTCAATACACATGATGTAAAAACATTTATTAGCTAAATTGTCTTCTTTTTATTTAGTTTTAAGCTAAACTGTATGTGCTAGTTACTGACAGAAGTCAATAAAGCAAGATTTGATCATAATTGTTTTAATAACAAACTTGTACTTTATAGTTCACATTAACATAATTATCTAGTATATTTTGTGTATTAATCAAATAACCATGTCTGTGTAATATCATTAAATTTTAATAAAATAATTATAGGACTACTACACTTAGGTATCATTATGTGCTACTACTATAATATGAAAATGTTTTTACCGATATTTTTGAATAATGTGTAATAAAACATGATTTTAACTTTAATTTTGTTTTATTTTTGAATAACCCATTTTATACACTACTACATTTTTATCACCGAAAAAATCTAAACAGGTTATGTAAAAATGTGTAAAAAAATGTTTTTAAAGTTAAATTTTTATTAAATTTTCTTTAGTCCGCGCTATTTTACGCGTCACAGCCGGGGCACTCCGCTGCTCGCTAGAGTAATCGTAGGTACGCGCTCGCACATTGCCCCGATCTGTCTGTCTCGCTCACGCCTCGACCACGCTTCATCATCATCATCATCATTTCAGCCATAGGACGTCCACTGCTGAACATAGGCCTCCCCCAATGCTTTCCATGTTGATCGATTGGTAGCGGCCTGCGTCCAGCGCACCATCGACCACGCTTCCAGTGTTATTATTACTTACTTAGCTAACTTAGACCATTTTAATGCAACATTTCAAGTAATTTTGAGTTCTAATAAGTGTTAGATGAATGACGACTAATGACGCGTGTGTCCATAAATTACCAATTTTGGGATGAAATTTTGAGTAACTTTATTTAACTTTTTTTGCTTAAATAGGATCAGTATCAGTAACTCATTATCCAGATTTTTTTTTTCGGTCATAAAAATATAGTGGTGTATAAAAATAGTACAATAAAATTTATATCAGACTTGAGTACCATTTTAAAAAACACGATAATTAGTTAGACAGCTGCTGAGAAAATTCCATAAGCAATGCATAAAAAGTACCACGGCGCGATGTCATAACACGAAGTTTGTATGAAGCGTTTGTTGGAAACTTTGTCAAAGAAACATATTTTGGGGAGTTTTCATGCTATCGAAGTAATTATTCATCTAATTTATATTATGGAAGGGGCTATTTTGAAAAGCCAAAATAAAATTTGGAAATGCCATAAACTAAGTACCTACTCGTAGAATGAAAGGTTACAAAATACCATTTCTGACAGAAGTTATGGTATTTACACTGCCTTTTACTGTTATTTCAGATGAAAACACCAAAACAGCAGAGTTCAATGCGAAACGTGGCGAAACTAGACGTAGAAGCATACCACATAGTCGCACAATACGCTACCAGTGACAAAGTGACGGTAGTTCCATATAATCGAGTGAGATACTCGTTGAATGTGACTAGGGTAAGTAATAAAAAGTTTAAAAAAATTGGAACACAACCACGGAAAGAAATTCGTGCCGTTCTACTGGTTTTCCTCGGATAAGGGTAAGCGTGCTCCTTCATAATGTGGCATGTGTTAGGTCCTGGCAAATCCCATCGGTTCTGCCGTGTAGGGAGGGACGTCCGCGGAAGGCGTCTTGGTCGTCTCTAGTACCCATGGTGTACCTCTGTGCGGCAGAGGGAATACACCAGGTTTTTAGTGGGTTCAAGCCCCACATAACCTGCCGCCCCCCGGCGGTACGGATTGGCCATTTTATTGATTCTAGCCACACACACACACACACACGCTACTATCGGCGATTTAGCCGCTTTTAAGAAGCTGAATGCCGCGACCACACATTCCACACCGCACACTTAAAAACGCCAAACTGGCGGTTGAGTTGCTTTTCGTAAAACGCGCGGTTCCGATACTGCGTCCGAAATGCGAACGCAATGAAGTCACGAAATCGCGATGCTGCTGCATCGATACAGTCGCCAAATCGTCGATAGCTGATGCTAAAAGTAGCATGTGTGAGATACTCCAAAATTTGATTCAGCATCGATACCAACATTTTTTGTTAAATGTTTATATTATTACAGGAATGGCGCGTAAAACAACTAGGCAGGATACACACAAAGATAATGCAGGAACAAAACAAATTCGAGCTAGTGTCTATACTAGAGATGAAACGGATAGTTGTTTGGCCGGATACCGGATATCCGGCCAGCTGCTAGGCCGGATAGCCGGATATCCGGCGGCCGGATAGTTGGCCCATTGTGTCGTTGCATGTCGTGACGACTATAGTGCTTCGAACGCGATCAGTGGGTCTATTAGTAGAATAGACTAGTTACACTTTTGGAAAATCGAATCCGTCCGAATAGAATGTCAGATTTTGCCACTTGTCTAGGGGGCAGATCATTTCGGGCGATTTTGGCTGCTATCGTGAGTGTGTGATTGAATAGCAAAAATTAAATTAGTATACTTGTTGCGTAGTCTGACTGAACTGCATGCATCATGTCTTTAGACCAGTGGTTCCCAAACTTATTTTGTCTACTGCCCACTTTGAGAATAAATTCTTTTTAGCGCCCCCATTTGTAGTCGAGTGTCGAGTGCTCAGTCGGTGTCTAAGAGTCCTCCTAGTAGATGACGCCTCCCAAGCCTCTACACAACGTCCCGATTTTTTTTTCTTGGTCTCTTACCGCCCCCCTTTAAGCCTGCAGCTCCCACAAGGGGGCGTTATCGCCCACTTTGGGAAAGACTGCTTTAGACCATCATTCAGTGAAAAAAAGATCTCCGTTTTTATTTGGAAATATCATATCAGCAAACAACTATCCGTTTCATCTCTAGTAAAAACCTTTCCTTTAATGAAATTAAGTTTAGAACTTGGCTTTTAAATGGTGCCAATATTGGTGGGAAGTGGGGATGCATACGTTTGAAAGTGCTTGTCGGGAGGGTCGATCTTTGTGATGACCAGTGTAGTTGCATGATGTCATCAGACCATCAGTGAAAAAAAAATCGCCTATTTTATTTGGCAATATTTCGACATTAACAGATATTTACTATTTATCTATGTAGGTATTCGTCATTAGAGTGAATAGCCCAGAAAAATAAATTAGTTTTGAAAGGCCTTAATATGGCTTTTTTGTAACTTTTTGGACTTTAAATAAAAGCCGTCATTATTGTAAGCCATTTTATTGATATTTACCTCAAAGATTAATGTATTTCATTTTATTAATAGGAAATTGTCGTTTTTTTTTAATATCCGGTATCCGGCCGGATAGTGAGTTACTATCCGGTATCCGGCCGGATAGTAAATTAGGGCCGGATATCCGGCCTACCGGATAGTTGCCGGATATCCGTTTCATCTCTAGTCTATACCAAAGAGCAATCTCTGGCGACTACTAGATCCGTCCGTTATGAGCAAGGCCCTAGATAACAGCATAATTGAGGACATAAAGACTTACTGATAACGGAATTATTTTATGTGGTATGTCCTACTAATATTATAAATGCGAAAGTTTGTAATTAAGGATGTTTGTTACTTTTTATGCAAAAACTACTGAACAGACTGATGCAACTTAACAAGATTCTTGTTATATCAGAATTGATTGATCTGTGACAAACTTAATTATTGGCGGGTGACGCCGCGGACAAAAGCTTATAGTACATAATAATATTGTAAAGTGAGGTCGTCGGTCCACTTTGATGTTTGTTGTTGAAATAGATACCTAACAGGGTGACAAAAATCACGATAAACTTAAAATAATTAAAAGCAATAGCAAACAATTAAATGTACTAGAAATTACGATTTAGATAAGAAAAGAAGGTAATGAATTATTTAGTTATAATTTATGCAATTAAATGATAGAAAGCTTGATGTACTCTGGTCCGTGAGCACGTAGAATTTTGTCCAATGACCCCTAGCTACCCATCCTTATCGCTCACGCGATGTCACGACTGTGCGACTGGGTCTGGCACCCGTGAGTGTGCGAGCGCGATAGCAACATAATAACGCGCGAGCGATAAGGATGGGTAGCTAGGGGTCATTGGAAAAAATTCTACGTGCTCACGGACCGGGCTTTAGACGGATTGAGCCGCAACATCTTCCCGCCTCGTTGAAAGGAACATTCAACGTGTAGAATCCTCGGCTGGTAGTGGACATAGACGAGTGAGCGGTCTTCTTACGCATCCTTACCCGGTGTTGACATCTGCTACCCGGGAGATCCGATCAGTCCCAGGAAATAGTCTGGCGACTCTGCCTAGTCTCCAGTTCAGAGGTGGTACGTGTTCCTCGTGTATCAGTACCATGTCGCCAATTTTGAGTTTTGTGATATTGTCCTTCCATTTGGCCCTCTTGTAGTTCTTCAATATAATTCCTTCTGCCAGCTATTCCAAAAGTGCTGTCACAGCTTCTCAAGACGTTCGTATCGACTGGTTTCTTTAGAATTGTGTAGATCTGGCGCTGGCAACGATGACATCGGTCTGCCGATGATGAAATATCCTGGGGAGAGAGGAAGGAATTCATTTCGTGAGGAATATAAGTAAGGTGGGTATTTCCCATTACACGTTTATTAAGATGTTTAGTTGATTTTATTCCAGACTAGCGGCCGCCCGCGACTTCGTACGCGTGGATCCCGTTTTACCCCCTATCTATCTATCTTACGCGGTTTAGATTTTTTCATACAAATGTTTTTTCCCGCTAACTCTCGTTCCTATGCTACGTCCCTTCCACAAGTGGTTACGTTTAGCCGTTTAGGTTGTACGTTGATATGTCAGTCAGTCAGTCAGTTTCTCCTTTTATATATTTAGATGGACATAATTATGCTGTTGCGGGATATTTTTTAGACAATTTTATGTAGAATATATTTCCGTCATACATGATTTTTATGTAACTTTAACCATTATGGCTGCACACGCGACGGAAGCTTACAAAATGGAGTAACTTCTTCCGTTTTCCCAAAATTTCCCTTCACTACTCTGCTCCTAAGTATACTATAACCTGCCCAGGAGTATGAAGAATAATTTTACCAAGTTTCGTTAAAATTAGTCAAGTAGTTTTTGTTGATATAAGGAACATACAGACAGACAGACAAAAATTTTACTAATTGCATTTTTTTTGGCATAAGTATCGATCACTTATCACCCCCTGATAGTTATAATTTTGAAAATATATTTCATGTACAGAATTGACCTCTCTGCAGATTTATTATAAGTATAGATTTAAAAATACCTCCGAAGTGAGGAGCGTACGCTGGAGAGCAAAAATACTTGATACCCTCGCGATTTGCAAAATCACAAAGAGTAGATTCATTTTCCTTTAAAAACTGACCAATTTCTTTGTAGGAAGCCACCAAATTACGACCATTGTCGGAAAATACTTTCACTGGTTTTCCTCTGCGAGCAATAAATCTTTGTAATGTCATTAGAAAACCGCCCTTGGGCAGGTCATTGACCGCTTCTAAGTGTATGCATTTGTATCGCATACAAATAAACAAACATAAATAGCAAAAATGACACGACTGCCTCGTCCTTTTCGATTTAAAATATAAATTGGTCCTGCATAGTCCAAACCCACAGACATAAATGGATAACAAGGTGTTATTCTTTGGGCTGGAAGGTTAACCATCTTTGGGCATAACGTTTTACCTCAGATTCCCTTTCTATGATCTGAGCGTTTTACCTACAACGCACGCAGTTATTTACAACTGGCAAGACGCCTGCCGTTCACTGGCCATACGGTTTCACGGAAGTAGCTAACAGTAATGAGTCTAATGAGGGACCTGCATGTATATTTCGTATGTGTTCACGCTCAAAATATAATAATTTTGTTAAACGATGGGAGGCACGAAGTAATATAGGATGTTTTCTCTCATAAGTGTATGCCGAGGCATCAATCCTCCCGCCCACCAGTATGAGCTGCTTACCTGTGTAAAAAAATGGCGATAATTAAAGTATTTTAGATTTTGACTTTAATCATTTGTTATTTATTAAATTATCATATTCTACGGGAAACGATTGACGGTTGTCCAATGGAACATAAACAATGAAATGCATTATTTAGTTCTTCAGTGGTTAAAGAATTTAATTGTTTGTTTTTTGGATTTTTTATGTTATTGATAAATCTACTATATAAAAATAAGTCGGGTTTTCCTCCCTGGCGCTATAACTCCAGAACGCACGAACCGATTTCCACGGTTTTGCATTCGTTGGAAAGGTCTCGGGCTCCGTGAGGTTTATAGCAAAGAAAATTCGGGAAAAGGGGGTAAAACGGGATCCACGCGTACGAAGTCGCGGGCGGCCGCTAGTCTTTTTATATAAGCAAATGACCTCAATAATTTGTTGAAATTGGAATAATTATCAAAATTAATTATAGACTCTAAATGTCTAATGCAGTTAGCATTAGATTTAATTTCTGTTGATTATTTTGTTTTAAAATCGGCCAATCTGATGAATCATTGGTTAAAAATTCTGGGCCTTGCCACCATAAATTCATAGATAGATATTTTTTGATTCGTGTTTACACCACGAGTGATTAGTATACTCCTGGGCAGGTTATAGTATACTTAGGAATTCCCACGGGAACGGGAATTAGCGAAAAAATCCTTTTGTATGAAAAATCTAAACCGCTTAGATAGACGCTTGGGCATGCAGGTACCTTAGTAAACTTGAAGCTTAGTTAGAACAGGATATTGCAAAATTCCCACGGGAACGAGAGATAGCGGGAAAAAACATTTGCATGAAAAAATCTAAACCGCGTAAGATAGATGAAGGGGGTGAAACGGGATTCACGCGTACAAAGTCGCGGGCGGCCGCTACTTAATTATAAAATCATTCTCGATGCTCTCCCTTTCGTCTATTTCCCTGTCTAGGTTATCTGAATTTAACACCTCATTGTGATTTTGCAATTTGTCAAACCTCAATGATAAAGACTCAAATTTTCCAAGTTTGAGCGTAAGTTCAGCCAAATCAACACTAGTTCATTCCTCTTTTTTAGGGTTCCGGAGCCAAATGGCAAAAAACGGAACCCTTATAGATTCGTCATGTCTGTCTGTCCGTTTGTCCGTCCGTATGTCTCAGCCATTTTTTTCCGAAACTATAAGAGCTATACTGTTGAAACTTGGTAGGTAAATGTATTCTGTGAACCGCATTAAGATTTTGTTGCAAAAATAAAAATAAAAAAATAAATATTAGCGGCTCCCCATACTTAGAACTGAAACTCAAAAATTTTTTTTTCATCAAACACATATATGTGTGGGGTATCTATGGATAGGTCTTCAAAAATAATATCGAGGTTTCTAAAATACTTTTTTTCTAAACCGAATAGTTTGCGTGACAGACGCTTTCAAAGTGGAGAAAAGTTGGTCCCCCCCTCTAACTTCTAAAATAAGAAAATGAAAAATCTAAAAAAAACATAATGATGTACATTACTATAAAAACTACCAACGAAAATTGTTTTGAACGAGATCTAGTAAGTAGTTTTTTTTTAATACCTCGTAAATCGTAAACCGCTTATTACCGCGTAATCTTTCATACAAATAACTTACATTAAAAAAAATCATTTATCAATGGTACGGAACCCTTTGTGCGTGAGTCCGACACGCACTTGGCCGGTTTTTTGTTTCTATTCTAATATTATAAATGGGAAAGTAACTCTGTCTGTCTGTCTGTCTCTCTTTCACGCCTAAACCAATGAACCCATTTTGATGAAATTTGGCATAGAGATAGTTTGAGTTCCAGGAAAGGACATAGGATAGTTTTTATCCCAGTTTTTGAAACAGGGACGCGCAAAGTTTTTCTGTGACAGACAAAATTCCACGCGGGCGAAGCCGCGGGCGGAAAGCTAGTATTGCATAAAAGATTGAGGTTTGACCCTTGATCGACTTTCGCTTCACATTTAATTCTTTAAAATTAAAATTGCATTCATTGGAGATAGACATGATGATTAAATTGCAATGAAACGTAAATTCAAATTAAATGTAAATTGCAATATGAATTGAAGTAATTAGGTATCAAGGTAAAGAAAAAAAGCTTACACTTCTCCCTCGGTGGTAGTCTTGATAGCTGGAACTACGCTCTCGTTGGTGATGCAGCGTAAGGCTGAGTGTAGGCCAGAGCCGGAACAGCTGGAATATTCGGCAAATATTTTAGCCGACACGAAATAATTGGCACGGTGAACTCCGTTGAAGTGCAAGTAAATTGATCAGATGGGCCAACCAACTTGGCGTTAATTACGTATGAATTTGTGCAAAAGTAACTTAATTACCAAGTAAATTATTGTATTGAATGAATTGAAGATGATTTTAAATTGAAACTGTGAAAATATACAAATTTTATTTTTATAATTGATTTGAAGGTAGAAAAATATAACGGTCTGATGCAAACTAAAATCTTGTATTTGGAAATGACGAATAAAATTGAGGATTTCACTATTTGCAGCAAGCTTTAATCTATAAATAGAATTGGATAATGGACGTTTAATGGAATGCGATAGGTTGTAAAAATGATAGAAGGAAAGGATTTTGGAAAGGACACTTACCTATCTCATGAACTGCAGCCGGTGTGAAGCTTTAGATCGACTCCTGTACCAGTATCAGCAGCTCAATCGGTGTTCCCTTGTCCTCGATGACGGATTTCGTCTTCCTGTATTGGTCAGCACGATGACGCGGCGAACTTTTGCAGGATATCGGCGAATTCTTCTTGGTTTCGTGGCTAGATTCCCCTCATGGGCCCCCAATTTATGTCTTCGCTAACATTCGGAGCCAATAAAACTCAGGTTTGATGAATATTTCGTATTATTCGAAAATGTATTACAAAAGTGCGTATCGCGCGGCGACTGGAAGGTAAGTGATTTTGACAGTACAAAATAGTATGAAGTTTTAAAACGCCTGCGATAAAGCAATAGCAAACAATTACATGTACTAGAAATTACGATTTAGGTAGGAAAGGAAATTAATTAATTATTTATTTATTATAATTTATGCAATTAAATACTAGAAAGCTTGATAGACGGATTGAGCCGCAACACAGGGTGACAAAAAACACGATAAACCAAACAATTTTTTTATTTTTTTCAGGCGAGATGAGAGGAATCAACACCAATTACTTCAATTTTGATTTTTGATTTTGATGATTCGAAAAACGTAAAAAATTAATTCAGCTGGTAACACAATGGAAATTAATAGGTACCCATATGTAACCAACATACACGTTATAATTTCGATAGCCCAATTGTGTCGGATTGACCGAGGAACACGGGTTCGAACCCCGCCGTGCGCTAGACTCACTCGTAACAAACAAGCATATTATTCAGTTCAGGGATTTTAAAAAAGAGCCTTAATCCTTCAAGGCCCGCGAATCTAGACACAATAGATAATCAATTGTTATGACATTATAATTAATACCGTCTGGGACACAAGCGGTTTAAGGGGGTCCTGCACAGAATCCTTAAAATTGACATACTTTTAAATCACGAGTGCTCTGCGATTAGTGACTTAAATACATCAAAGGAACTTGTGTAGGGTAGCCTAATCCTTGATCTAGGTCGCCGCCTTTTCGAAATTTTGAATAAATACGTAAAAAATTGATAAACAACATTTAAAATGCAGACATATGGAAAATTTATTTCTTCGAGAACTTTGTTAATTTAACGTATGAAGCAATAATTTTTATATGGAAATGTATAAATTAATATTTTGAAGGTCGCCCCCTTTTTCGTTTTTGGTATTAATGCATTAGTATTGAGAATTTTTGATTTTCCCAAAAAAACTTTGCCGTGAAGAAATCATCAGGCGTTTTGCTTTATCGTAGCTGTCAAGTGTCAAATGTGTGTTTGTCAATCCTTTACAGAGTAGTGTAGAGCGCAGAGCATGCAAATAGTATCTCTTTTGTTATGACTTCGATTGTTACGAAAAAATATTTTACTTATTTTATAGTTAATATGGCTAGAAAACCCTTGCAACCTTTCTTTGCCGTTCGTTCGTTTCAGTCGAAAGACGTCCACTGCTGGACAAAGGCCTCCCCCAAGGATTTCCACAACTAAGACCGGTACCGCGCCGCTCGCATCCAGGTACCACCCGCAACCTTCACCAGATCGTCGGTCCACTTAGTAAGGGGCCTGCCCACGCTACGTCTTCCGGCTCGTGGTCGCCGCTCAAGAACATTCCTGCGCCAGCGGCCATCACCTGTACGAGCTATGTGCCACGCCCGCTTTGGTTCTCCTACGGATCTCCTCATTTCTCCTCAAACGATCATAGCAAATGTTGTGATAGGGATAGAGACATGCGATTTTTGGTTTTACAAAGGTAATACGATAGAAAATAACATAAATTAATAAAAACTACCTGTTATAGGGGCATTTTTGGAGAAATTTATCAAATAACCAAAAATACATGAATTTAAAAGCAGTTTTTTTTTAAAGTATCATTTTTTATTATTTGTTGTCTTTTCCTGAGTATTATGTATTTTTTTAGTATCGCCTGTTATTGTTATTTAGCATTATTACTGTTTTATTTTATCAGGATATACCTCTTAGTGTAAAAGTTATTACGTTCTCTTTACAATAAGTAATCGGAAGGAAAAAAATTATATAAAAAAAAACCCTCTAAAAATTTTTGACCTCTTTTTTGTCGATGAAAATAGGTTTAGTTTCACGTATTTTCATATGTGTACTTTATCGTGACTCACACTGTATAAAGAAAGTATGCTAAATGAGTAACGCAAATCAATAAGCGAAGTGAGAAAAGAAAAGAGAAGTTTAATACATATTACTGTGACAAACTGAATTTATATGGTTAAAACCGCGAGAAAAAGCAAGTACGTAATACTAATGAATAATTCATTATTACCAATTTTAAAAATAAAGCAGTTACTTTAACCCTTTTTTCCATTCTTCAGGGTGTGGTTTTGTAAAACAACGCTCATCTCAGAGGTGGTAGTATACACGACACAGATGCCAAAAAAAAAATTCATGAAAAAATCAAACCAGGAAAATGGTAGATATTATTTCGCGGACGAGCTATCGGTCAGTCCCCCCGCTCTCTCGGGGTGGCGGCCGCATGTGCTCGATGGTGTAGCGGGGTACGCGGGGGTGGTGCGGGCGGTAGGAAGCGCCGTCTCGTAAGTTTAAAGAGACTTTTGAACGAGGTTCTTTAGTAATAAAGTAATAAGTTAAAATTTTATTTATATTTTTCTTGCAATAAACTTTCATGTGTACTATCACTCCAGAGATGGGCGTTGTTTTACAAAACCACACCCTGTATACATGGGTAGAACGCAGCCGTAGGAAACTGCTCGTGTATATTTTGTAATACTCTTCGTAAATCTGCGACTACAGTACAAAGTATACACGAATTTTGCGTACTGAATACAGTCGTGTTTAATTTGTATTGTGGATGCTTCTCCGTTTCAAACTATACTACACCACTTACACTTGAAAAGAGTGTTAAAAAGTTAGTTTGATACTTATTCAGTAAAATATGGAATTACATTTAAGAGTATTTTTATTTCTTATTACTTAAATATATTTTATCGAATCAATATAAAACTAGATTTTTAACACTCTTGCGGGTGGTTTTTCAAAATAAACTGATTAGGTAGGATTAAATAAATAAATTGATAACATTTTTATTTAGAGTAGTAGGTACGCGGTATTTGCGCAACTGCTCATACAGTTTGAAAGAGTTTAGTAAAAAAAAGTTATTTCCAAACTATACTCGATTAGTTTCACACCCTTGCGTTCTGGCCATGTATAGAATGGAGACGCTACATTAACAGCCTATTTGAATTGAACGTCTAGGAAAAATACTCTTTTACGAAACTTTTTTAACGCCTTTGTTCATTAGAAAAATCAATATTAGTTAGGATTTTTACTGTGTAAGAATTTTCGCAGCAATACCAACAAAAAATCAAATTCCTTTTTCCTAATTAAAGTATTTTTAAACTCACGTTTTGTTTAGCAAAATTAGTGAAATACGTGTTTTTACTCTGTATTGAGTCTCTTTTGTCTCTACTCTGTAAAGTAGTTTGTGTGCGATCGTGTTAGTTCGTTGCGCCACCGCTATCTCGGCTAGCAAATCGTAATTTTTCGTCGGCGCTGCACCCCCTTAATACATCGTAAAGGTAGCAGGAAGGCGCTAGACGCAGGTCACTACCAACCGGGTAACATGGAAAGCATTGGGGGAGACCTGTGTTCAGCAGTGGACGATGATGATGAAACAACAGAAATAAGAATAATAATAAATAAATTAAATTAATATTATTTGAAATACGAATAATAGATAATGACAATGAAACCAAAGGACAATGTTCGTTCTCCATACATTGTTCGCCTAAGAACCAACAATTTTGACATATTACTACCCGAAAGCGAAATAATACGATTCTGTGTGTAAGAACAATGATTCCTGATGGACACTTGCCATAAAATTAATGATTAAGAATATTAAATCACAGCGATTTTATAATATGTCGTTTATGACAACATGGCGTCTAATGTATTGTGTGAATGTATGAACACCGATTCGCGAAAAATGTTTTGTATTGTCGTCACGCCGAGTCGCAGCCAAATAGTATAAAATAGTAGAACAAGTTTTAGAAATACATCTCGGCATTCCACTTTTATAATATGCCCACATATTGCACGTAAATAAACAACATGAATCGTAGGTTGTTTCCACCCTTGTCATCTGACACATGAAATAAACTCCTATTGTATTATAGATATCGAAGCCGAATCGTATATAATAATAGAATGGGTTTTGGAGATCACTCGGGGTTCCACTTTTATAAAATACCTACATATTGCATAAAAATAACACGAATCATGAGTTTTCTTTTCACCATTTACATCTGACACGAGATAACAAACTCCTATCTCCATGACTACCGTCGTAGTCTATGCCAAAGACTACAATATTTTAAGCAAGAAGTTTCAAACCTTAGCGGCTACGGTAACCCCTGGGCCACATACATCATGATAACATTCGGTCGACACCGGAACGAAGTCTTGCGATTATGCAAAAAAGCATCGTATTCTAGTGCGGCTATATCACGTTCAACCGGGGTTTTAATTCGACTAAAGTCCTGACTAAAGACTGGAAGAAAATACGCCGCATTGTATGACCACTTCGTCTTCGTTAAAGCGGCTTCAGATCTAGAGCCCAAATAGTTTTCTTTCCAATAATATCCGCAAGTAGCGCTGCATGATCTTTACAACAAAAACGGCAATAGTTATTAAGGTGCCAAAATTATATGATTACTTTGGC
Source organism: Ostrinia nubilalis (assembly GCF_963855985.1). NCBI lineage: Eukaryota > Metazoa > Arthropoda > Insecta > Lepidoptera > Crambidae > Ostrinia > Ostrinia nubilalis. The sequence goes on along the minus strand of NC_087089.1, from coordinate 14,135,992 downwards.
ACGGTATTATACACGTTCGAAGATTTGTCATTTTCATTCATTTCATCATCATCATCATCATTTTAGCCACAGGACGTCCACTACTGAACATAGGCCTCCCCCAATGACTTCCACATCGCACGGTTGGTAGCGGCCTGCATCCAGCGCCTTCCCGCTACCTTTATCAGGTCGTCGGTCCACCTTGTGGTGGGTTGACATTGCAGAATATGACTTTTGATAGGTTCATCATAGAATTCGGCGAGGATATCATCACGGAGGAAGTTCGTAAAAGGGCGGGACAAGATCTTATAATAATGCAAGGCCGAAGCTGTAACGCGCGTGCTCCTACGTGTAATCCGGCGAGTATGCAATAAATAATAATGTCTGGTAAATAGTGGTAATACGTATCGTTCGTTCGTTCGTTTCAGCCGAAAAGACGTCCACTGCTGGACAAAGGCCTTCCCCAAGGATTTTCACGAAGACCGATCCTGCACCGCTCGCATACAGGCACCTCCCGCGACCTTCACCAGATCGTCGGTCCACCTAGTGGGAGGCCTGCCCACGCTACGTCTTTCGGCTCGTAGTCGCCACTCAAGAACTTTCCTGCCCCAGCGGCCATCAGCTCTACGAGCTATGTGCCCCGCCCCGTCTATGTCTATATGCGCTACGATTACAGGGTATCATTTTGCATAGTCGCAAGACTTCACTCCGCTGCTGTCAAATCAATGTCGCATAATGTTATCGCAATGTGTGTGGCCCTTGGCCAAATCACAGAAGCCTATGCGAAGAAAGAGCACTTGAATGACAATGAAAATCAGGGTTACCATTTTATAAGATCTCCTCACTATTGAGGGTAACAAAGTAACATTAATAATCTAGCCATTAATTACATTTATTACCTATACGAGAAAGTAAAGCAACATGCGGTTTTATTTTAATTTGTAAAATATTTGTAACAGTTTGTTCCAAATTTAGTTTTACAACAGTATTGCTGTTTCAGCTGTCACTGTGAAGCTTTGGGAAAATAAATAAATAGAAAAAATATTAACATAAATATTTATTTAAGTTTTTATGTTCATTATCATAATATGCCAATTTAAGTTACACTGTGTGACAGTCTTTGACACTAAACAAACTCTTCAGCTTAATAATACCTACCTACAGGGCGTTTTTATAGTTACTCTTGCTGATGAAACAAGAAGGGTTGATTCTACTACTGAAATACAACTACTTTTCTTACAGGACCAATATCAAATTCTCAAAAAAATTCACATCCTCGTGATGGTGATAATTTCTATGGAGAGGTGTTTTTTTTTATATTCGGTCTCTTGGGATAAGTTATTCCATTTGAGCAGTAGAATTAATCCTTTTTATTTGATCACTGTATAAAAATAACACAAGTGTTTAGGAAAACTTCTTCTTTGGTATGGTATCACTACGGAGTTATAATGTCGGCAACTCTGTATCACTGACTTGTAACTTTCAAACAGTATGAATAATAAGGGCACCACATTGGTTTTCTTTCTGAAAAAAGGCTTTCACTTTTAGTACTAACCCTTTAGCACTATTTCATTGAAATAAAAATACAATAAACGCACAGAAGACTGAAATTGAGTCAACTGACGTGACATTTATAATTTGTTGACATTATGACAGTTTGACAAGACTAGGGATTGAAAAAGTTTTAATTGAAAAAGTAAAATGACAATTCATTAAAACGATTCACAAGGATATAATCGATTAAAAATATTTATAAAATGTTCTGATACTTGCCTGTAGCGATTATCCAATCCTGGTTTCTACTGAAAAACTACCTCGTGGCAAGATTTTAATAAAATAATAAAATCTTTATCTTCTCTTTCACAATCTATAAAAGTTCATTTGGTCTATTATTATACATGTGCTATGAATGAGGGTTTTCGCGATTGAAAAATCCGCGAGATGGCAATACGTAGACGCGAGGTCCAAATGCTGCATGATTGGTGGATATCTGTCAATGTCATGTCAAAAATAACCAATCATGCAGCATTTGGACCTCACGTCTACGTATTGCCATCTGGCGGATTTTTCAATCGCGAAAACCCTCATTGGCATAGATTATGAGAGACTGGCAACTATACTAGGTTGATATATGTTTCTCACACTTCAACTGGCATTGGATTCAACATCGGATTCTGACACTTTTACAGTTATGATACCATGAATATCAGTTTATGGTCCTAATTATTTTTATTTTATTTACGACCTTCGACCAGTTGGACACTTTAGATAGCTTCTTGTAATAGTGTCAATATCTTTTTAGCTTTTAACGCAAATCTAGTCTTCAAAGCAGTTTAATCGATTTATTTTATTTTCAAAATCGATATTTTATTGTCTATGATGGCCGCAGGAACATCACTATACATGGACTCCCAGCAATAAAGTACGGTAATGCCTCGTACAGATTTTATCGGCAAAAATTATGGAACTTGATAGGTTTTAGACCATGCCACGCACCAAAACGTCCGGAAGTTGTAATAGTATTATAGAATAAACGTTGAAAGACTTATTTATTTAATTTTTCAATGCTTAAGTGTCCATTAGAATGAAAGGGTGCTTAATGTATTAAAAAAAATAGAAAATAATTATGATGGGTTAATGTTTTTGGGCGGTTTTTTAGGCGGTTTCTGACAATGTCCTTTCGCTTGCTTATTTTTTCCGATGATTAACTGGCACAAAAAGCCATTAGGCATTAAACTCGTCCAATATTTTATGAATTTTATTATGTACTCTTTTTATATAACACTGGTCATCACAAAAATCGACCCTCCCGCGACAAGCACTTTCAAACGTATGCATCCCCACTTCCCACCAATATTGGCACCATTTAAAAGCCTAGTTCTAAACTTCATTTCATTAACGGAAAGGTTTTTACCCCCAAAATGTGTCTGTAAAGAGCCAAAAAAGAGTCACTTCTTCAAAAAATAGGTAGTTATGCTTGATCCAACTTTTAAGGCTATGAAACTGTTGTTGGGATTAATCGCTATCCATCTGTTAAAGAGGACACGTGAGATCATTATTTGGTTTTATAACCATAAAAATTGGTCTAATTGATCCCAGAGGTGAGCCCAAAGTGAGGTCTTTTTTCAAGTCACATTTATTAAACTATCCGTTCGCGATAAGTTTGCCGCTGGCGATGTGACGTCACTCGAAGGGAAGCGTTTATAACTATAGCAAACTATATTGAAAATATTTTTTATTTATTAATATTGATAAAAATTGTGTAATATTGTTGGGGCACCATAATTGTGTCAGTAGAAACGAGTTTTCCAGTAAAACGTAGGTGGGCCGATTTTTGTGATGACCAGTATATTTAGATAAGGCATTAAAGTTGAAATAAATAAGCAGATGATAATTATTATTAGGTATGCAATAAGTATAATCATTCATTCGAAATTTAATTTAAATGTCACTCTAAATTCTTTGTAACAGCATACTTACATGGAAACGCATTTTAAATTAAAAACTTGTTCACAAAGTGTGCAAAAGTTAAAGTTGAAAATACCACACAGAACGTAGGTTAACCTTTTGCTATTTTCTGTATTAAACAGAAAGTTTGAACTTAAACAATAGAGCTTTCATTGTTTACAAAATACCACGCCATGCCCATCTTACATACAACGTTTTCATGATAAGGTAAAAACCAACCATTCAATACTAGATCACAATAGTTACGCTTCAACTGTCATTAGAGTATATTTTACTTATCACAAACCCTTTGTCCGTAAAACATTTTGTGGTAAAACTACCTGACTCATTAAAAGATATTGTTTGATTCGTAATGTACCGTTTTGCATTACGAGTGCCCAAACGAGGTAGGAGCTAGCTGGGTGTGAAGTCAGTCTGGCTTTGGACACAAGCCTGGTCGGTCATCAGTTCAAGAATTGATGACCGACCAGGCTTGTGTGAATCTCAAGAGATTCAAGTTAACTTCAAAGTACCTACCTATACTTCAAGTGACAAGTGGGTGTTAATTCAAGTCATCTCTAAAATTGCGATAATAGTGCTGTGATTTAGACAACTCATACAAGCGAACTTTGTGAACAATTAGTAAACTTCAAGTGACAAGTGGGTGTAAATTCAAGCCATCTCTAAAGAAAGTGATATAGTGCTATCTACAAATCATACAAGCGAACTTTGTGAACACTTCAAGTGATAAGTGGGTGTTAATTCAAGCATTCGGCAAGTGAACTTTGTGAGACAAGAAGATAAAACAGAATGGACGACCCAGTACCAGACCCAATTTACAGCCCTGGAGAAGCGCAGCTTTCGGCGGAATTAGATTTTCACCGAGAAGCGTTTGACTCTATTTGACATCCATCCGAGACTACCCTCCTCATCTAAAAAAGGATATGGAAATGCAATTTCGGGCGACCTTGGACCAATACAACGACGTGTTGGCAGATCAAAACGACGACGCACAAATAATCAGGAATTATAAGGTCGCCTTAGAAGAATTTCCAGGTAACACTCATTTCCTATATAGTGCTGGTGAATATTTTCTACGCCAGCAAGAGATTCATATTGCCCACCTTCATTTTGAAAAGGCGGTTCAAATCGACAAAAACCTAGTAAAAGCACAAAAATACCTGAATTTAACAAAGAGGTTGCTGTACTCCCGGGACGAATACAGATTGCTGAATGACGATCAAAGACTTGGTAAATATTTACGAGGTATAATTCAGACCTCTATCCTGAGGAAAAAAGAAGAAAATGAAAGTAAAGAATCAGCAGAACAATCGATACAACATTCATTCCAAGACCCGAAACAAGACTTCTTTTTAATCGAAAAAGGAACCAAGATAGAAGATATTGAAGATATTGAAGTTGGCTCCTATAGAAGCAACCTGCTTGTGATAACAAATAGATTTGACGCCGGCCTTTTAGGCAGTGAGCAATTATTTACCATCCTTTCGGCTTGGAATATAGTTCTTACACCTTCAGCGCGGGTAATTCCTGGCCGGGCTGAATTTTATGTTATTGGCGTCCGCTGTGAGCAGATTAAAAAAAAAATACCAAATTTCTGCGGATGCTAAAACACTCCTTAATGTTCAAGACTTGTTTTTACACACAGAAACACATAACCGTGATCCATACTTTGGTGAAGACATCTTCACATACAAAGACTTAGAGTTCGTGACGCAAGAAGAGTTAGTCTTTGAAATAAACTTTAATTCGTATGCCGATATTACAAAAAAATAGCCAGAGTTTTTCCAGACAATGCAAAATTGACGGTTACAAGTAGCGGTGAAGTCAATGCACTGGTAGGATTTTTCAAACTTTTTATAACCGAGGACATCGTTATGACAACCAATCCTAGACCAGAAGAGAGATCAGATGCGTGGAAACAAGCTGTGTTTCATGATTTTATACCAATGCAATACACAAAAGGTGAATCTTTCATTGCTCCGTTCTCAACATTTGGCGGGAGACTAAGATTTCTGCCAGATTGTAGAAAACTAATAACGAGAGTGTCAAAGCAACTAACAACGTTCCTGAACGATGACGTCTATATTAATGAGATTATTAAAAATGCACAAATACTAACAGTTCATTTAACGGCCATTCTCAGATGAGCTAGTTTTTGCGTGTCCGGGCTGTTAAATCGTTAAAAATGACAAATTAGAGACATGCAAGTATTTTTATATGTTACTTAACAACCCCATCCAGTTGTGCATTAAATCATAGGCCTCTATTTTAAGTATTTGTGACTTAATTAATTTCATGAACCTCTGTTCTCTAATTACCGTTACGCGTCCGCACACCGACTTAATGTTAAAACTTGGCTGTAATTTTTATGTCGTATAGATTTGGTTTACTCCATTCAACATTTTAAAGAGTGCAAAATATCTATTCAATAGAACCATTCTGTAAATAATTAGAATTAAAAAACTGCTTGTCCGAGCGAAAGTCCTAATTCCCGTGACGTTTTCTGTTTTTGGGCACACAAGCCTAAATAATAATAATATTTGACACATCATTTACGCGCGCGGCGCGAGCCCTTAGTTAGTTCTAAGACCTGTTAGCAATTAGACGTCTATTGCGTTGGCGTACCGTCGATGAATTGCGTAAGACTATAATTACCATATCTTTGGTTTTCAATTTTTCTATTTACCATGTCCTTATTTTTATACTCGATTTTTGAAGGTAGATCCACGTTGTTAATTTAAATAGATTCAGTACTTTGGCCTTCATACGTTGTAGTAAGACAGTATTTGCATACGCTGAAGATTTTGGAGATTTTGAAGAAAAACTATCGTTTTATAATTTCCATGTACTAATTACCGTATATTTATAATCACCGTTGTATGAAATTATTACCTACAAATTGCACTCACGATTGAATAAGTATGATGATAAAATATGAAATATACCAAGACTTTCGCATAACAACTGTACGGACTTTTCTTCCAATCTGACAATCAAAATTTAAAAAAACTTTCGTTAGAGTAACCTCGAAATAGATTCGATTTCATGACAAATGTTCAGCTTCAGTTGCTGCATGGTTGTTGGATTTAAGAGTATATTTTAACCCCTAAGGTGACCCCACAAAAAGAAGTTACCTGGAGTGAAATCGGGGCTTTCTGATGGCCAGGAGATGTCACCCCTGCATGAAACATGTCTCTTACCAGATATTTATTTTTACTATTAGTATAATTGATAACACAATACCATTAACATCTATCCATAATACCTTTGCCATAAGAAGATGAGATTTTCCAACAGTAACACTTACCTGGCGTGATCACATTAAGAACAAAAGAGAACAAATCAACAGACAATGGGACTTTTCAAGGCAAGAGTGTATAGGCACTTTGTACCATCCTAAACTGCATCCTACCTGCTTTGTTATGCATAGAAAAAACTTCGTGATATGCAATGGGTACTGGGCAGAAGAAGCTTGGAGAACAAACTAATACAAATGGATCCTAAAACCCATGTAGACATGGCATCGACTTAGCCTCGCAAATTTAGAAATACTTTAACGTTTTCAAAATAAAGTTTTAAAAATCTTGAACAAAGTCCACTGAAGTGATACCAAACGTCAAAGAGGGTGTGGAAAATCCTGTAAAGCTTACAACCAAAGACTAGACCTTCATGCAATCTATTTGCTGCATCCCTTCTAAATTCTAAGAATTCTGCATTTAGGCTCAGGAGAAAGCGAATAGCATCAATCTGAAAACTTATTGTAAAAAAATCGAGGTGACAAATCATGGGAAATGCTGAGCTGGAACTGTCATTATTACAAATTCAATTTAATCTGATAATGGGTGATGGCTGATCGCAGATAGATTAAAAAGAGGAAAAATCACTTAAATCATTAATTAATTTTTCGATATTTATGCATATCCGAAAAATACGTACGTTAAATCGTTTGTACCACATTGAAATCAAATAAATGATGATTAAGATTCTGATGAAAAAATGTGACACGTAGCCCCTTCTGGCCGAAACTAAGTGTTCCTGTTATAGCCTCGATTATTGCAGTATACTTAAAATATCTTGATACAACAAATAATAGAAATGAGTGTTTTCCTTTTTTCAAAGGGTTATTAAGTGTACCTACAGCGTTTTTTATGACGCTATATATTTATATACAAATTTATCAATGCAAGATATTGTTTTCTTGCTATTTTACATATTTTTTCTAATTACCGTTAGATTAAGTATTAGCCTTATCTAATTACCGTGACCATAAAATTTTTGGGTCTCATTTACGCGAAAACCGCTTGGAATAATTTGACGCCTTAACGATTGTTAAGTTCGTACTTTTCATGTGTTTCATATTTAAATGCGTTTAAGTCAATTAAGCCAAATTTCAAAAATGATATGGTAATTAGGCTGAGAACGCCTAATCGTGAGAATGACCGTTAACACAAATGGTGGAGATAGAAGAAGTCGACGTTGTAGATTTGTGTCCGTTTCCTGTCTTCGGGATGATGATGATGAAGCGAGGAGCGCAATCTCTCATTTGTATGGCCCGTGATCGTCAAGATAAAAAGTTTTTTAAAAAGGTTTTCCGTAGGCACAATATTTGCCTGTCCAGAGTGGAAATATTGATTTACGAAACCTTGTCTCTTGAGCCGTTTGACGGCAAAAGATTCCACGCAGTTTATTGTGACGTATTAAATATGAGTGGCAACATCGACAGATCACTTTATAGCCTGGCTAAACTACTGAAGCATGCGCGATTACAAGAAGGGGGATTATTTATGCCAAATGTGTCTATGAAGGTCCAACTCATCAGCAGTGAAATGTTGGATAAACACAATAAATTAACCGAGAAAGCTATGACTGCTATGCCTCCAGGATCGAGGACCAACACATTCACAGAATCGCAGATAACCTACGTTGACCCGACGCGGTTGGAACACAAAAATATGTCTCGACCAGTACACTTAACTGACAGCTGTCACAGTATGATACCCTGTGTAGTTTCAGTACACGTCGAGAGAGACGGGGCATGCAATGGTATGCTATGTTGGTATGTGATCAAAGTAATGGATGGTGCTGCAGAAATATCCACCAAACGAAAGTCCAGTTTCGTGCATAGTTCTGTTTTCTATAAGGACCAACCACTGGAGGTTAACAGAGGTGACTATGTCACTGCTGTCATGTGCGTTGAAGATGATGGAGGTTTTAAGATAGAACTATTTTCAGAAGTGATGTAATTTATGTTTAAGAATAGGTATGTAACTGTAAATGTAACTTTTTGAAACGATTTATTCCCTGTGTTGTGTATGTAATATTAAATTTTGTCAAATATACATGATGTAAAAATATTTTATTAGCTAAATTGTCTTCTTTTTATTTAGTTTTAAGCTAAACTGTATGTGGTAGTTACTGACAGAAGTCAATAAAGCAAGATTTGATCATAATTGTTTTATAAAAACATCAAACTTGTACTTTAGTTCACATTTAACATAATTTACTAGTATATTTTGTGTATTATTCAATAACCATGTTTGTGTAATATTATTAAATTAAAAAATAATAATTATAGGACTACCTACACTTATTATTATGTGCTACTACTATAATATGAAAATGTTTTTACCGATATTTTTAAATAATGTGTAATAAAACAAGATGATTGAACTATAATTTTGTTTTGTTTTTGAATAACCCAATTTATACACCACTACATTTTTATCACCGAAAAAATTTAAACAGGTTATGTAGAAAAGTGTAAAAAATTTTAAGTAAAAAAAATTTTTTTTCGTAGTTTCATTTTTTATTAAATTTTGTTTAGTCCGTATTTTACACGTCATCTAGCCGGGGCACTCCGCTGCTCGCTAGAGTTGCTAGAGTAGTCGTACGCGCTCGCACATTGACCCGATCTGTCTGTCTCGCTCACGCCTCGTCCACGCTTCCAGTGTTATTATTACTTACTTAGCTAACTTAGACCATTTTAATGCAACATTTCAAGTAATTTTGAGTTCTAATAAGTCTTACATTATCTTAAGTAAATAGTGCTAGCGACGCGTGTGTCCATACATTACCAATTTTGGGATGAAATTTTGAGTAACTTTATTTAACTTTTTTTTGCTTAAATAGGATCAGTATTAGTAACTCATTATCCAGAATTTTTTTTTCGGTCATAAAAATGTAGTGGTGTATAAAAATAATAGTACAATAAAATTTATATCAGACTTGGGTACCATTTTAAGACAGCTGCTGAAAAAATTCCATAAGCGATGCATAAAAAGTACCACGGGGCGATGTCATAACACGAAGTTTGTATGAAGCGTTTGTGGGAAACTTTGTCAAAGAAACATATTTTGGGGAGATTTCATGCTATCGAAGTAATTATTCATCTAATTTCTATTATGAATGAGGCTATTTTGAAAAGCCAAAATAAAATTTGGAAACATGCCATAAACTAAGTACCTACTCGTAGAATGAAAGGTTACAAAATACCATTTCTGACAGAAGTTATGGTATTTACACGGCCTTTTACTGTTATTTCAGATGAAAACACCAAAACGGCAGAGTTCAATGCGAAACTAGACGTAGAAGCATACCACATAGTCGCACAATACGCTACCAGTGACAAAGTGACGGTAGTTCCATATAATCGAGTGAGATACTCATTGAATGTGACTAGGGTAAGTAATAAAAAGTTTTAAAAAATTGGAACACAACCACGGAACGAAATTCGTGCCGTTCTACTGGTTTTCCTCGGATAAGGGTACGCGTGCTCCTTCATAATGTGGCATGTGTTAGGTCCTGGCAAATCCCATCGGTTCTGCCGTGTAGGGAGGGACGTCCCACCGTGCGGCAGAGGGAATACACCAGGTTTTAAGTGGGTTCAAGCCCCACATAACCTGCCGCCCCCCGGGCGGTACGGATTGGCCATTTTAATTGGGTCAGAAAAAAATGAATTTTAGCCACACACACACACACACACACGCTACTATCGGCGATTTAGCCGCTTTTAAGAAGCTGAATGCCGCGACCACACATTCCACATCGCACACTTAAAAACGCCAAACTGGTGATTAAGTCGCTTTTCTTAAGCTCGACGCAGCGAATTAAGCAGTAGCTAAAACTCGCGCCGAACTCCGAACGCAATGAAGTCGCGAAATCGGGCCGCTGCATCGATATAGTCGCAAAATCGTCGATGCTAAAAGTAGTAAGAATAAGAATAAGAAGAATAAGAATAAGAATAAGAAATTTATTCATAATGTTCATTACATGTCAAATTTTCAATATATTTTCTTATTAATAATAAACAATAGTATGTGGAAGATACTCAAAATCTAATTCAGCATCGATACATAGGTACTCGTGCATTTTTTGTAAATGCTTGTATTACAGGAATGGCGCGTAAAGCAACTTGGCAGAATAAACACAAAGATAATGCAGGAACAAAACAAATTCGAACAAGTGTCTATACCAAAGAGCACTCTCTGGCGACTACTAGATCCGTCCGTTATGAGCATGGCACTAGATAACAGCATAATTGAGGACATAAGACTTACTGATAACGGAATTATTTTATGTGGTAAGTCCTACTAATAATAATTAATGCTAAAAATTGTGAATATGGATGTTTGTTACCCTTTCATGCAAAAACTAATGAACAGATTTTGATTCAACTTTACAAGATTTTTGTTTTATCAAAAACTGAATTTTAGGCGGGTGACGCCGCGGACATAAGCTAAAAGTAGTACAAAATAAATTTATAAAGTGAGGTCATCGGTCCACTTTGATGTTGCTGTTGATACAGATACCTAACAGGATGACAAGAATATTATTACGATAAACCAAACTAATTTTTTTTGTTTTTTTTTAGGCAAGATGAGAGGAATCAACACTAATAACTTCACGTGTGATAGTGGAAGTAATATGAAATTAGTTTATGACTCTAATGAAGATGAATACAAAAACTTTCTTTTGAGAGTATTTTCGGCTGATCAGAACAGAATAAACTAATTTTTGTTCCTGTCTTTGCATATTTCATTTATTTCCTTACTCTTGATAAAATCTTAGTACCTGACTGATTTGATAGACGCTGGGGCAGGAAAGTTCTTGAGTGCCGACCACGAGCCGGAAGACGTAGCGTGGGCAGGCCTCCCACTAGGTGGACCGACGATTTGGTGAAGGTCGCGGGAGGTGCCTGGATGCGAGCGGCGCAGGACCGGTCTTTGTGGAAATCCTTGGGGAAGGCCTTTGTCTAGCAGTGGACCTGACTGCAAAATCTATAGGTACTTATAATAAATCTGTAGAGAGGTCAATTCTGTACATGAATATATATTTACAAAATAACTATCAGGGGGTGATTAATGATCGATACTGATGCCAAAAATGCAATCAGTAAAATGTTTGTCTGTCTGTCTGTATGTTCCTTATAGAAACAAAAACTACTCGACGGATTTTAACGAAACTTGGTACGATTATTATTATTCTTCATACTCCTGGGCAGGTTATAGTATACTAAGGAATTCCCACGGGAACAGGAATTAGCAGGAAAATCCTTTTGTATGAAAAATCTAAACGGCTTAAGTTAGTCGCTTATAATTTGGCATGTAGGTACCTTAGTAAACTTAAAGCTTAGTTGCATCAGGATATTGCAAAGCTCCCACGGGAACGGGAGTTAGCGGGAAAATCCTTTTGTATGAAAAATCTAAACCGCTTAAGTTAGACGCTTGAAATTTGGCATGTAGGTACCTTAGTAAACTTAAAGTTTAGTTACAACAGGATATTGCAAAATTCCCACGGGAACGGAAGTTAGCGGGAAAAAACATTTGTATGAAAAAATCTAAATCGCGTAAGATAGATGAAGGGGGTAAAACGGGATCCACGCGTACGAAGTCGCGGGCGGCCGCTAGTATTAAAATAAAATCAGCAGTCTTTTTGTACATATTCCGATAAGTCAAAGATGACTCGAGAAACGTTAAAACTAAAATCCAGTGAGTAAAACGTAGGCATTTTCAGGAAGAAAGCCATAGTTTCTCTGTAGTTGAAGTTCCCTTCCACCTTCAGCCTAATCATCAGTTTCCACCAGGTGTGATGAAGGGAAAGAGCTTCCTCGTTGAGAATAAAAACATGTTCTGTCCAGTTGTTGTCTCTAAATCTGTTCTACGTAATGTAAACTTAGAGGATTCCCAATATTAAATTCACTCTAAGAAAGTCAAAAACATGTAACGGAATCTCCGACATAACACTTTAGTGGACCGATTACAGGAAATAGTGGCCCATTAAGTACTCAAGTTTTTTTGTATTATTATGAATGTTCAGGAAACGGCGCAGTTTTTAAAATGGTTTTGGACCTATGGAAGTTCTTTTTTTACTTAAATTTTTAAGTTGAAAATTTGATAGTGTTCTGATAAAAGCATAATTTTAATGTTTCTAGCAAAACTTTTGTATCTTGAATCAAAGATAGGAAGGTGATTATTTTTTTCAAATATCTGCAATTAATAACAAATCTGTCGAAGAAAATAAATCTAAGAAAACTCACCAAAAAAAAGGTAAAAAAGTTGAAAGCCTACTAGGTCACAAAATTTTAAAATATCACAAAATTAACTCTATCTCCTAAATAAATTAAGCACAATCGTATTATACACATGGGGGTGATTTAGATAAACAATTTTTCCCGAAGATTTACTGGCACTTTTGTGACTTTAATGCCTTATGGCTTTTTAGCCATAAGGCATTAAAGTCGCCCAATATTTTATGAATTATAAGGCATTAAAGTTTAAATAAATAAGCAGATGATAGGTATGCAATAAGTATAATAATTCTTTCGAGATTTAATTTAAATTTCACTCTAAATACTTTGTAACAGCATTACATGGAAACGCATTTTAAATTAAAAACCAATTTGCAAAGTGTGCAAAAGTTAAAGTTGAAAATACCACACAGAACGTAGGTTAACCTTTTGTTATTTTCGGTATTAAAAAAAATGTTTGAACTTAAACAATAGAGCTTTCATTGTTTACTAAATACCAACCTTAACTTGATAAGGTAAGAACTAGAGATGAGACGTATTTACTAGAACAGATCCACACACTAGGTATTTTACAGTACTAGGCGGCACCTATTCCATTTTTTTAAATACTTGATCCACCTAGTATTTTATAAATTACACGATTTTCGACCCTACCATCAAAGTAATAGAGATTATTATTGCGTAATCCCACAGTAATCCGTAGTCGTGTATAACGCGCACCGAGTATTTCTCGCTAAGCTTATGTGCGAACGTAGAGATTCACTCCGTCTCTGTCTGATCAAACAAATTTGAGCGCGACAAAGCAAGCGCACACAAACTTAGTCAAACCATATTCATGTAAATTCATGTAAAAAAGAAAAAAATATGTAAATATTTTTATGAAATTGATATCTTTTAAATACGCCAACTTTTAAGTTGACAGTCCTAAGCCTGTTGAAGTATGAAGGGAGGAATTGTTATTCAATTTCAAATTGCATTATTCATACTCGTACTACGGTTGTATCTTTTCAAAGAAAATTGTATTTTAAAGTCATATTACGTGGATTAGTTCGCACTAGTCGCGTCAAGTATGCTAAATTACTACGTACTAGGTGGAAAAGGTAATTGGATCGAGTATTAATAAATACTAGGAATAGGTGCACCTAGTATCAAATTTACCTAGTATAACCCATCTCTAGTAAGAACCTGCCATTCAATACTAGATGACAATAGCTTGGCTTTAATTGTCATTACAGTACATTTTACTTATCACAAACCCTTACTTAGCTTAACGGATATTAACTACTTATATACTTTTTTTTTAATACATACATTATTATACATAGTATCACCCAGACCCGTCACAGAAATTAAAATTCATCATTTCAATTTCTTCCCGGCCGGGAATCGAACCTGGGACCTCTCGGCATAGTAGTCTGTTCTGAACCACTACACCAAACGGCCGACAAAATTAATAAGCATATTAAAATTTAAGTTCAGGGACTCTTTTGAAAAAGCTATTGCTATGTGTGTTCTACTGTGGCTAATTGAACCCAGAAAATAAATTTTAATAGGCAAAAGTGATCAACTCTATTTTATCGTACCATGAACCAACAGAACGTCCACCTACAAGGTGGACCGACGACATCGTAAAGGTAGCAGGAAGGCGCTGGAAGCAGGTCACTATCAACCAGGCAACATGGAAAGCATTGGGGGAGACCTGTGTTTAGCAGTGGACGATGATGATGAAACAACAGAAATTAGAATAATAATAAATAAATTAAATAATTATTATTTTAAATTATTTGAAAAACGAATATTAGACATTGACAATGAAATCTAATTTCGCTTGCTTACTTTTCCCGAAGATTAACTGGCACAAAAAGCCATACGGCATTAAACTCGCTCAATATTTTATGAATTATAAGGCATTAAAGTTTAAATAAATAAGCAGATGATATTATTAGGTATGCAATAAGTATAATCATTCGTTCGAGATTTAATTTGAATGTCACTAAATACTTTGTAACAGCATACACGGAAACGCATTTAAAAAAAACTAGTTTGCAAAATGTGCAAACATTTAAGTTGAAAATACCACACAGAACGTAAGTTAACCTTTTGCTATTTTCTGTATTAAACAGAAATGTTTGAACTTAAACAATAGAGCTTTCATTGTTTACAAAATACCACGCCATGCCCATCTTACAGATAAGAAACGTTTTCATGATAAGGTAAAAACCTGCCATCCAATACTAGATGACAATAGTTTAGCTTGAACTGTCATTAGAGTACATTTTACTTATCACAAACCCTTTGTCCGTAAAACTACCTGGACTCGTTAAAAGATATTGTTTGATTCGTAATGTACCGTTTTGCATTACGAGTGCCCAAACGGGGTAGGAGCTAGCTGGGTGTGGAGTCAGTCTGCCTTTGGACACAAGCCTGGTCGGTCATCAGTTCTTGAGATCCAAGTTAACTTCAAAGTACCTATACTTCAAGTGACAAGTGGGTGTTAATTCAAGTCATCTCTAAAATTGTGATAATAGTGCTGTGATTTAGACAACTCATACAAGCGAACTTTGTGAACAATTAGTAAACTTCAAGTGACAAGTGGGTGTAAATTCAAGCCATCTCTAAAGAAAGTGATATAGTGCTATCTACAAATCATACAAGCAAACTTTGTGAACACTTCAAGTGATAAGTAGGTGTTAATTCAAGCATTCGGCAAGTGAACTTAGTGAGACAAGAAGATAAAACAGAATGGACGACCCAGTACCAAACCCAATCTACAGCACTGGAGAAGCGCAGCTTTCGGCGGAATTAGATCTTCACCGAGAATCGTTTGAGCTCTATTTGACATCCATCCGAGACAACCCTCCTCACCTAAAAATGGATATGGAAATGCAATTTCGGACGACCTTGGACCAATACAACGACGTGTTGGCAGAACAAAACGACAACGTACAAATAATCAGGAATTATAAGGTCGCCTTAGAAGAATTTCCAGGTAACACTCATTTCCTATATAGTGCTGGTGAATATTTTCTACGCCAGCAAGAGATTCATATTGCCCACCTTCATTTTGAAAAGGCGGTTCAAATCGACAAAAACCTAGTAAGAGCACAAAAATACCTGAATTTAACAAAGAGGTTGCTGTACTCCCGGGACGAATACAGGTTGCTGAATGACGATCAAAGACTTGGTAAATATTTACGAGGTATAATTCAAACCTCTATCCTGAGGAAAGAAGAAGAAAATGAAAGTAAGGAATCAGCAGAACAATCGATACAACATTCATTCGAAGACCCGAAACAAGACTTCTTTTTAATCGAAAAAGGAACCAAGATAGAAGATATTGAAGATATTGAAGTTGGCTCCTGCAGAAGCAACCTGCTTCTGATAACAAATAGATTTGACGCCGGCCTTTTAGGTAGTGAGCTATTATTTACCATCCTATCGGCTTGGAATAGGGTTCTTACACCTTCAGCGCGGGTAATTCCTGGCCGGGCTGAATTTTATGTTATTGGCGTCCGCTGTGAGCAGATTAAAAAAAAATACCAAATTTCTGCGGATGCTAAAACACTCCTTGGTGTTCAAGACTTGTTTTTACACACAGAAACACATAGCCGTGATCCATACGTTGGTGAAGACATCTTCACATACAAAGACTTAGAGTTCGTGACGCAAGAAGAGTTAGTCTTTGAAATAAACTTTAATTCGTTTGCCGATGTTAACAAAAAAATAGCCAACATTTTTTCAGACAATGCAAAATTGACGGTTACAAGTAGCGGTGAAGTCAATGCACTGGTAGGATTTTTCAAACTTTTTATAACCGAGGACATCGTTATGACAACCGATCCTAGATCAGAAGAGAGATCAGATGCGTGGAAACAAGCTGTGTTTCATGATTTTATACCAATGCAATACACAGAAGGTGAATCTTTCATTGCTCAGTTCTCAACATTTGGCGGGAGACTAAGATTTCTGCCAGATTGTAGAAAACGAATAACGAGAGTGTCAAAGCAATTAACAACGTTCCTGAACGATGACGTCTATATTAATGAGATTATTAAAAGTGCACAAATAGCAACAGTTCATTTAACACAAATGGTGGAGATAGAAGAAGTCGACGTTGTAGATTTGTGTCCGTTTCCTGTCTTCGGGATGATGATGATGAAGCGAGGAGCGCAATCTCTCATTTGTATGGCCCGTGATCGTCAAGACAAAAAGTTTTTTAAAAAGGTTTTCCGTAGGCACAATATTTGCCTGTCCAGAGTGGAAATATTGCTTTACGAAAACTTGTCTCTTGAGCCGTTTGACGGCAAAAGATTCCACGCAGTTTATTGTGACATATTACATATGAGTGGCAACATCGACAGATCACTTTATAGCCTGGCTAAACTACTGAAGCATGCGCGATTACAAGAAGGGGGATTATTTATGCCAAATGTGTCTATGAAGGTCCAACTCATCAGCAGTGAATTGTTGGATAAACACAATAAATTAACCGAGAAAGCTATGACTGCTATGCCTCCAGGATCGAGGACCAACACATTCACAGAATCGCAGATAACCTACGTTGACCCGACGCGGTTGGAACACAAAAATATGTCTCGACCAGTACACTTAACTGACAGCTGTCACAGTATGATACCCTGTGTAGTTTCAGTACACGTCGAGAGAGACGGGGCATGCAATGGTATGCTATGTTGGTATGTGATCAAAGTAATGGATGGTGCTGCAGAAATATCCACCAAACGAAAGTCCAGTTTCGTGCATAGTTCTGTTTTCTATAAGGACCAACCACTGGAGGTTAACAGAGGTGACTATGTCACTGCTGTCATGTGCGTTGAAGATGATGGAGGTTTTAAGATAGAACTATTTTCAGAAGTGATATAATTTATGTTTAAGAATAGGTATGTAACTGTAAATGTAACTTTTTGAAACGATTTATTCCCTGTGTTGTGTATGTAATATTAAAATTTGTCAAATATACATGATGTAAAAACATTTTATTAGCTAAATTGTCTTCTTTTTATTTAGTTTTAAGCTAAACTGTATGTGGTAGTTACTGACAGAAGTCAATAAAGCAAGATTTGATCGTAATTGTTTTAATATAACAAACTTGTACTTTATAGTTCACATTAACATAATTATCTAGTATATTTTGTGTATTAATCAAATAACCATGTCTGTGTAATATCATTAAATTTTAATAAAATAATTATAGGACTACTACACTTAGGTATCATTATGTGCTACTACTATAATATGAAAATGTTTTTACCGATATTTTTGAATAATGTGTAATAAAACATGATTTTAACTTTAATTTTGTTTTATTTTTGAATAACCCATTTTATACACTACTACATTTTTATCACCGAATAAATCTAAACAGGTTATGTAGAAATGTGTAAAAAAATGTTTTTTCATAAAGTTAAATTTTTTATTAAATTTTCTTTAGTCCGCGCTATTTTACGCGTCACAGCCGGGGCACTCCGCTGCTCGCTAAAGTAATCGTACGCGCTCGCACATTGCCCTGATCTGTCTGTCTCGCTCACGCCTCGACCACGCTTCCAGTGTTATTATTACTTACTTAGCTAACTTAGACCATTTTAATGCAACATTTCAAGTAATTTTGAGTTCTAATAAGTGTTAGACGAATGACGACTAATGACGCGTGTGTCCATAAATTACCAATTTTGGGATGAAAGAAGAACGGTCACGCCCCATACAAAAAAAACCCAGACCCGACAGAAACGAGACATATCTCAGTTTTTTTGTCATGTCTTAATTAGTTAAATTATATATTTTTTATATTCGAAATCTATGTATAACACCAAAATATTACCCTTTGTTTTTGTTCAGGCGCTATACAAAAACTAATACAAAATGCCTATTTAACACCAAAATTGGTAAATGTATGTACCTAAATGTCTATTACAGCTGCTATGGAATGTATCTAGGTGACCTGGAGATACAGCCGGATTATACAGGGTGGTTATACATATGGAACGATAAGTGTTCTCACACGATTATTTCTAAACTATACAAGATATCGACAAAATAGTTACTGATTCTGAAAGTGCTTCACGAGCTCTTTCAAATGGTACCAATAATAGGTTACAGATTATGGAAGCTGGTAACATTGAATATTTGGATTTTGTAACTTCTCGTTTCCACCCTGTATAATCCGGCTGTATCTCCAGGTCACCTAGATACATTCCATAGCAGCTGTAATAGACATTTAGGTACATACATTTACCAATTTTGGTGATAAATAGGCATTTTGTATTAGTTTTTGTATAGCGCCTGAACAAAAACAAAGGGTAATATTTTGGTGTTATACATAGATTTCGAATATAAAAAATATATAATTTAACTAATTAAGACATGACAAAAAAACTGAGGTATGTCTCGTTTCTGTCGGGCCTGGGTCACAAATGACCGTTCTTCTTTTGAGTAACTTTATTTAACTTTTTTTGCTTAAATAGGATCAGTATCAGTAACTCATTATCCAGATTTTTTTTTTCGGTCATAAAAATGTAGTGGTGTATAAAAATAGTACAATAACATTTATATCAGACTTGAGTACCATTTTAAAAAACACGATAATTAGTTAGACAGCTGCTGAGAAAATTCCACAAGCGATGCATAAAAAGTACCACGGCGCGATGTCATAACACGAAGTTTGTATGAAGCGTTTGTGGGAAACTTTGTCAAAGAAACATATTTTGGGGAGTTTTCATGCTATCGAAGTAATTATTTATCTAATTTCTATTATGGAAGGGGCTATTTTGAAAAGACAAAATAAATTTTGGAAATGCCATAAACTAAGTCAGCCATAACAGGGACGCGCGCGATAAAGTTTTTCTGTGACAGACAAAAGTCCAAGCGGGCAAAGGCGGAAAGCTAGTATTAAAATAAAATTAGTAGTATTTTTATATTCCTGTAAGTCAAAGATGATTCGAGAAATGTTAAAACTATAAAATCCAGTGGGTAACGCAGCATAATAATAGTATATTGATCTTACTGAATAAGAGGCTATGGTACACAATAAAAATAAATAAGGTAGGTACCCAAGTAACCAACATACACGTAATTTTGATGACCCAATGGCACCCAATAGTGTTGAATTGACCGAGAAATACGGGTTCGAACCCCGCTACGCCGCTAGACCCACTCGTAACAAATAAGCATATTCAGCTTAGGGCCTCTTTAAAAAAAAAGCTATAGATTCTTCTAAAAAAGCTATAGGTTCTACTGTGGCTATTTGGACCCAGAAATAGACAAAAGTGACCAACTTTATTTTATCTTACCATGAAAAAATAACAAAACGTCCACCTACAAGGTGGACCGACGACATCGTAAAGGTAGCAGGAAGGCGCTGGACGCAGGTCACTACCAACCGGGCAACATGGACAGCATTGGGGGAGACTTGTGTTCAGCAGTGGACGATGATGATGATGAAACAACAGAATTAGAATAATAATGATTAAATTATTATATTAAATTATTTGAAATACAAATAATAGATAATGACAATGAAACCTAATTTCGCTTGCTTATTTTTACCGAAGATTAACTGGCACAAAAAGCCATAAGGAATTTAACTCGCCCAATATTAAATGAATGGGGATGTTGCCTGGGTCAAAAAGCAAGAGTTTTAATTAGTCCGTCAGTTAACTTATCAAAAAATACTCTACTCGTATTTTTCACTTTTTCAAACTAATGAAAATTTAAAGAGATAAAGCGCCCCAAAGTTCATAAGAAGAGGCCCGTGACGTCAACGCTTGCTTAAAAATGCCGCACGTTGTGACGTCGTGCGCAACTTCAACGCACCATAATTATGTAATTATTTGTTAAATTGACAAATAAATTTATACGTGTCCAATATTTTTTGATATTAAACATTACGGACTAAAAAAATTTTTTTAGGCAACTAGCCTATTATAAGCGCTCCGCCGCCGCGCCGCCCGGCCCTGTTGCACTGTTTATACGCGCCGCGTGAAGCCCGCTGCCGCTCCGCCGCACATTGGATCGATCCTATAAAAAGCGTTGGAAATGGTGCTTTAAATGCAACTACTTAAAACAAGATTGACTTGCACATAAGTTGAAAGATGAGACTTCATTCTATCAAAATTAAATATCATTAATATCAAGACGTCATGATCTACTATCATAGCTATGTGGTGCGACCGTAAAGTGAACAAAGTAAAAATCATGAATTTTCTGACTTCTGTTGTATTGTCAATTTAATTTATCCAATTTCGTTAACTCGTTTTATGTTAATAGTTAATAATGTTTTAGTTTATACCTTTATCTTAATCTGTGTGTTAAAATGAATGCCTAAAAAACATCTAGCTTGGCTATTTTTACGTATTTTACAAGGTATTTATGGAATTGAAAAACTGCTTGTTTTAGTTGACATCTTGGGCGATCTTTAACAATTTTGACAAAAAATTCGTTACACTAAAATAATGTCAGGTAAACCAAAGATGTTTATTTTGGTTTATGAGTTGTTTATCGTGTGCAATTCAGTAAAAAAATACTCATTAAAATGAAAAACCTCAAGTCAAATAGAGATTTGTATGCATTATTAAAAACCACGATGAAAGGTCGCGCTAGTTCTTTAGCTAGGATACTAGAGCTGTTTTCGCATACACTCTCTTCTTCAGATAAACAGAGGTAAGTACTCACGTAGTTAATACTTTATGAACATAAAGAAATACTATAAAACAGACATAGTAAAAAAAAGTATTGTACGTATTTTTTTTCTTAATTTATGATTGTGTTAGGTATGTACTGAGTTGCACATTTGATTTATCAGATAACTATCGAAAAAAATCAATAATTTTATTGACACTATTTGTCGCAAGAAGAAGCAGTCAGTGTCATTATAATGAGAACCAGTTTTTAGCAACAAACGTAGATTGGCGCGTAGGCGATCTGTTAATTGGAGTCAGTTTTGTAGTCCGCCAAGTCCCTATAAAATTGCATTTGTATGTATCTAACAGCTAACAGAATATGAAATCAAGCTCGACAAAATCGAACAAAGTGATTGTGTGCAATGAAAAATCAGGCGTTTACAAAAATATTTCTTTAATAATATAATTGATATAATCTTTATTATTTATATAATTTTAACGCTTAATGAGAACAAATTTAGAGTATTGTTAGATTATGTTACTCTTCAAATATGGAAATAGACCAAAATGAGTGAGTATTTGCTTTTAATTGAACAATAAAATGTACAAGTTTTTCATCACTATATTTTGAGAATTTTTTTCACCTATATTAACTGCCATCTTATAAGTACATAAAACCTATCACATTAAAAAGATAAACTTGTCAACCTTACACTGTAAAAATTTAAAGTTACTACGTTGACGCAATCTCATTTTATTTTAAAAACACTGAGTAAGGAAGCGATGTCCAACGCTTTGTATGGATGGGCTCGATCCAGTGTGCGCCGCCGCGAAATTATTACATCGCTTTGACGGCGCGGTGGCGGCGTCGTGTGCAGGAGCGCTTAGGCATTAAAGTTTAAATAAATAATCAGATGATATTATTAGGTATGCAATAAGTATAATCATTCGTTCGAGATTTAATTTAAATGTCACTCTAAATACTTTGTAACAGTGTACATGGAAACGCATTTTAAATTAAAAACTAGTTTGCAAAGTCTGCAATAGTTCAAAATACCACACAGAACGTAAGCTGTTAACCTTTTGCTATTTTCTGTATTAAACAGAAATGTTTGAACTTAAACAATAGAGCTTTCATTGTTTACAAAATACCACGCCATGCCCATCTTACAGATAAGAAACGTTTTCATGATAAGGTAAAAACCTGCCATCCAATACTAGATGACAATAGTTTAGCTTGAACTGTCATTAGAGTACTTTTTCTTATCACAAACCCTTTGTCCGTAAAACTACCTGGACTCGTTAAAAGATATTGTTTGATTCGTAACGTGCCGTTTTGCATTACGAGTGCCCAAACGGGGTAGGAGCTAGCTGGGTGTGGAGTCAGTCTGCCTTTGGACACAAGCCTGGTCGGTCATCAGTTCTTGAGATCCAAGTTAACTTCAAAGTACCTATACTTCAAGTGACAAGTGGGTGTTAATTCAAGTCATCTCTAAAATTGTGATAATATTGCTGTGATTTAGACAACTCATACAAGCGAACTTTGTGAACAATTAGTAAACTTCAAGTGACAAGTGGGTGTAAATTCAAGCCATCTCTAAAGAAAGTGATATAGTGCTATCTACAAATCATACAAGCAAACTTTGTGAACACTTCAAGTGATAAGTAGGTGTTAATTCAAGCATTCGGCAAGTGAACTTAGTGAGACAAGAAGATAAAACAGAATGGACGACCCAGTACCAGACCCAATCTACAGCACTGGAGAAGCGCAGCTTTCGGCGGAATTAGATCTTCACCGAGAAGCGTTTGAGCTCTATTTGACATCCATCCGAGACAACCCTCCTCACCTAAAAAAGGATATGGAAATGCAATTTCGGACGACCTTGGACCAATACAACGACGTGTTGGCAGAACAAAACGACAACGTACAAATAATCAGGAATTATAAGGTCGCCTTAGAAGAATTTCCAGGTAACACTCATTTCCTTTATAGTGCTGGTGAATATTTTCTACGCCAGCAAGAGATTCATATTGCCCATCTTCATTTTGAAAAGGCGGTTCAAATCGACAAAAACCTAGTAAGAGCACAAAAATACCTGAATTTAACAAAGAGGTTGCTGTACTCCCGGGACGAATACAGGTTGCTGAATGACGATCAAAGACTTGGTAAATATTTACGAGGTATAATAAAATTCAAACCTCTATCCTGAGGAAAGAAGAAGAAATTGAAAGTAAGGAATCAGCAGAACAATCGATACAACATTCATTCGAAGACCCGAAACAAGACTTCTTTTTAATCGAAAAAGGAACCAAGATAGAAGATATTGAAGATATTGAAGTTGGCTCCTACAGAAGCAACCTGCTTGTGATAACAAATAGATTTGACGCCGGCCTTTTAGGTAGTGAGCTATTATTTACCATCCTATCGGCTTGGAATAGGGTTCTTACACCTTCAGCGCGGGTAATTCCTGGCCGGGCTGAATTTTATGTTATTGGCGTCCGCTGTGAGCAGATTAAAAAAAAATACCAAATTTCTGCGGATGCTAAAACACTCCTTGGTGTTCAAGACTTGTTTTTACACACAGAAACACATAGCCGTGATCCATACTTTAATGAAGACATCTTCACATACAAAGACTTAGAGTTCGTGACGCAAGAAGAGTTAGTCTTTGAAATAAACTTTAATTCGTTTGCCGATGTTAACAAAAAAATAGCCAATATTTTTTCAGACAATGGAAAATTGACGGTTACAAGTACCGGTGAAGTTAATGCACTGGTAGGATTTTTCAAACTTTTTATAACCGAGGACATCGTTATGACAACCGATCCTAGATCAGAAGAGAGATCAGATGCGTGGAAACAAGCTGTGTTTCATGATTTTATACCAACGCAATACACAGAAGGTGAATCTTTCATTGCTCAGTTCTCAACATTTGGCGGGAGACTAAGATTTCTGCCAGATTGTAGAAAACGAATAACGAGAGTGTCAAAGCAATTAACAACGTTCCTGAACGATGACGTCTATATTAATGAGATTATTAAAAGTGCACAAATAGCAACAGTTCATTTAACACAAATGGTGGAGATAGAAGAAGTCGACGTTGTAGATTTGTGTCCGTTTCCTGTCTTCGGGATGATGATGATGAAGCGAGGAGCGCAAAATCTCATTTGTATGGCCCGTGATCGTCAAGATAAAAAGTTTTTTAAAAAGGTTTTCCGTAGGCACAATATTTGCCTGTCCAGAGTGGAAATATTGATTTACGAAACCTTGTCTCTTGAGCCGTTTGACGGCAAAAGATTCCACGCAGTTTATTGTGACGTATTAGATATGAGTGGCAACATCGACAGATCACTTTATAGCCTGGCTAAACTACTGAAGCATGCGCGATTACAAGAAGGGGGATTATTTATGCCAAATGTGTCTATGAAGGTCCAACTCATCAGCAGTGAAATGTTGGATAAACACAATAAATTAACCGAGAAAGCTATGACTGCTATGCCTCCAGGATCGAGGACCAACACATTCACAGAATCGCAGATAACCTACGTTGACCCGACGCGGTTGGAACACAAAAATATGTCTCGACCAGTACACTTAACTGACAGCTGTCACAGTATGATGCCCGGTGTAGTTTCAGTACACGTCGAGAGAGACGGGGCATGCAATGGTATGCTATGTTGGTATGTGATCAAAGTAATGGATGGTGCTGCAGAAATATCCACCAAACGAAAGTCCAGTTTCGTGCATAGTTCTGTTTTCTATAAGGATCAACCACTGGAGGTTAACAGAGGTGACTATGTCACTGCTGTCATGTGCGTTGAAGATGATGGAGGTTTTAAGATAGAACTATTTTCAGAAGTGATGTAATTATTTTATGTTTAAGATTATGTATGTAACTGTAAATGTAACTTTTTGAAACGATTTATTCCCTGTGTTGTTTAAGTAATATTTGTCAATACACGTCATGATGTAAAAACATTTATTAGCTAAATTGTCTTCTTTTTATTTAGTTTTAAGCTAAACTGTATGTGCTAGTTACTGACAGAAGTCAATAAAGCAAGATTTGATCGTAATTGTTTTAATATAACAAACTTGTACTTTATAGTTCACATTAACATAATTATCTAGTATATTTTGTGTATTAATCAAATAACCATGTCTGTGTAATATCATTAAATTTTAATAAAATAATTATAGGACTACTACACTTAGGTATCATTATGTCATCATCATCATCATTTCAGCCACAGGACGTCCACTGCTGAACATAGGCCTCCCCCAATGCTTTCCATGTTGATCGATTGGTAGCGGCCTGCGTCCAGCGCTTCCCTGCTACCTTTACGATGTCGTCGGTCCACCTTGTAGGTGGACGTCCCACGCTGCGTTTTCCTTTTATCATTATGTGCTACTACTATAATATGAAAATGTTTTTACCGATATTTTTGAATAATGTGTAATAAAACATGATTTTAACTTTAATTTTGTTTTATTGTTGAATAACCCATTTTATACACTACTACATTTTTATCACCGAAAAAATCTAAACAGGTTATGTAGAAATGTGTAAAAAAATGTTTTTTCATAAAGTAAATTTTTTTATTAAATTTTCTTTAGTCCGCGCTATTATACGCGTCACAGCCGGGGCACTCCGCTGCTCGCTAGAGTAATCGTACGCGCTCGCACATTGCCCCGATCTGTCTGTCTAGCTCACGCCTCGACCACGCTTCCAGTGTTATTATTACTTACTTAGCTAACTTAGACCATTTTAATGCAACATTTCAAGTAATTTTGAGTTCTAATAAGTGTTAGACGAATAACGACTAATGACGCGTGTGTCCATAAATTACCAATTTTGGGATGAAATTTTGAGTAACTTTATTTAACTTTTTTTGCTTAAATAGGATCAGTATCAGTAACTCGCGGTCGCGGTAAGGTCGCGGGAAGTACCTGGATGCAAGCGGCGCAGGACCGGTCTTTGTGGAAATCCTTGGGGGAGGCCTTTGTCCAGCAGTGGACGTCTTTCGGCTGAAACGAACGAACGAACGATCAGTAACTCATTATCCAGATTTTTTTTTTCGGTCATAAAAATGTAGTGGTGTATAAAAATAGTACAATAAAATTTATATCAGACTTGAGTACCATTCTAAAAAAACACGATAATTAGTTAGACAGCTGCTGAGAAAATTCCATAAGCGATGCATAAAAAGTACCACGGCGCGATGTCATAACACGAAGTTTGTATGAAGCGTTTGTGGGAAACTTTGTCAAAGAAACATATTTTGGGGAGTTTTCATGCTATCGAAGTAATTATTTATCTAATTTCTATTATGGAAGGGGCTATTTTGAAAAGCCAAA
Source organism: Ostrinia nubilalis (assembly GCF_963855985.1). Lineage (NCBI taxonomy): Eukaryota > Metazoa > Arthropoda > Insecta > Lepidoptera > Crambidae > Ostrinia > Ostrinia nubilalis. The sequence continues at coordinate 14,109,030 of NC_087089.1, read as the reverse complement.
CAAAATTTGGAAATGCCATAAACTAAGTACCTACTCGTAGAATGAAAGGTTACAAAATACCATTTCTGACAGAAGTTATGGTATTTACACTGCCTTTTACTGTTATTTCAGATGAAAACACCAAAACAGCAGAGTTCAATGCGAAACGTGGCGAAACTAGACGTAGAAGCATACCACATAGTCGCACAATACGCTACCAGTGACAAAGTGACGGTAGGTAGTTCCATATAATCGAGTGAGATACTCGTTGAATGTAACTAGAGTAAGTAATAAAAAGTTTAAAAAAATTGGAACACAACCACGGAAAGAAATTTTGGACCTTGGAACCCGATTTTCCTTGAAATATTTTTTTAAGGAAATTAACATACTGACAGTAGCTTCACAGTTCATTTATGAAAACCTTTTATAATTATGTCCGCAAAAATATAGAGAAATTCACGAAAAAGAGCGATTTGCATAACTTTAATACAAGAAACAAAAATAAACTTGCCGTTCCAAATTTCAGATTGCATAAGATTGGTAATTCATATGGGAAAATGTATTAAATTCTTTAATAAATTACCACAAACTGGTACTACTAATTCATAAATTCAAAGCACATATTAAAAGTACCATATATGAAAAAGGGCTACTAATTAAAGTCGATGATTATTTAAAAGATAAAAATGTTTGGGATACGTTACTGCCTAGCTCGCATAAATATTTATAACTTTGTACATTTTAAAGCATGTAAACCTTTGAAAAAGAGGCTGACAATAGTGACTGAGTTTCTTGCGCTGCTTCTTCTCAGCACTGGCCCATTTATTGTCCTGAAGCAGTTAATACTGGGACGTGTAAAAGTGCTTTTTTAAAGCCTACTTACAGAAATAAATGAGTTTTACTGCCTAAAGCCTACTTACAGAAATAAATGAGTCATGTTTCCTAGATTACCATGGTGGGGTGTGGTGTGGATCGCTTAGGGCATCAAGCAGTTTTAGTCCGGCACTGGCGCGAACACGTTAAATGATTTATTTATAAGAAACAAATGATAGTTCACAACAAACCGTTGGATCTAGTCACCAATTTTCAACCGACTTCAAAAAAGGAGGAGGTTCTCAATTCGACCCGTATGTTTTTTTTTTTTTTTTTTTTCTATGTTTGTTACGCGATAACTCCGCCAATTATGAACCGATTTGAACAAATCTTTTTTCGGCGTATAGGTAATACCTCAAGGGTGGTCCCATTTAAATTTAATAATAGAAAAAACAACCCCCAAGGGTGGAAAATTGGGGATGAACTTTTTTATACGCAATATCTCCGCCGATTATAAATCAATTTGAACGAATATTTTTTTGTTGAATAGGTATTATCAAAAGGGTGGTTTCATGCGAATTTGAAGAAAATATTTCACCCCCAAGGGTGGAAAATTGGGGATGAACTTTTTTATACGCAATATTTTTAATTTTTAGTATTTTTTTGTGTTCACGCATTTGAAGTCGGTTTTATTTTTTTTAAAAGTTAATTATTTTCGTTTACTTTGCTTAATGTCAATGCGAACAGCACGCGCCATTAATCAATGAATTCTTTGACCGTGCCCAATTTCTTTCTTGTGGTAACTTGTCTTACATCCGCATCCGCATAAAAATCTGCATTTGATCATTGCGAATGCGGATGCCCAAATCCATGCGGATGCTCCGCATTTGCGGATGCGGATATTCGCAACATCCCTGGTCTCTAGTACCCATGGTGTACCTCTGTGCGGCAGAGGAAATACACCAGGTTTTTAGTGGGTTCAAGCCCCACATAACCTGCCGCCCCCCGGCGGTACGGATTGGCCATTTTATTGAGTCACAAAAAAATGAATTTTAGCCACACACACACACACGCTACTATCGGCGATTTAGCCGCTTTTAAGAAGCTGAATGCCGCGACCACACATTCCACACCGCACACTTAAAAACGCCAAACTGGCGGTTGAGTTGCTTTTCGTAAAACGCGCGGTTCCGATACTGCGTCCGAAATGCGAACGCAATGAAGTCACGAAATCGCGATGCTGCTGCATCGATACAGTCGCCAAATCGACGATAGCTGATGCTAAAAGTAGCATGTCCAAAATGTGATTCAGCATCGATACCAACATTTTTTGTTAAATGTTTATATTACAGGAATGGCGCGTAAAACAACTAGGCAGGATAAACACAAAGATAATGCAGGAACAAAACAAATTCGAGCAAGTGTCTCTATACCAAAGAGCACTCTCTGGCGACTACTAGATCCGTCCGTTATGAGCATGGCCCTAGATAACAGCATAATTGAGGACATAAGATTTACTGATAACGGAATTATTTTATGTGGTAAGTCCTACTAATATTATAAATGCGAAAGTTTATAATTAAGGATGTTTGTTACTTTTTATGCAAAAACTACTGAACAGACTGATGCAACTTACGCCGCGGACAAAAGCTTAGTACATAATAATATTATAAAGTGAGGTCGTCGGTCCACTTTGATGTTTGTTGTTGAAATAGATACCTAACAGGGTGACAAAAATCACGATAAACTTAAAATAATTAAAACGCCTGCGATAAAGCAATAGCAAACAATTACATGTACTAGAAATTACGATTTAGATAAGAAAAGAAGGTAATGAATTATTTCGTTATAATTAATGCAATTAAATGATAGAAAGCTTGATGTACTCTGGTCCGTGAGTACGTAGAATTTTGTCCAATGACCCCTAGCTACCCATCCTTATCGCTCACGCGACACGTATTACATATTGATGTCACGACTGTGCGACTGGCACCCGCAGTGAGTGTGCGAGCGCGATAGCAACATAATAACGCGCGAGCGATAAGGATGGGTAGCTAGGGGTCATTGGAAAAAATTCTACGTGCTCACGGACCGGGCTTTAGACGGATTGAGCCGCAACATCTTCCCGCCTCGTTGAAAGGAACATTCAACGTGTAGAATCCTCGGCTGGTAGTGGACATAGACGAGTGAGCGGTCTTCTTACGCATCCTTACCCGGTGTTGACATCTGCTACCCGGGAGATCCCATCAGTCCCAGGAAATAGTCTGGCGACCCTGCCTAGTCTCCAGTTCAGAGGTGGTACGTGTTCCTCGTGTATCAGTACCATGTCGCCAATTTTGAGTTTTGTGATATTGTCCTTCCATTTGGCCCTCTTGTAGTTCTTCAATATATTCCTTCTGCCAGCTATTCCAAAAGTGCTGTCACAGCTTCTCAAGACGTTCGTATCGACAGGTTTCTTTAGAATTGTGTAGATCTGGCGCTGGCAACGATGTCATCGGTCTGCCGATGATGAAATATCCTGGGGAGAGAGGAAGGAAGTCATTTCGTGAGGAACATAAGTAAGGTGGGTATTTCCCATTACACGTTTATTAAGATGTTTAGTTGATTTTATTCCAGACTAGCGGCCGCCCGCGACTTCGTACGCGTGGATCCCGTTTTACCCCCTATCTATCTATCTTACGCGGTTTAGATTTTTTCATACAAATGTTTTTTCCCGCTAACTCCCGTTCCTAAGCTACGTCCCTTCCAAATTTCAAGTGCTTACGTTTAGCCGTTTAGGTTGTACGTTGATATGTCAGTCAGTCAGTCAGTCAGTTTCTCCTTTTATATATTTAGATGGACATAATTATGCTGTTGCGGGATATTTTTTAGACAATTTTATGTAGAATATATTTCCGTCATACATGATTTTTATGTAACTTTAACCATTATGGCTGCACACGCGACGGAAGCTTACAAAATGGAGTAACTTCTCCCGTTTTCCCAAAATTTCCCTTCACTACTCTGCTCCTAAGTATACTATAACCTGCCCAGGAGTATGAAGAATAATTTTACCAAGTTTCGTTAAAATTAGTCGAGTAGTTTTTGTTTCTATAAGGAACATACAGACAGACAGACAATAATTTTACTAATTGCATTTTTGGCATAAGTATCGATCACTAATCACCCCCTGATAGTTATTTTGAAAATAATTATATTTCATGTACAGAATAATTGACCTCTCTACAGATTTATTATAATAAGTATAGATTTAAAAATACCTCCGAAGTAAGGAGCGTACGCTGGAGAGCAAAAATACTTGATACCCTCGCGATTTGCAAAATCACAAAGAGTAGATTCATTTTCCTTTAAAAGCTGACCAATTTCTTTGTAGGAAGCCACCAAATTACGACCATTGTCGGAAAATACTTTCACTGGTTTTCCTCTGCGAGCAATAAATCTTCGTAATGTCATTAGAAAACCGCCCTTGGGCAGGTCACTGACCGCTTCTAAGTGTATGCATTTGTATCGCATACAAATAAACAAACATAAATAGCAAAAATGACACGACTGCCTCGTCCTTTTCGATTTAAAATATAAATTGGTCCTGCATAGTCCAAACCCACAGACATAAATGGATAACAAGGTGTTATTCTTTGGGGTGGAAGGTTGGAACCATCTTTGGGCATAACGTTTTACCTATTACGCGCCTACAACGCACGCAGTTATTTACAACTGGCAAGACGCCTGCCGTTCACTGGCCATACGGTTTCACGGAAGTAGCTAACAGTAATGAGTCTAATGAGGGACCTGCATGTATATTTCGTATGTGTTCACGCTCAAAATATAATTTTGTTAAACGATGGGAGGCACGAAGTAATATAGGGTGTTTTTAGGGTTCCGTAGCCAAATGGCAAAAAACGGAACCCTTATAGATTCGTCATGTCTGTCTGTCTGTCCGTCCGGCCGTCCGTCTGTCCGTCCGTATGTCACAGCCATTTTTTTCCGAAACTATAAGATCTATACTGTTGAAACTTGGTAAGTAGATGTATTCTGTGAACAGCATTAAGATTTTGATGAAAAATAAAAAAATAATAATAAATATTGGGGGCTCCCCATACTTAGAACTGAAACTCAAACATTTTTTTTTCGTCAAACATACGTGTGGGGTATCTATGGATAGGTCTTCAAAAATGATATCGAGGTTTCTAAAACATTTTTTTTCTAAACCGAATAGTTTGCGTGACAGACGCTTCCAAAGTGGAAAAAGTTGCCCTCCCCCCCCAACTTCTAAAATAAGAAAATGAAAAATCTAAAAAAAACATATGATGTACATTACTATAAAAACTACCAACGAAAATTGTTTTGAACGAGATCTAGTAAGTAGTTTTTTTTAATACCTCGTAAATCGTAAACCGCTTATTACCGCGTAATCTTTCATACAAATAACTTAAATTAAAAAAAAAAATTCATAAATCAATGGTATGGAACCCTTTGTGCGTTAGTCCGACACGCACTTGGCCGGTTTTTTTCTCATAAGTGTATGCCGAGGCATCAATCCTCCCGCCCACCAATATGAGCTGCTTACCTGTGTAAAAAAATGGCGATAATTAAAGTATTTTAGATTTTGACTTCAATCATTTGTTATTTATTAAATTATCATTATTCTACGGGAAACGATTGACGTTGTGCCATGGAACATAAACAATGAAATGCATTATTTAGTTCTTCAGTGGTTAAATAATTTAATTGTTTGTTTTTTGGATTTTTTGTTATTGAATTGTTGAATGGATGAATGGATTTTTTATGTTATTGAATTTGTTGAAATTGGAATAATTATCAAAATTAATTAGAGACTCGAAAATGGTAACTGCATTAGATTTAATTTCTGTTGATTATTTTGTTTTTAAATCGGCCAATCTGATGAATCATTGGTTAAAAATTCTGGGCCTTGCCACCATAAATTCATAGATAGATTTATTGATTCGTGTTTACACCACGAGTGATTAGTATACTCCTGGGCAGGTTATAGTATACTTAGGAATTTCCACGGGGACGGGAATTAGCGAAAAAATCCTTTTGTATGAAAAATCTAAACCGCTTAAGATAGACGCTTGGGCATGCAGGTACCTTAGTAAGCTTAGTTAGAACAGGATATTGCAAAATTCCCACGGGAACGAGAGATAGCGGAAAAAACATTTTTATGAAAAAATCTAAACCGCGTAAGATAGATGAAGGGGGTGAAACGGGATTCACGCGTACAAAGTCGCGGGCGGCCGCTACTTAATTATAAAATCATTCTCGATGCTCTCCCTTTCGTCTATTTCCCTGTCTAGATTATCTGAATTTAACACCTCAATGTGATTTTGCAATTTGTCAAACCTCAATGATAAAGACTCAAATTTTTCAAGTTTGAGCGTAAGTTCAGTCAAATCAACACTAGTTAATTCTTCTTTTTAGGGTTCCGTAGCCAAATGGCAAAAAACGGAACCCTTATAGATTCGTCATGTCTGTCTGTCCGTCCGTCCGTCTGTCCGTCCGTATGTCACAGCCATTTTTTTCCGAAACTATAAGAGCTATACTGTTAAAACTTGGTAAGTAGATGTATTCTGTGAACCGCATTAAGATACCTCTGGGCTCAAATGTCGTAAAGGACAAAGTACGACTTTTCAGGAGAAGCAAAAAACGTTTTTTTATTTTTTTATTCGACGATAACTTTTTGGTTTTTTGAGCTATTAAATTATGACTTATGAAGAAAGTGCTTAGAATTCACAACATTTTCCGAAGAGGTATTGAAAAACTGGACTAGACCTGTATTTACTGAGATAGATATCCTTTACGCCCTCAAAATTACAATAAAAAGACCTTTACGCCCCTCAAATATTCGTCCTAGGCAAGTTACTCAGGACGTAAGTCTATTTTTATTTCACAAAACTAAGGTAATAAATGACAATTTACATAGTTTTGTAGGTTTTCATATGTCGTAACGGGACACCCAGGTAAGGTATTATGAAAGGGTAAATTGATGATTTAGCTTAAATATTTAATATTTTATGGTATTTCATATGTCATATACCATTTCTTCACATATTTTAATGAATTATGGTCTTTTAAATGAAATAAAATGATTTTCCGTAGCTTCATAATTTAATGCACACAATTTATGAAACTATTTAAGTAGAAGTTTTGATATCTTCGAACTAGAAGAAACTATTTCCGATATAAAAACGAAATTAGAAAATAAATATTATGACGCTTTTAAATAAAACTTCATAAATGCCTACTTTATAGGAAAAACCGAAACCAATTTAATTTTATTTATTTATTTAATCATTATTATTGTTTCGAAAAACTACAAATAGTGGACTTAATTCCATAGGGCAGTCTGTCCACCAGTTGACAAACGAAAAACTATAATTATTTTAAATTCTAAATAGATTAAACATTATTAATTCATAGTAGTTTAAAATTATGTCATTGTACTTGGTATAAAAGTAGAAAAGTTAGGTAAGTAAGATTACAAGTAGGCAGGTTTTCATTCCATTAAAGTACATCCACTTACTTTACTCCCACATAATACCGTTTTCAAAAGCCAATTATTTTAAATAAAAAACTGCATTCACGCTTTTCAGTAGATTAAGTCTCAACATAATAATATATTTTCCCATGTTGTGTAAATATTTTTCCTACTAGTTATACTTTATTAGCTGATCCAAATAACTTTAGAAACTATACTAATTTATTATAATTGTAACAGTCAAAACTCAAAAGTGGTTTTGACCAAGGGCGTTAGTCAAAATTACTAGGAAATCTAATCGAATATATTGGGGGCTCCCCATACTTAGAACTGAAACTCAAAAATTTTTTTTCATCAAACACGTGTGGGGTATCTATACAGGGTGTTAGGTAAATGGGTATATGAGCCGACACTAGCCCATGTTAACATGGTCATATAAATGGTATGGTGAAGTCAGAAAATTGATATCTTCATTTTAATTATTTTAATTTTCAAACAAATCGGATTTTATAAAATTTATTTTGTATGAAAATTAAAAAAATAAAATGATGATATCAAAATTCTGACTTCACCACACCATTTATATGCCCATGTTAACATGGGCTAGTGTCGGCTCATATACCCATTTACCTAACACCCTGTAGATAGGTCTTCAAAAATGATATCGAGGTTTTTAAAATATTTTTTTTCTAAACCGAATAGTTTGCGTGACAGACGCTTCCAAAGTGGAAAAAAAGTTGGTCCCCCCCCTCTAACTTCTAAAATAAGAAAATGAAAAATCTAAAAAAAACGTATGATGTACATTACTATAAAACCTCGTAAATCGTAAACCGCTTATTACCGCGTACAAATCTTTCATACAAATAAATTATTTTTTTTTTTTTTTAATTTCATAAATCAATGGTACGGAACCCTTTGTGCGTGAGTCCAACACGCACTTGGCCGGTTTTTTTTGTATATATACTAATATTATAAATGGGAAAGTAACTCTGTCTGTCGGTCTCTCTTTCACTCTTTCGGTGCTGTGAAAGGGTGTCAAATACATCAGAAAAACTAAAAAAAAAAGTACTACAATTCGACGCGTATTTTGCTTGAATTTGGCTTTCAAAAATTAAATACGGGAATGATACCAGTAACAAGAAAAATTATTTCCCAATTGTTCGCTGTACAAATACCTACACTTCCTTTTTTATGAAATCGGGACTTTTAAGTCGATTTATCTTATTGTAATTAGGTAGGTACTTTGAATTCAATAAATAAGTAAGTACATGATGCGTTTTGTTTTTGTTAATTATAAAATAATTAAAAACGTATTAAAAATTTCCCTACTTTCGGGAAAATCGCCTTCACTGTCTACACTCCCCAACAAAATTGACACTAATGACATAAGATTTTTGCCTCACTCTTGACGAAGCGTTTGTATGAAGACTATCCATCTAGGCTTTATTAATCTAAGGGTATCAACAGCTTATGTAAAGAAAAAAACTCACGCTTCTCCCTCGGTGGTAGTCTTGATAGCTGGAACTACGCACTCGTTGGTGATGCAGCGTAAGGTTGAGTGTAGGCCGGAGCCGGAACAGCTGGAATATTCGGCAAACATTTTAGCCGACACGAAATAATTGGCACGGTGAACTCCGTTGAAGTGCAAGTAAATTGATCAGATGGGCCACCAACTTGGCGTTAATTAATTACGTATGAATTTGTGCAAAAGTAACTTAATTACCAAGTAAATTATTGTATTGAATGAATTGAAGATGATTTTAAATTGAAACTGTGAAAATATACAAATTTTATTTTTATAATTGATTTGAAGGTAGAAAAATATAACGGTCTGATGCAAACTAAAACCTTGTATTTGGTAATTACGAATAAAATTGAGGATTTCACTATTTGCAGCAAGCTTTAATCTATAAATAGAATTGGATAATGGACGTTTAATGGAATGCGATAGGTTGTAAAAATGATAGAAGGAAAGGATTTTGGAAAGGACACTTACCTATCTCATGAACTGCAGCCGGTGTGAAGCTTTAGATCGACTCCTGTACCAGTATCAGCAGCTCAATCGATATTCCCTTGTCCTCGATGATGGATTTCGTCTTCCTGAAGTATTGGTCAGCACGATGACGCGGCGAACTTTTGCAGGATATCGGCGAATTCTTCTTGGTTTCGTGGCTAGATTCCCCTCATGGGCCCCCAATTTATGTCTTCGCTAACATTCGGAGCCAATAAAACTCAGGTTTGATGAATATTTCGTATTATTCGAAAATGTATTACAAAAGTGCGTATCGCGCGGCGACTGGAAGGTAAGTGATTTTGACAGTACAAAATAGTATGAAGTTTTAAAACGCCTGCAATAAAGCAATAGCAAACAATTACATGTACCTACTAGAAATTACGATTTAGATAAGAAAGGAAGTTAATTAATTATTTAGTTATTATAATTTATGCAATTAAATACTAGAAAGCTTGATAGACGGATTGAGCCGCAACACAGGGTGACAAAAAACACGATAAACCAAACTATTTTTTTTTCAGGCGAGATGAGAGGAATCAACACCACCTAACTTCAATTTTGATTTTTGATTTTGATGATTCGAAAAACGTTAAAAATTAATTCAACTGGTAAAGATAGTATACTGATCTTACTAAATAAAAGGCTATGGTACACATTGGAAATAAATAGGTACCCAAGTAACCAACATACACGTTAATAATTTCGATAGCCCAATTGTGTCGGATTGACCGAGGAACACGGGTTCGAACTCCGCCGTAAAAATAAATAAAATTATTATTATTTTAAATTACGAATAATACATAATGACAATGAATGAAACCTAATTTCGCTTACTTCTTTTTCCCGAAGATTAACTGGCACAAAAAGCCATATTAATAAGGCATTATACTCGTCCAATATTTTATGAATTTTATTATGTACTCTTTTTATATACACTTTCAAACGTATGCATCCCCACTTCCCACCAATATTGGCACCATTTAAAAGCGTAGTTCTAAACTTCATTTCATTAAGGAAAGGTTTTTACCCCAAAAATGTGTGAATTTTGTCGTAGTTACCGTAGCCGAAAGCAGCTGAGGGAAAGTACTCTTAATACTGCAGATATAAAATTTTACTGAAAGAAAACATTCCTTTATTTTTGAAAAGAAAGAGAACTGCATTCATAGATTTTCGATTTTTTTTTCGAAAATTCACTATCATAGTTACCATACAATTTTCTGTACGTAATTAAAATAATTTAAGATTTTATGGATTTCATTTCATTTGATTTATCAAGTTTGTTAGAGAGATTTCATCCTTATACTTGACCCTAACGATTGATGCAATAAAAATACAGGCTGTAATTTTTAATAGATTTTAGTTGGTTCGATTCCCGGGTGTGGCAAGAAAATTTATGGAAATCTTTGAATGTAGTTCTATTTCTTTTCAAAAACAAAGGAATGTTTTCCTTGAGAATTTTTTTCTATCTACAATATTAAGGGTACTTTCCCTCCAGGTGGCATTACAAAATTCCACCCTGTAATATGTCGCAGTAAGATAGTTATAGCCGTAATATAGTTATATCCCTAGAGATATAATTATATACCGTAACATAGTTATACGAAAGCGATTCATTACTATCTCACTAGGAATATAGTTATAAAACGGCCCAAGTTTAGTGATATACCTATATTACTAGATTAAGTTCAGTGTTATAAATAAAGCTGTTGTTTCATCGTCATCGTCCACGGCTGAACATAGGTCTCCCCCAATGCTTTCCATGTTGCCCGGTTGGTAGTGACCTGCGTCCAGCGCCTTCCTGCTACCTTTACGATGTCGTTGGTCCACCTTGTGGATAGACGTTCTGTTGTTTCATGATACGATAAAATAGAGTTGGTCGCTTTTGTCTATTTCTGGGTTCAATTAGCCTCACAAGAGCGCACATAGCTATAGCTTTTTTAAAAGAATCCCTAAACTGAAACCCAATAACACCCCACCCCCCCTTATCTTTCACGTTTAGTGATATACCGGGGTAGTTGAAACTTGATTTGATCCATCCGCCCCGTTAAACGATATACCGGGGTGGTTGACACTTGATGTGTTCCATCCACCCCGTTGAACGCTAAGACTATGACTACCGGGGTCGTTGAAACACTTTTTCCCATCCGCCCCGTTGACGGGGCAGATCCACCGGGGCCGTTGGGACTAACCAGAATTATGCTTGTTTGTTACGTAACCTTTCATTCTACGAGTAGGTATTTAGTTTAAGGCATGTTTCCAAATTTTATTTTGGCTTTTTAAAATAGCCTCTTCCATCATAGAAATTATGAATAAATTAATTACTTCAATAGCATGAAAACTTCCCAAAATATATTTCTTTGACAATAACATTTATGTACTTTCCCACAAACTTCGTGTTATGACATCATTCCGTGGTACTTTTTATGCATCACTATTGGATTTTTTAGCAGCTATCTATCTTATTATCGTGTTTTTCAAAATGGTTCCCAAGGCTGATATAAATTTTATTTTACTATTTTTATATAAATTGGGTTATTCAAAAATAAAACAAAATAATAGTTAAATCATCATGTTTTATTACAAATTATTCAAAACTATCAGTAAATCATTTTCATATTATAGTAGTAGCATAGCACATAATAAAAAGTGTAGTAGTCCTATAAATAATTTATTAATATTAAATAATATGACACAAAAACATTATTTGATCAATACACAAAATATACTAGGTATGTTAATATGAACTTAAGTACAAGTTTGTTATATTTCTAAAACAATTATTATCAAATCTTGCTTTATTGACTTCTGTCAGTAATTAGCACTTAATACAGTTAAACTTTTATAAACTAAATAAAAAGAAGCCAGTTTAGCTGATAAATGTTTTCAAATCATTACATTTGACAAAATACATAAACAACACAGGGAATAATTCGTTTCACAAAAGTTACATTGGGTATACCTATTCTTAAACATAAACTACATCACTTCTGAAAATAGTTCTATCTTAAAACCTCCATCATCTTCAACGCACATGACAGCGGTGACATTGTCACCTCTGTTAACCTCCAGTGGTTAGTCCTTATAGAAAACAGAACTATGCACGAAACTGGACTTTCGTTTGGTGGATATTTCTGCAGCACCATCCATTACTTTGATCACATACCAACATAGCATACCATTGCATGCCCCGTCTCTCTCGACGTGTACTGAAACTACACCGGGTAACATACTGTGACAGCTGTCAATTAAGTGTACTGGTCGAGACGGCATGTTTTTGTGTTCCAACCGCGTCGGGTCAACGTAGGTTATCTGCGATTCTGTGAATGTGTTGGTCCTCGATCCTGGAGGCATAGCAGTCATAGCTTTCTCGGTTAATTTATTGTGTTTATCGAACAATTCACTGCTGATGAGTTGGACCGTCATAGACACATTTGGCATAAATAATCCCCCTTCTTGTAATCGCACATGCTTCAGTAGTTTAGCCAGGCTACAAAGTGATCTGTCGATGTTGCCACTCATATCTAATACGTCACAATAAATTGCGTGGAATCTTTTGTCGTCAAACGGCTCAAGGGACAAGTTTTCGTAAAGCAATATTTCCACTCTGGACAGGCAAATATTGTGCCTACGGAAAACCTTTTTAAAAAACTTTTTATCTTGACGATCACGGGCCATACAAATGAGAGATTGCGCTCCTCGCTTCATCATCATCATCCCGAAGACAGGAAACGGACACAAATCTACAACGTCGACTTCTTCTATCTCCACCATTTGTGTTAAATGAACTGTTAGTATTTGTGCATTTTTAATAATCTCATTAATATAGACGTCATCGTTCAGGAACGTTGTTAGTTGCTTTGACACTCTCGTTATTAGTTTTCTACAATCTGGCAGAAATCTTAGTCTCCCGCCAAATGTTGAGAACTGAGCAATGAAAGATTCACCTTCTGTGTATTGCATTGGTATAAAATCATGAAACACAGCTTGTTTCCACGCATCTGATCTCTCTTCTGATCTAGGATCGGTTGTCATAACGATGTCCTCGGTTATAAAAAGTTTGAAAAATCCTACCAGTGCATTGACTTCACCGCTACTTGTAACCGTCAATTTTGCATTGTCTGGAAAAACTCTGGCTATTTTTTTGTTAATATCGGCATACGAATTAAAGTTTATTTCAAAGACTAACTCTTCTTGTGTCACGAACTCTAAGTCTTTGTATGTGAAGATGTCTTCACCAAAGTATGGATCACGGTCATGTGTTTCTGTGTGTAAAAACAAATCTTAAACACCAAGGAGTGTTTTAGCATCCGCAGAAATTTGGTATTTTTTTGGAATCTGCTCACAGCGGACGCCAATAACATAAAATTCAGCCCGGCCAGGAATAACCCGCGCTGAAGGTGTAAGAATCCTCTTCCAAGCCGATAGAATAGTAAATAATAGCTCACTACCTAAAAGGCCGGCGTCAAATCTATTTGTTATCACAAGCAGGTTACTTCTTTAGGTGCCAACTTCAATGTCTTCAATATCTTCTATCTTGGTTCCTTTTTCGATTAAAAAGAAGTCTTGTTTCGGGTCTTCGAATGAATGTTGTATCGATTGTTCTGCTGATTCTTTACATTCATTTTCTTCTTCTTTCCTCAGGATAGAGGTTTGAATTATACCTCGTAAATATTTACCAAGTCTTTGATCGTCATTCAGCAATCTGTATTCGTCCCGGGAGTACAGCAACCTCTTTGTTAAATTCAGGTATTTTTGTGCTTTTACTAGGTTTTTGTCGATTAGAACCGCCTTTTCAAAATGAAGGTGGGCAATATAAATCTCTTGCTGGCGTAGAAAATATTCACCAGCACTATATAGGAAATGAATGTTACCCGGAAATTCTTCTAGGCGACCTTATAATTCCTAATTATTTGTGCGTTGTCGTTTTGTTCTGCCAACACGTCGTTGTATTGGTCCAAGGTCGCCCGAAATTGCCATTCCATATCCTTTTTTAGGTGAAGAGGGTAGTCTCGGATGGATGTCAAATAGAGCTCAAACGCTTCTCGGTGAAAATCTAATTCCGCCGAAAGCTGCGCTTCTCCAGGGCTGTAGATTGGGTCTGGTACTGGGTCGTCCATTCCGTTTTATCTTCTTGTCTCACTAAGTTCACTTGCCGAATGCTTGAATTAACACCCACTTATCACTTGAAGTGTTCACAAAGTTCGCTTGTATGATTTGTAGATAGCACTTCACTTTCTTTAGAGATGGCTTGAATTTACACCCACTTGTCACTTGAAGTTTACTAATTGTTCACAAAGTTCGCTTGTATGAGTTGTCTAAATCACAGCACTATTATCACAATTTTAGAGATGACTTGAATTAACACCCACTTGTCACTTGAAGTATAGGTACTTTGAAGTTAACTTGAATCTTTTGAGATTCACACAAGCCTGGTCGGTCATCAGTTCTTGAACTGACGACCGACCAGGCTTGTGTCCAAAGGCAGACTGACTTCATACCCAGCTAGCTCCTACCTCGTTTGGGCACTCATAATGCAAAACGGTAGGTATATTACGAATCAAACAATATATTTTAATGAGTCAGGTAGTTTTACGGACAAAGGGTTTGTGATAAGTAAAATGTACTCTAATGGCAATTAAAGCGTAACTATTGTGATCTAGTATTGAATGGCAGGTTTTTACCTTATCATGAAAACGTTGTCTGTAAGATGGGCATGGCGTGGTATTTTGTAAACAATGAAAGCTCTATTGTTTAAGTTCAAACATTTCCGTTTAATACAGAAAATAGCAAAAGGTTAACCTACGTTCTGTGTGGTATTTTCAACTTTAACTTTTGCACACTTTGTGAACTAGTTTTTAATTTAAAATGCGTTTTCATGTAAGTATGCTGTTACAAAGAATTTAGAGTGACATTTAAATTAAATCTCGAATGAATGATCAGCAGTACCATCCTTTTCTCGAAGCAATTCAGCCCATAATGGGATATCATTTCTTTTTTTATTTTGTAAACAGTTCTACTTTTTTTCTTTTCGGTACCTTCTACTTGTTGTATTTATTTATGTATATCTACCAGCAACGAATTTTCTTAGTCCTCTCTCTGACTTATGAAATTTTCTTTTTTTTGTAGGTAGCTTTCCGTTTTCTCTTTTCCGGTACTACTTCTTGAGCTGAAAACTGGACCGAAATTGAAAAATTTTACTCGACTTGGCGGGGACACTACCGTGCGCCTTTATATTTATATGGTATTACAAAGTTATTTAAGTAAGTAGTTAAATATTTATAAAACTGGACCGAAATTGAAAAATTTTGCTAGACTTAGCGGTTGCACTACCGTGCCCCCAAATATTTTAGTATTTCCTTGATTCATACACCAAACACTACTTATATTCCAAATGGCAATGCCAGATTTTGTATGGAAGGTGGCGTCTTTGTTTTATTTAACAAAATATTGCGCTATTTTTTTATTACGCTGATTCTGCTCCATACTGATGTCTGGAGCCTTTAATGGATGGTATTGTTTGTTTACACATACAATGTCACTATTTTGTTGCAATTTCTTACAAAACTTGCGCGCAAAAAGCAAATCTAGTATGTAAAATCATCAAACTTCTAATGCTCGTAACTCAATTCAGACTGAGTTTAGAGGTATACATGTCATAGTAAGTTTGGTTTATTACACGATTTTGTAATCAAAAAACAAGGTTTGGTCGATGGCCGCGCGGAAAAAAAAGACGACAATTTCCGGCATTGTCTTTTGAAGCTTCTAGGTCTGCTAGAAGTGCCTTAGAATTTTGATGATCGGTGAGTCAGTGAGTGACAAAATTAGGAAACTTTGACCCGTTATAATTGTTAAACTACTGGTTCAAATTGAATTAAATTTGAAATGTACCGTGTCTTTACAATGCCTACATGGTAATTGAAAATTCAGTCTTCTAGTTTTATCCACAACGTAGTTACAGGGGGTCGAAAATGGCCTGAATTGCTTCGAGAAAAGGATGGTACGGCCGTGCCGCTTTTTTGCTCGACATGGTGGGGGCACTACCGTGCCCCCAGATCATTCATTCGAGATTTAATTTAAATGTCACTCTAAATTCTTTGTAACAGCATACTTACATGGAAACGCATTTTAAATTAAAAACTAGTTCACAAAGTGTGCAAAAGTTAAAGTTGAAAATACCACACAGAACGTAGGTTAACCTTTTGCTATTTTCTGTATTAAACGGAAATGTTTGAACTTAAACAATAGAGCTTTCATTGTTTACAAAATACCACGCCATGCCCATCTTACAGACAACGTTTTCATGATAAGGTAAAAACCTGCCATTCAATACTAGATCACAATAGTTACGCTTTAATTGCCATTAGAGTACATTTTACTTATCACAAACCCTTTGTCCGTAAAACTACCTGACTCATTAAAATATATTGTTTGATTCGTAATATACCTACCGTTTTGCATTATGAGTGCCCAAACGAGGTAGGAGCTAGCTGGGTATGAAGTCAGTCTGCCTTTGGACACAAGCCTGGTCGGTCGTCAGTTCAAGAACTGATGACCGACCAGGCTTGTGTGAATCTCAAAAGATTCAAGTTAACTTCAAAGTACCTATACTTCAAGTGACAAGTGGGTGTTAATTCAAGTCATCTCTAAAATTGTGATAATAGTGCTGTGATTTAGACAACTCATACAAGCGAACTTTGTGAACAATTAGTAAACTTCAAGTGACAAGTGGGTGTAAATTCAAGCCATCTCTAAAGAAAGTGAAGTGCTATCTACAAATCATACAAGCGAACTTTGTGAACACTTCAAGTGATAAGTGGGTGTTAATTCAAGCATTCGGCAAGTGAACTTAGTGAGACAAGAAGATAAAACGGAATGGACGACCCAGTACCAGACCCAATCTACAGCCCTGGAGAAGCGCAGCTTTCGGCGGAATTAGATTTTCACCGAGAAGCGTTTGAGCTCTATTTGACATCCATCCGAGACTACCCTCTTCACCTAAAAAAGGATATGGAATGGCAATTTCGGGCGACCTTGGACCAATACAACGACGTGTTGGCAGAACAAAACGACAACGCACAAATAATTAGGAATTATAAGGTCGCCTAGAAGAATTTCCGGGTAACATTCATTTCCTATATAGTGCTGGTGAATATTTTCTACGCCAGCAAGAGATTTATATTGCCCACCTTCATTTTGAAAAGGCGGTTCTAATCGACAAAAACCTAGTAAAAGCACAAAAATACCTGAATTTAACAAAGAGGTTGCTGTACTCCCGGGACGAATACAGATTGCTGAATGACGATCAAAGACTTGGTAAATATTTACGAGGTATAATTCAAACCTCTATCCTGAGGAAAGAAGAAGAAAATGAAAGTAAAGAATCAGCAGAACAATCGATACAACATTCATTCGAAGACCCGAAACAAGACTTCTTTTTAATCGAAAAAGGAACCAAGATAGAAGATATTGAAGACATTGAAGTTGGCACCTAAAGAAGTAACCTGCTTGTGATAACAAATAGATTTGACGCCGGCCTTTTAGGTAGTGAGCTATTATTTACTATTCTATCGGCTTGGAAGAGGATTCTTACACCTTCAGCGCGGGTTATTCCTGGCCGGGCTGAATTTTATGTTATTGGCGTGGGTGCGCCAAAGTTCACCTAAATTTTCAACTCCGAAAATTGGAAGTCCGAAAATGTTCTTCCTAAAATTTTTCATCCTAACAATCACAATTCCTAACTACTCTGTCTCTAATGTTCATAATTCCGAATCATTCAACTTCATAATGTCATTAGCAATAAACATCTATTATACTTTTATTTGTTCTCCTAGATTTTCTCAATATAACCATATTTTACACTATTATTCAAAGTCCTATCTTTTTTGTTTAGATTTCTTTCTTTGACGATATATTAAAGTTACAGAAACGAATCGGTCCTATTCATAATTATTGGTTTAGGTTAGGTTAAAACTGTGACCACAACGCACGAGCCGAGCGAGCGAAGCCAGACTCCCGCTCCAGTCATTCAGTCAAGTTCCAGAAACGAATCGGTCCTATTCATAATTATTGGTTTAGGTTAGGTTAGAACTGAGACCACAACGCACGAGCCGAGCGAGCGAAGACAGAGTCCCGCTCCAGTCATTCAGTCAAGTTCCAGAATCGAATCGGTCCTATTCATAATTATTGGTTTAGGTTAGGTTAGAACTGTGACCACAACGCACGAGCCGAGCGAGCGAAGCCAGAGTCCCGCTCCAGTCATTCAGTCAAGTTCCAGAATCGAATCGGTCCTATTCATAATTATTATTGGTTTAGGTTAGGTTAGAACTGTGACCACAACCCACGAGCCGAGAGCGAGCGAAGCCAGAGTCCCGCTCCAGTCATTCAGTCAAGTTCCAGAAACGAATCGGTCCTATTCATAATTATTGGTTTAGGTTAGGTTAGAACTGTGACCACAACGCACGAGTCGAGCGAGCGAAGCCAGAGTCCCGCTCCAGTCATTCAGTCAAGTTCCAGAAACGAATCGGTCCTATTCATTATTATTGGTTTAGGTTAGGTTAGAACTGTGGCCTTACGTTTGATTCGCGAAGAACGTACTTCTGCACGTAGTATTTATTAATATTCTATGGTATGAGTGAAAATATTATGGTAATGTTTAGGGATAAAAGTGTTATGATAAAAAACAGTAGGAGTTTAAATATATTTACATAAATGATATTATTAATTACAATTTTCGGAAACATGAGTGTTATGAACATCGCCGATCATAGCAAATGTTGTGATAGGGATAGAGACTTGCGATTTTTGGTTTTACAAAGATAATACGGTAGAGAACAATAAAAAATAATAAAAACCACCGGTTATAGGGGCATTTTTTGGAGAAATTTATCAAATAACCAAAAAAACACGAATTTTTAAGCAGTTTTTTTTCAAAAAGTATCATTTTTTATTATTTTTTGGCCTTTTTTGTGTATTTTATGTATTTTTTTAGTATCGCCTGTTATTTAGCATTATTACTGTTTTTATTTTATCAAGATCTACCGCTTAGTTTAAAAGTTATTACGTTTTCTTTACAATAAGTAATTGGAAGAAAAAAAATTCTATAAAAAATTAAAAAAAAATCTCAAAAAATTTTTGACCTCTTTTTTGTCGATAAAAACAGGTCTAGTTTCATCTATTTTCATATGTACACTTTAACGTGACTCACACTGTATTGTATGCCCATGCGGCGGAACACAGCTGATCTATTACAAACATTTTATGACCTGACTTATGTATTTACCTGTGGTTTCACAATAAAAACAATTTGAATTTGAATATAGAAAAAATGCATTCAAAATCACTAATAATTAATAACAGCATGGAAATAAAAAATATAGATAATCTTACTAATTGGTATTCAAAATATTTAGGTATCACACTTAATAATTATAAACATACATTTATATTTTAGTTTATTTCATTTTTTTAAATTTCAATAGTATGGCTCAATTTGCAATATGGTCTCCTCTCTAGGCGCAGTTTGCTTTTTAATATTATTTACAACGTCTGTATTTAAAAAATTGTCGTGATAATGTGGACGCAAATTGGCTATCACAAGGGTAAGCTACATTTGGAGCGTGTATTAGCGTCGAGGAAAAGGCCTGAGTACTGAAAAAAATCTTTGTGTTCGATAAGTCATGTAAATAACGTTTTAAATAATATACAACATGCATTGTTTTGTATATTTTAATATCTTAGACCCAGTTAGACCAGACCGCGATCACTTCTGACGCAAAGTGGAAATTTCATTGTAGTAAATTCGCATCCACCTTATTTTAAGTGTCATTTAATAAAGTACAATCACCGATATCATTATCCGTATTGTATGGTTCATGGTTAAGGCTTAGAGACTGCGGTAAATCCCAAACTAGACCTAAATATATTAAAAACTTACCTTGAAACGCGCACCTGCTCACGTGGGATTTATTTTTGGCAAAAACGGTAGCATGCTATAAGATTTTTTTAATGTGGGTTTACCTGTCATACATTCAGGGAATCATAGCAATAGCTTACGTTCTAGAGTGATCCATCATTTGGACGTGAACTGGACGGTGGACGCGAAAGGGCGTGTCGACCTTACGCAAAAATATATCCAGTTAATTTTAATTATTTTAAGCCTAATGGTAAGCCTAAAATAATTAAAATGAATTGTGCTTGTTATGAAGCATGGCTTTTGTTCTTTTATTTGTCTTTTTTTTAATTTTAAGTAAACGTACAATTATCTGATCAAAAGCAATCATAATCTGCGATTATATTTGATTTTTCTAATAAATTTGTTACTATTTCATTGCAAAAGTGATAAAAATATGTTCTATTTTTATGTTTTGTTTTTTTACTTAAACTTAATTCAAAATAATTAACTTAAATCCAATTTTTACACCTTAAATGTTTGTTTTTCTTTGGTGAATAACTTGACAAGTCGTCGGTACACAACTTGACAAGTCTTTTTTTTAATAGATTAAGAAGATAATTTAATCAAATGCTTACGCCAATCGAAAGATACGCATCAAATTAGCTTATTTCAATCATAAAAATATCAATTATCATTAATTCCGATTTACCAGAGAACTCTAAACTTTAAAATCGCTCCCCTGAAAAGTACGCAAAAATGACATGTCAAGTTATTCCCGCGCGGTACGGAAATAATGTTTTTGTGTCATATTATTTAATATTAATAAATTATTTATAGGACTACTACACTTTTTATTATGTGCTATGCTACTACTATAATATGAAAATGATTTACTGATAGTTTTGAATAATTTGTAATAAAACATGATGATTTAACTATAATTTTGTTTTATTTTTGAATAACCCAATTTATTTAAAAATAGTACAATAAAATTTATATCAGCCTTGGGAACCATTTTGAAAAACACGATAATAAGATAGATAGCTGCTAAAAAAAATCCAATAGTGATGCATAAAAAGTACCACGGAATGATGTCATAACACGAAGTTTGTGGGAAAGTACATAAATGTTATTGTCAAAGAAATATATTTTGGGGAGTTTTCATGCTATCGAAGTAATTAATTTATTCATAATTTATATGATGGAAGGGGCTATTTTAAAAAGCCAAAATAAAATTTGGAATCATGCCTTAAACTAAGTACCTACTCGTAGAATGAAAGGTTACGTAACAAACAAGCATAATTCGGTTTAGGGTTTTTTTTAATCTATAGCTATGTGCGCTCTTGTGAGGCTAATTAATTGAACCAAGAAAAAGACAAAAGCGACCAACTGTATTTTATCGTATCATGAAACAAAAGAACGTCTACCCACAAGGTGGACCAACGACATCTTAAAGATAGCAGGAAGGCGCTAGACGCAGGCCGCTACCAACCGGGCAACATGGAAAGCATTGGGGGAGACCTATTTACCTATATTGTAGTGTGTACCTATATTGTATGTCATAATGATTTTTTTTCCTTTAAATTTTTGTCTTTCCATACCATGTAATATTGTCCTGAGGGTACTATTTTATCCTACTTTTGGTACTTTCTGTTTGTAATGTGTGTTTCTGTTATGCAAATAAACGTTTTATCTTCTATCTATCTATCTATTTTCAGCCGTGGACGATGACGATGAAACAACAGAAATTAGAATAATAATCTATACTATTTATACTAGTCTATACTTCAATACTAATATTATAAATGCCAAGGTACCTCTGTCTGTCTGTCTTGCTTTCACGCCTAAACCAATGAACTGATTTTGATGAAAGGCATAGAGATAGTTTGGGGCCCGGGAAAGGACATAGGATAGTTTTTATTGCAGTTTTTGAAACAGGGACGCGGGCTATAAAGTTTTTCTGTGACAGACAAAATTCCACGCGGGCGAAGCCGCGGGCGGAAAGCTAGTAGGTAAATAATATTTTTTGAAATACGAATAATAGATAATGTCCATGAAACCTAATTTCGCTTGCTTATTATAAGTAAATAATTACAAACCAAGCGTAACACTTGAAACAGCTGTTCCTTCAGAGTCCCCTTTTGACGGGTTATTCCGTATTCAACCCATGACAACTCAACCCATTTCTTCACTCATCCCAAATTAGTATTCCTAGCTCAACCCATTACATAATTTCGTTATTCTACCCAAATGCATTCCTTACTCAACCCAAAGTAAATATACCAAAAATAAGTATGGATAGCAAAACAACGTTTACTGTTTTTTCAGAAATTTAATAATGATACCTAAATACATACTACATAGTATGTACATTGGGGTGTATAAGGAACATAAAATTAAAAATTTGCTGTGGGTAGAGTAAGGAACAAAATTGGGTTGAGTAAGGAAAAAATAATGAGTGGGTTGAGTTGTCGTGGGTCGAATACGGAATAACCCCTTTTGACATTAGATAAATTAATTTAAATAAACACGTCTACTGATTACGATTTATGTTATTTCCCTAATAAATCTCAGTTTATGATAACGTGTGCCTGCATCAATACGCGTCTTGTTTCTGCATTTACTGAGAGATGTACCAGCGAACAGTGCTATTATGTTTCATTTTTTGTGGTTCTTTTCAAACGTGTTTAAGCACAGATAGGTATTGATTTTGTTTTCATTTTTTTTTCAATCAAAAAGTTTTAAGATCACAAGTTTTATTATTCGTACTAAAAGTTTACTGAAACCTTTTTAGCATAAAAAATGAAGGACTAAAATTGGTTATAGACAACGATGCAGGCGGCGACGATGCTATTGCGATTTTTGAAGCTATTTTATACGAAAAATATTTCAATGGGTAAGTAAAACTTATACTTTTGACTTATAAGTAAGTATTTCCCGTCCCTAATGAGATGATAAAATGAATAAACATAATATCTGATAAAGAAATATTTTCTATTGGAAGAATTTGTGATAAAATTATTGCTTAACCCATTATAGACTGAGTTTTCTTAAAGTGTCAGATTTTTGTTTTTTTGAAATAATTATGTTCATAGTTATGGTCTACATAATGCTATACAAGCATTAAAAAAATGATCCGACCTGTAATCTAGAAAAAAAATGCTGGTACCATATGGTACCGCTAGCCTCTTACCGTGTCAGTCGATTAAAACATAACTTTATCATGGACTTTATAAAAATAGGGTAAATTATATATTTTATTATTATTATAATATGTATTAATATACAAGCAAATAACAGGAGTAACATTAAATGTAAAAAATAACTGTATATTGGGTAAGAAATATTCATTTTTATCTTTGAATATTCAAAAATTTGGAATGGAGCTTGGCATTGCACGCTGCACATAGCCCCACGTTACATTTTCTATACTCTAATATTGTTCGAGAGTTGCAATTACCTTGAGTTCGTTCTATAAATATATGCTTCGTCTTGGGACCTTCATCGTCCTCCAAAACTGCCAAAGTTTCGTGTAAGTTACATCTAAAGTAAATAAAAACCCATGGTTTTGTAAAGTATAGGAAACTATTTTACTTTATCTTCCTGTATACCTTATATACCATTAAATATATCACATACTTCCCAATAAATACAGTAAAAACTAAAAATCATAAAATAATTAAAAAGACACCGTAAGCGGCTAGCGGTACCGTACGGTACCAGTAATTTTGACATACAATATTTCCCAATAAATTACCTATCGACGTAATTTTACACCATTTCACAATAAGAGCACTTATGGAGAATACAAGATTGTAACAAAATCAGTATTTCACTATCTCACAAAAAAAATATGATCACTTACTTGAATGGCGCGTCAATTTTTAAGAGAAAATTTTGATGCACTCATTTCAATCATCAATTACACACAACTGAAAAGAATAACTGTCAATTTTTATTCCTAGTAGCATAGACCATAATATATCTATTGGCTACGACTTGCATCAATCAGAGCACTGCATCTTTTCACGTGTTAATGTATAGAGCCAAATTAAAACACACAAAAAAGTGGTACCATATGGGACCGCTAGTCTATAATGGGTTAATCCAGGGATAGATTTATGATTAAAAGATTGATGACTTAAAAATTGAGATTGATGGTGAAACCATTTTCACCATCAATCTCAATTTTTAAGTGACCCCTATGGTAACACTTAACAGGAATTTTGTTTTCATAGGGATCACTTAAAAATTAGAGATTGATAGTGAAAACGGGCATGACATTACTAATGTAAGTTTGTAACTTTTTTATGTTCGTTACATGATGAATATTAAATACACTGGGCGTTAAAGAAAATTAAGATCAAATTATTGCTATTGTCAAGACATTTCAATTACTTACTTAACGATTATTAGAAATGGTTAGTATGTAGAAGTAAGAAGTATGTATGTAAAGAAGAGAAAATTATCTTTTCAGACCGAAACTGGTAGCTCTCACCACTGGTAATGGTAACACATTCGAAGACAATGTGGTGGTTAATAACCAAAAGGTTTTGAAAGTCGCTGGTCGGCAAGATGTAAGTTCACATCTCCTTTACCGTTTACTATTAAATAAATAAATAATAAATAAATAAATAAATCTTTGGACAATTTCACACAGCGCCAGCTAGCCCCAAAGTAAGCAACTTAATGCTTGTGTTATGGGTGCTAGCTTAACGGATATACTACTTATATACTTTTTTTTTTTAAATACATAAATATTATACATAGTCACACCCAGACCCGTCACAGAAATTAAAATTCATCATTTCAATTTCTGCCCGGCCGGGAATCGAACCCGGGACCTCTCGGCATAGTAGTCCGTTCTGAACCACTACACCAAACGGCCGACATACGACATATTGTAGTGAGATACTTAGGCTGAGTTGCACCACGTAACTTTAACCGTAACTACAACGATAACCAGTGGTTCTTGTATGGAGTTTGACAGATTTTTGACGTTTGTCAAAGTTAAAGTAAGATGGTGCAACCCAGCCTTAGTCTCTAATTTCTTATTAAGAGTAGGCGCACTCCGTTGATTTTTCGTCGGCCGATAGTTTAGTCGGGCAGTTGATCAGTATGGGCTTGTATGGGAGTGCGCACACTACGCCGATTCGATTTGGCCGATTCTTCATACAAATTAAAATCGGGCACAACTATGGGCCAACTAAAAATCAACGATGTGCGCATACTCTAATAGTATTGAATTCAGCCAGATACTATTTGATGAAATCTTCGTACAGTGTAGTGATTACTGAAAAGCTATCCCCCAGAACAACAACATGTAATTTTTGAACTAAATTGATGTTTTGTCCAGTTATGGTGCCTGACAGATTTATTTTGGAGCATTGAGGATTCTAAAGATTCGGCTAATCTGATGCGTGCTGCCTGCGTGCGCGTTGGCGATGGCGATCAGTAGGATCGCACTTTAAATGCATTACTAACTGCTGATAAGATTTGAATACAAATCCTGATTACTCCCCAGATCCCAATCTACAGAGGTGCTAGATCCTCGTTGGTCCACACACCCTCCACTAACGCGTACTATGGAGTAGATGGTCTTGGGGACACGGGAGAGAATGTCACAGATTTGGGACCAGTCCAGGAAGAAAATGCTGTCATGCGTCTCATAGAACTGTCTAAGATGCATGAAGGTATAATAAACAATAACCCAGATAATGTTTGTTAGTGTAAATAAAACATTTTGTAAAGTAAGGCTGAGTTTTATCACCTTAACTTTAACCGTAACTATAATTTTAACCGGTGTTTCTGTATTAATTTAATTTGACTTTGACGTTTGTCAAAGTTAAGGTAAGATGCGATGGTGCAACCAAGCAACAACATTTTTCAAAAACATGGTTTTGTCCGCGAGATAATCCGTTTGTCACAGAAAAACCGAGTTATTTCATAGTTGTGATTTTCATCCCAACTAATATTATAAATGCGAAAGTAACTCTGTCTGTCTGTCTGTCTGTCTGTCTGTCTGTTACGCTTTCCCGCTTAAACCTCGCAACCGATTTTGATGAAATTTGGCACAGAGATAGTTTGAGTCCCGGGAAAGAACATAGGATAGTTTTTATCCCGGTTTTTGAAACAGGGACGCGCGCGATAAAGTTTTTCTGTGACAGACAAAATTCCACGCGGGCGAAGCCGCGGGCGGAAAGCTAGTAGTAAATAAATGGTTGAATGAACGGAATGCATGATCAATGTATGTATTTTCCCTTCCTACAAAAAAAAAGAAAAAAAAAGAAATCCGCCTATTGGAAACCGTTACATAAATCTACGTGAAATATTTTTTCAGAACATGGAAATTTGTGCTTAAACTAACATAATAATAAGTATTAATATTGTTTCTCTTTATTTTAGGTCGTCTCTTCATAGTTACTATTGGGACGTTAACTAATATTGCTTTGGCAATAAAAATTGATCCTCAATTTTTGAATCGACTGTCCCAACTCTATGTTGCAGCTGGACATATTCATAGTAAGTTAACATGACAAGGAGGTAAATTGAAGAGTTGGAGGCGGAGGTGAGGTGTAAGAAAGAGTGGAGATGGGGGAGAAATGGGGCAAAATAGGATGATTGGAGAAAGTGGGGGGAACTGGAGAAGCGAGAGTGGAAGCACGTTATAACTACTATCTGTAATAGACCGAAATTGAAGCGGACATCTAGTTACCTATATTTCTAATAAAAAATACACAAAATATTTTCCTAATTAGATAGATAGATGATAGATACACATTGACACACAAGAAGCAAAAAGTAAGATTAATAAACACAGGAGTAGCAGAAAAGATATAGCACATTACAAAGAGTAAAAAAGAAAATCCTGCGCCAAGGTATAAGTGTGCCGTTAGCGATGCAAAAAAGCAGAGAGCTCAGTGTAGACACTGCTCTAAAATGAGCAGAACACTGATTTTCAGCTCTTGCTTGAAAAAATAATTCTGTTTTGGGCGTTCCTTATTCAGTTATTAAAATAATAATTGTTGAAATTCCTTCTTGCAGGTGATATGCACCCACAACCAGAATTCAACGCTTTAATGGATGCAGAAGCATACCATATCGTTGTAAAGAATGCAACTCCAGACAAAGTTACTGTCGTACCTTTCTCGCAGATTCAAATATTTCTGAATTACACAAGAGTAAGTCTCATGACCTGATCTTATCACTCAAAAATTTGCCATAATAAGACACTAATGAGACTTCAAAAAGAAGAAAGTACTGCAGTAGACTACCAATGGCTTATATTACGATAGAGGTATTCAGAGGGAAATAATCTGTAAAATTCTCGTGTCACAGTGTTTGTAACAAAAGTCCTCCGAAACAGCTTGACCAATTCTTTGAAAATGTGTGTGTATAGTAGGCCTAAGCATAGCACGTAAAATATTTTTCATACCCTGTGATAAGAGTTTTTTATTATTAGATAATATTATTTTGTATTCTGTGACAAATAGAGATCCACACGACAAAAGTAATTTAAATATTCTATTTCAGACTTGGAGACAGGAAACTCTAGGTGCTATTGACAGTGAGGTCGTTAGAGCTATGAACAAGTACGAACAGGTGTCTCTTCGGAGACCTGGAAGCAGATGGCAATCTTTGGACCCGTCGGCTGTCGCTGCTGCCATCAAGACAGAACTGGTTAATGAGTATAAGTACTCCCAGAACGATATCATACTTTGCGGTGAGTATACAGTTTACTTTCCCCCGGGACAAACTTGACTTTCACTGGTTGGGTATTTATTGGCGGTCAAGCTGTAGAGCCTGGCTATACAGGAGTTGCAGCGCTCTAGAGGAAGAGGTATCTACCAGGAAGAAAATAATTAATTTTACTGTTTCTTTTTGTTTTTTTCAGGAGATAAAAGAGGCTTAAATACTAACAAGATTGTGGACAAAGAACATGCAAACGTTAGAATGATTTATTCAATGAAAGACGCCGAATATCAACAATTTTTACTTGACCTATTTAGACGAAAGTAAAATAAAATGTCATTAAACAAAAAAAAAAAATCTTATTTTGTACCCTAATCAAACATAAATACCACAAACATGCAAATCATACATTTTCATTATTATTATTTACATTCTGCAACTACCTCAACTTTTATTATTTTATCTCTACTTTTAGTTTTTCTAACACGAACTAAATACCACGTGAGTGATACATTTATACAAAATGCCATTATCAAGGCGAGAGGCGAAATCTGTCTCTTTCTAACGCATTATGTAAGAAAAGGACAAGGATACTATGTCAAACGTAAACAGTATTATTCACCAGTTAAACAGAGACCTATATGAATGCAAATTTTAGACACGAATTGAGCTTTGTTACAAAGAGATAAGATCTAACAATTTAACAGCTGATAATTCACAAATAACACGGACTGTTGTTGAGTCATTGCACTCTTCATTTTGAGGTTATTTGTCAGAAATGTTAGAAATACGAAATTAAAGAGACGTTTTATGAATTGAGCTTTATGTTAGAGACAGTGTATAAGTGAATGTTTTGTAAGAACATCTTGCTCAAAGTGATAAACATCTATTCTTAACTCCAATGGATGCTGCGACAAAGTAAGTATTTTTATTTTTATCTGCAAGTTTTGTTGTCTCTACATCAACAATGACTATGTTGTAATGTATATTATTTAATTACTTGTGCATATCAAACTATAAAGAGTGTTATTTATAACAGTTATCGGTCTAATACTCTGATCGATCGGAATTTACAAGCATTGAGTTATAATGTACTACGTACTTTACAAGTGTAAGAGCTCTTTCAAATTAGACGTTTTTTGGTGGTGAAAACGGGCAAAAGTTTCTTGTAAATAACTTGAAAATATCGAACTGCCTAAGGTGGGAATCGAACCCACGACCTTTCGCTGGCCGAGCTCGACTAAGTTTCTTGCTGCTTCTTTTCAAATATTATATTCCATTTATTGTTCCGAAGTAGTGATAGGGTTAGAGTAGGTAGTACTGATTTATTTTCTGTGCTTTTACCTTTTTAAAAATAAATTACTAATGAATAATTTAAAAAAGGCTTACACCCCTTTGGTCGGCATGACTGTGCAATACTCACTCAATCCCTTACGATTATGATAAGTTAAGAAAAAAATATGATAACGTTACATTTTTTATCAAAATACGTTCTTATTGAGTTTTTATGTTCTTATTGAGAACAGCCAGCACATTCATTTTATAGACGTTAAATCGCTAGTGGCCGCTACAATTTGTGGAAGATATCTTACACAAATAGCCTGACGGATAAGATAGCTGGAATGGCTATAAGCAGGGCACATAGTACACAGATCTGACGACTGATGTGGCAGCAAGGTTTTGGAGTGAAGGCCAGGTACTTGAGACGTCCACTCACAAGGTGGACCGACTACCTCATGATCATAGGAAGGCACTGGATGCAGGCCGCCACTAATCGAGCGATATGGAAATTATTGGAGGAAACCTATGTTTAGCAGTGGACATCCTATGGCTAAAATGATGATGATGATGCATATATTTTGTATTATTCATCGAGCACCTTCATCATTCATCAACACCTCCAACCTCCAAATATGCAGTTATAACGTGAGCTCCCGCTATCTTTCCTTGTAGGCAGACTGTGTTGGTTTTTCTGAGTTCTTATTTTTATGGGGTGTTTGTTCTCGTTTGGCTATAGAACTGTCAAGTTCACAAATCACGGGGCAACTGTGCGGGGCAGAGATTACTGATACAGTGTAGTTTATCTTGAGATACGTAACAAAACACGCGTGTGTAAATTTGTAATATGCTGAGAGTAATATTATTGGTTTGTTTGTGTGTTACTACGGCTGATTTGTAAGTCATGGTTTTAATTTTCTTCTGGCAATTTTAAATAACAAAATTAAAAGAATAAAAAGTTACGTTTCCTAATTATAATTTGTAGATAATGACGTGTAATTCCTTAAAAACAACTTTAATGAAACGAATTTAAAAAAATATTGGTTAATTCCTACATTTGATAAATAATAAACTAAAAATCTCATTCTTATTTCTAATAATATTTAAATTTCAATTTTTATTGAATATTCCGTGAGAATGAAAATGATAAAAAAAATTCAAGCAAGTAACTGATGTATTCTTACTTTAAGGTCCCGAAAGACTGAAGAGTAGGTATAAGTAAAGGAAGTAAAAAAGTTTCTTTCTCTACATTGGGTTATTATTACCAAAAAAATATATACCTAGGTACCGACCGAATTTAGAACATCCTCCTTTTATCGAAGTTGGTTAACAAGCTAGATCCTTTCAAGTAAGAACAGACGACAGTACCTACATCAAGTTAAATACTGTAGGAACTTATGTAGTTAGTAATAGGTGTTATTTTGCAACAAAAAAGTTTAGTCAGTTATGTTTGTATACTGTATTACTTTTTATTGTTGATTTTCAGTTCTGAAGTGAGGAAAAGTAAATTAGTCATTGACAATGACGCAGGGGGTGATGACGCAATGGCTATATTCCTCACCTTGTTATATGAGAAACACTTCGACGGGTAAGTCCCAAGTTTGATTACCAGTAAAGTCAACTTTCTTCTTAACCCTTAATTTGGCAGACTCATTATTTATCAAGAAATAAAAATACATCGTCGGATTTATGTTCTTAGGGTTATTTATAGGTCAGAAAAAAATATATAAAAAATCGGAACTTCACCAAATAGAAAAAAAATAATGTTCATCCCAATGAACACTGCCAAATATATGGAGAATTTTAACTGTTCATTGGGGTGAACATTGCCAATTTAAGGTAGAGGCATTAAATTAAAACAATTATTCATATAAAAAGTAAAATTTATAGTATTAAACGCTTTTTGGTGCACAAAATAGTAAGAAATGAACTATTACCATACAATTTTGTGTGATCGTTGAGGTAAAACAATGTTTAAAGTTATAAATAACTTGAAAAAATCGAACTGCCTAAGGCGGGAATTGAACCCACGACCTTCCGCTTGCCGGGCGACTGCTCTTCCAACTGAGCTACTTAGACACTGGATGAACCCGTTTGAGATGCGACTCTTAACGCTAAAAATTAAATAACAATGTTTAAAGTTTTTAAAGATAAAAAAATATTTTTTGTTCATGTAACTTAAAAGTGGACAAGTCGCACAAAATAATAAAAATACAGCTCCCACATTTATAAAATATATTCTTCAGGGTTTAAATAAAAAAGTAAAAATTATTTTAATCAAAAATATTCTTTGGAACTACAAACTTTGAATCTACAAACAACCGCTAAATTAAAATATGTAATTATTTTGCATGAAAATTTAGAAAACAATTATGTCCACTTTTACAAGCAACAAAACATTATTCTGATATTACATTTCATGCAATATACAGTATCAAGCTGCCAACAACTCAAACAAAATAAAAATTAACTCTAAATAAAGAAATTGGTCCACTGAAATAAAATTAAGCAAAAATAAACGTTTGATAGCCTATTTGACAACGTTCACTGGGATGAACAATCAAACATTGCTGGTAATTTGGCAATGTTCACTGGGATGAACACTCGACTTTGACCTGGTATAGCATGGCTTATTTATTAAATGAGCATTGTAAATCAATCAAGCTATTGAGCATGAACACTATGCAATACGTTAAAACCACTGTCATTACTCAATTATAATAAAAAACATGTAAAGCTTGAATAGAAACCTTGACACTAAAGCCTGGTCTTCGCTATGTCGGCATTTTGGCTAAAATTAACACTTTCAGACTGTAGCTAGCACATAAAAATATTTTTCTACCAAAATTTAAGTATATTTTCTAGTGAAAAAAAAAACTTAACAGTAATTAAGACGTATGCACTCGGCATATTATTTTTTTCAATTCAATGTTCATACCAGTGAACAAAATCAAATGAAGGGTTAAGAAACCTTTGAAAAGACCTTGAGAAGAGTATTCTTTGAAAATGTTTGCAAATGGATTTTTTTTATCACTGTAAATACATTTCATTCGTTATTTTGAAATTCTACAACTTATCAAAATACCTACAACATGATATAAAAGTTGAATCAACTCTATATTTAAGTAATCGCAAGGTCAAGGCTGTAAGTAATTTATCTGAAACAAATAACTAAAGACGATAAGAAATAATGGCACATTATTTTTTATACAATCAGCATTTCATAAGATATTGATACCTATGGCAACTGCAGTCCATATAACTGAACACTTTAAGGCTCATTTTCCACAAGCATAAAGCCTTTTCCAAAAGCTAAACTTCAAAGAGCTAACTGTCAGACATGATTTCAGGCCAAAGCTGGTGGGATTAACCACTGCAAACGGGAATACACCAGAACATAAAGTATATTTCAATAACCAAAGAATACTTAGAATAGCTAACAGACAAGATGTAAGTAACTTTATATTAGCTTGGTTTGGTACTGCATTAAGAAACATCATCATCATCATCATGTCAGCCATAGGACGTCCACTGCTGAACATTGGCCTCCCCTAATGCTTTCCACGTTGATCGATTGGTAGCGGCCTGCGTCCAGCGCTTCCCTGCTACCTTTACGATGTCGTCGGTCCACCTTGTAGGTGGACGTCCCACGCTGCGCCTTCCGGTACACCGCCTCCATTCCAGAATCTTGCTGTCCCATCGGCCGTCAGTTCTGTAACTAATAAAAAAACAAGCATGGTAATATTTACTAATTAATAAACAAGCATGGTAATATTTAAGTACCACATGAATGGTAGGCAGAAGATCCGTTCGTTCATTTCAGCCAAATGACGCCAATTTGTCCAGGAGTGGGACAAAGATTTCCACCTCCTCCAAGGATTTCAACAGCGACTGATCCTACGCTGCCCGCATCCAGGTATTCTAATGATCTGGTGAAGGTTGCTGGAAGTACTTGGAGGCAGAATATAGAAACGTATAATTAAATCAAGAGTTTCATCAATAATATAATTATTGTCCTTTAGTACTAAGGATCTGTATTCCAGATACCAATCTTCAGAGGGTCTAAATCCTCACTGGTGACGACCCCGGATGCTGGCGCGTGGTTTGGAAATGATGGTCTCGGAGATTCAGGTCTCAACTTTGATGACCTGGTGCCAGCACAGGAGAAGAATGCTGTAACAGCACTTATAGATCTGTCTAAAACTTATAAAGGTAAGTCACAGGTTCTTATAAGAAAGGATTTAATTAATGCTGCTGACAACGCCACTCTTGTAGCGGAGTTTTGGGCTGATACTTTGTAGGTTTTTTAAAGATAGAAAACTTAAATAGGTAGGTATAATATTATACATTAACAGTGTTAATGTAAGAAAAATTTCTGTTGCAGGAGACTTGATTGTTCTAACTATCGGAACACTAACGAATGTAGCGTTAGCTATAAAAACAGATCCGGAATTTCTAGATCGATTGGACCATTTATACGTGGCTGCAGGTCATATTCATGGTAAGTGCAATTCTTTTCTTCTACCTATAGTTTAGTAGTTTTGACAACCGTAGTCATTATTCTCAATTTACCCCTTTTGTCAGACTTTAGAAGCAGCTATAGGTTTGGCCCAACCATGGATATGCCCACAGAGTCACGAAATCAAAGAATTAATTTAATCGATTGTAAAATTATTACCAGTAACTTAAAACCTTTTTCGATACTTTGCAGATGATGAAAACCCAGATGCAGAGTTCAATGCACACATGGATGTGGAAGCTTATCACATAGTGGCCAAGAATGCCAATCCCGAAAAAGTCACTTTCTTACCGTTCTCTCAAGTTATGACGCATTTGAATATTACCAGGGTATGGATATTTCTTTATTATAGTTACAGTCGATAGCAGAGCAGACAATACTTCCGCGCTAGTGATATATTTTGCTGTTAAAAAAGCTCCTGTCAGCTCATCTGAAATAGAGTTCATTATAGTTTGACGAAAAAATGGAGTTGTTGCTGATATTGTTAGCACGGCAAAATAGCACATATTTCATAAGATAGGTATCGCAGTGATTAGCTTATTGTGCTGTCGTCAGTAGGTCTGCCTTCAAACATCTTTTATAGCTGCACTGTTCTTCTAATACTTTATGTTTTGGTCTACTAAAGGTCATAGCAGACTTATCAACTCGGAAAAGAGATTATTGTGTAAACTTCTCTTCACAGTCATTTCGATTGATGTCTCCTTTAGAAGAGTTTCCAAGTTTTTGAATATTTAAAGCATTTTCCAGGCATGGAGAGAAGAAGTCTTTGGAGCAATAGACACAGATATAATCAGGGCTATGAATCAATTCGAAAGCGTGTCGCTACCAAAAAGTGACAGGTGGCATGCTTTAGACCCGGCAGCCGTGGCTGTAGTGGTCAAACCTAGTCTAGTCAGCGAATGTCAGTATTCTAAGCATGATATACATTTATGTGGTAAGTAGCATTTATTTATACAAGTAGAATTTAAAATATGACTACAATCACACCTTAAAGAATTTGTCACACTAGATGCGTTCTTTGGTCAGGTCAAAATGAAGGCAGCCCGCACCTGTCAGTTTGCGTTCTTTGCTTGTGGCAGAATTACGAAATGTACAGAGACCGACAATGCGGTCAATTTGACCTGAACGCATAACGTGTTAACAGTGTCGCAAATTATTTAAAGTAGCATCTAATGCAGTGATGCAAAGTTGTCTGGGCTACGACTCATCTAATACAAGTTTCCAAGCTCGGGACCCACCTATAGGAAAAACCGTTACCAATATGCCTGGATCTGTAGGATGGTGTATCTTTTTACAGGCAGGGCCCACACAAAGTTCGTTCGCGTCACACCCACCTACTCGCATAATCAATACGATTTATAATTATCGTGGAATTTTATCAAGTTCAGAAGATATTATGCCCGTGCATATCATCTAAAATCTAAATAATCGATAAGATTAACATTAATTAATTTATGTACAGTCACTTCTTTAGAATATTTTTTGTAAAGAAGTGACTTCGATATTTTTTTTTAAGTTTAGGGCCCTCGCCCACGGCGACTTTTTCGGCGATAGCATCGCTACTAACGCGCGTTAGTCGCATTTGCAACGCACTACAGAAGTGATGCCAACGCGCTACTAACGCGCTACAGCAGAGCGACTGCATCGCTTAAAAAGTTGCCGTGGGCGAGGGCCCTTAGAAAAGTTTTTGGCAATGATAACAACAAAAACAATTTTTGTTTCAGGTCAAAAAAGAGGATTGACGACAAACACGTTCGTGGACAAGGCAGAAGCAAACGCAAGGATCGTGTATTCATACAAAGAAGAAGAATATAAGAAATTCTTGTTGGATGTGTTTTCTAGAAAATGAAGACAAAATCTGATCTTATACTTGTGTTTTAATTAAATGATTTTCTGAGACGATAAATGTTACTAAAATGTTAGTAATTATTGCACCCGAGCAAAAAAAGGTAGAGCTAACATCGAATATTTTTTACAACTATACATGGAAAAACGTTGTGTTATATTAATGTTATTAGATCAGAATTATAGAATTATGAGCACATAAGGTAGATTATAATAATTTATTTATGCTACTCTACTCTGTACAGAAATCTACAAAACAAAGTCGCGCCAAAAGCTATAAAAAGAAAATTATCTGAAAGCGACATCTACAAGTAATGTTTGAAACTACGTCATATTCCTCAACTTATTCAGTTTCATCATTTCCCGCACACTCATAACACATAGTTTGGAAAACTGAACACAGATGGCGTTAGAAGTTAGAGATTTTTTTTCGTAAATTCCATGCTGAAATAAAAGTAAAGTGACCTCACCATAAATGTGTCTTAGCAAATAATATTTTTATGGCCGCTATAAAATCATAGCCGACTCTATGCAATGAGAATAGAATGGCTTTTCATGGCCTACTTTATGCAATAAAAACTCTGTAAAGTGGAAATTTGTCACAGCAAGATTTTGTCGAAAATATTTATGGGTAGGTACCTACTTACATTAAAAATAAAGTTTTGCTTACTGCAAATAATACAGTCTACTGATTATAGAGCAAATAGCACAGTAAACAATACCTTACCTCCTCAGATCAGTCGTCAGGTAGCAGTTATAAATTATAATACGTCCATTACTAGATTTAAAAAAAACTATTAAAAATAAAAGAGTCAGTAACTAACAAAGTTGATCGCTTTTTGTCTTATTTTTGATCATATTTTCAGTCAACAACATACTAAAATATTTTTGTTAATTTTTCAGTCGACAACACATCTAAAATTTTAATAGCCCATAATTAATTACAACATACATAGCATTAATTTTTGTTTAGCTTAATTTGTTAAAAGCGCTTGTTTAACTTTAGAACTGAAGGGTTTTCATTGCAAACCATCACGAAGTTAAAATATCAAAATTAAATGTTGCTCACTTAGGAAACCAAATTGGAATGGGAAATCTCAGTTGGTGAACACTCATTGGAGTTTATGCTTTAGCCTGAGTAAAGTAAATAGGTTAGAAGTAGTCTTCATATAAAAGGTAAGTAAAAATTACCAAAATAAATACAAAATAAGGACTGCTACTTATTTAAAAGAGTTACGAATCAAGCCTTAAAAATTATTAATTTAAAAGAATTTGAACACACGTCATGTTTGTTGGCCCAATTTTTTAACAAATGGCTCAATACATTCCCGTTCAAAAGTTGTAATAAAACGAACATTCTGAAAACTAACATTGAACTTCTTGGGATCAAGGTAAAGTAGGGTAAAAACTCATTTAGATTCAACTCTACTTTTTATCTCTACAAATAATTAAGTGAACAATACCACCTTTTTCAGATTTTCTTTCTACATTTCACCATGCCAAATGCCCCTTGGCAGTGTCCGTACCAATTGACGGTTTTTATTTGTCCCCTTATCCGGGCACCCTTTGTACCTTTATCCTGCCCGAAACCTGATTCTATTCTTCTATGCTTTTTCCGTTACCTGTCTTATAGAACTTAATTGACTGTCGACCGCCTTAAGCGGGCTCAAATGATCTGTACCACTCTTTGTTGGCGATCAAAAGGTGTCAAAGGAATGATTAATACATTAAGGACTATTTTACCTATACCTTCCTATATTTTGTTTAACGATGGATGATTTGTATTCTTGATTTGAGTTTTATTTGATAATTTTGGGTTTTGTGATCATAATCATGGAATATTCGGACTAAATACTGGTTACGTTTTTCTAGTAAATATTAAGTAATCTGTATTTTGTATTTTATCTGTAATAGTGACTGAGTTTCTTGCGCTTCTTCTTCTCAGCACTGGCCGATTTATTGTCCCGACGCAGGGTTAATACTGGGACGTGCAAAAGTGCTTTTTAAAAGCCTATTTGCCAAAATAAATGAGTTTTTTAGTTTTTATTGCATAAATTAATTTTAACAGTACCGGTAACCGCTTTAGCTGATCTGAATATTTGCTTCTGTTTGTTGCTTGTAGTTACTTCAGCACTATTAGTCCAGCGGCGGATGGGTTCGAACCGAACTACCAACCCTCGGTACATCCAAAGTTGGTACGATATCGACACAATTGGGCTATTGTCGCCTCTACAATCAAGTTTTTGAGATCTAAATTAACTGGTTTAAGGTCCCTATAAAAAAATAATTAAAACTCGTCTCAATATCAGTCAGAGAGTCGTTCCTGTGATAGGTCTAAATAAAAAAAGTAAAATCCTAAAAATTTAATTGTGCTTTGAGCTTAATTCTAATAAACCAAAAATGCTTTGTATCATATATGTGTTACATAAACGAGTACACAGAAGATACTGATCTCATTGGAATGCAGACTATTACTGTCGTAAAAACGCTTTCATCATCTAAGAACTACAAAGTGCAGGTGCGTACGACCACAGAGTAGAGAAGTGCAGCTAATTTGCTTTTATATTTATAGTTTAAAACTGATGAAGAGGAAATTAATCTCGTTTGAGGTTCAAAAAAATGTTGCGGCTTATAAAGCTAACAGTACCTAAGTATTTCAGAATAAAAAATAAAATTGCAACATAGAGCCAGTTACAACTTACATTAATTACACAGAATTGTAATTGTCATTGTAAATTATTAGACAAATCGATGTGTTTACTTAAATAGTTGTCGAAAGGAGAACACATTTTGGCTAATATACGCCTAGCTAAACGGACCGACACGACCTCAAGAAAGTGAACGTATGAATAAAGTGGGATTGAAATAGAGTAGTCTGTAATGTCAATGATGATGATTACTCTAGCTAGTAAGATTCGCAACTACTTATTCAAATTATCAGACCAGTTACAAACAGAGTAATGTCATTCTTTCTACTGCACATTCTACACTGTGACACAATGCACTAGGTAAAATAGAGCAATTTGCTAAAAGACACCGACGGGTTCCAAGAAACGGGGGCTTTGCGAAAGCTTAGTCGGATACTCGTATATCAGAGCGTCGGGACAAGTTGCAGCATTTTCATTTCTTCCATCTTCATCGGGCAGTTTGTTTTATTGCAAACTTTATGTTTATTTAAGACACTTAATTGAATTGTGTAGTAGGTAAAGCATTTTTTTTACAACCGATTAAAATTAAGGCAGAATTCATAAAATTATAAAAGTGATTAATTATGGTTTTTATTGGTTAATTAACAGCATAGTTAATAGTACCTAGGTAGGTCCTGTATAATAAAAATAGTACATAAAATTCACTTTTATTACGCGCAGTACAAAAAAAAATGGGATAAAACTAATTTTCTAAATAATACTTTTTCCTTGTTAGATTGAATCTGAAGAAGACCTTCATAATTTGTAATTTTGGACAAGTCAAACTCTTCATTGCAAGTCACATTGTTTATCACGTTATAGTGGTAATACAATTCTTCTTCTTTTCGTGTCGACAGCAAACCTACACAGTGTCAGCCCAAAACTCCGCCACAAGAGTGGCGTTGTCAGCAGCACTCATCAAATACTCCTGAGTGCAGTTGCTTGGGTAATAGTATTGTATTACCCAAGCATCTCTATTGAGATGCAGGTATTTTGACGCCCTGCAAGGGCACAGCAAAACATCAGAGAGAGGGTTAATTCAAAATTTTAAAGTCCCTATCTTAAACTAATCACCTCCAAAGAACTCTTGCCATATGCGTGGTATTATTAGACCCCAGAAGTTAGCAAATGACATGACCACAGTGTCACAATCAGAGCTTGATTATGCGAACTTCTGTCGGTAAGTACAGTCACACCCGGCTTAATGTGATAATCATAACTTGCGCCATTCAAATCTCAAAACTTTGAAGGAATGTGCTTGAAAATGCGATGATACACACAGCTGTTAAGATATTTATTTGCTCTTCATCTTAGACGAAGAAATCATTTTCATCTTACCTTTATGTGATTCAAGTTTACTGTGTGCTACGGAGTGGACTATTATGAATGTATAAGAATATTGAAGCTAATGAAAACTAGAAGCCTTGATACCAGAAAATAATTGTATAAATATAATTGTATCGAAATGGTTTTCAGTTAGGAAACGCGCGGAAAACGCAGCAACGGAGGTCGCCACAAGGTGTACCGAAGACCTCATAAAGTTAGCAGGAAGACACTGGATGCAGGTCGCTACCAACTGGTCAATATGGAAATCATTGGGGGAGGCCTATGTTCAGCAGTGGACGTCTTGTGGTTGTATGAAATGATGATACACCAAAAGTGATAAGTAAACCGAAATTGTGTGAAAATATCTTACTCCTTAAAGAGCATATCCGTGTGTCCTACCACGTTGCCAGAAGTTTTCAAGCTCGTAATGAACGCCATCCAGATCTTATTTCAGTTGACAGACTGATCGATAGACGGCGGCTCAAATGATATATCGAATTGAAACTTGACTCTTGTTTTCAGACAGTTTTCGCTTTGTTTGGGTTTAGAGTTATTGACAGTTAAAATTTTCCTCCGAATTTGTCTTAGTTTAATTGTTGGGGGACTAGACTGCAAATTGAGCTTTAGAACGTCATTTGTTTTAAGTAACATGATCGCAAAATTAATCCCTAAGATCATCTGAAATTATTAGGGTTGAATTACAAGATAATTTTCAAGTTATAACAAGCAATTTTCCTGCAATTTCAGTTTTGTTTTCTGGATCGAAATTAGGGGAATTTCAAAATATTGTTTCAAAAGAAAGTTTGAAAAGTTTGTTACAGTTAATAGGCTGACCGATTGTGTCATTTTTATGACGCAAAGTTCTGGGTAACTAGGTTAAGAACTTTGTTTAAAGATATAAGAATAACAAAACAATATTAAAAGTAAATTTGCGTACATAAAATTATAGAAAATATCACGTTTATTTTTATATAGGAACTTCAAGACAAAATGTTAAGTAACTAACACAAAAACAGTTTTGTTTTCCATCGCCAGACAAAATGAGGTCATGGACAATAAAGATTGCTGCAAAAAGTTGTCTCTGCCTCTTGATCAACGACTAAAACATAGAGCAATGGAAGTAAACAATGAAAGAAAATCTGATCATAATCTGCTTGATGTCGAAACCATGATGTCGAAATGGTTAGTATTACAGGGAGCTAGGTCACCATCATCATCATTTTTATACTGCCTTTTTGTGACAAACACGAGGTGGAAATTATGCTTACGCCGGGAGCAGCAAACACTGCGATACCGGATATTTCGGATGTGAGATCTTGGCGATAAGCTAAGTCCGGCTATTTGTGGGCGGCTCTGTGTTTCGTCTCTATGGGTCTTATTTTTGTACTGCAGGGGTAAGACCGTCTCTAATTTACCAGAGGGTAAAGGAGGATTTAACCTACAACTAAATGCTGGCCAGACATCAGTGTCTACTCACTTTGTGCTATAAATCATGCAGGTCAGATATAATCTATAACACAAAAGACTTACGAGGATAATACCACAAAGATTTATGTGGCTAAGGCTTGAAAAATATATTTCTATGCATTTTTCTTTCATTTCTACTGGCCGCCCGTTACTGTAGGAAGTTGCACTTCCGCCACCGTCTTTGTGCTTTTGTTAACAGTGACCTTTAAAAGCTTTAATCTCTATGATGATATAGATAAGTATATGCATAGGTACTTTACTTCCTTCTTCTTAATATTAACCTTACTTGCTTCGTATTTGCAAAAAGACTTACAAAAATGATGAAATTGTATTCAGAAAGACCAACTAAAGAGGGTATAATATATAGTTTTGACAGAAAATTGAAAGCAAGTTCAGTACTAATTTTGATGGCTATAAGAAGCAGAGGTCGTGGGTTCGATCTTTGCACAATACAAACATTTGCGAGCGTAAACATACTCGTAATCTGACAGCTGGTAGGTCGTGTTTTCTACTATAGGTTTTTAAATAAGATAAATCAGTTTTTATATGTATAAGATACTTTATACTTATTCATGTCTAAAAGTACACAAGGTTTCCTTAGTAACAGACTCAATTGGGGAAAATGTTCAAGAGTTGATTTACTTAAAAATACACGAGATTCGAATTAACTGAATTAACGCCTCTGAGATAAGTATTTACTCCTGGTTTAAATGGTATAAGAAAATTGCTTAAAAGCTTATGCGATGAAAATAAGCTGCTATTAAATACGTATTGAGAGGCTCCCCAAACATTGTCAGATTGATACGTTGCCGACGAAGAGAACATTATTTAGCACCAATGGAGAGACTTCCAAATAAACGATTAGACTAGACATGCTGTTTAGAATATTCTGATTTAAAAAAAATCAAAACAAAATGCGATCGTAAAATTTAGGATATTATATTCGTATTTAAATCAGTGAAAAACCCAACGGGGAGCAAGGATTTCTACAACGACCGACCTTCACCAGATCGTCGGTCTACCTAGTGGGGAAGGCCCCCCACACTACGTCTTGCGGCCCGTGGTCGCCACTCGAGAACTTTTCTGCCCCAACGGCCATCAGCTCTACGATATTTAGATACTACCAGGCCTGTTCACCTCCGCGAGTTTACATCGAAAACAAAACACGCACGATGGCATCCTACAGGATTACTATTCGACAAGGCCTCACATACGAGCGAGCATTGACTCACGCACGCGTATTTTGTGTACCTATGATGGAAGAAAATAAAGAAAATGGTGTACTAAATACTGTGCAGTATTTAACTGCCTAAATAATAATAAAAACACAGAATATACTTTTTAACTTGCCTGAAGACATTGAGAGGTGAATAAGTAGTTAATATTATTCATGATAATTCATGCTAAATCATGTATTTCCTCCGCCATTTTCTGCAGTTTGGCACCTCACGTCACATCAGTACCGATCACTGACGTATGTCAACAAAATGGTGCTTGACCCTTGAGACAAGCTAAATTACACCATATTGTTAATGACATTCAGCATAATTTTTTTTAAAAACCTTCGTGAAGTAAACTTCTGTACGTAGTACTTATTATTATTCTGTGATACTACCAGGAAAGTAGTATCCAATATACTCGTATTTAATAATTTAGCATAATCCTGTCTAGTAGAACACAGACGCGTTTGACCGGCAACTGCGCCCTAAAGATAACCTGGGCAATTTAAAATTCCGGAGTCGAACGAAATAAATTACTTGGGCGAAGGCAATCTAAGAAAGAATTTTCGTTTAAGAACTCAACACGCAGTGGAGTATACTCACCTATTGTGGGATGGGCTGGTTTACAAATTAATAAAAAATAGAAATTCTGTTGGTTAGTGAACTGCTTATCATTATCATTACAAAATTACATAGTAGGTACATATTAAACAAAGTCGCTTTCCTGTCTGTCTGTCCCTATGTATGCTTAGATCTTTAAAACTGCGCAACGGATTTTGATGCGTTTTTTTATTAGATAGAGTGATTCAAGAGGAAGGTTTTTTTAAGTACATAAGTATTACATTGTACTTAGGCGAAGTAGGGGCGGGTCACTAATTTTTAAATAATTATTGAAATTGACACTGAAATGGATCTTCTTTTAGGAATAAATTTGCTTCATAAATGGATCGTCTTTTAGGAATATTATATTTCAGG
Organism: Ostrinia nubilalis; assembly: GCF_963855985.1. Lineage (NCBI taxonomy): Eukaryota > Metazoa > Arthropoda > Insecta > Lepidoptera > Crambidae > Ostrinia > Ostrinia nubilalis. Next base: position 14,065,828 of record NC_087089.1, on the reverse strand, counting down.
ACTTCAAAGCACAGACTATGTATTATTTTTACTTCCCTATTAAAATTCTATATTTTCCACATTGTAAGTAAAATTCATACGAAACATCTTATAAGCCTTCCTGGAAGTTACAGCTAGATATCAAGTATAATATAATTATTCAGCTTTAGGTAATTACAGGTGAAATTATATAATTTCTATGTGCTTTAGCTACACAGGTTAATTATTCAAACAGCGTAGGTAGGTACTTAAAAAGCCGAACATCATTTTGGCTTTAATTATATCTACCAAAGTTATTAATATACTCATGTTATTCTTATCTCGAAAAAGCTTTTTCGGAAGTTGTTTTTCATAAGTTAATTACGCCGAAAACTCAATTTAGCAAAGTTTAAAAATACTAGGCTATGAAATGGCTGATATTTATAATTAACAAATTAATATCATGAAACTGCTCAAAGTACTCTTCCTGAGTTTAATTATACTTCGTATCTCTCCCGAAGATGATTATGTTTTACATGCAGCAGTACCTGGGATGATGCCGTCCTTATCACACTTTTAGAGAATATTTATTTAAAAATATAAGTTTTAAATATAATAAAGTACGTGTTTTGACTCCTCAGCACCGTAGTACATTCCGCGGTCCGCCATATTTCTTGTCATTACTTGTGTTGGTGTTCGTCCGACTCACACGTACTTTTTCAATAAAAATAACTTAGCGTAAAAATGGGTAAAAGGAAACGATCAAGTAATGGTGATAATAGTGATATGGTGAAAAGTTTGTTAAGAAACCTCGTATGTACATAGACAACGACATATTATAGTTTTATCTGATGATGATGAACCAGAAAAAACATCGTTGTCTCCATCGTGCAGTCACTGCAGATTTGCAGACATACATACATATATATTTAAAACATTCTGGTAAGTTGTGAATCGTGTATTTTGAAATTGTTATGAAATAATGTGAATAATTTCTATTTTTTGTATTAAAAATGAATATTTTCAACTACCCTCCGTGGTAATACTTTGTGTCCCGACTTAATCGTGTGTGGATACTAAACTACACGTACAAAAATCGTGTTATACAAAATACATGAACATCCCGACGTAAATCGTGTGTGGATGATTTATTGCTTATCCCGGCGTATATCGTGTGTGGATACTAAACTACACGTACAAAAATCGTGTTATACAAAATACATAAACATCCCGACGTAAATCGTGTGTGGATGATTTATTGCTTATCCCGGCGTATATCGTGTGTGGATACTAAACTACACGTACAAAAATCGTGTTATACAAAATACATAAACATCCCGACGTATATCGTGTGTGGATGCTTTATTGCCTTTGAGCGTATTAATTATCCCGGCATATATCGTGTGTGGATAAGACATTTTTAAACTGATTGCATTTTGCTTTGATTATTTTCCTAACGTATTATCATATAACGTGGGTAGACGTATCAACACGTCGTAAAATAGTATAACATAATTATAAATATAATAATATACAATATACATGGGGTATTTATAATTTGTTACCCTATCAAATACAAAAATCTTTATTGTGAAGTATTACTAAAATAGCATACAATAATTACCTACATCAGACGAAAATACCGGGTATTTTTCAAGACAAAGCCTTTCAAAGACTTTCACAAGGATCTAGCAACAGGTTGGAATATAATTGATTAATGGATTACCTACCTACAAATAAAAAATACTTGATGAAACATTATTTACTTGCTAAAAATTGCGCATAATAATTACTTCAACAAAGGCAGCAATACAACTGAACATCTGATTCTGCTTCTGTTTGCTGTACGCATCCTTATTGCAACTGATTTCACCGAGCCTTCAATATGATTTGATGACCTAGCTATGTCACAAATGGAATAATATTCCGTAAGGAATTATGAAAACCTTGAGCGATGCTGGCGGTTACTTTGTGACACTCATTAGAGAATCACTGTCAAGAAGATACGCTATCACAAATTCCATTAGCAAGCAAAAAAAGAGATATCATAAAAGATTTATCAAAACGAATCTCTTGTTTGGTTCAGATTTATTAGACCACTCGAAATCATCTATGACTAATATAATTCAGTAATACCAGCCCAGCACGTCTACAACTCATCAGACTTTAAACGCAAGGGGGGCATTGTGAGCGGCAGCCGCTGAGCAGTGAGTGAACCCCGGCCAGCCCAGCAGCCGCCGGCTCCGCCGCCGCCGCCTGTGCCGCGGGGCCGTCTCCGGTTAACCCGAGACCCAACTATCATCAACCGAATCGGAGATGATAATTTTATTCAGCAGATAGGCACCAAGGTGCTAGTAACTGGTAGACTTAAATACTACTAAAATAAATGGCTTACCTAACATAACAAAATTAAATGATACTACTATTTTGTCCTGGATCAGGGTTATAAAATTCCATTTTAAACTTAACCATGCCAAGTTGGAGTACCCCAATGTAGGTCACATACTACACCTGAGGGGAGTAGTAGGTATATTCGACAACTGTACAAAAGCCAAATTGTAGACATAGATTTATTCTAAATTTAAAGGAATTAAATAAATTCATTAATATGAACTATTTTAAAATGCAATACTACCACTGACTTTACATAATTAATTATATAACAATACATTTTATTATGTGAAAACCTTAGATTTGAAAGACTCCTATCTGTTATTACCAATTGCTGAAAATGGATGAATTTGGCTTCGTTTGTCATGGAACTCCAAGCACTTTAATATTCAGTTGTTTGAATTTCTTCGTGATCGATCGTTTTTGTCTTACATCCGCATGGTGCCTTTTGTATTTACAAAATTATTAAAAGCAGTTTTACACTTTTTGCAATCACTCGGCCATCTATCTGTACCAATACCTGTACCAATTTTTATGTATTGGAACGGTCAGAATGCTGGAATAATATTCAAACAACGGGAGATTTATAAGAGCAACTAGGGTAGGAGGACAAAAGATTTTTTATCTAATCAAAATAATAATGTTACCTACATTTCTAAAATTTACATTTAATACGATAGAAATTAATTTAACTTAACAAAAGTGCAAGACACTAGTAATGCTAAAAACTACGAAAAATATCATTCCAGTAATTTGCTTCATTCTTGGGGTTATTGACCTCAGCGTGCCCCGCCGTTAAAATTACGGCTGGATGTACACGAAGTTACCGGGAAAAACATCTTGGCACTCAATTACTCAAATCTACAATAAACATTATAATGCATCTGCCAAGTATTTAAAACATAATTTAGCATAGTGGAGACTGGAGAGATTACATTGACACAGCACATCATGTACCTACCCTGCAATCAAATGATTTGTTTCGATGCCTCAACCACTGGTCAACCTCAACCGCAATCGCGCATCGTGTAACAGCCATCGGAAATTGGTCCCAGTTACAGTTACTTTTACATTTAAATACCCTGGAATTGCTCGCTGCACTCTATGATCTTGAAACATTTGCATCTCACCTACTTATTAAGAATAGACAATACAACGGTTATTGCCAAATAAAAAAAGGGGTAGTATACAGCACACTTTAAATAATACTGTTCGAGAGTTATGGAATTGGTGTGGTTGGGTGTGAAAACGCGGTCACAGATTTCGAATCTCGTCAATCAAATATAGACACGTACTATGAATTTAGCAGACTACGCATTTACAGAAATTACATTACATTTTGGTATTCCAGAATTCGTCTTATTTGCAAGTACATTTACTATTCAAAATCACCAATGTTCTACGAATGCATCTTGGGAGTTAGACCCTATTTCCGAAGTTATTGATACTTTCACATTTAATGTAACTTTCTAAAGTTTTATACAAAAAAAAAAAAAAAAAAAAAAGAATGGCGCTAAGGGCATAGTAGTAGTACCATTCTGACCTACTACCGTGGTACCTATTGTGGTCAAAGCTCCTCGTTTCAAAAGTCATACGTTTCGAACCTAACAAAAATCTATTGTGTTCGCCCTTCAGAGTTGATCATCCTCTCCATGCGGATTTAACCCTGATGGTCGGCAACTTATCAGGCAATCGCAGTTGAGGCGAGGCGCACCTACTAATTCTCTGGATATGTTAATGACATCTTTCTCACATAGTACATACTAATATTATACAATATACTTCAGGTCTAAAATCATGGTTATAATTCCAATTCAGCTCATTTATTGGAATACTCAACGGACAAATTAAATTATTCGTGTTAGTTACAGTACAGTACTCTCAATGGTTACCGTTTGACTTTATCTATACTGTTATATCAGGATATTACTACTAATGACTGTATTAAACGTTTTCTCAAAAGCGTGTTTCGCCTCAGACCGCCTAAATATGACACTACTTGGTATTAAATTATCATTTCCCTGAAAAAATTTACAGTTAAGTGTATACCTCTTCTAGTTCTGATTTCTGCACAGATAATGAATACTCCGAGTTTATCTAATAATATTACTAATAATATTTTATTGTGTCCAGACTAAATATAAATTAAAGTAGGTAGATGAAATTGATGAAAACATTAAAACCGGACTCGATTAATTTTATCAACCATTTATTATTGTACCTATATATTACCGTACATTATGGACAACCTTGTACTATGCCCAGCCTCAACACTTAAATCTTACATTGACAGGACTATTGGTATACGCACAGATGATAATCTTTTTGTCAGTTACCAAAAACCACTTAAAAAGTGGTAACTCAGTGGAACTTCAAATTTGATAATATCGATTTTTATAGCGCTCATAATACCCGCCATACGGGCTACGTCTGCGTCCACCGGGCTGGCGTTAATTTATTAATAATAATTTAAAATTTGTAAGTCATTCGTAAGGCTTGCAAGCTGGTGGACCGAATCTTGTCAAGTAGGCATTTCTTAAATATTAGACTAGAAACTTACTTAATTTAACTTTTTGTGTGATTGTGATTTTGTTAACTGTTCGTTTCAAAACCATTATTAATTATTACGAAAGTAAACAATGTTTTGTTTATTTACTAAAATACCTTGAACAAGTTAATAGTTTCTACGGTTGTAATTTTTTCGATGCTCTAAACATCTGCATGTAAAACGTAATCATCTTCGGGAGAGATACGAAGTATAATTAAGAATCAAACGAACTTACCTGTGATGTTTGATATCTAATTATACGAGTGTCTTGACCGAAGATGATTACAGTCCCACCTCACCCGAGAATAATTACCCTTAACCGATCGAAAAAATTTGCTCTAAAATAATGACAAGAAATATGGCGGACCGCGGAATGTACTACGGTGCTGAGGAGTCAAAACACGTACTTTATTATATTTAATACTTATATTTTTAAATAAATATTCTCTAAAAGTGTGATAAGGACGGCAACATCCCAGGTACTGCTGCATGTAAAACGTAATCATCTTCGGTCAAGACACTCGTATAATTAGATATCAAACATCACAGGTAAGTTCGTTTGATTCTTAATTATAAGGCATTAAAGTTTAAATAAATAAGCAGATGATATTATTAGGTATGCAATAAGTATAATCATTCGTTCGAGATTTAATTTGAATGTCACTAAATACTTTGTAACAGCATACACGGAAACGCATTTAAAAAAAACTAGTTTGCAAAATGTGCAAAAATTTAAGTTGAAAATACCACACAGAACGTAAGTTAACCTTTTGCTATTTTCTGTATTAAACAGAAATGTTTGAACTTAAACAATAGAGCTTTCATTGTTTACAAAATACCACGCCATGCCCATCTTACAGATAAGAAACGTTTTCATGATAAGGTAAAAACCTGCCATCCAATACTAGATGACAATAGTTTAGCTTGAACTGTCATTAGAGTACATTTCCTTATCACAAACCCTTTGTCCGTAAAACTACCTGGACTCGTTAAAAGATATTGTTTGATTCGTAATGTACCGTTTTGCATTACGAGTGCCCAAACGGGGTAGGAGCTAGCTGGGTGTGGAGTCAGTCTGCCTTTGGACACAAGCCTGGTCGGTCATCAGTTCTTGAGATCCAAGTTAACTTCAAAGTACCTATACTTCAAGTGACAAGTGGGTGTTAATTCAAGTCATCTCTAAAATTGTGATAATAGTGCTGTGATTTAGACAACTCATACAAGCGAACTTTGTGAACAATTAGTAACTTCAAGTGACAAGTGGGTGTAAATTCAAGCCATCTCTAAAGAAAGTGATATAGTGCTATCTACAAATCATACAAGCAAACTTTGTGAACACTTCAAGTGATAAGTAGGTGTTAATTCAAGCATTCGGCAAGTGAACTTAGTGAGACAAGAAGATAAAACAGAATGGACGACCCAGTACCAGACCCAATCTACAGCACTGGAGAAGCGCAGCTTTCGGCGGAATTAGATCTTCACCGAGAAGCGTTTGAGCTCTATTTGACATCCATCCGAGATAACCCTCCTCACCTAAAAAAGGATATGGAAATGCAATTTCGGACGACCTTGGACCAATACAACGACGTGTTGGCAGAACAAAACGACAACGCACAAATAATCAGGAATTATAAGGTCGCCTTAGAAGAATTTCCAGGTAACACTCATTTCCTATATAGTGCTGGTGAATATTTTCTACGCCAGCAAGAGATTCATATTGCCCACCTTCATTTTGAAAAGGCGGTTCAAATCGACAAAAACCTAGTAAGAGCACACAAATACCTGAATTTAACAAAGAGATTGCTGTACTCCCGGGACGAATACAGCTTGCTGAATGACGATCAAAGACTTGGTAAATATTTACGAGGTATAATTCAAACCTCTATCCTGAGGAAAGAAGAAGAAAATGAAAGTAAGGAATCAGCAGAACAATCGATACAACATTCATTCGAAGACCCGAAACAAGACTTCTTTTTAATCGAAAAAGGAACCAAGATAGAAGATATTGAAGATATTGAAGTTGGCTCCTACAGAAGCAACCTGCTTGTGATAACAAATAGATTTGACGCCGGCCTTTTAGGTAGTGAGCTATTATTTACCATCCTATCGGCTTGGAATAGGGTTCTTACACCTTCAGCGCGGGTAATTCCTGGCCGGGCTGAATTTTATGTTATTGGCGTCCGCTGTGAGCAGATTAAAAAAAAATACCAAATTTCTGCGGATGCTAAAACACTCCTTGGTGTTCAAGACTTGTTTTTACACACAGAAACACATAGCCGTGATCCATACTTTGGTGAAGACATCTTCACATACAAAGACTTAGAGTTCGTGACGCAAGAAGAGTTAGTCTTTGAAATAAACTTTAATTCGTTTGCCGATGTTAACAAAAAAATAGCCAATATCTTTTCAGACAATGCAAAATTGACGGTTACAAGTAGCGGTGAAGTTAATGCACTGGTAGGATTTTTCAAACTTTTTATAACCGAGGACATCGTTATGACAACCGATCCTAGATCAGAAGAGAGATCAGATGCGTGGAAACAAGCTGTGTTTCATGATTTTATACCAATGCAATACACAGAAGGTGAATCTTTCATTGCTCAGTTCTCAACATTTGGCGGGAGACTAAGATTTCTGCCAGATTGTAGAAAACTAATAACGAGAGTGTCAAAGCAATTAACTACGTTCCTGAACGATGACGTCTATATTAATGAGATTATTAAAAGTGCACAAATAGCAACAGTTCATTTAACACAAATGGTGGAGATAGAAGAAGTCGACGTTGTAGATTTGTGTCCGTTTCCTGTCTTCGGGATGATGATGATGAAGCGAGGAGCGCAATCTCTCATTTGTATGGCCCGTGATCGTCAAGATAAAAAGTTTTTTAAAAAGGTTTTCCGTAGGCACAATATTTGCCTGTCCAGAGTGGAAATATTGCTTTACGAAAACTTGTCTCTTGAGCCGTTTGACGGCAAAAGATTCCACGCAGTTTATTGTGACATATTACATATGAGTGGCAACATCGACAGATCACTTTATAGCCTGGCTAAACTACTGAAGCATGCGCGATTACAAGAAGGGGGATTATTTATGCCAAATGTGTCTATGAAGGTCCAACTCATCAGCAGTGAATTGTTGGATAAACACAATAAATTAACCGAGAAAGCTATGTCTGCTATGCCTCCAGGATCGAGGACCGACACATTCACAGAATCGCAGATAACCTACGTTGACCCGACGCGGTTGGAACACAAAAATATGTCTCGACCAGTACACTTAACTGACAGCTGTCACAGTATGATACCCTGTGTAGTTTCAGTACACGTCGAGAGAGACGGGGCATGCAATGGTATGCTATGTTGGTATGTGATCAAAGTAATGGATGGTGCTGCAGAAATATCCACCAAACGAATGTCCAGTTTCGTGCATAGTTCTGTTTTCTATAAGGACCAACCACTGGAGGTTAACAGAGGTGACTATGTCACTGCTGTCATGTGCGTTGAAGATGATGGAGGTTTTAAGATAGAACTATTTTCAGAAGTGATATAATTTATGTTTAAGAATAGGTATGTAACTGTAAATGTAACTTTTTGAAACGATTTATTCCCTGTGTTGTTTAAGTAATATTTGTCAATACACATGATGTAAAAACATTTTATTAGCTAAATTGTCTTCTTTTTATTTAGTTTTAAGCTAAACTGTATGTGGTAGTTACTGACAGAAGTCAATAAAGCAAGATTTGATCATAATTGTTTTAATATAACAAACTTGTACTTAATAGTTTACATTAACATAATTATCTAGTATATTTTGTGTAAGTATCAAATAACCATGTCTGTGTAATATCATTAAATTTTAATAAAATAATTATAGGACTACTACACTTAGGTATCATTATGTGCTACTACTATAATATGAAAATGTTTTTACCGATATTTTTGAATAATGTGTAATAAAACATGATTTTAACTTTAATTTTGTTTTATTTTTGAATAACCCATTTTATACACTACTACATTTTTATCACCGAATAAATCTAAACAGGTTATGTAGAAATGTGTAAAAAAATGTTTTTTCATAAAGTTAAATTTTTTATTAAATTTTCTTTAGTCCGCGCTATTTTACACGTCACAGCCGGGGCACTCCGCTGCTCGCTAGAGTAATCGTAGGTACGCGCTCGCACATTGCTCCGATCTGTCTGTCTCGCTCACGCCTCGACCACGCTTCCAGTGTTATTATTACTTACTTAGCTAACTTAGACCATTTTAATGCAACATTTCAAGTAATTTTGAGTTCTAATAAGTGTTAGACGAATGACGACTAATGACGCGTGTGTCCATAAATTACCAATTTTGGGATGAAATTTTGAGTAACTTTATTTAACTTTTTTTGCTTAAATAGGATCAGTATCAGTAACTCATCATCCAGATTTTTTTTTCGGTCATAAAAATGTAGTGGTGTATAAAAATAGTACAATAAAATTTATATCAGACTTGAGTACCATTTTAAAAAACACGATAATTAGTTAGACAGCTGCTGAGAAAATTCCATAAGCGATGCATAAAAAGTACCACGGCGCGATGTCATAACACGAAGTTTGTATGAAGCGTTTGTGGGAAACTTTGTCAAAGAAACATATTTTGGGGAGTTTTCATGCTATCGAAGTAATTATTTATCTAATTTCTATTATGGAAGGGGCTATTTTGAAAAGCCAAACAAAATTTGGAAATGCCATAAACTAAGTACCTACTCGTAGAATGAAAGGTTACAAAATACCATTTCTGACAGAAGTTATGGTATTTACACTGCCTTTTACTGTTATTTCAGATGAAAACACCAAAACAGCAGAGTTCAATGCGAAACGTGGCGAAACTAGACGTAGAAGCATACCACATAGTCGCACAATACGCTACCAGTGACAAAGTGACGGTAGTTCCATATAATCGAGTGAGATACTCGTTGAATGTGACTAGGGTAAGTAATAAAAAGTTTAAAAAAATTGGAACACAACCACGGAAAGAAATTCGTGCCGTTCTACTGGTTTTCCTCGGATAAGGGTAAGCGTGCTCCTTCATAATGTGGCATGTGTTAGGTCCTGGCAAATCCCATCGGTTCTGCCGTGTAGGGAGGGACGTCCGCGGAAGGCGTCTTGGTCGTCTCTAGTACCCATGGTGTACCTCTGTGCGGCAGAGGGAATACACCAGGTTTTTAGTGGGTTCAAGCCCCACATAACCTGCCGCCCCCCGGCGGTACGGATTGGCCATTTTATTGAGTCACAAAAAAATGAATTTTAGCCACACACACACACGCTACTATCGGCGATTTACCCGCTTTTAAGAAGCTGAATGCCGCGACCACACATTCCACACCGCACACTTAAAAACGCCAAACTGGCAGTTGAGTTGCTTTTTGTAAAACGCGCGATTTCGATACTGCGTCCGAACTGCGAACGCAATGAAGTCACGAAATTGCGATGCTGCATCGATACAGTCGCAAAATCGTCGATATAGCTGATGCTAAAAGTAGCATGTGTGAGGAACTCCAAAATGTGATTCAGCATCGATACCAACATTTTTTGTTAAATGTTTATATTACAGGAATGGCGCGTAAAACAACTAGGCAGGATACACACAAAGATAATGCAGGAACAAAACAAATTCGAGCTAGTGTCTATATACCAAAGAGCAATCTCTGGCGACTACTAGATCCGTCCGTTATGAGCATGGCCCTAGATAACAGCATAATTGAGGACATAAAGACTTACTGATAACGGAATTATTTTATGTGGTATGTCCTACTAATATTATAAATGCGAAAGTTTGTAATTAAGGATGTTTGTTACTTTTTATGCAAAAACTACTGAACAGACTGATGCAACTTAACAAGATTCTTGTTATATCAGAATTGATTGATCTGTGACAAACTTAATTATTGGCGGGTGACGCCGCGGACAAAAGCTTATAGTACATAATAATATTGTAAAGTGAGGTCGTCGGTCCACTTTGATGTTTGTTGTTGAAATAGATACCTAACAGGGTGACAAAAATCACGATAAACTTAAAATAATTAAAAGCAATAGCAAACAATTAAATGTACTAGAAATTACGATTTAGATAAGAAAAGAAGGTAATGAATTATTTAGTTATAATTTATGCAATTAAATGATAGAAAGCTTGATGTACTCCGGTCCGTGAGCACGTAGAATTTTGTCCAATGACCCCTAGCTACCCATCCTTATCGCTCACGCGACAAGTATTACATTTTGATGTCACGACTGTGCGACTGGCACCCGTGAGTGTGCGAGCGCGATAGCAACATAATAACGCGCGAGCGATAAGGATGGGTAGCTAGGGGTCATTGGAAAAAATTCTACGTGCTCACGGACCGGGCTTTAGACGGATTGAGCCGCACCATCTTCCCGCCTCGTTGAAAGGAACATTCAACGTGTAGAATCCTCGGCTGGTAGTGGACATAGACGAGTGAGCGGTCTTCTTACGCATCCTTACCCGGTGTTGACATCTGCTACCCGGGAGATCCCATCAGTCCCAGGAAATAGTCTGGCAACTCTGCCTAGTCTCCAGTTCAGAGGTGGTACGTGTTCCTCGTGTATCAGTACCATGTCGCCAATTTTGAGTTTGTGATATTGTCCTTCCATTTGGTCCTCTTGTAGTTCTGCAATATATTCCTTCTGCCATCTATTCCAAAAGTGCTGTCACAGCTTCTCAAGACGTTCGTATCGACTGGTTTCTTTAGAATTGTGTAGATCTGACGCTGGCAACGATGTCATCGGTCTGCCGATCATGAAATATCCTGGGGAGAGAAGAAGGAAGTCATTTCGTGAGGAAGATATGTAAGGTGGGTATTATTCCCATTACACGTATAAAAAGATGTTTAGTTGATTTTATTCCAGACTAGCGGCCGCCCGCGACTTCGTACGCGTGGATCCCGTTTTAGCCCCTTCATCTATCTTACGCGGTTTAGATTTTTTTATACAAATGTTTTTTCCCGCTAACTCCCGTTCCCGTGGGAATTTTGCAATATCCTGTTGTAACTAAGCTTTAAGTTTACTAAGGTAAACTTAAAGCTTAGTTATGCACAATTTCAAGCGTCTAACTTAAGAGTTTGAAATTTTTCATACAAAAGGATTTTCTCGCTAATTCTCGTTCCCGTGGGAATTTCGGGAATTCCTTTCTTAGTGCACCTCTACTGTACCTTCCTACGTCCTACCTAGCTACGTCCCTTCCAAATTTCAAGTGCTTACGTTTAGCCGTTTAGGTTGTGCGTTGATATGTCAGTCAGTCAGTTTCTCCTTTTATATGTATTAGATAATATAACGCACGTTCATAATCAAACCGTCACTATACGAAATTGGGAGAAATTGAGTTAACAACGCCATCTATCAGAGCTCCGCGAAAAGTGCATGCTGTAAAAATCCCACGCTTAAAACTCAAATAGTTCGGCAGATATCACTAGTGTCGTTATGGAGTTTAATGGGAAAACCGGCATATGTTGTGAGTAACAGTGACACGTTTTTAGTAGTGACGGGAACTGGACGGGCACGCCGTGATAGTTATGTGGACTCTGTGTTGAAAAACGTCATTTTTAGCATAAAGACGCTTTTACTCCAAATCATTAAGATAAGTCACAATAAAGTGATACGAAAAACGCCTTAAAACAAAAAGTGACAATATTTCTCTTACATTCTTTAGAAGATTGTTCCATCACTTCGTAGAATATTGTGTTTATCCAAATTGTGTAATATGAAAACAACAAGAAAGATTTTTAAATGATTAAGTAGGTAGTTATAATTTTTTTTAACAGCTAACAAAAATGCCACCAGTCAATCCAAACACTAGTAAAATCAAAGAAATTATCAATTACTACTTTATCTAGCGTTTGTGGATTATTTATTTATTTATTTATTTATTCGATCACCAACAAGGTTACATTGAGGCTTCACAAAAGTAACTATAAAGAAATGAAAATGCCTTGGATTCGATCGAGATCTGAGCAGTGCTACAGTCTCTCCAACGGTGCCAAATTGACTATAGATACATCGAAGTGTTGAAAGGCTTGTACGAAAACGCCACAATGTCGGTTCGTCTCCAGGATCAGGACTCGAAACTCATCCAGTTGCAGCAAGGGGTGAGACAGGGAGACGTCATAATATCTCCGATACTGTTCAACACCGCCCTGGAAGATGTTTTCAAGCTTCTGGACTGGAGTGGATTCAGCATAAATATCAACGAGTACATCATCCACCTTCGATTTGCTGACGATGTCGTAATCATGGCTGAGACTGTGGAAGATCTAGGCATAATGCTCGATGGCCTAAGTAGAGCCTCTTCAACAAGTGGGCCTGAAAATGAATATGGACAAGACAAAAAACATGTCAAATGTCCATGTAGTATCCACTCATCTGGAGACTCTACACTCGAAAGTTTGTTGACAATTTATGTATACCTGGGACAAACAGTCCAGTTACGTAGGTCCAACTTCGAGAAAAAGGTCAATCGTCAATCCAACTCGGCTGGGCAGCGTTCGGGAAGCTTAGTGATATTCTCACGTCCGAAATACCGTAGTGCCTCAAGACAAAAGTCTTTGATCAGTGTGTGTTGCCAGTGATATTTTATGGATCTGAGAGGTCACCCAAAAGGTGATGGAGCGTGCGATGCTCAGTTAGTTTCCCTACGTGATTGAATCAGAAATGAGGAGATCGACAGGAGAACCAAAGTGACCGACATTGCCCGCAGAATCGCTAAAATCAAGTGGCAGTGGGCGGGGCACATAGCTCGCAGAGGTAATGGCCGCTGGATAATGATCCAGAATTTAAACCTACTTCTCTGAGCCCTTTTCCCATGAAAAATCACTATCTAGTTCGTCAAGTTCATCGAGGTCATCAAGTTCTTGTTGTTTAAAGGCTGCCTGTACAAAAGAGTACCTTATTTTCTAAGAAGTTGATTTATGTGATGTAATTTTATAGTAATTTCATGTGTGTATCCTATTTATTTCTGATCGAGAATTTACATTTATTACTGTTACCATAGGTACCACTTAATCCAAATTATAAAGTTTTAAGTTCATTAAAATTACTGATTTTTCTATGTTAGTTTTATTTAATAATAATCATTTTTTAATCTTTCATCGTCAAATTTATATGAAAATAGTGACATTTCTACCGGAATTAATAATACAACATTAACATGTTTTTAATTGAAAACTGTCACTGTCTCAATTTTAGTGGAAAAGTGACACTATTTTTAGGGAAAAAATTAAATATTAAATAAACCATTAGCTATGATAATTTGAAAGATAATTATATTCTCGTAAAAGCCAAACAAGCCACTACTGGTATTCAACAAAAAACAAAACATTTAAGAACATTTTGCACACTTTGCAAAGGTTTTAAAATTTGAGTATTTCAAATGCTTTTCCTGAAAAATCGACTTTTTTGTATAGTGACAGTTTGATTATGAACGTGCGATAATATTTAGATAGACATAATTATGCTGTTGCGGGATATTTTTTAGACAATTTTATGTAGAATATATTTCCGTCATACATGATTTCTATGTAACTTTAACCATTATGGCTGCACACGCGACGGAAGCTTACAAAATGGAGTAACTTCTCCCGTTTTCCCAAAATTTCCCTTCACTACTCTGCACCTAAGTATACTATAACCTGCCCAGAAGTATGAAGAATAATTTTACCAAGTTTCGTTAAAATTAGTCGAGTAGTTTTTGTTTCTATAAGGAACATACAGACAGACAGACAGACAAAAATTTTACTAATTGCATTTTTGGCATAAGTATCGATCACTAATTACCCCCTGATAGTTATTTTGAAAATAATATATTTCATGTACAGAATTGACCTCTCTACAGACTTATTATAAGTATATAGATTTAAAAATAACTCCGAAGTGAGGAGCGTACGCTGGAGAGCAAAAATACTTGATACCCTTGCGATTTGCAAAATCACAAAGAGTAGATTCATTTTCCTTTAAAAACTGACCAATTTCTTTGTAGGAAGCCACGAAATTACGACCACTGTCGGAAAATACTTTCACTGGTTTTCCTCTGCGAGCAATAAATCTTTGTAATGTCATTAGAAAAGCGCCCTTGGGCAGGTCATTGACCGCTTCTAAGTGTATGCATTTGTATCGCATACAAATAAACTAACATAAATAGCATTTAATGACACGACTGCCTCGTCCTTTTCGATTTAAAATATAAATTGGTCCTGCATAGTCCAAACCCATAGACATAAATGGATAACAAGGTGTTATTCTTTAGGGTGGAAGGTTGGAACCATCTTTGGGCATAACGTTTTACCTATTACGCGCCTACAACGCACGCAGTTATTTACAACTGGCAAGACGCCTGCCGTTCACTGGCCATACGGTTTCACGGACAGTAGCTAACAGTAATGAGGGACCTGCATCCATATTTCGTATGTGTTCACGCTCAAAATATATTTTTGTTAAACGATGGCTAGGCACGAAGTAATATAGGATGTTTTCTCTCATAAGTGTATGCCGAGGCATCAATCCTCCCGCCCACCAGTATGAGCTGCTTACCTGTGTAAAAAAATGGCGATAATTAAAGTATTTTAGATTTTGACTTTAATCATTTGTTATTTATTAAATTATCATATTCTACGGGAAACGATTGACGTTGTCCAATGGAACATAAACAATGAAATGCATTATTTAGTTCTTCAGTGGTTAAAGAATTTAATTATTTGTTTTTTGGATTTTTTATGTTATTGATAAATCTACTATATAAAAATAAGTCGGGTTTTCCTCCCTGACGCTATAACTCCAGAACGCACGAACCGATTTCCACGGTTTTGCATTCGTTGGAAAGGTCTCGGCATAGGAGATAAATCGTGGTCTCGGGCTCCGTGAGGTTAATAGCAAAGAACATTCGGGAAAAGGGGGTAAAACGGAACAAAATTAATTATAGACTCTGAATCTTTAATGCAGTTAGCATTAGATTTAATTTCTGTTGATTATTTTGTTTTAAAATCGGCCAATCTGATGAATCATTGGTTAAAAATTCTGAGCCTTGCCACCATAAATTCATAGATAAATATTTATTGATTCGTGTTTACACCACAAATGATTAGTATACTCCTGGGCAGGTTATAGTATACTAAGGAATTCCCACGGAAACGGGAATTAGCGAAAAAATCCTTTTGTATGAAAAATCTAAACCGCTTAAGATAGACGCTTGGGCATGCAGGTACCTTAGTAAATTTGAAGCTTAGTTAGAACAGGATATTGCAAAATTCCCACGGGAACGAGAGATAGCGGGAAAAAACATTTTTATGAAAAAATCTAAACCGCGTAAGAAATATGAAGAGGGTGAAACGGGATTCACGCGTACAGCTCTCCCTTTCGTCTATTTCCCTGTCTAGATTATCTGCATTTAACACGTACCTCAATGTGATTTTGCAATTTGTCAAACCTCAATGATAAAGACTCAAATTTCCCAAGTTTGAGCGTAAGTTCAGTCAAATCAACACTAGTTAATTCCTCTTTTTTGTATCTATACTAATATTATAAATGGGAAAGTAACTCTGTCTGTCTGTCTCTCTTTCACGCCTAAACCACTGAACCCATTTTGATGAAATTTGGCATAGAGATAGTCAAACTATCTTCCAGGAAAGGACATAGGATAGTTTTTATCCCAGTTTTTGAAACAGGGACGCGCGCCGTACAGTTTTTCTGTGACAGACAAAATTCCACGCGAGCGAAGCCGCGGGCGGAAAGCTAGTATTGCATAAAAAGATTGAGATTTGACCCTTGATCGACTTTCGCTTCACATTTAATTCTTCAAAATTAAAATTGCATTCATTGGAGATAGACATGATGATTAAATTGCAATGAAACGTAAATTCAAATTAAATGTAAAATTCAATATGAATTGAAGTAATTAGGTATCAACTTAGATTAATAAAGCCTAGATAGATAGTCATTGCAGTGCACGAAAAGTGAGGCAGATTTTAGTGAGCCGGAACGCTGTGCTGTGAAAGGGTGTCAAATACATCAGAAAAACTAAAAAAAAAGTACTACAATTCGACGCGTATTTTGCTTGAATTTGGCTTTCAAAAATTAAATACGGGAATGATACCAGTAACAAGAAAATTTATTTCCCAATTGTTCGCTGTACACTACACTTCCTTTTTTATGAAATCGGGACTTTTAAGTCGATTTATCTTATTGTAATTAGGTAGGTACTTTGAATTCAACAAATAAGTAAGTACATGATGCGTTTTGTTTTTGTTAATTATAAAATAATTAAAAACGTATTAAAAATTTCCCTACTTTCGGGAAAATCGCCTTCACTGTCTACACTCCCCAACAAAATTGACACTAATGACATAAGAATTTTGCCTCACTCTTGACGAAGCGTTTGTATGAAGACTATCCATCTAGGCTTTATTAATCTAAGGGTATCAAGTTATGTAAAGAAAAAAAACTCACGCTCCTCCCTCGGCGGTAGTCTTGATAGCTGGAACTGTGGCTGGAACTACGCACTCGTTGGTGATGCAGCGTAAGGCTGAGTGTAGGCTTGAGCCGGAACAGCTGGAATATTCGGCAAATATTTTAGCCGACACGAAATAATTGGCACGGTGAACTCCGTTGAAGTGCAAGTAAATTGATTATATGGGCCACCAACTTGGCGTTAACTTACGTATGAATTTGTGCAAAAGTAACTTAATTACCAAGTAAATTATTGTATTGAATGAATTGAAGATGATTTAAAATTGAAACTGTGAAAATATACAAATTTTATTTTTATAATTGATTTGAAGGTAGAAAAATATAACGGTCTGATGCAAACTAAAACCTTGTATTTGGTAATTACGAATAAAATTGAGGATTTCACTATTTGCAGCAAGCTTTAATCTATAAATAGAATTGGATAATGGACGTTTAATGGAATGCGATATGGTTGTAAATATGATAGGAGGAAAGGATTTTGGAAAGGACACTTACCTATCTCATGAACTGCAGCCGGTGTGAAGCTTTAGATCGACTCCTGTACCAGTATCAGCAGCTCAATCGTTCCCTTGTCCTCGATGATGGATTTCGTCTTCCTGAAGTATTGGTCAGCACGATGACGCGGCGAACTTTTGCAGGATATCGGCGAATTCTTCTTGGTTTCGTGGCTAGATTCCCCTCATGGGCCCCCAATTTATGTCTTCGCTAACATTCGGAGCCAATAAAACTCAGGTTTGATGAATATTTCGTATTATTCGAAAATGTATTACAAAAGTGCGTATCGCGCGGCGACTGGAAGCTAAGTGATTTTGACAGTACAAAATAGTATGAAGTTTTAAAACGCCTGCAATAAAGCAATAGCAAACCAAACAATTACATGTACTAGAAATTACGATTTAGATAAGAAAGGAAGTTAATTAATTATTTAGTTATTATAATTTATGCAATTAAATACTAGAAAGCTTGATAGACGGATTGAGCCGCAACACAGGGTGACAAAAAACACGATAAACCAAACTATTTTTTTTTTCAGGCGAGATGAGAGGAATCAACACCACCTAACTTCAATTTTGATTTTTGATTTTGATGATTCGAAAAACGTTAAAAATGAATTCAACTGGTAAAGATAGTATACTGATCTTACTAAATAAAAGGCTATGGTACACATTGGAAATAAATAGGTACCCAAGTAACCAACATACACGTTATAATTTCGATAGCCCAATTGTGTCGGATTAACCGAGGAACACGGGTTCGAACTCCGCCGTGCGCTAGACTCACTCGTAACAAACATGCATAAAATATTATATTCAGTTCAGGGACTTTAAAAAGAGCCATATATTACATCGTAAAGGTAGCAGGAAGGCGCTGGACGCAGGTCACTACAAACCGGGCAACATGGAAAGCATTGGGGGAGACCTGTGTTCAGCAGTGGACGATGATAATGAAACAACAAAAATAAGAATAATAATAAATAAATAAAATTATTATTATTTTAAATTACGAATAATAGATAATGACAATGAATGAAACCTAATTTCGCTTGCTTCTTTTTCCCGAAGATTAACTGGCACAAAAAGCCATAAGGCATTAAACTCGTCCAATATTTTATGAATTTTATTATGTACTCTTTTTATATACACTTTCAAACGTATGCATCCCCACTTCCCACCAATATTGGCACCATTTAAAAGCGTAGTTCTAAACTTCATTTCATTAAAGGAAAGGTTTTTACCCCAAAAATGTGTGAATTTTGTCGTAGTTACCGTAGCCGAAAGCAGCTGAGGGAAAGTACTCTTAATACTGCAGATATAAAATTTTACTGAAAGAAACATTCCTTTATTTTTGAAAAGAAAGAGAACTGCATTCATAGATTTTCGATTTTTTTTTTCGAAAATTCACTATCATAGTTACCATACAATTTTCTGTACGTAATTAAAATAATTTAAGATTTCATGGATTTCATTTCATTTGATTTATCAAGTTTGTTAGAGAGATTTCATCCTTATACTTGACCCTAACGATTGATGCAATAAAATACAGGGTGTAATTTTTAATAGATTTTAGTTGGTTCGATTCCCGGGTGTGGCAAGAAAATTTATGGAAATCTTTGAATGTAGTTCTATTTCTTTTCAAAAACAAAGGAATGTTTTCCTTGAGATTTTTTTTCTATCTACAATATTAAGGGTACTTTCCCTCCAGGTGGCATTACAAAATTCCACCCTGTAATATTATGTAGCAGTAAGATAGTTATAGCCGTAATATAGTTATATCCCTAGGGATATAATTATATACCGTAACATAGCTATACGAAAGCGATTCATTACTATCTCACTAGGAATATAGTTATAAAACGGCCCAAGTTTAGTGATATACCTATATTACTAGATTAAGTTCAGTGTTATAAATATATTACTTGATAAAGCTGTTGTTTCATCGTCATCGTCCACGGCTGAACATAGGTCTCCCCCAATGCTTTCCATGTTGCCCGGTTGGTTGTGACCTGCGTCCAGCGCCTTCCTGCTACCTTTACGATGTCGTTGGTCCACCTTGTGGATAGACGTTCTGTTGTTTCATGATACGATAAAATAGAGTTGGTCGCTTTTGTCTATTTCTGGGTTCAATTATTAGCCTCACAAGAGCGAACATAGCTATAGCTTTTTTAAAAGAATCCCTAAACTGAAACCCAATAACACCCCACCCCCCTTATCTTTCACGTTTAGTGATATACCGGGGTAGTTGAAACTTGATTTGATCCTTCCGCCCCGTTAAACGATATACCGGGGTGGTTGACACTTGATGTGTTCCATCCACCCCGTTGAACGCTAAGACTATGACTAACGGGGTCGTTGAAACACTTTTTCCCATCCGCCCCGTTGACGGGGTAGATCCACCGGGGCCGTTGGGACTAACCCGAATTATGCTTGTTTGTTACGTAACCTTTCATTCTACGAGTAGGTACTTAGTTTAAGGCATGTTTCCAAATTTTATTTTGGTTTTTTAAAATAGCCCCTTCCATCATAGAAATTATGAATAAATTAATTACTTAAATAGCATGAAAACTCCCCAAAATATATTTCTTTGACAATAACATTTATGTACTTTCCCACAAACTTCGTGTTATGACATCATTCCGTGGTACTTTTTATGCATCACTATTGGATTTTTTAGCAGCTATCTATCTTATTTTACTATTTTTATATAAATTGGGTTATTCAAAAATAAAACAAAATAATAGTTAAATCATCATGTTTTATTACAAATTATTCAAAACTATCAGTAAATCATTTTCATATTATAGTAGTAGTCCTAGGTATAATTATTTTATTAAAATTAAACAATATGACACAAACACATTATTTTGATTAATACACAAAATATACTAGGTATATTAATATGAACTTAAGTACAAGTTTGTTATATTTCTAAAACAATTAATATCAAATCTTGCTTTATTGACTGCTGTCAGTAATTAGCACTTAATACAGTTAAGCTTATAAACTAAATAAAAAGAGGACAGTTTAGCTGATAAATGTTTTCAAATCATTACATTTGACAAAATACATAAACAACACAGGGAATAATTCGTTTCACAAAAGTTACATTGGGTATACCTATTCTTAAACATAAACTACATTACTTCTAAAAATAGTTCTATCTTAAAACCTCCATCATCTTCAACGCACATGACAGCAGTGACATAGTCACCTCTGTTAACCTCCAGTGGTTGGTCCTTATAGAAAACAGAACTATGCACGAAACTGGACTTTCGTTTGGTGGATATTTCTGCAGCACCATTCATTACTTTGATCACATACCAACATAGCATACCATTGCATGCCCCGTCTCTCTCGACGTGTACTGAAACTACACCGGGTATCATACTGTGACAGCTGTCAATTAAGTGTACTGGTCGAGACATGTTTTTGTGTTCCAACCGCGTCGGGTCAACGTAGGTTATCTGCGATTCTGTGAATGTGTTGGTCCTCGATCCTGGAGGCATAGCAGTCATAGCTTTCTCGGTTAATTTATTGTGTTTATCCAACAATTCACTGCTGATGAGTTGGACTGTCATAGACACATTTGGCATAAATAATCCCCCTTTTTGTAATCGCGCATGCTTCAGTAGTTTAGCCAGGCTATAAAGTGATCTGTCGATGTTGCCACTCGTATCTAATACGTCACAATAAATTGCGTGGAATCTTTTGCCGTCAAACGGCTCAAGAGGCAAGTTTTCGTAAAGCAATATTTCCACTCTGGACAGGCAAATATTGTGCCTACGGAAAACCTTTTTAAAAAACTTTTTATCTTGACGATCACGGGCCATACAAATGAGAGATTGCGCTCCTCGCTTCATCATCATCATCCCGAAGACAGGAAACGGACACAAATCTACAACGTCGACTTCTTCTATCTCCACCATTTGTGTTAAATGAACTGTTGCTATTTGTGCACTTTTAATAATCTCATTAAGGCTTGGTATTTCTGCTAAAGTAGGTATTTCGCGCTGTCAAAATCTGCGCGCGCAATACTTCGCCGAAGACAGCGCGCCAAAGAGCTCTCGCGGCTACACAGTATAGAAATACGCAGTTTAGAAATACGCAGTTGGTTAGGATAGGTTGACTTCCTTCCGTTCAAGCGTCACACTCACAGCACTTTCTAATACAAATCATAAAATATCCAAGTGATACAAATTAAAACAACTTTCAAAATTTTTGGGAATATATTTCGATATCGAATAAATATAGAATATAACTGCCAAAGTAAACACGGTTCAAAGAGGCGTGGCGTCACCCGACCTTCCGGAAGTTCCGCGCCGGCTACAAGAATTTCAAGATTACGTCACCCGACCTATCGGTAGATCCTCGGGAGCTTGAGCGATTGGAAAAACATTTTATGATCAGTTACTCGTAGTAGCGATTATTTAGAGCTTGGATAATAAATTATAGTTGTTGCAATTCACAAAGCTTTGCATGTGGTTAATTACATTAATCAGTACACGCATCAATTTTGTTCAGTCTTTTTGTTTATTAATAAATAAAAATATCATAGTAAAATTGCATACATATTTGTTTGTATTGGTCTGGGTGTTTCTTTCCATAATTTATGTATAACGTATGTACGGGGCTCTGTATCGAAAATCACTATTGAAAAATAAGCATCACACACGGTTACCTGGAGTGCATTACCGCAGCAAAAAGCTTGCCATCTTAAATGAACGGTATAATATCGAGGTTTCGTCAGTATAGTTGCGAACAAAGGTGTTTGTGTAGTGTAGTTGAGTTGAGAGGTCAGATTATTTATTGAAGTAATAAAACGAACATTTTATTTTTTAAATACATTTTAAAAATAATTTACATTACAGATAACAATGAGAGGATGACATTGCAAGGTGGTGCCAGTCAAGTCTTAAATCCGTTGATATATGCTGCATCTGCCATGTTTTTGGCTAAAAGATTCTTCTATCTTGCAGTTTAGACTTTTATTACAGAATACAGACCTCAGACAGTATTTTTGGAAAACTTTTACGCATGGTGGAGGAAGGGACGCTCTAGAGACTCAAGTCTACAAGGAGTCAGTGTTATGAACTCCAGTTTTAAATCCGTTGACATCTGCTGCATCTGCCATCTTTTTGGTTAGAAGATTCCTCCATCTTGCAGCGTAGACCTTTAGCTACAGACCTTAGACAGTATTTTTGTGAAAATTCTTACGCATGGTGGAGGAAGGGACGCTCTAGACACTCAAGTCTACAAGGAGTCACATGAACTCCAGTTTTAAATCCGTTGACATCTGCTGCATCTGCCATCTTTTTGGCTAGAAGATTCTTCTATCTTGCAGCTTAGACCTTTAGCTACAGACCTTAGACAGTATTTTTTATTATTTACTAGCTGACCCGGCGAACTTTGTTCCGCCTTAATGGCAATAAATAAGCAGTTTTTTTTTATTTCGAACGGGATAAAAAGTATCCTATGTCCTTCTCCTGGCTCTAAACTACCTCCCTGACAATTTTCAGCTAAATCGGTTCAGCCGTTCTTGAGTTATAAGTGGAGTAACTAACACGACTTTCTTTTATACAGTGTGTCCGGGCATGTAGTGATCAAACTTTAAGGGCGTGATCTATGGATAATTTTATCGATGAAAATACTTCAAATTAAGGGCTCGACCCATTTCTTAAAAAATTACAAGGATTTAAGTTTTTAATTTTTAGTTTTCACCTCTTCCTTCAAAAACAAGTGAAAGCGTGGGTAACTTAACATTAATAAGCAAAAATTTTATATCATGCGATAGCCAATAAAATTATCTATTAGTATAAGTAGAAAACAGACACAAGTTTCATACGTTTCAAGGGAGTAAGAATGGATTTAATCAGAAAAAATCATGACTTTTTTCACTTCTTTTTCAGTTTTTTTCCAACACAAGAAAAACTAGGTCGTTAAGGTACGTTTTATATGCATTGTGTTATTAGTATTTGAGCTATTCTACAAAACGAATGTAAATTTATTAGTCTACGTCTATTAGTTTCGACGTAATTGTTGAACAAAGATACCCCTTCCCAGCCGGTTCCATAGCGCGGCTAGTCATGTAGTCGGAGTAGGTTGTGCGATTCTTGCAGGCGGTGCATTTTCGCATGTAATAGCGCTATGGAACCGCTGGGAAGGGGTATCTTTGTTCAACAATTACGTCGAATTTACATTGTCTGAAAAGATATTGGCTATTTTTTTGTTAACATCGGCAAACGAATTAAAGTTTATTTCAAAGACTAACTCTTCTTGCGTCACGAACTCTAAGTCTTTGTATGTGAAGATGTCTTCACCAAAGTATGGATCACGGTCATGTGTTTCTGTGTGTAAAAACAAATCTTGAACACCAAGGAGTGTTTTAGCATCCGCAGAAATTTGGTATTTTTTTGGAATCTGCTCACAGCGGACGCCAATAACATAAAATTCAGCCCGGCCAGGAATAACCCGCGCTGAAGGTGTAAGAATCCTCTTCCAAGCCGATAGAATAGTAAATAATAGCTCACTACCTAAAAGGCCGGCGTCAAATCTATTTGTTATCACAAGCAGGTTGTTTCTGTAGGTGCCAACTTCAATGTCTTCAATTTATCTTCTATCTTGGTTCCTTTTTCGATTAAAAAGAAGTCTTGTTTCGGGTCTTCGAATGAATGTTGTATCGATTGTTCTGCTGATTCTTTTCTTTCATTTTCTTCTTCTTTCCTCAGGATAGAGGTTTGAATTATACCTCGTAAATATTTACCAAGTCTTTGATCGTCATTCAGCAATCTGTATTCGTCCCGGGAGTATAGCAACCTCTTTGTTAAATTCAGGTATTTTTGTGCTTTTACTAGGTTTTTGTCGATTTGAACCGCCTTTTCAAAATGAAGGTGGGCAATATAAATCTCTTGCTGGCTTAGAAAATATTCACCAGCACTATATAGGAAATGAATGTTACCTGGAAATTCTTCTAAGGCGACCTTATAATTCCTGATTATTTGTGCGTTGTCGTTTTGTTCTACCAACACGTCGTTGTATTGGTCCAAGGTCGCCCGAAATTGCCATTCCATATCCTTTTTTAGGTGAAGAGGGTAGTCTCGGATGGATGTCAAATAGAGCTCAAACGCTTCTCGGTGAAAATTTAATTCCGCCGAAAGCTGCGCTTCTCCAGGGCTGTAGATTGGGTCTGGTACTGGGTCGTCCATTCCGTTTTATCTTCTTGTCTCACTAAGTTCACTTGCCGAATGCTTGAATTAACACCCACTTATCACTTGAAGTGTTCACAAAGTTCGCTTGTATGATTTGTAGATAGCACTTCACTTTCTTTAGAGATGGCTTTAATTTACACCCACTTGTCACTTGAAGTTTACTAATTGTTCACAAAGTTCGCTTGTATGAGTTGTCTAAATCACAGCACTATTATCACAATTTTAGAGATGACTGAATTAACACCCACTTGTCACTTGAAGTATAGGTACTTTGAAGTTAACTTGAATCTTTTGAGATTCACACAAGCCTGGTCGGTCATCAGTTCTTGAACTGACGACCGACCAGGCTTGTGTCCAAAGGCAGACTGACTTCATACCCAGCTAGCTCCTACCTGGTTTGGGCACTCATAATGCAAAACGGTACATTACGAATCAAACAATATATTTTAATGAGTCAGGTAGTTTTACGGACAAAGTGTTTGTGGTAAGTAAAATGTACTCTAATGGCAATTAAAGCGTAACTATTGTGATCTAGTATATTGAATGGCAGGTTTTTACCTTATCATGAAAACGTTGTCTGTAAGATGGGCATGGCGTGGTATTTTGTAAACAATGAAAGCTCTATTGTTTAAGTTCAAACATTTCCGTTTAATACAGAAAATAGCAAAAGGTTAACCTACGTTCTGTGTGGTATTTTCAACTTTAACTTTTGCACACTTTGTGAACTAGTTTTTAATTTAAAATGCGTTTCCATGTAAGTATGCTGTTACAAAGAATTTAGAGTGACATTTAAATTAAATCTCGAATGAATGATCAGCAGTACCATCCTTTTCTCGAAGCAATTCAGCCCATGATGGGATTTCTTTTTTTATTTTGTAAACAGTTCTACTTTTTTTCTTTTCGGTACCTTCTACTTGTTGTATTTATGTATATCTACCAGCAACGAATTTTCTTAGTCCTCTCTCTGACTTATGAAATTTTCTTTTTTTTGTAGGTAGCTTTCCGTTTTCTCTTTTCCGGTACTACTTCTTGAGCTGAAAACTGGACCGAAATTGAAAAATTTTACTCGACTTGGCGGAGACACTACCGTGCGCCTTTATATTTATATGGTATTACAAAGTTATTTAAGTAAGTAGTTAAATATTTATAAAACTGGACCGAAATTGAAAAATAAATATTTTAGTTTTTCCTTGATTCATACACCAAACACTACTTATATTCCAAATGGCAATGCCAGATTTTGTATGGAAGGTGGCGTCTTTGTTTTATTTAACAAAATATTGCGCTATTTTTTTATTACGCTGATTCTGCTCCATACTGATGTCTGGAGCCTTTAATGGATGGTATTATTTGTTTACACATACAATGTCACTATTTTGTTGCAATTTCTTACAAAACTTGCGCGCAAAAAGCAAATCTAGTATGTAAAATCATCAAACTTCTAATGCTCGTAACTCAATTCAGACTGAGTTTAGAGGTATAGTACATGTCATAGTAAGTTTGGTTTATTACACGATTTTGTAATCAAAAAACAAGGTTTGGTCGATGGCCGCGCGGAAAAAAGACGACAATTTCCGGCATTGTCTTTTGAAGCTTCTAGATCTGCTAGAAGTGCCTTAGAATTTTGATGATCGGTGAGTCAGTGAGTGACAAAATTAGGAAACTTTGACCCGTTATAATTCTTAAACTACTGGTTCAAATTGAATTAAATTTGAAATGTACCGTGTCTTTACAATGCCTACATGGTTATTGAAAATTCAGTCTTCTAGTTTTATCCACAACGTAGTTACACTAGTTACAGGGGGTCGAAAATGGCCTGAATTGCTTCGAGAAAAGGATGGTACGGCCGTGCCGCTTTTTTGCTCGACCCAGATCATTCATTCGAGATTTAATTTAAATGTCACTCTAAATTCTTTGTAACAGCATACTTACATGGAAACGCATTTTAAATTAAAAACTAGTTCACAAAGTGTGCAAAAGTTAAAGTTGAAAATACCACACAGAACGTAGGTTAACCTTTTGCTATTTTTGGTATTAAACAGAAATGTTTGAACTTAAACAATAGAGCTTTCATTGTTTACAAAATACCACGCCATGCCCATCTTACAGACAACGTTTTCATGATAAGGTAAAAACCTGCCATTCAATACTAGATCACAATAGTTACGCTTTAATTGCCATTAGAGTACATTTTACTTATCACAAACCCTTTGTCCGTAAAACTACCTGACTCATTAAAATATATTGTTTGATTCGTAATATACCGTTTTGCATTATGAGTGCCCAAACGAGGTAGGAGCTAGCTGGGTATGAAGTCAGTCTGCCTTTGGACACAAGCCTGGTCGGTCGTCAGTTCAAGAACTGATGACCGACCAGGCTTGTGTGAATCTCAAAAGATTCAAGTTAACTTCAAAGTACCTATACTTCAAGTGACAAGTGGGTGTTAATTCAAGTCATCTCTAAAATTGTGATAATAGTGCTGTGATTTAGACAACTCATACAAGCGAACTTTGTGAACAATTAGTAAACTTCAAGTGACAAGTGGGTGTAAATTCAAGCCATCTCTAAAGAAAGTGAAGTGCTATCTACAAATCATACAAGCGAACTTTGTGAACACTTCAAGTGATAAGTGGGTGTTAATTCAAGCATTCGGCAAGTGAACTTAGTGAGACAAGAAGATAAAACGGAATGGACGACCCAGTACCAGACCCAATCTACAGCCCTGGAGAAGCGCAGCTTTCGGCGGAATTAGATTTTCACCGAGAAGCGTTTGAGCTCTATTTGACATCTATCCGAGACTACCCTCTTTACCTAAAAAAGGATATGGAATGGCAATTTCGGGCGACCTTGGACCAATACAACGACGTGTTGGCAGAACAAAACGACAACGCACAAATAATCAGGAATTATAAGGTCGCCTTAGAAGAATTTCCGGGTAACATTCATTTCCTATATAGTGCTGGTGAATATTTTCTACGCCAGCAAGAGATTTATATTGCCCACCTTCATTTTGAAAAGGCGGTTCAAATCGACAAAAACCTAGTAAAAGCACAAAAATACCTGAATTTAACAAAGAGGTTGCTGTACTCCCGGGACGAATACAGATTGCTGAATGACGATCAAAGACTTGGTAAATATTTACGAGGTATAATTCAAACCTCTATCCTGAGGAAAGAAGAAGAAAATGAAAGTAAAGAATCAGCAGAACAATCGATACAACATTCATTCGAAGACCCGAAACAAGACTTCTTTTTAATCGAAAAAGGAACCAAGATAGAAGATATTGAAGACATTGAAGTTGGCACCTACAGAAACAACCTGCTTGTGATAACAAATAGATTTGACGCCGGCCTTTTAGGTAGTGAGCTATTATTTACTATTCTATCGGCTTGGAAGAGGATTCTTACACCTTCAGCGCGGGTTATTCCTGGCCGGGCTGAATTTTATGTTATTGGCGTCCGCTGTGAGCAGATTCCAAACAAATACCAAATTTCTGCGGATGCTAAAACACTCCTTGGTGTTCAAGATTTGTTTTTACACACAGAAACACATAACCGTGATCCATACTTTGGTGAAGACATCTTCACATACAAAGACTTAGAGTTCGTGACACAAGAAGAGTTAGTCTTTGAAATAAACTTTAATTCGTATGCCGATATTAACAAAAAAATAGCCAGAGTTTTTCCAGACAACGCAAAATTGACGGTTACAAGTAGCGGTGAAGTCAATGCATTGGTAGAATTTTTCAAACTTTTTATAACCAAGGACATCGTTATGACAACCGATCCTAGATCAGAAGAGAGATCAGATGCGTGGAAACAAGCTGTGTTTCATGATTTTATACCAATGCAATACACAAGGTGAATCTTTCATTGCTCCGTTCTCAACATTTGGCGGGAGACTAAGATTTCTGCCAGATTGTAGAAAACTAATAACGAGAGTGTCAAAGCAACTAACAACGTTCCTGAACGATGTCGTCTATATTAATGAGATTATTAAAAGTGCACAAATAGCAACAGTTCATTTAATACAAATGGTGGAGATAGAAGAAGTCGACGTTGTAGATTTGTCTCCGTTTTCTGTCTTCGGAATGATGATGATGAAGCGAGGAGCGCAATCTCTCATTTGTATGGCCCGTGATCGTCAAGATAAAAAGTTTTTTAAAAAGGTTTTCCGTAGGCACAATATTTGCCTGTCCAGAGTGGAAATATTGCTTCACGAAAACTTGTCCCTTGAGCCGTTTGACGACAAAAGATTCCACGCAATTTATTGTGACGTATTAGATATGAGTGGCAACATCGACAGATCACTTTGTAGCCTGGCTAAACTACTGAAGCATGTGCGATTACAAGAAGGGGGATTATTTATGCCAAATGTGTCTATGACGGTCCAACTCATCAGCAGTGAATTGTTCGATAAACACAATAAATTAACCGAGAAAGCTATGACTGCTATGCCTCCAGGATCGAGGACCAACACATTCACAGAATCGCAGATAACCTACGTTGACCCGACGCGGTTGGAACACAAAAACATGTCTCGACCAGTACACTTAATTGACAGCTGTCACAGTATGTTACCCGGTGTAGTTTCAGTACACGTCGAGAGAGACGGGGCATGCAATGGTATGCCATGTTGGTATGTGATCAAAGTAATGGATGGTGCTGCAGAAATATCCACCAGTTTCGTGCATAGTTCTGTTTTCTATAAGGACCAACCACTGGAGGTTAACAGAGGTGACTATGTCACCGCTGTCATGTGCGTTGAAGATGATGGAGGTTTTAAGATAGAACTATTTTCAGAAGTGATGTAGTTTATGTTTAAGAATAGGTATACCCAATGTAACTTTTGTGAAACGAATTATTCCCTGTGTTGTTTATGTATTTTGTCAAATGTAATGATTTGAAAACATTTATCAGCTAAACTGTCTTCTTTTTATTTAGTTTATAAAAGTTTAACTGTATTAAGTGCTAATTACTGACAGAAGTCAATAAAGCAAGATTTGATAATAATTGTTTTAGAAATATAACAAACTTGTACTTAAGTTCATATTAACATACCTAGTATATTTTGTGTATTGATCAAATAATGTTTTTGTGTCATATTATTTAATTTTAATAAAATAGTTATATGACTACTACACTTTTTATTATGTGCTATGCTAGTACTATAATATGAAAATTATTTAGTGATAATTTTGAATAATTTGTAATAAAACATGATGATTTAACTATAATTTTGTTTTATTTTTGAATAACCCAATTTATATAAAAATAGTAAAATAAAATTTATATCAGCCTTGGGAACCATTTTGAAAAACACGATAATAAGATAGATAGTTGCTGAAAAAAATCCATAAGTGATGCATAAAAAATACCACGGAATGATGTCAGTCACACGAAGTTTTTATGAAGCGTTTGTGGGAAAGTACCTTAATGTTATTGTCAAAGAAATATATTTTGGGGAGTTTTTATGCTATCAAAGTAATTATTTATCTAATTTCTATGATGGAAGGATAAAGCCGCTAGCAGTAGATAGTATATTGATCTTACTAAATAAGTAGGCTATGGTACATAATGAAAATAAATAGGTACCCAAGTAGCCAACATACACGTAATTTCAATAGCTTAATGGTGTTGGATTGATCGCGGAACACGGGTTCGAATCCCGCCGCGCGCTCGACCCACAAACAAGCATTATATTCAGTTCAGGGACTTTAAAAAAAAACCATAACTATGAGCGTTATACGAGTATTGTGGCTAATTGAACCCAGAAATAGACAAAAGCGACCAACTCTATTTTATCGTATCATGAAACAACAGAAGGTCCACCCACAAGGTAGACCAACGACATCTTAAAGATAGCAGGAAGGCGCTAGACGCAGGCCGCTACCAACCGGGCAACATGGAAAGCATTGGGGGAGACCTATTTTCAGCCGTGGACGATGACAATGAAACAACAGAAATTAGAATAATAATCTATACTATCTATATACAGGGTGACAGGTAAAGCGATACATTCCTTGATAGGGGTTAAAGTAGAGCTTATTTGCAGTCATTAAAGTCATAAGACACTATGTCCGAAACTTGTTCATTTCCAAGTTATTCAAGATTTAAGTATTTTTAAAAAAATCTCCAGTTTTTATGTTAAAATGTACCCTTGTAATGAAGAATACGGAATAATGTTAACTTTTTTGTTGTATTCGTATAGCTAAATAATAAGATTGACATTTTAAATTAAAATTTGCAAGAAAGAATCGTCATTACTCAAGTAAAAGCTAAAAAACCATGTATCATTTTGCAAAAAAAATATGTTTTAGGTAATTAAACGAAGAATTTCCAAGAAAAAATGTACGGAATGTTGTGTACAAATTACAGAATTTAGTTCCTTGATTCATTAGCTATTCAAAAAGGTACAGGTGTTTAACAAACACTACATAATTATTTTTTTATTTGAATTTAAACGTCTAGTAAGATACTTTCATAAAAAAAATAATACATAAAAAAGTCACACTAACAACTATTCTTGGGTCTCAATAAATGAAAAACTTAGTATTTTAATAATAATTGTATCACCTAATTTTATCTAGGTACATTATTTTAAGTAATGCTCAAACTGTGAGCCCCGTCTTCTATGTAATACAAGCTCGTAGTCTGTTTCTCACTTTTGTTTTTGTGACTCTTGTTGTCAAACTGATGAATATCTTGAGCTGCCCTCTAAATGCGCTCACGAAGCTTTCACAAACAGCACACTTTCGGCTCAGTGTACGCCAATGGATGGATCAACAATATCCACTTCGTTGGATTGGGCGCGGTGGACCCATTCCTTGGCCAGCCAGAAGTCCGGATCTGACCCCTTGCGATTTTTATTTATGGGGTCACATGAAGTATATCTTGTATGTAACCCCCGTAAATAACAAGCAAGAGCTTCGTGAGCGCATTCAGAGGGCAGCTCAAGATATTCATCAGTTTGACAACAAGAGTCACAAAAACAAAAGTGAGAAACAGACTACGAGCTTGTATTAGAAGACGGGGCTCACAGTTTGAGCAGGACTTAAAATAATGTACCTAGATAAAATTAGGTGATACAATTATTATTAAAATACTAAGTTTTTCATTTATTGAGACCCAAGAATAGTTGTTAGTGTGACTTTTTTATGTATTTTTTTTTTTATGAAAGTATCTTACTAGACGTTTAAATTCAAATAAAAAAAAAATTATGTAGTGTTTGTTAAACACCTGTACCTTTTTGAATAGCTAATGAATCAAGGAACTAAATTATGTAATTTGTACACAACATTCCGTACATTTTTTCTTGGAAATTCTTCGTTTAATTACCTAAAACATATTTTTTTTGCAAAATGATACATGGTTTTTTAGCTTTTACTTGAGTAATGACGATTCTTTCTTGCAAATTTTAATTTAAAATGTCAATCTTATTATTTAGCTATACGAATACAACAAAAAAGTTAACATTATTCCGTATTCTTCATTACAAGGGTACATTTTAACATAAAAACTGGAGATTTTTTTAAAAATACTTAAATCTTGAATAACTTGGAAATGAACAAGTTTCGGACATAGTGTCTTACGACTTTAATGACTGCAAATAAGCTCTACTTTAACCCCTATCAAGGAATGTATCGCTTTACCTGTCACCCTGTATATAAAAGAAAGTCGTGTTAGTTACTCCACTTATAACTCAAGAACGGCTGAACCGATTTAGCTGAAAATTGTCAGGGAGGTAGTTTAGAGCCAGGAGAAGGACATAGGATACTTTTTATCCCGTTCGAAATTAAAAAAAAAGTCTGCTTATTTATTGCCATTAAGGCGGAACAAAGTTCGCCGGGTCAGCTAGTTTATACTAAAGCCTGGTCCGTGAGCACGTAGAATTTTGTCCAATGACCCCAAGCTACCCATCCTTATCGCTCCCGCGTAATTATTTTGCTGTCGCGACTGTGCGACGGGCGCCCGCAGCTGAGTGTGCGAGCGCGACAGCAACATAATTGCGCGCGAGCGATAAGGATGGGTAGCTTGGGGTCATTGGACAAAATTCTACGTGCTCACGGACCAGGCTTTAGTCTATACTTCAATACTAATATTATAAATGCTCTGTCTCTCTGTCTTGCTTTCACGCCTAAACCAATGAACTGATTTTGATGAAAGGCATAAAGATAGTTTGGGGCCCGGGAAAGGACATAGGATAGTTTTTATTGCAGTTTTTGAAACAGGGACGCGGGCTATAAAGTTTTTCTGTGACAGACAAAATTCCACGCGGGCGAAGCCGCGGGCGGAAAGCTAGTAGGTAAATAATATTTTTTGAAATACGAATGATAGATAATGTCCATGAAACCTAATTTCGCTTGCTTATTATAAGTAAATAATTACAAACCAAGCGTAACACTTCTATTGGAACGCTGCCACGAAATTCCGATCGACCAGCAGATCAAGCGCCGCAAGTGGAACTGGATTGGCCACACTCTCCGAAGGGATCCCGATCACATCCCCAAGCAGGCTCTGGATTGGAACCCCCAAGGAAAACGCAAACGTGGTCGCCCCAAGCAAACTTGGCGGCGCACTGTGGCAGACGAGGCGAAGAAGATCGGCAAGACTCGGAGCGAGATCAAACACATAGCTCAAGACCGAACGCGATGGAGGACTGTTGTGGACGCCCTCTGCCCCATCTAGGGGACATAGGACCATAAGTCAAAAGTAAGTCAAGCGTAACACTTGAAACAGCTGTTCGTACAGAGTCCCCTTTTGACATTAGATAAATTAATTTAAATAAACACGTCTACTGATTACGATTTATGTTATTTCCCTAATAAATCTCAGTTTATGATAACGTGTGCCTGCATCAATACGCGTCTTGTTTCTGCATTTACTGAGAGATGTACCAGCGAACTGTGTTATTATGTTTCATATTTTGTAGTTCTTTACAAACGTGTTCAAGCACAGATAGGTATTGATTTTGTTTTCTTTTTTTTTTTCAATCAAAAAGTTTTAAGATCACAAGGTTTATTATTCGTACTAAAAGTTTACTGAAACCTTTTTAGCATAAAATATGAAGGACTAAAATTGGTTATAGACAACGATGCAGGCGGCGACGATGCTATTGCGATTTTTGAAGCTATTTTATACGAAAAATATTTCAATGGGTAAGTAAAACTTATACTTTTGACTTATAAGTAAGCCTATTTCCCGTCCCTAATGAGATGATAAAATGAATAAACATTCTGATAAAGAAATATTTTCTATTGATTTGGAAGAATTTGTGATAAAATTATTGCTTAATCCAGGGATAGATTTGTGATTAAAAGATTGATGACTTAAAAATTTGGGATTGATGGTGAAAATGGTTTTACCATCAATCTCAATTTTTAAGTGACCCCTATGGTAACACTTAACAGGATTTTTTTTTCATAGGGGTCACTTAAAAATTAGAGATTGATAGTGAAAACGGGCATGAGATTACTAATATAAGTTTGTAACTTTTTTATGTTCGTTACATAATGAATATTAAACACACTGGGCGTTAAAGAAAATTAAGATCAAATTATTGCTATTGTCAAGACACTTCAATCACAAAATATAACAGAAGGTAAACTCATGTATGTACCTCGCTTTGCATACCTCTCTCGCTCGCACACTCGGCCGTCGCGCTAGGGTTGTCTTGTCATGTGTTGAGCTTATTTCGTTATGATAGAAAAATGTTACTCTTAATACTATGCAAGAAAGACAATAACAGATATCCACGTATACTTATTTATATTTAGTACGTTATAGTAATAGTTTGCAAACAAATACACGAGAAGGAAGTAGTATTTAGTTGAGTGGTTGACACTATTATCCAACTAATATTATAAATGCGAAAGTTTGGATGTCTGGATGTTTGTTGCTCTTTCACGCAAAAACTACTGAACGGATTTTGATGTAACTTAACAGTATTATTGTTTATAACCCTGAATAACATATAAGCTATAATTTATGACGATCTGACAAACTAAATTTCACGCGGGTGAAGCCGCGGGCAAAAGCTAGTTATCCAATCATTCCTAAAACCTCTCTAAAACAATTCGATATTCCTAATAATTGAGTTGGCTTTCAATTTCAATTGAAATTCAAATAAATAACTTACTTACCTCCCCGAATCAACTGGTAATTTAAAAAATGAAAATTCGGTATTTAATGATGAGTTTAAGCAACCAAATACCGAACAATTATAATACGACTTTTTCTGTTCACTAATTTTCGTCAATTTCGCAAAACAAAATAATATCACAGGCGGTTGACCGGCGCGTGACTCAAGCGAACCACAGCGAACGTGTGGCGAACGTCTGTCGCGCCACGTCGCGCTCGCATTCGTCCAAGACAGTCTTGCTTGGAGCGGTGTCTATGTGTGCGTGGCTCGAGCGCGTTTAGTATGGAGTTTGTCTTCTGTTATATTTTGTGCTTCAATTACTTATTTAACGATTATTAGAAATGGTTAGTATTTAGAAGTAAGAAGTATGTATGTAAAGAAGATAATTATCTTTTCAGACCAAAATTGGTAGCTCTTACTACTGGTAATGGAAACACATTCGAAGACAATGTGGTGGTTAATAACCAAAAGGTTTTGAAAGTCGCTGGTCGGCAAGATGTAAGTTCACATCTCCTTTACCGTTTACTATTGTAGTGAGATACGTAGGCTGAGTTGCACGTAACTTTGACCGTAACTACAACGATAACCGGTGGTTTTTGTATGGAGTTTGACAGATTTTTGACGTTTGTCAAAGTTAAAGTAAGATGGTGCAACCCAGCCTTAGTCTCTAATTTCTTATTGTAGTATTGAATTCAGCCAGATACTATTTGATGAAATCTTCCTATAGTGTATAGTCTGGTCCGTGAGCACGTAGAATTTTGTCCAATGAACCCAAGCTACCCATCTTTATTGCTCGCGCGTAATTATGTTGCTATCGCGCTCGCACACTCACTGCGGCCGCCCGTCGCACAGTCGCGACAGCAATATAATTACGCGCGAGCGATAAGGATGGGTAGCTAGGGGTCGTGCTCACGGACCGGGCTTTAGTGATTACTGAAATGCTATCACTTAGAACAACAACATATAATTTTTGCAACTAAATTGATATTTTGCCCGGTTATGGTGCCTGACAGTTTTATTTTGTAGCAATGAGGTATTCATGTTTGGTTCCAGTCCAGCTTCTGAGGAGATTCTAAAGTTTCGGCCAATCTGATGCGTGCTGCCTGCGTGCGCGTTGGCGATGGCGATCAGTAGGATCGCACTTTAAATGCTGCATACTAGATTATAAGATTTAAATACAAATCCTGATTACTCCCCAGATCCCAATCTACAGAGGTGCTAGATCCTCGTTAGTCCACACACCCTCCACTAACGCGTACTATGGAGTAGATGGTCTTGGGGACACGGGAGAGAACGTCACAGATTTGGGACCAGCCCAGGAAGAAAACGCTGTCATGCGTCTCATAGAACTGTCTAAGATGCATGAAGGTATAATAAACAATGACCCAGATAATGTTTGTTAGTGTAAATAAAACATTTTGGAAAGTAAGGCTGAGTTTTATCACCTTAACTTTAACCGTAACTATAATTTTAACTGGTGTTTCTGTATACATATAATTTGACTTTGACGTTTGTCAAAGTTATGGTAAGATGGTGCAACCAAGCAACAAAATCTTTGAAAAACATTGTTTGTCACAGAAAAACCAAGTTATTTCATAGTTGTGATTTTCATAGTACCTACCTATAAATAAATGGTTGAATGAACCTATTATAAACTGTACCTAACGTAAATCGATTATGAAATACACTTTTAGATCATGCAAATTATAATACGAGTATAATAATATTATTTATTGTCTTTATTTCAGGTTGTCTCATCATAGTTACTATTGGGACGTTAACTAACATTGCTTTGGCAATAAAAATTGATCCTCAATTTTTGAATCGACTGTCCCAACTCTATGTTGCAGCTGGACATATTCACAGTAAGTTAACATGACAATGACAAGGAGGTAAATTGAAGAGTCGGAGGCGGAGGTGAGGTGTAAGAAAGAGTGGAGAGGGGGGAGCAATGGGGCAAAATAGTATGATTGGAGAAAGTGGGGGGAACTGGAGGAGCGAGAGTGGAAGCACGTGATAAGTACTGTCTGTAATAGACCGAAATTGAAGCGGACATCTACTTACCTATATTTCTAATAAAAAATACACAAAATAGTTCCCTAATTAGATAGATAGATGATAGATACACATTGACACACAAGAAGCAAAAAGTAAGATTAATAAACACAGGAGTAGCATGAAAGATATAGCACATTACAAAGAGTAAAAAAGAAAATCCTGCGCTAAGTTAGGTATAAGTGTGCCGTAGCGATGCAAAAAAAGCAGAGAGCTCAGTGTAGACACTGCTCTAAAATGAGCAGAACACTGATTTTCAGCTCTTGCTTGAAAAAATAATTCTGTTTTGGGCGTTCCTTATTCAGTTATAAAAATAATAATTGTTGAAATTCCTTCTTGCAGGTGATATGCACCCACAACCAGAATTCAACGCTTTAATGGATGCAGAAGCATACCATATCGTTGTAAAGAATGCAACTCCAGACAAAGTTACCGTCGTACCTTTCTCGCAGACTCAGATATTTCTGAATTACACAAGAGTAAGTCTTTTAATCTAGTATTATGCATTAATTTAAAATATCGTCATGAATCTCACCAAGACCGATACAAATTAAACACACTAAATGTTTAGGATCATCAGATTGTTCCCATGGATTGATCATAGAGACAAGGGTCTCTACAAAAAAAATCTGATTTATCTATCATTATGTTATTGTTAGTGGAATAAATGACTATGACTATTTAGTGTCAACTGCAGGTTCCTACTCGTATATAATTTACCAGAGGCAAACAGAAAATGGAACGTGGTAAGGATTTGGGGAAGCCTATGTTCAGCAGTGGACGTCCTATGGCTGAAATGATGATGACGATGAAACAGGTCTTCATCCTCCATCCTTCGTTGTTCAAAGAGGACCGCATTAAATTAAATAAATATTAATTAAAAAAACTTAGTTGCCTCTTACGATATACACGGGAAGAGTGGGATTGGTCCTATTCTAAGAGTAGAATAGGACCAATCCCTTCCTTCTTCTTCCCTGGAACCGCATAACACGGATTGGTAGATAGAAGACGTCATAGTCATTTATTATTTTCTGTGACAGGTTGAGATTCACGCAGTCGTGATCGTGACATTAATATTTCATGTTTTAGACTTGGAGACAGAAAACTCTAGGTGCTATTGACAGTGAGGTCGTTAGAGCTATGAACAAGTACGAACAGGTGTCTCTTCGAAGACCTGGAAGCAGGTGGCAATCGCTGGACCCATCGGCTGTCGCTGCTGCCATCAAGTCAGAACTGGTTGATGAGTATAAGTACTCCCAGAACGATATCATACTTTGCGGTGAGATTACAGTTTAACTTTCCCCCGGGACAAACTTGACTTTCACTGGTTGGGTATTTGTTGGCGGTCAAGCTGTAGAGCCTGGCTATACAGGAGTTGCAGCGGTCTAGAGGAAGAGGTATCTACCAGGAAGAAAATAATTAATTTTACTTTGAAAATTATAAATAACTTGAAAAAATCGAACTGCCTAAGGCGGGAATTGAACCCACGACCTTCCGCTTGCCGGGCGACTGCTCTTCCAACTTATTTATTTATAAATTATAAATATTCAAGTTATTTATAATTTTCAAATTAGTTTAGGATGCGACTCGTAACGCTAAAAATTAAATAATTAATTGGGTATTTCACATCAAATTGAGAAATTTGATTCCCGAGCCATTAGTGCCGCCGAGTCACATGCATTAA
The DNA here is from genome assembly GCF_963855985.1 of Ostrinia nubilalis. NCBI lineage: Eukaryota > Metazoa > Arthropoda > Insecta > Lepidoptera > Crambidae > Ostrinia > Ostrinia nubilalis. The sequence goes on along the minus strand of NC_087089.1, from coordinate 14,026,836 downwards.
ATTACATAAGTCTTTTTTTTATTTGAATGTACACTGTCTATACCACTATTGCATAAAAAGAAAACGTATTACCTCTAAAGAAAAAAAAGGTATGGCTACTTTATTACCGTGAAAATCATTCCCTCACCTTGTCCCTTAGTACAAAATTATTACTAAAATGCCTATTAACTTGAAATATATCTGTCGCAGACGGTCATGAGTACGGACACTAAAGTGAAACGCAAGTGCGCCACCTAGCGGCGAATCGGCGCAACACCGCTTTGGCGCGCTTCGACAGAGTCGTAACGGTCACGGCGGGACGGATCGAACTCACTTTCGCTCCGGACGCCGACAAGAGAAGACATCGTCACGGAACTGTCCCACGTTTCACCTAGTGCCTATTTTATCGCTCGACGAAGTCTAGATTGTAGTACTAAGAACTAAGTGCTGATTTTGAACTCTGACGATTATTAAAAGTGTTCGAACACAAGTCTCATTCTCATTGCACGATACCCTATTTCGCCCACAATATCTGAGGTTCGAATCCCTGACGAGCCGACATCAGAATTGGGATCGAATCGTGCAATTGAGATCACTTTCAACGATATGGGAACCAACACGCTAATGAAGAGGCCAACATTTGCGACGTGCTATTTTGGACCAACAAAATAAGAACATACCTACCTATACCTACTACCGGCAAGCTCCTTTGGCATCCAGGAACCGCTCGCTCGCTGGTCGTTCACTGGGCCTCGACCAATGTCGTCTCACCCGGTGGGCTAGTACCGCGCTGAGGGCGGAACAGTGGTGTCAAAGTCGAGCTGAGGGTATGCCCGGAATATAACTGGCCAGAAGAATGAAGAATCAGGATAGATGACGCGGGGCGACGGTCAAGTTCACAGCGTTGGACCGGCGCGAGACAGCGGTCAAGCTCACAGCGTTGGACCGGCACAGGACGGCGGTCAAGCTCACAGCATTGGACTGGCGCGGGGTGGTGGTCAAGCTCACAGCAATAGACGGCGGCGGCGGTCAAGTGGAGAACATTGGCCCGGCGCGGCGCGGAACGAGGTTGCCCGCGAGTACTTTGGATCACAAGGGTGAACGATATTGTTTTTCATTTGATTCTTTTGCTGAATACTTGTTGTTGTTGGTTAAATATTGTCGCCAAGATTGAGTGGCAGACGTTTCAATAATGTTACTGTAATGACCGGTATAGGTCAAACACAAGTAGTCAGCACAGAATACATTTTATGTTGTGTAATGATTAACGATAGAATTAGAGGAATGCCCATCAGTCGAGTGCCGATTGATTAGTAATAACGATGATTTGAGTAATGATATTAGTGATGTAGAGGCCACTGAGTGATAGTCACAGGGATGACTACCACTATGTTCGTAATCACAGGGATGATTGCGATGTGTGATGTAATCACAGGGATGATTACATAATTTTGACTTGATGACGGACCATAGACTTTCGACTTATGACGATATCGTGATCACAGGGATGATTGCGATTAGTAATGTAGTCACAGGGATGATTACATTATTTTGAAACCTATAGTCACAGGGATGACTTGGGGTGTAGTGTGCAGTTACAGGGATAATTGCAATAGTAGTCACAGGGATGATTACTTTATTTTGAAACCTATAGTCACAGGGATGACTTGGGGTGTATTGTGCAGTTACAGGGATAATTGCAATAGTAGTCACAGGGATGATTACTAGTGAAAGTGATTGTTACAGGGATAACATTCACTCATTTGGGAGTCACAGGGATGGCTTTCAAAGTTGTGGCACTTACATACCTACTATTCATGATACTTTCTTTATATTTGACTGAACGGCACTTGTACTTTTTGGCTTTTCTCTAGTATTTTCGTTAAAGTACGTTTTATAGGACAAAGGTAGTTTTCAGTTAATGAATTTTCATGTTTTACCATCTGGTAAAAGGTAGTTTTTTGCAAATTAGTATTACGTCCAATCAAGTGATAATTTAATCTTAATTCAAAATAATTTTTGGTTTGGCTCAGTGGTACAAATGGTATCAAAAAAAAAGGGGCCGTTAAGAACATGCAATAAATTACGTCACGTGCTCAATTACGCGTGACCTCAGCTGAGTTTACATTGAATGAAGATGTTATTGGAAATTATTTCATTCCTAGGTGGTAGGTTCACCACTGATGTGAATATTATCGATACGGACGTACGTGACGGATGTAAATAGACTAAAACTATTAGAATTGCTTAAATAGACTTCCTGAATTCCTTGTCGGTTTACCTTGTAGGTACTCGTTTAGTAGAATACGGGCGGTGAGCTTAAAATAAGATTTCATCTTAGGAAAGTAGCAAACAGCCTTGCCACTTTGCACTTGCGTACCTACTATTCATGATCAATTGAGAAGAATGCCATAGGGTTATGTAGGTACCAGTCTAAAGTTGAAGTCGAGGTACGTGCTGATCACAGTTGTGGTGATGATGATTATTTTTTCTGTAATGGGAACTCGAGTTTGCTCTTGAGCCGTAAATCGTGGTGTGTAGTCGGTGAGTGATGCACACGGTGGCAGAGGACGTGGTCTTGGTAGACCGTAGTGTGTAGTCCGTGGGTGATGCACACAGTGTTGTGATGGTACTTAATGGTACAGTTTCAGTAATGGTGATTACTGTGGCATATGGAGATACTCGAGTGTCCTACGAATTTATTAGTGACTAAGATTATTGAAGTGTTGAAGTTAATGATCATGTTACATAGCCCTGGCTACTTCTATGTTATTAGAGTTGATAATGTATCAAGTGTCGATTTTAGAAAATAATTAGAGTTTACTTTCATGTTTTAATAGCAGTGATTATGGTAGCGATTGGTAGTGTAATTATGAACATTGGATTGCAATGAAATTAGAACGCCTGAGGTAGACGTGTCTAATGTAGTACAAAAATGCTAGATAAAGTATTTGGTAGATGAGTGTACTTGATGGAGGTACATTGCTTTTTCATGGATGATAATGAATCCCCTACATTCATATGGAGATGGACCTTAAACCAGTTGAAGGATTAGTCGATCAAAGCTCAATTATTTTAAAGTTCTTTTTCTCAGTATCGTAGTATGCAAGTCACTCAGATTGCTTGCATCTCCCGTGCATTCGTAGTCGTAAGCGTAAATCGGGCTTGATTTCCCGTAGCAGTGCGGCCATGACTGTGAATGGCATGTGTTTGGCGGGGAGGTGTAAACGATCGCTGTGTGTCCACCGGATTGTTTGTATTCGGGTACCGGAGGGAGGTAGCCCATGATTGTGTTTTATTTGGGCACTGGATGAAAGTAGCCCATGATGTGTTGTATTCGGGTACCGGATGGAGGTAGCCCATGTTTGTGATATGGTTTAAGAAACAATCGGATGGAGATGAAGAGTATTGTTTACTGCTTTGCTGACCTTAGTTATTATGATGTAGTTTATTGAGTTTTGATGGACCTTAATCTCTATTGTGTTTTGATAATGTACCAAGCGATCGCTAGGTACATAGTAGCGTACGTGTGGTACGTGTCTCGCTGTATCGCACCTGCCGCGTTTCCGAATAGTCATCCGTTAAAATCTAACTGATCGTTGATTATTTCGTATTAAATTCTAATTGATTGTGGGAATAGACGTCTATTCGCTGGGTGCGAAGTACTAGGTGGGGGTAACATAATCGATCGCAGCGCTCATGGTGGTCAAAAGTAGAAATAATGTAAGCTCTGTCATCAGATGTATCTGTCAATGGCAAAGCGATTCTACATAATACATTTTAATATCATTAAATAATCGCATGAAAAGGGTCCTACTGGGAACTTAAATAAAAGAGTGGACTGTTTTTCGATAGGGCTGGTTTAATAGCCGTTTACAATTTGGAAATAACTAGACTATACAACGTGGTAGTACAAAAATGAGTCACTGTAGTTGTTGTGCACAGATGTTTGCCTTATGATGAGAGCGTGAATTATTGAACTTTGCCCTTGTTTTGTTCTTAATTCTTCTACATCTCGGACTTGTCCAGCCAATACCAACAACTTTCCTTTTTAAATACGGTTTGTGGTTGGAATTTGATATTGTAAAACTCACAAACCCGGTCTTCAAAACAATACTCATTTCGATCTGAAAACGATATTTAATTTATTACTAGTGATACAGGAACATTTAAATATATTTACTATTATATAATGAAACCGTTAAAGTAGCTTTTTCTTTTTGTTTTACTGTAAAACTACAACTATAAATAAAGTAAACAAACCCTGACACAATCAAAATTAAACACACTTTTTGGACTTACCTCATTTGATTTGAATGACCAAAATTATTTCAAAACCTTTTTTCCACCCAAATCGTGGTATCACAACAATTTATTAGTTGAAAATATTTGTTATTTTTTCATTTCGATATTTTTTCACAAATATACGACCTAAATGTCAATGTGACAGAGCACACAAAGTTGTGGACGCTAGTTGGCGCTGTAATCGTGCACAGAGCCAATACTGCAAATAGAGACTAATATTTCGAGTTTTCCCGCCATGTCTGACCCACTTTATAATGAGTCATCCCATCTACCTTCGTTCCAAATTGTGGAAATCTGTGATGGTGACCGTTATGTTTTAAGATCCCTAATTAACAAACGTGTATTGAGTATTCACATGATCGTGTTAGGAAAACCCCTGAAGGCCCAGTACCTATTGAGATTGTGAGGGAAACGAGTTGGATGACTAAGTTCCATCTAATTAATTACAAGCACAGGTTTCTCAATTGTTTGGTCGGAGATTGTACCAGGATGCCGTAGCCGTAGCCTATTAGAAACTGGTATCTGCTCTGAGTAGTCCGTGGGAATTCGGTAGTGCGATAGTTCTGGGTGGTGCAGTAGGATCTGGCAGTGTGTAGCTAAGATCATAAAGTCATTGGTTGATTGACTTAGGCTCCCGAGGTAGGGTAGCAAAATGTGGACCGCGATTGTGATACCTGGGACTCATTCAATTTTTGAAGTAATTTTTGGTCATGGTCTTAGTGACTTCAATGTAGCAATTATTAGGAATTGTGAATAGTAGTGATTGGATTCCTAAAAGCTAGGTAGTTTCTAATAGATAGCTATGGTTACTAGTTAGAAACACTAGACATCTATTTGGATGGCTTTTATTTGGAAGAGTGGATAGAGTATAGTAAACTAGTAGTAGAAAGAGTAACTAGTTGTAGAAAGAGTAACTAGTTGTAGAAAGAGTAACTAGTTGTAGAAAGAGTAACTAGTTGTAGAAAGAGTAACTAGTTGTAGAAAGAGTAACTAGTTGTAGAAAGAGTAACTAGTTGTAGAAAGAGTAACTAGTTGTAGAGAGAGTATCTAGTAGTACTGAAAGTTTAGTTTCCTCATTTCTGAAAGCACATAAGTTGCTTGAAATAGGATTGGCCGAGCGGATACTGTGCTGTTCTTTTGGTTTTTTCAGATGATCACACGAGGACGTGTGACACGCAGGATGGCCGTGTCGCAGACGGTCATGAGTACGGACACTAAAGTGAAACGCAAGTGCGCCACCTAGCGGCGAATCGGCGCAACACCGCTTTGGCGCGCTTCGACAGAGTCGTAACGGTCACGGCGGGACGGATCGAACTCACTTTCGCTCCGGACGCCGACAAGAGAAGACATCGTCACGGAACTGTCCCACGTTTCACCTAGTGCCTATTTTATCGCTCGACGAAGTCTAGATTGTAGTACTAAGAACTAAGTGCTGATTTTGAACTCTGACGATTATTAAAAGTGTTCGAACACAAGTCTCATTCTCATTGCACGATACCCTATTTCGCCCACAATATCTGAGGTTCGAATCCCTGACGAGCCGACATATCAATATTTTTAATAATAAAATTATGCAAATATGTAAGAAAGATGTTTGTTATTGTCCATAAAAGCTTTCATCTTACAACAACAAATTTATAAAAACAATGATTCTATTTTAAATGTGTCCCGCCAAATAAAATCATTCCCTCATCCTATTACGAATATTCGATTTCTGAATATGTCAAACGATATTTAGGAACGCAACTCTAAGTTTTTAGTACCTGGATACACTCTCAAATGATTCAAGATGGCAATTTCTTCTCAACAGTAGGTTAGTTCGTGTAAAAAAATATTTTGCGTAAAATTGTTAAAAGTTAAATTTATGACCATCATTACCTCACGTTACATTAATGTATTAAGCATTTTAATAATTATCATAAAAATTTGTTGGTTTTATGCGTTTTTGGGAGTAAAATACATATTAAAAATGTAACAAGCAAATTGAGGTTATGTGTCGGTGTTTTTGTAGCTTAAGTTAAAATTCGTCATTCCCTCACTTCTAAGTGCAGTGAGGGAATGACGGTCGTGTGAGGGAATGATTTATCCAGGAATCTGCGGTTTTTTAGATTGTTTAGACACCGTTGATTTTTAGTCGGCCGATAGTTTAGTCGGGTTGGGCTCTCAGTGCTCACACTGATTCAACTAAACAGTTGAATCGGGCGTGGGTGCGCAGACCGCCGATTTAAAATCGGCCCGATTGCTTCATTCGATAGAGAGCTGTTGAAGAGATCAGTCGCGTAGATTGTTTCCCAGAAATATTATCTGGGGGCACGGCAGTGCCCCCGCCAAGTCGATAATTTTTTCTATACCAAATTAACTCATGCCTGCGGCTTCAACTGCTCGAAATTCAGATTGTTACATAAAAGATAAAAGTTTAATAAAAATCATCTCAAATTTATACATCATGAAAAGGAAATTGACCTAATTCTTCTCGAAATTGGACCTACCTAGCTGAATCGTTTGTCCAAGGTAGACATACTTGTCAACAAACAATCTCAAGAATCGAGCGTAACATGGACGTTCGACATAAGCTTCGTTTTGTCCGTGTTCATCCTGTGATGACTCGGAAACGTGGCCTCTCACTATAGACCTTATACAGAAGCTCAAAGTTGCACAGCGTACTATGGAGAGGGCTATGCTCGGTGTTTCTTTACGAGATCGAATCAGAAATGAGGAGATCCGTAAACGAACTAAAGTCGCTGACATAGCCCGACGGATTAGCAAGCTGAAGTGGCAGTGGGCAGGGCACATAGTACTTAGAACTGACGGCATGAGGCAACAAGGTTCTGGAATGGAGGCCGCGTACCGGAAAACGCAGCGTGGGACGTCCACCCATAAGGTGGACCGACGACCTGATAAAGGTAGCAGGAAGGCACTGGATGCAGGCCGGGACCAACCGTGCGATATGGAAGTCATTGGATTATGTTCAGCAGTGGACGTCCTGTGGCTGAAATGATGATGATGAAAGGGAAATGATCATGAAAAAGTGAAATCGAGAGTAATAACTATTTAAATCAATTATTAGTAATAATAACCTTTCCCGCCAAAAACGAGGAGCAAACTGAAGCTATCGGCCGAGTTGGACGACGAAAAATCGGCCAGTCTGCGCGCGCGTAGAGGAGCGCCGTCTGATCAAGCTATCGACCGATAGTTAGACAATACTTTAGTTGGAAGGCAGTTGGGAATCGTATTCAACTATTTAGTCGGCCAAATCAAATCGGCGTAATGTGCGAACTTCCATACATGCCCATACTGATTAACTGCCCGACTAAACTATCGGCCGACGAAAAATCGATGGTCTGCGCCTAGGCTTATTTATTTCATGCAACTTGTATTTCAAAGTATTTAATTTAAAAGAGGTGCATGTATGTGGAAGCAAAATAGCACGACAAAAGAAGTTGAGTGATGCAAAAAAATAAATAAAAAAGAAAGAGTACGATAGAAAAAGGCGAGAAAAATGAAAAATAATACTGAATCTTTGAAAAAACTACGGGAAAAAGAAAGATTAAAATATTTAAAGAAAAAAGCGAAAGTTCAAGTAAAAACTTAGACTAGTGAATACCCGAAATACTTGTCAATGCTTAAAGCATGCCATATGCCATTTGTACATGTTGTTTTTTACTATAATATAATAATAAATCATTCCCTCACTCCGTTAATCATTCCCTCATTTATTATTTTTTTAAAACCTCATTTTTTATAGAAAATATAAAAAAATATGGAAGACCAATACCCCTGGAGAGATCTCTAAAAGTACCTTTTCTGATCTCTGCAAAAAATATCTAAGTTTATGTAAAAAAAAAGAAATTTAAATAAAATCTCAAATTTTGAGATTTCATAAGAAATACCCAATTTTACTGTTTTGTTTTGTTTTTTCAGGAGATAAAAGAGGGATAAATACAAACACGATTGTGGAAAAAGAACATGCAAACGTCAGAATGATTTATTCAATGAAAGACGCCGAATATCAACAATTTTTACTTGACCTTTTTGGACAAAAGTAAAATAAAAAGTCATTAAACAAAAAAAACATATCTTATTTTGTACCCTAAACATAAAATAATACCACAAACATGCAAATCATACATTTTCATTATTATTATTTACATTCTGCAACTACCTCAACTTTTATTATTTTATCTCTACTTTTAGTTTTTCTAACACGAACTAAATACCACGTGACTGATAAATTTATACAAAATGCCATTATCAAGGCGAGAGGCGAAATCTGTCTCTTTCTAACGCATTATGTAAGAAAAGGACAAGGATACAATGTCAAACGTAAACAGTATTGTCACAAAATATAACAGAAGACAAACTCCATACTAAACGCGCTCGAGCCACGCACACATAGACACCGCTCTAGCAAGACTGTCTTGGACGAATGCGAGCGCGACGTGGCGCGACAGACGTTCGCCACACGTTCGCTGTGGTTCGCTTGAGTCACGCGCCGGTCAACCGCCTATGATATTATTTTGTTTTGCGAAATTGACGAAAATGAGTGAACAGAAAAAGTCGTATTATAATTGTTCGGTATTTGGTTGCTTAAACTCATAATTAAATACCGAATTTTCATTTTTTAAATTACCAGTTGATTCGGGGAGGTAAGTAAGTTATTTATTTGAATTTCAATTGAAATTGAAAGCCAACTCAATTATTAGGAATATCGAATTGTTTTAGAGAGGTTTTAGGAATTATTGGATAACTAGCTTTTGCCCGCGGCTTCACCCGCGTGAAATTTAGTTTGTCACAGATCGTCATAAATTATAGCCTATATGTTATTCAGGGTTATAAACAATAATACTGTAAAGTTACATCAAAATCCGTTCAGTAGTTTTTGCGTGAAAGAGCAACAAACATCCAGACATCCAAACTTTCGCATTTATAATATTACTAGCTTTCCGCCCGCGGCTTCGCCCGCGTGGAATTTTGTCTGTCACAGAAAAACTTTATCGCGCGCGTCCCTGTTTCAAAAACCGGGATAAAAACTATCCTATGTTCTTTCCCGGGACTCAAACTATCTCTATGCCAAATTTCATCAAAATCGGTTGCGAGGTTTAAGCGGGAAAGCGTAACAGACAGACAGACAGACAGAGTTACTTTCGCATTTATAATATTATAATATATAATATAGTTGGGATAAGTAGTTGGATAATAGTGTCAACCACTCAACTAAATACTACTTCCTTCTCGTGTATTTGTTTGCAAACTATTACTATAATAACGTACTAAATATAAATAAGTATACGTGGATATCTGTTATTGTCTTTCTTGCATAGTATTAAGAGTAACATTTTTCTATCATAACGAAATAAACGCAACACATGACAAGACAACCCTAGCGCGACGGCCGAGCGTGCGAGCGAGAGAGGTATGCAAAGCGAGGTACATACATGAGTTTACCTTCTGTTATATTTTGTGGTATTGTTCACCAGTTAAACAGAGACCTATATGAATGCAAATTTTAGACACGAATTGAGCTTTGTTACTAAGAGATAAGATCTAACAGTTTAACAGCTGATATCACAAATAACACGGGCTGTTGTTGAGTCATTGCACTCTTCGTTTTGAGGTTATTTGTCAGAAATGTTAGAAATATGAAATTATAGAGACGTTTTATGAATTGAGATTTATGTTAGAGACAGTGTACAAGTGAATGTTTTGTAAGAACATCTTGCTCAAAGTGATAAACATCTATTCTTAACTCCAATGGATGCTGCGACAAAGTAAGTATTTTTGTTATAATCTGCGAGTTTGGATGTCTCTACATCGACAATGACTATGTTGTAATGTATATTATTTAATTACTTGTGCATATCAAACTAGAGTGTTATTTATAACAGTTATCGGTCTAATACTCTGATCGATCGGAATTTACAAGCATTGAGTTATAATGTACTACGTACTTTACAAGTGTAAGAGCTCTTTCAAATTTGACGTTTTTTGGTGGTGAAAACGGGCAAAAGTTTCTTGTAAATAACTTGAAAATATCGAACTGCCTAAGGTGGGAATCGAACCCACGACCTTTCGCTGGCCGAGCTCGACTAAGTTTCTTGCTGCTTCTTCTTAACACTGGCCCATTTATTGTTCCGAAGCAGTGGTAGGGTTAGAGTAGTACTGATTTATTTTCTGCACTTTTACCTTTTTAAAAATAAATTACTTATGAATAATTAAAAAAAAACAATGTATTTATCACTAAACGATTAGGCTTAGACCCCTTTGGTCGTCATTACTGTGCAATAGTCACTCAATCCCTTACGATTATGATAAGTTAAGAAAAAAATATGATAACGTTACATTTTTTATCAAAATATTTATGTTCTTATTTAGAACAGCCAGCACATTCATTTTATAGACGTTAAATCGCTAGTAGCCGCTACAATTTGTGGAAGATATCTTACACAAATAGCCTGACGGATAAGATAGCTGAAGTGGCTATTAGCAGGGCACATAGTACACAGATCTGACGGCTGATGGGGCAGCAAGGTTTTGGAGTGGATGCCAGGCACTGGAAAACGCAGCCTGGGACGTCCACTCACAAGGTGGACCGACTACCTCATGATCATAGGAAGGCGTTGGATGTAGGCCGCTACTAATCAAGCGATATGGAAATTATTGGGGAAACCTAAGTTTAGCAGTGGACATCCTGTGGCTAAAATGATGATGATGATGCATATATTTTGTATTATTCATCGAGCACCTTCATCATTCATCAACACCTCCAACCTCCAAATATGCAGTTATAACGTGAGCTCACGCTATGCCTCCTTGTAGGCAGACTGTGTTGGTTTTTCTGAGTTCTTATTTTTATGGGGTGTTTGTTCTCGTTTGGCTATACAACTGTCAAGTTCACAAATCACGGGGCAATTGTGTGGGGCAGAGATTACTGATACAGTGTAGTTTATCTTGAGATACGTAACAAAACACGCGTGTGTAAATTTGTAATATGCTGAGAGTAATAATATTTGTTTGTTTGTGTGTTACTGCAGCTGATTTGTAAGTCAATATTTTAGTTTCTTTTGACAATTTAAAATAGCAAATTAAACATTACAATAAAAGCTCGTAATTAATAGGTATATTTAAAAACAAAATTAATGAAACGAGATCCATCGTCAGTAATATCCTTTAAAAAAAGTATTTGAAATGATAATTATTGACTATTCATATCATTAAATAATGCAAGCAAGAAAAATAATAATATTATGTTAAGATCCCAAAAGACTGAAAGAATAGGTACTAAAGTACACTTTCTCTACATTGCATTGGGTTATTATTACCAAAAAAAACCGACCGAATTTAGAACCTCCTCCTTTTATTGAAGTCGGTCAACAAGCTATCCTTTCAATGAAAGTACCTACAGACGACAGTACAAGTTAAATACTGTAGCATCTTATGTAGTTAGTAATAGTTGTTATTTTGCCACAAAATGTTTAATCATATGTGCTGTGACTGTGTGACTGTGTTACTTTTTATTGTTGATTTTCAGTTCTGAAGTAAAGAAAAGTAAATTAGTAATTGACAATGATGCGGGCGGTGATGACGCAATGGCTATATTCCTCACCTTGTTATATGAGAAACACTTCGACGGGTAAGTCCCAAGTTTGATTACCAGTAAAGTCAACTTTCTTCTTGAGAAACCTTTGAAAAGGCCTTGAGAAGAGTATTCTTTGAAAATGTTTGCAAATGGATTTTTTTTATCACTGTAAATACATTTCATTCGTTATTTTGAAATTCTACAACTTATCAAAATACCTACAACATGATATAAAAGTTGAATTAACTCTATCTTTAAGGTCAAGGCTGTAAGTAATTTATCTGAAAGAAATAACTTAACTGTATTTATAACTCAAAAAGATAACAAATAAAGGCACATTATTTTTATACAATCAGCATTTCATAAGAGACTGATATGGCAATTTCAGCCCAAATAACTAAACATTTTAAGGTTCATTTTCCTTTATCCTAGAGCTTACTGTCAAACATGATTCCAGGCCAAAGCTGGTGGGACTAACAACTGCAAACGGGAATACACCAGAACATAACGTATATTTCAATAACCAAAGAATACTTAGAATAGCTGACAGACAAGATGTAAGTAACTTTATATTAGCTCGGTACTGCATTAAAAAACTTATTAACTTTAAGTACCACGTGAATGGTAGACAGAAGGTCCATTCGTTCATTTCAGCCAAATGACGCCAATTTGTCCAGGAGTGGGACAAAGATTTCCACCTCCTCCAAGGATTTCCACAGTGACTGATCCTGCGATGCCCGCATCCAGGTATTTCCAGGTGTTCTAACGATCTGGTGAAGGTAGTACCTGGAGGCAGAATATAGGAACTTATAATGAAATAAAGAGTTTCATCAATATTATCCTTTAGTAATAGGGATCTGTATTCCAGATTCCAATCTTTAGAGGGTCTAAATCCTCACTGGTGACAACCCCCGACGCTGGGGCGTGGTTTGGAAATGATGGGCTTGGAGACTCTGGCCTCAACTTTGATGACCTAGTGCCAGCACAGGAGAAGAATGCTGTAACAGCACTTATAGATCTGTCTAAAACTTATAAAAGTAAGTCACAGGTTCTTATAAGAAATGATTTAATTAATGCTGCTGACAACGCCACTCTTGTAGCGGAGTTTTGTGCTAATACTGTGTAGGTTTTTTGTCGACACGATAAGAAGAAAAAGATAAGAAAGCTTAAATAGGTATAATATTATACATTTACAGTGTTAATGTAAGAAAATTTACTGTTACAGGTGACTTGACTGTACTCACTATCGGAACACTAACGAATGTAGCGTTAGCTATAAAAACAGATTCAGAATTTCTAGATCGATTGGGCCATTTGTACGTGGCTGCAGGTCACATTCATGGTAAGAAGCAAGTCTTTATTCTACCATAACACCTACCTTGGTACCTATACTATGTTTTGAATATTATAAAAAATCGAACTGCCTAAGGCGGGAATTGAATCCACGACCTTCCGCTTGCAGGACAACTGCTCTTCCAACTGAGCTACTTAGTTATACAGTGTTACCAGTAACCTAAAAACTTTTTCAATACTTTGCAGATGATGAAAACCCAGATGCGGAGTTCAATGCACACATGGACGTGGAAGCTTATCACATAGTGGCCAAGAATGCGAATCCCGATAAAGTCACTTTCTTGCCCTTCTCTCAAGTTATGACGCATTTGAATATTACCAGGGTATGGATATTTCTTTATTATAGTTACAGTCGATAGCAGAGCAGACAATAGCACATATTTCATAAGATAGGTATCACAGTGATGTCAGTAAGTTTGTCCTGCTACGCTGCTTTTCTCCAAAAATCTTTAATCTATGCTCTGTTCTTCTAATACTTTATGTTCTGATCTACTAAGCCGAGCATTTGGGAGAATAAAATACATCATCATCATCATCATCATCATTTTAGCCATAGGCCGCTACCAACTGGTCATTATGGAAATAATTGGTTGAGGCCTATGTTCAGCAGTGGACGTCCTATGGCTGAAATAAAATACAGATTTAATAAAATTTAAATCTATCAATTCAATGACTATGCAGTTCACAAAAGGCCAAGATGATTCTTTGTATAATACTTCTATTCACATTGATGTTTTCTTTAAAAGAGTTTCCAAGTTTTTGAATATTTAAAGAATTTTCCAGGCATGGAGAGAAGAAGTCTTTGGAGCAATAGATACGGACATCATCAGGGCTATGAACCAATTCGAAAGCGTGTCGCTACCAAAGAGTGACAGATGGCACGCTTTAGACCCTGCAGCTGTGGCTGTGGTGGTCAAACCGAGTCTAGTCAGCGAGTATCAGTATTCTAAGCATGATATCAATTTATGTGGTAAGTAGCATTACGAGTAGTGTTTGGATACAATCACACCTTATAGAATTTGTCACACTGGATGCGTTCTTTGCATGTGGCAGTGTGTGTTTAACCACCTCTGTGGTCTAGTGGTAAGACCACCTGCTTCAAACGCAGAGGTCCCGGGTTAGATTCCCAGTGGGGGCAGATTTTTCTGTTCGGTTTGGTTGGTGGTAGGGCTTTTTTTAAGTCCGCCTGGCTAGCTACCACCATCTTAGCTAAGTCTGTCGCCATAACAGCGATGTTAACAGCATTGTTGTGTTCCGGCAGTTAGAGGTAAGATAGCCAGTTCCTCCGTGGTTGAGGATTCCGGGTGAAGCTCGCTTCCAGCTTCGGCCTGATCATACCTTACAATCAGGTCAAGAGTTTACTTGTTGTGGATAAAAAAAAAGTCAGATCGCATCAATACGAAATGTATACAGACCGACAATGTTGTTCATACGATGCGGTCAATTTGACCTGAACGCAGACCGCAGAACGTATCCAGTATCGCAATTATTTAGTGTAGATTTAGCTGCTTTGTAGAGTGTTACATACCCGCATGCATGCTTCGGTCATTGAGTATTAAATTGAATAAACTGTTCCACCAATTACCCATTTAAGTCTAGGTAATTGGAATGATAAATAAGCTCATAAGTCATAACATACATGCGAATGAACTAAGATATCTAATGCTGAATAGCTTATGAATAACATTTGACCCCCGCGGAATTGGAACCCGTAACCATAGCTGGCGTTTCTGGCAACTACCTAGAGCCACACCCACCTACTCGCATAATCAATACGATATATGTAATGACGTGGAATTTTATCAACTTCAGAAGATATGCCCGTGCATTTCATCTAAAATCTATATATCGATAAGATTTACATTTATTAATTTATGTGACTTACTTGACTTATGGTCCTATGTCCCATAGATGGGGCAGAGGGCGTCCACAACAGTCCTCCATCGCGTTCGGTCTTGAGCTATGACTGTGTTTGATCTCGCTTCAAGTCTTGCCGATCTTCTTCGCCTCGACTGCCACAGTGCGCCGCCAAGTTTGCTTGGGGCAACCACGTTTGCGTTTTCCTTGGGGGTTCCAATCCAGAGCCTGCTTGGGGATGTGATCGGGATCCCTTCGGAATTTATGTACGTCTTTAGAATATTTTTGTAAAGAAGTGACTTCGATATTTTTTTTAAGTTTAGGGCCCTCGCCCACGGCGACTTTTTCAGCGGCAGCATCGCTACTAACGCGCATTAGTCGCATTTGCAACGCACTACAGAAGTGATACCAACGCGCTACAGCAGCACGACTACATCGTTATAAAAAGTTGCCGTGGGCGAGGGCCCTTAGAAAAGTTTTTGGCAATAATAACAACAAAAAATAATTATGTAGGTACCTACTTATTTTTGTTTCAGGTCAAAAAAGAGGATTGACGACAAACACGTTCGTGGACAAGGCAGAAGCAAACGCAAGGATCGTGTATTCATACAAAGAAGAAGAATATAAGAAATTCTTGTTGGATGTGTTTTCTAGAAAATGAAGATAAATCTGATCTTATACTTGTGTTTTAATTAAATGATTTTCTGAGATGATAAATTGTTAGTAATTGCACCCGAGCAAAAAAGGATACCTACAGATAGGTAGCTAACATCGAATATTTTTATAACTATAATGGAAAAACGTTATATTCATCTCATTAGATCAGAATTATAGAATTATTAGCATATAAGGTAGATTATAATAATTTATTTACTCTGTACAGAAATGTACAGAACAAAGTCGCGACAAAAGCTATAAAAAATATTTGAAAGCGACATCTACAAGTAATATTTGAAACTAAATCATATTCCTCAAACTTATTCAGTTTCATCATTCCCGCAAACCCAGAACACATAGTTTGGAAAACTGAACACAGATGGCGTTAGAAGTTAGATTTTTTTTACCTAAATTCCATGCTAAAATAAAAAGTAAAGTGACCTCACAATAAATGTGTCTTAGCCAATGATATTAAAGAACTATAGATATGTTACGTTCATAGAAATTACGATTTGAATCCGTGCCGAGCTATTCCAAATTGCACACATTGACAAATGTAACTGATAAGTGAAACAAAAGATACGAAATAGCACGCAAATGAAAGAGATAGCTATAGTTTTAACGATTCTGCACTAACTAATCTATGTTCGCAGCGCACGCATCCTTATCGCTCTAACGTCAAAACAAGATCGCTTTCTCTTTCTTAACTTGAACATGGCGCATGGCGTCTTGATTTTTTGCATAAATAATTGAAAATATAAATACTAAATAATTTTGCATAATCACATGTGGTAAGAGATCCCTTGTATTTTGTTTACTTTAGAGTCATAATTGGTACACTTTCGAAACACACACGATGGCATTTTTTATTTATTTTGGTAAGAACAGGAACTTACGGTGTGGTACGCACGCGATTGCGCACGACGCAGGCCACACGAAGACTAAACACAAGACGTCCCAATTGGGACGTATTTGAGTATTCACAGCGCGAGCGCTTATAACATATCTGCTTTTGTTTTTATATAATATCATTGGTCTTAGCCAATAATATTATTATGGCCGCTATAAAATCATAGCCGACTCTATGCAATGAGAATAGAATGGCTTTTCATGGCCTACTTTATGCAATAAAAACTCTATAAAGTGGAAATAGACATGTTGACACCACCAATCAATTGAGGTACTTTTTAAAACTGTCAAAACGAAACTCTCCCATAGATTTTGTATGGCACTACAAGCAAGTGACGTCATTATTTTGTCAACTCAAATAAACTACTTTTTTCAATTACAATGCGATCAAAAATCGTAATTTATAGGTAATTTAAAATTAATTAAGTTTTTAAAACCAGAATGAAGTGTCTTTTTAGAAAAGTTGGGATTTCGAATTATTGGGGAATGGTGTCAAATTGTCTATTTGTCAGAGCAAGATTTTGTCGAAAATATTTATAGGTACTTACATTGAAAATAAAGTTTTGCTTACTGCAAATAATACAGTCTACTGATTATAGAGCAAATAGCACAGTAAACAATACCTTACCTCCTCAGATCAGTCGTCAGGTAGCAGTTATAAATTATAATTCGTCCATTACTAGGTTTAAAAAAAACTATCCCAACTAATATTATAAATGCGAAAGTAACTCTGTCTGTCTGTCTGTCTGTCTGTCTGTCTGTTACGCTTTCCCGCTTAAACCTCGCAACCGATTTTGATGAAATTTGGCATAGAGATAGTTTGAGTCCCGGGAAAGAACATAGGATAGTTTTTATCCCGGTTTTTGAAACAGGGACGCGCGCGATAAAGTTTTTCTGTGACAGACAAAATTCCACGCGGGCGAAGCCGCGGGCGGAAAGCTAGTTAAAAATAAAAGAGTCAGTAACTAACAAAGTTGATTGCTTTTTGTCTTATTTTTAATCATATTTTCAGTCAACAACATACTAAAATATTTTTGTTAATTTTTCAGTCGACAACACAATGACATCTAAAATTTTAATAACCCATAATTAATTACAACATACATAGCATTAATTTTTGTTTAGCTTAATTTGTTAAAAGCGCTTGTTTAACTTTAGAACTGAAGGGTTTTCATTGCAACCCATCGTGAAGTTAAAATATCAAAATTAAATGTGAGCACTTAGGAAACCAAATTGGAATGGGAAATCTCAGTTGGTGAACTCTCATTGGAGTTTATGCTTTAGCCCGAGTAAAGTAAATAGATTAGAAGTAGTCTTCAAATAAAAGGTAAGTAAAAACCACCAAAGTAAATACAAACAAAGGACTGGTACGAATAAAGCCTTAAAAATATTCATTTACATTTTAGAAGAATTTGGACACACATGTATGATGAGCCAATTTTTTTAACGAATGGAAAAATTAATTCCTATTTATTTTAAACTTACATGCACATATTAGAACGGAACACATTTTCCTCCATTCACATTCTGAAGTAAACATTTAGTTAACTTCTTTAGATCAAGATAAAATGGTACCTAAAAATATTTAGATTACGTCTACTTTTTATTTCTACAAATTATTAAGTGATTTTCTTTCTCAGATTTTCTTTCTACCTAACACCATGCCAAATGCCCCTTGGCAGTGTCCGTACCAATTGACGGTTTTTATTTGTCCCCTTATCCGGGCACCCTTTGTACCCTTATCCTGCCTGATACCTGCTTCTATTGTTCTATGCTTTTTTCGTTACCTGTCTTATCAGAACTTAATTGACTGTCGACCGCCTTAAGCGGGCTCAAATCATCTGAACCACTCTTTGTTGGCGATCAAAAGGTGTCAAAGGAATGATTAATACATTAAGGACCATTTTACCTATACCTTCCTATATTTTGTTTAAGGTGATGGATGTTTTGTAGTCTTGATTTGAGTTCTATTTGATAATTTTGGATTTTGTGATCTTAATCATGGAATATTCGGACTAAAATACTGGTTACGTTTTTTTAGTGAATATTAGTACCTAATCTGTATTACACAAATTAATTTTAACAGTCCCTTAACCGTTAGACCTAATCTAAATTTTATATGCTTGTGTAAGTTGCGTGTAGTTAGTTCACCACTGTAGGCCAGAGGCGGATGGGTTCTTACTCGTACCTACGTCTGACCTCCGAACCTCCGGTAAGTCCGAAATTGGTACGACACCCACAGCATTGCGCTATTGTCCCCTCTACAAATATATTTTTAAGAACTAAATTAACTGGTTTTAGTTTCCTATTGTAAATCAAACTCGACACAATCTCATTTATAGAGTCGTTCCTGTGATAGGTCTAAATATAATTTGTAAAATCCTAAAGACTGAATTGTGCCTTGAGCTTAATTCTAATAAAACAAAAATGCTTTGTATCATAAATGTGTTACATAAACGAGTACACATAGCTCGTAGAGACGATGGCCGTTGGGGCAGAAAAGTTCTCGAGTGGCGACCACGGGCTGTAAGACGTAGCGTGGGCAGGCCTCCTACTAGGTGGACTGACGATCTGGTAAAGGTCGCGGGAACCGTGCATTGTGAAAAACCTTGGAGGAGGCCTTTGTCCAGCAGTGGACGTCATTTGGCTGAAACGAACGAAACGAGTACACAGAAAATACTGATCTCATTGGAATGCAGACTATTACTGTCGTAAAAACGCTTTCATCATCTAAGAACTACAAAGTGCAGGTGCGTACGACCACAGAGTAGAGAAGTGCAGCTAATTTGCTTTTATATTTATAGTTTAAAACTGATGAAGAGGAAATTAATCTCGTTTGAAGTTAAAAAGAAATGTTGCGGCTATAAAGTTAACATTACCTATTTCTGAATAAAAAATAAAATTGCAACATAGAGCCTGATAACTTACATTAATTCCACAGAATTGTAATTGTCATTGTAAAATATTAGAAAATTCAATGTGTTTACTTAAATGGACTCCAAGGATATTTATTATTAAAAAAAAATAGTTGTCGAAGGGAGAGCATATTTTTGGCTAATATACGCCTAGCTAAACGGACCTATGCGACCTCAAGAAAGTGAATGTATGAAAAAAAATACATCTTGCATCGAATAAATACATTTCTTTTTTTTTTTCTTTCTTTCTTTAAAAAAAGTGAGATTGAATTAGGGTAGGCTAAAAATTAAATGTCAATGATGTTGATTTCTCTAGCAAGTGGGTTTCGAAACTACTTATTCGAACCAGTTACATACAGAATAATGTCATTTATTTTGCATTCTACTGCACGTTCTACACTGTGACACAATGCACTAGGTAAAATAGAGCAATTTGCTAAAAGACACCGACGGGTTCCAAGAAACGGGGGCTTTGCGAAAGCTTAGCCGGATACTCGTATATGAGAGCGTCGGGACAAGTTGCAGCATTTTCATTTCTTGCATCTTCATCGGGCAGTTTGTTCTTTGCAAACTTTATGTTTATTTAAGACGCTTAATTGAATTGTGTAGTAGGTAAAGCATTTTTTTTTACAATATCCGATTAAAATGTAGAAAATAAGGCAGAATTTGTAAAATTATAAAAGCAATTAATTATGGTTTTTATTGGTTAATTAATAACCAACAGCACAGCTAATAGTAGGTCCTGTATTAGGTTTTTTCTAACAAAAATAGTAGTCATAAAAGTCAGTTTTATTACGTCCTGCGTATGTGACGCCCTGCAAGGTCACAGCAAAACATCAGAGAGAGGGTTAATTCAAAATTTTAAAGTCCCTATTTTAAACTAATCACCTCCAAAGAACTCTTGCCATATGTGTGGTATTATTAGACCGCAGAAGTTAGCAAATGAACATGACCACAGTGTCACAATCAGAGCTTGATTATGCGAACTTCTGTCGGTAAGTACAGTCACACCCGGCTTAATGTGATAATCATAACTTGCGCCATTCAAATCTCAAAACTTTGAAGGAATGTTCTTGAAAATGCGAAAGTACACACAGCTGTTAAGATCGTACAGCAATTTATTTATTTTCTCTTCATCTTGTAAGTAATCTTTAGACGAAGAAATAATTTTCATCATACTTTTATGTGATTAGAGTTGCCTGTGTGCTACGGAGTGGACTATATTATGAATGTATGACAATATTGAAGCTAATGAAACTTAGAAGCCTTGATACCAGAATTGGGTACAAAATAATATTAAAAAACATACCAAAATTTTGCTAAATAGTTTTCAGTTAGGAGACGCGCGGAAAACGCAGCGAACGAGGTCCACCCACAAGGTGTACTGAAGGAAGACCTCATAAAGTTACCAGGAAGACGCTGGATGCAGGTCGCTCGCTACCAACTGGTAAATATGGAAATCATTGGGGGAGGCCTATGTTCAGCAGTGGACGTCTTGTGGTTGTATGACAAATTCAAATTCAAAATTCAAAATATTTATTGCTTACTAAGTGACAATTTGTAATGGTGTAAATTACATAATATACAGGAGCTTAAAAACTTAGTTACCTGAGTGGTATCGCAATAGAGTAGGTGCTATTTAAACATTAATGGTAGTATTATTAATATTAATTAACTATAATAAGTAATATTATTATTAAACAACTTATAAGATAACTACAATCTAAGTAGGATCAAGGTTGATAACTAATTGGCTATAGTAGTTGGTTACTATAATATTTTTTATGGTCTATTGTTAGGTATTCATTAATTGAATAAAAACATTTGGATATTAAATAGTGTCCAGATCTTATTTCAGTTGACAGACTGATCGATAGACGGCGGCTCAAATGATATATCTAATGAAACTCGACTCTTGTTTTCAGACAGTTTTCACTTTGTTTGGGTTTAGAGTTATTGACAGTTAAAATTTTCCCCCGAATTTGTCTTAGTTTAATTGTTGGGGGACTAGACTGCAAATTGAGCTTTAGAACGTCATTTGTTTTAAGTAACATGATCGCAAAATTAATCCCTAAGATCATCTGAAATTATTAGGGTTGAATTACAAGATAATTTTCAAGTTATAACAAGCAATAACTTATCCTGCAATTTCAGTTTTGTTTTCTGGATCGAAATTAGGGGAATTTCAAAATATTGTTTCAAAAGAAAGTTTGAAAAGTTTGTTACAGTTAATAGGCTGACCGATTGTGTCATTTTTATGACGCAAAGTTCTGGGTAACTAGGTTAAGAACTTTGTTTAAAGATATAAGAATAACAAAACAATATTAACAGTAAATTTGCGTACATAAAATTATAGAAAATTGTTAGCGCCATCTATGGGCGCAAGAAAACAACTCATGACGTCAAAGGCGCGGAACCAGAGTGAAGATCGCAGCTAACTTCGCGTCGCGCCGCCCTCCTGTCAACTTAAATCGAACGTTTCAAACACTCGACAATTTGATCTCGTTGCATACAGTCTGTAAACCTATCACTTTAAATAAACGTTAAAACCGTAATTTCAATAATAATTAGTCATTGAAGAGACCCTTATTCCAACATAATCTGAGCTCGAAACATGTTCCTTCGCGCCGGATGACATGTTCCATCGCACCAGCTGACGGGATTCAAGATACCACAGAAGTCGATACCTGTTGCGTGTCAAGAGAGAAACCCTGTGAAAGAAGCAGCTCTGGAATAACGGTCAGGTTAAACCACTCCTTTCCCTTCCTATTTTAATCGATTTGTGCTAATATTGTGTCGCGTTTGCGGATTTCAGTCGATATTTCAACCGTTACAACTACCTACCTACGTTGTCGTGTTGGTGGGTGCCGGGTCTGCCTATTGCAACGAGCGTCGGGGTGATCTATACGATTGTAAGTACCTTTTGTTTCCTAAATTCTTCTCAAAATGAGCGAGGATAGCGATAGATCAAAGCTGAATGTACCAAAGTCAAGAGAGGGTAGTCATTCGCCTTCTAGAGAACTTAAATTAACCGTTTCAGACCTCAAAAAACAAAGAGGAATTCTGAAAGGTCGTGTAACTTCTTTTGAAAGCTATATTTTTAAATTTCAGAATTTGGTTATTACAAAATGTCAAGCAGTTGAACTAAATTTAAGAATTTTGAAGTTGGAATCAGTTATTGATGAGTTTTACAAAATTCAAGATAAAATCGAACAGTTTTGTGATGATAATGAGCTTTCAATAAATATTGAGTACCGCGAAAGCTTCGAAGAATAATATTTTCGAAGTGTTTCTGTCGCTAAATTAATTATAGAAGACCAAAGTAATAACCAAAATTCGGTAAATACGCAAGTTTCAAGTGACAAAAATGCATCGTTACAAATTAAATTACCTGACATCAAATTACCCTCTTTTAGTGGTTCGTATGATGACTGGCTCGAATTCAAAAATTCGTATTTTTAACGATGATACACGGACGGGCAGATTTAAATGCGATTCATAAATTTCACTACTTGCAGTCATCACTTAGCGGTGGTGCTTTACAGGTTATAAGTGCATTAGAGTTCACAGCAGAAAATTATACCCACGCATGGGAATTGTTACACAATAGATTTCAAAATGATCGACTTTTGGTGCACAACCATGTCAAAGCCTTATTTTCGATACCTAATATAAATAAGGAATCTCCTTTGCTCATTAGAAAACTCATAGATTCTATTTTGCGAAATTTACGTTCATTGAAATCGTTGGGCGAGCCCACAGAATCATGGGATACACTAATTATATACTTAATTGTCTGCAAACTTGATTCTTCGACCGAACGCGAATGGGAAACTTATAAGGGAACACTTATTTCTGGTTTTCAAGGCCAAGAAATTAAACGAAAATTAATATTAAACGATTTGTTAACATTCCTGAGAAATAGAGCTGATTTGTTGGAAATGGTGAACGTTAGTAGTAACGCAAGTGGTGCTCATAGTTTTCACAAGCCCCCTCATTCTCATTACAATAAATATCAGAGTAAACAATTTCATGATTCGAAACCGCAGGTAGCACAAACACACACGCAGAGTTATTTAGCTACAAATAACGGGAAAACGACCAAACGTAACCGTTGTTGTGAGATGTGTCGCGGAAATCATGCTTTATATATGTGTAGTATGTTTTTGAATTTATCAATCGAGGATAGGTACAAATTAGTAAATGAAAAGAAACTTTGCCATAATTGTCTGCGCGGTGGCCATTCTATAAGTAACTGTTATTTTGGGCCGTGCCAACAGTGTAAATGTAAACACAATAGCTTGTTACATATAGAATTAAAAGAAAATACAATTGGCAATGTTAACTCTGAGTCAAGCACATCTCAAATAAAGTCGACCGTAATGCATTCATCGTTAGGTTCGCATTGTCACGATAATTTAAACACCGCTCAGCTGACTACTCAAACAGAACAAGTTTTGTTACCTACCGCGCTAGTTGAAGTGATCGACGAAAACAATATGCGACACACAGCCCGCGCGCTTTTAGATAGCGGTAGTCAGCATTGTTTTGTGTCAGAAGCGTTTTGTAAACGAATAAATTACACGAATTATATACAGTCCATTGTTCAAATTTCTGGAGTGGGACAGTCGGTCACACAATCCAATAAATTATGCGATTTAAATATACGATCAAAATTAAACGATTTTTATACGCTTATTCGGTGTTATGTTTTGCCATGTAATATAACATCATTCTTGCCAACAATGAATATTAACGTAGAATCAATACGAATACCTGAAAATATTCAACTTGCAGATCCTACTTACAATATACCCTCTGAAGTTGATTTATTGATTGGAGTGGATGTTTTTTGGGATCTTTTAAACGAAAATAAAATACGATTAGCATCGGGATTATATTTACAAGATTCAAAATTAGGTTGGGTCATTTCAGGACCTATTTATACGAATAAATTGCAATCGAAAAATAATACCGTACGATGTAACTTTATTCAAAATGTCGGCATAGATTTACAATTAAAAAAGTTTTGGGAATTAGAAGAGTTATCAAAAAAACACACTCTTACTAATTCCGAACGTGAATGCGAAGAAATATTTATAAATACAACTAAACGTGAATTAGACGGCAGATTTTCAGTACGTATTCCACTGAAAGATTCAGCCGATTCTTTAGGTGACTCCTATACGACAGCTTATACACGATTTATTGCATTAGAACGAAAATTAGATCGTACACCTGATTATAAACGAATGTATTCAGATTTCATGAAAGAATATCGCAAGTTAGGTCATATGACTAAAGTAGATACGTACACTTGGCCACATTATTTCCTCCCACATCATGGGGTATTTCGTGAGAGCAGCACGACCACCAAACTAAGGGTCGTTTTCGATGCTAGCTGTGCTACAACTTCGAAAAAGTCACTAAACGACATTCAGCATATTGGCCCTAAGCTTCAAAATGAGGTTTTTTCAATTTTGTTGCGCTTTAGACAACACCAATGGGTTGCATGTGCTGATATTGAAAAGGCTTATCGACAAACACTCATACAACCCGATCAACGAAATCTACTACTAGTACTGTGGCGAGAAAAATCGTCAGATCCAATTGGCATTTATCAGTTAAATACCGTAACGTATGGTACTGCGTCGGCGCCGTACTTATGTATACGATGTTTACATCAGGTTGCGCATGAATGCGACGATGCAGTGATCTCGCGTGTCATACGGGAGGACTTCTTTGTAGATGACCTTCTCACATCACACGACGATTCTAAAACATTGATTGAGATCTGCGAAAAAACGTCATACATTTTGGGCCAATACGGTTATTTATTGCGCAAGTGGACGTTAAATTGTGATGACACAACCGCTGCGAAAATAAAGAATTTAGCTATAGGCGAACACACTCAAACCAAAACATTGGGTTTAGGCTGGCACAATAGGGATGATGAATTTCATTTCACAACACAACTTACTTCGTTTGATGCGTCATCATTGACTAAACGCAATATGTTATCAGTAGTCTCGCAAATTTATGACCCTTTAGGCTTTCTTGCGCCGATTGTGATCGTAGCAAAAATACTTTTACAAAAGTTGTGGCTGTGTAAACTCGATTGGGACGATCCCGTTCCAAACGATGTCTCAATTAAGTTCACAAATTTTGTTGATTCAATTAAAAAATACTTATACGAAATAAAAATTCCACGATTCATAAGGAGTATTCATACTAAACGTTTAGAATTACATATTTTCTCAGACGCGTCACAGGAAGCTTATGGCGCTTGTGCTTATGTACGATTAATACTGAATGATAACACTACACGAATGAATTTACTATGTGCAAAAAGTAAAGTAGCGCCGCTAAAAACTATCAGTATTCCTAAATTGGAGTTGTGTGGTTCGTTGATAGGTGCACGCTTATATAAAAATATTATCGATTCTCTAAGCTTAACATTCGATTCTGTTTATTTCTGGACAGATTCGACCATCGTCATTGGTTGGTTAAGGCCCGGTTTTTTGATTGGTAGTTAAAATAACCAATGGTCAAATTTGACAGATGTCAAATGACAAGTGGTTAAATATCAGAGAAAAATGTTTTTCGAACAATGGTTAGCTTGACTTTTAGTACATTTTTAACTATTTGTTTACATTTTGTTAATATTTAACCATTAGTAGCAAAATTTAACAATTAGTTATTTTAACTAAGAATCAAAAAACTGGGCCTAAGTATGTCACAGCATTTACTTAAAACATTTGTCCAAAATCGAGTCACAGAAATTAATGAACTAACAAATGATACATTGTGGTTTCATGTTGAAAGCCAAAATAACCCAGCTGACTTAGTGTCAAGGGGTTTAAACGCTGTCGAACTGAAAAATAATAATTTATGGTGGCATGGTCCCAGTTACTTGCATTGTTCTGAGTGGTCACCTAGCAAACAACCAATTACATATTGTAGTAAAGACTTACCTGAAACAAAAACTACAAGCGTAAGTACTTTATGCATCAATTCAGAAAACATATTCGATTTTGATAGATTCTCATCTTTCAATAGATTAAAACGTACGGGGGCCTACTTACTTAGATTTATTTATAACGCGCGTAATAAACAGCTGAGGCGAACCGGTTCCTTATCTGCCGCTGAGTTGAGCGAGTCGCAGCAAATGTTGTGTCGATTCGCACAGATGCAATCGTTTCCCTCGCTTTATAACAACTTACTCAAAGGATTGCCTTTAGAAAAATGCAAGGAATCTAATAAAGTTATCGGTTTAAATGTATTTTTAGACAGTTCTAAAGTAATTCGTGTTGGCGGGCGACTTTGTAATGCGGCCAACTTTGAGTTTGATAAACAACATCCGATGTTGTTGTGTAGCAAAAGTCGATTTACAATACTTTTGTTTGAATATCAACATAAACGTTACTTCATGCGGGACCTCAACTCATGTTGAGCACTATCCGTGAAAGTTGGTGGCCGCTAGCAGGTAGAAATCTTCGCCAACACTTCTGGAAGCGCTGGGCCACTGAATACGTCACTGAGCTTCAAATTCGAACCAAGTGGAAGACAAACACAAATGAAATAAAACTGGATAGTCTAGTTTTAATCAAGGACGATCAACAACCACCACTCAAGTGGAGATTGGGAAGAATTGCTGAAATTTTTCCCGGCAAAGATGGAGTTGCACGCGTCGCAAACATTCGAACATCGACTGGAATAGTGAAGCGGGCGTTTTCAAAACTTTGTCCTCTTCCGCTTCCTACAACAAATGAAAATGAAGATTGCATCGCTTCAATCAACAATCAATGAAACTAAACGAAGATCGAAGAACCTACTACCGGACTACATTTTGAAAGTCAATCATGAGCTTTCAAGGCTGGCGGTATGTTAGCGCCATCTATGGGCGCAAGAAAACAACTCATGACGTCAAAGGCGCGGAACCAGAGTGAAGATCGCAGCTAACTTCGCGTCGCGCCGCCCTCCTGTCAACTTAAATCGAACGTTTCAAACACTCGACAATTTGATCTCGTTGCATACAGTCTGTAAACCTATCACTTTAAATAAACGTTAAAACCGTAATTTCAATAATAATTAGTCATTGAAGAGACCCTTATTCCAACATAATATTCGAAAGTCTGAGCTCGAAACAAAAATATCACGTTTATTTTTATATAGGAACTTCAAGACAAAATGTTAAGTAACTACATAACACAAAAACAGTTTTGTTTTCCATCGCCAGACAAAATGAGGTCATGGACAATAAAGATTGCTGCAAAAAGTTGTCTCTGCCTCTTGGTCAACGACTAAAACATAGAGCAATGGAAGTAAACAATGAAAGAAAATCTGACCATAATCTGCTTGATGTCGAAATGGTTAGTAATTACAGGAAGCTAGGTCACCATCATCATCATTTTTATACTGTCATTTTGTGACGAGCACGAGGTGGAAATAATGCTTACGCTGGGAGCAGCAAATAATACCGTGTTTCGGATGTGAGATCTCGGCGATAAGCTTAAGTCCGGCTATTTGTGGGCGGTTCTGTGTTTCGCCTCGATGGGTCTTATTTTTATACCGCAGGGGTAAGACCGTCTCTAATTTTCCAGAGGCAAATGGAGGATTTGGTCTACACGTCTACACTCTCCATGCTGGCAAGACGTCAGTGTCTACTCACTTTTGTCTATAAATCATGCAGGTCAGATATAATCAGAAAAGACCTACGAGGCTAATACCATAAAGATTTACGTGGCTAAGGCTTGAAAAGTATATTTCTATTCATTTTTCTTTCACTTCCACTGGCCGCCCGTTGCTGTAGGAAGTTGCACTTCCGCCACCGTCTTTGTGCTTTTGTTAACAGTGACCTTTGAAAGCTTTAATCTCTATGATGATATAGATAAGTATATGCATAGGTACTTTACTTCCTTCTTCTTAATATTAACCTTACTTGCTTCGTATTTGCAAAAAGACTTACAAAAATGATGAAATTGTATTCAGAAAGACTAACTAAAGAGGGTATAATACAGGGTGACTTTGTTATTAGTATCCATATTTTTTTAATAAGCTCTTTAGAACAATTTAACGATACAACTTTATCGTAATTATTTTTAATCGTGGTATTTTTCGCAAAAAAAAATATTGAAAGTCTAATTCGCGGGTGCCCATATCTTAAGTTTTAAAGGTTTATTGCTTATTTCTGCTCACCATTATATCTATTAAACTTTGCAGTTAACTATGTGTACGTATTTTTCCATGAACGAAGCAAATTTTCCACGTGAGTCAATTTGAAAACCGCGCGCAGCGGATGAAGATAATTAAATATGGAGAAAAAAGTTTTGTTTTCTTTACGTAAATCAATTAAGTTACTGATTCTGAGTCGATCCTGAAAATTTGGATACTGATACAAAAATCACCCTGTATAGTTTTGACTGATAATTGAAAGCAAGTTCAGTACTGATTTTGATGGCTATAAGAAGCAGAGGTCGTGGGTTCGATCCTTGCACAATACAAACATTTGCGAGCGTAAACATACTCGTAATCTGACAGCTGGTAGGTCGTGTTTTCTACTATAGGTTTTTAAATAAGATAAATTAGTTTTTATATGTATAAGATACTTTATATTCATGTCTAAAAGTATATAAGGTTTCCTTAGTAACGGACTCAATTGAGGAAAATGTTCAAGAGTTAATTTACTTAAAAATACACGAGATTCGAATTAACTGAATTAACGCCTCTGAGATCCTTACTCCTGGTTTAAATCGTATAAGAAAATTTCTTAAAAGCTTACGCGATGAAAATAAGCTGCTATTAAATAAGTATTGAGAGGCTCCCCAAACATTGTCAGATTGATACGTTGCCGACGAAGAGAACATTACACATAATGTACATCATATGTTTTTTTTAGATTTTTCATTTTCTTATTTTAGAAGTTACAGGGGGGGACCAACTTTTTTCCACTTTGGAAGCGTCTGTCACGCAAACTATTCGGTTTAGAAAAAAAGTAGTTTAGAAACCTCGATATCATTTTTGAAGACCTATCCATAGATACCCCACACGTATGTGTTTGACGAAAAAAAAATTTTGAGTTTCAGTTCTAAGTATGGGGAGCCCCCAATATTTTTTATTATTTTTTTATTTTTGCATCAAAATCTTAATGCGGTTCACAGAATACATCTATTTAGCAAGTTTCAACAGTATAACTCTTATAGTTTCGGAAAAAAATGGCTGTGACATACGGACGGACAGACGGACGGACGGACGGACGGACAGACAGACAGACATGACGAATATATAAGGGTTCCGTTTTTTGCCATTTGGCTACGGAACCCTAAAAATACTTCAAAACAAAATGCGATCGTAAAATTTAGGATATTATATTCGTATTTCAATCAGTGAAAAACCCAACGGGGAGCAAGGATTTCTACAACGACCGGTCCTACGCTGCCCGCATCCAGATACTTCCCGCATCCTTCACCAGATCGTCGGTCTACATAGTGGGGAGCCTGCCCACACTACGTCTTGCGGCCCGTGGTCGCCACTCGAGAACTTTTCTGCCCCAACGGCCATCAGCTCTACGATATTTAGATACTACCAGGCCTGTTCATCTCCGCGAGTTTACATCGAAAACAAAACACGCACGATGGCATCTTATAGGATTACTATTCGACAAGGCCTCACATACGAGCGAGCATTAACTCACGCACGCGTATTCTTGTGTATGATGGAAAAAAATAAAGAAAATGGTGTACTAAATACTGTGCAGTATTTAACTGCCTAAATAATAATAAAAACACAGAATGTACTTTTTAACTTGCCTGAAGACACTGAGAGGTAAATAAGTAGTTAATATTATTCATGATAATTCATGCTAAATCATGTATTTCCTCCGTCATTTTCTGCAGTTTGGCACCTCACGTCACACCATTTTCCCGAAGTCAGCCCTATAGCTTCGGCGCAGTACCGATCACTGACGTTTGTCAACAAAATGGTGCTTGACCCTTGAGACAAGCTAAATTACACCATATTGTTAATGACATTCAGCATACATTTTTTTAAAAACCTTCGTGAAGTAAAACTTCTAACTACTCGTGTTTTATAATTTAGCATATTAAGCCTGTCTAGTAGAACACAGACGCGTTTGACCGGCAACTGCGCCCTAAAGATAACCTCGGCAATTTAAAATTCCGGAGTCGAACGAAATAAATTACTTGGGCGAAGGCAATCTAAGAAAGAATTTTCGTTTAAGGACTTAACACGCAGTGGAGTATACTCACCTATTGTGGGATGGGCTGGTTTACAAATTAATAAAAATTAGGAATTCTGTTGGTTAGTGAACTGCTTATCATTATCATTACAAAATTACATAGTAGGTACATATTAAACAAAGTCGCTTTCCTGTCTGTCTGTCCCTATGTATGCTTAGATCTTTAAAACTGCGCAACGGATTTTGATGCGTTTTTTTATTAGATAGAGTGATTCAAGAGGAAGGTTTTTTTAAGTACATAAGTATTACATTGTACCTAGGCGAAGTAGGGGCAGGTCACTAATTTTTAAATAATTATTGAAATTGACACTGAAATGGATCTTCTTTTAGGAAGAAATTTGCGGCATAAATGGATCGTCTTTTAGGAATAATAAATTTCATGACTTCAAAGCACAGACTATGTATTATTTTACTTCCCTATTAAAATTATAAATTTTCCACATTTTAAGTAAAATTCATACGAAACATCTTATAAGCCTTCCTGGAAGTTACAGCTAGATATCAAGTATTATATAATTATTCAGCTTTAGGTAATTACAGGTGAAATTATATAATTTCTATGGTGCTTTAGCTACACAGGTTAATTATTCAAACAGCGTAGGTAGGTACTTAAAAAGCCGAACATCATTTTGGCTTTAATTATATCTACCAAAGTTATTAATATACTCATGTTATTCTTATCTCGAAAAAGCTTTTTCGGAAGTTGTTTTTCATAAGTTAATTACGCCGAAAACTCAATTTAGCAAAGTTTAAAAATACTAGGCTATGAAATGGCTGATATTTAACATTAACAAATTAATATCCTGAAACTGCTCAAAGTACTCTTCCTGAGTTTAATTATATTCCAGTGGAGCCTTAGTAGGATATTCATTATTAAACTATGCTAACGACCTGATGAGGATGAAGCTTGTGTTAAGTGGATTCAAATTAATTAAATGGTCAACGGGGATTGAAAGAAAGAAAAAAAAGCGTCTTTAAGCTTAATAGTAATATAATATAATAATTATTATTTGTATTATTCATCATCATCATTTCAGCCACAGGACGTCTACAGTAGACGGATTGGCCTATGTTCAGCAGTAACTGCTGAACATAGGCCTCCCCCAATGACTTCCACATCGCACGGTTGGTAGCGGCCTGCATCTAGCGCCTTCCTGCTACCTTTATCTGTTGCAAGAAAGGATTTTTTCCTGGCGGCTTGGTGACTGGAATTGAACCGCCACCGGTGCAGACGGAGAAGATGGTGAATTGCCTGCACGTGAAAAGAGGTTGTCCGGCTTTCAGAAATTTATAAGAATTACCGTTCCTTGTATTGAAATTAAAAATGTAAATAAAACAGCTCCCTCTCAATTGACACAAATTAATTTGTTTCGTAAGCTCGTATACAGTTAACAATTTATTACGATATTATAACTAATGTTATAGATAGTGCCAACCTCAAGGGATTCAGGGTCACGTATTTTGACAGTGAAGATATCGCTGACGTTCAGAAGTCGTTCCATTGAAAAACAGTTCTAAATCCGTATTCACAAGGGTCATTTTCCATAGAACAATTACTCGATAGGATCGCAACTTAGCGATTTGTTGTCATTGAAGTTTTGTTACGTGAATAAGGCTACAGGTCGTCGATCCACCTTGTGGACGTCCCACGCTGCGTTTTCCGGTACGTGGCCTACACTCCATTATTACTGTAAGATATTACTGCGGCAAAAAAGTGGCTCTGAAGTAGTAATACTTTGGTGGAAAAAGTATGGTTAATTTACCTGTATATGACTGTGCTACTGACTCTACATTCTGTGGTAGCCTAGTAGCCGAATTCGATTGCAAAGCCTACTGAAAAGAAGCTAATGCAAACAACACTTTATTGTTTGAAGCACAGAACAAACGTTGCAAAGCTGAAGAATTCCAGATGGAGAAACTTGAGGTATTTGGTATGCAGGGTTAAGGATATAACTTAACTTTAAGTTAGTCTGAAGGAATCTTACCGGGTTGAGTTGAGGAATTTGAAACTTTATGAGTTTTTCAGGAAACCCATACGTTAGCATAAAACGTTGTTATCCAAATAGAAAACTTTGAAATTCCCTTGCGTCTCGGGTAAATAAAAATGTTGAGGAGCGCTCGACTTTACGTGATTTTACTTTTTGATTTCTGTTTTCATGCTTGACAAACTAAAAGCTTAGAAAAAGTTTGCTTTGAATATTCGATTTTGAATACAAGTATTCTGAATTAACAAATTGGGGTACAATTTATGCAAAAAAAAAGCCGTTTTTTCCAATTTTTCTGTATGTGATATGAACAAAGAGATTTTTTTAGAATTAGCGAGCTTTTTGTTTGATTCATATTTTATTCTTTCCGTTGACTATTATAGTCTTACACACACTAACTGAAGGAAGTTTCGGAAAGAAGTCATCAATGGCTGACATAAATTATGAAATTAAAAAAGCTAAAGATCCAATTTTACTTTCAAAATATTATTATTATGAGAGAAAGTTCTTTAGGGTAGTTTAGGAGCCACAAAGTAAATATTTGCATAAAACGTTGCTCCACTGTTTATGAAACTTCTGACTGATATTTCCCGTACAACACTGGAAAATACGATACGGTGTCAAGTATTATTCAAGATTATTCTATTCTATTCTATTCTATTCTATTCAAGTAAACGACACCCTTTGGGTCTTGTTTATTGATACAAGTCATCCCTAAATAAACATATCAAATCCTCCCTTTTGACTTCACAGCACTCTATTATCTGCAGCATAAGGTGGATATTTCACTTTGCTTAAAATAACATATCGTTCACGATAGGAGCTGTTGGTTCAGTCCGACTTTGAAACTTGTTTGAACTGAAGTTAATGTCACTGAGCCTACACTTAGAAGAGGTGGTGACTGAATAAATAATATTGTGGTGTAATACATTCTGTGTAGTAGGTTCTTTTCATTTTCATACATTGAAGTATTATTACTATAATAACTCCATGATTTCAGAGTTTGTGAACGTGGAAGGTAAAGTATGAGGTGATTCTAGTCTACTTAGCTTTTAATTTTATATGGATAACTTACTATTTTTGTAAAATTCAAACAGCTTAACTGTTTTCTAACACCAGCTAGTGAAAGCTTTAACAAAAAAAAAACAGAAAAACAGACACATTTTAGAATTACTAAACGTGGCTACATGTTGCTTTGGTTTTTCTTACCGTATGAGCTGAAGAACCGTTACTTTAAACACTTTATTGTACAGTCGACAGCACATCAGACTATACATTTTCATTGCAAAGTCGCCCCTATCGCAACTACGTAAGATACCACAGTGTTTACGTTGACGTGCTGTCGACTGTACTTCAATATTGGTCTCATATTTCCCAGCAAAAAAAACATGAAACTCATCAAAAACCTCCTAATTCCAAAGTCAGACCTGGAAAAAAAGACAATAGACCTGGAAAGAAAGCTCAACGTGACCAGACAACACATCGGCGGTCTACATTCAGCTCTGCGACTGACTTTGTTCTCTGGAAGACTGTTGGGGGTTCTACCTTTGGTGGGGTTGATGAATGAACGGAGTGATGGGTTGAGGTAATGTTTTATTTCTTATTTACTTACTACTTATTTAATTCATTAACAATGAGAAGTAATTAAATGATCAGCCGTAATAACATAGCCACTAAAAGCAGCATTAAAATCATTTGGTTAGCCAAAAAAATACTTGGTTTGTTGCAATAAAAAAAAATCGTTCAGCGATCCTTGTGTCGCAAATAATCTTGATACTGTTCAGAAAGGACAATGTTCGTTCTCCATACATTGTTCGCCTAAAGAACCAACAATTTTGACATATTACTACCCGAAAGCGAAATAATACGATTCTGTGTGTAAGAACAATGATTCCTGATGGACACTTGCCATAAAATTAATGATTAAGAATATTAAATCACAGCGATTTTATAATATGTCGTTTATGACAACATGGCGTCTAATGTATTGTGTGAATGTATGAACACCGATTCGCGAAAAATGTTTTGTATTGTCGTCACGCCGAGTCGCAGCCAAATAGTATAAAATAATAGAACAAGTTTTAGAAATACAACTCGGCATTCCACTTTTACAATATGCCCACATATTGCACGTAAATAAACAACATGAATCGTAGGTTGTTTCCACCCTTGTCATCTGACACATGAAATAAACTCCTATTGTATTATAGATATCGAAGCCGAATCGTATATAATAATAGAATGGGTTTTGGAGATCACTCGGGGTTCCACTTTTATAAAATACCTACATATTACATAAAAATACCACGAATCATGAGTTTTCTTTTCACCATTTACATCTGACACGAGATAACAAACTCCTATCTCCATGACTACCATCGTAGTCTATGCCAAAGACTACAATATTTTAAGCAAGAAGTTTCAAACCTTAGCGGCTACGGTAACCCCTGGGCCACATACATCGTGATAACATTCGGTCGACACTGGAACGAAGTCTTGCGATTATGCAAAAAAGCATCGTATTCTAGTGCGGCTATATCACGTTCAACCGGGGTTTTAATTCGACTAAAGTCCTGACTAAAGACTGGAAGAAAATACGCCGCATTGTATGAGCACTTCGTGTTCGTTAAAGCGGCTTCAGATCTAGAGCCCACATAGTTTTCTTTCCAATAATATCCGCAAGTAGCGCTGCATGATCTTTACAACAAAAACGACAATAGTTATTAAGGTGCCAAAATTATATGATTACTTTGGCACGGTATTATACACGTTCGAAGATTTGTCATTTTCATTCATTTCATCATCATCATCATCATTTCAGCCACAGGACGTCCACTACTGAACATAGGCCTCCCCCAATGACTTCCACATCGCACGGTTGGTAGCGGCCTGCATCCAGCGCCTTCCCGCTACCTTTATCAGGTCGTCGGTCCACCTTGTGGTGGGTTGACATTGCAGAATATGACTTTTGATAGGTTCATCATAGAATTCGGCGGGGATATCCTCACGGAGGAAGTTCGTAAAAGGGCGGAACAAGATCTTATAATAATGCAAGGCCGAAGCTGTAACGCGCGTGCTCCTACGTGTAATCCGGCGAGTATGCAATAAATAGTAATGTCTGGTAAATAGTGGTAATACGTATCGTTCGTTCGTTCGTTTCAGCCGAAAAGACGTCCACTGCTGGACAAAGGCCTCCCCCAAGGATTTCCACGAAGACCGATCCTGCACCGCTCGCATACAGGCACCTCCCGCGACCTTCACCAGATCGTCGGTCCACCTAGTGGGAGGCCTGCCCACGCTACGTCTTTCGGCTCGTGGTCGCCACTCAAGAACTTTCCTGCCCCAGCGGCCATCAGCTCTACGAGCTATGTGCCCCGCCCCGTCTATGTCTATATGCGCTACGATTACAGGGTATCATTTTGCATAGTCGCAAGACTTCACTCCGCTGCTATCAAATCAATGTCGCATAATGTTATCGCAATGTGTGTGGCCCTTGGCCAAATCACAGAAGCCTATGCGAAGAAAGAGCACTTGAATGACAATGAAAATCAGGGTTACCATTTTATAAGATCTCCTCACTATTGAGGGTAACAAAGTAACATTAATAGGTAATCTAGCCATTAATTACATTTATTACCTATACGAGAAAGTAAAGCAACATGCGGTTTTATTTTAATTTGTAAAATATTTGTAACAGTTTGTTCCAAGTTTAGTTTTACAACAGTATTGCTGTTTCAGCTGTCACTGTGAAGCTTTGGAAAAATAAATAAATACAAAAAATATTAACATAAATATTTATTTAAGTTTTTATGTTCATTATCATAATATGCCAATTTAAGTTACACTGTGTGACAGTCTTTGACACTAAACAAACTCTTCAGCTTAATAATACCTGCCTACAGGGCGTTTTTATAGTTACTCTTGCTGATGAAACAAGAAGGGTTGATTCTACTACTGAAATACAACTACTTTTCTTACAGGACCAATATCAAATTCTCAAAAAAATTCACATCCTCGTGATGGTGATAATTTCTATGGAGAGGTTTTTTTTTATATTCGGTCTCTTGGGATAAGTTATTCCATTTGAGCAGTAGAATTAATCTTTTTTATTTGATCACATATAAAAATAACACAAGTGTGTGTGTTTAGGAAAACTTCTTCTTTGGTATGGTATCACTACGGAGTTATAATGTCGGCAACTCTGTATCACTGACTTGTAACTTTCAAACAGTATGAATAATAAGGGCACCACATTGGTTTTCTTTCTGAAAAAAGGCTTTCACTTTTAGTACTAACCCTTTAGCACTATTTCATTGAAATAAAAATACAATAAACGCACAGAAGACTGAAATTGAGTCAACTGACGTGACATTTATAATTTGTTGACATTATGACAGTTTGACAAGACTAGGGATTGAAAAAGTTTTAATTGAAAAAGTAAAATGACAATTTATTAAAACGATTCAGAAGGATATAATCGATTAAAAATATTTATAAAATGTTCTGATACTTGCCTGTAGCGATTATCCAATCCTGGTTTCTACTGAAAAACTACCTCGTGGCAAGATTTTGATAAAATAATAAAATCTTTATCTTCTCTTTCACAATCTATAAAAGTTCATTTGGTCTTTCAATTAGGGTTTTCGCGATTGAAAAATCCGCGAGATGGCAATACGTAGACGCGAGGTCCAAATGCTGCATGATTGGTGGATATCTGTCAATGTCATGTCAAAAATAACCAATCATGCAGCATTTGGACCTCACGTCTACGTATCGCCATCTGGCGGATTTTTCAATCGCGAAAACCCTCATTGGCATAGATTATGAGAGACTGGCAACTGTACTTAGGTTGATATATGTTTCTCACACTTCAACTGGCATTGGATTCAACATCGGATTCTGACACTTTTACAGTTATGATACCATGGATATCAGTTTATGGTCCTAATTATTTTTATTTTATTTACGACCTTCGACCAGTTGGACACTTTAGATAGCTTCTTGTAATAGTGTCAATATCTTTTTAGCTTTTAACGCAAATCTAGTCTTTTAAGCAGTTTAATCGATTTATTTTATTTTCAAAATCGATATTTTATTGTCTATGATGGCCGCAGGAACATCACTATACATGGACTCCCAGCAATAAAGTACGGTAATGCCTCGTACAGATTTTATCGGCAAAAATTATGGAACTTGATAGGTTTTAGACCATGCCACGCACCAAAACGTCCGGAAGTTGTAATAGTATTATAGAATAAACGTTAAAAGACTTATTTATTTAATTTTTCAATGCTTAAGTGTCCATTAGAATGAAAGGGTGCTTAATGTATTAAAAAAAATAGAAAATAATTATGATGGGTTCATGTTTTTGGGCGGTTTTTTAGGCGGTTTCTGACAATGTCCTTTAATCACAAAACAGGCAGCTTAAAATAATATGGGTTTGCGAAATAAACATTCATTAACAATAAGCGATCTTCGATAGTAGACTGTTAACTTTGTGTGGGAAGCTAATTTTTTTACCTTTGGTTTTAGTAAATGTTTGTTTGACTTTATAAGGACATCATTATATTCATCAATTAAAGTGTTCGTACTAATAAACCATACATTGAGTTCTATACTATCTCAATTACGATTCATTCTTGGTATGCAAAATTGCTTTTATACGCTATGGTACAAGTCACGTTGTTTTTAGATTTACTGTCTTTTAATTTCTTTCAGATTTACACTCCGGTCGTGGTATTCAATATTGTACATCATTAGTTTGTTTGGACAAATCCTTATGTCCATCATGACTTTTTATTGGCTCCTGCAGAATCGCATTTCTCTTACGAATTTTAGTAAGTACCTATTGGTATTATTGACATAACGTAATTCATTATTTAGTTACAGTCCACAGCAAATAAGACTATACATAATATTTTTGTTACTAAAGCCTGGACCGTGAGCACGAAGAATTTTGTCCAATGACCTCAAGCTACCCATCCTTATCGCTCACGCGTAATTATATTGCTGTCGCGACTGTGCGACGCCAGGCGCCCGCAGTGAGTGTGCGAGCTCACGGACCAGGCTTTACATGCGTTTTTAAAGTTCATGGCCTGGTTCGGATATGCACGATAACTGCGCGGTTTCTGGGTGGTTCCCATAGGCGAGGCACTGAGGCGGTAACCGTGCGGTTACAGTTTGATACAAATGTACGAGAACTGTCCAGTAACCGCGCGATTATCGCTGTATCTGAACCAGGCCTATAATTATCTGTGTCTGTACTGTTGAGGCAAATAAAAACTGTAGGTCCAGCGATTAATTCAGTCAGTACCGATGGTATCGGAGCGGCATGGGAGGGGTGACATTGACATATTATGATGACGTGACTGAGTATACAGGTTGGAATTTTGTAATGCCACCTGGAGAGAAAGTACTCTTAATATTGTAGATAGAATTTTTTTCTCAAAGAAAACATTCCTTTATTTTTTTAAAGAAATAGAACTGCATTCACAGATTTCCAAAAAATTGCTTGCCACACCCGGGAATCGAACCAACTAAAATCTGTTAAAAATTACACCCTGTATTTTTATTACATCGATCGTTAGGGTTAAGTATAACGATGAAATCTCTCTAACAAACTTGAATAAACAAATATAAATCAAATGAAAGGAAAACCATGAAATCTTAAATTATTTTAATTATGTACAGAAAATTGTATGGTATGGAAGTGAATTTTAGGAAAAAATTCGAAAATCTATGAATGCAGTTCTCTTTCTTTTCAAAAATAAAGGAATGTTTTCTTTGAGTAAAATTTTCTAGTATTAAGGGTACTTTCCCTCCAGGTGGCATTACAAAATTCCACCCTGTATAAATCTGATGGAGATCTTAGTCTCGCTGACATTTGACGTTACAAAACCATCCCGTGCTGCTTCCATTCCTCAGGCACTGACCGAGTGCTAGACTTATATTATTACTATGATTGCAGCAAACTTTCTTTTCTACTCGTCAAGTGCGATTTCGTTTCTCATACTGGCCAAGATTGGAAGGTACTGGCCGAAATTGGTCATGAAAGTGGAAGCCATAGAAGGCAAACTGCCTCCTCTTACTACAGACGTATCTAAGTATTGCACTTGCATTATGGTCTTCATTCTTGCAGCAGCTTTAGGTAAGAAGAACGTGTGTTATTATGATGAAATGCTTTGTTTTATCTTGGTATGCATTTTTGACAGTATACAGTGTAGTGATTAGAAAAAGTCTTCTCCTGAAAGCCTTGATTAAGATTAAGATTTTAGCATGGCTTCTAGCCCGCCTGATCTTTTTCACGCTGGCCAATTAATAGTAAAAATCTGGACTAGGACCTATCCTGTTTTTTTTTTGTTTGACGGAGCGATGATATTATCAAGAAAACAGGATGCAAAAGGGGTGTTTATGACATTGATTAAGTGGACTGACAAAGACTGAAAATAATAATGATAATTTCCTAGAGATTCATAGAGAGTTTCCTAGGTTAGAAATTATCCTAAATAAACAGGGCTTATTAATATAAGTCATAGGAATTAAAACATGATATATTATTTCTGTAAAAATGCAACTCAAGAGTGTTTCATCTGTTAACATTTATGAAATAAGGCATTAATATGCTACAAAATACTTTAAAGTGTTGAACTGTAAACCAACACTAATGCACTTTTATAATTTCAGTTGAACATCTCTTCTCAATATTCTATGGGGTGACAGTAGCCAGTGTGTGCGATCCCGACAAAGTAGCTGAGACGTTCTTTCACTATGACATGCCGTGGATTTTCACATACACATCTTACGCCTCATGGAAAGGGGTACTAGCAGAGGTAGGGGTTAAAAATATGAGTTATTTTTTATTTTGAAAAGAATATTAGTAATTTGTAAATAAACAATTTAGTCCCGTTAACTCCGCATGAAAAATTAAATTATTATGCTTGTAATACGAGTAGGTTCATCTCAATAATTTAGCAGACTTCGGACCCGCGTTTCCAGTTGACTCATGAGTTGGCTAGGTCGACACCTTCACCTTGAACATTCTTATGACTAATTTTATTAGAGCTTGGGAAGAAAACACTAATGTCTATTTTTATTTTCCGTAGTTATTTAACATCCAAGCTACTTTCATCTGGAGTTACAATGATTTGCTCATCATGGTCATCAGTGTGTATCTCACAGAGCATTTCAAAACGCTTAATCAATTATTCGAGGATGCAATGAAACAAGTAAGTATACAAAATTTGAATTTATTTTGTCACCATTAATTAGCATTACCATTGTCAAATGAATTATCTTAAGGTGAGTATAGACAAGAGCATTTACTTGTAACAGAACAATGATCCTAATTGTTCTAGTGTCACCCTTTCACGAACCAAACATGTACATATTATGCCCAATATACCCAAGAACGTAACTTAAATTTTAGGCTGGGTTGCACCATCTTGCTTTATCGGGCAAAACTTTGTATATGGACCCGAACACCTGCGTCCATACAAGATCCCTCCTGCCAACATACAACACCTTGCAGGAGTTTATAAAGATCGTCCGACCGGACTTTTCCACCACCCAGGTCTTAACCAACCACGGTTATCATAAGGAATACCTACATCGTTTCCATATCGTCGCAGATGACCGCTGTCCCTGCGATGACCAGACTCCACAAACTTGGAAACACCTCTTAACACAGTGCCCTAGATTTTCTTCAGCCCGATATAACCATGAAATGACATCCCGCTTGCTAAGTATCAACCCATATAATCTACCAGACATAATTAGAAAAGAAGACACAGCAAAAAGCTTCAAAGCCTACATTACCCATATAGTCGATCACCTAAAAGAATTTAACCAAACTTAAGGAACTAACAAATTACAATCATCATAATTCACAAACTAAATCACTGCACTGCAATTGGAGTACTCCACTAGCTACCATGGCATGTGTTACTCAATAACACTCAATAATAAAAAAAAAACTAAAAAAAAACTTTGACAAACGACAAAAATCAGTCAAACTTTATACAAAAAGCATCAGTTATCGTTATACATAGTTACCGTTAAAGTTAGGTGGTGCAACTCAGCCTTAAACGTGTATAACGTTATAGTTGTATACTTTTTTGATTCTAACTATAATTTTTTTATGTTAATTCGGTTGCACGTTGAAACAAAATTTAAATACCACCTGCAGGAGTGATGTTTTGTTTTAATATTGAAGTAGCAAGAATAACAATGAATATTATTTAGTTTAAAATAATAAACCACTACAATTTCAGGGTTATTATTCATGCGACGAATTCCGGACGCAACATTTAAAAATAATACGCTTGGTAAAGCTGATTAATGAGCAAATTGGAATCTACATAGTAATTTGCTTTGGCAGTAATTTGTATTGGATTTGCACGCAGCTGTTCTACAGTTTAAAGTGGGTAACAACATATTACATTATTAGCCTTATAATTCCAGCAGATGAGAGTAAAATAGGATCCATTTTCCCCAATCCGTCCTGCCAGCATGGGGAGTGTAGGTCAAATTCTCCTTTTTGGCTTTGGCAAATACATACAAGTCATCCAACTGTGGATGATGAAAAATATATTATAAATTGGTAAAATTATTATTAACCTTAATATTACTAGATCCTAGATTGTGAAATTACCTAAGTAGGTGTTCCGTTTATGTAATAATTCCTTTTGTATGTCTCTTTTATATTGTATTTATTATTATGAAGTACACTTATCTAAATTATGTTCTTTAACACACATTTTTAGCAAAAGTCAAACTGGACATTTCGTCGCATGCCAGTTCAAGGTCCAGAATGCCTACAAGTAAGTTATACTAAATGATTTAATATTAACCTACAGATTATTTACTGAAACTTCATGAATTCTTAAAAGTGTGTGTGTGTGTGTGTGTAGGGTACATTTAAAACATTTTTTTCCAGAACAGTCCACGGCATCGAACATACAGTGTACTTCACATACTCGTTCTCATTCTTGGTGGCCCGTACCTTGCTGGTTCTGCTGTTAGCTGCCAGGGTACATTCTGCTTCGGTTGTACCCTTGGTCCATCTGTATGAGATACCGAGTCACAAGTTTAACGTTGAGGTACGTTGAATTTTAGTAAAAACTACAAACATTAAATTCTACGCAACGCGTATAAACTTTTTTGTTTATTTTTATTCGCTGACATTAAGAAATCTGTCGATATTTTACCTAAATAGTATGCCGAGTTTCTACTCGTCGTTAGTCTGCTGACTTATTATAATAATAGGGCTAAAGGACACTTTCAATTTAGGGGCGTAAGGAAACGCTGCAGTAGCACCACTTTTTTTTTGAAGGGACGTGCGCTGGTAGCTTGAAGAGCTTAAGTAGCACCACTACTACTTTTCATACAATTTATAGAAGCGCAGTTGCAGCTCTATCGTGACTAATGTGAAGTGTAGTAATTTGAAGGCTATAACAAGCCAAATTTTTAACCGACTTCAATAAAAGGAGGAGGTTCGCAATTCGGTTGGTATTTTGTAGAGATGAGTTTTT
Organism: Ostrinia nubilalis; assembly: GCF_963855985.1. Classification (NCBI taxonomy): domain Eukaryota; kingdom Metazoa; phylum Arthropoda; class Insecta; order Lepidoptera; family Crambidae; genus Ostrinia; species Ostrinia nubilalis. The sequence continues at coordinate 13,983,514 of NC_087089.1, read as the reverse complement.
ACAAATAATAACTCAAATGTAACTGTTAATATTTCAGGTTGAAAGGTTCATAGCTCAAATCAACAATATCAAAGTGGCTCTAAGCGGTTTGGATTTCTTTTACGTGACCAAAACAATGATTTTAACTGTAAGATTATATTATTTTTATACACTCTATTGTCTACTACTTATTTAAGTTAGAAAATACTTAATCACTGAGTTGCCGCTATATGTAATGTGTAGTTACACTGTTAGGTAATAATATTATCAATGCTTTTTAGCTTGGACTATATTTCCCGCTGGGTCAGTCAACGCACATCACACTACACATCTTTGTTAATATTTGTTGCAAAATATTTCCTATGATAATTACTTAAGATTCCAGTGCTTAGCTAACTAATATAAGCCTTTCTCTTTTCAGTTACTGGGAACCATCGTCACATACGAGCTGGTGTTATTGCAATTCAATAAGGATACCAAAACTAGTTAAACCATACCTATATGTATTAGTTGTTGCCGCGACTTCTTAGTGAAATACATAGTTTGAATAATTTTCCCGTCTTCGCAAAATTTTTCGTTAATGCTCTGCTCCTAATAGTCGTTGCACTATGTCAGTAGCCTTCCTCGATTGGGTATCCAAGACAAAAACATTTCTTTAAATAGGACGCGCTAATTTCAGGAACTACTGGTTCCTGACCTGAGATTAGCGCGTCCAACCTATCAATCAAACAAAGAAACATTTTAATTTATAATATTAGCTAGTATAGATAGTCTAGAACCTTGTAACTACTCAATATTAAATAAAAATGAGCCATACATCGTTTCAATCTAATACGTCATTAAAAATCATACACAATTTTCGCCATAAAATCTTATCCCCTTTTATTTCTCGCAACCTGGGGCAAGCCCGCGGAAGAACATTACTCATTTTTGTGGTCGGTTAGACTGGGAATTTGTTACATACACGGTTTTTCGGTTCGGCCCCTGAATTTACGACGTGATGTTGTGCTTTATTCGGGAATTTTCGAGTAAGAACTCTTTAAGTGTTTTGCACTCTTGTATTAGGGCAACGCTTTGAGGTTTACCTATCTGTTTAGGAGGGATCACTTACTGAAAATAAGCTGATACTTTTATACTCGTATCAGTTATTATAGCACATTCTTTTAGACATTATATTTATAGGTACCCAACAAAGCAGTCCTTTTTAATAAGCGTAGGTAGCTCCTAACTTATGAGAGTGGTCTTATGGTATCTGACCTTTTCCCTTTTTTACAGTTTCGTGGCCAAACAGTCACTAAAATCCGCCATTTTGTTTATTAGTGGAACAACGGAATTTCGAAATAAGTTATATACCTACCTAAAACTCTTTTAAACAAAAAGACATAAAAAGTGTTGATGTTTTCTTAAGTGCACAACTTGAAAAAATTTAAAGAAAATACTTGGATTTAAAAGAACAGCAAACAATTGTAGTATACTCGTAAAGGTGTGATGACATGCCAAGTCCAACTACGGTAATAAAAAAGTTTCTGAAATGTGAAAACAGATACAAAACTTGTGCGCTTTTGAATAGGTCCGGATTATAGTATTCGGGAAAGACAGCAGCAGGCAGCGAATTCCAGCTAATTTCTTTAGGATAAAAATGATAATGCTTCGACAAAGTGACCTAGTTATGAAACGATATGACTTGTTGTTAGTCTCGTTAAAATATACCGTCTTTATGTATAAAATAAAACACTGACAATGGTTAGCCAAGGAACCATTACCGCGTAAATGGTGATATTGTATGGCTAATGACGGAGGTCATTATAAGACATTTTTCTCATCTGATTTTATTCTTGTGGTACAGCATAATGTAATAATTCAAGGTAATGATATTAAAGAAAACTTCCTATGACATATTTCTACTTCTTGTAAATACTTAAACTAGGGCACAATAAACCGTCATGAAGCGGAAAATGTCGACGTGGGATCCTATAAGTCTAATGATGACAACGCCTGTCATTATCATCATCATTTCAGACATAGGACGTCCAGTGCTACATAAGCCTCTCCCAATAATTTCTCATATCTCATCATCATCATTTCAGCCACAGGAGGTCCATTACTGAATCTTCCCCAATGATATCCAGATTGACCGGTTGGTAGCGGTCTGCATCCAGCGCCTTCCCGCTACCTTTTTACCCCATCTGCCATCAGTTATGCGAACTACTCGTATATCGGTACCCTGCTCATTGCCACTTCAGCTTGCTAATCCGTCGCCATTTCTCAGCAGATGTTAAAAATACAATCCCCACGAATGTGTATGTGTATACCCGACGGATTAGCAAGCTGAAGTGGCAATGGGCAGGGCACATAGTACTCAGAACTGACGGCTGATGGGGCAGCAAGGTTCTCGAGTGGAGGCCGCGTACCGGAAAACGCATCGTGAGACGTCCAACCACAAGGTTGACCGACGACATCATAAAGGTAGCAGGAAGGCGTTAGACGCAGGCCGCTACCAATCGGGCGGCATGGAGAGCATTGGGGGAGGCCTGTGTTCAGCAGTGGACGTCCTATGGCAGAGATGATGATGATGATGATGCTGAATGTGTATAGGTACCCACCTACTTTGTATAGTATGTATTATAATACCTTAGCAAGCTGTTTATAAGCTGCAATTCAACTGGAATAACTCGGATCATCTAATTTAGCGTCATTTTTAGTTCATTATAACTCAAAACTGCTAAGCCAACATTCCCGTACATTTTTTTAAGCATGTACACTTAGTAGGCAAATAAAAAATTTGAATTTGAATTTGAACCGTCAATGAAAGTTTGCAGTTTAAACTCATTCTGTTTAGATTCCTTTGAACGATCAACAGCGCTTAATACAGTGTCTTAAAAAGAGGAGAAAGAAGAAATGAAATAAATTTTCCTAGGGTAAGAAGGGATTAAATGCTTTTGATCTTTTTATATTAGCCGTACTGTTAAGGTTTGCTGGCGTTTATTAAAAACAGTAAAGTATTTCTTAAGTAATATTATTTGTTACGTTTTAAATCATTGCTGTACAGTGTACTAACATAATTATGTTTATATTAGGTATTATAGGGTTGGAACTATACGGTTCCAGGTTTAATTCCTAGTAGATTGTTATAAATAAATAGAGGCAATAATTTTTACTCGACTGCACAAGAAGGAGGGCTATGTTTTTTAAGAATTTTATTTGCTGTAAAGATCTAACTAATCGATCATCGACCAAGTTGCAAAGTTGTAGTAATTATTCAGGATTTCATTTCACTTCTCAACGTCGATCAAAGTGAACATTTTAAAGGGGGAAACCTAAAATTTCCGATCAAAAAGCATATAAAAACTTCCAGCGCCCCGTCCCTAAATCTAGGAGCGTAAACTTTAATTATTTCCAACTTATTTTATTCAATTAACATTCAAATGTCCTGATACTGTTCCAGGGATATTCTTCGCGTTTGGTTTGAAAGGTTTCAGTGGAATATACGGTCGACTATTTTGTTCTGAAACGGATGAAGACTAAAAAAATTGAGATTGACCGACCAAAGTACTGTTTGACAAATTTAAGCTCGATTTTCAAATTCCGATTATTTTCATGATCATCTTTAGACGTTTTCACCATCAATCCCTAATTTTTAAGTGACCCCTTTGAAAACAAAATTCCTGTTATGTGTTATCATAGGGGTCACTTTAAAAATAGAGATTGATGTTGAAAACTGGCACTATTCTTTTAAAAAGCCCATTATAATAACTATGCAGATGAGAAAATCTTTTATGGTTCAAATTAAAAAGAAGCGTCATATTTACCCATATTTTCCCATTTCCTGAAAAATCTAAACTTTTATTCAATTAAGTACATCAAAAAAGTACTGTGATTTTAGGTTATTTTGTCTCTCTTTGAATCAAGGATGGGATGGTGATGAGTGATGACGATATTAAATTAACGTGTGTTGTCCAACTTTCCTCCCTTAAATCGTCATTAAAAGTCATTTGCATAATGCTACGAAAGCAAATTTTAATATTTATGAAAGAGCTATTGGAATACATTATTCTGTCAGTAGTAGTATACTCAAATATTTCAGTGAATGATTTTCAGGCTTTGGAATGGATCCGGTTCGATTTCTGAGACACTACTTGTATAATTAGATCTACTACGAGTATTTTTAGTTGACGAAGCAGTTAACCTGGTGTAGATTCTATCCGGTATTACAAACGTTAAATTGCATGAAAAAATACTACGGGTGTAATATTATTTTTTTTTATTTTATTAACAGGTTTTATTTTCGGTATGCCATACCGAGGTGGAACCTTTTAGATCTGCGTCATCCGACACGTTTAGTGAAATACCGGGGTGGTTGAATCTTGATTTGATCCATCCGCCCCGTTAAATGATATACCGGGGTGGTTGACACTTGATGTGTTCCATCCACCCCGTTGAACGCTAAGACTATGACTACCGGGGTCGTTGAAACACTTTTTCCCATCCACCCCGTTGACGGAGCAGATTTACCGGAGCCGTTGGGACTAACCCCCAAAAAGTAGTGTCAAGCCGAAGCCCAGAGGTAAAGTATCACTAGGCCTACCGAAATCACCGCGAATTTCGATAGTTTTCGAGTTATATTTTTTTTTTACAACTCTAATTACATCTTACGACATTCACAGGAAAATGGGACTTTCTTCACCTAGACAACATTTCTACAATAAAACAATTCGAATGCGCATTATTCTGATGTAACTTTTGGCCATTATTTGGTGTCTTTATGCTTATCCTTCAAGGCTTCCCATATCAGTTAAGAATGCCATAAAATGGTAGGCATTTACGGCGTTCGTGACATACTGATAAACAGTTCGACAAGTAAATAGTCACTTTGAGGTTGTTCTTAAACTGGACATCTTCGCTGAAGTATTGTAAAAGGCTATGTCAGCTCCCCTAGATAAAGATATGAAAATCGATTCGCTCACCGGACACCGACAATAGGCGGAGCACAGTTTGACGCTCGTTCGAGGCTCGCAACTCGGTCCACACTCCACGAATTTTGGCTCAGCACATGCTTTGCTCGTACTGGAACTTTTACTTTCTCTAGGGCCTAGCTAGGGGGACTGAGTCAGAACAGGTTACTATAAAGACGTAGGTATATTGCAAACATTGAAGTAATATTACTACGTAGTACATTATAAGTCAATGGTTGCAAAAAGACCTGACAATATTTTATCGAATATACACGTGTAGCTTTTACTCGCCAAACTTAAGATCCATGAACCCAAAAGTGACTGTAGTCTCATAAAAATGAACTTGAATTATCTCAGACCATAACGTAACGGGAAGCGTAAAATAAACAGAACCTCCACATGACCGTAATATTTCGTTTTCACTCGAAAACAAATTGTCATATACTTATTTGACTATCTTCTGAGTTGTTTTTGTGAGTTATTTCATTTGAAATAAAGGAGACAGGTAGGAAGTAGATACTTGAGTTGTAAAAACTACTGTTATGGTGTAAGAAAAAATTATACCTACCATCATGGGAGTATCAGTAAGTGACTACCTTCTTTTAAACATTTTTGAAACGATTTCAATAAAATATTGTAAGGCTTGAGTTACTTAAACATATTTTTGTCATGATAGACATGGCTTTACTTTAAAAGAAAAGAAAAGTAAATATTTAAAAAATAATTCTTAACCCTACAACAACAGTCGGAGAGTTTCAAATCAGTAAGTTAAGTTCTTTTCTTTTTGGTATTGGAATTACCTGTCTCAAACTGTGGGTAATAAATTACAGAAGACCGAGTGAATCCAGCTGTCTAGTCGAGTGCTTTAAAACTGTTTTATATGCTAAATAGCTTCTGCATTTTATTCGAATATTTAGTTTAGAATGTCGCGTACAGGTAACTTCTATTTACAATGAAATTTACCTATGTAAACGTAAAGTTATTAAAAGATTTTATCAACAAATATTGATAAAGGTAACGTTTTACATTAAAAACTTACCTCAAACTATTTTAAGCTTCTTTGATGGGACAAAAATTTGACTACAGATATGCAGATTTTTGTGTGTTGCGTTTGACTCTCCAAACATTAAAATTACGAAAAATATTTTTTTAACTAATTTAAATAAAAGACAAATTTTGGATTACCTAGATGATTGATTGATGATTCACTCACCTGATGGAAAAGATGAATCAAGCCGAATGTAAAATTGTTTTGGAAAGTGTAAAAGAGTTATTTAAGAGCCTTAGCAAAACGAATTATGCATTTCAGCATACTAGGATAGCCTCAGATTTTTGTGTAAATCGTATTCTTTGATCAAGACCTGTAAAAATACTGAATAAGAACCAAATGACTCAGCAGCAATGTGGGATGAAGATAGATGTACAGACGTGACAAAAAGTTAATGGGAAACTGACACTTTAGTCGGGTTTTTGTTCAGTTTTACGAATTTCGCTGTGAATTTATTTATTTACTTTGTTTTGACATGGGCTTTTAAATTACTAAGGTACAAGTATTTGAACTTCAAAGAGTTGATTTGTTTTTAAATAAATGATTTTCAAACAACTGTCTTCTTTCTCTCTTAACCGAAAGATATTGCATCTTGGGCTTAATTACACCACCTTATTTTAACCGTAAATAGTCACGGTTATGGTTAAAGAACCATAACCGGTGTTTTTTGTATGGAGTTTGACAGACTTGACGTTTGCTAAAGTTAAAGTAAGATGGTGCAACCCAGTCTTAGCTTTAACCTTTTGCCAATTTCTAAATTTTTATTCAAAATCGTACGAAACAACTGTATGCGACATTGTTTAATTTGTTAACCCGTCATCTGTGCATGAGCAAATAAAGTGGATGTATAATTATATGATTAAACAAACTAGACAAAAACAATGCATGTGCAATATTCTCAAATTAGAGGACCTATAAAAAAGCGCACCAGACGGAATATTGCGCCGCATTTAAGGGGTTAATACACTATTAGCCGTTCCTCATCAACCGCTGCTTCTAAAAGAAAATGAAATTTTGAGACTTGCAAAAATACTTTCGAAAGGCGATTGTAAATTGTAGCAGTCGCTTGTAACTGAACGGAGTTTTAATTGTATGAACGCGAACTGAAATTACGCATGATTTTGATGTTTTGTTTATAGGTAACATAATTATGTTGGTATAAACAAAATATTTTGAATTTCATGAAGGTTTTTATACCTAACAAAGTTTGTATTTTCTTGACGAGTCCTTTACTTAGTGTAATCGAAGCTCAACGACATCATCTACACTAATATTATAAAGAGGAAAACTTTGTTTGTTTGTTTGTTTGTTTGTTTGTTTGTTTGGTTGTAATGATAAGGCTCAAAAACTACTGGACCGATTTTAAAAATTCTTTCACCATTCGAAAGCTACATTACTCACGAGTAACATAGGCTAAATTTTATTTTGGAAAAAAATAGGGTCCCGTAAAATATTTGGGATTTTCATAAGACGTGGAACAGCGCCATCTATCGTCATTGGTTAAAATCTTCTCGCGCCTGACAAACATTTTTGAGGTTCGTAAATATTCATGAAGGCAAAGCCGTCAAACGCCATCTATCGACATCATTAGTAAATTAGTAACTAAATATGACATGTATGAATATGAGCGTCACCAAGGCGGGGGTGCACGTGCGGGAGGGGAGTTTAGATCTATGAGTAAGGTACCCGCGCGGCTCAGTCGCGAGGTCGGCTCCTTACGCAGCGGTCGTGCGCGAAGACTAATATTTTCCATTTTCTTAAATGTTTGAAAATGCCTAAGAGAGCCAGGTCTCAACTTTCGAAACATAGTTCTCAAGCACGGGCAGCAAAAATTCGTCGTTTGAGAGAATCTTCAACTGAACGTTCCCAACGCCTTGCTGAGCAAAGTCAGAGAAACTCTCAGGTACGCGCACGAGAGTCGAGTGTCGAACGTTCGCAACGCCTTGCTCAACAAAATCTGAGAACCTCTGAGTTACGTGCACGAGAGTCGAGCCTGGAGTGTTCCCAACGTCTTCATGGACAAAATGTAAGGACCTCTGACTTACGCGAACGAGAGTCAAGTGTCGAGCGTTCGCAACGCCTTCATGAACAAAATGTAAGGACCTCTGACATACGCGAACGAGAGTCAAGTCTCGAGCGTTCGCAACGCCTTCATGAACAAAATGTAAGGACCTCTGACTTACGCGAACGAGAGTCAAGTGTCGAACGTTCGCAACGCCTTGCCGAACAAAGTCTGAGAACCTCCGAGTTACGCGCTCAAGAGTCGAGGCTGGAGCGTTCCTAACGTCTTCACGAACAAAACGTAAGGACCTCTGACTTACGCGAACGAGAGTCAAGTGTCGAACGTTCGCAACGCCTTGCCGAACAAAGTCTGAGAACCTCCGAGTTACGCGCTCAAGAGTCGAGGCTGGAGCGTTCCCAACGTCTTCACGAACAAAACGTAAGGACCTCTGACTTACGCGAACGAGAGTCGAGTGTTGAGCGTTTGCAGCGACTTAGAGCTCAGGCAGAGAGACAGCAGTTGTCCACAAATAGAGTTCGCAATCGAATTTTAGCTAACAGCAACAGACTGGCTTTCAGATATGATCCGCAGGTTGATTATGCACAACAAGCGTCTGTCCAAATCGGAGTCATGAATAAGATCTGCTCTAACTGCTCTGCCAAGAAATGGACGGACGAACCTAATGGTATGTGCTGTGCTTCAGGTAAAGTTTGTCTTCCTAACCTTCAGGAGCCGCCACAACCAATAAAAAACCTTTTAACTTATAACCATCCATTATCTGGTCATTTTTTAACAAATATACGTAAATACAATAGTATTTTTCAAATGACTTCTTTTGGCGCAAAAGAAATCAGGGAAGGTAATTTTATGCCCACTTTTAAAATTGAAGGACAAGTGTATCATCTTATTGGTAGCCTTTTACCACCATCAGGCCAAAACCCACAGTTCTTGCAAATATATTTTATTTCGGATGCAGACCAGTTATCGTTGCGATCAAGTGTCGCACCAACCTTAAAAATGGATTTAATTCGCGAATTACAGACCGCTCTGAATAGTCATAACGTGTATATACGAAGTTTTAAACAAAACTTAGAACTCAACTCCTCAGATAATTTAAAGTTAATTGTTCATTCAGATCGCACTCCACAGACAGCACACAGAGGCAGATATAATGCTCCTACTGTAAATGAGGTAGCCGTTCTCTTGGTCGATGAAGACAAAGGTCCCAGGGATATAGTCTTACACGGTAGAGACGGACAGCTCAAAAGAGTTTCTGAGCTACATCGGTCCTATGATCCACTACAGTATCCTATAATGTTTGTGACAGGTGAAGACGGTTATTATTTGACTATCCCTCAGCAGGGTTCTGCGCGTAATAAAACTGTTTCGTGTATGCAATTTTATGCATTTAGATTAATGTTTAGAATTAACTCTTTCAATCCGTTACATTATTACAGAGACTTATTTAGTCAGTATTGTGTTGACATGATGGCGAAAATGATATCGGAACGATTAAATTATATTTCTCGGAATCAACAAAGACTGAGGGCTGATGACTACATTCATCTCAGAGATGCCTTAAATCAAGACGCAAATGTTGACCCATCAAATATCGGTCAACATGTCATATTGCCATCGTCATTTACAGGTTCTCCGCGTTTCATGCATGAGAAAACGCAGGACGCGATGACGTACGTCCGAAATTATGGTAGACCTGACTTATTTGTGACTTTTACATGTAACCCCGAATGGCCTGAAATTAAGGCGGAGCTGCTACCAGGACAACGGTCTTTCGACCGTCATGACATAATTTCACGTGTATTTCATTTAAAGATGAAGAAATTCATCAAATTATTTGTCAAAGAACAGATATTCGGTAAAGTAAAATGTTATATGGCAAGTGTGGAGTGGCAAAAGCGCGGTTTACCTCATTGTCATTTGCTATTCTGGCTAGAAAATAAAATACAACCAGATGAGATCGACAGTGTCATAGTTGCGGAGCTACCCGATCAAGAAATTGATCCGGTACTACACGACATTATAACTAAAAATATGGTACATGGACCCTGCGGAGAACATAATTTAGCTGCACCATGCATGAAGAACGGTGTCTGCACAAAAAAATACCCTCGCCGTTTTATGAACGATACCCAGACCGGAGAGGATGGGTATCCAGTTTATCGTAGGCGCGATACAGAAAATGGCGGTCGGAGCACTACGCTACAAATCAGGGGCAACATGGTGACAATAGATAATAGGTGGATTGTTCCATACTCCCCGCTACTATGTAAGACTTTTAACGCTCATATAAACGTGGAGTATTGCCACTCTGTCCAAGCCATTAAATATATATGTAAGTATATAAATAAAGGTTCAGATCAGGCAACTTTTAGCCTTAGAAACCCACACGATGAGGTCGAAAACTATTTAAATGGCAGGTACATAAGCACATCTGAAGCTGTCTGGCGCTTATTTGAATTTCCCATTCACGACCGGCATCCTACTGTAGTGCATTTGGCCGTTCATCTAGAAAACGGTCAAAGGGTGTATTTTACACCAGGAACAGCTCATCAAGTTGTCCAAAACCCACGCAATACCACATTACTGGCATTTTTTGCTCTCTGTAATGAAGACGAATTCGCGAAAACTCTTCTGTATCATGAAGTCCCGCAATACTATACATGGGCAAATAATAAATTTACTAGAAGGAGGCGTGGGGAAGATGTGGTTGGACATCCGGGGATAAAAAAAGATGACGCTTTAGGTAGAGTCTACGGGATACATCCATCACAATCAGAGTGTTTTTATCTTAGGATTCTACTGCACCACGTACGCGGTCCGACCTCATTTGCATACCTTAAAACTGTAAACGGTTCTGTCAAAGAGACGTATCAAGCAGCTTGCCGTGACCGAGGTTTACTTGAAAACGATGACCATTGGGGTAACACTTTAAGCGAAGCTTCGTTATCACATTGTCCAAAAAAACTAAGGGAGTTGTTCGTAGTCATACTTTTATTTTGTCAACCATCGGAACCATTGAAGTTATGGGATACTTTCAAAGATCAGTTCTGTGAAGATATTAGACATCGTATCAGACAGCAAAATCAGGATAACACTTTACCTTTCACTGAAGTCATTTATAATGAAGGATTAATTGAAATAGAAAACAAACTTCTAGAATTAAATGACAAAAATTTGAGTGATTTTGGATTACCTTCTCCCGTTCGTACCCAGAATAATACTATTGACACAATAGTACAACAGTATAACAGAAATGATCTAACAGCGTTTGTAAATGACAATGTGCCAAAATTAGTACCAGATCAAAGACATGCTTATGAGACTATTGTGGATAGCGTGAACAATAACATGGGGAGATTATTTTTTTTGGACGCACCAGGAGGCACCGGAAAGACTTTTCTCGCAAATTTGATACTTGCTAAGATACGGCAATCAGGGAAAATAGCGATTGCAGTTGCTTCGTCAGGAATTGCTGCAACTCTCTTGAACGAAGGAAAAACTGCTCACTCTACGTTTAAACTCCCGCTATCCGTATCTTTAGATCAACGGTCTACGTGCTCTATTCGGAAAAATGGGCCTCTTGGTAAGTTACTGCAAGACGCGTCGTTGGTAATATGGGATGAATGCACCATGAGTCATAGAGCTCATGTGGAGGCCGTGGACCGTACTTTAAAAGACCTCCGAAGCTCTGCTAATGTCATGGGTGGTATCACTTTTGTATTTGCTGGAGATTTCCGACAAACGCTTCCAGTTGTCAACAGAGGTACGCGAGCAGACATTATGAAGGCATGTTTAAAATCGTCTCAACTTTGGACATCTGTTCAACATCTGAATTTGCGCACCAATATGAGAGCTCATCTACATGGAAATACGCATAGCAATTTTCCACAACAGCTGCTGAAACTTGGAGAATGAATTTTTCCATCTTTAAATTTGGGCACCGATTATGCAGTTACTTTGGATGAGTCTATAGGCCAAATAGTCCATGATTTAGATAGTCTGATAGATACTATATATCCCGACATTGAAAACTTACATCAAAATGATTTTCGTTGGCTGTGTTGTAGAGCAATAGTTTCTCCCAGGAATGAAACAGTCAACGAAATAAACAATTTAATTATGCAGAAAGTACCGGGTGAAGTTAAGTGCTATAAATCCATAGACACCGTCACTAACATCGAGGACGCAGTGCACTACCCCCAGGAATTTTTAAATTCTCTGAACCCCGCTGGGCTACCACCTCATGAACTGTCGTTAAAAGTTGGCACGCCGATAATGCTCCTCAGAAATTTAAGCCCCCCCAACATGTGTAATGGCACGAGACTTCTTATAAAGGAGCTAAAAGATAATTTAATAGTAGCGAAGATTATCACTGGCCCTGCAGCTGGTGAATTAGCTCATATACCAAGAATACCCATGATTCCCACTGATTTGCCTATACCCTTCAAAAGGCTTCAATTTCCCGTAAAAATTTCTTTCGCACTAACGATAAACAAATCCCAGGGCCAAACATTCAAATTAGTAGGAATTGATTTACGAAAAGAATGTTTTACGCATGGGCAACTTTACGTTGCCCTATCACGGGTCGGGGCTCCCGACCATCAGTATATTTTGTTACCTGAAAATAATTTAACGTCAAATGTTGTTTATAGAGAAGCTCTACAATAAAATAATAAAATTAATAATAATAATACTCATCACAAAATCTCAGAAACTACAATTGCTATAAGTCTCAGTCTCTCCTTTTAGAACGTAGGTGCTCACTAAGTTACTAGGAATTTTGCAAAATTCAACCCCTAAAAGAGTAAAAAGGGGGTTAGAAGTTTGTATGAAAGTCCTGTTTTTGAAGTTCTTACTTCTCTTAAGTCTTAAGTCTCTTGACTTAAAATTTAAAATGTATACTCTCTAGATGTTGTGGTGGTGTACTAATAATGTACCTATCCTTAGAAATCAATTAGGGGGCTAAGGGGATAAAACGAGGTCCACGCGTACGAAGTCGCGGGCGGCCGCTAGTAATTATTAAAAAGAATACTACGTAATGGTCCGTGACCCTCACTCGGCATGGGGCACACTAAAAACCAGCGAAGTGGCCTTCGTCACCGTGGGCCAGCGCATATGCTGAGTGGGGTCCCGTTGCAGTGGGCATCTTGTTGGTGAATGGGTGGCACTGCTCAGTTTACTCTTGTTTTTTTTTTCTTCTTCCATTATTATGTGCCACTATTATGTCTATGTAATTGCCTGTATTTGTGTGATGTCCACTGTAATAAATGTATCTTTCTTTTTTTCTTTCTTTCCTAATATAATGCAACACGATGGTGTACCCTAATGTGAACGCACCCTAACAACTAAGTAAGCCAAACTCATACTAAAGTTACAAGAATATAAATAGCTAGTTAAATTCCTCAGAACTTCTTCTGACACAAGCATTGCGAGTCTTTGAAAAAGTATCAAATGTAAGCCACTTTTTTACAATACAGCTAAACGCAGCCATTGATAAAATGAGCTTTAAGGATGAAGATATAGAGTCGAAAAAAGCCTGAAATCGAAGGTTGTGAATGGGAGATGAAGGTTTGAAAATGAAGCCAATTTATTTTCTCCTGTAGCTTAGTTAGGAAAGCTCCTGCGCGCTCAACATGAGACTTGGGTTCAAGTCCTAACCAGTGCAATAGTGATTAACTAAATAAAAAATTCAAGAATATTTATTACTAGCTTTCTTTAATATTTACTTAAAAATTCCGATATATTTGCCAATGTCACCATGACTCAGTGGTCACTCAAGTAAAAGTCTCTCTAGTTTCAAACAATGAAATGTTTCAAGCGATTTCAGACCTTATTGTTATCTATTCTAATCTCCTACTTAAATTCCTAATCCAAAGACAAATAGGACCCGGTTTTCTATTGTTATTCTAAATCTTAGATTTAGTTTCGAATAAGATTTTATGGACTGAATGCACATCCAAATTAATTGAAAGAATTGTCTGAATTTGTAGAGACACAAAGTATATTCACATAGATTTACGAAGAATGTACCTACATAATTTTGTGTATAAGTTTAAGTTACTACAATTTATTTTCTCATACTTTGGAGGAAATAAGAAATACATATTTTACACTTAGGTATTTACAATGAATGAAACTTACAAAAATGTGACGATCTAATTTCGTGGTAATTCACTTAGGTATAGACGACAGCACATGTACCATCGTCTCTACCAACACAAAAAAAATATTATCTACCCATAGCCAGGCTCTCTCTGGTGGCCATAGACCCCACATAAATCTCAATTTGAACTTTATGCTGTGAAAATACGGTTGAAACAATGACTTTTTTTGAGACTGTTTGAGGTTATTTATCCTGTAGTGATCGTAGGCATCGCAGTTGATGTCAGGTTGGCCATAATTGATGATGAGTTGCTGACCGCCGGCGGCGATGGCGTCGTAAACTGGACCATCACTAGCTCGTACGTCACTATTGTGCCAGCTACCTGCAAATAAATATAAACAGTCAATGGTTTGTATATTAACCAACTTCAAAAAAATGAGGTTCTCAATTTTGGTTGTAATGTTTAACTGTCAAATTTTACTCGACACTAGTCAAGGAAGAGTTGGTGTTGTGTAACATAAAGTTTTACAGAACATCATGGTTATTGTCTTTAGTCATAGATCTCCTCCAAAATTAGCCATTTTACCCAGCTTCTTTTAAATAATCATCACTTGAGCTAAAAGGCGTCTTGCTATGTTTTTCGATTTCCGGTCTCTACTTGTGAAGTCTGCCACAGTGGTAATCGGTTCATTGATATTATGACTAGCCTATATTGAAAAACATGACGTCATGACATAGGTACTTACTGATAAGAGAAGTCCTCTTGTGACGCTGAAGAACTGAAGACCACTCAATGCAACGTTATCGCCGTTGACTTGGTCCAAGAATCTTTGGACCTGCAATCAAAAGATTGTTTTAATAAAATGATATAAAACTAGCCTATGGAGAGTTTTGTAAATAATTTAAGATTACATGGTTTTCCTTTCATTTGATTTATCAAGTTTGTTTATGAGATTTCATACTTATAATTCGATGTAATAAAGATTTTAGTTGGTTCGATTCCCGGGTGTGGCAAGCAAATTTTCGGAAATCTCTGGATGCAGTTTTCTTTTTTTTTTTTCATTTAAAAAGAAATTTTTACTTTTAGATTACTTTCCCTTCAGGTGTCATTACAAAATTTCACCTTGTATTATTATATTATATTTAAGTTTATTACTTAAAGTTATTGTTATTATATGTAGGTACTTACCTCAACACAGTATACTGGTGATGGCACCTCATACAGCACTGGCGCCGGCACCATAGACGCCGCATTCACTTGAGAGGCTATCAATGAAACGGCTATCGATCTTGAGATTAGATACACCAAAGAGAATAGAAAATAAGTAGCCGCTTCGTAGCCTCCAAGAAGTTTTACAGATGTCCTAGAAAAATAGAGTAAATTATAAACTATGCCTCTGGACAGCTTAATTTAGATATTTTTCCATAAAATATGTCTTGAATCATTATCCGCGCTAGGATGCGCGCCATGACAAATTCTTATCGTCGATTTTAGACGGCTTATCGTGTAAAATCAATAAAATGCCTCGACAAAAGTTTATCGTGGCGCTCATCCTTTTTTTTACGTCGGGAAATGCTTTGCGCATATCCACTGGTCTATGGGGACGGCCAGTGGGTTATGTGGGACTCTCCCCGCCTGCTCACTAAAAGCGGAGCCTACCCAGTACCCACTAAAACCCGATGGTATCCACCAGAGTCCAAAGAAACGGAGCCGCGAGTTATTATTAGCTTTACAGGACGTGGACGACGTATTTCAGGATTTTTCTTCATTTTTTAAGCTTGTGTTACGAGTGGGCTCACCACAATAGTAGAGCGGCGTTGGGATTCGAACCCGCGTTCCTAGGATCTCGAGTCGGCCTCTCCGATCCCTTCACCGTTCGGCTATCGTGGCTATGTATGTATCGTTGCTCGTATTTTATTATGTGACATTGGTTCTCGAAAATGCTGATATTTTGTATTTTAAGGTTGCATAAACTTTGCTCTAAAACGAGATCACCTAATAAGAATCATGACAAATGTGCATTAAAGTTTAGACTTAACTTTAATAACGTACTTAAAGTAAATGTGTATTACAAAACATACTCGTAGTTTCAACGCCTATACCTATAAAAACACTTTAAAGTTCCACACTTGAAATATGATTAAAGTGGTTTTGTCTAAAAAGAAAATTAGTATCTGTCGAGTGTGATACTAAAACATAAAACATTTTACTGGTAATGCCTTGAAATGAAGCCGTAAAGTGTCTAGTCTAGCTGAAATAAAGCTGAGAACGATTTTGCATGTCATCACTTTACTACTAAAGTTATGTGTGGCATGTGAACAATTAACGTGAATTTTATTTTCAAAGGCAAATATGAGACACAGCAATTTAGTGTTATTTCAGTGTACATCAGCACATTAAACTAAAGTAAGTTGTGTTATCTCTTTAATATTTTACGCCCGTATTCGCAAACATTACTATGAGGTCTCACAGTGCGCGTGGACGCACAGGGTCACACACGAACAAAATATCACAGAGCTCTATTCAACGCTGTGCGTTCGATTTGATTTGCACTTAAGCAAGCAACGTTTAGAATACGGGCGTTAATGTGCTATGTTGTAACAAAAATATTTATTGTGTCCAACTGTACTTAAGTGATAAAAAGCTTTTAATAAAAAGAACTCACGCCTTTGATCGACTGCTACATTCTCCAGTGCCTTTAATGCCATCCCTGTAACCAAATAACATGTAAAATTAAAATAACATGGGTTGCAAGATGGTACTAGATGCGGGCTGTTTACAAAAGAGCCAATCTTAAAAAAAATGAGAGAATTAACGATTTGTATGAACTACCAAAGAAAATTATATATCTATTTTATAAATTAGACTTTGAATTTCTAGAAGTTATAGCAGCAGACCGCTACAAACCGGTCAACCCGAAAATCATACGGGGAGGCCTATGTTTAGTAGTGGACAGTCCCAATATTTTTTCAAGTGATTTGTGTACGACTGATTTTCATTTTTGAATTGGAACCCCCAAAGGAAAACGCAATCGTGGTCACCCCAGGCAAACTTGGCGGCGCACTGTAGCAGACGAGGCGAAGAAAATCGGCAAGACCTGGAGCGAGATCAAGCGCGAAGCTCAAGAGCGAACGCGATGGAGGACTGTTGTGGACACCCTCTGCCCCATCTAGGGGACATAGGACATTAAGTCAAGTAAGTTCTTCCACCTTTTTAATATAAGTTTTTTTTGTAATTCCTTTTTTGTAAAGCAAGCAATAAACGATTTTTTATTTTTTATTTATTTTAAGTCTAGATTTTTAATTTTCAGCTTTCAGTTTCAGTTTTCAGCAATTTTCTAACATACGAATAAAAATTAGACTGAAAATAAAATGCTATTTACTCCAAAGTGTTGAACAGTTGCAAGCAGATGAAGAATAGGTTGTTAGCGAAAGAGATGAACACGATGCCACTGATAACTTCGTCAACTCGGCGGACCAGCTGTGTGGCACGGCAGTAGTCTTCACGGGTCGTCTTCCAAAACACTTCGGGTAAATACTGATGAAAAAGACATTCATTTTATTAAAGATTCATTATAAATCCCTACACTTCTATTAAATCAAATCAAAATACATATAACTCAAAAGTCTGACTGACTGACTGACTCCACCCCTAAGGGGGTAAAACGGGATCCACGCGTACGAAGTCGCGGGCGGCCGATAGTCAAAAATATTTTATTCAATTTTGACCAGGTGTGGCACTTATGAACGTCAAATACAGTAAAATAAAAAAAAGCCACCAGTCAACCAGACAGTAACGGCCATTTTGTTATAAATAGGCAGTAGTGTCACTCATTCAGTGGTATAGATTAACTACACTGAAATGTCCCACCGACGACATTGACACAAGGGCGCCACCATCTTCGTTCAACTACATGGTTTCCACCGTGGCAAAAGTCGGAACCAGCGATCCGCTATTGACGGTAGCCCCTGTCAGTGTCAAATAAAGGACAGTTCAGTGTAGTTCTTCTCCAGGAGGGGATCAAACTAGTGCTCTTCGATTCTCGAATCGATAGTCACATGTCGACGCCGTTGGGCTATCGTCGACTTCATTTGTCAATACAGTTAATCCATCTACTGACTATTTAGACACCAAGTTTTGGTAATTATTTGGGTATTTCTCATCGTCACGGTTCTCATCGTCACCTTCGTGGCGAATTTTATTTCTAACTTATTTCTACTTTTTGTAAACAAAAATTGTAGCGCTTGATGTGAAGATTGTATTCTCAGTAAATCAGTCAAATAGTGAGTCTCGTTTGGAAGCTTTAACGTTTTGAATTTTTTGATGCCACGAAAGTGATTCTGTACTTCACAGCAATAATTTTTTCAAACTTTACTATTGTAAATGACTCTTAAGTGTTTATAAAACATATATTTTGTCTTATTTTCATAGATAAATAGCAACAACATAATACACTCGACAGCAAATAAATCGCACCACCTGCGACAAGCATTTTCAAACGTATGCATCCCTACTTCCCACCAATATTGGCACCATTTAAAAGCCTGGTTCTAAACTTCATTTTATTATAGGAAAGGTTTTTACCCCAAAAATGTGTCTTTACAAGGATCCAGAGTCACTTCTTCAAAAAATAGGTAGTTACGCTATAGCCATTTTTTATGACTATAAAACTGTTAAGTTGGGATTAATCGCTATCCATCTGTTAAAGAGGACACGTGTGATCATTATTTGGTTTTATAACCATTAAATTTGGTCTAATTGATCCCAGAGGTGAGCCCAAAGTGAGGTATTTTTTCAAGTCACATTTATGGTATATGTTAATCATTTATTAAGAAATTAAATGTGTTTTTCTTTAGGGATATTTATTGGGCTTTCAAATAACACCAATATTGTTGGGGCACCATTATTGTGTCAAAAGAAAATCTTTATAGTTCGCGTCGCGGGTGGTGCGATTTATTTGCTGTCGAGTGTATAAATAGGTACCTACTTAAATACAAGATACAATTTTACCGATTACGTCACCTACTAAGTTACAAGATTCTACGCAATTGGTTTTAAGGGTGACACTGGTGGCATTCTGAAATGTTAAAGAAGCAAAAAAACGGATTTTCAGTACCTCAATAAAAAAGAACTCTAACTGATTATCTCCATATTGACTTGGGGTTACCGACTATTAAGTCGTACCTCAAGCAATTATCTGAGAACTATTTTGACTCTGCCACGTCCCACCCGAACCCTCTCATTTCCGGGGCGGCGAACTACTCGCCGGACCTCCCCACCCCCCCGCGCAGACGTCGTCCCAGGAACGCCCTCAGCGATCCCGACGACGACATCACCCTAGCCATCGAGGCCGCCCAACAGCTCGCGAAAACTAGCACCACTCCACTCCAACCGATCTACCGTCCTCGCCGGCGAGGACTCGCGCCGCGGTCCCCTTCGACCCGTCCCTTTTTCTCGCGGTATCGGCACGTGCCGGGCCGCTTCTCTCCCCAAACTTACGTTAGGCTACCGTCCCCCAGCAACGCCCTAGGCCGAGGTTCGAGCCCCACTCGGGGGCGCCCTTAGGCTCGTTGCTTAAATTTTGAGGTTGAGAGCCATCTGCGCTCACCTATTGTCCGGTGAAGCTGAAAAAGCCGCTCACGGCTATCAGCATAGTCCGTCCGAAAAAAAAAAAAAAAAAAAAAAAAAACTAACTGATTATCAGTCCCTCAACAAAAATATATTTTTTATTTAGGCCAGAGGGCCTCGTATTTTTGTTGTACAACTTTTAACTCAAACTTCAGATTAAATTTATCTTACAAACAGATACACAGTCACATATACAGACATACATACAGTCATACAAAGTCAAAGTCAAAAGTCAAAATTTCTTTATTTGTTTAGACTAATAAATAGTTCTTACAAATCGTCATTTTGCTCTTAAGGAGCCTCTACATGTCTCATAATCTTTTTACCCTACCAGCGCTTCGAGACCAACATTTGGCAAGTGCTGAGAAGAAGCGCCGCAACAAACTCAGTCACCACTGTCTGCCGGTTAATATAAATAAATATAAATAGTAGTAGTAGGTACATTCGATTCAGGAGCAGTTCACTGAATTTACCATGCATTCTTGTATGGTGTATCTTATAAGAATGGGTATACAAGATTGCGTGGTATATTAAACAAGGTAGTGACGTGCTAATATCTAGACTTACATATTAAGATACTACTAGAAATGACTCGCATACATAAATTTGAATAACTTGGATTGACCAGTCCCCGAAAGCAGCGCCTGTTCACAGACATGACGAGTGAACCAGCCATCGCTTCACTCGACCATATTAGAGGGAATGTAACGACCCGCCTCACTACGCCACCACCCCAGAGACATTTTAGTGAGAATGACAATTCCAAGTTATCTCTTTAAAAAAAACTAATAATAAAGCTAAGTAACAGTCCAGATTGAGAAGCATGACACTATAACATTTGAGAAATTATTATTAGTTTATACATTACTTTCCATTTTAATTATTTTTAGTGCGAGCATGAGAGGACCATAATCCTACTCCCAGGATGACTTATCATTAAGAAAATCTCGAGTTGTATAATAGGCTTTTTTAAGCATGTGATCTTTAACTATACCTTTAAATTTATTATACGGTAGCTCTTTATATTTATCAGGGACTTTGTTATAAAAATGGATACCTTGTCCCATAAAAGTGGCAAACACTTTATTAAGTCTAAAAGCGGGTATAGCCAATTTATTTTTATTTCTAGTGTTAATTTGGTGAATATCACTTTTCTTTTTGAATTCATTAATATTTTGTTGAATAAATAGAATACAGTTTAAGATGTATTGTGAAGCGGCCGTGAGAATGCCAATTTCTTTAAACAATTCTCTAAGGGACGCTCTTGCTTTCATTTTATACAAGTATCTTATCGCACGTTTTTGCAAAATAAATATTGTTTCAAAATCTGCAGCTTTGCCCCATAGCATGATTCCATATGACATTAGGCTATGAAAGTAGCTAAAGTAAACTAAGCGAGCTGTTGAAACATCGGTTAATGACCGTATCCTTTTTATTGCAAAAGCCGCTGAGCTGAGCTTTCCCGCCAGAGTTTCTATATGGGGGCCCCACTGGAGTTTTGAATCCAGGGTAATTCCCAGAAAAACAGTAGAGTCTACCAGATCGATGGCATTATTATTAAGTTCTATTTGGGTACTAACTGATTTTACGTTAGGCAAAGAGAATTTTATACATTTTGTTTTCTTTGCATTAAGTTGTAAATTATTTGTAGTGAACCAACTTAAAACTCTTGTTAGTGCATTATTTACATCGTCAAAGTTATTTTTACTTCTATCAATATTAAAAATCAAAGATGTGTCATCAGCAAATAACACGATTTCGCAAGAGTCCTTAACAAAATATGGTAGATCATTAATGTATATAAGAAACAAGAATGGACCCAGAATTGACCCCTGCGGAACTCCCATTTTCACAGGTGACCCAGAAGACAAAACACCATTTATGTCAACTTTTTGAACTCTAAAGTTTAAATAGGATTGTATTAAATCCAAAGCCGAGTCCTTCACCCCATAAAAGTGCAGTTTGCGAATTAGCGTTTGATGTTCTACGCAGTCAAAAGCTTTTGAGAGATCACAGAAGACCCCTAGTGCATTTTCACAATTCTCCCAAGCCTCGAAGATATGTTTAAGTAGTGCAACCCCGGCATCGGTGGTGGAACGACCCTTGGTAAAACCATATTGTTCACTATGAAATAGTTTATTAGAGCCAAAGTGAATCATAAGTTGCTCCTGTATGATTTTTTCAAAAATCTTGCTCAGAGCGGGCAAGATAGAAATGGGTCTATAATTGCCAGGGTCGGTTTTACTACCAGACTTAAATAATGGCATTAGTCTACTATGTTTCATGAGGTCGGGGAAGATTCCCTTCTCTATGCAATTATTGAATATGATCGCTAACTGTGGGGAAATTATATGAATAATGTGTTTGACTATCTTGACAGAGATGCCCCAGATATCAGTTGTACTCTTTACATTTAAAAGATTAAAAGTTTTAGTGATATCTAAAGGAGTAATATGTTTAAAAGAGAAGTGCGAGTCACAGGGTGTCACGTGGGTTTTCAATATTTCTTCAGCCTCGGAGGGAGATGACTTTAAGTTGGCAGTTGTTGCTGAAGCTATATTACCAAAAAATTTATCAAAAGCTTCCGCTACATCTTTATCTGCAGATATCAAATTATCGTGAACTTTGAGAGAAAAGTCATTATCTCTTGGTTTTAGTTTACCAGTCTCTCGGTTGATAACATTCCAAGTTTCTTTTATTTTATTACTGGCGTTCCCTATCTTGTCCCGAATATAAAAAGACTTAGCCATGAAGCAAACTTTCTTAAAAATTTTTGAATACTTTTTTACATGCTCAAGAAAAGATATACTATTATTATACTTTTTCATGCCATAAAGTTCATATAACGTATTTCGACTTTTGTATATTCCCTTAGTAGCCCAGTCACTAAACTTAGATTTGGTATTTGGTTTTAATGGCTTTACCGTAAAAACTTTGTCATGTTCGGTTTTAATACATTCGAAAAGGTTATTGTAAAGAGCATCTGGGTCTCCCTGCACATACGGGACTAAATGCAATTTATTTTCAAGATTATTTTTAAAACGTTCTAGACGACTAATGGTTACAGGTCTACATACGGCATTTTTATTACTTTTATTATTTAAATTATTACAAATAAATTCTACTTTAATACCACAGTGATCTGACGTAAGATTGTGTATGACAGCTTTATTGTCAGGGACACAGCTAGAGAAAATATTATCTAGACAAGTAGCTGTGGTTTCCGTAATTCTAGTTGGTTCCTTAAATTGACTAAACAAATTAAATGACTTAAAAAGGGAAAGTAGTCTTACAGAATATGATGATGAGCTATCTAGTAAATTGACGTTAAAATCTCCACAAACTAAGACCTTTTTGTTGCTGTTACAAGTTTTATTAAGAGCATCCTCAATAGCCGCTTCAAAAATACCAAAGTCCCCAGAAGGGGGTCTATACACACATACAATGATGTAACTCTCAAGCTCGACACAGGAAATTTCGATAACACGCTCAACTGACAGCCCTACTACATCTTTGCGTTCTTTATATTTAATATTATTATTCACAAATATTAAGGAGCCTCCGTGAATGGCAGACTTCCTGAAAAACGCGCTACTTAACTGATAATTATCTATATGGAAAGAGCTTTCATATTTCTTTAGCCAGTGTTCAGTAATACACATTACATTAATATCAAAACTTTTTAAGAATAGCTCTATTTCTAAGACTTTGCTGGCCAAGCCTTGAATATTTTGATGAACAATCTTGAATGTTCCGGGCTTGGCCTTTGTCGAGTGCCTCAGTTTAAACAACTAGTAGTAGGTACAGTCATAATATTGTTACTATTTACATACTGAGATATCAAATTATTAGTACCCTGACTATGATCAGTTTTATGAATATAATTACATTTAATATTGTATGCAATCAATGAGGCTAATTTATTCTTCAATTTTTTCGAGAGATACATTGTATCTACAGTCAACTTAAAGCTAGAAATAAATTTATTTATGTCAAAAAGTAAAAGTGCGTCGCTATGACGATAAGTCAAGTTATACATAAGTATATTTAAATCAAATATGTTCTTGTTTATCTTATTTAGATTATACCCTGAATTTACATAGGGTAAAGTGCACAAAATTATCTTAAATTTTAACCTATTTTGCAAATTCAATAATTGGTCAATATTTTGAATTATACTCTTTTTATCTACAGAGTAACTATTACCATACATTATAATAACATTGGAGTTCTCATCTAATTCTTGGTTTTGACCAATTTCGTAAATTATCTCTGTCAGAAACCTGCCTGGATAGCAAAAATTTAAGACTTGTGTATTCAAGTGCTCCCTGAGCATAGAACCTAACCCCTGACCCAGCTGATCAGAATAAATAAAGGTTTTTCTTCCATTACCGGTATCACTAAGTTTTTCAGATAAGTTTCTTTGGGATTCAGTGAATAATATGTCCTGCGCCGGCTCAGTTTGAATAGACTTTGGTATTATAGTGGGCTGAAGGCCATTAATACAGTTACAAGACTGTTTTTTTGATAAGGACTCAAAACGCTCAGTGTTGTAATTACATAGGTCAACAAGTTTGGAAGTGGCCAGTACATGTTCATTGATTTGTTTCTGTGCCATTTCATATCGAGATTTAAACTGTTTAAGATAAAGTTCCAAGTCATCTATTTTCTCATGTAAGATCAAAGTATTATCATCATACAACTTTTTGTTTTGTTCTATTTTTAAGTTGTATGATTTAAGCTTTTCTTTTAAAAGATTTTTTTCTCTCATTAGAATTGACTGTTTAGGTAAACTACGTTGAAATTTAATTAATTTTTTGCATTTCTTGATAAATTTCTTGATTTTAATATATTTTTTAAGTTTATTATTACTATTAAATTGATATTTTACTGCTGGACCGGAACAGGACACATCACAGGTCAAGTCTATTATAGGTATAATTGGATTCTTCGATTCATGATCATTGTTCATCAATTCATTATACAAGCTCACGGTTGAGTTGAATTCTTGAGCCTGTTTTTCTTCCTCCATTGATTTTATGGTTTTATGTGACTCACATAGGCTCTTTTCTAGGTCATGGATGCGATCCAAAGCCTGCTCATGAGTGTTGTTGCATTCACTGAAGGAATTCACCGTTTGTTGCAATTTCAAACATTGTTCCGCGAGGTCCAGATATTTGCCATGAAGCTCGGCAAGCTCATTCTTCAGTTGTGAGTTCCTGTTTACAACTTTTTGAATCTCCTGTTCACTGTCTTCTCGTTCCCGGAGAAGCTGGTCGCTGACCTCTCGTGAAGCTTTGAGGTCCAGGAGAGCCTGCCTCAACTTAACTTCCATGTCCTTCATGGTGGCCTTACGGGTCAACATCCTTGAAGCTTGTTGCAGTGAAGTTTACCAATGGAAATAGGATTTTGTATATCGATCCCGATCGAAGAACCGAGAAAAAAAAATACAAAAAAGGGTTTTAGTGATCTTGGCAATAACAGTAGGTTATAGACTATTAGGGATCTGTATTTTAATACTACCTTATTATCATTTAAAAGTCTTATTACAGAAAATAACCAATTTATAATGTAAAGCTAAGTTGTGTGGGTAGGATTTTTTGTTAAGGTTAAATAATTCTTCTACTTATTTCCACTAAAATAAAAGATGTTTTACACGAATTGTGTTATTTTACAGACTAAAGTTTAAAACTCAGTAATTAAAAGGCAAAATATGAATATTTACATGAAAATATAACCTCAACGTTGGGAATTGTAATGTTTTATTTTCAGTGTATAATGCAAAATACATGTAATTTACCTATAGATATTAATTAATTAATGAATAAAAACAATACTCCCCTATATATATACAGACAGATCCCCCTATATATATATATATCCCCTATATATATATATACAGACAGACAACAAAAATACGAGGCCCTTATTTATTTATTGATGTACTGATCTCTACTTACCACGTATAATTTATTAGTTATTAAAATATTGTAAAAACATAAACACCAGTCACTATATTTTAAAATAAACCAAAGCAAGAAATCACTTTCGTGGCCTAAAATCACCTTCGTGTATAAAACACCACGAAGGTGATGCCACGAAGGTGACGAAAATTTTAGTTTTTTATGAATTATCCTTAAATTTGAATTTAACGGTTCAAGTCGAATACTACACAAATAAGTCTAACATGTTAAGTTTTCAATGGCAAAGTTTCAATTAAATTGTTTAAATTTTAGAGGTAGAAAATATTGTTCAAGCAAGCGACGTTATGTCTATGGATAATTACAAAAAGTTACGTATTTTTTTCGCGGAGCGACGATCGACCTATCTCACCTCCCCAATGGTCGAAACGCGACTGACGTTAACCGAATAGAACGCTGTGATTGGTTGCTAGTGCTCGGTTTAACGGCAATCTTGTATTATTACTCAAAATTTTAGGTACCTAAAATCGTGTGACCAACGTATTTCGCTTTCTCAATTCAAAATAATTATAAGAAGATATTTTTTTGACTATTGTGTGGAAAGTATATTTAATTACGATGATTTTAGTATATGCTACACACAAATTGAATGAAAATTGTGAATGCAGTAACCAAATGTTTCTTTGCAACCGAAGGTGTGACACGATGAGAACGCGAAAAATGACCCCGTTTTTTATCGTGTCATGTGATTTTTTCGGATTACTTTTGCTTCTATTACGATAAAATTTATTTTGTATGTAGCTAAATAGATATTTTATCATCTGATTTCAAAGTTATTGTTCTAACTTATACCGTTTATGAACTATTTTTGTGTGACCATCAAATTTGAGTGTAAATGAGAAGTACCCATTTACTAACTCTGTCTGTTTATTTGTACGTTATGATTCAGCTTAATCAGATGTTTGTAGCTGAAGATTACTTAAAAACTTAAAATTCATACCTTTCCTTGTGCAGCCAGGAGCTTCCCATTGATATGCTGGAGTCGCGAGGTGAGGTAGTAGCTCATGCATATAACAAATAAATCGGAGAAGTTCCATATAAAAGTAGCCTGGAAGTGAAGGAACTGAAAAGATGAGCACAGTCAGCACAGTTTGATTTTATACCTTTTACACGACTGAACAGTTCTTGAATCAAATATTTTTCAAGGAGTATTATGAGTTAAAGCACACAATGCGTTGCGGCGGCGCACTATTGTTTTTTACCATATCGCGCAACGTGGCGCTGCGTCACAGATATTTCTATGTGACGACGCAGTGACACGCTCCGGCTTCGGACTGACGCTGCAACGTATCATGTGCTGTGGCTCTAAGACTGTTATATAATTATCTGCTCTATCATATATAGATCTTGAAACAAGACAATTAGGCACAAAATTGAATTCATCGTCATCATCATTATTTCAGCCATAGGACGTCCACTGAACATAGGCCTCCCCCAACGATTTCCATGTTGATGGATTGGTAGCGGCCTGCGTCCAGCGCCTTCCTGCTACCTTTGATGTCGTGCGAGAGGACGTTCTCTATGACTGTAAAGTAAATAATTTAATTACCTGAGTAATAGCTCCAAAAGGAGGAGAGTAACGCAGTACGTTGAACACCCACGGGTAGGAATGCGTCACGAAACCCTCATAAAATGCTTTGTTTGGGTGACACACCATGGCTCCAGCAAACGCTGATAACAACGATAAGATGTGTTCCACTAAAATAAAGAAAATATAGTAAAACTTTGTTAAAATATCAACGCTCTAGACCAAATTTAAGAAGACTTTGGTAGTCAAATGCGTATATTTTAAAGGTGGACAAGTAAATCGCTATAGCTTAGCTTAGCTGCAATTTACATTATTTCTTTCGTTCGTTTCAGCCAAATGACGTCCACTGCTGGACAAAGGCCTCCCCCAAGGTTTTTCACAATGAACGGCTCTGCGCTGCCCGTATCCAGGCTCTTTTCACGACCTTTACCAGATCGTCGGTCCACCTAGTAGGAAGCCTGCCCAAGCTACATTACATTATTTACTTGCATATTTTATTTTGAGTCCGAAATAAAAAATGAACATAAAAATAATTTCAAAAATTTCATAAAAATATGATGAAGAAAAATACACATAGCTTAATTAAAGAAATTAGTTATGATGAGTCATGAGACAAAACAAATGAAATAAAAACGCTATTCGCACTAAAATGTATTCGATAAAATTAACACAGAAACCTCTAGCTTAAAGAAAATTATACAAGCAGTCATAAAACTGCAAAAAGACAAAAAAAACCTATACTCACGTAAAGCCAACATTAGTACTATAGCACTTGTTTGTTAACACCGGGTCGAAGTTTGGATCTATCTCCTCGTTCTTAGCGATGTGTTTGTGATTAGTACTCATGTAGTTCTCAGATTTTGATATGGTTATCGAGTGTTAGCCAGCAGAATTCGAAATAATATTTAAATTATAGTAGCATTTTACCTCTAGTAAGTCACTTTGACCATTGTAACTTGCTAGGTTTTGATATTGGTTTTTGCAATTTGAATTCGACTTACTAGGTTTTTAGCTACGCGTTTTTCTGGTTTTAAGTACAATAGAGCGATTTCTGTCTTCACATCCTGTGGAGACCTTAATTCTAAGGTGATTTATGACAAAAAAACAAAAATCTGCAAAAGTGTCCCTTACTAGGTTTTAAAATGGACCAGCCGAATAGTTATCAAATTAAATGAAACCTAATAATAATATTTGTTTGTAAATATTAGCTTTAAATTTTTTTAGTTTTCATAGGTACTAAAAATACGAGTATTCCAATACTCACGTAAAGCCAACATTAGTACTATAGCACAAGTGATGTTACATTTATTTGTTAACACCGGATCGAAGTTCGGATCTATCTCCTCGTTCTTAGCGATGTGTTTGACCAGACCAGGCCAGGATCTGGCCACGTGGAAGAACATTACCATCGTGATGCAGGTAGTCCCGTAGAATATTACTGGAGCTGAAAAAAAAGCAGAAATTGTATTGCAAATAAAGACTGAAATGCGGTATTGAGAAGTATAGACTGTCCAAAACTCAGACAGTTGTAAGCTCAGATCATAGAATGGATCCCTTCTATGATCTGAGGTTGTAAGAGACAGAAACGGGATGCTTCTAGATCTATAAAAGGTGCCTAGTCTACCAACTAATAACTTACATCGTTCATAATAGAGACTGATAATACAATAGATAGTTTAGATACATTTTTGTTGCAAAATAGTATCTAATACAACTACATTTAAGAGGTCATAGTTTACAGTGTGCCCGGTCGAGATAATTGCGAACCAGGCAGCCATGATGTCACATCGACGCACTAATATGGACAAGGCGAACGCGAGGAAATGTGCGGGTAAGTAGGATCCATGACGTAAATAAACGAGCATATTTTGCGAAGTGATTTGAAGTTATTGTAAATCCTGTTTAAAATGAACTAACGACAGCTAAAACATCTTTCCTTTGAAGCACAACGACAGACGGTTCAAATAACCTTTTAAAACGTCTCTAGCATTCCTGTATCGAACATTTTAAATTGGCTAAACTTAAAACGCTTTCTTTCGAAACCACTACGAAAACTGAACAAATAATCCATTACACCGACAATATCTGGTTACACAACAAAATTGAAACTCCTAAGGCTGGGTTGCACCATCTTACTTTAACTTTGACAAACGTCAAAAATGTGTCAAAATCCATACAAAAAGCACCGGTTATCGTCAAAGTTACGGTCAAAGTTGGATGGTGCAACCCAGCCTAAGTATTGCCAAGAATTCTTTTAAAAGCTGAACGAAATCTTTGTTTTATTAATTGCGCTTTATTTTATGTTTGCAAGGAAAAATGTCATAAGCAGCCTTGACGCTGTAGAACAAAGCATTCTTTTTTAAGTAAATTGGGAAATTTTTAATTAATAATTTAGTTGGTGGTAACATTTTTTAATGGCGTCGACTTTTGGTAATATTTTTTTTAAATTCTCGTACCTATCGATTTAGTTCGTCGAATTGTTTTTTAATAGCTTAGATTATTTTTAGCTTAAGAGTCATTATGTACATTTCTTGCTCATAGCAATCTGATATATTGTGGTTGAATTCACTTATTCAAGCTTTAAAATTATAAAAAAAGGATGAAACATTTCTTGTCAAAAAGCACAGTCTACTGATGGCCTACCATTGATCAAGTCGTGAATTAAATGAATAACGACTAACATCAGCTATATTTCGGAGTAGACACATCATTTAGAGCTTTCTGATTGTCCTTAGAGGCGATCGGTGTATCTTGGGGCCACGTCCACTGCTTGATAAAGGCCTCCCCCAAGGTTTCACAACGACTTTAATAGATCGTCTGTCCAACGAGTAGTTGCAGCCATAATTTAAGACTACTAATGTTGGATGAATTGGTAATGTTAATTGATGTTATTTAATAAGGTCCACATACCATTCCCATTGAGTGAAGTAGTTGTATGAGCTACTTTATGGATGCACATCACCGTCATGAAGAATTGTCCAAACAGCGTCAGAAAAGCGTACAAACACCTCCAAGACGTGTAGACAAATCTGAAACGTATTGCAAAACCATAAGATATACTTTTAAAAACATGAGCTTGAACCTTACAATACAAGCATACCAAATGTGCGCCTTCCATTTTTTTTTCACTCTCGAAAAACAAATGAAACAAAGCCGACGTGAAAATATTGAGTTACAGTGACAAAACTGATTATGCAAAAATAGGCTTTCCGCAAATTTCGGCGTCCCAATAATAAAAAACGACAGTGAGAAATTACTTTCATTTTATTCTCATACTTTTGTTTATTCTTTTAAGCAATCACCTTCAGACCCCCAAGAAAACTAGTTTATCTATTGTCTAATATTATTGAAAAATAAGAATTTGTACCAAATTAGGTTAAATTATCACCAGCCAACGTAAGTTTGGCGCAACGTGAGCGCGATGTGACGTAATAAAATTCGACGATAATGACGTCACACTGGTCCAAGCTACTACTCGTAGACACAAGCACACAGGCATTGAACAAAATGGGACGTAGCCGTAGTCGTGTCATAGTACTTCCATAGTTGTGTCGTAGTACCTCCGTAGTCGTGTCGTAGTAACTCTGTAGTCTTGTCGTAGCTACCACCGTAGTCATGTCGTAGAACTGCCGTAGAAGTGTCATAGCACAAATTTTGTGGTCATAGCACCTCCGTTAGTCGTGTCGTAGTACCTCCGTAGTCATGTCGTAGTACCTTTGTAGCTGTGTTACGACACAGACGGTACTACGGTACCGTCGTAGTCCTGTCGGAGCTACCTCCGTAGTCCCATCGTAGAAATTCATTGTAGCGCGTAGTACCGCCATAGTTACTGTAGTATCGCCCTAGTTGAATCTAGTAACGCCATAGTTGCATTGTAGTCACGACCCTTAGCTTACCTTACATTTGAGGTGTCATTGCTGAAGATACCAGTCACAGGCATCAGTGAGAACAATTGCCCTATTATCAGTGTCATTTTTAGGGACCTCTGAAACGTAGCTTGCTTACTGACAGGCTGAAATTTTGATACGACGTGAACTTTGTTTTCTGTAAGGAAAAATATTTTTTAATTAAATCACTTAATTCTCTTAAGTGCGAAATACTATAGGTTTGTATTGTTCCTTAATTTAAACCGATAACTTTAGGTCAACTTTTATGTAAAATGTGCAAACAAATTAACAAAATTAAGTTGACAGAATATTATGATAATAAATTGTATTCTGCATATTAAATTGCAACAGTATCAGTAACTACAGATACTAATTGAAGTTATAAATAACTGCTTTAAAAGTCAGATCCAAGGTACGTTAAACAAAAGCTTGTGATTACGTCACATTGATTGATGACGTATTTATTGAGTCTTTTCCTAACAAATATGTGACTTACTTTTAATAGGTATCCAGAAGCCGAAATTCCGTTTCAATTGTTTCTGACCCATATTTTTTCGTTTGAAAAAAACGCAATCCTCCGTTACAACGAACATTTGAACTTGTTTGCCGATAACTGAATGTCGCTTATTTGTTTACGTGTCTGCAATTAGGGTTCAATCTGAAAATAATTGATGACAAAAAGAATCTATTAAAAATTTTGCACATAACACACCTACTTCGCAACTTTTTATAAGACGCATTTTTTGCAATTTAATCGCTTGCTTGTTTGCACAATAGGCTTTTTGAGAAAAAGTAAAAAGCTATGGAGCTTTTACACGTAGTTTAAACCAGCATATAGGTACAGGTAGATTTAGTATGTTGCATATCTAAATTTCTTGTATGAAAACCATATCAAACCCAAAAATATTATGAGGTTTGCTAAACCTTGAGTAAATCATTAATTCGTCCACCATCTTTTTCGAAGACAACCATTTTCGTCAAATCCAGCTAACCGGTTAACTTGAGTCTTTCCAGACCTGACCAGTGACCATAAACAAAAGAAAAACCTCCACCTTTTTGGAGTCAGGTAAAAATGTACGGAACTCTTAACCTCAACACTTCCATTATAGTTTTACTCGGATTCCGTGTACGTAGATAACTAATTCCCAATAATCATAGGGGTTATAGTGAAAACGGTGTTTACTTCCCCATTTACTACTCCACTGAGTTATTTTTTATGCAGCTAATGACGTTATGTTTTGTTTACTCCGGGTTTAGCCCTTTAACTGATTTTGACCTTTATTTTATTTCACTAAAGTTCAAAATATGGTGGCATCAAATCTGCCACAAAATTGACCTCCGAAGTAAAAGGTTAAAATTGATACTTACGACAGTTTTTATTAATGATCTTGTTTACATTGTAATTGTTGTGATTGGAGCTGTTTTCGTTGGAAAGCAAGTGTAATTTATTAGAATTTCATTTTCTTTTACGATACGGAAACACTAAAGTTACAAATAACATTTATTTTAATAGTTTAACCAGAAGTAAAGTGTGTTTCATCATGTCACAAGACGTCCACTGCTGAACATAGGCCTTCTCCAATGATTTCCAGATTGGGCTTTTGGTGGCGGCCCGCATCCAGCACTGTCTTGAAACCAATACCTTCCTGCAACTTTTGTGAGGTCATCTGTCCACCTCGTGGGTGGACGTGCCATTTTGTCACAAATTGTACTACTAGCTTCTGTCCATGGTTATGCCGGCTGTAATTTCAATAATTGGACTTTATCTTCAAAAATCACAAAAATTTGTTTATCACTTAAGCGTCTTAACGTAACAACAAAGTTATTGGCGTAATTTCATAACTAAACCGGTACTTCTATTAACTACTTTAATTGAAATAATTATTATTATGCTGACTTAAAGAATGATTATTTATTAATATCACAGACTACGTTTATCACTGTAAATGGACATATTAACCTAGGTTCAACCAATTATAAATGAAGAATCATTAATAAACGCTCACATCGCGTGATCGAACTTATTGCTTTTCGTAGTTGATTTAATAGCGATCTATATCTGACTACTCTATCAGTAAATAGTTATTTATTATATTTATTTGAAGCAGTGACTTTTATTTTTATTGAATGACATCATACTTTGTGATCGGACAGCAAAAAGTTTAATAAAATTGGTTTTATGTTGACAAAAATATGAATTTGACTTGAATGATGTGCATTTTCATATTGTAGTGTTATAACCATGATGTTGTTTAACAACCATTAGATTATTACTTTACGTGACTAGTTTAAATTCATTACCCGACTGCGCCAGAAGGAGGGTTATGTTTTCTAAGGACTTATTTTGTTATAGTTTGATGAGCTCACGAAGCTCCAGTGTTGTTAATTTTAATATCGCCACCCTTAACATTTTTCAGTATTTCCACAGTGCTTTTAAAGGGGAAAAGAAAAACGTTTTTAGTTTTAAATGTGTTCGTCCCTTAAATCTGTTATGATAAGTCCAAAATTAAATAATAAAATTGAAAAGTAGATTTTAACGCACAATCCATCTTTAATTTTCAATTCTCATTTTATAGCCCAATGTTACTTGAAAAGAAATCCCCTCAGAATAGTTTCCGTGCTCCTTCGCACAAGCGTGAGCTTACGACTAGCGTTGTTTTAATGCAGTATGCGCAGAGTAAATACAAATGAGTAGGTCATCTTCATAGAAACGCACCGAGCGCGGTTTGTATGTCAGCGCGCGCCAATACGTATGCGGCGCGCACGCACACACTGACAAAATTCAACGCAACTCACCGCTAATCAACGCTAAATTTTGTCAGTGTCTGCGTGCGCGCCGCATACATATTGGCGCGCTCATATACAAACCGCGCTCGGGCGTTTCTATGAAGATGACCTACTCAACGTGGGATATACAATGAATATACATAATTACACTTTTATTTTCTTTTATTTACCCACTTTTTCCGTAAAGAGATGCCATGCCAGCAGGACCTACCTTATCCTTAGTTCTTCATAGCTCTTTGAGTAGCAAAAGCTCCCTTATTACAGTCGACAGAACATGAGGATATTTTTTTTGTTGTTGAAATAAAGTATTGCCGTTGTCTGTACAACCGGAACAGGACTATTCCCACCTCTCGTTCCCACCACTGCAACTCCTGTGTAGCCAGGATCTACAGCTTGACCGCCATAAAAACCCAACCAATGAAGGTCAAGTTTGTCCCGGGGGAAAGTTAAACTGTCATTGGACCCGCAACGAAATTAATCAGAAGAACATAGGAGGAGTTCGAAATTAAGGTTCGACTTCCCTCCATTGCAAAGCGGATGACAGGTGACAAACAAAGGTTTAAAACCCCTAAGAAAAGATTATGCACCACGGACAATAAACATCAATTAACCGTTGTCTGTACAGTCACGAACAGTAACTGTTACGTACTTTATATTACACTACGTAATTTATACCGCCGCAATGAAAATGTGTATATTTTAGCACACGACTCTACATAGATATCGAGTGTTTACTTCAAATAATATCCATGGCAGTATTACTCAAAATTTTCACCTAAGCCCATATTATTTACTCAAGCCAAAGTATTAAGTTTATGCAAAGATACGGCAAGATTGCACAAACTTGCTGTATTGAGTCAATATTTGCCACCAACCGGGTTGACGGTGATTACAAGATAAATTACTTCGAAGAGCAAATTTCCCAAAGAGTAATCAGGGGATATTTCAATTTCGATACTACAGGGTTGTCAAGAAGTTTATCTAATACTTAATTAGATTTAGCTAAAGAAGCGATTAAATCTGGCTTCCATCCAATCATAAAAGTTATTTATATTCCTAACAAAATAATATTGACAACCGAAACTTACTAAGTAGCCCTAAGATGCGTGCTGTGATAACTTTTATCGACGTCAAAATGTATGGAGAAAATCGATAAAATGACGTGATAACCGCTTATCGCGGCGCGCATCTTAGACCTACTAGTAATCTATTGTTATAGATCGTGCCATTCACGAAGACGCGCCCCACTAATTTTTGGTCGAGGGGAGCGCGGGGTGCGGGAAGTTTGACCCGAGCAATCCGAGCGTCATTATTGTAGTATACTCATGGATAAATTTAACGTATACCGATAACGTTTAAACATTAGCGGAAGAATGGTGGGGCGCATTTTCGTGGATGGCACGATCTATAGCTAATGTGACTTATACGTGTAGTAAGGATTATTTTTGAAGATAGAGTAATATTAGCACTCTAAAAAGCTCTTATAGCAATGTAGAAAGAAAAGCATTCAGATATCTAAATATAATGTGACCAAAGAAAGATCTATTTGCTCTAGACGTCTAAGTAAGATTGGCGGAAAAATACGAGTGGTAAAAATAAGGTAATTTGGCAAATAATTTTATTCTTATGACATTATTTATAATCCAATCCCCAGCCCCTCTTCAGTGTCGATAGTCAGCCATCTTACTTCACGATTCAATTTGTCTAAAGCTTCTTTATTCTCAGCTAGCTTCAGCTCACGTATTAGGTTTTCTGTCATCTGGAAGATAAAAACGATTCACTTATTAGAACAGATTTTAAATTAATAAGTTTAAAATATTCTCATACTAGCTTTCCGCCCGCGGCTTCACCCGCGTGGAGTTTTTTCTGTCACAGAAAAACTTTATCGCGCGCGTCCCTGTTTTAAAAACTGGGATAAAAATTATCCTATGTCCTATCTCGGGACTCAAACTATCTCTATGCCAAATTCATCAGAATCGGTTCAGTGGTTGAGGCGTGATAGCATGACAGACAGTCTGTGCCATGACAGAGTTACTTTCACATTTAGTAGGTATAATATTAGTATAGAAGTATAGATTAGTATGGATTTGAGTCGTTGCATGCTTTGCATGCATTTGTTTTTCACTTAATAATTATTCTTTAAAAGATGTACGATAAATGCTAGTAGCTACTTTACTTATTATACGCCTACCTATTAGTTTTTGTCCTAAATACTTTCTAGTTTCAGAAAGACAGACATAATATTCAGGAATTTAGACTCTGTCATTTGAAAAAAGAAATCTATATTTGAACTGGTCATAGCCCACAATCAAGCCTAGATGTATTTGCAGTATTTACATTCTATCCGTAAATGACTGAAAAAGCTGACTTAATGATATAATGACCAATTAATTCAAAATCAAATAAATCTTATGTGTATCTTGCACTTACTTCAAATCTCTTATCTTCTCTGATGTCCTTAGTTTTTCTATAATGTAAATCATCTTCATCTCCATAAAATCTTCTTAAATCACTTCTGCTTAATCTGTGCAGGGGTATAGTATCTCTTTTCCTTAGGTTCCCCACTACAACTCCAGAAGAATCATAACCTATTGATTCTATAAAAGGTATCAGGAACTGGATCAGAATCAACAAGTGCAACATTTTGCATTTTGATTATATTTCCTTTAAATTCGCATTTAAAATGGTTTTATACAGGTTGATGTTTTTTAAAAGATTGAGATTATGAGTTTTAAGATAAATTGGTAAGTATTATAACCATGGCAAAAGATAGATTTCTTGGTAAGCTTGTAAAGTTTCCGTTTACTTGTTTAGGGTTCCATAGTCCTGACAAGGAACCCTTTAGTTTCGTCATGTCCGTCTGTCCGTCCGAGGTTTTGCTTGGCCAATTTTTTTTAGTGTCACTTTCACACTCACCACGTAAACAGAAGTTGTCTAAAGTGACCAAGTATCATGACAACTCTACCACATTTATTTAAAGATGTAAATCAAATTCATTATTCGCACACTCAAAAAATTATAAAACCTTCGTGAACATTCACAAATGGCATAATATCTATCAAAGCCTCCAAAATGTCGAGCAAAACGCAAATGGACTGGCATTTTTGCAGGTAGCTTTTATACACCCTGTATAAAGAGTGCGTAAGTTTTACGATGCGTATTTATTATTCGTAAATTGTTCAAGTTTTATGGAGAAATAAAACTGAAAATACCATACAGCAAATCAGTAACTTATGTTACACATAAAAAAATATTTTGTAAAACAAAAAGTAAAATAGTAACAATTTTTGTGCTCGTGACTGTACCCAGTTGTTATAAATTACTTGCAATGGACGTTTCATTATTTGTTACCACGCACAGTATGTTATGAGACTGTATAATCGGACATTCTCATTTATTTGATGAACCGTATAGAGCTCAGTTATACAAACATGATAGTAAAACTCCCGTTTGAAAATTCCAAGTAGTTTTCGCGGTATAAAAATTCAAAGTTACCTATTTTTTTACTTCAAAATTATGCAAAAATATTCTCACTCGTTAACTAATAAGTATTTAATTCAGAATTGTTATAATACTTCATAGAGCTCTTAAAACTACACGTAATAAGCGTATTAAGTGCTACGTAAACGCATTCAGTTAATTAGGAAAAATGATTTTAGTGACTTTTGTTTTTATTTTTTTTCTCAATTAAACCTTAATATATGCAAACATTTTTAATTGCAAGATATAGTCTGATATTTAATGTAATTGTATAAAAAAAATCAGCCTTAAATTCCGTGATATATTTGAGGAAAATCAAATTGAAAATATGCGAAATATAGAATTGTAAATTTCCCATCACTTTTTAATAGCAATATTTCTTTTGGATGTTTAAATATCATCAGCTCGATTGTACCAAATTATTGTATTGACATTCGATTTACATAGGTTTCAAATCGATGAGATAATTATTAAAGGTAGGCTAAATTCGACTTCCTAGATTTGTTTACATACTTTTTTAGTTAGTTACTTACATACAACTTAAATTAATATAAGAGTGTTAAAAAAGAAAAAAGACTCGACTTGAGAACCTCCTCCTTTTTTTGAAGTCGGTTAAAAACAATGTGAATGTGACTTTTTAGAACCTTCAACACTATGCACATAACAGGCGGGATTTGAAACTTTTTAGACATGAATTATTCCTTCCAAAATTGTCGACCCTAGACTCGTAAAATTTTTATTAAGACGTTTTATGTTTTTTCTCAAATATATCACGGAGTTTAAAGCTGATTTTATTAATACAATTAGATTAAATATCAGACTATATCTTGCAATTAAAAATGTTTGCATATATTAAGGTATAATTGAGAAAAAAAATAAAAACAAAAATCACTAAAATCATTTTTCCTAATTAACTGAATGCGTTCACGAAGCACTTAATTCGCTTATTACGTGTAGTTTTAAGAGCTCTATGAAGTATTATAACAATTCCGAATTAAATGTAATTAGTTAACGAGTGAGAATATTTTTGCATAATTTTGAAGTAAAAAAATA
This sequence comes from Ostrinia nubilalis, assembly GCF_963855985.1. Taxonomy (NCBI): domain Eukaryota; kingdom Metazoa; phylum Arthropoda; class Insecta; order Lepidoptera; family Crambidae; genus Ostrinia; species Ostrinia nubilalis. Next base: position 13,945,064 of record NC_087089.1, on the reverse strand, counting down.
GGTAACTTTGAATGTTTATACCGCGAAAACTACGTGGAATTTTCAAACGGGAGTTTTACTATCATGTTTGTATAACTGAGCTCTATACGTTTCATCAAATCAATGAAAATGTCCGTTTATACAGTCCCATAACACACTGTGCCACGTCATAAATGTGTCAACTTATTAGGTTAATTATGACCAGCTAAGCTGTGTCATGCAAACATAATTACAATGGGTATTACAATACTTTGTTGGCACCTATGTACCTACAACCTACATTAATCTAAGTGATTTTAATTCTATTTCGACTTTGATGTGCTATGGCGCAATTTTGAGTTGTAATGGCGCATCCACACATGCCGCCGGCTTATGCCGCCGGCTTATGCCGCCGGGTTTGCCGCCGGCTTTCAAAATGCCTTGCCAGTGTGTCGTCCTGACCGCCGGGTTGGCCGCCGGCCGTGCCACCCGGCATGTGTGGATGCGCCATTATGAATAGTGTTTGATTTATTGATTTTGAATCAATTGAACCTTCTACCGTTAGTTTACTTTAACCGGTAAATAGTGGTGACTGCTTGTTACTGCGCTTTTTCAGTGCTTGCTTGGGTTTCAAAGCGGTGTTAGGGGAAAAAGATGAGATATTAAAATGTAAAGGCTTTGTAAGGTCAACACTTACTGTATTTTTTAGTTTTTCTATAACGATTGGCATTTAGACTTTGAATATCACGAAGGTAACACGAAGGCACTGGATGTAGGGCGCTACCAACTGGTAAATCTGGAAATCATTTAGGAAGGCCAATGTTCACAGTGACCTCCTATGGCTGATTAATAAATAATAATAAATAAAATAATAAATATCCCTGGACATTGTACACTAAGCTTCTAGTCCCAAACTAAGCAAAGCTTGTACCTACTATGGTTACTTACTAGACAACGGATATAAACATACTTACATACTTTTTTTGTAAATACATAGGTACATATTATACATAGTAACACCCAGACCCATCAAAGAAATTAAAATTCATCATTTCATTTTCCTGGGAATCGAACCCGGGACCTCTCGGAATAGTAGTCCGTTCCTAACCACTTCACCAAACAGCCGACATGTTATTAATGATGATGAGATTTTGAATTGCACACAAGAAATGATTTAACTCTCTAAATTAACCCGTCTCGTCTCCCTTTACTGTAATTTACTGGATGTCCTCTGCACGATAAATGATCATAACTTCGGAATACCCACTCAGGTATTCACTCCGTTTGCATTCTGCAACTATTGCAATTTGTTATAAACTGCATTTAATTCGCTGTCTGAATTTGTGATGAGGCTTAAAACTGGTTGTGTTGGTTTTAGTTTCTAATGAATTAAAATTGAGCGTTAAATGGTTAGTTAGATACGTGATTTTTTAACTAATAGGTAGGTATGTGTTTTCTAATATTGGTATTCAATGTAATATATTAGATTAGATTTATACGAAACTCATTTATCACGTAATTTTTAGCCAGACGGATCCCATAATAGTCTTTACCAACCTTTACAAGAAAGGAGAGAGGAGTGCACCTATTTCACTCTGTCTGCGTCACATGGATTTATTGTTCTTTTTACCCGACTGCGCCAGAAGGAGGTTATTCTATCTCCTTTCCCCATTCAAGATAATATTACAGCTTTCTCTTCTTTTAATTCGTTAACTATTTCTTCATTTAAATATTTTCTGCTTTCTCTGTTCAAATTATAGTTTTTTATTATTTTATTTTCGTTATTTGATTGTAATATTCCTATACCTTAATAGTTGGGAAAATGTATCGTGTTAATGATGCGGGTACATAAACTTTTATTATGTACCCGCAGCCTTATCAATCAACGCTTTTATCATGTAAAGGGTTCTCGGTACGCACCGTTATCGATTCGACATCGATAAAAATTTCCGGGCCCTCAGTTTTACGCGTTTCCGAACATCTGTTCATGCGTCTTCCGCAATAATGAGTATTTCTTGGGAGGGTTGGTTCACATGGCTACATAAATAGCGGAAAAACAAAGTAATCCGTTTAAAAATAGCTCCGTTTATGAGTTAACTGTATGAACTAGCGGCCGACCGCGACTTCGTACGCCGTTAGATATCATGTAGATAGATGGTGTTTCACGGCATGAATATTTACGAATGTCAAAAACAGTAGTTTGTCCAGCGCTGTAGATTTTAACCAATGACGATAGATGGCGCTTTTAAGACGTCTTATTTATTTATTGAAATTTATTTGTCACATACCTATCGTCATAAATTATAGCCTATATGTTAATCTGGGTTATAAACAATAATAGGTCTGTAAAGTTTCAACAGAATCCGTTCAGTAGTTTTTGCGTGAAACAAACAAACATCCAGACATCATGACATCCAGACATCCAAACTTTCGCCTTTATAATATTAGTAGGATTGGTTATAGGTTAAGTAAGTACAGATCAAGTTGTTTTGGCTAACTCTGTTGATACTGATTTCATTAATTACTTTTTTTTTGTTTGATTCACACTGTAGATCATTCTAGCAAAATTCGGTACTACTCGTAAAAACGGTAATTACTTACTGTAACGTTGGAATATTTTCGAGTAGGTAAAGTTAGTTAGTTAATTTAGTGAACTCTAAGGCTGAGTTGCACCACCAACCTAATTTATCATAACTATAACAATAACGATTTTTGTATGGAGTTTGACAGATTTTTGACGTTTGTTACAGTTAAAGTAAGATGGTGCAACCCAGCCTTGAGTAAATATGTTATTGCAAATGAATAAATAAATAAATAAATTTTTAATTTATTAGACATACAATATTCTCCGTATTATTTTTACGGCTTATTTAATTTTAAATTTTTCTATAACGATTGGCCTTTATACTTTGAATATCATAAAGGTAACATCTGGAAATCATTTAGGAAGGCCAATGTTCACAGTGGACCTGCCAAAGCTTTGGCTGGAATGATGATGAGATTTTGAATTTCACACAAGAAATGATTTAACCCTCTAAATTAACCCGCCTCGTCTCCCTTTACTGTAATTTACTGGATGTCCTCTGCAAGATAAATGATCATAACTTTGGAATACCCACTCAGGTATTCCGCACTCCGTTTGCATTCTGCAACTATTGCAATTTGTTATAAACTGCATTTAATTCGCAGTCTGAATTTGTGATCAGGTTTAAAACTGATTGGTTTTAGTTTCTAATGAATTAAAATTGAGTGTTAAATGGTTAGTTAGATAGGTGATTTTTTCACTATAGGTAGGTAGGTATGTGTTTTCTTATAATTATTGGTATTCAATGTAATAAATTAGATTAAATTTATACAAAATTCATAAAACACGGAATTATTAGCCAGAAAGATTGTTGAGGCCTGATATTTACATTGTTGTCCCTTAATCATCATCATCATTTCAGCCATAGAACGTCCACTGCTGAACATAGGCCTCCCCTAATGCTTTCCACGTTGATCGATTGGTAGCAGCCTGCCCTTAATAGTCTTTACCAACCTTTACAAGAAAGGAGAGAGGAGTGCACCTATTTCACTCTGTCTGCGTCACATGGATTTATTGTTCTTTTTACCCGACTGCGCTGGGGCAGACTCCTTCAAATCAAATCAAATCACTTATTTGTAAAACATAGGTAAATGTGGAACTATTTAAATATTTTCTGCTTTCTGTGTTCAAATTATAGTTTTTTATTATTTTATTTTTGTTATTTTATTGTAATATTTCTATACCATAATAGTTGGGAAAATGTACCGTGTTAATGATGCGGGTACATAAACTTTTATTATGTGTCCGCAGCCTTACCAATCAATGCTTTTATCATGTAAAGGGTTCTCGGTAAGCACCGTTATCGATTTGACATCGATAAAAATTTCCGGGCCCTCAGTTTTACGCGTTTCCGAACATCTGTTCATGCGTTTTTCGCAATAATGAGTATTTCTTGGGAGGGTTGGTTCACATGGCTACATAAATAGCGGAAGTACAAAGTAACTCCGTTTATAAATAGCTCCGTTTATGAGACGTTTGTTACAGTTAAAGTAAGATGGTGCAACCCAGCCTTGAGTAAATTTTTAATTTATTAGACATACAATAATTGAAACTGTAAAAGTATTTTATCTTTTTTTTTAAATTACTTTTTATGAGATTTTTCCACCGACATGCAAAGTGTACGACAATTTCGCTCATGTAAACCCATCTTTAATAACTGGGTGACTGTGCCATTTCCTTTTATGTCCCCGACAGCTAAACAGGGGGAGGGGTACATCTCAAGTGACCCGTATAAGTATTTTTTCTCAGGTCTTTTCATTTTTTGTGGCGCTGAATTCGAGCAAGATTGATGTTTTAAGTGACCATCTTGCCGTGATAATCGCTTGGTTTGCGGTCGAATGAATTCGTAATGGATTTTATGCAGTTTTTATAGGTGCTGTTTTGCAATAAAGATGTCAAATGTATTGTGAATCTTTCAAATTAGCAAGTATTAGAAGTCTTTCAATCGTCGTTTTAGATGCCTGTGCTATTCTACGAGTAGGTATACCCTTGAATTACGCACGGGAGACATATTTTTATTTAATGAGAAACGATGCACAACTGGTGAACATAAGCCCCCCAATGATTTCCAAATTGACCCGATGGTAGCTGCCTGAATCTGGCGCGTTCCTCATACCTCTATGAGGTCGTCGTATTGGGGGAGGCCTATGTTCAGCAGTGGGCGTCCTGTGGCTGAAATTATGACGATGATAATGTACCTACAGCAAAGACATTTCAATGTTCATCAAAGGTTATCGTGATAAAATACAAAATAACAACTCACTTCTGAAATCTTCTCACGCACAATCGACAGATAAAATACTCAATTTATTTACAAAGATACTCAAAATCCTGCTGAGTTTTGCAAAATCACAACACGAACTAGAACTACTCAAAACGTATCCGCAAACCAAAACAACGCAAAAGGTACAGTCACGTAGAAAATACGGGCTAACCGGGAAAATCTTCGGGCGATTCCGGTCAGCGTTTTTTGTATCGGGATTTTCAAATAATACTTCCAGTTGCATACGTTTCACTCTTGCATTTGTTTTAACTTTTTTGTATACCATTGGACTTTGTTACATTTTGTAAAGTCATCTTTAAGCCCGTTTTCCATTGCGAAAGAGGAATGAACTAGGGACGTCGCGGAGTGGTCTTCGTGCACTTAAAATAGGATTGCTTTTCTACTGAGAAAGACTTCGGGATTTAATGAGAGAGCTTATTTATACTCTTTTTGTTCTCCTTGTCATTTTTGCTCGACTTTTTCGCCCGTATTCACAAACGATGCTTGCTTAAGTGAAGCAGCAAATCGAACGCACAGCGTTGAATAGAGCTCTGTTATTGGTTCGTGTGTCACCTTATGCGTCCACGCGCACTGTGAGACCTCATAGTAATGTTTGTGAATACGGGCGTTTGTCATTTTCACTCGACTCTTTAACACAGTGGTGGAAACAGATGTATTTATTTATTTTTAGGGTTCCGTACCTCAAAAGGAAAAAACGGAACCCTATAGGATCACTTTGTTGTCCGTCTGTCTGTCTGTCAAGACCCTTTTTTATTTTATTTATTAGGACAACCAACAAGACAAACACGCATTTACATAAAATTACTATAACTAAAGGTGCTTAAAACTAAGTGCTGTCTTAATTAAAGGCTGCCACGGCATGCAATGTGGGCATGCAATGTATGCATTTTTGTATTGCGAGGTAAACGGAGTCAATAATGGGCTCGGTCTACTCGCGGTGGAAAATCCGCTAAGATCATAGTAATACCTATATTGTTAGATCATCGAGCTTATATGTATGTATACTATCTTAAACGGTTCTAATACAGTAGTTTTTCCAATAAAAACTAATTCGCTGTCTGCAACCGCAAAAAAAACACTGTTAGATAACTTTTCCACTGAGTGTACTGGAAATGTTGACTGTTTGTTGACAAAACAGCGGCCACCCGATACGGGACGTGTTGACCCACTGCAGATACAGGGTGACCCTTTTGTAGACGAGGTGTTGTTGCTGCTAACTACTAGTTATTATAACACAGAATAATAATAAGTACCTACTGTTATTGTAACAAATTCGGAGCGCATGTGGCTCCACAAAATCCACAGTATTTTGGAAAAAGCTAAAAATATCCACCTAAAAACAAACAAAATACGAAACTCCGTCTTAAATTCCAGCAGACGAATATTCGAATACTTTTCACGCTCCGGCGAACAGAGCAGTGGGGATGTTGAAGTTCGTATATTTAAAAACGAAATGCAAACGTTTTAGGTAATGGAGGTGGGTGTGTGGGGTCCACGAGTCTAATGTAGAGTCAACAGCATATAAGAGTATACATTATTGTAGAAAATTGTAGTGATCTATCAACGCACAGCCCAAACCACTGGACGGATCGGGCTGAAATTTGGCATGCAGGTAGATGTTATGACGTAGGCATCCGCTAAGAAAGGATTTTACGAAACTCCACCCCTAAGGGGGTAAAATGGGATCCATGCGTACGAAGTCGCGGTCGGCCGATAGTTGTATATAGGGTTTCTAATTTCTCGACCTATTTTTTTCTCGAGTTTCGGGAATTCTCGAGGCCAAATTCTCGGATTTTTCGGGTCTCGAGTTTTTTAATTAAAATTGTTGAAATCGGTTGAAATTTGATAAAAATAGGTTTTTTTTTAAATCTAATATACAAAAAAACTAAAACCCAACTACGTAAAAATGAACTGAAAAGATAAGAACAAGACAAAGTGTTCACAAATGCAGTCGGAGACATCATTGACTTTTTTTTTTGTTGGTGATAAGTAGTTGCTGATAAGCCGTGTGGTGGACGGCAGAATAGAATACATTTCCCACCAACCCCTACTCTTCCCGCGGAAGGCGGCTCATAGTCCAGCAGTGGACTGTAAATGGCTGTTGATGATGATGATGATAAGTGTTTGATGCCTCCAACTGCATTTGTGAACACTTTGTCTTATTTCTATCTTTTCAGTTCGTTTTTACCCAGTTGGGTTTTTTGTTTTCAATAATATTTTTATTTTAATCTTTTAGTTAAAGAGCAATCATACATTTTGCAAGCTATTTAAAAAACCCTTTATTGATACCCCACTCGATAGGTTTTAAGATATTTTTTTAATACATAATTATGGCGCCAAAAATCGGCCATATTTATATTTTCCAATTTTGATATACCCAGTGTCACTCTCACAGTTAAAACAAATCTAATGATAGGTACCTCTCATGCCATAGTTTGTTGAGTTTCACAATATGGCGTCCAGTTGTCGCCATATTGAATTTTTACTAACGTCATGTCTTTAGTGACACTCACCAGACTAAGAGAAATCGATTGACGTGCGAATCATAAAAATTTGCCCAAGAGTTAGGTCTCTATAGTGCTTCAAAAACATACATACATAGGCTGTTAGACACATTAACACTCCTTTGCGTCACGCAGTCGGGTAAAAAATGAAAGATTAGACCAGTCTTAAAGCAACGTTAACCTATTAAATAATTAAAAACTTACTTTTGTCTAAGAAAATAGGCTTTCAAGAATATTAAAAGCTTCAAATTCGAAACTCGAGAATTCTCGAGCTCCGGTAATTTTTCTCGTCTCGAACGAAGCCAAATTTCTCGAGTTTTCTCGAGTTCGAGAAAGCTCGAGCAGAAACCCTAGTTGCATAATAAGATACCACAGTGTATAGCTTGACGTACTGTCGTCAGTACAGACACTCAAAGTAGCCAATAAGTTACAAAAATACGTCTTTATTACTATTAGAATAAGGTTGTGTTACCAACTTTTTGGTCACTGGGTGTCACGAACTATTTGACGATGACGTACGTATATTAAACGTCACGTCAACCTGAACATTTTGGCACCCTATGTAGAGCTAATAGGTGTGATTTTGCGATAATAATAGAACGATGTGCTGTTGACTGAGGCAAACAATATACTCAGCCAGTGGTACACTTGCAGTTCCAATGCATGTTGTTGTTTCAACCAAATGCCATCCACTGCTTAAAAAAAGTCTCCCTCGCGGATAATGCTTAGTTAATTATAAAAAAACTTATAGATAAAAAAATATATATTGGTTAAAAGAACCTCCTATTCACTAACCTAAAGCAACAAAAAGGGTACCTTTTTAAATTATGATAAAGCAAGTAACTTTTTGAAAGTAACCCTCATGGAAAGTTATTATTGTCTAACAAATAAAACACCATGTATTACAAACGTAAGGTAAAAGCTACGTCAAGTACTGTATCCGCGATTGCAACCCTGACTGAACCCTGAGACCACACTTCCGCATTCTTAATCACCACTCTATAGTGTCAATATTGGAGGACCAGAAAGGCCTGGAAGGCCTTTTTAGATAGAGCCTTCCGGTTTGCTTCCGGCGGTGTCTTGTGTCAACTTAGAGACAACTTATTCATACCAACCCAACTTTAACTACCTACTATAATGTGATTTTGTGAGCCTATGGTACTCACCAAGTATGCATGATATAGAATGTAAAATATTAACGTAACGTTTTGTTAATTTGTAAGTGTCTATCATTTTAATTTCAATTGGTGATTGAAAATTAAACTTCAAATCTTTATACAGCAAAATATTCCTTACTTAGAAGATTCTAGCAAATTACAACATCAAAATAAGATATAACATATACAATTTCAATAAATCACAATTTGAACAATGATATTAAAAAATATACCCAGGTATTTTACCCTAGCAAGCACATTGAATTCAATCCTAAAATATCCTATTGTACGATCTCAAAGTTTAGGTACCTACTTTTGATCATTTACTCCACTTACAGCATCCCTAATATCGTTATTACCTACGTATTATCAATTCTGTAGTAAATAATCAGAACTTGATAGTGACATTAGAGGTGACATCAGTTGGCTTTTATAGCCCAGAGGAGAACTTGGATGAAATGATGATGAAAAATATTGGATTGTTTTCACGATATTGTTTCAACATTTTAAAATTCTATTTATTCTTTGTTTAATGGCCATTCTTTGAAACGTCCATTAGTAGATTTGGAAGGGGATTCAATTTGCAAAAATTTTCACGTTTTTATTGAATAACAAACAATGATAAAAGTTATTGATTTAAGGATTTTTTATTTTCTCGAAAAGGCTCGTAACCCATAAAACTCACTCAGACATGAGTTTTATTGAGATAATCTTTCTGTGAGATTGTTATTTAGCCAATTTCTGCTCAGTAAGTTTAAGAATTGAGGTTAGACCAAATTAACGCGTGCAGCCGGCTTGCACGAGGGCAGTGGCAATCAGACTGAAACGCGTGGTTTGGTCGAATCTTTATTATAGCGTTAAAATTAAATTCTGTTGTACATAATAACATAAACAATTATACAGTAAAGTTCGTTCAGTAGTTTGCCTAAAAGAGCAATAAAGTAAAATTCCATCCATCCATCGTCACAAAGTTTCACATTTATTATATTACGAGCAAAATAAAATATAATTTGACATCCAAAATTGCCCAAAAGCGCCCCAATTAATTCAGCCACACGAAATTGACCAGAAAACTGTAAGCTAACAGCAATTCTGCAACTTCGTCCGTCCAAAGTGCGCATGCAAATGTCATGTGGGAGTGCGATCGTCGGCCATTTAGGCGCAGAGAAGGCCCGACGTTATAGAGTTAGGGAAGGTATGGTATAGTGATGTAGAGTTAACAAAAATATCGATAGCAAATTAATGAATTTAGTGTTCATATTTTCGTTGAGTTTAAAATTTAAAGAGATTATGTTTGATCTGACAGCACTGGCTCAAAATACGTCCATTGAAATACATTTATTTCGTAACAAATTAATTTATTTAGTTTTATAGTACAAAAGTAGTAGCAGTAATAAAGTACTTCAGTGATAAGTAGTATCCATATTCTAATTAGATATTGTAAGAAAGTGCAATTAAAAAGTAAAAAAAATAAAATCAAATCGACACTAATTGGAAAGTTTGGACCTGAGTTAATAGCGCGTAGAGCGTGTAACAATAAAATTGAAAACTTAAAATATCGATAATAATTCACGACTAAGGGCCAACACTATTTAGTGAGTGGCTGACCCACACTCAACCTTGTAGTTTAGTTGTTTTTGGGCTACGGACCTTTGTATGAACTATTACAACAGAATTTAATTTATACAGTATATTTCAGAACTAAAGTTAAATCAGTTGGTAGTTAGTTTCTACCATGGGTTCAGATGATACATCAAATTAAAACTGAGGTATTCTGTAGTTTTCAACCGACTTCAAAAAAGGAGGAGGTTCTTAATTCGACCCGTATGTTTTTTTTCTATGTTTGTTACGCGATAACTCCGCCAATTATGAACCGATTTGAACAAATCTTTTTTCGGCGTATAGGTAATACCTCAAGGGTGGTCCCATTTAAATTTAATAATAGAAAAAACAACCCCCAAGGGTGGAAAATTGGGGATGAACTTTTTTATACGCAATATTTTTTTTTTTTTTTTTTTTTTGTGTTCACGCATTTGAAGTCGGTTTTATTTTTTTTAAAAGTTAATTATGGAATAAAATTGTTTAGTCTGATGTCGGTATTGCTTGTTGACTGGTAATAGACAGGTTAATTTTAAGTTCAATAACTAAAATAATGGGTTGAAATAATATAGGTTTATATGAAAATGCCAATGTCAATTATCAAATACTACCAGCACTAGTCGATTATATTAGGACGTGTATAAGTCTGTCCTAAAAAGGGCCTCACATAGCTACTTACTATTAATACTTAAGAGCGTTTACGCCGTTTGGCGCAAAAACAGTACTTTTTCAACTCGTTATAATCATTAACCAGTAATACTACAAATATGTTATAGGCATAAATAGTTAGGCAATTTCGTCGTCTAAATAGTTAATTGAGAAAATATTGCGATTAGTTTAGCATTTAAGAATTCTATCAAGATAAGTCCACACAGGTTTTGTAAATTTCCACTTTAGCGTCAGTTTACAAGCTGAAATTTTTATAGAAATACTGTGAAAACGATTTAACAAACATTTACATCCTATAGCATAGATCCTTGGGCAAATAGTTATCTGAGAAAATTTTTAGATTTAAGCATTTTACAATAAGAAATCACAAATTAAAAGAACGTGAAATACCCAAAAATCAAAGTGATTTTTTCACCAATATTCTTCCTTTATTCAACACAAAAATAGCTTAATATAATAGAAGAATATCTTATCTAAAATATTTACTTTGAAATTTAAAATAATTCATTGTAATTTTTTTTCTATGAGTATTTGAAAAGTACTATAAAACGCCGCGCACGAATCGTTCAAATTCAGTCCGCCTCGAGGCGTTCCAGAGTGAGGTCACGTCGCTCGGTGCTCTGCTGACATGTGTCACGCGTACGTTGATCTTTGACAGGTAACTGGACTTTTATAGTGTATCCGCAAAATCTTGGTGGTAGATTTTGCGATCACGTGGTAGTTAAAATATTTTATTGTTATTTTTCATTACAGTCTATTTTTACTACAAATTCTATTTCAGACGTAATGAAAAATAAAATTAAGTTATTTTTAGCGATGAAACGAAAACGAATGACGAAAATTTGGAACAGCAAGTTATGTATGTATACTAATATTATAAAGAGGAATAATACTAATAATTTATTTGCCATAATAGGTGGTTACAGAATAGTTAATAGGAATGCTCTGCCAGCAGGGTCCCACCTAGTTGTAGGGGGAACATACACAACATATTACAGTCGGAAAATCTTTGCGGTAGGTACCTCGGATTGTAGTTAGTTGGACAGTGGTCATTTGACGGCCACTTGAATCGTCTCACCCCTAAGCTTTTGGCTAGGGGCCATCCATAAAGTACGTCACACGAATTTCATGATTTTTTGACCCCCCCCCCCCCCCCCCCCTCCGTCCTTGTCACAGGTGGTCACATTTCTGAGACTCCCCCCTCCCTAGTGTGACGTCACATGTTTTGCAATTTCACATCAAAAAATTATTAAATTAACAGCAGTTCCGAAATTAGTTTTATTTCCATTTTTTTTATGAAATCAATCAACATTATATCAAATATTTGAAACAATTGAAATGTGATGTCACGAAACTTAGGACCCCTCCCACCCCTTGTCACACCATGTCACACTTTGTCAACCCCCTCCCCCCCTCTTTACGTGTGACGTACTTTATGGATGAGCCCCTACAGCCGGCGCACTAAGCCGGTTGATGCCTAATCTCGGAGGCCCGGCTGCACTGAGTCGCTGACTATACTTTTGCGTCGCGCGTTATATGGTCCTATATGGGGCTCGAGTATGGCACAGTGCTGTGTAGTCGTGGAGCATCCTACTGTTCAAAAAAGCGCAACGCATGATATCACTGAGGCACAGGCTGAGGTAATTCGTGGATACCGCATAGTATCCGCAGTCCGTCTATTCCCGGTTGTGGACACTGACTATGTCCCTACTGAGGATAAATGGGATAAAAATTATTGTCATTAGTGGCGACGTATAACAATCCTACTAATATTATAAATGCGAAAGTTTGGATGTCTGGATGTTTGTTACTCTTTCACTCAAAAACTACTGAACGGATTTTGTTGAAACTTTACAGTATTATTGTTTATAAACCAGATTAACAGAATTATAGGCTATAATTTATGACGATATGTGACAAATAAATTTCAATCAATAAATAAGACGTGTCTAAAAAGCGCAATCTATCGTCATTGGTTAAAATCTACAGCGCTGGACAAACTACTGTTTTTGACGTTCGTAAATATTCATGCGGGGGAAGCCGTGAAACGCCATCTATCAACATGATATCAAACAACAGGTTTTACGAACTAAGGAGTAAAACGAGGTCCACGCGTACGAATTATTAATAAAATTAATAATATTTGTATTCATCTGGTCTTACTTGACTTTTACTTTACGTATGTCATGCACGATGACATTTGCGTCAATATTTGTGTACGTCCCCACTAGGCATAATTGGGATGTATTTTTACCCGACTACGGCAAAGCAAAAGGAGGGTTATGATTTTGACAGGCTATGTATGTATGTATGTATGTATGTATGTTCATGTGTACCCTCGTAACTTCTAAACTACTTATCAGAATTCGACAATTGACATATCATTAGAAGCGTCTTAATTGTCCGCTGGTTATAGGCTATATGGGGTTTCACAAAATCTAATGTCCGCGCCCTCTAGCGGACAAAACATACAGAGTAAAAAAATAAAGTTAAGATAAATATGCCGTGTTTGGTATCATTTGAAAGCGCTTTACTTGTACATTTTGAATATATATATATTACTAGCATTTGCTTGTGACTTTACCTGTAAATTAATCATGGGCTAATTGCATATAATTCTCATCTTTTCGTTCATAGCTTCTTTACTACTTATTAGTTCATCAATTTAACTTTTGTTTTCACAAATACACTTTATCACCAAAATAGTACAAATAATAAAAAGTAAAAAAACTAAAACCCAACTACGACAAAAAACGACGCTGAAAAAGTATAAAACAAGATTTTCAGAATACTAAACTGAACAAAGTTGCTAATGTAGTTGCATAGTAATTTTCATGTTTGGAAAGGCGTAGTCACGCGTTACATATACCTACCTACCGTAGCACTTTGACAACGTGTGACTGCGGTTTTCCAAACATGAAAATTACTATGCAACTACATTAGCAACTTTGTTCAGTTTAGTATTCTGAAAATCTTGTTTTATACTTTTTCAGCGTCGTTTTTTGTCGTAGTTGGGTTTTAGTTTTTTTACTTTTTTTCTAATTTGTCATAAGTTGTGAGAAAGCCTGTAGCTACAACTGGGAAAGTATGTGTCACCACTGGTGACAATCGATATTATTTATGCCATTTATCCTCAGTGGCGACAAAGCTAGTGTCGACAACCGAGAATAGACGCCAGTTGCGAGGTGACCATAGGTCCCAAGGGGAAATGTACGTGTACGTGCACCACGAGAGGTGGAAACCAAAAGGTAGAGGCTTGAGCTAGATCCTCAAGTAGTGACTAGCCCTAGAGTGCTGAAGGGTACGCCTAGCCGTCAGCCAAATTTTACGTGGCACCATAGAGGCAGTTCTGTCTGTATTAGAGGAGTGGGTGCGACGGCATGATCACCTCACACAAAGGGCGACCCAGGTTCTACCGGGCCATGGGTGCTTCGGGCCATTCCTCCACCGTATAGGCCGAGAGCCTGTAGATGGTTGTCAGTTAACACTGCAGTCTTGGCACGTGAGTCACCGCAGCAGACTGACACGCTCCAACAGTGCCCAGCCTAAGCGAACGAGCGGCGGTTGGAAATGACCTCTCCCTACCAATCGGGAAGAGGCGTGAGATAGATAGATAAATTGTTTATTTGTTGTAACACACTTTTTTTAAAGCTTTTAACACACACATTATGTATAGTTGCTATTGAAATTCAATTCAATATCGAAATAAAGTTAGTTAGTCAAGAAACACACTAGGTGACACCACTGGTATTTTGTTACACAGGTTAGTAATAATTTCAACAGTTGCAACATAACAAAAGTGACAAAACAACATAAGATAAAAATGACTAGCGTTTTAAATAGTTCCCTGCGTCAGAGTGATGTGTGCCGCAGCGATGCAAAAAGCAAAGAGCTCAGTATAAACACTACCCTCAAAAGGGCAGAACACTGATTTTCAGCTTTTGCTAGAGAACGCATGAAGCGTACAGGTACGGAATGAACCCGCTTGCTTTCGGAAACAATATCTACATTAGTATAAAATATATGATGAGACAAATAATCTTATGGTATAGTGTGCTTACTTTCTGTGAAAGTGTTCTTTCACAGAAAGAAGCAGTGGAAAGGGGGAGCGAGAGGCCTCAGCCGACACTCCGGTTATCCGCCGCCGACACCCTGGGCGCAAGAGGACAGCTTATGGTCTCCAACTGTCCCTTCCTAACAGGCCTCGGTTGCTAGACATGGAGGTGTCTGGTGGCGGCTAAGGACGAATGCTACAGGCAACAGCCAATGGCGATGTCCCGCGTTCCCTCATATCACTCATATGGATCATGGCAGAAACAGTCAGGTTTTTAGTGGGTGTAGGGGCTACCCACCTTCTGGTAGGAAGAACCCCACATAACCCACTAGCTGCCCCCGCAGCTGGTGGGTATGAAATGTTATGCATTTTCCGGATAAAAAAAGAATAGTAAACAGGAAAAGTTTGTTTTGAATAGAACCGATTTGAAAAAATCTCTCACCATTAAAATTCAAATTTTTTTCTGCTGAACATAGGCTGTATAAAATATTCTCAAAATAGTAAAAAACCTTTGATAAATTACTATTTGATAAAGAATTTACGTATTTATTATTGATTAGGACTAATGTATACCATTATTTATAATTATGGAGTCGGTGTTGGAAGATTTGAAGATTTTATAGTTTTCTTGAGCTGTCACTTGACAGCCTGGCACACTTTTACGATGGTGGATCAAAGTATTTTGGTTTGACTATAGAGCGTGAGAACACGCACACAGTCATAATTATTTTAGTGTGAATAAAACTAGCATCGAAATTACCTAAACTTAACATGCCACGCTAGACGTAAACGCTCTTAATTTGAATTTAAATCTAATCAAAGTTATCATTAGAAACTTATAGGCCAAACAAAGAACTCTTGCAATTGGAGTAAACCACTAGCTTCAATTGCAAGTTCAGTAGCACTAATTTGAAAAAAAAATCATAAAGATCTACTCATTATATTATTGTACCTACCACCTGTACTCAGTCACCTATAAAACATAAAATGCACAAATAAATTATTTGATTTGATTTGAAACATAATTTTGAATCGGCTATTGCACAATGGTTTAAACTTCTAATTGGCTTTACTAACTTGTCTGATATCATTAGAACTTTAAACTCAATTCCTTAAACTATTCCGATTATTACATTTTTTTGTTCTATCCAGAAAAATTACAAAACCTCTATCATGGGCTCCCTTTTAATCTAGTCCCGCCAAATCGTCCTCATTCTACAGGACAGTACATCAGTCAGACTACATTTTATTCTAAAATAGTTCTTACTGCAACTACATAAGGTTTTAAGCTGATGCTGAGCTTGATGTGCTATTGTATACTTTCCCGTCACGTATGAAAGATTTGAAAGTTTATGGTTGTCACTAACACCT
The DNA here is from genome assembly GCF_963855985.1 of Ostrinia nubilalis. Taxonomy (NCBI): domain Eukaryota; kingdom Metazoa; phylum Arthropoda; class Insecta; order Lepidoptera; family Crambidae; genus Ostrinia; species Ostrinia nubilalis. The sequence continues at coordinate 13,928,884 of NC_087089.1, read as the reverse complement.
TTTAAGGGCAAAAGGTTGTGTCTAGAATACTGAATAACGTTAATAAGAAGATCTGGTTCGTTTATCTTTAAAAAAGGGACGATCTTTAATTTTTATCTTTAACTAGCGGCCGCCCGCGACTTCGTACGCGTGGATCCCGTTTTACCCTTTTAGGGGTGGAGTTTCGTAAAATCCTTTCTTAGCGGATGCCTCCGTCATAACATCTACCTGCATGCCAAGTTTCAGCCCGATCAGTCCAGTGGTTTGGGCTGTGCGTTGATAGATCACTATGTCAGTCAGTCAGTCACCTTTGAGTGAAATATATTTAGATGATAAAGGACTAAGCACACTCGTCAACCTGGAAACGGATCGTAACCGTATCAACTCGAGTCGCAACGCCTCGTGGCAAAAGGCGATACGGTATTACGGTGTTGATCCTTTTCCGAACTGATAAGTGTGCGCAATATTTTTTTTACATAATAGTCGATCCGCGTTGTCTGTACATACTACAGTTGCCGCGAATACTCGCTATTATTCGGTATTCGGCATTACTCGACATTTTTTTGATATTCGTCGAATACCGAATAATAGCTAGTATTATTCGGCATTCGGCGAATAGTCGTCTAAAATAAACTTTTAGTGAACAAAAAAACTAATGAGTTAAAAATAATCATATTTTTATTATTTTCCCTAATAAAACAATACACAATATCAATTATTATTTGTAATATGTACCTGTGCCTATCATATTCATGAAATTAAATTAGTTAGGCTTTTTAATTAATATTTAAAATCCAACAGAGGCAGATTGTGGTGCAAAAAAACATTTTTTTCTGCACGTTCGGGAGCAAGTCGGTTTCGTTTTTCCTCGTAAATTAAACCTGCCTCGGAAAATAGTCTTTCTGAATAAACAGAGCTTGCTGGTGTGATTAACAGCCTTACTTATAAAAATCAACTAATCAACGTCTAAGCAACTAATTAACTAATGACTCGTTAACTTCTTAATCAGTAATTAAATATTTCTCACTTATAAACACTGCTTAAGCGTCACTTAACTAATCAACTGTTAATTAGAGTTTTTCTTTTTTAAATCCACCTGAACCGAACTTCAGACCAGTTCTAATGCCAAAATGCCGAAAGCCAATGCTAAAATTAAGAATAATAAACGTCAAAGTTATGTCAAATGAAACGCTGTCTGTCAGTCAACTGTCAAGTCTACAACAACAAACAAACAAAAGTACTGTAGCGACTATGTCCCACATACGCCATATTAAAATTATGTACCAATTATAATAATATACACTAGATAATTGTAATACTTCTTGTACAAACTTAAGATGTAAATGCTTTGTTAGTTTTTAGCGCAATTTTAAGGCATGGTAATTTTAGTTTCTCACGCACATGCACCCTTAGGAAGCCTTTAGGATTTTATTGTCGGAATGTTTAACTCAAGTCTTTTTAGTGTTTCGGGTTTCGCCGACGTAACATGTGGTGTATTATTAGTCCATTGAATTATTTTAACTGTGTAGGTATTAAGAAACACCAACCGTTGTAATGTCTATCTATTGTTATACTTTCACTTTATATTATGTTTGCGTCAACCTTTGCCATGTGTTTCATGCTATTTTTTGTGTGTATCTTCGCGCAGCGCAGCAACACAGCGCGTTGCATGGCACGTCACGCATCAGCTGTTAACTTTTTGATCCGCCATTTTGGTAATTAGGGCTTTAAACAAGGGTCCGACGCTGTTTAACTTGACAGTTATTTAAGCAGTCACTAAGACGTTGGTTAACACTAATTATCGTTTTTAAGTTAAGATATTATTTAATAGACCGTTAAACTGTGTCTTAATTTTAATAAACGTTTATAAGTAAGGCTGTAAGTATCGTTTAGCAAGCTTATTTAATATAGGAAATCTATTCTTATTGGTAGGTACTCAAAGTCCACCATTCATATGGGTTTATTTTTCTGTCAGCCTTTGCTAATGCGATGTAGTGGGCGATTTCTTCAGCAGTGGCATTCTTGGGGTGCTCTTCAGTAGGTTGCTCTGTAGATGATTCTTCAAAACATGCCCAAAATTTACTACATAATTATATTATGTAGGTATGTATAACATGAAACAGATTTCTTTAACTTTATTGTTTTCTTTTCTCACAACCTTAGAAGAAATTAAATATAATTTTAATGTTTTTATGCCGAATAGTAATGTCGAGTTATTCGACTATTCGCCAAAGTGAATGGCGATTAATCGGTATTCGACTATTCGCTATAACCACTATTCGCGGCAACTCTAGTACATACGCTCAGATCTTTTAAACTACGCAACGATTTCAATGCAGTTTCAAAAACCGAACTCCGGCAATTTCAGCCGGAGATTTAAAAAAAAATCAGTTTTCAGTAATAGATAGAGTGATAGTACCCGTACGAAGCCAGGGCTGGTCGCTAGTTTAAAATATTTTTCACGCATCAGGGACTAAAAGCTAATCTTCTAAATTATCTCAAGTGAATGCATGTGAAATGGGATCAATTGAGATAAAAGGCTCCTTTATGTATTAGTTATAATAAAATACACAAATTCTTATGTGATGTCAAAATATTCGAAAAATAAATATTTTAAACCAACATCCAAAAAGAGGAGGTTCTCAATTCGGTGGGTACGTTTTTTATATCGTCAAGATCTTTACCACTTTTTAAATTTACAAGGTGTAACTTGTTACATACTTTCGATCGACTTTGGTAACAACAAAACCTAAAAACTTTCGTTAAAAAGTCCTGAAAAACTGCAATTGGCAAAACAGATTTCTGAAAATAACAAAATGAGCTAACTCATTTGTCGTAGGTGTCAGAAATGAATCCCGCAAGTTGCTATTACGAAAGTGCTGCGATCATTGGACTTATAGTTTGCAGCCCACTCCGCAGTAGTGATGCTGGCTGGAGTATCGAGTGTCGATAGAATTATATTGATGCTATTTTTCGAGACTTGCACATTAGACACTACTATTGCAAAGATGCTAATGTGCACATTTATATCGTCTGCACGATTTCATATTAGAATTGAAAGATAATTCGTAGGTAACTAAAATATTGTAAGTATTTTTTTTTAGGTCTCACTAACCCCTTTACTAATAAAAAGTTACAAACCCGTTCAACAGTTGACATGACAAACCCGTTCAACAGTTGACATGGCATTTCCATGCTAAACGTCAATTCAAACAACTGTTCAACGCGCGTGTAATTTTTACTAGTAAGGGGATAAATGTCTAGTAGAGTAGATTAAATTGACGTTATTTACGAGTAGTTACCAGTTCCTGGAACTCGAACAAAATCTCTCTATGATATGGTGAACTTCTAATGATTACGAGTCATTCGCGTACTTAGAGATGGTGGAACTGTCAATACTTAGTCCTTAGCTATAACATAGGTACTTACAAGGCAACTTCCAGCAATTTCGAACTCCTCCTATGTTCTTCTGATTAGTTTCGTTGCGGGTCCAATGACAGTTTAACTTCCCCCGGGACAAACTTGACCTTCATTGGTTGGGTTTTTATGGCGGTCAAGCTGTAGATCCTGGCTATACAGGAGTTGCAGTGGTGGGAACGAAAGGTAGGAATAGTCCCGTTACTTATAACTATCGATAAACGAGTACATCACTAGTAGAGGGTAATGGATTTATACCTTCCCGCAACAGATTTATCGGCGACCTTCAGCATGCCCTCTTGTTGTTCTCATAGCGCTGAAACTAAACGGGAAAGAAACGTTTCCTCGTTCCGAAAATCGTTCTTTAATTCTGGAATCGTTTTGTTTATTGGGTTTTTTATCCATCCCATGTTTGATAACATAGATTGTTTAACACCTTACAACGTACTGTAGAATTAAATTAAGATATTGATTAAACTTGACTAGCTTATACTCCTGGCTTTGACTGCTTGGATTACAATATTGTGTCACTCTGGTGCTCAAAATTGAAAAGTTGCATCAAAATACTTCAAACAGTTTGAGTACCTACCTCATTATTTTAACAAAATCTGGCTACAAACCCCAAATCTTAATAAAAGCTAAAGAAACAGTATTACGTATTAGTAGTAAACAGTAATTTAACGTTTGTCTCAATGACACTGTGATATAAACAAACTTGAACAGTTCTTTTTCTCATAAAGATTCTCCCTTCTTTGCGATGCAAAAGTAGTTTACACAGCGACTACAAAGAATGGTTGGTGTCTATGGCACAAAATGCAAAGTTCAAGAGGAAGGTGGCAAGACAAGAGTTTACACAAGACTTTTATGCGATTTTATGAGAATCTTGCTTTCGGTTTTTTGTTACAAAATATCACCTACGATAAGACCTTAGATGCCGTCTATGCCTACTTACGGAACTAAAAAAGAATGGAATCAACATAATCTTATTTTATTTTTGACAAAGATAAAATTCTTTGAGTTAAAGTCTCACCTTCTCTGAGAAGGTGTAATATAAGAACGAATAATTAAAGAAAAGTTCAAATATATAACATTTTACATGTCTTGAGTGCAAATTTTTTTTGTATCTTAATTGTATGTATGACTTTAAGTTTGTCTAGCTACTCAACGCATGACGTCACGCATTGTTACGTCATATGATTGCACAGTAACAAACTACTTAACATACATTAAATATTGTCTGCAATTCAATATTAAACTAAACCAAGTTCAAATATCAAACGAAATCCGTGTGAGCCCGTTCATTAAAGTTATAAGTCAAGTAAATTCCTCCAGCAAGTAATAATGCAAAGATTAAGGCAGATGCTGATGAAAATCGCATAAAATAGTCAGTCGGAGTAGCCCCTTTAGGTTATCTCCTTAGCTCGAGTCCGAGTCCATTCGCCTCAAAGCCACAGCTGGAAGGCTTTAAGCTGGTACATAACTACGAATTTTTGGAGGAGTAATAATATTTTTATAGCTAATTTTTAGTACCTAACAATTTCTTATTTCTAAAGCCTGGTCCGTGAGCACGTAGAATCCCGTCCAATGACCCCAAGCTACCCATCCTTATCGCTCGCGCGTAATTATATTGCTGTCGCGACTGTGCGACGCGCGCCCGCAGTGAGTGTGTGAGCGCAAGGATGGGCAGCTTGGGGTCATTGGACGGGATTCTACGTGCTCACGGACCAGGCTTTAGTACCTAATAGTAATTTTCCTAGAGCCCTACGTTGGGCGCCAAAACAAAAGGACATACAGTTATCAAATAGTTCGTGACACCAAAAGTAGCCAAAAAGTTGACACACAACTTTATTCCAATTCTAGCAAAGACTGTTGCGAACTTTGTCGACCTACTTTGGGTGTTACCACAGAATAATAATAAGTACTACGTACGTACAGAAGTTTTACTTCGCGAAGGTATTTAAAAAAAATGTATGCTCAATGTCATTAACAATTATGGTGTAATTTAGCCTGTCTCAAGAGTCAAGCACCATTTTGTTGACAAACGTCAGTGATCGGCACTGCGCCGAAGCTATAGGGCTGACTTTGGTAAAAATAAATGATGTGACGTGAGGAGCCAAACTGCGGAAAATGGCGGAGGAAATACTTGATTTAGCATCAATTATCATGAATAATATTAACTACTTATTTACCTCTCAGTGTCTTGAGGCAACTTAAAAAAGTACATTCTGTGTTTTTATTATTATTTAGGCAGTTAAATACTACACAGTATTTAGTACACCATTTTCTTTATTTTCTTCCATCATACACAAGAATACGCGTGCGTGAGTCAATGTTCGGTCGTATGTGAGGCCTTGTCGAATAGTATCCTGGTAGGTGGGCCATCGTGCGTGTTTTGTTTTCGATGTAAACTCGCGGAGATGAACAGGCCTGGTGTTACGAACTATGTATTTGACGTTGACTACATACAGACGTAATCACTTTCACATCTCCGGGTATCTCACTATTGCTCGTGTCAGAATTTTGATTTGAATAAAGGATACATAAAATCTCTAAAAGCACTACGAGTATTTTGGCGCCCAACGTGGTGTTTTAAAGCCCCATGTCTAAGTAGCGTCATAATCCCATTTTTGTAATTATTCCTTTATCTAACTTAGCAGACTATCAACCCAAAATATCTTCAAACATGTTTAATTTTTGACGATTAAATTAATTTGTGTTTTAATATCAAACAAATAAAATACCATATCCACCATCGAAACTGATTCTGATTCCTTACGATATCATCAGCGGGCAACATGTTCGACTGAAGACGCTTTTTCTGTACTACGCTAAAGGATTACAGGAAAATGACATTGGAAACTTTTTGCCCCACTTTTCGAAAAGTAGCGGACACAAACGAAACCTATCACAGATGATACATACTAATATCCAATGAATTTCCGTGCATTTTTTTTTCTCTCTTATATGGGAATATTGAGAAAATGAAGTTTTAATATTTTATTTTATTTTACACTAGCGGCCGCCCGCGACTTCGTACGCGTGGATCTCGTTTTACCCCCCCCCCCCCTTCATCTATCTTACGCGGTTCAGATTTTTTCATACAATTTTTTTCCCCGCTAACTCCCGTTTCCATGGGAATTTTGCAATATCCTGTTGTAACTAAGCTTTAAGTTTACTAAGGTACCTGCATGCCAAATTTCAAGCGTCTATCTTACGCGGTTTAGATTTTTTCATACAAATGTTTTTTCCCGCTAACTCCCGTTCCCGTGGGAATTTTGCAATATCCTGTTGTAACTAAGCTTTAAGTTTACTAAGGTACCTGCATGCCAAATTTCAAGTGTCTAACTTAAGCGGTTTAGATTTTTCATACAAATGTTTTTTCCCGCTAACTCCCGTTCCCGTGGGAATTTTGCAATATCCTGTTGTAACTAAGCTTTAAGTTTACTAAGGTACCTGCATGCCAAGTTTCAAGCGTCTATCTTACGCGGTTTAGATTTTTTCATACAAATGTTTTTTCCCACTAACACCCGTTCCCGTGGGAATTTTGCAATATCCTGTTGTAACTAAGCTTTAAGTTTACTAAGGTACCTGCATGCCAAATTTCAAGCGTCTAACTTAAGTGGTTTAGATTTTTCATACAAATGTTTTTTCCCGCTAACTCCCGTTCCCGTGGGAGTTTTGCAATATCCTGTTGTAACTAAGCTTTAAGTTTACTAAGGTACCTGCATGCCAAATTTCAAGCGTCTAACTTAAGCGGTTTAGATTTTTCATACAAAAGGATTTTCCCGCTAATTCCCGTTCCCGTGGGAATTCCTAAGTATCCTATAACCTGCCCAGGAGTATGGAGAATAATTGCACCAAGTTTCGTCAAAATCCGTCGAGTATTTTTTGTTTCTATAAGGAACATACAGACAGACAGACAGACAGACAGACAGACAGACAGACAAAAATTTTACTGATTGCATTTTTGGCATCAGTATCGATCACTAATCACCCCCTGATAGTTATTTTGAATATATATTTCATGTACAGAATTGACCTCTCTACAGATTTATTATAAGTATAGATTTAGGTAACATTTTTGACGACCTCGGTGGCGGAGAGGCGCACACACCGGTTTTCAAGGTGTGCCGGGCCAATCCTGAGGTCCCGGGTTCGATTCCCGGCCGGGACAATATAGAAAACGATCTTTTCACATTGTCTCTGGTTTGGGTGTGTTGTGGTTCGTCGTTCCCGATTTCCATAACACAAATGCCTTAGCTACTTATTTTGGGTTGGAGTAATATATGAGATGTTGTCTAATATTAATTTAAGTATTTATAATATTTTATTTATTTATATTATTTTATTTATATTTTTTATTTATTTATATTATTTTATTTACTTTTATTGGTTACTCTGCAATGCCAAACAACATAACATATAAAAATATCAAATCATTTTAGACAAATATATTTTCAACATAGACTCGTCATATCTCAGAATTCCCATATATCACAACATAGCGCTTTAAGTGAATATACCTACAAGTATAAAGCTTTGAAATAAAATACGTTTCATCTTTGTCCGCCGTGGGGCATTTTCTCATATTAAAGTTCCCAATGTCCTTTTCTGCCAATATTGCAACTTATAATAATTTTCTATATTTTAAAATATTGGGTGCTGTTTCAATTAGATTAAGGGTAATAATAGCTGTGTACTTGTTTCGAAGCCTTTATAGCATATACCTAATGTTTTTTTTTAATATGATCTTTTGTTATGCCTCGCAAAAGGTGCTATTGGATTACTCCAGTTGCAAGACGGTGTGCTATTTTTTGGATATAAGTTGGATTACATTCTATTTGTTGAATTCTTTTAGGTGATTTACAATAATATAGGTGATGAATTTTTAGCTTATTAAAGGTCTTAATTGAGGTGCTTAATTCAGTCAGTGCTTGAAGTATGGGAGCGGCACGGGAGGGGTGACATTAGTCGGGCAGTTGATCAGTATGGGCATGTATGGGAGTGCGCACACTACGCCGATTCGATTTGGCAGATTCTTCATACAAATTAAAATCGGGCACAACTATCGGCCAACTAAAAATCAACGGTGTGCGCCTACTCTAAAGGTGCTCAATTGAAACGATTCAAACTTACTGCTATTATTGTATTCAACAGCTCAAACTTTGGTCCTAAATTTTAGCCCAAAATTAGATAATACGCAACAAACCAGCATTAATTAAGGAAAAAAGTATATTCATCCGTGCAATAAAAAGCACAACTTAATTGGGGTTAAGATAACAACGTTCCGCAAACGCAAAAAGATTGTAAAAAGTGGTCAAATGTGAGTCGGACTTGCGCACAGAGGGTTCCTTTTAAACTAAAATAATATTATTAATGTCTCCCTCCCACGCATCTAGTACATAATTCGTGATCACCTAGTTTACCAACTGCAAATTACGTTTAATCGCATATATTGAACAACAAAATTAACGACTTTTCTCTACCTGTGCTGTAAAACCTTCCTTCTTGCCGAATTTCATAATTCTAGTTCATAACCTAGAATCGTACATTAAGGAAAGTAAGGACACGGGATTTGGGAAGAACCGTATGGGTTTTGTTTTCCCTGCAAAGTGTTAGAAAACTATGACTTAGGCCCAGAATAGACGGTGAAACGCAACTGCAACTGCTAGTTACTTTTGAGTTGCATCTATGTTTCTGCCATAGCGTCCGTTGAGAGACCACACATGACGCGACCAGTTTGAAACTTTCAGTTTCAGTTTCAATTTCATTCATCAGAATCATCACAAAGTTACAGTTTCATTGCAGTTGCGTTTCACCGTCTGTTCTGGACCTTAGTCGTAAAAAATGACTGTATATTTTTGGATTGCATTGATTTAGAAGCGATTTTTTACACTTCCTTTGATTGCAGACACAATTACTTATTAGATGCTAATTTCAATTTTATATCCTCACACGTTCCTGAGAAAAAGGTGTTGCTGATAAAAAGACTGACAATAATGTGATCCTATAAGAGTTTTCGTTTTTCCTTTTGTGCGGAACTCTGAAAAGCGAAAAAATTTTGTGAAAAATGTGAATCACGTTGCGGATCCGTTTTTAGGTACGAAGATTGAGTCAAATTATCCTCTGCAACTTTACTAATTACACCCTTATCTAATCAGCCTACGAGTTCAGGGAAAAATTACATTTTGGGTTGGTTTGCGAAGTTTTGGCTGACTTAAAACTGTTGTTTTTGTCTTGAATGAGATTTTCGAGGTTATGGTAGATACATTTTGTACTTATTATGATTTCTTTTTCCCATAACTTGGCCCATGTATTAACATTACAAATAAGAAATTGCCTTCGTGCTGCTTTATTTTTTAAGCTGTAGTAATAAAAAGGTTTAGGTGTAGTCGTTCCTTAGGAACTTACCTATTTGCTTGGAGTACCTAACAAATTCCTTACAAATTTTCAGATTTTGGAGTCGAATCCGATAATGGCAAAAATAATTAAATGTAGTTAGATATAAATATTAAGGAACCATCCTCCAATTTATTTTCTCAACAAAAACTCAATTCATTTTAATCTCAATAAAAATCAAAGACATTTATGAAAAATTTAAAAACGTCATAATAATGGGAATAAACCTTTTACCATTTCTTGTAAACTGAACAAAAATCAAGGAAATAACAATAAATGCTTCCAAATTTCCCACATTCGTACGTGTTCGGGCTTTTTACAACACATTTTACCTTTCAGGGTACTAGACGGTTGTTCGTGCAACATTAATGGATCTATAAATACAACCCAGTTGCTGCTATTGCGATCCAACCACATTTATTCGCCTCATTATTTTAAAAAATTGTTACTGAATAAAATATCTTACGAACCGAGAACAACTTTCGTGATTTGGTCTAAAAATTATTGTCTAAAAGCTAGGAAAAGGGGTTTAATGTTACTTTAAAAGGCCATGCTACGGTATATCTTAAGATGTTCCAGTAAATCCTAAAATTTTCCAAATTTAATTTTAAAAGTCTGATTTCTGGCATAGTTCAATTATACTTCACAGACTTATTTTGTAGTTGAAGGATTTTGGACTAAATAAAAAAAAACTTTCCGATTTATTTTAACACGAGTAACAGTTAGAATTTTCTTTGTGTACCAATTTTTTTGATTTCGTTACGCATTACATAATCTTTAATTACCAAATCTAGTTCAGTAGGTAAAAAGTCTGCTTCCTTGATGAATTATTAACAATTTATAGCGAAACGTATGTTATTGAATACAAATCACGAGTAAACAACTATCATTGTATACTATACCCACTACCTATTATTTTGAGATATGTAACTACTACTGGGTTCTACAATGGAATACACTAAAGCAAGTCCACATCAAACTCCCTTCAGACAAACAAATGCCTAGGTATTTCTACATGTTCTACCTACAGTACAGTTGAGATCACCTAGCCTCAAAATGTCGACCTTAATTTATTTAAAAACTTGTCCTTAGACAAAGTTTAAATTCTTTACAAATTGAATTTGACAACCCTTTTAAAAGAGAATAAAATTCACAATTCAAGAATAAGGCTGAATTGCACCACCTAACTTTAACAGTAACTATTACGATAACCGGTGGTTTTTGTATGGAGTTTGACAGATTTTTGACGTTTGTCAAAGTTAAAGTAAGATGGTGCAACCCAGCCTAAGATATTTATTGCATTATTCCGCAAACTTAATTATACTTCATTTTCCTCCTGCTCCTTTAAAATGAAACTAATAAAATTTCTCATAAAAGTACATATTTGACACAGCGTTCTAGGTTTTATTATACATGCCTCAAAGAGTTAATTTCCTCTGTCCGTTGTAATATTCTACTCAAAATGGATTTATGCAAAGTTAATTTACTGGCATGAAAAACTGGCGGTTCCTTATACATCTGCTCGGGTGTACTATGTGGAGGACTGGAAAAAAAGCATTTAAAGTACAATTTATTATGGAAAATTGATTGATTTTTTAAGGGTTTTGTGATGATTTGGTGGTTATTAGATTGTTAATAAGATGAAGTAGGTATGAGTTACAAATGCTCTAAATGCCAAAAAAGCCAACATTTTATGATATCACAATAATTATGCTAATAAATTGGCTATATTGATATTCGTATGATTTTTTTTTTCATACAATAATGTCCACTGCTGAACATAAGCCTCCCTCAATGATTTTCAGATTGGTCGGTTAGTACTAGCCTGCATCCAGCGACGTCCTGCTACCTTAATGAGCTCGTCTGTCCACTTTGTGGATACACATACTATAATTTACTTGCATTTATGCTAGCTTATTTACAATTTTAGCTTTATCAATGAAAACCTCAAGATTCTCACTTCTAAGGGTCTACATCAGAAGCTCTTACTAGTATAGCCTCTTTTTGCCGTGGAATTTTTCGAGAGGCATCGAAACACAACGGATTTTAACCACTCATCTACAAGGATCCTCTTAACCCACAATTTGGGTATCTTTGGAACAGCTGACTGTGTTTGTTTGTACATCAGATAGCTTATAAGGTTATTAAAATGTACTAGGTGCCAATTTTCAAGAAAATATGATTTAGCAAAGCATTAGTTTTTCCAGTAACGTAATGAATGAACTTTTTGTGATTTTACACGCAGTTGTTACAGAATATTCTCAAATATCATGTACCTACAAACAAAGTATTAGACTCTAGATCAATGTCACGTAAACTTTTTGTGTTCAAGATGTACAGTCACGGAATGAAAAGGTTCGTCAGTTTTCAAATTGATTCCTTCAACGAATCACGAGCACATATTACCTTTTCAAACTATGTTATGGAATAATCTCGAGTTAGAGAAAATAATCTTTAACTGTTCGTCAGTAAAGTTCAAAATTATTTAGATCAAAGTTGTTTGAAGATTTAACTTGTCAAGAAGATTATTATGATTGGTAAACTAAAACCTTCTTGTTGGTTCAACCTGCCATCATCTATTAAATAAAAAAACTATAGCCTGACCAGGAACATAAAAACCCTCGCCATGTTGCGGAAAACTAATGGTACTAATTTCTTTTAATGGCAACAGTAACTGAAAACTTCATTGACATGTCACCTTGCATGTCAGTCTATTGTTGTCAAAGTGTAAACAAACTTTATTTTAAATGTTTGCAATTGATTTTGTGAATTAAATTGCTAAAATATTTTTATAGTCGTGAAAGAAAAGTGGTTCACTATGTGTTAATGTATTTGTCGAAGAGAAATACTAAGGGTTCGGACAATATTTTCATTGAATAATGTTTCCGACAAAGGTTGTCAAATTGACTGACATGTTTATCGTATAGTACAGTCCACTATGAAAATTAGCTGTAGTCTGTTTCAACTACCTATTTTAAAGTTTTTTGTCACTTTCTAAGTTTTGAATTTTATGGAATTGGGAAAGAAGTACCGAGTTTGAAGCGTTCATGAGCAGACATTGCAGTTGAATATTCAAGTTCTGAATTTGATTATTGATGAATAATAAAATAAATCCTACTAGCTCGATTGATGGTTTCATTTATTTAAACCAGGTTACCTTTAATAATATTTTTCGTAATTTATGAAAATATCAAATTAGCCCGTAATCCTGAATCCTGATACATAAATTTAGCCTATTAATTTAACACATGTACGACTGTACTCAGTGTTGCACTATCAAATGCAATTGAAGCGCCTCTATGCCAGGGTTTTTATGTTCCTGGTCAGGCTATACATTTTGTAAGATTGCACTGATGGGATAGAAAAATAAACAAGCAAAACCTTATTCGTTAGCAAACGTCATATTTATTTAAATGTTAGCAGCACTGTTTCTTGCACGGGTATGTTGGCAGGTTTGACTCTTAACAGTACCTAGTGCAAGCGAAAACCGACACTAAGGTGACGAACCTTTTCATTCCGCGACTGTACATCTAGGAAAACTATTTTTTTTCTGAGGCACATCATCAAATGATCACGGTACACCAGAGTGCCGCAATACACCCTTTGCCGAACACCCTCTAGCTAGATAATGTCAACATTACTGATATTCTATGATAGTCAATGATATTCTATGATAGTCAATGATATTCTATGATAGTCAATGATATTCTATGATAGTCAATGATATTCTATCTCTCCACATAGAAGTTAGCCTTGTCTGTCATTCCTTGATTACAACCATTCAATGTGATTTGACATTATTACTGACACTGGATACCTGTAATACAGGCTCTTCACAATACGGGTGTTACGAACGGCCTCCTTTTAAGTCTATGTTTTTATAATTTTATTTTTTTCTATGGTTTGTCTTCTTGTCATCTGTCTGTCGCTTCTTTATCCCTGTATTCCTGTATGTTCCTTTTTTTCCTTAATATAGCCCTTTCCCTGAGCCCGGGTATCATTTTTAGTCCTTTTTATCCCAATTCCTAACATTTTGGTCCTTCTTCCGGCAAAATTTATAAAAAAAAAATTCAAAATTTTTCTCCTTCATTTTTTCGCTTACCAGCTACGATAACTCGGGCTCAAAGAAAAGCGCAAGGTAATAAATCGGGTATGGCCGAGGCTACGCAGCCCATACGGGGCTCCCCTCACGCCGCCGCACCCGACCCCGCACCAGTCGCGACCGCCCCCGCGGCGGCCGCCGACGCGGCATCTGTTACAGGGTCATCCTGCTCATCGGCCACAGTTCGTGCACGCACCCTCGCCGCGCAGGCTAAGTTTGCTCGCAGAGCTGCCGACGCAGAGCGAGCGCGCGCGGAAGAGGAACGCGTGCGTGCCGCCGAGGAAAGAGCGCGGGTAGAAGCTGCCGAAGCCGTGGCGCGTGAGCTTGAACTTCAAGCGGAACTCGCCCACATTGAAGCCAGTGCCAGCCGTTCTGGTTCCAGTCTCCGCAGTAGCCGTGTTGACGTCACGGAGTGGCTAGAGAAATCGGCGCCTCCAAAACAAGCTTCGCTTACCAGCAGGTTTGCCTCTCTAGGCGCGCCTACCCCTGCGCGCCCAGGTAAATCTGCCTGTGTACCTGTTTTAGTGCAACCTGGAGCTGCCACCCAGGATGCGCCTACTCCTGCGCATCCCGGCCGTTCCGCCTCTAAGGTTGCCGCGGCTCTCGACCCAACCCTCCTGCCCGCCGCTCCCAGTGTCCCGCAGGAACCCGTCCTGCCTGTCCGCGCGCCCGGCCCGGCGTTGATGAAGCCGAGCTGCGGCGCTCCAGCGGTAAATACTACTCCGTCAGACTTTCTAATATTAGCTGAAACTATCCAAAATCTTGCTCATAGCAAGGATAATTATTCTGATAGGCCTTTGCCTCATTTTGATGGCAAAATATACGACTGGCTTTCCTTTAAACGAGCCTACGACGCTTCTGCGCCGTCTTATAGCTCTATTGCTAATATATCTCGTTTAAATACAGCGTTGTTTGGCCCAGCACGAGATGCGGTTGGTGCCCTACTAGCCACAGCGTACGAGCCTAATGAAATTCTGTCGGTTTTGGAGTTGCACTATGGTAGGCCTGAACTGATTGTACTGCATGAGGTTGCAGCTGTCCGATCTCTGCCCAAGGTCAACACTGAAGGTAGGGATTTGCAGTTCTTTGCCGGCCGTGTACGCAGCTGCGTTTCTGTTATAAAATTTCTTGATCATACTGCCTACCTAGAGTCACCAGAACTTTTTAACACACTTCTACTCAAATTGACCCCCGCGCTGCGTTCACGGTGGAAAGACTACGCAAAGACCCGCTTTCACTTGGGCTTGGGTACGAAGCTGGAGCTACTTGCAGATTTTTTGGCGGAGGAAGTAACTACAGAGCTACAGTTCGGTGCAATTACAGAAGCCTACTTATCCGAACGGCCAGTAAACAAATCGTTTTGCACCACAGCCATAGGTTCTTCGCCATCTGTAAATAATCATCCACAATCTGTAAATAGTAATAAACCAAATTGCATTTATTGTCAACAACCACATTTGATTGACAACTGTCAAAAATTTTGTCATCTAGACATTATGTCAAAATTAAATTGGGTCCGTAAGGAAAAAGTTTGCACTCGGTGCTTGAAAAAAGGTTCTCACAGCTATAGGTCGTGTAATCCAAAAACTCTTTGCCAAATCTCAGGTTGTAAATATAGACATCACAAGCTTCTGCACCAATCTGAGTCAGTAAATACACACACAACTGTTGAAACAAATGTTGTCAATGTAGAGCCCGAAGCATCTTGTTCTTACACGCCAGTAGATCCTAATAGCGAAACAGTTGCACACTCTGCTTCAGGAGGCCCTTTGAAAGTACTTCTGAAGGTCATCGCCGTAACAGTGAGTGGCCCGAAAGGTTCCGTAGATACTTACGCTCTTCTCGATGACGGCTCGTCCAGTACGTTTATTGATGCAGAAGTGGCAAACCAGATAGGAGCCTGTGGACCTAAGACTAAAATCAGGTTGGACTGTATGGGTGGACTGTCAAAATTAGCTGAAACAGAGTACGTAGATTTTTATATTAAGGGCCAACATGAATCGGAAACGCACGAAATAACTAAGGCTCGATCTATTTCTGGACTCGGTATTTCCAGTCAGTCTGTTATTCAAGAGGATATTAAGCATTTGTGCGTTCCTAATGTGATTTATACAAATGCTGAGCCGAAACTGATTATCGGTATTGACAATTGGAATTTACTTATACCTAGAGAAGTGCGCCAAGGCACCAAGTTACAACCTGCCGCATGTCTAACGCCTTTAGGTTGGGTCGTTTTCGGTTGCACATCGAGCCGTACTAAACCGATATCCTTTATAAACCATAGCATGATAGGTGATGAATTCACAGAAATCGAAAACATGATTCGCGACAATTATAAATTAGAATCAATCGGTATTGTCAAACGCCAAAAACGTTCGTCGGCAGACGAGCGCGCCACAAAGATTCTAGAGGACACCGCCCGTCGTCTGCCTGATGGACAGTTCGAAGTTGGTTTGCTTTGGCAATCTGATGACCATGAAATTCCTAATAGTTACCCTTTAGCTCTATCACGATTCAATAGTTTGGAAAAACGGTTCCAAAAGGATGAAGCCTACGCTGCTCTTTACAGGGAAAACATTCACGCTATGATTGATAAAGGCTATGCGGAGCCATGTGCCATGACCACTGACTCTTCGAGGGAGTGGTACCTTCCCCATTTCGGAGTCGTGAACCCTAATAAGCCCGGTAAGTTACGGGTTGTCCATGATGCTGCTGCCTGTGTCCAGGGAACTAGTCTTAATTCCCTTTTATTGAGTGGTCCTGATCTATTGTCGTCGCTCATTGATATAATTTACCGGTTTCGAGAAGATGAGGTTGCCATGACAGCTGATATCAGGGAGATGTTTCCTCAAATTAAGATTAGATCCCAGGACAGGGATGCACAGCGTTTCTTGTGGCGTGATTCTCCCAATTTGCCGATCTCAATATTTCGTATGTCTTCTATGATCTTCGGCGCTGCATCCAGCCCGTTTACAGCACTTTATATTAAAAACAAAAATGCAGAGGAGAATCGAAATTCATTCCCTGAAGCCGCTCATGCTATCGTCCACGACACTTATATGGACGATTATATAGGTAGTGTAGACCAAGTTGAAAAAGCGGCTCACTTAGCAAAAGATATCGTGGATGTACAAAAGCGAGCTCATTTTGAAGTTCGTGGTTGGGTATCGAATAAACCTGAGGCTCTCGCTCTTGTGCCTTCCGAACTTAAGCTTGTAAATAACACTTCTGTAGATATTAGTAATCATCAGCAAAGCGTGCGTACACTTGGCCTTATTTGGTACCCCATATCTGATCAGCTCGGTTTTAATACCGCTGCTTTAAAACCTTTCGCTTTGCCATCTAAAATCACTAAACGCAACGCGCTTTCCGTACTAATGCGTGTATTTGACCCACTTGGAATGCTTGCTCCAATCACTATTAGAGGTCGCATCATTTTCCAAGTATTGTGGCGTAGAAAAGTAGAATGGGACAAAGCTCTGCCTCAGGATTTGCTTTCTCAGTGGATGGCTTGGCTTTCATTAATGTCATCGGCTGTTGAGCTTCGTATTCCTCGTTGGCATTCCAGGGTAGCTAAGTTGCTGGAGCGCGAATTGCATGTATTTTGTGATGCCAGTGAGCATGCTTATGTTGCGGTAGCTTATTGGCGCCTACTTTTTGCTGATAATCAAATTCAACTTTCATTCATATGTAGCAAATCAAAAGTTTCACCTTTAGCCCCTACAACGATTTCTCGCTTAGAATTACAAGCTGCTATGGTTGCTGCTCGCTTAGCTTCATCAATATGTGAAGCTCACAAGTACAAGCCAGTGCGCAGGTTTTTTTGGACGGACTCAAAGAATGTTCTTGCTTGGCTACGAAGTGACGCGCGGTCATATCTTCCTTTTGTTGCGCACCGCCTGGCAGATATTTTGGAGCTTTCCACCATTGATGAGTGGCGTTGGGTTCCAACTGTGTTGAATGTCGCTGACGATGCCACCCGTCCTAACTCAAATACTCCCCTTCCTAACAGTAGATGGATTGAAGGTCCAGAGTTCTTGAAAGCCCCGTCTAGTGACTGGCCTGTTGAAATTTCTACCAGTGGGCACTTTAACACTGACGAGCTAAAACCAAGCGCTAGAATTAACCTCATTAACGTAGGTCATATTTCAACCACATCCATTATGTCATCTGTCTGTCGCTTCTTTATCCCTGTATTCCTGTATGTTCCTTTATTCCATAATATAGCCCTTTCCCTGAGCCCGGGTATCATTTTTACTCCTCTTAATCCCAATTCCTAACAACGGGTATACAACGTGTCCCAAAATTCAAGGATAAGCCGGCGCCGCAGGGTGGACCTAGTCATGACTGCTTTAGGAAAAATAAGAAAAAAAATCTATCTCAATTATTTTTTAAGTTACACAATAAATTATGAAATTCGTCGAAAATTGACACCCCTTATGATATTTTACATTACCACGACTACAATTTTTCAAATACTTCACTTTTTTTGTTTGTATCGGCAATTTAAGTAGTGCTGCTGTCCACCCCAATTCTTAAAACCCTCAGAATCCTTGCAGTTTTTACACAAAAGTTAATCAAAATATGATATTTCCTTAAAATTTTGAACGATTTTTACTTACACTCCACTTTGACTCGTCGTTTTGTAAAAAAACAGTATGAACACTACTGCGGCAAGTTTTTTATAAAGTTGACGCAACTATCCAAGATTCCGAAATGGTATAATACTCTAAGAAAACTAGTCACAAAAAAGATATGCGTACCATTTTTACAAGCATTTCGCTTGTAAGTTAGTATGAGATAAATCTTGCAACTGAATTTAAAATCAGTTCTCCTTAACCAATTGAGCTGAAATTTGGTATACTTGTGTAAGTACGATGACAATGCAATATTATGGTACCATTGAGCTGGATGGAGTATGGAGGTGGCCATAGGAACTCTTAACGAAACGGCGGAATTACATCTAGTTTGGGTTCGTTGGACTTGTCTTTTCGAGCACTTTAGTGCTAGACGATGTTCAGGGTCCTGATGATAGGGTTGCCAACCGTACTATAATATATAGTATTGTACTATATTTCGGGTCTGCGTACTATATACTGTTGAAAAAATATATAGTACGCAAAAATACTATATTTTCAACACCGACAAATCTAACAAACAAATCCTTCATTTAAAAAAATAAGAACGCGCCTTTAAAGTAACTTTTAACTGTTAAGATGGCTAAGTCATATAACCTATTGCGCACGTACCATTTCCTTTGATAAGGTCCGTGAACATACCCGATTGGCGATAGCGTGTATCCGAACGCTTGCGTAACGAACTTCATCATTTCAGCCATAGGACGTCCACTGCTGAACATAGGCCTCCCCCAATGCTTTCCATGTTGATCGATTGGTAGCGGCCTGCGTCCAGCGCCTTCCCTGCTACCTTTACGATGTCGTCGGTCCACCTTGTAGGTGGACGTCCCACGCTGCGTTTTCCGGTACGCGGCCTCCATTCCAGAACCTTTCCGCCCCATCGCACGTAACGAACTGGTCAATGTCAAATTGACAACGTAAAATGTATCGTCGTCAAACGATATTTTGGTCTGCTTTATTTATCGGCAGAATCGTTTTCAACTAGATGTTGTTATTTCTTTTGAAAAGTTGAAATCCCAACTAATATTATAAATGCGAAAGTAACTCTGTCTGTCTGTCTGTCTGTTACGCTTTCCCGCTTAAACCTCGCAACCGATTTTGATGAAATTTGGCATAGAGATAGTTTGAGTCCCGGGAAAGAACATAGGATAGTTTTTATCCCGGTTTTTGAAACAGGGACGCGCGCGATAAAGTTTTTCTGTGACAGACAAAATTCCACGCGGGCGAAGCCGCGGGCGGAAAGCTAGTCTTATATAAATTAGGTATGGAAAGTGGTAGTGATAACGAAAGTGCGTCAAATTCTATTGCGCCGCTAACGCCGATTAAAAAACGAAAAATAACAAAAAGACTCCAAATAAAATAAACCGGAGTGGGAAAGAGAGTATGACTGGATTACTGAAGATCCCCAAAATATACAGTGTGAGTCACGATAAAGTGCACATATGAAAATATGTGAAACTAGACCTATTTTTTTCGAGAAAAAAGAGGTCAAAAAATTTTTGAGATATTTTTTAAATTTTTTATAGAATTTTTTTTCTTCCAATTACTTCTCGTAAAGAAAACGTAATAACTTTTAAACTAAGAGGTATATCCTGATAAAATAAAATCAATAATAATGCTAAATAACAGGCGATACTAATAAAATACATAAAATACCCAGAAAATGCCAACAAATAATAAAAAAATATACGTTTTGAAAAAAAATCTGCTTTTAAATTCGTGTTTTTTTGGTTATTTGATCAATTTCTCCAAAAAATGCCCCTATAACAGGTGGTTTTTATTGCTTTGTATTATTCTCTATCGTATTACTTTTGTAAAACTAAAAATTGCATGTCTCTATCCTTATCACAACATATATTATGTCAATTTTAAAATCGGCGCTAGAACAACGTCAAAAAGTTATTTTTTTTGGTTACAAAACAAAAAAAATGTTGCAATCATTAGAAGCAAAATCCCCCCCACAGAAAGTTATGGAATTCAAAAGATTTTTTTGCTATTTCTTGATAAATGTTTAGACTATCTTAATAATAGATTAATCTTAATAAATTAAATTTTAAAAAGGAGGTTTCATTTAATGACTGTGAGACAATATTAGAAGTTCTAAATTTACAAGAAAAATTGAGTATCAAAATGGACGATTTATACTCTGAAATAACGATATTGAATGAAATCTTTGCTAAATTAAAAGACTGTAGTGACTTTACTGACAAAACTACAGGCCAAAAATGGCAGCATATTTTAAAAAATACTGAAAATGACTTAATAAATTATTTGAAGTAATTTCATTCCTGCTCTCTATTCCCGCCACTTCGGCATTTACAGAAAGGATATTTTCGGTTATGAATTCGAAGTGGCGAGAAGAAAGAAACAGAAGTAGTGTATCATTAATAAAAAATGAGCTTTTGATTTATATTAATTTAAAAATTGAATGTGACAAAGCATATGACACGTTTATTTTAAACAAAAAACTGTTACACAGCTCAAGAACTGCAAAAAAATATAGTTTTTATAAAAGTAAATAATTAAAAAATGTATATTTGTCTATTTTTTTGTTTTTCACATAAAATACTATATTTTTTTTAAATGTACTATATTTTTTACACCTTATTTTGGAAAATACTATATTTCGCTGATGAAATGTTGGCAACCCTACCTGATGATGAAGTCAAGAGGTGGCAGGAGCTGGCCATAGGAACTCCTAAACAAAACGGCGGAAGCTTATCGAGTTTGGGTTCGTTGGATTTGTCTTTTCGAGCACTTTAGTGCTAGATGATGTCCAGGGTCCTGATGATGAAGTCAATTATAATTTTCAAACGAAGTCAAGCTTGTTTTTAAATAAGTTTTTTTTATTACAACTTTATTTTAAGCTTTTTAGTTGTTTCTCAATCTCATGGCCTAAGTGCTCGGGAAGACAAATCCAACGAACCCAAACTCGATAAGCTTCCGCCGTTTCGTTTAGGAGTTCCTATGGCCAGCTCCTGCCACCTCTTGACTTCATCATCAGGACCCTGAACATCATCTAGCACTAAAGTGCTCGAAAAGACAAGTCCAACGAACCCAAACTAGATGTAATTCCGCCGTTTCGTTAAGAGTTCTTATGGCCACCTCCATACTCCATCCAGCTCAATGGTACCATAATATTGCATTGTCATCGTACTTACACAAGTATACCAAATTTCAGCTCAATTTGTTAAGGAGAACTGGTTTTAAATTCAGTTGCAAGATTTATCCCATACTAACTAACAAGCGAAGTGCTTGTAAAAATGGTACGCATATCTTTTTTGCGACTAGTTTTCTTAGTGTATTATACCATTTCGGAATCTTGGATAGTTGCGTCAACTTTATAAAAAACTTGCCGCAGTAGTGTTCATACTGTTCATACTGTTTTTTTACAAAACGACGAGTCAAAGTGGAGTGTAAGTAAAAATCGTTCAAAATTTTAAGGAAATATCATATTTTGATTAACTTTTGTGTAAAAACTGCTTGCAGTTTCAGTGTCCACCCCAATTCTTAAATTAAAAGAATTGGGGTGGACAGCAGCACTACTTAAGTTGCCGATACAAACAAAAAAACTGAAGTATTTGAAAAATTGTAGTCGTGGTAATGTAAAATATCATAAGGGGTGTCAATTTTCGACGAATTTCATAATTTATTGTGTAACTTAAAAAATAATTGAGATAGATTTTTTTTCTTATTTTTCCTAAAGCAGTCATGACTAGGTCCACCCTGCGGCGCCGGCTTATCCTTGAATTTTGGGACACGTTGTATGCTAGGCCAATGCACCGATTAGCACACTATTATACGAATCGTACCTACTTGCCGTGTCTAGTTCACTATTCCTGTTTATTACAAATATTTTTAGTAAGAGGTAGCTACATCATATTAAAAATCATCATTTAAAACACCGGAAAACTCATAAAGCACACAATTTAATAATCATGTGTTTCTAGTTCGTACAACACAGTGGAACGTTCTTTTCAAACGTACGGCCACTTATACCGAAGTTTAACAAGTTCAACTCATATACAATTCAATCAAAAGTTGTAGAAATCGCTGGAGAGGCCTGTTTGTTCTTATACATGGAATACGTTTACCCTAGCACACATGTTACGATTAACTTTACTTTCTTTGAAAGAGAAACATTTTATTTGTACATCCCGTTTACAGTGTCCCGCAAAGAACCGATCCGTTAGAATTTTTAATTGGAATTTCGAGCATACCTAATACCTATGTGTGTTCATACGACAGTCCAGTTATGGGGATTCTGCATGACTGAATCCCGCAAAACTGAAATACCCTTGGAAATATTAACTATCGCAGTAAGGAACCATAGACTTGGCACGACTTTGTCTAGATTTCATTACTTTGTAGACATAAACAAGCAGCTCCATCGAGACTTGGCTAGTTTTTTTACAGAATGTTTTTGGTGGTATTTAATATACCTAAAGTAACAGAGGCGATAATGATTTGACCATACCTAAGTTCTCCTTACAGATAGCGCGCCTCGCGTGGCACTGGTTGACGAAGAACTGGTATCCCTTCTTGTATCTGCTGAACATCATGCAAATTGGCTGCAGGTCCTCCTTGGGTATATCGGTGCAGACGTTGTCGCAGGAGTCTTCGAAGCGATGCTTGTGGGAGCCTAGAGCCATCCGGCTCTCTTTTGGTTTCTCGAACCCTAATATTTTATCAACGTGAAATAAGTTTGTGTTAGCGATGGGCGATTGTTCGAAAAAAAATAATCGAATGAATCGACAATCGACCAATCGACCTTTCGATTGTCAATTTAGTAATTCGAAAAAAAAATCGAATAATAATCGACAGTCGATTGATAAATCTATTTAGGTACCTATCTTTACGCGACGATTCATTCGTTGTAGTAAGTAGATACAACCGTGCGGCGCACGCTCTCAGGACCGCAGCGAACGAATCATGTTATTCGTTAGTAATACGGCGTGCGTCGATTAATCGAATCACTGCGATTGCTTATCGAATACATTCGACTATAGAGACCATTCGAATAATTCGATTAATTTAGTAATAATCGCCCATCGCTAGTTTGTGTCACCCAAAGTAGCCAAAGTATTGAAATTAGGCATTGTTGACAACTTTTGGCCACTTTAGGTGTACACGACTTTCGACTGTCGAATTGTCGATACGACACGATTCTTTCTATTGGGGGAAATACTGGGATAGTTTGTTCCACTATTCGATTTCGAGGCGAATGTCGCGCGCGGATTTTGACCTCGACATACATATTAACTATGGATCAGTCATCTTTAGAGTAGGCGCACACCGTTGATTTTTAGTTGGCCGATAGTTGTGCCCGATTTTAAATTGTAGGAAGAATCGGCCAAATCGAATCGGCGTAGTGTGCGCACTCCCATACATGCCCATACTGATCAACTGCCCGAATAAACTATCGGCCGACAAAAAATCAACGGTGTGCGCCTACTCTTAGATAAAATCACATTTTCAAAGTGATTATATCCCACTTTATGACTAACAATCTCCAAGCCGTTGCCATAATAAAAGAAGAAGATGATTAACTAACAACCGTCTATTCCATCTTTGAAAAGTAAACGACATATTTTATTGAAACCGCCCTCATAATTAGGAAAAAACGCTTGTTCGTTAGTTTTGTAATTTCATGGAAACAGTGGGATGTATTCACCCTAGAAAACGGGAGTATCTAAATTAATGTTACGAGTACGAAAATCCAAACTCTTCCGAACTCAAATATCTTCTCCAATTTAGTCCTCTTTTCATTGAGTTCGTGTGTATCTTATAAGGTATCTTTAGTTAAATTTAGAATAGGGTTATCTCGCTGCTACGTTACATAATATTTTTATTGAGATTTTTCGTCTGAATGTTATAACAAAAGTTAATGTTAGAGGAAAATGTTAGAACTACTCGTAAAGTTAGAGATTTTACATTCATGTTTGTCTCTATGAAATAGAATAATGACTAAGAAACAGTTGCATATTATGACTGTCAGTAGGTACCGTAGCTAATCATAAGAAATACCAACTGAATTGAGAAACTTATCTTCTTTGAAGTCGGTTAAAATATTATACATTTTCATTTCAGCACACAAGTCTCAATTTTCAAAACTAAAACAATCACCTGAAACGTGAACACTGAGACTCAGCACAAGAAATACGAGCATTGGCACACTTTCCGTATATTGCTTGAATGTTTTATAGTTATTTCTAGTTCTCAACGTGCACGTAAAGTTTACTGCATTTGTGATAAAAAAATCCAATTCTAAAATGGCAGTGGCGATTTTGATAAAGATGTGTGACATTATTACCTGTGTCATTATTAATTTTATAGCTTTTAAAAATTCAGCTAAGTCCTGCACCTTCTTTGCTACTCTAGATAGAAAAAGTGCATCCCCTTTACGGCACAAGGAACTGAAATCCATTGAAATCCTTTACTGTTTTTCTAATACATAGTAGGTACCTATAACATAAATAACCAAAAAAATCAACAAAAGCTAATCCTATACTTTGTGCCTGCAGAAAATTGACATGATAATCCCTTATTACGGATTTTATTTCAGGAGACCCACGTCTCCCTAAGCCCCGCCGTAGGGTCCCGTAATATATTAAGGAAACCCAAATGATAGTTCCTTCTTTTGGTATTCCGGCCAAATAAGGTAGTAATGGGATAGGGTGTGTGGTAATAAGGAAGGATAAGTATTAATGTTGTACGTAAATATAAGACATGATAAATAATGGAAGAAAATGGGAAAATATTATGTCACTGATGAGACTATACCTTCCCATATAAATGTAGCATTTTTGTTAAAAACGAACACCTATTATAACCAAGATGCTAGATGCTATGTATTTATTAACCTGGTTTAAGCTAAAAATAAAAACGCTATTAATGATACAATTTAATTATTAACACACTTTAACATCTTAGAGAAAAACATAAGAGTAAAACTTACTAAATTACATTCTGCCATTATTTTAGCAAAAATGTAGCGCAGAATAAATGAAGCAAAAATAATGAAAACATGTAACTATTTAAATTACAAGAATGTAGATTATCGTTAGATTAAAGATACATAACTTATGTTTTTTAACTATTTGCGTCTTCCCCGTTGAACTGTAGCAACACCAATTCGTAGGTCACAATCGTACCAGCCACCTAAAAAGAGCAGTAGTTTATGAATAAGACAACGTACTTTACTAGCTAGGTACTAAGTTGAAATTACAATTTGATCAAAAGTTAACTTACTGTTAGGACAAGTCCTTTAGTGACGTAAAAGAACTGAAGGCCACTTAGCGCTACATTGTCTCCATGTACTTGTTCGATAAATCTTTGTACCTGCAGAAAAATAAAATAGAAAAAGGTAGATAATTAAAAAATACAAGTCCAAGTCATACTCTAAATACTATAGTTTCATCCATAAAGTACTTATCACACAAGAGTGGGATAGCGACAAAAATATTTATTGAGTAAGTACTAAAAATGCTTATTATTTCTGCTTCGTTCCTTTTAAAGACAAAGGCCCTTTAAAGATTTCCACAACTACTAGTCCTACGCTCGCATCCCTCATCCAGACGTTTCTCGCAGCTTTCACTAAATCATCGGTCCACTGGCACTGAGTAGGAGACCTGCCTGAAAACTTTTTCTCCCTCAACAGCCATCTACGAGCTATGTGGCCCGTCCACTGCCACATAAGTTAGGCAATTCTACGGGCTATAAAATATCTGTTACTTGTAAATAAGCTCAAAATTGCACAGCGTGCTATGAGAGGGCTATGCTATGTGCATGTGGATTGAGTGATCCTTGCTTCAATCTTAACAAAAATCGAGGAAGTTTTACTTAAAATATGTTAAAACATTGCGATGAAGTTTAAAAATTTGTTAAACCTAAGATAAAAATGTTATGGCCAATAAATAGGAGCACTCATACCGCACGCTTTAAGAAAACGTCAACATGTTTATTTCAGAAAATAAAGCCTTTCCACTTCTTTTTATAGTATAGAAAAATTGTTAAGAATATGTTAAAACTATTAATAAATTCAGAAATTCCTTGCACGTCCCGTTCCAAAGTTATGACGATTATTTAGGATCACTCACACCGCACACGGGCCGTACGAGTGCTCTTCAAAATAATGACTTTTTATTAATAAATACGTTTTATTTCTGTTGGGAAATGTGTGCAAACTGACGAGCGAATTTGTTAAAGAATAAGTGTGACAAAACTTAAAAGCTGAAGGAAGAAATTAACCTTTATTCTTTCCTCCAATATGCCGTGTGAGTGATCCTTACTTTTACCTCTATCTGCTCATTAGTTCGTAGGCAGACTGAGATAGGTAGTAACTAAAATTGTTAATTGTTTTTAACAATTATTTGGCATATATTTTGCTTTTATTAAGGTCATAATTTAAGAAATATCAGGCTTAGATGATTCCTAAAGGAAAATGTTGATTAGGGTACATATGATTTTTTATTTTGTGAGACTGTTCCGATTCGTCAGACGTGACAATGCAAAACCAATGCAATCTAATATGTATTAGGTGTCCTGTTTATATTTTATTCCTATTGGCTAACTACTCTTCTAGACATTCTGTTTTACTTGACATACCTAGGTACATACTTTAGGTGTTTTGTGTCCTGTTTATACAGGGTGTTACAAAAAAACCCCTAATAACTGAAGGGTATTTAATAGACGTCTATAAAGAGTCCCTTGTTAATTTCTTACAGTCATAGCGACATATTCAAATTTCGGGTAAATTTATGTAAAATAAAAATATCGATTATAAAAATTCCCATCACTAATTTGGGTTCATTGTCCTACCAGGAGTGACCAGGAGCAACTTTCTATGTTCACGCCCCCGGCCACGCCTCTTTAAAACATTCTGTGCGCCTAGTATTGACTAGGCGCACAGAATGTTTTTATTATTATTTAATACCTACGGAGAAAAAAATACACGCACGTCGTTAACAAAACAACAAGCATTCAAAATTATGGTTAGGTACATACCTACAAAAGTGGCTCAAAATGACGTCCTCCTTGCTGCACGCATATTCTTGCCCGTCTTGATATGGCCTGTGTTGCATTTCGCACCATGGTAGGCGTTATTGACGCAAACACAGACCTCACACGCTGTTCCATTTCCTCCACGGTATGGCAGTCCGTAAAATAAACTTGGTTTTTCACAAAACCCCACAAAAAAAAGTCCAACGGGGTAATATCAGGAGAACGGGCAGGCCAAGGTATCGGTCCCGAGCGTCCGATCCAGCCTCCTGGAAATCTTCGATCTAAATGCGCTCGTACACTACGAGCAAAATGTGCGGGAGCGCCGTCGTGCTGGAATACCATGTCTCGCTGCTGTTCAAAGTACTCCGTTTCGATGACTGGAATGTCGTCAATAGCGTCCTCGAAGTCCGTTTGTAAGAAGGAGAGGTAATTATCTCCGTTCAGGCGCGCGGGTAAAATGACAGGGCCGATGACATGGCCATTGTAAATTCCGGCCCACACATTGAGGCGCCACTGATGCTGGAAATTTCCTTGGCGAGATACGCGGGGGTTTACGTGCGACCAAACGTGTTCATTGTGGATGTTGGAAATCCCGCTCCTAGTGAACGTAGCCTCATCCGTCCAAATAACACGGTTCACGTAGTTC
The DNA here is from genome assembly GCF_963855985.1 of Ostrinia nubilalis. Classification (NCBI taxonomy): domain Eukaryota; kingdom Metazoa; phylum Arthropoda; class Insecta; order Lepidoptera; family Crambidae; genus Ostrinia; species Ostrinia nubilalis. Next base: position 13,900,701 of record NC_087089.1, on the reverse strand, counting down.
GGGTCGGCTTCCAGTTGCGCTAGGTACCACTGACAAAAGGTTATTCGCGGCGCAAAGTCAGTAGGAATCAATTCCTGTGTGCGGCGGTAGTGGTACGGATGTTGACCATCTTCTTTCAGTGTTCGCCAAACTGAAACATGGTTCATTCCAAGTCGCGCCCCGGCGCGCCTTGTACTGGTCGTCGGTTCGTCTTCAAAGAGTTGCAGAACCTCTTCTGCACGCATTTCGTTTGTATTTGGGCGTCCACTAGAACCCGATCGATGAAAAGAGCCCGTAGAATGGAGACGTGTCACCATAATTATCATGGAAACACTGATACGACGGAAGCCGTCGCTGGTCAGCCGCCGGTCTACCTTCGATAAACTGTTCCCGATAAAGTTCACGGGCTTGAGTTAAATTTCCATCAGCTCGACCCACACACAACATCATCTCATAATATTCGGAATTAGAAAACATTGCCATTGTAGCAAAACAACACAAAACACAAAGCTTTCGAAAGTAGTTAAGCGATAGGAAAACACACCGATCACGCACGAAGCATATGAACGACTAAATCAAAGAAGAGCCGACGGCCGGTGTCGCGATCTTTCGGCGCTTCCGCAGTGCAAAGTGGTGCGAACGGGATCGTGCCACATGCCAAATTTTTGCAACTTCTTATTATGACAATGCAACATTTCAACAACATTTTAACAATGATTTTAGTACGCTAATTTTTATTTCGCAGGTAAAGGAATGTCGTTTATGTACCTACTTTGTCTACCAAGTTACGTCTCATTTTAAAATAGAAGAAATGTTATTGAATTCTCAAATTTATTTTCATATCAACATTCTAAAGCGTCCCTCAATAATTTTCACTTTTACAAAAGCAGCCTAAGACTGATTTACACGTATTAAACTGCTTATCAAAAGGTGTCAAGTGACAAGCCCCACCCACCAACTTACCCGAAAAATGAAGGTAAAATTTAGTTACCTACTTAACTACATAATACGTGAAAATCATCCTTTAAGACTTAATTTTAAGTGATTAAATTGCATTTAAACGACATGCAAATTCAAATTTAGTTACCTACTTATTACGTGTAAATCAGCCTTAATCATTTGTAAAACTTGATGTGAACGACTCTGTACCTACTAATATCAAAAGATAGAACACTATTCGAATTCCGAACCTTGATGATCTCGTGTGGGAATCGAACCCGCGTTTTCCGCAATCCCGGTGGCTAACCTTTAAGCTACCGAAGCCCCAATGGACCGAACTAATCTTTAACCTCCTTAATAATAATATGATAAAACATGCAGCGTCCCATTGTCACTTGATGGTGAGTGACGTAGACAACAACGGGACGCTGCACGTGCTGTCAGCAGTTACAGTCGGCAGCTCGGTTCCAAATAGTACCTTAATTTATTCATTTAAGAAAAACACTACAAATTACAATCATGAAAAGACATTGCATTGCAGACTTGTTAGAAAGTATTGTACTAGATAATAATCCTAAACGTGTTTACACGGGAACATTAATTGCATCTCTGTTAATAATAAACTTTCCTCTTAAACTTACTGCAACATCAGAAACATGACTGTTCTACAATTAATGTAAAACCAGAATCAGCTAGCCAAATATGCATTCCGAAAACAGATGAGTATGCAATTCAAATAAGTTGTGCTTAGACGAAAGCTGATGCCAAGTTTGAATTACATAGATTGCGTTTTTCGTGTAAAGGTCAGTTTTTTTTTTGCTATTTTTGATTTATTTTGTTTGACAAAGAGATAATTACAAAACGATTAAATACATGCCATTAAGTAGGTAGTGGCTAAACTTAAATTTAACAAAACATTGAGTGAATGTGTTCAAACACGCAAAGTAAATAATAGGCTCGGCGAGTTAAGGAACAAAGGTCACCTTCTCTTTGACTGAGCCTCAATGTTTACACGTTCTGATATCAGTGCAGTGTCAATAACGCGCACCTACTTAGTATTTCTCCCATACCTTTATTCAGCCGCCTTGTTTAGTTTAAGCATAAAAGTAATGGCATCCCGTGATTATGTTCTAGCATTACCTTTGTAATAAGTTTACGTTTACAGTAAGAGTTTGCTGAATTAGAATTACATACACAATCTTAAGAGTATTTATTGTACCACCAAAAGTTTAACATACAAAAGGCATAATGTTTAAAATTATTTGTGTATAAAAAAATATTGTTGGTCCGGAATTAGTACGCAATGCATATTTCGGCCCATTGTGTACCAGGCGCGCAGCGCTGCGCACGAGTTAGCCGTTAGAGTGGGCTCCAGGGCGGGGGGTGGTGTTCCCCCCGAGCCCACTCACTAATGAGGTTGCCAACATTTTCTTTGGGTATTATTTTAATTTTTAATTGATTTTTAAGATTTTAAGTTTAAAAGTACGAGACGATTTTGAAATTTATTAAAGAAAGGTTTATGAGTAAATAAAAGCATATTTTTTAAATGAATAGTTTAACAATTGGCCGCGATCTCACCTGATGGTAAGTTAGTATTACGATATTGTATCATGCATGAATCATGCCTGACTAGTAGACTAGGCATTTATGTGTTTTGAAATAATGATTATGGATGTGAGTAGTTAATGTTTTTTGATTTTCTGTTACGACAAATTTTATCGAATGGAGGGAAAAACTTACACGGAGTTGTACGATACGATGCTGCAGTATGACGTCATGTTCTTCATACCAACTTAAAATTTCATTTTTGGGATATTTGAAAAATGTAATAAGGCGCCCCACTCGCCCCCGCGAACGCGCGGGTTTAAAAGGTGCCAACCGTTACTATGCAAATGTGCAAACTCAAAACATGCCACCAAAAAAAATTCTAAGTAAAAATGTTTACAATCACTGTCTATTAGGGTTTCGTAAAAGAAACTGAAAACCCAAAATGCTTAAGCTCAAGCACTGATGTTTCCCTAGTACTTTTGCTTCCACGTTGGCCTTTCTTTGAGCACTTGCCTTACTAAATAAAATGTTTGTCAAAATGTACCTACGTTTTTTGTTGTTGTTATTATTATTATTTTAGAATTGTTTTAAATTCTCAGCATTTTTTTAAATGCCGCTATTAATGTTATTATTATTGGCAAATTATTACAAAATAATAATAATGGTACAGATGCGTTCACATCAACCTTTTGCTGCTTAAATAAGACCCATTTTGCAAGGATTTTGTAAAATATGATGTGAACGCCTCTGTATCCAATGACTACTCAACAAATTGTTAAAATAAAAAAATGAAATAAAACTAAGGCCTCATTTACGGAGACGCCGGGCATCTTACGCTGTGCGACCAACTGAGTTCAAACATTGGCATTGTGTGTGCATGAGTGCTTTTACGGAAAAGCGATTTAAGTCGCGTATTCTTGAAATGGAACGTTATTTGCAGCCGAATCCTGCGGATGGCTTCGATGCGTCTCACACGGCGTTTATTGTTGCGGCATGCGTGGCAATACTCGCTGAAGGATTCACCGCGGGAAGAGAGGTTGGCACACCACTTCACCCGACTCGCATCAATATTTTTTGTGTTTATCATGCGCTGCGGCTCCGTAATTATGAGGCCTTATTGGTGCTTATGGTGAACTTACAAACGGGTTACTAAATGCTTATTTTTATACGGAACACAATTCAATCTTACTCCTGGTGGTACCAGGAAAGGTACTAGGAGTAAGCTAAAGAGGGGCGGAAAGATGGGCGGAAATGCAATTTCAAAGATTAAATAATAACAGAATTCGACTAAAGGTACGGTAACGTAACCTACCTGGAATTTCACGGATTTTTTTATTTTTTTTTTGTTGTCTAAGAATGTTTGAAAACTATCATTAGTAGTGATGTTGCTATCGGAAAAAGTTATTTACTTACGATTTTTTTTCCATCAAGTGGCCTGGTTTCGATAGATGAAGTTTTCACAAAATTTTTCAAATGTACGTACACATGTAAAGTGTTAGTGAGTACCTATTTAAAATGTTTATTTAACGAACAAACATGCTTTGAACACATCGATAAAGGAAGTAGGCAAAAAATGCGGCTAATTGACATTCTGAAAAATACAAAGTCTATGATTTGCGTTCGATGAACCCCGCTGCAGCTGATCGATAGTGAGGGAATTCATATCGATATTTTTGGAAACTTTCGATGTACGTTATTTCCAAAACCGTTCAAGATATGACAATAGGAACAACGGCTTCTATTTCAGATTGTTTCAGTTTCTGTGCCCTTTCAGGCTTTAGGGGGTATTTTGAAACACCCTGTATTATACTAGCTTTTGCCCACGGCTTCACCCCCGTGAAATTTAGTTTGTCATATATCGTCATAAATTATAGCCTATATGTTATTTTGGGTTATAAACAATAATACTGTAAAGTTTCATCAAAATCCGTTCTGCAGTTTTTTGCGTGAAAAAGTAACAAACATCCAGACATCCACACAAACTTTCGCATTTATAATATTAGTAGGATAGGATTCTATGTTAACATTCTGTTTTACTTGACATACCTACATACAGTCTCTCAAAATAAAAAATCATACGTACCCTAATCAACATTTTCCTTTAGGAATCATCTAAGCCTGATATTTCTTAAATTATGACCTTAATAAAAGCAAAATATATGCCAAATAATTGTTAAAAACAATTAACAATTTTAGATACTATCTCAGTCTGCCTATGAACTACATAGTTATGAGCAGATAGAGGTAAAAGTAAGGATCACTCACACGGCATATTGGAGGAAAGAATAAAGGTTAATTTCTTCCTTCAGCTTTTAAGTTTTGTCACACTTATTCTTTAACAAATTCGCTCGTCAGTTTGCACACATTTCCCAACAGAAATAAAACGTATTTATTAATAAAAAGTCATTATTTTGAAGAGCACTCGTACGGCCCGTGTGCGGTGTGAGTGATCCTAAATAATCGTCATAACTTTGGAACGGGACGTGCAAGGAATTTCTGAATTTGTTAATAGTTTTAACATATTCTTAACAATTTTTCTATACTATAAAAAGAAGTGGAAAGGCTTTATTTTCTGAAATAAACATGTTGACGTTTTCTTAAAGCGTGCGGTATGAGTGCTCCTATTTATTGGCCATAACATTTTTATCTTAGGTTTAACAAATTTTTAAACTTCATCGCAATGTTTTAACATATTTTAAGTAAAACTTCCTCGATTTTTGTTAAGATTGAAGCAAGGATCACTCAATCCACATGCACATGGCTATGCTGGGTGTTTCTTTACGAGATCAAATCAAAAATGAGAAGATCTGATTGGGGGAGACTTATGTTCAGCAGTGGACGTCATATGACTGAAATGATGATGATAATGATATCTGTTACTTTGGTTCTTCCTCGGATCTTCTAATTTCTGAATAAAAATTGAAAACTCCGAGCACAAACAGAAACCTACCTCATTGCAATAAGCATGTGCCGGTACCCCATACAATATCGGTCCTGGTGCTTTAGAGGCAGTATTGACGCTGGCCGCCACCATCGACACCGCTAGGAATCGGCCAAGCACGAACGTCAAGGAGAAGAGGAAGTACATGAGGTAGCTGTATACCTTTTCATTACTGTAAGAAAGAAAGAAGAAATAAAAACATTTATTTTGGTTCCAACTTGAAAAAATAATAATAGTAAGTACAAAGTAGCTAGAACCAAAGATGGCCACTAATCAGCATGTGTCAGTAAGAAAAAAAATATATTTAGTTAAAACATGAGATTACGGTCTCTTCAAACGTAATAGAGCATATTGAATACCAGTTAAAATTGCCACAAAATCAGTTACAGGTGTCAAAAGTACGAAAAAGTTGATTTAAATAATAAGCCTGAGTGCATTTTTTAAAAGTTACACTTGCAGAATTTGACAGTTTCACATTAGTTTTGAAATATAAGACTAGCAACTGAAATAAACGACATCGCACGGTTGGTAGCGGCCTGCATCTAGCGCCTTCCTGCTACCTTTATCAGGTCGTCGGGCCACCTTGTGGGTGGACGTCCCACATTGTGTTTTCCAGTATTGCTTACTGTCACTAAATTAGTTGTTACTTACGCAACGCATGGGTCCGCTTTGTTCCCGGTTTTCTCTTGCAATCCATGCCTGTAAAATATCGAAATATTACATATTGTTAAGTCTTTTTACTATGCGTGCTATGCTCGGAGTTTCCCTGCGTGATCGAATCAGAAATGAGGAGATCCGTAGGAGAACCAGAGTGACTGACATAGCCCGCAGAATCGCTAAAATCAAGTGGCAGTGGGCGGGGCACATAGCTCGAAGAGCTGATGGCCGCTGGGGCAGGAAGGTTCTTGAGTGGCGACCACGAGCTGGAAGACGTAGCGTGGGCAGGCCTCCCACTAGGTGGACCGACGATCTGGTGAAGGTCGCGAGAGGTACCTGGATGCAAGCGGCGCAGGACCCGTCTTTGTGGAAATCCTTGGGGGAGGCCTTTGTCCAGCAGTGGACGTCTTTCGGCTGAAACGAACGAACGAACGAACGAAGTCTTTTTAAGCATGATTAATAATAAAATGCACAAATTAAAAAATAGTTTTTTAGTTAATTTAATTATTAAATGTCCGTGTGTCGAGTATACTTACGACAAAATATGGAACAGTTGAAGGCAAATGAAGAAGAGGTTACTGGCAAACGATATGAGCATCAGACCGCTGATATTGTCGTCAAAAGTCGCGATCAGCTGCGTCGCCCGTGTGTAGTCCTCGCGAATGTTGGACCAGAAGGTCGGGTGGTAGAACTGTGTAAGAATAATAATATTTACGAAACTTTGGACAAAAATGTTAAAATATTTTTTTTTGTTTACTTGACTCATTTTATTTTACATCAGGATATAATTGTTATAGATCGTATTATATTACAATTCGTCATGGCGGCACAATTTACGGCATGCTAAACAGTGATCTCTTTCAAATATCCTAGGGAGAAACTCTATGTGTGATAGAATGCTGTTTTGTTTTCTTAACAATAAAATAAATTAATTAAAAAAATACAAAGCTCTAAAGTAAATATACTTATTTTTTATCACAGGCTGCAACGACTTGTAAATAATACTCATTAATTAATAAACATTGAAAGCACGTTCTAACAAGGTTGACCAAAAAATCGTGAAACGTAGGCACCATGTTTTAGTGTACTAGTGTGATCAGTTTAAAACATTGCAGAGAAACAAAGCATTGAATTAATTACAACACAAAAGCGATCAGTCTTAATATGCCTGCATGGCTTGATCACAAAGGATGGTCAGGATTTCTAGATTGTAGCGAACTAAATGTAAATTTTCCGCAGTTCCGAGCTTCTGGTTGTTGTAAATTTCGTACTTGTGCAGTTTTCAGCATCACCTTTTTGATTTATTCACTTATTTCATTTATATTTTACTATTTAAGGAAATTAATAACTAGAAGCTACTAATAATCTACACTTATAATAAATCTGTAGAGAGGTCAATTCTGTACATGAAATATATTTTCAAAATAACTATCAGGGGGTGATTAGTGATCGATACTGATGCCAAAAATGCAATCAGTAAAATTTTTGTCTGTCTGTCTGTCTGTCCGTCTGTTTGTTCCTTATAGAAACAAAAACTATTCGACGGATTTTGACGAAATTTGGTACAATTATTCTTCATACTCCTGGGCAGGTTATAGGATACTTAGGAATTCCCACGGGAACGGGAATTAGCGGGAAAATCCTTTTGTATGAAAAATCTAAACCGCTTAAGTTAGACGCTTGAAATTTGGCATGCAGGTACCTTAGTAAACTTAAAGCTTAGTTACAACAGGATATTGCAAAATTCCCACGGGAACGGGAGTTAGCGGGAAAAAACATTTGTATGAAAAAATCTAAACCGCGTAATATAGACGAAAGGGGTAAAACGGGATCCACGCGTACGAAGTCGCGGGCGGCCGCTAGTCTACCATAAATGTGTAACTGATTCGATGATGATGATGTAGGTAGAGATTGGGCATTTTGTTTGCCTCTTGTGATACGGGTCTGGCCTTGATTTTCTAGTGCCAACAAAACCTAGTATTTTCTTTACTTTCATAATGAAACTTAGATCAACCTTATTTTCAATGGAAACAATAGATTTTTACTTATAAAAATCAACTCATTAAAAATGCAATTCAAAACTTACCCTTAGATCCACTTGAGCCATAGTTTCGTTGATCTTCTTCAATATTGATGCCAAATACAAACTGATGCAGATTATGAAGATGTCGGAATAACTCCAGTTTAGAGTTGCGGTGACGTTGAAAAACTAAAAGGACATTTCATAATGAATAATTGGTTTTTTGTTTACAGAATTATGCGCCTTAAGCTACACCTTACTCGATGTACTCTTGATCAAGTTCGCTTGCTACATCAGACCATCATTAGCATGCCTTGTTTCATATAACTTTAGTGGACAATACATATTGTTTTGTCTAGTCTACTACCAGCAGACTATGTATAGTGATGGCTAAACCAATAGTACTTACTCGTAAATGTCGACAAAAGTGATATCGATTATCTATATTACCTATAGCACCAATAGATCCATAACAAGGATGAGGATATACTCGTAGAAGATAAAAATCGGTATGTATTCTCTGTTACACTTTCGCTAGTGTTAACATGTTTACTCGAAAAAATCATAACGAGTTCACTAATCATAATATTTTGCTAGTTAGTTCAGTCACAGATTTATTATATTCACGCCTATTGATATGAGTGACAAACACATTGATACCTCTACCATCTATCTATAATATAAAAATTAATCGCTAAATGTGTTGGTTAGGGCATAACTCAACAACGCCTGGACCAATTTTACCAATTCTTTTTTTTAAATGTTCTTTGAAGTCCAAGGATAGTTTTTACGGCGAGATATGCAAAATTCAACCCCTAAGGGGGTAAAACGGGGTCCACGCGTACAAAGTCGAGGGGCGACCCTAGTAGCTAATAATACAATAGATTTATAGATCGATGTTATCCAAATTATCGATACTCCTACGATGTCTGCATGTCTGATTCGCATCACTACGTATTCGTGCATCGTTACTTTGAACAATTTCGGTTCGTAGCCTAAGGCCAACTGACCAAGCTTTATACAAACTATAAACTAGTTTTAGGTTGTATATTTAACTAAATTAACTTACTTGCAATAAAATTCCAGCAGGTATAGGAACGGTCCAGTCCAGTTCTTTGAACCACGGGAACGAAACTTCAACAAACGTTTCGTATATGGATACGTTGTCAGCCGAACAGTGGATGACATTCATTATTTTTGTGTTCTGAGATAGAAGATTTTCGACTAAAAGCAAGCAATTAAATTACACGATTGGAGCAACACTATTACAAATACGAGAGAAAGTCAGTGATCAAAGGTATCCAAATTAAGTTAAAAAGGTCACGTAACATCAAACAAATAAGAGCACGATAACTTCACTTAAATTAGTGGAATAAAATGCCTTTAGTCTCTCAACTCATTCGTATTAAAACAAAAAGTTTCAAGTCTTTCAAAACAATGTTTACGAAAACATTATAAGTAAACATCACGCCAAACACAACAGTATGGCTGTAAAGTTTTTTACAGTTTTTTATCATAAATAAATACGCGTTCATTTCAACTGTCAAAATACGTCTACTGCTGGACAAAGGCCTTCCTCCAAGGATTTCCACAACGATCAATCCTATCCTGCCCGCATCCAGGAGCTTCCCGCGATATTCTCCAGGTCATCAGTCCACCGAGTCTGAGGTCTGCCTAAAGTTTTCCCATCCAATACACGATAGTTTATACTCACATATAGCCAAAGCCAACATGATCATGGTGGTGATATAACACCTTCTCTGCACAGTGACATCAATGTACTTGTCCAATGAAGAGTTGACTATCTTCTTCATCAGTGATGACCAATTTGAGGCCATCTGGATGAACACAATAGTCGTCATCACGGTTGCGGAGTAGAATGATATGAATGCTGCAAAAATGAGAGCTTGTAGACAAAAAAAGAAAGTTGTGTAAAGCGGTCACGTTAAATTTCAAGAAAATATCGCACACCTAGTTAAAAAAATCTCTTTATTATACTGTCTAGGGTAAACTTCCAGCCATTGGATACTTAAAGGCCATATAAGTTCAGGTATTGGATGGGTTTTTATTCAATTAAAAATAGGATTTCTGTTTCTACAACCAAGAGATTTCGACTGAAGTTATAAGGGCGTTTGAATAATATTCATTATAGACGTTTCAAGGGGTGTTTTATTCAATTACTGGTAGTGTCCAATGACTGGAAGTTTACCCTATCTTTAAACTCAAAAAAATACTTCTTTTACGGGAATAGCATATAGTTTTACATAGTTTTTGGCGCTAGTGGCAATTAAAATAAGCTCGTCATGTTTTGAAATGTAAAATTAATTCAGTCGGTGTGCCAGAGTGACGCTCATGCAATATGGATGACCTTTTTCCAAATTCATGGACCGGAAATAGAATATCATGCGCGCTAAACTTTGTTTTTCATGGTAACAACAACAATTCAAATACCGAACTGAATATCTCTACTACCTACTAAAGTTAATCCTCACGTTACTGGACTTATTAGAATAAAAGTTATGTTTAGGTTTACTCGAAATTCCGCTAATTTTTTTACAATCAGTTGTTTAAATATAAAAAGGTTCTTTTGAAGAGAAAAAAAAAACAGTTGCTTTTTTTTTTCGGTAACCTTTCGAATTCCATAAAACTAAACGCCCTTTTTCGGTTGAAAAAGAACTTTTTTGCTTAAATACTTTGGTTAACTATGGGTATTATAATAAAAGTATCTAGTTTCTTACCTAGCATCGATATTGACACATAATTCCGCATCAGCCTCTGTACACAGAAAGCCGTGAAAACGACTTGACTTGCACACATTACGCAGCTGTATACAAATCGAAGTGAACATGGTGTGAATCTGTAAACCATAATTATATAGACATCTGGTTTTAATTTGAACTATAAAAACCAGGAGACAAGGCATTCGTTCGTTCGTTTCAGCCGAATGACGTCCACTGCTGGACAAAGGCCTCCTCCAAGGATTTCCACAACAGCACAGACCGGTTCTGCGCCGCCCGCATCCAGGCACCTCCCGCGACCTTTGCCAGATTGTCGGTCCACCTAGTGGGGAGCCAACTCACACTATGCTTCCGGCTTGTGGTCGCCACTCGAGAACTTTTCTACCCTAGCGTCGGCCATCAGCTCTGCGAGCTATGTGCGAGGAACCAGGAGACAAGGCATATAAACATAAATAGCAGAAACAAACCTATTGCTATGATGCTGATTATGAGAAAGTACGCTACATGATATGACGCTACGAAATGCGACGCTACTTGTACTAAATTAAAAGCGTGTTGAAACCAACAACCAGTCCCTGCTTGCAGCCTGTATGTCAGTCTTAGACGCAACCTAACTTGTTCTGATGAACAATAATCAAATCACGTAGCGTCGTATCGCGTGATGTAGCGTCGTATCGCGTGATGTAGCGTCGTGTCGCGTGATGTAGTGTCGTGTCGCGTGATGTAGCGTTGTGTCGCGTGATGTACCGTGTATCGTTGTTTCAGGATACTACGTAATACATACCTCATTTCGGAGTAATCCTCACTTGTTATGTTGGTGACGGGGTTCAAACCTATGCACTGTCCATAAATTAGCAGTACTTTCATTGATTTATGGAACAATTCTATTTGAGTCCGAGGTTGTCTTTTCATTGGATCTCGGAGTGGTGTGACTGAAAAAATAGTATATTTTTATTATAAAGATCGATGATAGTGAATTCATATTCAGTGAAATAATGAACTTTACCTTTCGATTTCCTTTTTTTGATATGAATACCGCTTAGTGTATTTATCCTAAAAAATAGCATTATGATAAAAATACGTATTTTAAAATGCATGAAACTTATATTTTGTGATTTTAATAAAACAACATGCAGGTCAGATAATTATTATTTTTTTACCCATTTTCTTTCTCCAATGCCTTTGACAATTCTTTGAAATTAATTGTTTCCAATTCCTTGTATAGTTCAAAGTTGTTTGTTGCTGAGAACAAAAATAAAATAATTAAAACGTTTTAGGAAATAAATTACTCATCTCATATCATTTTATGGTTTTGTACAAGAAGAGTAAATTTTTTTGTAAGGGGTGCATTTTGAGCCCCATTATCATTTTGCTCGTGTTTTAAAAAAGTTAATGTTTTTCGAATTCCTATTAATTTTCATAAAAAATCATTCAAAAGATGTTTGTACTGTGAAAATGCCTTAATATATCTAGAATGAAGGTACACTCGTATGACTTATTAATAAAATTAATTACATAATAATATTGACTAAGCCCTTGAAAACAATTGAATTGACGTTTACCTAAACATTTCCCTGATTCGTTGTTTCCGATCGACATAGTTTATGTTTGATCAACACCGATTTTGGAATAATACTGATTTTGAATACACTGGCTTTCACATTAATATTTCAAGCTTAGAAAGGCCTTAGGTACTAACCCACAAAATACGTTGACGTCAAAATATGACCGTCATGAATATTTGATTATAATGTCAAATTGGTTAAACTGACATCTTTATTATCATGCGAGTTCCATAAACGGTCTGGACGCTTTGATTTACGGTTTTTGTTGGTTTTTGAAGGAAAAAATACGTGAAAAATATACAGAATTTTAGTACTGTCAGCTTCTTTAACGGTAAGAAAACATTTATTTCTTATTTGGTCTAACTTTATTACATACTTTTTAGAGTTCTGTACGTTTTTTCGCAATGGAAATTCTCAAAATAATAAGTCATATTATCCATTTTTCTAAAGCATTTTCTAAAATGTTTGAGATCATATTTTATACTTTTATACGGAACCAGAGTTGCTTCTTAGACATTGAAAATTAGTGGGTTGGGCTTAATTTGTTTTTAATATAAAAATACCATACTGGAATCCAAAGCATTAGACCAGGTAAGGTATTATTAAGTTTTTTTCGTCTGAATGCTACTTAGTTTCTGAATAAATTTAGTAATCGACTCTACCAACTTATTTTGGATTTGAAGAGTACCTACTTAAACTTTAGTATATTAAATTATGCATTAAGGCCGAGTTGCACCACTTACTGTAACGGTAAATATAACGATAACCGGTGCGTTTTGTATGGAGTTTGACAGATTTTTGACGTTTGTCAAAGTTAAAGTAAGATGGTGCAACTCAGCCTTAGTGTTTTAGTTTAATGTACTGACACATTAAGAGCATTTGATTCCTAATTAATTAACCTATTTCAGATATACCTACTTATATTATAAAATAAAACTCTTTTTTAAGATTTACTTCACGAATAGATATTTTTGATAGAGCCACCATTTTTCAAAGATGTTAATGAACATTTTTTTTAAATATTGTCTTGCCACTTTAAATCGCCTGTCCAATGCGACTTGTATTTCGATTCGAATATAGGGAAAATACCTTCAATATCGATATAATCGAATCGCCACGGCCTGCTGGAGATGATACTCGACGATTCTTTCCATTGATTTAATAAAAGCTCCAGTTGAACTGGCCAGTATTTCATCCTTTTTTTTCTTTTAATCCGATAAAAAATAAGTGGAGCATTTTGTGACGTGGTATCGAACCTTTTTGGAATGCTGTTCACAAGGTTTAAAAAGTAACTCTATAAAACTCGATTTTATTTTGTTTTTTTCCTACTTTCTACTGTTTTATAATGTTAAAAATCAGTTTTGATGTGATTTGTGCATTTAATTTTGTTTCATTGTGAATGACGATCTAAATACTCTTTAAGAGTATGCGCACATCGTGGATTTTTAGTTGGCCGATAGTTGTGCCCGATTTTAAATTGTATGAAGAATCGGCCAAATCGAATCGGCGTAGTGTGCGCACTCCCATACATGCCCATACTGATCAACTGCCCGACTAAACTATCGGCCGACGAAAAATCAACGGTGTGCGCCTACTCTAAGCCAAAAACTATAAACTATTGGACCAATTTTGTCTCTTTCATAGTCTTTAACATAAGGTATGTATCTTTGACATAATAATATGGAACTCTTATATCGAAATCAGTTCTCCTATCGATGGACGTCCACTGCTGAACAAAGGCCTCTTCCCATTGATTTTCAGGTTGGCCGGTTGGTAACGGCTTTCTTGCTACCTTTATGAAGTCGTCTGTCCACCTTGTGGAATCGCCTATTAGAACGCTAGAATCCCATCCACTTGTGAACGTTCTCTATTAACTGTGATTGTGTCAAAGATTAAAAACCCCGACCGTACCAAGGTACCCTTCGTGACATTGTGACGTCACAATTCGACGTAGGATTTGCATAACCCGTAGCCTTTGATATTGAAATGTAAATGGAGGTCCGGACATTGTCAGGGTTGGCAACCGTCAATATTGGAACATGCTTAAAAAATTTAACTAAGGCTGGGTTGCACCACCTAACTTTGATCGTAACTATAACGATAACGTATAGGCGTATTTTGTATACAGGGTGTTAGGTAAATGGGTATATGAGCCGACACTAGCCCATGTTAAAATGGTCATATAAATGGTATGGTGAAGTCAGAAATTTGATATCATCATTTATTTTTTTTTAATTTTCATACAAAATAAATTTTATAAAATCCGATTTGTATGAAAATTAAAATAATTAAAATGAAAATATCAATTTTCTGACTTCACCATACCATTTATATGACCATGTTAACATGGGCTAGTGTCGGCTCATATACCCATTTACCTAACACCCTGTAGAATTTGACAGATTTTTGACGTTTGCTAAAGTCAAAGTGAGATGGTGCAACCCAGCCTAAGATTCATTAAGTTCCAAGATCTATAAATAGTAATAGGTAAAGTTTTTACAGTTCACAGGCTAAGCATTTTTATTGCAAAATCGAATTTATACCAAAAAATTAAGCTGCCAGTTGTGAAATCACACAGTCATTATGATTATTTTAATCCAAAAATATATTATGAAAGCTACGCAGTTTTTTCAACCGAATTAAAAAAGGGGGTTGTCAGATTTACCTGCGATGTAGTTTGTAAGTTTGTCCGCGATTATCTCGCCTTCGGCTGGACCGATTTAGAAGCTGGTTTGAGTAAAGCATTTCAAAACTTTCTTGTTTTATCTCTTCATTTGGCTAAATTAATAAACCTACGACTACCTAAGTCTCTACTCAACCTTTAAGAGGATTTAAGACACTATTTAAATTAAAGATGTAACGGCTAAATATAGTAGGTATGTAATAAATAAATAAATAAACCGACATTAATTTCTCGCTTTTCTACAAACACATCTTTAGTAGCATTGCCAACCCTAACTGCTGGTTTTAGGTACAAATCGAACGGTTATCATAAAAGGCGGGCCCACTCCTTTAGTATGATTGCGATTACAGCTGGCCCATTCGAGAGATGTGATTAGAATCTGGGATTACACTATTGACAAATTTCATAATTTCATCATAATGTGTTTGTTGTAGCTAGGAGTTCCCATTGATATTTCAGGAGTTTGCTAGATTTTCGACAGCTTATCTTATAACAAGTTGATCTGGAAGGTCATTAGCGCCCGTTTTCACCATCAATCCTTAATTTTTAACTGACCCCTATGAAAACAAAATTCCAGTTATGTGTTACCATATTTACTTAAAAATTTGGGATTGATGGTGAAAACGGGTATAAGTTCAGCAGATACACCGAATAATTTAAGTATTCTTAAAAATTGGTTGTTACAACGTAGGCTGAGTTGCACCATCTTACTTTGACTTTAACAGACGTCAAAAATCTGTCAAACTCCATACAAAATACATCGGTTATCTTTATAGTTACGGTCAAAGGTAGGTGGTGCAACTCAGCCTTAGTGTAGTTTTAGAGTTCTTAATATCTAGAAACTGTATCTCAAGGTGCCATTCAAACTCCCACAGACCTTTTCTTCTCGGAACTTCAATTTGTGTCCCATCTTGCGATTGAATCCAGGACTTCTGGATCGAGAGAGTCCAACGGAGGCGAAATTGTTGACAAATCATCAATCATACTTTTGAACAATCATTTGTGCTACTACTCAGTACTCACGAATCATAAACAACCTAAATATTTTAAATCTAAATTAGATGTAATGTCTTTCATTAGTTGTGTCCAATAAAATCATTTATAATAAATGATAGACACATCATTTATCTTCGGACTGTCAAATAATTTTATGTTTTTATTTCAGTTGTTGTTTGACAAACGGTTTATTTAGTAAAGAAATGAGGAGGCGGAATAAATTACTGTTTTATGACTTGATTAGAATATTATATCTGGTCGGGAAATGTGCTGGGATTATGCCGATTCAAGGGCTTTTGCATCGCAACAGTGATCGGTTGAGGTGAAAATACTTTCGTTTTAATTTTATTACGACGGCTATTAGCAGACTTATCAACTCCGAAAGGGATCAACACCGTGTCGCCTTTGCGAACTGTCATCGCCTTTCGCGCGCTGTCAATGAGGGCTATCGTTTTTATACTTAACAGTTGGCACCCCTGGCGATTGACAGGACCTTACTCTACAGTGGGGCCATCTTGATGAGTGCAAATGCGATAGTCCTCCTATCACTTAGCGCTCACCAGTTGGTGCCACTGTCTTCGCGACTAGCAAGTGACAGGACCTTACTCTACAGTGGCGCTAACTGGTGAGCGCTAAAACGATAGCCCTCATTGCGATATGAGGCGTTTACGTTACGGTGCGGATAAGTGTGTGTTGCAGTATGGAGTTTCATACAAAGAATACTGACCGCTTCGAGTTGATACGGTTACGATCCCTTTCCGAGTTGATAAATGTGCGACGTCCTTCGACCCAGTTCCAATAATAAATGGGACGATATTAGAAAGTTAATCGCAAACCAAATAAAATAAAGAAACAGTTAATTAAGCTCATAAAATGTTACTTACTAACATGCTGAAAATAAGCTGAAAATATGCTCTTTTTTGTACTATGTTTTGACACACATGCTACTACGCATATAACGCCCTTAGTCACAAACGATGCTTGCTTAAGTGAAGCAACAAATCGAACGTACAGCGTTGAATAGAGCTCTGTGATTGGTTCGTATGCCACCATGTGCGTTCACACGCACTGTGAGACCTCATAGTAATGTTTGTGAATACGGGCGTAAGTAGCAATTGCTAATTATAATGGTATGCTTTTAAAATGCAATGAGCATGGGTTGTTTATTAAAAACCGTTAAGTTCAAGAATGAGACGTTCAGAAATAAAAGTAAAAAAGTAAAAGTAAAAAGTATTTATTACTTAAAGATGTCACATACTTAGTACAAATTATTCTGTATATAAAAATAAGGAAGTCGCTTTCTTTCTATTTATACGAATGCATCACATTGAAAAATTACTTCGCATTGGTTTTTTCATGATTGTCTTCCATGACACTTATTTCGAGAGTACACTAAGCCCTCTTTAGGGCTATTTGCAAATGTCACAATGTATTTTTGTCTCTGTTTTACGACGAAATATTATGTTTTTTGGGATGTCCCATTTGTCTTTTTTTATTTGCAGGTTTTCTTGGCGTTCGCCGTATTTCCTTTTCGTTTTTATACCCGGATTGTTGTTACAGACTATAACATTGACAGTTCATTTAGTTAACGCATCTTATTCAGGTTTCTCGGCTAAAGATATGAGTAAGTAATTTGACCAATATTTTATTTTTTGAGTTGATAAATACTTTTTAGTTAAAGATTTATTTTATTCACTGAGATAAGATAATACAACAAGGTAGATGTTAAAATAGATGCAGAGAAGCCTACCTTACCAGAGAAGCTGTGTGTGATATCATAAAATTTTTATGTTACAATTTTATTGACCGATACATGCTCAGATAAAAAAAAAAAAAAATTTTATTGCGACTGTACTTTTTAAAAGATTAATAACTGCAGTTTTAAGGTTTTAATGCATTTCGCGAATAGTAAAGTTTTTATCACAAAGTACTGGCCGATAAGAATATTTTTTTTAATCATATCGATCATCTTTTGCTTTTTCTTTTCGATTGTTAATTTAAAAAAAAATCGTATTGACTCAATATCGTGTAAATTACAGCCTAAGTTTTGATGTTTAAACTATAAATTACAATAGTTTCAGTAGCTTTTATGTGTTATAGTAACAAACTTAAGTAACATTATTAAAATAATGTAGTATGCCAGGATTTATTCGATAATCATGTTCATTGAACACTATTTTTCACAGCTGGATCAGCGTTTGCGATGTCCTGTTACATCTCAGCTTTTTTTTATTGGAAAATGA
The DNA here is from genome assembly GCF_963855985.1 of Ostrinia nubilalis. Taxonomy (NCBI): domain Eukaryota; kingdom Metazoa; phylum Arthropoda; class Insecta; order Lepidoptera; family Crambidae; genus Ostrinia; species Ostrinia nubilalis. The sequence continues at coordinate 13,882,392 of NC_087089.1, read as the reverse complement.
GTGTGAACTTCAAGTCTACAATAGAAAAAATAGAAATAATCGAATCAATATTGCCACCACCACACGCCGTCAGAGCAATGAGAAGAAAAATATACTTTGTAATGTTTTTCTACACTTTCGTTGGAATTGGTAAGGAGATGAGTAAGGTAACTAATGAATGACACTGAACACAAATCAGTAAAAAAAACAATGTGTGTATTTTATTTAATCGATAATCTTCTGTATTTTTAAATATCTATTAGAGTTTTTAAAATTATTTTTGACACTTTTGTAAAAAACTGACGCCCACTGTTTATTTCAATTGCGCCCGTTGAATGTGCGAGACAAAATTGGTTTATTTCAATTTGTAATGCAAAACTAAATTGACTAAAAACTCAGTGTGCTTCCTTTACGGGAGTATCTTGATTATCTAAAATAATAGGTAATTGTTCCCTACTTTTATCTCTGTGAATATGGCAAGGATGCAAAGTAACACCCTGTGTACTTTGTGTATGTATGTTCAATTTTAATATGACAATGATTGAAGTCACGATAGACTAACACAAACGGTGAAGGGGTCGGACTGGCTGACTCGTAACACAAGCATATTTAGCTTAATATGTATGAGAGTCTATAAGTAATGTTATTTGTATTTGCTCATAAGATATGCTCCTTAATTGATATTTATTGTCCATGGTGCATAATCTTTTCTTAAAGGTTTTAAACCTTTGTTTGTCACCTGTCATCCGCTTTGCAATGGAGGGAAGTCGAACCTTAATTTCGAACTCCTCCTATGTTCTTCTGATTAATTTCGTTGCGGGTCCAATGACAGTTTAACTTTCCCCCGGGACAAACTTGACCTTCATTGGTTGGGTTTTTGTGGCGGTCCAGCTGTAGATCCTGGCTACACAGGAGTTGCAGTGGTGGGAACGAGAGGTGGGAATAGTCCCGTATAATGTTATTTGTGCAATACAAATTACAAATATTCTTTCAAAAAACTCTTAATTTGAGAGGGCTCTTAACGACATAAGGATGAATGATTACGAAATGTTTTAATTTTATGTTTTTTTTTCAGCTGACTATTTTCTTTATTTTGTCACAATTTACAAATCGGTTATAAAATGTCCCCTTAAGCAAGAAGACTCTGGATTGTACTTGAAATCGTATTTTATGGTGGTGTACAGTTTCGCCTTTCGCATCCTGCCTTTCAGTTATACATTGGGTGTTATATGTCAGGTAAGCACATAAGTAATCTTTCTAATAATATAGTGTAAGTTTTATCTATGTAATTAATTACAAAATTACTAATGTTAGTCATCTCAAAACCTATGAAAGGTTTCTATGGATATATTTTATTAAAAGCTTATTCGATCCGTCTTGTGACGTTCTAATATTGGGACACTAGACACTGTATACTGACCAATAGCTTGAACAGAGCATGGCATTTCAATGGAAACGCTTTTACAATAAAATAGTAAAACTTGTAATATGAGGTCAAAGTAAATAGAAATAAAGAAAGAAAGGTACATTTATTACAATGGACATCACACAAATACAGGCAATTACATAGACATGACAGTGGCACATAATAATGGAAGAAGAAAAAAATAAAAACAAGAGTAAATTGACCAGTGCCACCCATTCACCAACAAGATGCCCACTGCAAAGGGACCCCACTCAGCATAATGTGCCGTGGCCCACGGTGACGAAGGCCACGGCGCCGCTGGTTTTCAGTGTGCCCCTAAATCATTTGTGTAAGGTCATAAAGTGAATATACCTAGCGGAATAGAGCAACAAGGAACTGAGCGAATGAGATGTCACTAGCAGCAACACTGTGATAAAAAAAAGAGATACGTGAATCGTGATGCCATCTCCGTCACGTCAAACAGAACCGTTTTTTTTTTTCAACTATTTGACAGTTTGTTAGCACTTATTGGCACGGTGAAAATTTGAACTCTGAGATTTTTTAGATTTTACGTGAGTGAAATCGTGAATGTTTATGAGAAATAGTGCTTCAGATACGTGGAGATTTCGAGGGGAAATCATGGATTTTATAATGTTATTAAAGGTAATTGTTACTTTTCAGTTGGCGAAAACACAAATACTATTTTATTGGATTTTCAACGACGCTATTTTCATCTTAAGTAGTATTTATCTGGAAAATAAGTTCCTGAACTACAACCGCATGATATTTAGCGAGAAAAATCACGTAAGTTATTGATGTTTTTTCTTGGGTCTTATACTGTCTCTTTACTCAGACTATCGCAATGATTAGCAAAAAATAGTATTTTTATTACAAAAATGTTGCATTTAGTAATTTAGCACTTACAATACGTTTTTAACAGTACGAACATTGGTGGGTAAAATCTTTTGAGGCGCTTGTAGCCTGGTAAGATTAACTTTTTTGCGAATGATAAAGTTGTAGCAATGTACACACGGCCACACTGTTAACTATCCATTTCCGTTTTTGCTCTCGCTCTCATCAAATGGCGATTATTTACGATAGAACGAGACGACATGACAGGCAATGGATTTAACACTGTTGCCGATGGTACATTGTTATTCACTTGTTATCATGTAGGTATTTCAAAGCGGTAGTAGAATAATAGTAGAAGTTGACGAGTTAGTAATTACTCCTAGTTTTTTAAACAAAGTGAAGCTCATTGTGGAGGCCATTTTGAAAAATATACGAATAGTAGTAGTAATAGTAACTTTTAATGGGTCAGTTAGAATTTAAACGTATTTCATATTTTATTATCTACATAAAAGATTATTAAAAATTCAAATCTAGCTCAAGGACTTTGCACGTCTTTTACTTGAGAAGAAGTTTTAAATAGTATGCGCCAGTTTGCTTTTTACAACTGAGAATTAAGATTGTAAAAATTGACAGCAAAAAAATATGTTCGCGATAAAAAATACAACCATAAAAAATATAAATCCTACGTGCCTTTTTGCAAGCCCCGTTAATTTATTATTTCCCTTTGAGTCGGCTCATATGTAGAGGTTTTCCCCTACGGGTGAAATAAAAATGCATAGAGATTACCTTTTTAGACCACACACAATTTAAATTACTGTACTCAAAGTACCTAATTAAAACACAATTAATTACTCAGTAGTACACCTATATTTTTATTTACTTCACTTTACTTTTTACGCCGGTTTTCGAAAATCTGACTGGCTGACTGACATAGTGATCTATAAACGCACAGCCCAAACCACTGGACGGATCGGGCTGAAATTTGGCATGCGGAGTTATGACGTAGGCATCAGCTAAGAAAGAATTTTACGAAACTCCACCCCTAAGGGGGTAAAACGGGATCCACGCGTACGAAGTCGCAGGCGGCCGCTAGTTGGAATATGTAGGTGAGATGAGATGAACCTCATCTATGACTGTATGAAATTCATACGGGAAGAATTTATAGGTCTAGGCGTTTAACTTAGTCAGTGACTGAGGTATGGAAGCGGCACGGGAGGGTGATTTTGTGATGACAAACGTCAGCGAGACTTCAGATTCTAGTGTAAAAGTGGGCCAGCCACAGCCGAACGGTGAAGTGGTCAGAGTGGCCGACTCGAGATCTGAGAAACGCGGGTCCGAATCCCACAGCCGCTCGACTGTTGTGGTGAGTCCACTCGTAACACAAGCTTATATAGCTTAAAACGAGGGGCTAACGGGACTATTAGTAATTTGTGCAATACAAATTGCTAATAATCTTCCTTAAAAAAAAAATTAAAAAAAGTGGGCTAGGTCACTAGAAGACTCGCCTCAGGCACAGACTGAGTTAAGCTTCTGTAGTTTCTAATATTAATTAACAGAAAATGTACTAATTTCAAGGAAAGCATCAAGCATTTGAACTGGGTGGAGTTACAGTTCCAGTACACTCAGCTCAGTAAACTTGTGAGGATTGTAGACCAGGGCATAACTCCACTGATTTGCGTCAACTTTGCAACTAGCATGCTGTTTATTTGCCAACAACTGTACTCCATTATGGGGTAATTATAATTTTTCATTTACTTGCCTGACCAGAGGTGGAATTGTGTAAAGCAATCGTAATCATTCGACAGTTCATAACGTACGATAAAGTCAGTTAAACAAAGCGTTTGACAGAATAATCGTACGTTATGAACGGTCAAATGATTACGATTGCTTTACACAATTCCACCTCAGATTTCTTACTGCCTATGTTCATCATAATGTAAGATTGTAATGGTGAAATAATATATCAAATCGGTCCAGCAGTTTCGGAGCCTATTCAATACAAACAATCAAATCTTTCCTCTTTATAATATTAGTGCTTTAATTAATCCTACTTGGTCATAAAATTTAAAAAAAAAATTAACGATAACTTCTAAACTACGAAAAGTCGTAGAACATAGTACATGAGGGTGAAATCGTTAGGTCTAGTCCTCACCTATCACCTGCTTTCGGCTTGATACCTTACACGAAACACCCTGTATAATGTGACAATACAGGGTGTTTCGTGTTTTGTTTAATAACTCTCACATTAAAGTTTCACTTACTTACTTTTACTTTCAGCTACGAACATAATATTATGATTCCTGAATTCAAAGATTGTGTTCCAGAAAATAGGTATTGTACTTTATCTCTATGTATTTTAATACACAACAATTTTATGACATACTCATAAAAATATTTTATTTAGTCAATACGTAGATGAGGAGTTTTAACATTATCAATGTAAATATCAAATTTTTATGATAATGTTGTGATATTTGTAAGTCTAATGCCCGTTTTCGCCATCAATACCCAATTTTTAGTGACCCTTATGAAATCAAAATTCCTGTTATGTGCTACCATAGTATAGGGTCACTTAAAAATTAGGGATTGATGGTAAAAACGGGTTTAAAATATGTCACATTCATAAACAAAATGAAGATAACGCTCGTTTGCATAAAAAAACTGATGTTGAAGATGCGCGTAGAGCGTAGATTTATAAACATTAGAGCGGTAAATTAAATCAAATATTATTTTAGTATGAAAAAAGAACTAAAGAACTTTCAAAAGTCGTAAATCAAAAAAATTTCTATCTATTCCAAGATTGCTGGTGTTTTAAAAATAACCCTGTAGATATTTAGTAAAGAATTTGTAAAAATATTTACGCGCATTATTTTCTAAATGTCGTTCATAATTTCACACAAAAATGTTTTTTTCAGTGTAGAGTCATCCTTACAATACGCATCGCTTTTGCTATCTACGGCGCTCTTGGCGACCAGGGGTCTGTTGGTACTGTTCCTTCCTGCTCGTCTCCACACGGCCAGTAGGAAACCCTTGAGGATACTAGGCATTGTTCCGAATGAAAACTATAACAGGGAGGTAATGTTGTTGATGAGTTACGTTTTTTCTATGGTAGACATAAGGGACTGGGGGCGTAGTGCGAGTTTACATCAAAGTATTCGATATCGAGTGCTTAAAAATGACATTAAATGTATGACGGATTGTACAGCGACCCATAGCAGATAATTACAAGAACTGAAATCGTCATAGATTTTTTTGACGCACTCGAGATCGAATACGTTTGGTGTAAACTCATACTAAGCTCATTGATCATGAGACTACAAGCTTTTGTTACAAAATAGCAACTTTAATGCTAAAAAGGTTTTTGGTTTTTGGAAGAGAGTGAGACTTCGACTCAGCGGTGAAAGTTAAGACACATAGACCTATTAGACTACATAATTAATTATAGGCTTTTGTTGAGTGTACAAATTCACTGTAACAATGTGGTCTAAGTATAGAATTTCAGTGTTAAACCCACAAGGTGGACAGACGATCTAGTAAATGTAGAGGCAGGAAGGCGCTGGATGCAGGCCACTAGTACCCGGTCAACCTGAAAATAAACGGGGAAGGCCTATATTCAGCAGTGTAAGTCCTGTAATGTAGTGTAGTAAATGTACCTACTACTACTATTTCTATTTATTTATTTATTTATTTATATTAACCGGCAGACAGTGGTGACTGAGTTTGTTGCGGCGCTTCTTCTCAGCACTTGCCAAATGTTGGTCTCGAAGCGCTGGTAGGGTAAAAAGATTATGAGACATGTAGAGGCTCCTTAAGAGCAAAATGACGATTTGTAAGAACTATTTATTAGTCTAAACAAATAAAGAAATTTTGACTTTGACTTTGACTTTGACCTGTGGCTGAGATGACGATGATGATGAAGCCTATTGAACTGTGTCTGCCAAAGATTTATATCCAAACCAATTACGCCCGTATTCACAAACATTACTATAAGGTCTCACAGTGCGCGTGGACGCACAGGGTGACACACGAACCAATCACAGAGCTTTATTCAACGCTGTGCGTTCGATTTGCTTCTACACTTAAGCAAGCATCGTTTGTGAATACGGGCGTTACTATCATACTTCAGTGGTGTTTTATATTCATAATGTAAGCCAAATACTGTATTTCGCTAACTATACTCTAAAAAATCTTTTAGGTGAAACGTTTCATGAATCAAGTCTACCATTCCAAAGTGGCGCTGAGTGGGTTGGAGCTTTTCTATTTCACGAGGGAAACCATCATTGCTGTAAGTTGATATTCTATTTATGAAATAGCTTGTTTTAATATGTTAAATACCTAACGATCCAGTAAATAACTTTTATACAGGGTGACCCAAAAAGTAGTGTCATGTGGATAGCCCTAAAGATGCTCTACCTCTGGGCTTCGGCTTGACAACATTTTTTGGGACACCCTGTATAAGATTATTTTGATAAGATAACGTGATTAAAATTATAATAGATAGGGTGTGTCTTTATTTAGTTAGAAATTATTCGAATCAGAATTATTAAGACAATTTTATTTTAAACAAAGAATTGAATAATACTTGTTGTATTATCTGTCTTTTATTCCAGGTCTTTGGTGTCCTAGCTACCTATGAGTTGGTATTATTTCAAATGCGTCCGCTTTAAAATGAAAGCATCTTTCTACATCATATGCCGACTTGAAAGAATACTCAGAAAGCATTCAAAAGCTGAGCTATACATCCCTACATTGTCGACATTCCACCAGCTCGCACTAAGCGTTTCGATGACTCTTTTATAATGCGAACAGCTTCCCGAACACTATAATCCGGGCCTTATCAAGGCGAGAGTGAAAAGGCACGTACAGGGCAGATGTACCATCCTAGATGGTATTTTACTTAACACGAGGTGCGATTACGGTCAAATACCTGCCTTATCTTGCATAAAAAAAACATACTCGTCTAGCGATAAAATACGAAAGTTCATTTTAATAATATGTTGTTTTAATTAAAATGCAGTTTCCTTGTATTAACTGATATTCATCCGCTTAAGGTAATTCCATCTAGTTCCATGCAAAAGTGACACAATTTCCTAGTTTCAGGCGAGTGTAAACTTTTCTTGTTACGTTTCGCACACACGAAATAAAGTTATGCCTTAAAAGGATATAGGCAGTTAAAATTAACCTTAATTCAGGGGAATAAAGATCAAAATAAGGTGATAACTATGTTGACATTGTTTGATAGTTACAGTTTTTAAGCTCTGTCATTGAATGATAAGGGTGCGCCCGAGCTTGCAACGCGGTGAAAAGCTTATTAGAAATTTCTAGGTAAAGTACGTTTGCTATTGGCCATTATTTCGAGGTAAAATAAAAGGTTTTGACCCTAAATGGCGCAATTTTAATAATTGTTTCATAATTCAATTTTGTGGGGTGTTATTTTGGGGGAGGTCTATGTTCAGCAGTGAACGAATTGTGGCTGAGATGATAATGATGATGATGAATTAAATTTTGTACCTTATTGCCTTGTTTCAAGATCCGAAAAAAGCTTAATTTTTAACTTGTATACCTAAATCAATAAATTATTTCTTTAAGGTATGTATTTATTTGTTTTACTGAATTAAGTCCATAAGTATAATTATCATTAAGCCTAGGAGCAGACCACCGATTTTTTGTCGGCCGATAGTTTAGTCGGGCAGTTAATCAGTATGGACATGTATGAAAGTGCGCACATTTGAATCGTCATACAAATTAGAATCGGGCCCAACTATCGGCCGACTAAAAATCGGTGGTCTGCGCCTAGGCTTAGAATAATAACAATTTACATAATATTTAGTAATCTCAATAACATTATGTATTTTTTATTGAATTAGCACTAAGACTCAGGTTGAGGTAAGTGCCCTCAACAAATTCAGGAACTCCAATAAAGCTGTAACGAATCGTGATTCCCCAATTATTCCTGCGACCTTTCTGGAATTCCATTAGGAAGTTTGATTAGAAACGCAAAAACATCAAATAAAACACTTCGTAAAACGCTAAAGAGTTTTGAAGTGGTTTCAATGGAATTATCACATTTTTTGATACTCGTAATCTGAGTTTGGAGTTTTTATTTCATTGCATTTTGTTTTATTGCCATTGTATCCCGGTTTTTTAGGATTTGACATACTGCATGCGCTTCGCAGGCAGTTTGAGGACAAACAGCATTAGTGATGATGCGATCTGACCTGACCGCTGCCTGCAGAACATATTATTATCTAGTGTGGCTTCACTATCACCCCTAAAAAAAAATACTCAACCCATGAAAAAGCAAATAATCATACTTTTCCATACTAACCAATTTGCACCAGCGCCGATGATGAAGATGAGAAAATATCAATTAATTTCTAAAATAAAAACAATAAACACTAGACCATATAAAAATAAATGGTTCGAGTCCCATTTGAGACAGTTAATTTTTTTCCTGCAATGATAATCTTTCTTTTCCTTATCCTTCAGGTAGTTTATCTGGGGGCACGGCAGTGCCCCCACCAAGTCGAGCAAAAAAGCGGAACGGCCGTACCATCCTTTTCTCGAAGCAATTCAGGCCATTTTCGACCGCCTGTAACTTCGTTGTGGATAAAACTAGAAGGCTGAATTTTCATTAGCTATGCAGGCATTGTAAAGACACGGTATATTTAAAATTTCATTCAATTTGAACCAGTAGTTTAAGAATTATAACGGGTCAAAGTTACTTAATTTTGTCACTCACTGACTCACTGACTCACTGACTCACCGATCATCAAAATTCTAAGGCACTTCTAGCAGACCTAGAAGCTTCAAATTTGGAATATAAGTAGTGTTTGGTGTATGAATCAAGGAAAAACTAAAATATTTGGGGGCACGGTAGTGCAACCGCCAAGTCGAGTAAAATTTTTCAATTTCGGTCCAGTTTTCTAGATACATAACTGCTGTCTACAAAATACAAAAAGAAATGAGATTTGGGGGTACGGTAGTGCAACCGCCAAGTCGCGTAAAATTTTTCAATTTCGGTCCAGTTTTCTAGATACATAACTGCTGTCTACAAAATACAAAAAGAAATGAGATCCCATCAAAAACAATACTTGTCAAAAAAACCAAGTCTCGCAACTCAGTTGTTCTACGGTAAAAAGTTGTGAGATCCATGTAATACCAAGTCCAGGCCAGGAAATCTTTAACGTTTTACATAAATATATTGACTTGGCCATCGCATGAAAACACGTGTAAATTAAATTATTTAGTGCGATGGCCAAGTCAATAATTTATGTAAAACGTTAAAGATTTCCTGGCCTGGACTTGGTATTACATGGATCTCACAACTTTTTACCGTAGAACAACTGAGTTGCGAGACTTGGTTTTTTTGACAAGTATTGTTTTTGATGGGATTTATATTTGAAGTTGCAATTTGTTTACATTCTTTAGAATTATATTTTTTGGTACATAATCCTGTCATTGTGAAAAGCCCCGTCATGTTTGTAGAATATAAGTTCTTATACAGGGTGTCCCAAAAATAGTATCAAGCCGAAGCCCAGAGGTAGAGCATCACTAGGGCTACCCAAATCATCGTAACTTGATAGTTTTCGAGTTATGATTTTTTTACAACATACCCTGTATGTGTTAACTTTTTTAGTTTACATTCGTGGGATGTAAATACTTCTAAATCAGCTAGGCCTAGTATTCATCTAATAATAATAATAAAATCAGGCATGTACCTTAACTATTCGCGCCACAGTGACCAAAAAAGTGCCTAAGCACAGAAATTTAAAACAATCATAACTCGAAAACTATCAAAAATCGCGGAACTTACATAGGGGTATTTCGGATAGCCCTAGTGATGCTCTACCTGCTTCGGTTTGACACTACTTTTTGGGACACTTTTTTATTGAAAACTAGCGGCCGCCCGCGACTTCGTACGCGTGGATCCTGTTTTACCCCCTTTTCCCGAATTTTCTTTGCTATAAACCTCACGGAGCCCGAGACCTTTCCAACGAATGCAAAACCGTGGAAATCGGTTCGTGCGTTCTGGAGTTATAGCGTCAGTATAGTAGATAGCATCTATCACCACTACCCAAAGTGTATTTAGGTAAAGGTGTGTTCAATGTGCCGTTACTGTTATCCGATTGTTATTGTATGCGGGTAGGATGGGCATTTGCGCGGAAGTTAACTTATAGTTAAATTTAACCTCGGACCTTTGAAGATGTAATACAACAAAGGAATCAGTGGCTTAGAAGAAAATTGTTGAATTAGCCGTTGATATCCAAATAATGTATAATGTTGTAGCTATGTAATTTATTTGAATTTATTTTGTTACTAGCATGTACGTATGTATAGAAGAATATTACAAATAATGTTATTTGTTGTCATCTAAGCAGTTTTTGGTAGATTTATTAAAGAAACAATAATAGTAAAGCATCACAATGATTATATTCCTTTATTTTTTCAACCTAAAGACTTTCACTTCAGAACTAAGACATTTACATAACGACTGATCCTACGATGCCAGCACCACGCCCTACCCATGGGGCCAGGGCGCTTCACATAATAATAACTTCTTCATCTCCACATGTTTTAATTTAGTTTCGTTGTGGCCATAGGATACGACGTCTACCTACTGCTGGACAAAGCCTACCTTGAGGATCTCTACATCGATCAGGCCTGCGCTGCCCGCATCCTAGTCATCATCATCATCATAATTTCAGCCATAGGACGTCCACAGCTGAACGTAGGCCTCCCCCAATGATTTCCATGTTGATCGGTTAGTAGCGGCCTGTGTCCAGCGCCTTCCTGCTACCTTTATGATATCGTCGGTCCCACCTTGTGGGTAGACGTCCCACGCTGCGTTTTCCGGTACTCGGCCTCCACTCCAGAACCTTGCTGCTCCATCGGCCTTTATCCTGGTACTTCCCGATAATTAACAGATAGTAAATAAAAAATTGTTACAGAGTGCATCAATTTTATTTCAAGTGTTTTAAATTAGTTACATTAACAACTCTATTCCACATATTTTTAAGGTAAATGCAATGTTTCATTCAGGTGTCCCACGGTAGTTGTATCTTTTTGATTTTCATTCAGCTGTAGCAACACTAACTCATAAGTCATGATCGTACTGAAGAACTGAAATATTACATTTACAAAAATATAGAATACAATTTAACATTTTTGCTATAGCGACAGGGTTAGGAAATATAGTAGTAGCTAGTCAGGTGGACTGAGAAAAATTTACCCCCAACACCAAACAAACTGGGCAGAAAATCTAAGTAGGTATATTATATTAATATTACTACATACTGGCATAAAAAGGGATATTAGCTACCTTTAGTATTGTGCTTCTTGTGATGGAAAACAACGAACCAGTCAATGCGATTGGGTTATACATCATTTGGAGACGAAAACGTTGTACCTGTAAATAGTGAAAAAATGTGAATTTCGTATAAGCGAGAGGCATGTACACACGCCCAACTGTTAACTACCCATTTCCGTTTTTGCTCTCGCTCTAATCAAATGGCGATTCTTTGCGATAGAACGAGATGACATGACTTTCAATGGGCAGTTAACACTGTTGGCGATAGTACGTTTAGATTTGTTAGCAAAGTATATTTACACCGTCTAGGGATAGTTTGTATAAAGTTTTTAAACTCAAAAAATACTGGCCAGTGTTAACCTTATTTATGGTATATAGATTCTAAATTTGAATTAAAAAAAAAAATTAAAATAAAAGATTCACGCGACATAATGGTAGCGAAGGCTGAAGGTTTCATTTACATAGTAGTTTATGGCTATTATTTTGTATCCTTAAGTTTTATAAAAGGTTATCGGTTAATTTCGAATTAATGTTATTGTGTGCATCATGCAGCGGCACCATTTAACAAGAGAGGAAATGTTAAGGGCGGTAGGCATGCTTCAAGAATATTCCAGCGGAATGGCATGGCAAGGATCGAACTCGCATTTCTTGGATCTGACCCGATATCTACACCATTGCTTTTATTTGACGAGTGTGATTTATGTGTATTAATGTATTTTTCCTTACTTCTTTACTATCTTCTTGCGTTGAGACATCGAACAAAATCAGAAGTGGTTTCTTCGCTTCGGTGTGTACTCTCGCTGCCAGCAAAGACATGAGCAAAGCCCGAGAAAGAAGAAACGTGAATGAGCATAAGAAGTACAAGATCTGCTCAGTTGTAGCGCCAGTTCTGGAAACCAATTCGTTCTTTTATAAGACTATTCCCACCTTTCGTTCCGACCACTGCAACTCCTGTGTAGCCAGGATCTACAGCTTGACCGCCACAAAAAAAAATAAGGTCAAGTTTGTCCCGGGGGAAAGTTAAACTGTCATTGGACCCGCAACGAAATTAATCAGAAGAACATAGGAGGAGTTCGAAACCTTCAATTGGTGACGTGACGTCAAATTGACGTCGCACAGGAGAAAACGTTACATATTATTCAAACGGCTTGTTCCCCGCCTCCGCACCCCTCAGTAGCTGCTTCTTTCTTAGTTTGGCGTCCGTCGTGACTGAAATCGGATGTTGCACGCGCTTAATTAGTGAGATAGAGGGTATCAAACGTCAATTTGACGTCACGTCACCATTAGTGTCAGTGATTTATTTCATGATTTGTTTCATTTAGTGGTTAAAAATGAATCCAAATGACGAGGATTTCAAACGTGTTGTATCGGGATTATTAGAAGAAAATGTGAGTGACATCAGCGATACGGAAGATCGATTTTTACACGACACTCACTGCTTAGAATCGGATCACAATACTGCGATTGAACTATGCGACATAGAAAATCAAGATCCAGCACTATATGTCCAACTAAGAAGATGAAAAGAACATCATACCTCTGCAAAAAGTGCAAGAAACCCGCATGTTTTGATTGCCTAGAAAAATTTTTGTACTGTTTGTTACCATAATTAATCCTATTTTTTTTTCTATGGGACAAAATACTGAACATAATTGATTCTTATTTTTTACTTATTGTTTTTTAAGAAGAAAGTAATTTTTGTTAAATTCCTTTGTTTTTTTTTTAAATTCTATTATGATTGATCTCATGTCTACAAAAACAGACCAAAAATGACTGCCATGTTTCTAAGCGTTATTTAATTAAAATTTTCAATATTTATTGCGACCAGTGTGTTTTATTTACGAAAACAAACTCATATTCTTATAAATAATGTAATTTATTACATTGCTTATGCTGTAAGTCTCCTGAATTTCGGCTTTTTAGTATTACGTCAAAATGACGTCACCTCACCAATACTGTGACCCATATTCACGTCACCAGTTGAAGGTTAAGGTTCGACTTCCCTCCATTGCAAAGCGGATGACACATGACAAACAAACGTTTTTTTATAGCATGGTCTGGTAAGAATGATGGGCTTGGGATCAAAATTATGTTAGTTCATAGTACTAACTCATGAGCTATGATACTAATCACACCCGCCCCCCATGAACATGGCATGTAAAGGGCCAGGCCCCCCTAGAAAAGTACCCTATGCCAATGGAGGTTCCGTCCGAAAAGGTCTCTCTCTCCTATAAGAAAGTGATGTAAGAGAGAGAGCGGAGATACTTACAACCCGGTCGAGTTAATTGCACACCTGGCAGTCGTGACGTCACGTCGACGGTCTCGTACGAACGAAGCGATTGCGGGGAGGTATGCATTTAGTTCGATCGGATTGTTTAAGCAACTCTCAGTCAATTAGTCTAACTTGCGATTAGCTTTTTTTATTTTTTGTATATTTTTTGGTATACACTTTTCTAAATATTGCATTTCATGAACATACTTACGAGTACACTTTAGTGCTACATGTTCTGATTTTCACCGATTGAAAACTGAAACAATAGTTAAATTAATTTATAACATGAAATTATCATCCTTTATTTTTATTTTCAAAATAGTTTTTATTAATAGTAATTTTTAAATTTTAGTTTTTAAGTAATTTTAAGCTTATGCAAATAATTATAAAATTGTTTATTGAAAAAAAAAACACTGAAATTTAATAAATAACTAAACTAATGATTTTGAAAGTCAAAGTAAGGCCCTATTAAGTTTTTAAGTATTAATATGTACCTAACATACATTTAAATCAATTAGACAAAGTTGCCTTTACATAATATTATTATCTATGACACCTTTATAAAAAAAAGAAGGAAAAACAACACTTACTTGAGTAAATAAAACAGTTTCACAGATATGAACACTAGGTAGTAGGTGAATGAAACTAATACAATCCCTTTTAAATTATGGTTGACCAGTCCGACCATGGTTTCTATTCGTGTATAATATAACCTTAACTTTTCCCAATATCGCACGTCCTGAAAATAATAAAAAAACATACATTCGAATTGAAAACCTCTTCCTTTTTTTGAAGTCGGTTAAAAATGTATTTTATTTTATTTTTCTTTATTAAGGAAACAAACAGCAGTTGTCAAAGTGCTACGGTAAGTAGGTATACATGTAACGTGTGACTACGCCTTTCCAAACATGAAAATTACTATGCAACTACATTAGCAACTTCGTCCAGTTCAGTATTCTGAAAATCTTGTTTTATACTTTTTCAGCGTCGTTTTTTGTCGTAGTTGGGTTTTAGTTTTTTTACTTTTTATTATTTGTACTATTTTGGTGATAAAGTGTATTTGTGGAGCATAATATTAACAAAAGTTAAATTGATGAACTAATAAGTAGTAAAGAAGCTACGAACGAAAAGATGTGAATTATATGCAATCAGCCCATGAATACAGGTAAAGTCACAAGCAAATGCTAGTAATATATATATATTCAAAATGTACAAGTAAAGCGCTTTCAAATGATACCAAACACGGCATATTTATCTTAACTTTATTTTTTTACTCTGTATGTTTTGTCCGCTAGAGGGCGCCACATTAGATTTGGTGAAACCCCATATAGCCTATAACCAGCGGACAATTAAGACGCTTCTAATGATATGTCATTTGTCGAATTCTGATAAGTAGTTTAGAAGTTACGAGGGAACACATGAACATACATACATACATACATAGCCTGTCAAAATCATAACCCTCCTTTTGCTTTGCCGTAGTCGGGTAAAAACAGTACAGTAGCCTAATCAGTTTCCACAGATAAACTTGTACGTAATAATAAAAATGTACGTAATACCTTCCCAACCCGTCTAGCCAGCGCAGGCTAAATCTTCTGGTCCATTAAAGAGGATCATACTCTTGTTGTAGAGACTAAACTATTTAACATCACTATTTAATTAAAGGTTCAAGTTTCATAAAAGTTACGGATCTTCATCATCATTTCAGCCATAGAACGTCCACTTCTGAATATAGGCCTCCCCCAATGCTTTGATCGATTGGTAGCGGCCTGCGTCCAGCGATTCCCTGCTACCTTTAAGATGACGTCGGTCCACCTTGTGTCGTTGTGACGGCCTCCATTTCAGAACCTTGCTGCCCCATCGGCCGTCAGTTCTGCGTACTATGTGCCCTGCCCATTGCCACTTCAGTTTGCTAATCCGTCGGGCTATGTCAGCCACTTTATACAGAAGCCCAAAGTTGCACAGCGTGTTATGGAGAGAGCTATGCTCGGTGTGTCTTTACGAGATCGAATCAGAAATGAGGAGATTCGTAAACGAACTACGCATCTTATAGCAGATATATTATCTATTTATCGTCGAGGATAGTGGGAATCCGCCTAAAGGTCTAACGCTTTAACTCAGTCAGAGTCTGATTTAGGGAGCGGCGCGGGAGGGGTGACATTGAAAGACGTGACGGTGCCTACAAATCTGAAGTCTCGCTGACGTTTGATTGCATGACACATCGTGTGCTTTGACTCTAAGGCCCAGAACAGACGGTGAAACGCAACTGCAACGAAAGCGTCCGTTGAGAGACGACACATGACGCGACCAGTTTGAAACCGGTTTGAAACGCGCGTCATGTGTGGTCTCTCAACGGACGCTATGGCAGAAACTTAGATGTAACTCAAAAGTAACTAGCAGTTGCAGTCTCGTTGCAATTGCGTTTCACCGTCTGTTCTGGGCCTTACTTACTAAAAACTAGGTATTTACATTTTCATGCATCTTCAAGTTGTAAAGCAAACCAATAAATAATAGTGGCTGAGTTTCTTGCGCTGCTTCTTCTCAGCACTGGCCCATTTATTGTCTTGAAGCAGAGGTAGGGTTGATACTAGGACGGGTAAAAGTGCTTTTTAAAAGCCTATTTGCAAAAATAAATGAGTTTTTATAAAAAGTAACTTGCCTTAATGTTTCGTTTACTGATTGCAGTATTCAGATCGCGTATATACGATATTAAATACAAACTGAAAGCCATCGGTATTACATCAGTTAACCCACAGACGATTATTGTTTGGATACGAGTAAACTGGAAAAAATGGGGTTATATAAAGTGTAACTCGTTGTAGTTGTTGCATTTCACGAAGGCGAGTGAGCTTTACATGTGTGGTGGCTCGCTATTCGTTTTTCAAAAGTTCTGTCAAACACTATCGTTATGTGCATGTACACGTACACACACAAGTAAAGCTCACTCGCCTTCGTGACTTGCAAGAACTTGAATAGGGATGTGCCGTTACTAAGAAAATAAATTGCTCAAATTATTTTTAAAGTTCATCAAAATAGGTTCAGTGATTTAAGCGTGAAAAGGTAACAGACAAATAGGTAGAGAGAGATATTTATTAATTCATAAATTACTTGAAAAGTGGGGATCATATGACGCTAAAAGTAACGTAGCTTCTGATCGTCGGCTGTGACGTATAAAGGTCATCGCACATTTATCAAGCGAAGGGACGTTTACGTTACGATGCTTACGTAGGGTGAACGCTGGCTGACCGCGCGGCGAAAGGCGATACGATTACGATCCCTTTCCAGGTTGATAAATGTGCCACGATCTTTAGACTTATAAAGTGTAGGTATACAGAAAATTTTGTACCTGAATAATAAAAAATTTCCATATGGCAAAGCTGGTTAAATTAAATAAGTATGAAAAAGTATAAGTGGAATAGATCTCAAGCAGACTCTTGCCAGTTTCCTCAAGTAAATTACAGTTATTTATCAGTTTGCAGTAGAATACTATTGACAGAGTATATTCCACTGAAAAAAAACAAAGCATTTGAATTTAGATTCATTGAGGCCTCTGGCCCCTGGGGGTACAGATCACACAGCGCGTCAAAATGCCACTGACAATGCCAATGACAGGACGCCTATGAAAGAAAGAAAGAAAGATTACAATGGACATCACACAAATACAGGCAATTACATAGACATGACAGTGGCACATAATAATAGAAGAAAAAATAAAAACAAGTGTAAACTGAGCAGTGCCACCCATTCACAAACAAGATGCCCACTGCAACGGGACCCCACTCAGCATATGCCGTGGCCCACGGTGACGAAGGCCACGGCGCTGGTTGCTATGCACGCGCAGTGATCGCCATCGCCGATGCGATTTACAGTCGTTGGTTTGGCTGAAGCTTTCGTGATAGACTGAAGCAGCCACAGCAGAATAATGTTAACAGCATTGTTGTGTTTCGGCAGTTGGATGTAGGATAGCCAGTTTCTCTGTGATTGAGGAATCCGGGTTCGCTTCTACCTACTGCCTGAACATCACTTTTCGTCAGGTGAGATGTAAGCCAGACTCTTCTATTATGGGTAAAAAAAACTATCAAACCCAGAACCTATGAATCGAGAAAGTACAAATATTTTTTACTCACCAAACCAAATAGTACCAATAATCCAAAGCTGAGAATCACAGTGCTTTTTTGTATTATTATGGGTTCTGATATCCCGCAGATGTCTTTCAATTCTTGCCAATCTCCTTATCAAAATCGGCCAAGCCTTACCTAACTGCATCATTTGATACATACTCACCAATGCTATAACGTGAAAGAAGACAATTACTGAAAAAAAAGAGGAATTAATAAAATTAATTCACGTTGAATAACATTCGGAAATATTTACAGCAAAAAATAAAGAGAAAGAAAACGAAATGAAAAAAATGAATGAAATAAATAAATAGTGCCTTCGCATCTAACTCGTGAAACCCTAACACCCGTATTCACAAACGATGCTTGCTTAAGTGAATCAGCAAATAAAACGCACAGCGTTGATTCTCTTCGTCGTCTGTGATTGCTTCGTATGTCATGTCATCCTGTGCTTCCACGCACGTTGTGAGACTTCATAGTAATGTTTGTGAATACGGGCGTACGTTGTCGCTTGAGAACGCGGTAACAATATTGATTTCAATTGTGTCTCGATTCGCTGGTTGGAGGCCTATCTACTCAATTATATTGATGGAAATTATCGATTAGTGATTCAAGTAAATATTGTAATGTGAAACGAGATCAAACAACTTTGTAACTGTAAATAGTAAAATAGTCTTAGAAACCCCTTAGCCATTTTAAAACATGAAAAAAAATTCATCTCCACTTCACAGGTAGAGGAGCTACCCTAAAAAAAATATTTTTGGGCGTGATTTATACTATATTTTATGTCACCGTAAAATTGTGAATTCCGTCAGATTATAATCTGACGTAGTTAAATTACCATCTAACCTAACCTAACCCACTGTTAGTTTATAATCTAACGCGTTATATTATAAACTGACAGAGTTCACAATTTCACGTTGACATATACATATCTCCACAAAATTACAGCTCTCTAGTGCCAATAGTTTCCAAGCAAAACTTCGGACAGACAGACAGACAGACATACATTTATCGAAACTACATAATAATTATATTATAAGGGTTCTTTGTCAGGACTACGGAACCCTAAAAAAGCCTTAAATACTTACTTAAACTTGTGATATTGCCGTTTTCATAACTCCAATAGGCTATTAAAATGGCTACAACTATTTGCCCCAAAAACGAGGCAAAGTAGTAGATTCCATAAAAAGAACTCAATTTGAACCTGAAAAATACGAATAGTAGGTACCTATATTGAAATTGGAATATAGAAAACCAATTTGGGTTAGATTAGAAAATATTTTTGGATCTAAAGCTTTTTTGATTGGGCTGTTCTAGGGATAAAGGTAGATTGGGCTTCTAGTACGAAAGGATATAATAATACTAGTTTTCCGCCCGCGGCTTCGCCCGCGTGGAATTTTGTCTGTCACAGAAAATCTTTATCGCGCGCGTACCTGTTTCAAAAACCGGGATAAAAAAATATGTCCTTTCCCGGGACAAACTAGCTCTATACCAAATTTCATCAAAATCGGTTTAGTGGTTTAAGCGTGAAAGGGAGACAGACAGACAGATAGATAGAGTTACTTTCGCATTTATAATTAGTATAGATCAAGGTAAACACTGAGGCACTTTAGGTACTTGCAATAGAAGCTATTTTGCAACCGATATGCTGTCACTGTACTATGGCTTAGTAGGTACAATCAGCGTCGAATAGTTGACAACCAAAGTAGCCAAAAAGTTCGCAACACGTCTTGGTTACAATAGCTTAATGAGGTTGTGCTGGACTTCTTGGCGGAAATCTGAAGCGTCATGTTAGCGGTTTTGTTTTATTTCCTCAAATTCGTGTTTAGGCGACTATTAATGTGTAATAATGGTGGGTTATTAACCATTGAGTGTTCGTGAACGTGCATGAGTGTGGGCGAGTGAAGCAAAACAGTGCATCGTGATTCTTCGGGTTCTCTCAAGTTGTCCATAGGAGGTCTCAGTAAAGCACCACAACTTTACTGAGACTCAAAGGGTGGGAAGGGGTATCATCTATCATCCTTCATTATATCATTACTTGATCTCATTTTGTAACTCGTATCACTTATAAACTTGAAAATGGCAAAAATCAAGTCGACGTGTATTGCCAACATCATCAAAAAAGTAGAAGAAGAGGTTGTGCTGTCAACTTATTGGCGACTTTGGTTGTCACGAACTATTTGACAACTTATGTCGCAAATACTTTCACGACTTACGCCCGTATTCACAAACATTACTATGAGGTCTCACAGTGCGCGTGAACGCACAGGGTGACACACAAACCAATCACAGAGCTCTATTCTACGCTGTGCATTCGATTTGCTTCAATTAAGCTAGCATCGTTTGTGAATGCTGGCGTTATTAAATTTTCTACGTAATAAAGCTAATATCCATTCAACTTAAAAAGTTAAAAAAAGGCATCTTTTTAACCGACTTCAAAATGGGAGGAGGTTATAATATGTTCGACTGTATGTATCGTTTTTGTTCGTTGATGTTTGACACAATTTCTTTCTAATATAGTAAAAATTGTTATTTACGAGTTTCTAAACAAGAAAACATATGAAAATTACCTTAGTCCCTTGATCGTTGGGTTCCCCAATCCTTCTACCGCAAAAATTCCAGCCCATCGAAACAAAATCATCTGTCTTCTAAGACACTCATGTATCTCACACTTCTGCTCCGGTGATATATTGTGAACTTTAGTCTTTCTCTTTCTACTTAATTGCATAAATAGGCGCTTCATCTTGTACATTATCTGTTTACTGAAGTAATTGAAACAATGTCAACATCATCATCATTATCATTTCAGCCACAGGACGTCCACTGCTGAACATAGGCCTCCCCCAATGATTTGCATGTTGATCGATTGGTAGCGGCCTGCGTCCATCGCCTTTCTGCTACCTCTATGATGTCATTGGTCGGTTTATGAAACAATGTTTGATATAGTAATTTCTCAATCCATAACTTCCAACTCTTCATAATGTTCCTCTGTCTATTTTCGTTGCGGTTACACAACAGTTCAGCGGGTATCAAGTGGCAGTGAGCGGGGCACATAGCTCGTAGAGACGATGGCCGTTGGGGCAGAAAAGTTCTCGAGTGGCGACCACGGGCTGGAAGACGTAGCGTGGGCAGGCCTCCTACTAGGTGGACCGACGATCTGGTGAAGGTCGCGGGCAGCGCAGGACCGTTCATGTGGAAAACCTTGGAGAAGGCCTTTGTCCAGCAGTGGACGTCATTTGGCTGAAACGAACGAAAACAGTAACTTTCTCCCGGGACAAACTTGGCCTCAACTGATTTGGTTTTATTAGCGGTGAAAAGGAGTTGCAGATGTGGGAACGAGATGTGGGAATAGTTATTTTTTTAATAGCTATAAACTTGGAGAAATCCTGTCACTCAGGAACATCGCAAAAATCGTTAACACATCAATAGAATTTAAGACACACTAATCAAAGATTTAACAGTTATAAAGGTAATTAATTATATAAAAATAAAATAAATAATTGAATTATGATAAAAAAAAACTACATAATAACACGTGGATATTTCCACAACGTCCATAATCTACAGAAAGGCGTTTTCTAGTAAATCATTGTAATGAAAATGTTGGTCCGTTTCCTCGTGTCAATGCGTCAATACCGGCTGCCACTCCACATGATTTGTGAAGTGGGAGCTTTCAGCGACAAAAAACGGTCAAGGGTGAGTCGGACTGCAAACAAAAGGTTTCGTACCTGTTTATAGAAGATTGCTTATATAGGTTCTTACAAGATGGACCGACGACCTCATCAGCAGGAAGGCGTGATTGTGAAGTGGGAGCTTTCGGCGACAAAAAACGGTCAAGGGTGAGTCGGATTGCAAACAAATGGTTTCGTACCAATTTATGGAAGATTGCTCGCTCATATAGGTTCTTACAAGATGGACCGACGACCTCATAAGCAGGAAGGCGCTGGATGCAGGCCGCTACCAACCGGATAATATGAAAATCATTGGGGAGGCCTATTTTCAGCAGTGGACGTCCTGATGATGATGATGATGATGATGATGATGATGATGATGATGATGATGATGATGATGATAGGTTCTTAAGGATATGAATTCTATGTGTTGAGCCTGTGTAGTGTCTCAAAAAATATCAGAAGGTCCCGTCAAAAAAACCTGTTTGTTGTATCCCATTTTTATGTTAGGTATTATAGAGGCAATTGAAATACATATATTCTGCTAAATTCTCTTCCTATTGTGATTCGTTTTCGTGGGATAGTACAGCACACTGATACACAAATAGACTGTGGAGGCTTAAGGATATTTTTGGAAGCCTTTTTAGTAAGCACAGGAACCCTAAACAAATTGAACCCCTTAAAAACATTTCTATTTATGTACAATCTCCGAAACTAGATTTGAGGAATAACTTTTTAGAGACTTCGGAGGCAGGCCGCTACCAACCGGGCAGAATGGAAAGCATTGGGGGAGGCCTATGTTCAGCAGTGGACGTCCTATGGCTGAGATTATGATGATGATGATGTATAACCAAAACACTTACTTGTATAACTAAACAAAATTATGAGCGAAATAAAATTAAAACGCTTATTACTTTAGGAAAATTCACTCACAAAAGTACCTTTCCAAATGAACGACAGGCAAGTTATGATTAAATGATCCAAAGCTAACACATTTATTTTGTTTTCCCTCGTTATTGTTTCTGTCAAATACAAATCATTGTAACTACTTAATTATAAATAATACAAACAGAATGTCCTTCAAACCGAACCTATGATTAATAATTTTATGTTATTTTAATACAAACAGAATGTCCTTCAAACCTTACCTATGATTAATAATGTGATTTTAATAAATAAATAAATCATGTACCTACATTATATGCGCGTTTAAAAGGTCTAGCTTTTAACTCAGTCAGTGACTGAGGTATGTGAGCGGCACGGGAAGGGTGTCATTGACATAATGACGTGAGAGAAATTTTAACCCTCGCTGTACCAGGTAGGGTGTGACACACCCCAGTCCTTTAAAAATCGCCATAATTTTAAAAATTTGCAAGTGCTGAATTTGAAATTCTCAGTAGCTGTTATTATGGCGCTGCTGCTTCGATCAGCGTTGCAAAATCACTACTGAGTTATGATTAAGTGATCCAAAGCTGACTACCAACTGAGTTACATGCTTTTAAATTACACCTAAAAATGTTCAATGAAAATTTTATCACTTTGTATATTGGGGTATGTCATACCCCACCTGGTACGGGACGTAACTTTTAGTCACCTCGTACACGGAGGGTTAAGACGATCATGCTTTTTTTATGGGACAGGAGGCAAACGACCAGACGGAATATCTGAAGATGGTAAATGATTCCCCAGACCTATAGTTACTAAGTTGAACAGACATTTGGCATATGACACGTATTTTTGTGCCTATGGAATCTGGTCTTACTTCTTAACTTTATTCACTGTTTTACGCACGAAGAACTAATTGTAAAAAAGACAAATTCTGTGATCATGAAATGAAAACGTTTAATTAACTCAGATTCGTTTCATTTGCAAAAGGCGGGTGCCTATTAATCGACTTTAAACTTACCTGTCCAATTATTGAAGTGGGAAACTTTACCTGTCCAATTCACTTCAATAAGTGGGAGGGAAACTTTTTCCGAAATCTTTAATGACACCCAATTGCTTCGAGTTCATTAAAAGTTGGCCTCTATGCCAAAATAATCATGGCTTAGGCCCGGAATCACCTTTAATAAGTCGGTCGTGTAACTTCGGTGACATACGGAATGAAAATATGGACGAGCGCGTTATATTTACAACGTGAAAAGACTACTATACATCAAGCTAAGCAGACTTTTTAAGTATTTGTTATTTTAGAAATAATAATAATAGCTTTATTCAGACAGTATTACATTATATCAATAATACTTTTCACAGAACACTTTCATGCATGTAGCGACTACGTCTGTATGTCACTCATTTGACAAAGGCCTGTTTTTTTACGTGGAAAAAATGCATAAAACTACATACCCGCCGCTGTGGTCATGGCGACAGGTTATGTGGGGCTCTCCACGCCGGAAGGGCGGGGCCTGTCCACTAAAATAACCACGAATGTCCATCTCTCTGAGCATAGAGGAAGTACTGGTATAGCGAGTCCTTGACCCGATTTCCGCCTATGCCCAGTATGTCCACGGTTGCAGACCAATCTTTTGACCACATTTGACAAAGGCCTCCTCCAACTGTCGCCATTTCTCTCTATCATTGGCTATTCATGCCCATGTGGCTATGGCTTTGATGTCGTTAATTCACCGTCTAAATGGTTTCCCCTCTTTGTCCCCTCTTTTTGTTGTTCATGACTACTTTTGACCATTATTCGCTGTTTTTTTTACTCATAACAAGGCAGGTATTTGACCACAATCGCACCTGATGTTAAGTGGGATTCAGTCTAGGATGGTACATGATGCTTCGTCTAATGGTGTGGCCTGTCACCTACACTTAAAGTTTGTTGTTTTTTTTATGATAATTTTCACATTAACTTTAATTTTCCTGTTCCTAATACAGACCCGTATGTTTCCCCAACTAATCCTGAGATTATTGGCAGTGGTATAAACGTGAACCGCGGCTTAGCCCCATCTGGCGACGTCACTGCTTATTGGATGAAAGCTTACTCCATCCGGATTGGATCACAGCTAAATCGCTGACAAGTTCATTTCGAACATTTTTGGACAGGTTGGAGCGTGCCCGTTTGGGTTATTAAGCTTTGTGTTTAGGCTTTGCTGTAATACTGTGCTATGGTTCCATAATATAGAATCCAAAAACCCTCTAAAAAAATCTCGTTTTGCAATAATTTATTAAAAAAATATATACTAGTGCTACTGGAAATCACTATCAAACGAAGAAACCACTACCTACGTAAAGTGAGAATGTTAAGAGTTGTAGCATTATAGTAGTAGCAGACAGACTACGAGACTACGACGGTATGACGTAGCAGTTCCTAATTTCGTAGTACGCCGGCCGTTTCGTAGCATTACTCGTAGTGTGAAGAATTTTAATAATTGTACTTAAGTATTTATTAATGACTAGCTTTTGCCCGCGGTTTCACCCGCGTGAAATTTAGTTTGTCACAAATCGTTATAAATTATAGCCTATATGTAATTATTCTGGGCCATAAACAATAATACTGTAAAGTTTCATCAAAATCCGTTCAGTGGTTTTTGCGTGATAGAGTAACAAACATCCAGACATCCAAACTTTCGCCTTTATAATATTATAATATCCCATCAAAAACAATACTTGTCAAAAAAACCAAGTCTCGCAACTCAGTTGTTCTACGGTAAAAAGTTGTGAGATCCATGTAATACCAAGTCCAGGCCAGGAAATCTTTAACGTTTTACATAAATTATTGACTTGGCCATCGCACTAAATAATTTAATTTACACGTGTTTTCATGCGATGGCCAAGTCAATATATTTATGTAAAACGTTAAAGATTTCCTGGCCTGGACTTGGTATTACATGGATCTCACAACTTTTTACCGTAGAACAACTGAGTTGCGAGACTTGGTTTTTTTGACAAGTATTGTTTTTGATGGGATCTCATTTCTTTTTGTATTTTGTAGACAGCAGTTATGTATCTAGAAAACGGGACCGAAATTGAAAAATTTTACGCGACTTGGCGGTTGCACTACCGTGCCCCCAAATCTCATTTCTTTTTGTATTTTGTAGACAGCAGTTATGTATCTAGAAAACTGGACCGAAATTGAAAAATTTTACTCGACTTGGCGGTTGCACTACCGTGCCCCCAAATATTTTAGTTTTTCCTTGATTCATACACCAAACACTACTTATATTCCAAATTTGAAGCTTCTAGGTCTGCTAGAAGTGCCTTAGAGTTTTGATGATCGGTGAGTCAGTGAGTCAGTCAGTGAGTGACAAAATTAAGTAACTTTGACCCGTTATAATTCTTAAACTACTGGTTCAAATTGAATGAAATTTTAAATATACCGTGTCTTTACAATGCCTGCATAGCTAATGAAAATTCAGCCTTCTAGTTTTATCCACAACGAAGTTACAGGCGGTCGAAAATGGCCTGAATTGCTTCGAGAAAAGGATGGTACGGCCGTGCCGCTTTTTTGCTCGACTTGGTGGGGGCACTGCCGTGCCCCCAGATAAATAAAGTATATAAGTAAGATGTTGATTGGCGAAGAAAAGTAGAAGTTTTTATTTTTAATCACTACTTCATGGATTTTACATTATTGAACGCAAACAATCCTTGAACTTCGTCAAAATTGGTTTCTGCGTTCCAAAAGTAAAGGTATCTTATTTTCACTAACATAATACCTACATGTCCCAGAACGCTTCCGGCTTTATCATACAATCTCAAAGTTAAAATAACTTCATGTAATAACTACGTAACATGTTCACTGTCCTCAAGTTTACAACAAGGTAAACTAGCAAATGGTTCGTGAAGTCTCGACACATTGTGCTGAACAAACAAGTCTATACAAACATGCAGGGCTTGACGTGAGCTCACCAGTTATGGTGATAGTAAAGGAACTGAAAAAAATAATATTTACAAAGATTTTTATGATTACAAAAATGATGAAAATAATTTAAATACCTACAAGACTCATACATCTGATTATTACACAATGCCAATTAGGTTTATGTTTGTCAAAAGAAAAGATTCGCATTTTCACTGTTGTGAAATTATTGTAATTTAAAAAAAAACAATAAACAACAACTTAGTATTAGAGGCAAGTATGTACAAATTTCAGCATTTCCTTGTTACTGAACATCGGGATTTCACCGCATTTCAAAGACGATGTTCAATATTTCTAAACCAAATTATTATGAAAAGCAACATACTTATTGGAGGAACGAGCAAGCTCAGAGCGAGTAACATGTATCGTCAAATTAAAAATGTTATTACTGTAAACATGCTACTCATAATAGGGGCTCTCACGTACATAACGTATATTAACATGGATTTAACAATCAACACACACTGTCACAACTAGCGGGCAGTGTCATTCCGTGGGCACACTTTGATAGTAAATATGAGATACTCAAAGGACTTCCAGACGGCTTTTTCTGTGCGTATGTATATTATTAATTTAATTGCGGCATTTTTCGTATTTTAAAATATGGATTTGAAAATGGTACCTGCAATGAATGTGGGGTGAACTTTCACTGGCAGCCCTTTTAAATCTGACAAAGCTAATGATAAAGCTGGTGAAACCCATTTTGTTGTCCGGTAAAGTCAGTGTGACTGCTACCAGGCCTGTTCATCTCCGCGAGTTTGCATCTAATAAAAATAGAAACACAAAATATAATTCATGCATAATCATGTATTTTTCCTCCGCCATTTTCCGCAGTTTAGCACCTCACGTCACACATCATTTCACCGAAGTCAGCCCTATGGCTTCGGACGTTTGTCACTAAAGTTTGTCAACAAAATGGTGCTCGACTCTTGAGACAAGCTAAATTACACCATATTGTTAACGACATTGAGCATTCATTTTTTCAAATACCTTCGCGAAGAAAATCTTCTGTACGTAGTACTTATTATTATTCTGTGCTGCTACTGCTAAATTAATATGACAAAAACTTAACGGCTATAATGGTGCGACTCAGCCTAAGCGTGAAAGAATAACAATATTCAACCTCACAAATTTTCACTTTATAATACTTATTAGTAAGAGGAAGTAGGATATAATAAAAAAGTATCAGATATACTTGGCCGCTCGTAAATTAAAATGATTCATTATTCCATCGAGCTTCTCGTTAACTTATCGAATGCTTTTGAACTGTCAGCGTTAATGACATTGATCTCATTGTGCTACCGGCCGATGTAATCAGTAAGGTACGTGCCAACGTAATGATCTGTAAAGTTATTCAGAATTTTAATGATGTTGCGCAAGTAAGTTTTATATTTTTCGAGTATTTTTCGTGACAAAATAACACTGCCATCCAAAATCCAAGGACATCAAAATATGCATTGACAACAAGTTTATCTTCGAGTAATTTATAATTCCACCAAAAACATTCTGTAAAAAACTAGCAAAGTCTCGATGGAGCTGCTTGTTTATTAGGGTGGAGCGTCATTGTATGGTTAAAAAAAAAAGTTACGTAAACGAACTTGAATACCTGCTAAAAGTTGCATGAGAGCAAGATAATAACAAGGATATTTTTATTTTATTTTTAAAATGTATTTTTTAGCCCTCTACCGTCGTTTTAATTTAATTATTTTTTATTGTATGGCAATTTTCTAAAATCTTTGTATTATTTAAACAGAACAATGAAAATAGAATTAATTTAAAGGTGTTTTGTAAATAGAAAATAAATTTTATGAATAAAAAAGTTTAATTCGAAAAATCACTATTAGAAATAATTGAAAAAATATATGGAAAAATCACAAAATTAAGATTTTTTAAAATTTTTATTTAGAACATTTCAATTATATTGGTATTGAAAGATGTCATAATATTGCTCGTTCAATTGTTTCTAAATCCATTTTTTGCTTTAGAAACATTCACTATTTTAAAATTAATTCATATCAATGAAAGGTTAAATTCTGATTTTTGAATGCTCTAATACTCCAGGTACTTTATTGTCTTTTCTAGCTGCCATTATTTGTCTCAAGCTCTCTGATATACATAATTGTTTTTCATAGTACATCAAAGCTAACAAAAGATGCTTAGGGTGTGCAAAAAAACGTGACTCTTTGAATAGCTCGTTTAATAATTTTCTTAACATTTGATTCTAAAGACTTTAATAATGTAATCAATTTCAGTCTTGCTTTGCTTGATCTGATCTAAAGCTCCTGTTGATATTATTCTATAACGTTTCTGATCTAGTGAAAACGCTCTTACTAATAAGTTACTTACTACAAAAAGATGAGTCTCTTGGACAATTACAAGTGCTCAAATTACTAGATTTATAAGAAAACTATCTAATAGTTCTTGTATGCATTTTTTCCATTGCTGTAGTTTAGCGTTGAAGTTATCTGATTGTTTTGGTTATGGAAAGCGAATGAAATGTGAATACTTATTAGAACAACACTTTAACAATTGTTTTATTCGTTGTATCGTAACAACAGGCTAAGAAGTTTTCCTCTTAGTTTCGACTAAAATTTGATAAATACAACGGGCTGTCTACCTTTTTTATTTTATTTCCGATTAGCGACCCGCCCCTGCTTCGCATAGGTAGTACAATGTAATGTATTATACTTAAAAACCTTCCTCTTGAATCACTCTATCTAATTAAAAAAAACAGGTGTCAGTTGTAACACTAATTAAGGTACAAAACAAATAAGGAGATTCTAAAATAGGTCACTACGAGTGCTTAATTTCGATTTTATTTTGACTTTGGAACAATAAAATTAGACAACGCAATTACGAACTATCTACTTGATTAATATCAGTTAACTAAATATAAAGACATAAGACAAAAATAGAAAGAAGAAAATAGGTAACTGGACTAATTCTGATGTTAACAGTTCAAGTGGCAAAGCTACGCGCTGACTGTGAGTTTAGCTTATAATCGGCGCATTTAATAATGTATTGTTTTAAGTTTATGACAGGCTTATAATGTTATACAATTATTTTTTACGATGTATATTATATTTAAAGATACAAAAATATATTATTTATCAAATAAAAACTATTCTAAGATAATTTATGATTTTTGCAATAAAGTCCTATTTTTTCATTTTTATGAAATATTCAAAAGCCAGTAGAGGGCTAAAAAATGGTCTCAATATTTTATTTTTTATTTTTCTCGTAACCGTGGCAACAAGATGCAACTTTTAAGAGGTATTCACAAACGCAAATGTAAAAAAAAATTTTTCGCTCCACCCTATTGTTTATCTCTAAAAAATAATGAAATCTCAACAAAGTCGTGCCAAGTTTATGGTTCCTTACTGCGATTTCTTTATTATTATAGTTAAAGTTCTGTGACTTGGCCGTTGAAGGGTACAAAACCAGGTGCTCCATGACACCATTGCACCAATCTGTCGCCAGTGCGTCCAGCGCCTTTCTGCTAACTTTACGATGTCGTCTGTCCACCTTGTGGGTGGACGTCCCAAACTGCGTTTCCGGTACGCGGCCTTCACTCCAGAACCTTGCTGCCCCATCGGCCGTCAGTTCTGCGTACCTACTATGTGCCCAGCCCAATGCCACTCAGCTTGCTTATCCGTCGGGCTAAGTCAGCGACTTTAGTTCGTTTACGGATCTCCTCATTTCTGATTCGATCTCGTAAAGAAACAGCGGGCATAGCCCTTTCCAGTGTTAAGCTTAACGTGCTGCCATCTTATTAAATCCACAATCATCGCTTGCAAATTGATAATTACCAATTCATTAAAGTGTTACATCCACTTGTCCTGGCAAGTTATCTCCCAGATTAAAGCTATCTCTCAGATTAATTTGATTCCGGTGACTGCGAGCAACAGATGTGAGTAATAACGAGCCCTTCGCGACAGGCGGCGCTTCCTAAATTAGAGATCGCGTTTAACCCCCTAGAAATATTTAGGTCTAAAAGACCGAAAAATACATTTTCCGAGCTCAATGTATAAATTTTACGGCGTACTTTTTATAATTTTTATTTTTGCTTGTGATATTTTAGAACCGTGTTACTTGTTGTCTTTACTTCTATCTCTATCCATTTTTTTAAATTTTATTAATAAATACAGCCTAATAGTTAAACTAATACACGCACGGAAGTGTAGGGTTTTTACCAAAACAAATAATTAAAATTCTGAGGAAACGATTACCTGTTTTCAGATATTTTTATTTTTACTTTTCTACGATTTTATGAGGTTGTAAGTGATCTCTTTAATAAAAATAACACAGATAATTTCGTGATCTGATAACCTAAATACCTTAAAGACGGGTTGGGTCTTTTCGTTCCCTAATGTAAAAAGTTGATCCACCTCTGCCCCCGCCTATGGAGGGTTAAGAAGTCTCGTAGAAATAATCTGCCTTGTTGTACTTGCTAATTAACATCGCATCGGAACTTGGGTGCTTCTTCTTTCCATTCGTACCTAATTCCAAGAGAAAAGTGAACTTTCTTAATGAGGTATTCATAAGGTTAATTATTACGACGTCTGTATTATTTCAAGTAAGTCCCAGTGTTAGCTTTTCTCATTGTGATTCGACTCGTTATTTTGTAATTTGTATGGATCAAAAGAAGGTAGGTTTGATGATCTGGGTAGTGGTCTACTCGTGTCTATAGACACTACGCGCCAGGTTTTGTGTGCGTTGTTGACTTGACAGGTTTTGCAGTTCTTGACTTACGTTGACACATCTCTGTACATACCGGGCCAATAATATCTCTGTGATATTTTGTTCAGTGTTTTTGCTGTTCCTAGATGGCCTGCGGTTGGTGTATCGTGGTTTTCTTTGAGAATCTGGTCTTTTTCATTGTTGTTTATGCATATTTTCCAGTCTGATGATGTTTCTGTTCTTGGTACGGACCAAGAATCATAACAAATCACGCATACGGATGCGTGATTTGTTATTTTCCTGTATAAACTATTATTTGACATTTTATAATCTTTGTTTCCGTTTTTCTGTAGTTCTTGAATTTTCTTTTGGATCCAGTCTTTTTGTGTTTCTTGTGTTAAGCATGTTACGTGTTTATTTATTACTTCTTGATTTTTAGGGTTCTTCTTTTAATTATCTGTATTACATTTGAATTATCTGGCGCGGTCTTGATGTATGCTGAGCGGGTGCCTTTTTGTCAGAGGGGCACAAGCAGCTATCTGTCCATTTGTGTATCTCTTTCATTATGTACCTATGTCTTTCCTCCTTGTGTGTCTTTCTTTCAAATAAAATCTATTCTATTCTAATTACTTATTTTCAGTAAAGTATTACCTTCAACATGAAATAAAGTTCCTTCGATGATGATGATAGCAAAAAGTGTTATCATTTTGAACTATTGAGCACGAGATTACGGTCAAATGTCTGCCTATCCATAAAAAAATACTATGCTTATTATTTACGAGACTTCTCTTTAAAAGTCTATCTACTAGTTTCCAATTAAAGCAAATTACAGACTATTAAAAGTAGAAAGCACACCAAAATTACTTGATAAAAAATACTTGATTAAAATTACTTGAGAAAAAATACATACACAAAATTACGATGATAAATTAATAACTACAAACAAATAACAAACTTCAGTTTGTCAGATCATTAGTATTTCTTAGAAACACGCTGAAAGACCCAAAAACGCTTTTCAGACATTTTTGTTTGATATAAATTGCTATCAACATCAATTCAGTTGAAAACGAAAGTAGGCACTTATCGAACGAACTGTTTACTCGTATTTCGGTATTTTAAATACAGTCTCTCTTAACGATCGTTTAAAAACCATTAGCGAATAAAAAACTATCACGAATCATAAATTACTCAGCAGTAATTCAGAATGTACAGTCTGCCTTAAAATCGGTCCCTGATCGAACACGATTCTCGATTGATTTTGAATCTTACACCAATAATGTAGAGCTCAAAATCAATCGGATGGTTTAGTCATATTTGGCTAGATTGCTGTTGGTCTAGTAGACTGTGGAAAAATAACTAAAGTCTAGTATTAGAATATTTCCATTTTGTTTTTTCTAAGTCTCACCCAGAAATATGATCTATGGAAAAACTAAATAGCTAGAGGATATTATTTAAATGTCTGTACCTTGTTATAACATGTCGTAAACAGCAAATGAAACATTTTTGTTTCAAAATAGCATTTATCATAACTACATAAAGTTCAATGTTAGATGCCACACTCTGGCCAGGTGAGTTGTGGAGGATAAAATGGTTTATTTCTTATTTCTTAATAAGCATTTAATTACACTTATCTGGATAGCTGGAACAAAATATTATATCTAATAATCTAATATTTTTTATAACCACAGTTAATGGAACATCCTGTACATCAAAACGTCTATTAAAGTTGAAACAGATTAAAAACGCGGTGTTTTTGGCATAAAATAATTATAAACAGAGGGCCCATTCACATAATAATACCTACCTACTAGAAGAATATTTGCCACATATTCGGATTAAGGAGTAGAGTTAGTGTAGATAATGATTTATGGCGTGTAGAGTTAGAAGCTTGGCTCTACATGAGATCTGATATTTTTTCCACAATGCGAGCCATATTATGGTCTCTTTTTTGCAAAATTTAGATGAAAATGTATTTGGTGTGATTAATATTTCTTACCACAGATATTATCTTTAGGATTCTTTAAAGATTTCTCTCAAGAACAGTTTATACAGAATGAACCTTCTGACTCACAAAATATTACCTAGATGGCTTTTAATGAATCCACGTGTTACTGAAATATCGCTTGTTTTTTGATCAGCAGGATTAATTAACTTTAACTCGGATCAAATGTTTATCCTGGTTCTGCAATGTTACCGTTTTAAATTTAAATATGGACCCATAGAATAAACAGAGGGTAGTCAGTAAAGGTGAATCGTGTTTGTCGTTATACATTTGACGAAATTTTTGTCGATGCTTGCTTAAGTGAAGCAGCAAATCGAACGCACAGTGTTGAATAGAGCTCTGTGATTGGCTCGCGTGTCACCCTGTGCGTCCACGCGCACTGTGAGACCTCATAGTAACTAAAGTACAGTCGACTGCACAACAGACTCTACATGCCACTGCGTATAGCATAATGTGTCGACGTCTGTCTGTCTGACTTGCCTTTAAAATGTTGATCAGAATCAATACAAAAAAACATAAAAATAAGGAACAAAATGTAAGAAAATCAAAACCTACCCACCAACAACAATCAACATCAAAATTGCTGCACAGATAGGCGACCATTCTGTATGTGTAGGTACACTAATTATTTCGATAAGTTTTACGTTTTGTTTCTGATAAAAAACTTTTTTGCAATTTTTTTTATTTATACTCCCATTTACTCGTCTCTGAACCACCTTCTTAATTTGGCACACATTTTTACACCCTGTATAAGCCACCCATACGAAGCGCCTACACCATTTGGTTCACGGGGAAAAAAGCAATTACTTTTATCTGGATCTACCATATGAAAGTGACTAATTTAACCTGTATATACATTGGGTTTTCTGACTGACTGATCTATCAACACACAGCTCAAACCACTGACCTGATTGATCTGAGATTAGGCACTAGGGTGGAGCGAAATTTTTTTTTTTACATTTGTGTTTGTGAATACCTCTTAAAAGTTGTATCTTGTTGCAACGGTTACGAGAAAAATAAATAAAAAAATATTGCGACCATTTTTTAGCCCTCTACTGGCTTTTGAATATTTCATAAAAATGAAAAAATAGGACTTTATTGCAAAAATCATAAATTACCTTAGAATAGGTTTTATTTGATAAATAATATATTTTTGTAACTTTGAATATAATGTACATCGTAAAAAATAATTGTAAATCATTATAAGCTTGTCATAAACTTAAAATAATACATTATTAAAAGCGCCGATTATAAGCAAAACTCACAGTCAGCGCGTAACTTCGCAACTTGAACTGTTGACATCAGAATTAGTCCGGTTACCTATTTTCTTCTTTCTATCTTTGTCTTATGTCTTTATCTTTAGTTGACTGATATGAATCAAGTAGATAGTTCGTAATTGCGTTGTCTAATTTTATTCTTCCAAAGTCAAAATAAAATCGTAATTAAGCACTCGTAGTGACCTATTTTAGGATCTCCTTATTTGTTTTGTACCTTAATCAGTGTTACTACTGACACCTGTTTTTTTTTAATTAGATAGAGTGATTCAAGAGGAAGATTTTTAAGTATAATACATTATGTTATACCTACATAAGCGAAGCAGGGGCGAGTCGCTAATCGGAAATAAAAAAAAAGGTAAACAGCCCGTTGTATTTCTCAAATTTTAGTCGAAACTAAGAGGAAAACTTCTTAGCCTGTTGTTATGTTACGATACAACGAATAAAACAATTGTTAAAGTGTTGTTCTAATAAGTATTCACATTTCATTCGCTTTCCATAACCAAAACAATCAGATAACTTCAACGCTAAACTACAGCAATGGAAAAAATGCATACAAGAACTATTAGATAGTTTTCTTATAAATCTAGTAATTTGAGCACTTGTAATTGTCCAAAAGATGAGAAGTAACATTATTAGAAAGCGCATTTTCACTAGATCAGAAAAATTTAGAAAAATAGCAACAGGAAGTTTAGATCAGATCAAGCAAAGCAAGACTGAAATTGATTACATTATTAAAGTCTTTGTAATCAAATGTTAAGAAAATGATTAAACGAGTTATTCAAAGGGTCACGTTTTTTGCACACCCTAAGCATCTTTTGTTAGCTTTGATGTACTTATGTATATCAGAGAGCTTGAGACAAATAATGGCAGCAAAAAAAGACAACAAAGTACCAGGAGTATTAGAGCATTCAAAAATCCGAAGTTAACCTTTCATTGACATGAATTAATTTTAAAATAGTGAATGTTTCTAAAGCAAAAGATGGATTTGGAAACAATTGAAAGAGCAATATAATAGCATCTTTCAATACCAATAGAATTTTCTAAATATGTTCTAAATAAAAATTAAGAAAAATCTAAATTTTGTGATTTTTCCATATATTTTTTAATTATTTCTAATATGTTTTTTCGAATAAAACTTTTTAATTCACAAAATTTATTTTTTATTTACAAAACACATTTAAATTAATTCTATTTTCATTGTTCTGTTTAATATAGCGCAGATTTTAGAAAATTGCCATACAATAAAAAATAATTAAATTAAAACGACGGTAGAGGGCTAAAAAATACATTTTAAAAATAAAATAAAAATATCCTTGTTATTATCTTGCTCTCATGCAACTTTTAGCAGGTATTCAAGTTCGTTTACGTAACTTTTTTTTTTTACCATACAATGACGCTCCACCCTATTAGGCACGTAGGCATCTGCTAAGAAAGGATTTTCCTATATTCACCCCTGAAGCGTGGAACGGGGACCAAAGTTTAAGGCGAGCGAAGCCGTCGGAGAAACTACTTCCACATAAAGTAGTCAAAAATAATATGTTGGATACCTTTAAACGCGGAGTTATTCAAGATTGTGAGTTAAAATATACAAATACATAAATGTATTGTTGTTATTGGTCACATAATTATTTCTTTCTGTTCACTTTTTTTTCATAACACCTTTTTTCATAACGTTTGCACATTGAGCTTTCCAGCGAGAAAATCTACTATACTTTTACTGCATTAAATACTAACAAAAACCGGTTCACGCACAAAGGGTTCCGTACCTACCATTGATTTATGAAATTAAAGTTATTATTTTTTTAATTTATTTGTATGAAAGACTAGCGGCCGCCCGCGACTTCGTACGCGTGGATCCCGTTTTACCCCCTTCCCGCTTTTCTGTTGACATTTTTCCTGAATTTTCTTTGCTATAAACCTCACGGAGCCCGAGACCTTTCCAACGAATGCAAAACCGTGGAAATCGGTTCGTGCGTTCTGGAGTTATAGCGTCAGGGAGGAAAACCCGACTTATTTTTATATAGTAGATTACACGGTAATAAGCGGTTTACGATTTACGAGGTATTAAAAAAAACTACTAACTAGATCTCGTTCAAAACAATTTTCGTTGGTAGTGTTTATAGTAATGTACATCATATTATGTTTTTTTTAGATTTTTCATTTTCTTATTTTAGAAGTTAGAGGGGGGGGGGACCAACTTTTTTCCACTTTGGAAGCGTCTGTCACGCAAACTACTCGGTTTAGAAAAAAAGTATTTTAGAAACCTCGATATCAGTTTTAAAGACCTATCCATAGACACCCCACACATACGTGTTTGATGAAAAAAAAAATTTTGAGTTTCAGTTCTAAGTATGGGGAGCCCCAATATTTATTATTATTATTTTATTTTTGCATCAAAATCTTAATGCGGTTCACAGAATACATCTACTTACCAAGTTTCAACAGTATAGCTCTTATAGTTTCGGAAAAAAATGGCTGTGACATACGGACGGACAGACGGACGGACGGACAGACGGACGGACGGACGGACAGACGGACGGACGGACGGACGGACGGACAGACAGACATGACGAATCTATAAGGGTTCCGTTTTTTGCCATTTGGCTACGGAACCCTAACAAATGGATCAAATCTTCGTAGTACCTAAGTTTCGTAGCAAACTCCGTAGCAAGCTACGATCGAAGCTCTGTAGCAAGATACCCGCATCTGTCTGTTTGATCTAACGAATCATTTCGCTTCGCAAATACCGTATCTAGTTCTTACGTTTAAGATACTGTTAGAACTTTTCATGCAGTGACAAGCTTTGTATCAGGAATGTTAAGGATATGAGGTTTCGGTTATGGATACGGTTACGGATATTAGAATAATAGTATACCGGTTTCGGTTACAATTACGGATATGAAATCATTTCGGATTATCTGAAAGTTTCGGATAATTTCGGTTACGGATATTAGAATCTTAAAAATGTTAAATTCAAAATGCAAGATGCTGCGCGACCCACATAGCCACTTTATGTCCTATAACGACATCTATGATAAAGGTAAAATTATATTATGGTGCCAGGGAATGCCAGACAAGTAACAAATATTTAAAAATATTAAGATTTAGACTCCGCTTTATCCGAAACTTTTGAATCGGTTTCGATTACTGATATTTTTTTCATTTTGGATATCCGATAGTTTCGGATACAGTTACGGATATCCATAACATCCCTGCAACGACCTTTAGAAGTAGGAATAGATATTTCTTTGATTTGGTATGTGACACATACCTAATAGTTATTCATCATGACATGTGCCGTACCTACTTTACCTGTCTTTTAATTTTGGTGACATCTTTTGTAGGTATCTATAAAAGCGAAAGGTCGCTGACTCACAAACTCATCACGAAATCTCAGAAACTACAAGTGCTAGGAGTCTCAAATTTTGCATGGGGGTTCCTTTTAGAACGTTGGTGCTCACTAAGACGGATTTTCACGAAACTCCACCCCTAAGATGTTAAAACTACACGCGTACGAAGTCGCGGGCGGCCGCTAGTGTATAATAAAACGATATTTAGTTAAGTTTTATTGCTTTTCAAGCAGTTTATAAAGCAGTAATCAGCTAATAATTAAACTTTCCTTGATAGCTCGTTTCATCAGCATCTGATAAGCCTATTCCAAAACTCCAATGATTAAACTGCTGGAATGAAATACCTGTAAAAATGGACCCTGTAATAAAACCAAGTATCCAGTTAGCTTACAAATGTGGCTTAAATCTTTTGTCTCAACTTTGAGATCTGTTTAAGTCGTCTCTTTTACTTCTTGTACACAGTTCAATAAAATAAGCCAACTAAATTAATAAATTACGTCATAAGCGTTAGTTGATCGCGAACGCAATAAAATGTATAAAGTGAGCGACAAAACATGCCTTTCTCTGTGAAAAATTACCTTTCAGTCTCGGATAATGAATCATTATAATCATAATCATTATCATCATTAAAATTTAGGCGCGCTGTGCTGAGGTCCCTTACAGCGGCAGCAAATACCTAATTAGTCACTGTGTTTCTATTTGTTAGTTTTTAAATTTGCAGCTGTCCACATTGCATGCCGTGGCAGCCTTTAATTAAGACAACACTTAGTTCTAAGCACTTTTAGTTATAGTAATTCCATGTATGCGTGTTTGTCTTGTTGGTTGTCCTAATAAATAAAATAAAAATTACTTCAGAATGTAGGCGTAATTTGTTTCTCAAAACAAGCGCAAGCATAGTATTCAAAATATTTTTTTAGTTTGAAATTGTATTTTTAGGTTGTATAATTGAATAAATAATCAAAGCCGTGCTAGTTCTGATTAGAATATAGGTCCACGTGAATTCGGTAGTAAAATGTATACAGCTTTTATTATTTGTACCGACCGATATTTTTTTGCTGTATTCCAGTCAAATGACTATCAAACGTAAACAAAAGGAATTCTCCCGAATGCTTTTAATTAATTAAATATTAGTTGGAACTAAAATCAGAATAACAATTAAGTCAATTTCAAAGTTTTGATTATGGCGGGTCGGTTATATATGTTTGTTACTCTTTTAATTAAACAGTACTGAACGTATTTTCATAAAACTTTACAAGCTTTATTGACAGCAGTATAACACAGGCCATAATTTACAACGATGCTATAAATCCAGCCGAATGAAGCGGCAAGCAAAAGCTAGTGTTTATAAAAAGTTGTATTTTACTTTTTCCACCTAAGTTTGCTTTAGCTTTCATTTTGTACAAATTAAAGCAAAAAAAAACCAACACGTTTTAGTATTCATTACACAAGTTCTCTCAAAGTACCCTCCACACTGGAATAAAACAAAATAAGTCCGTGTTTTCTTCACGTAAACTGATGTTAATACTTTAATTAAGAAACATTGTAGATTAGTGATGTGACATGTTAATGTGTTGATATTTTTGTAGTAAGTACATAAAATATACATATTATACCTGCTTTGGTAATATAAATATTTTCCCATCATCAACTCATTTATTCTTCACTATAGGAGCACGACCCACTCTAATTTCATTATCATAATCATTCATCATTTCAGCCACAGGTCATTCACTGTCTTCTCTAATGACTTCCAGACTGGCCGATTGGAAGCGGCCTGCATCCAGCGCCTTCCTTCAACCTTCATAAGACCATCTGTCCACCTCGTTCTCTCTATAATTTACCAGAGGCAAAAATTTAGACCTACTCTCCTCACACTGATCTAGATTGGGGAGGCCTGATATTTTTGTATTTCTTGTCACTCAATCATCTTTAACGGCATAAGTGGAAGTGTTCTTAATCTACTCAACAAATATACATTATTTTATTATACAAAACTATCCTTGCCTACGAGTACTACACTGGTTTAAAGCTGCTACTACGAGTAAGCATACAAAGTAAAGAGTTTTTAACCGTGTTTCTACCGCACTTTTAAAGGACTGTGTCGTCTGTTATTTAGTTTTATCGTCAAAGTTAGCATCCATGTAATTTTATTTATGTACGTGCTAAGAGTCGAAGACAGAACAATTTAGTAACTTATGATAGTTGTAATAAACACGATTTTGACTTGAGTCAAGCTTCAACCACACCAACGCGTGCAGATCGCCATCGCCGGCGCGATCATAGGTCAATGACAGGTCGCGCCAATTGTCATGGGTCATTATACGACCGTTCGCTATTATACGACCGTTCGCTATTATACGACCGTTCGCTATTATACGACCGTTCGCTATTATACGACCGTTCGCTATTATACGACCGTTCGCTATTATACGACCGTTCGCTATTATACGACCGTTCGCTATTATACGACCGTTCGCTATTATACGACCGTTCGCTATTATACGACCGTTCGCTATTATACGACCGTTCGCTATTATACGACCGTTCGCTATTATACGACCGTTCGCTATTATACGACCGTTCGCTATTATACGACCGTTCGCTATTATACGACCGTTCGCTATTATACGACCGTTCGCTATTATACGACCGTTCGCTATTATACGACCGTTCGCTATTATACGACCGTTCGCTATTATACGACCGTTCGCTATTATACGACCGTTCGCTATTATACGACCGTTCGCTATTATACGACCGTTCGCTATTATACGACCGTTCGCTATTATACGACCGTTCGCTATTATACGACCGTTCGCTATTATACGACCTATCGCTATTATACGACCGTTCGCTATTATACGACCGTTCGCTATTATACGACCGTTCGCTATTATACGACCGTTCGCTATTATACGACCGTTCGCTTTTATACGATCGTTCGCTATTATACGACCGTTCGCTTTTATACGACCGTTCGCTAATATACGACCGTTCGCTATTATACGATCGTTCGCTATTATACGACCGTTCGCTATTATACGAATCGTTTCTAGTACCCAAGGCGCCGACCACTATGCGGCAGAGGGAACACCCCAGGTTTTTAGTGGGTTCGAATCCCACATAACCTACCGTCCCCCGGCGGTAGGTATGGATAGGCCATTTTCCTGGGTAAAAAAAAATTGTCACGGGTCGCGCGACCTGTCATTATCATATGATTGTGCCGGCGATGGCGATCTGTACGCGTAGATGTGGTTGAAGCATCACGGTCATAAGCTTTCGTTCGTTTTAGGCAAATGACGTCCACTGCTGAACAAAGACCTTCTTCAAGGATTTCCACAACAACCGGTCCTGAATTTCTCGCATGCAGGTACTTCTCGCGACCTTCGCCAGAATACTTTGAATCTTAGCTTAGTAGAAATTCTGTTTATATTTGCAGATCCAAATAAAGCATGGATGTACGATTACCTGGTCCCAGGGCCCAGGGCAAAGGGCACCACGTTCCAAGCTGCTATGAAGCTCACTATCATCATTGGGCAGGTGTTTGGTCTGCTACCTGTTGTAGGAGTGTCTGAGAAAGATTCTTCTAAGATAAGGTCAGTTGATATAACTATAAAAATGTAAATACGAAAGTAACTTTGTCTGTCCTTACTAACTTTAATGACTTACGCCCTAATGACTTACTGTGCGTGGCCGCACAGGGTCAC
Organism: Ostrinia nubilalis; assembly: GCF_963855985.1. Classification (NCBI taxonomy): domain Eukaryota; kingdom Metazoa; phylum Arthropoda; class Insecta; order Lepidoptera; family Crambidae; genus Ostrinia; species Ostrinia nubilalis. Next base: position 13,840,908 of record NC_087089.1, on the reverse strand, counting down.
ACACGGACCAATCACTAAGCTCTATTCAACGCTGTGCGTTCGATTTGCTGCAGCAAAGCAAGCATCGTTTGTGAATACGAGTGTTACAATTACAAAACCTAACCTAACCTAACCCAACGGTGGACTGACTCGTGATCCGAGAAACGCGAGTTTAGTACTCCATTCCTGCTGGACTTATGGTGAACCCACTCGCAGCAGCAAATCGCACTCACAGTGTTGAATAAAGCTCTGTGATTGGTTCGTGTGTGACCCTGCGCATCCACGCGCACTGTGAGACTTCATAGTAATGTTTGTGAATACGGGCGTAATAGTTTAAAACAAATCCCAAGCACGAGTAGGACTATAGGACACACGGATCGACGTACCTAATAACATTTATTTACTAAACTTTTTGTATTTCATGACATAATTTTTAATTAATATAACCAACAGCAATTTATTGCTCTTACCTGCTGTGTTTAATAATCTTAAATTGATATTACGAGTAGATCTAAGACGGTCTCATTAAATGGGTATCTTTGAGGTCGTTTATAAATTTGAAGGACTTGTAGATTATGTTTTTGGCTTTAATCTCTTAAAAAATATTTTGCTAAGAAATCAGTTTGAAATAAATACGAAATTATATTTGCCTCTAGAACGGAATCGGTTTCATACATTTACGCCCGTATTCACAAACGATGCTTGCCTAAGTGAAGCAGCAAATCAAACGCACAGCATTGAATAGAGCTCTGTGATTGGTTCGTGTGTCACCCTGTACGTCCACGCGCACTGTGAGACCTCATAGTAATGTTTGTGAATACTGGCGTTAGTATCAGATTATTTTTGTTGAAAAAGAGCACCTATTTCAACTTACATAAGTTTCCACATTCTGCTTGATGTCATCGATTGTACAGTCAGCGTTAAATACATCAAAGTTGCCAAAAGGGATGATGACTGGGTAATGAAATCGAAATTCATTTAGTCCGTCAGACAGATAATTTAAAAATATTGGACACATATTTTTTATTTTTTTTCATAATCGAATAATTACAGTATTACATTGAGTTGAAATGTTGCGTGACGTCACTCAAAAAAAATCTACCCAAGCGTGACGTAACGCGCCATTTCAACTCGACGTAGCACTGTTATTATTTAATTATGAAAGAAAACAAAAAAATATGAGTCTAATATTTTCTAATTATCTGTCTGACGGACAAATAATTGAAATTTTGTCATCTAGCTCATTGGGATAAGGTTGTGTTATGAACTTTTTTATCCACTTTGGGTGTCACGAACTATTTGACGCTGACTGTACCTAGTTTTTTTTTTAGATTCACTATCTTCTCGTGGCGATGCCTATACAGCTGCCTGACTATTATGGGCCAAAGCACGTTCATGGTGTTCTGTATCTTGAGCTTAGTCAAGAATACCGAAGAATCGTTGTCTTCAAACAGTAAGTTTATCAGCAGTGATTAGTCCATAGAGTTATTTTTATAGACATGTTAAAGCTTGACACACACGGTCACATCTGAACACAAGTAGGAAGGCTCTGGATGCAGGTAGGATTGGCCAGATACTAACTGGCCAATCTGGAAGTCATTGGGGGAGACCTACAACGCGGTCGATTAAATTGCGCACCCGGCGGCCGTGACGTCACATCGCCGCTCTTGTACAAAACGTGGCGAACGCGGGGAGATGGGGAGGGAGAGTCGCATTTCAGTGAGGTGCGCAGTTACCTCAATCTGGTTGTATGTTCTGTAGTGGGAGTCCTATGTCCAAAATGATGATTCGAGCCCTTACAACGTAACTAGCATGTGAAAATTGTTGGTGTATCTTTTATTAATGAATAAATAAATGTTCTTCCAGCATCAATAGTTTTCTACAGCACCAATTGCTTGATAACGGTTTTCTTTCTTCGGATCGCCACAAGATGGCCGCGTCTTTGTCGGCAGATTGCAAAGGTAGAGGCTATTGACCCCAACCCTGATAACACGCTTGTAAGGAAGTGCAATGCTGCGTGCATCATCACACTGAGCCTTGCTGCTCGTAAGTATAAGGTTCATTTTCCTAATCAATATAAAGACAATAGGACATCAACCTAATTGGTGCCATTTTGCTTTAAAAAAGTACATTTAAAAGTAGAAACATATTAATTGCTTAATTTATTTAGTACAATGATACCATGGTTTCAATACTTCAGGATTCGATGACTGCCCGCAATGTGCCATGGTTGCAAACCATTCTTTGCACCTCATTTTTCTGAAGTCGGGTAAAATGTTATGAATGTTATGGATGACGGAAGGATTTTTGTTACTACTTCACACACTACTGGACGTCAGAAAAAAACTAGTTACCTAATATAGGTCTAAATAAATGAAAAGAAAAAATCTATTAACTTTCAGTGGAACACGTGTTTGCTGACATATCAGGCTTATCAGGAGCACTGGACTGTCCAACAGGAAAGCACCTCTATGAGGCATTCATCACCACCAGCTTTCCGTGGATATACTCCTTCATTACGTACAATGACCTTCTTGGACCGATAACGCAAGTAAGATTTGATAGTTTTTACCGTTTTTTATAGTCTTTTGAGACTAGCCCAAAAAAACTTCGTGTGCGCGGGACCTCTAGTAAGAACTTATCCTTTTAGAGATACTTAACATGGCTCCAGTATAAGTTGTACGTAGCTTAGCTACCTCCAGGGTCAGTCTACCTTTGGGAAACTGGGTATAAGTGCTTGTTCTCATCAAGGTTTACATTTGTCTCTGACGGGTTACGAACCTCTAACCGCAGCAGACGTTGTGATCTAGCACGGATCCACTGGATCCACCGACCCTGGCGACTGTAAACGTGACTTTTGAGATATCATCATCATCATCATCATCATCATCTCAGCCATAGGACGTCCACTGCTGAACGTAGGCCTCCCCCAATGCTTTCCATGTTCCATGTTTCCATGTTGCATGTCGCCTTTGAGATATACCTACTTTCATTTTTCCTTCGCTACACACCGCCACATTATACTTACTGGAATATTTATTACTTTTTTAGATTATCAACCTACAATGCACTTTCAATTGGAACTTCTCAGATGTGTTCGTCATCTGCGTCAGTTTCTTCCTAACTTCAAGGCTAGAGCAAGTCAATAAACGGATTGTAGCTGTCAAAGGAAAGGTGAGGTTTCAAATAGGCCTTTATTTTAACTAAGGAAGTCTTTAAGCATGCGAGCGAGAAGATACGTTATGACTCTCAAAAACAGCTTATACTCGTAGACATGACTCAGAAGTAAGATTGGTATAATTGTTGTAAAAATGTTTTATCACCTTTTTTGAAGAAAAATATCAGCACACTTCTGTGCCATACCGTAGCTTGACCTTATCATCTTGTTAAGATAGAACTATTTATTAGGTATTTTCCACTAAACTTTTAATATTTCGGCAGATTTTCATGTGTCAATAACGAAATAACTATGAGCCACCGTTAATTTGTTGCGTCGCATGAAATTAATATCAAAGTGATATTAAACAGTGTCGCTTGATGCCATTAACAGGTAAAATCTCCTTTACGCGCGTTCTAAAGGTCTATTACGTATTTGATGGAGACTGATCGTCATCACTCCACAGTCTCTATAAATGTGAGTGAATCTCTATGAGTTTGATAGCAATTACGACGGGCTAGACTCCATGATAAGCTTTAATAATGGCCAGTAATCGCCCACCTAGTTTTATGACGTAATTAAGGATTAGAAATTCGTAGCGCTTCTTACATAGCGCTATTAACTAGGTAACTATGAAAATATAATGTTTTAGAAGAGTTGGTTGTTGCGAAAATAGTTATTTAATGGGTGGCCTTTTCCAGCAATGGTGTCCTTATGCCCGTTGCCCGTTTTTACCACACAGATTTCGTTATAAAATAGTGACATTTTATCTTTTCCGATATTTGAAAGAACCAACGACAACAAGATGGACCGGTGATCTCATAAAGGTAATTCATTGGGCTACCCCAATGATTCCTATGTTCAGCAGTGGACGTCTTGTTGCTGATCATGATGAATGAACGAAAGTTTTACTAAATGTATCTGATAACGAAACAAACAGTTTTCCTTTTATTTTCCAGTACGTGCCATCAACGTTCTGGCGTTCGATCAGAGAAGACTATTGCAGGGCCGCGTCATTGGTGCGGAAGGTTGATGACGTCATCGGAGGGATCATCTTCATATCCTTCGCAAACAACCTCTTCTTCATTTGCCTGCAGATGCTGCACACTTTCGCGTATTTTTTTATGCTGTTTTTGCAGATTCTCCATTATTATGTCCTTTTAAAATTCTTTAAAAATAATACCCATACGAGAGCTACTTTGTGAGAAGCTAATTGAATCATTAGATTCGCATTATGAATTCAATTGATAATTACCTGCTAATCTATTAGAAAAATAATTTTGCAATTAAAAAACGTTCAAATCTTTCATTCAGTTCATTACATTATATCAATGCTTTTTATTTCAAGGGAAGGGGTGTCAGCAAAGCCTTCATGTAAATACGATGCTCCTGATGAACGGTAAGATTATGTTTTACAGTAGACATTATTTTTATTTATTTATTTATTTATTTATTTATTTATTTATATTAGGAAGACCAGGGTTTACATAATTGATTATTTTACAGTTAATAACACTTGATAACCACTTATAGGTCCCCACAGATAGAATTGTGGTGGATATTTAAAGAAATTATAAAAACAGATAAAATTTATACGATACACGATACACCTAATGTTGTAATAAAGAGATAGTAATTTTACCATATTAGAGTTCCCGTTACCTCATATTTATAATAAACAACATGATAAAAAAAAAAAAAAAATTACATGATAGGCTTGAAAAAACGCTCGCTCAGCAGCCGCCTAAGCGCTGGTATGCTAGTATAGAATAAATCAATATCTAGTTCCTTACTCAGTCTGTTAAATCTGTCGCCAGCACGCCATATAAAGCTATTCTGTCTATAGTTAGTGGTCGCCTTCGGAAGAAAAATAAGTGGATTAAATCTCATGGGCCTTAGAGGCGCCCTCAGAGATATTTTGGCTAGTAGGTGTGGGCAGTCAATTACACCTGTGGCAATCTTTTGTCAATAAGTGACGTCCGCTATCTCGCGCCTCAGTTCCAAAGGAAGAAGGTGGTGTTTTCTGCAGAGGGGTAGGTATTCTGAGGAATTATAAGATTCTTTCATGCGAAAGCAGAGAAATTTCACAAACTTCCTCTGAATACTCTCCAGTCGAGATATGTACACCTGATATCTAGGGTTCCAAACCTGTGACGCATATTCTAAGTGGCTACGGACAAAGGTGCAGTACAAAATCTTCAGTGTTTTAGCCTTAGTAAAGCCAACAGAGCTACGCATCACAAATCCGAGGGCCTGACAGGCTTTGGTTGCGATATTATCGATATGAGAGTCAAATAATAGCTTCATGTCATGCGTTACACCGAGATCTTTAATACTGGTTTTGCGTTCAAGTGAAGTCCCTTTGAGTGTATATGTGGACAAATGAATGGCTTGTTTACGGGAAAAAGTGACCGCAAAACATTTAGAGGGATTAAGATCAAGTTGGTTGCAAAAGCAGTAATATTCCAAGCGCAACAGATCGGCCTGGAGAGCATCAGCATCTTCTTTTGACGAAATTGTAGTAAAAATTTTCATATCGTCAGCGAAGCAAAGAAGACGAGATGAGTGGAGGCACGAGTTTATGTCATTTACGAAGATTAAAAATAATAAAGGGCCCAGTAGCGATCCTTGGGGTACACCACTGGGTATGGGCACCCAACTGGACATATAGTTGCTGACTACCACAGCCTGAGTACGATTTGAGATATATGAGGTTAACCACCTGAGTAAATCACCTCTAATGCCGATTTTTTGTAATTTCGATAAAAGGATACCGTGGTTTATACGATCAAAACATTTGCTGTAATCTGTATATATGACATCGATCTGTTTCCCGTTGTCCATTGCCTCGGTAATATAGTCATTAAGAACGACCAAATTCGATACTGTCGATCGTCCCCTCAGAAAGCCGTGTTGATAATCACTAAATGCGGTCTTAAGTGAAGCATAGATTTGGTCGTACACTATTTTTTCAAATACCTTTGAAATTATACAGAGTTTAGAGATCGGCCTGTAATTTAAGACGTCAACCTTGGACCCCTTTTTATGAACTGGTGTGATGAAAGCTGATTTCCAAATCCCAGGCACTGAGCACTCGAGGAGAGATTTTTGAAAGAGGAGACAAATTGGTAAAGATAATGCCTCGGCACAGTTAATTAAGATCGGTGCGGACAGAAGATCAGGGCCAGCCGATTTGGAGGGATCCAGTTTTGAGAGTAGCTTCTGAACTACGGTTTGGTCGATCTCTATTGAGGAGACATCGCACGCACTACCGCCAGATAGGTCATTTGGGGACATTACATGTTGGTCTAGCGGTGACAAAGGAATGTTGGGGTCTAAAAAAGTAGATTTGAAATAATCCGAGAATGCATTACAGATATTTTCACCTGTGTCGACCATGGCATCCTCATACTTCATGCTGCTGGGCATGGAGTTACAGTTGCGGCGCGACTTAATGTAAGACCAAAAATGTTTGGGATTGGTTCTAATAGAATCTTCTACAGATGAAATGTAATTATTATAACAAAGCGATTCGATAGTTTTTACTCTTTTACATAATACTTTATAGGATTCAAGGTCGCATCTGTTTTTATAAATTTTGTATTTATGTTGATACTTGCGCTTTTCTTTAATGGCTTTAATTAGTGATGGGGAGTACCATTTAGGGTTTGAGTTGCTATAGACCAACTTGTGAGGGATATATTTATCCCGTAGGGCATTTAGAATCGAGTAAAAAGAACTAACTGCACTCTCAAGCGACACATCCAGAAACTTACCAGACCAATCAATGCCAGATATTTCCTCATTCATGGAATCATAATCAGCTTTATCATACCTGTAGCGTATTGATGGCGATGTCTTAAGAGGGTCATAGGCTGAAAAACATAAAGAAACCGTCAAGGCGCTGTGGTGGGGATCTATAGGTACCAAGGGGTCGTCACATTCACTAACTATTACTTCTTCATTCGACAATACTAAGTCTAGAATTCTTCCGTACGAATTAATAATACCATTATATTGTCGGAGGTGACACGTATTGAGTTCGTCGATTAATAGTTGTTCATCCGGAGTACGATAGTTGTTAGGGGAAAAAGAACCCATGGCATCGGGGAGCCAAGCTATACCACTAAGATTAAAATCACCAATAATAAGAAAAGTGTCGAACGGGTGAGCTAAAATAATGTCACTTAATTTAGTTAAAAAATTAGATAGTTGCAGAGAGAAGGTGTTGCCACGGTTTTGATTACACAAATATAATACACATAGGTGAATTCTATTAACTTTTTTGGTATTTTTACATTTAACCGTTAATGTTATCCACAAATCCTCAGCGGAGGACTGGAATTGCTGTTGTGTAACAACAGATAACTCTTTACGCGTTGCCACCAACACACCACCGCCGCGACCCTGTCCCGTAAGGGCATAGTCCCGGTCCCGCCTCCAGACCACATACCTACTGTCGAATAACTCCGTGTCAGATACACTATGCACTAACCAGGTCTCAGTAAGAACGACTACGTCATACGATTGTAAAAGTAGGTTACGAGAAAAAGATATAGTTTTAGATCTTAGTCCGCGCACATTCTGATAGTAAAGTGATAGTTGACGTTCCCTATTTAAATTAGCACTGTTATTCATTACAGAATGCCGATTGATAGCAATTGCATAGTAGCCATATAGAAACATAGCACCACAACATTAGATTAATATAATCTAAGACCACAACGAATAAAACACAGCCCAATGGCGAGCGAATATTTCCAACCCGGCAGACGCGCGAGCGCAAGCGATCCGGAGTAGTAATGAGAACGACGGCGTACGCAGGTAGAAGCGATATGCAAATTAGGCGCAGTGTTGTAGCAAAAAATGTGACAGTGCGACGGGACGGAAAGCGACAACATGATCTATAGACAGTGGGCGTGAGCGAGAGAAGTATAGGCATGGCGACACGCAGTCTAAGCAGAAACAACCCGTTGCGTAAAGTTGAATTGGTGTAGACTAGATAACAAAAGAGCGGTGTTCGGGTACGACTGCGGCCACTGGGCAAAGCAGAGGTTGCAAACCTATTAACAATTGTGTCTGACTTTAAATTAATTAGATTTTGAGACAAGCTAAAGAATATTGTGTCGTTAAATATTAAAAAATGTACAGTAAAAATGATAATTAATTCAACAGTCCAAACAGTTAAGTAAGTTAAACTATGTATGAAGTAGATTAAGAAAGTTTGTTTAAATCATTTTCGGTGTTAATAATCTTAACGTGTGACATGTCGTTCTTTCTTACGTGAATCTTTCCATACTTGACCCAGATATAACGGTAGTCTTTAGCCTTGAGTACAGACTTCGTTTTAGTCAGGAGTTTTTTGTAATCTGGGGTTAGGTGGTCATTGATAAAAACACGTCCAGTGCCGGCGAAGCCTAGATCCTCCACAGATATTGTCTTCAGGGCTCGTGCTGCAGCCACGAATTCTTCCTTTATGTATCGATTGATAAAACACACAATTATTGACCTATCTTTCGAGTCATGTATGGGGATCCGTGACACATAATTTATTTGCGACTTCGGGACAGCGTAATTGATGACCTTGCTGATGGATTCCACAACAGAAAACAGGTTCTCTCCCTTCCTTTGTGGAACTCCTTTAATCTCGATGTTATTGAGGCGGGCCCACTGCTCTCGCGCTGAGGAATCATTCTTGACCTGGTTTAAGACTTCTTGGGTCGTCGTGACAGTTTCCCGTATGTTTACTACTTCAGGAAGCCTCGATTCCACACTGGTCAGTCGGGCAGAGAAATCATCCAGTTTCGCGCTATTGAACTCACAGGATGCTCTGAGATCTGCAATCTCGGTTTTTATTGTCTTGACATCTTCGAGGAGAGTAGGAAGCGAAGAGAGCTGCAACTTAATGCCCCGGATCTCATTCAGAATGACTTCCAGCGATGCCGATTCAGGTGAGGGAGCCGGTGAAGGGCTGGGTGAGGGATTCCTGCAGGCGGGACATTTCCAGGCCGCTCGTCTGTCAGACCGCAATTTGCGATAGGCTGTTTCCGAAATGTTGGCACAGGTGAAATCCAGGTGCCTCTTGCATGATCCACACTGCGCTCCATCATTGAAACTCGAGTTGCACATCGCGCACTTCATGGTTGATTTTAGAGTGAAACGAGAGCACAAAGTTAACAAAAAAGGTTGACAACTACTGGGGTGACTGTTGAGCCGGTGTACGTGTTCCGACAACGAGTGTTCGAGCGGTACTGATAAAATTAGTGTTTCGACTACTGTTATAATTAGTGTTTCGACTACAGAAGTAACGACCGTCTTTAATAATTTACCAGCGACAAAAGGGAGGATTTGTCCTACATTCGCTCCCATGCTGGTTAGACGGATTGGGGGGGCCTGATCTTTGCATATATCTCTCCCATCTTTTCTTTAGTCGCATCTTATAACACCGACGGGAAAAGTGGAAGGGTTCTATTCTACTCTGCCCGATCGTACGTGGGTGACTCAATTTGATTTAATAATCAAACAATCCCTTCCAGAGTTGGATGTCCACACATAAGGTAGACAGACGACGATAGATTGCAGAAAGGCCTTTACCAACCAGCTAATCTGGAAATTGTTGGAACTTATATTTAGCAGTGGTCGTCCTATGGCTGAAATGATAATGATGAAATGGAGGATTTGTCTCCACGCCGGCCACACTAGGGAAGCCTGATTTTCGCATAATGTCATATCTCTCTCTTAGTCGCCTTTTACGACATCCAAAGAAAAATTGAGGATGGCCATCCTAATTTAATTTAATTTACAAGCAATTCTTTCCAGACTTTTCCGTGGGTACGAGCAAGCAATATACTTCGTGTACTCCTGTGTGTTCCTGGTGGCGAGGTCTCTAGCGGTGTCTCTGATCGCTGCCCAAGTGCACACTGCGAGTACGAAGCCAGCCCAGGCTTTGTACCGGGTGTCCTCGTCTGCTTACTGCGTGGAAGTAAGTCCTGAATAACCAGAGTTCTCCATATGTCAGCCGACAGCACATCAAATCAAAATCAAAATTATCTTTATTTGTGTAGACTATTTAAAATAGTACTTACAAATCGTCAAAATGCTCTTAAGGAGCCTATACATGTCTCATTATTTTTTTGCTTCGAGACAAACATTTGGCTAGTGCTGAGAAGAAGCGCCGCAACAAACTCAGCAACAACATCAAGCTATATAAGAAGCACTGTGACATCTTATGTAGTTGTAAAACGGGCGATTTTGCATCAATAATGAGTAGTCTAATGTGCTGTCGTCTGTACTATACCCTGAGATGGATAGATGGATGTTTGTTACTCTTACACGCAAAAACTACTGTATCGATTTAAATAAGATTTGGTTTAAAGATAGAGACCCAGAGAAACACAAAGGTTTTTTTCTGATTTTTGGAAGGGTCACACGGTTGTTTGGTTTAGTTAATAGATTTTAACCTGATGATTTTTTCAGATACAACGGTTGTTAGATCAAATCCATATGGACACGGTCGCACTAAGTGGGATTCAGTTTTTCAACGTCACACGTGGCTTAGTTTTAACGGTAAGTGAATCATCATCATCATCCCCATCAGGTTATTAAGTCACTAATGCCGAAGAACGATTCTCTAATTTACCAGAGGCAAATGAAAGATTCGGACCATTCCCACCCCCACGCTGCCGTCTGTCCAACTGGTTAGGGAGGCCTAATGTTCGCATATTGATTCCTTAGTCACCTCTTACGACATCCAAAGGAAGAATAGGCCCTATTATACTCTACCAGAAGCACACGACTACATGGGTAAATACATAAATTAAACACCATAATACAGGCCTCTCTATCTATATTCTTGACGTCCAACGCCAATGTATTTCGCAGGGCTAGAAACGTTGTTTTCCTGGTGAAGATTGAAAGGCTTAAAATGAAAAGGAGTAATGACTATTAGTGACTTAATAGTTTTCTGAAATTTCATTTCGTACTTAACTGCTACAAAATGATGGCAAAGGAATTAAAGCGTTGGGCCTTGAAGTGAAGAACGCTAGAGTGAGCAGCGGACCGCTTAATGCAACAATATTAACTCATTAAGGCGACAATATTTTCCGCTTAAAATCTTTCTGTATTTAGTTAACAAGCCTTTTGACCCTTTTCGAGATATTTTATTCGATGTCAATCAAATCAAAGTAATTACTTAAATCTACGATTGAGTTCCTTTACATTTGAAACTAAAACGAGTGTTAACGAAAATCTCCAGATTCTAGAGGCCGAGCTCCAAAATATTAAAATCTTTTTCGACAAAGGTTTAGGTACTCATATTATGTCTTTTAAGCACCACAGCTTATAAACTATAAGCACTTGCTATATTTTATGTTTGTCTCGAAGCGCTGGTAGGGTCCAAAAGATAAGGAGACATGTAAAGTGGCACATAAGGGCTACCTTTTTTTTATCTATACTAATATTATGAATGCGAAAGTAACTCTGTCTGTCTATCTGTCTCTCTTTCACGCCTAAACCACTGAACCGATTTTGATGTTTGGCATAGAGATAGTTTGAGTCCCGGGAAAGGACATAGGATAGTCTTTATCCCGGTTTTTGAAACCGGTTTCAGAAAAAGTTTTTCTGTGACAAACAAAATTCCTCGTGGTCGAAACCGCGGGCGGAAAGCTAGTTTACTATATATTGACGTTCATAAGTTCCACTTGTGGTCTAAACTTTATAAAATATTTTTGATTTTGATCTTGACTCTTTTTTACAGGTAGCTGGAACTATTGTCACGTACGAATTGGTTCTAATGCAGTTCACTGGAGTGTCACCTACGTCTGCTTCACCAACTGTTCCATCGCCGACATAAAAGTGCTTGTTGCATCTGAAAATGCTTAGCTTTGAAAACGCACAATGACAATGGACCTGAAAAATTCATAGAACGCTTTTAATAGAAACGGAAACAACGTAAAGTTCGTTGGAAACAGATAGATGAAATTGTAAAGAAACTATGAAACAAGCCAATGATATCAAAAGAAGCTTCAATTTAACACTATTATCTATTAATATTATTATAGTACGTTATAGGTTTCGATGTCTAACCCGATAAAAACCATAATAAGTTTGTGAAAAATTTATGACAGTTGCAGAAAACGATTGGTTTTATTTACTTCCATTTTGTATTGTACGAGTACCTAACTTTCAAAATGAATGGCATGCAAATAGCGTTTGAAAATAAACGTATTTATGTCACTGAGTTAGGATACCACAGTTATACGTAAATATTATAATAAGTAAATAAGAGTATACGAAAAGGTGTCTGTGGTTTCCTTTTGATTCCTAATATAATAACATCATTCATTGTACTCCCACGAAAAGGAAATCATAGAAAATCATAGGTAATGTAATGTTCTGATCAAAGACCTTATTAAGGTGAGTAGAAATGTTATATGAAAACATAAGAACTGAGCCAATCTTGTTGGTAGGTAGGTACCTTTCTGAGCCTACCGATTTGTACTGGTATTATTAATAATCTTAGTAGCTTCTTAGAAGTTATCACGTTACCATTATTGTTGTATGATTAAGGATTGGTACTTTTATTTGTAACTAGCCGTGCCCGCGACTTTGTGTGCGTGAAAATAATTTGAATATTTTTTCTCATTTTCGCAACATTTTTCATTTATAATTTGCTTCCATTGATCGTAGCTAGATAGATAGTAATTTCCTCAATAAATGGGATAACTATCCAACACAAAAATAATAGAAAGATTAGACATTTTGTGTAGTAGGTATTCAACAATAATAAAAAAGAAAGTGGCAAAAATGCTTTTTAATCATACTTGAAACTTTTATCATATCAAACATAACTTGCCGAAATAAGATCTGAATTACAAAGTAAATAATATCATAAAGAAAACCCTTCAAAAATAACTTTTCTGATCATATACAAATACCTAGTATGCCTGTCGTGTTTTATGTTTCTAAAACATACAGGACTATATTTCGTTCTTGAACGACCGCAGATTCTTGACAACGTGCAGCGTTTTCAGTCAAATCTGTAGTGACATCAATCTAGTTCTTAGCAACGTTTTGTTTTGTCTTTTTTATACGTTTTATCTCTTTCTTTCAACGTAAACTAGCTAAAATGGCGCAGTGACCCATAGTGAGTCTTGGCCTCCGACAATAAGGCTGAGTTGCACCATCTTACTTTGACTTTAACAAACGTCAAAAATCTGTCAAACTCCATACAAAATACGCTAGTTATCGTTGTAGTTACGGTTAAGGTTAGGTGGTGCAACTCAGCCTAAGAACACTCCGGTCTGCGTCACTTCTCGTCAGTTATTGACGTAGAGACAGTATTTCTTTCAACTATACATGGCTTGCAAATTATACGTTGAGTAATTATGTAAATTTGGTGTCAAAAACGCATCTTATTAAAACTTCTTATTACTACTTCGGCTTATTTAAATACATTTGTATTTACATCCAAGGATGATAATATTATAAATTATTAATCGAAGTTTTTTTTGTGATGTCTGACTTCAACGATAATAATTCATTAATTTTATATCGACATGTTTATTAATTTAGGTAGAAAGGATGCAAAACGCGTCCGTTGGGTGCAACTTTCTCAACCTGTGTTTAAGCCGTTCGTTGAAATCATTTGTCATACTGAATGAGCACCAGTTCATATTTTATTATGTTGCCAGCCACCTGTAAGAAAATAAACATTTCTATCAGTCGCATGCGATGGATAATAAAATAGATATAGGTGCCAATATAGCCTTAGAAGGATATTTTTCTTTCTAAGAGCAAGGACACAATCTCTTTTTCATTATAATATGTTTGAAAGACTTGTTACATAGATCTAAATTTAAGCTGTATGGCACATGTCTTTGCCTTTTCTTGCAAAATGAAAGAAAAGAACAAATAAGCGTGACCTTGTTCACGATTTCTATTTTTTCTGTATTTGAAATTATTGAGATTTAAGTCTGTAATTAAGACTTTATTAACCCTTTATTGTACACTGCATAAGACAAGAAAAGGAAAGATTTTAATTTAAGGACCAAGCACGTACCGTGTTTAGCCCTTAGCAAGGTGATTAAAGTACTTTTATAATGATGCTTGACTGTATGAATTTAAAATCCTGGTCTATACATAATACCAACCTCCAGTAACGTCTGTCTACTCAACCAAAAGAATCCCATCCCACTTAATGCCACAAAGTCATGACTTAGTTGATTGTTGAGTCTCTTTATCTGTAACAAGATTTCATCTTTAGGTTTTGTATCCATCACAGACTGCAGCGGAAAATATGCCGTGAGAAGAAGCAACGAACTACACTGTTTATGTACAGTAAACATTACTTTAAATACTTTAACAAAATGGCGTCTATATTTTCCTTACTAATGTTTGATTTAACTCAAAAAATAACTCTAGCACAACATTTTAAAAATGATAGGTGTTCAACCTTATTACCTATAAGTTAGAAGGTTAAAATTTTGGTTGAAAATAAATGGCACAGAGTCCAAATTTCAGAATATTCTTATTACATCCAAACAAATTTCTTATTATACCCAAAGGTAAACTGGTCGAGAATGCTTTAGTGCATTAAGTTCTCCTTATGTTTAAATAAATAATTACCTCGACATTGTATCCAGAGACTGGACATAGCCTAATGTATTCTAGAGCTCTTCTAGAATAAATGTGGACGTCAGCAGCAGCCAGCACCACACTGCATGCCCTGAAGAGGAGCCAGCCCAGAGATAAAAAGTAGTAGAAGTAGCTCATCAGTGATCCTCCAGTTTTACTGAAAAGAAAATGATATTTGATTAGTAAAAAACATAAAGATTAATAAAAAATGCCGTATGGTTTCGGCAGAGTATAGAGTGCGGCAAGCGCAGCGTAGAACGCCCATCCAAGGTGGACCAACGACCTCATAAAGTTAGCAGGAAGGCGCTGGATGCAGATCGTTACCAACCGGTCAGTATGGAAATCATTAGGGGAGGCCTATGTTCAAAGCTGGACTACATCATGTGGCAGAAATGAGAATGATTGAGAGTAGATTAAGCCCCCTCTTCCTAAGGAGGTCATAAAAGGTGACTATTGAGGGACAAAAATGTGCGAACATCAAGCCTTCCCAACGCATCTAGCCAGTGTGGCGAGTGTAGGCAAACCGTCACCTTTATAAATGTACCCACTTTAGACCCAAGAAAAGTTGGAGGCAGATAAAGAAGAAGTTGTTAATATTTGACAGAAGGACTAGTGCGCCAATTTGTGCGTCCACCATGCGTACTAGTGTAGCTTGGCGCACGTACGCCTCGCGAACACGACGCCATTTTTGGTTGCGCACATATTTTGCTGTGCTGATCTGAAAAAAAAGTATCTAAATGTATAAAATAGCTACAGAGGGCAACTGAGTCACTGAACTCCACCGTTAACATGACAAACTACAGTGTAAAAAGACACAGTGGTGGATTATTTTACTTCTCTACCAGATTGCTGTTGGGACCACAGTTAGAGAAGGAAAAAATATTAAATCAGTCTTAATAGTTGCTAGTTAAAATTGATTTAGGGACAACAGTCTCGTAATTACTTATTGTAGAGACGACGGCACATCAAGCAGAATACTGTGAGATCTTATGTCACTTGTAATAGAGGCGAATTTGCAGATAAAATGCATGCATGCATCATCATCATCATCATCATCATCATCATCATCATGCTACAACTTATGGTTCAAAATTCAATAAAAAAATGCTGCAAAGTTTCAAAAACATTACCCTTTTCTCTTTGTCCACGTTTTCCTTTTTTACTAGCGAATTGACGTATAAATTTAATCTGTGGTAGCGTGAAGTAAGTCCCATGCTTATCAAAACTATTATTAGATCTTGAAAATTCCATAATATTGTTGCTATTTTGCTTATGAAAAATATCGGGATTGCAGTCCATAAGCTGTAAGTATCTAAAATTGCATTAATTTGTGATTTATTTTAGATATGCAAAATAATCATTTCAAGCATTTATCCCAAACTATTCTCAACAGTTCAATAAGTATGAAAAGTCTTTCTGGTATATTTATCATAATGTCAAACAAAAGTTTTTAAATTAGGTTATAATACTTATTTAAAACTAACTAACTAGTCAACTAACTATTGAATTGAAAATATATCATACAAAGTACTTACCAGGTCTTATCAGAAATGCATGAGAATTTAAAATGTACTTATGTAAGTAATCCATTGGCGGAGTGTCAAAGCCTATGGCCATAAACATGCTCAGCAAATGTTCCACTGCAACAAGAATAAAGTTTAGAACATTTCGCCCGTATTCACAAACGATGCTTGCTTAAGTGAAGCAGCAAATCGAACGCACAGCGTTGAATAGAGCTCTGTGATTGGTTCGTTTGTCACCCTGTGCGTCTACGCGCACTGTGAAACCTCAAAGTAATGTTTGTGAATACGGGCGAAAATGGTATACATACATAGGTACTCGTACCTACTCGTAGATTGATAGTTTACGATCACCTGACCTGGGGATTAGCTCATCGTAAGTTTTTCCGTTGTTTGGTGACTTTGCTTACTTTGGGACTATATGGCGATGTGTAATAGTCTGTTACAATTTTTTTGGGATAGTTAATATTCATAAAAATGAAGGTTGCAGCAAGGTGCTTGATGCTGGCCGCTGCGAACTAGCTAATCTGGAAATCATTGGGGGTGGCTCATGTTCAGCAGTGGACGTCCAGTGGCTGAAATGATGATAATGACGATTGATGCATACAATAGACTTTATACATTACCAATAGAGCATATTGAGATGAAACACGCTACAACAATGACTCTCCTTTGGATGGTAGTGTCGGGTGGACCCAGTGTAGCGTCCAACAACTCGGCTCTCTTCCAGTAGACGGAGAGCCTTCTCCACGAGGATATGAACTTCCAAGATAGAATGAGGGAGAGGAAACCATTTCCATAGAATACACTGCCAGAGAGTCTTGCCGTTAGACCGCCTGAAAGAAATTAAAACTCACAGCACAGCAAAAAAAATAACTATTTTGTACTACATATTAACATACAGCTAGGTATGAGTTCCTTGATTATCAGAATAAATAAAGTAAAAAATGTGTTTATTAAAAAATTTAACACAGGTCACCAGGAACACCAGGATCCCTCCGCGCTCCGTGGAAACACACAGATCTTGATTGATTGCATCCATTTTATTTATATCGTAAAGTAAAAATAAATTTAAGATGAGTCTAGACTATGTAACACACACACGTTAATCATTCTGGACGACGTGTGCACTATTATAACAATGTGGGCTTGTTCAATAAAAAAGTCTGTATATCATTTTGCATAATGTGGACGCACCTATACAGACAAAATAAGTAGGATGAATACAACAACTCACGTCCATCGTCAATATGTTTAGCAACTCCAGTTAATATTTTTATGAGCATCCAAATAGCAGCAGCTTCTATAGCTGTCAGCATTGACAGCACAATTATTGCCCAAACCAAAGACATTTTATTCCCATATGTGGGAATCCCGACCCACTGGGCCACTGTAAAGATGTGCGTCAAAGTGGGGAGGAACATCTGGAAACGAGATTTATGTTTTACGTGTGCCAACGTACAATACGAAAGTTTTTTTTTTTTTTTTTTTATGTCATAGGAGGCAAACGAATTTCCAAAGTTTCCAAGTACATAATGCTTCAAAGAATATTTAGCCCTAAAGACAAAAATAACATCAATACCTTACCATAGATTGTTTCATCCACGGAGACGCGCCCCACCATTCTTCCGCTAATGTTTGAGTGTTATCGGTACACGCTAAATCATCCATGAGTGCACACGCACACTACAACAATGACGCTCGGATTGCTCGGATCAACTTGACTTACTTTGACTTATAGTCCTATGTCCCCTAGATGGGGCAGAGGGCGTCCACAACAGTCCTCCATCTCGTTCGGTCTTGAGCTTCTCGCTTGATCTCGCTCCAGGTTTTGCCGATCTTCTTCGCCTCGTCCGCTACAGTGCGCCGCCAAGTTTGCCTGGGTCGACCACGTTTGCGTTTTCCTTGGGGATTCCAATCCAGAGCCTGCTTAGGGATGTGATCGGGGTCCCTTCGGAGAGTGTGGCCAATCCAGTTCCACTTGCGGCGCTTGATCTGCTGGTCGCTCGGATCAAACTCCCCGCAATTCTTCTCAGCACTGGCCCATTTATTGTCGAAGCAGGTATTGTGGTAGGGTTAATACGGGGACGTGTAAAAGTGATTTGCCTATTTGCAAAAATAAATTAGTTTTATAAGTTTTTTTATGCACCCCGTGCTTCCCTCGACCAAAATTGGTGGGGCGTGTTTTCGTGAATGAACGATCTATATTAGTCAAACCTATCAAAATAAAAATGATAAAAAAATAATATTATTAACTTACGTCTCGCTGTCGAAGTTCAAATTTTCTCGAACTCATTTTTTCCTAAAGTAATTTTTGAGAATATTTTCAGTATTTCAGATGAAAGCTAATCGTATCATTTGTTTCCTCCGTGGTTGAGGATTCCGGGTGAAGCTCGCTTCCACTTTCTTCCTGATCATCACTTACCATCAGGTGAGATACAGGCCAAGAGCTTCCTCGTTGTGGATTAAAAAAATATCTCTGTAAAAAACTAGGTACTTTTTTTGAAAAAAGTAATGTCACTAATTGAGCTCAATCAAGCCATGCATGCACTGTCACATCTGATCTTGTTTATTCTCTAACTGCTCATGGTTTGCGTGAGGGTATATTTGTTTGTGACAAGATACTATCAAACATTTTGATGAATAACACGTCTTTGTTCACTACGTGTCGATTATATTAATCATTGAGGACTACAATGTTTGGAAGGGTTTTATCCATAAACACAAACACGCTTTATTATTTATGTGCTAAGTATTGTGATTCATAAACGGCATCATTAAGTGGCATTTAAAGGTAAACATGTCAAGTGACAAGTGAGTCAGCATTTCTTTTTTACGTAGCTAGCCCTTGCCCACGGCTTTGCTCGCATTTTAGTAATAAATATTCTAAGTTACTCAACAATAATGTGCCATTCTGATGTTGAATTTTTTTTGGAATCGATCCAGCAGTTTTTAAGATGGCTCGTTGCAAACATACAAAAATACAAATCTTTCCTAATTAATAATTTTACTATGCTAAGACTATGACTAGCCTATGCCCGCGAATTTACTTGCGTACTTTAACTATTTAACTAGCCCGTATTCACAAACGATATTTGCTTATGTGAAGCAGAAAATCGAATGCACAGCGTTGAATAGAGTTCTGTGATTGGTGTGTATGTCACACTGTGCGTGTACACGCACTGTGAGACCTCATAGTAATGTTTACCATACCATACCATAACCATAAACATGTTAACTTAAAAAACTATGTATAATTTGAATTAGGTACCTTTGGAAGCCGATATTATGATTTCCCGAAGTACCGGTAGAGCAAGCTATATTTGGAACGTGTAGTGAACGTGCCTTGAAACTTCAAGGCATATTGAAATAATAAACAATATGTGACACAAACGTGATGTCTGACATAAAGGTTATTAGTACAGTCAGTGTCAAATAATTCCTAACACCCAAAGTGGCCAAAAAGTTGACAACACAACCATATTCCAATAGGGATGTTTCCTGGGTAAAAAAGCAAGAGTTTTAATTAGTCCGTCAGTTAGCTTATCAAAAAATACGCGACACGTATTTTTCACTTTTTCAAACTAATGAAAATGTAAAGAGATAAAGCGTGTCAAAGTTCTAAAGAAAAGGCCCGTGACGTCAATGAGTGCTTAAAAGTGCAGCACTTTGTGACGTCGCGCGGAACTTCAACATACTATAACTTTGTAATTATTTGTTTGATTGACATTTAAAAATATACGTGTCCAATTTTATTTTAATTAAAATTGACGGTCTAAAAATTTTTTTTTAGGAAACTAGCCTATTGCAACCAACGTTTTGCGAACTTATTGGCTACTTTGTCACTAGCTATTTGAAAGTTAAAGAAAGAAAGAAAGTATTTATTTGATGCGAGTATTAAAAGCGTTACAAATAAATAACAACTTAAACACTAAAAAACAGAGTACACGCACCAAAATGGCATCTGCTCAGTATAAGCCGTGACGTTGTATTTGACGCTGACTGTACCAGCACGCCGCTCCAACTAAAACTAAAATGGAAGTAAAGCTAAATACCTGCATGAAATCCATTAGTTTTGTTTACTTGATATGCTAACCACCTATTTGACTGAAGCATCGACATGTACATTAATATTTACTCGTAATGGGTTCGAATTATGTACTATCGTTACAATCGTTAACAAGTTTTGTTAAACTATTCACATTACACAGGGTGTCCCATAAGGGCCTAAATAATACATCGTGATTTTTGTGTGGGTTTTATGAAGGACTAGCGGCCGCCCGCGACTTCGTCTGCGTGGATCCCGTTTTACCCCCTTATGGGTGGAGTTTCGTTAAATCCTTTCGTAGCGTCATAACATCTACCTGCAACTGCATGCCAAATTTCAGCCCGATCCGTCCAGTAGTTTGGGCTGTGCGTTGATAGATCACTATGTCAGTCAGTCAGTCAGTCAGTCTTTTTTAAGTTTTATATACAGTGTGTCCGGGCTTGTAGTGATCAAACTTTAAGGGCGTAATCTATGGACAATTTTATCGATGAAAATACTTCAAATTTGGGGCTTGACCCATTTCTCGCAAAATTACGAGGATTTAAGTTTTTAATTTTTAGTTTTCACCTCTTCCTTCAAAAACAAGTGAAAGCGTGGGTAGCTTAACATTAATAAGCAAAAATTTTATATCATGCGATAGCCAATAAAATTATCTATTAGCAGAAGTAGAAAACAGATACAAGTTTCATACATTTTAAGGGAGTAAGAATGGATTTAATTAGAAAAAAACATGACTTTTTTCACTTCTTTTTCAGTTATTTTCCAACGCAAGAAAAACCAGGTCGTTAAGGTATGTTTTATTTGCATTGTATTATTAGTATTTGAGCTATTCTACAAAACGAATGTAAATTTATTAGTCTACGTCTTTTAGTTTCGACGTAATTGTTGAACAAAGATACCCCTTCCCAGCGGTTTCCATAGTAATCGGAATAGGTTGTGTGATTCTTTCAGGCAGTGCATTTTCGCATGTCGCGTGCGCTATGAGGTATCACAGAGCTCTATTCAACGCTTTGCGTTCAATTTTCTGCTTCACTTAAGCAAGCATCGTTTGTGAATACGGGCGTAAGGTTGTTTTGTTGTCAACTTTTTGGCCACTTTGGGTGTCACGGACTATTTGACTCTGACTCTACAAACTTGTGTGGGACTGTCATCCAAAAGAACCTTACAGTAACTTTGTAGTTTTAGCTTCAAGATACATCTTGGAGATTCCCGAGAGATCCCGGACGATAAACGAGTGTTACAATGTAAGACACCAGGTGATGACTGACGCTATCTTTACATAGTATAAAATAAAGATCCCGCTGTCCGTACGTTTAGATCTTTTTAACTGTGCTGTGTTTGATTTTAATTCAGTTTTCATTAATAAATACATAGAGTGAGACAAAAGGAGAAGACAGGATCTACTTTTACAATTTATACAATAGTGACAGTGACAGTGATAGTGATTGTATAAATATTAACAGTAATTCCATACAAAATGAAAAACATCATTGAATGAACAATTTATTTTCTTCTTATCACAAAAAAAAACAACATTTTAAACGATTAAAAAATTAAAAATTCATAAAATTCATTTATTTTTGCAAATAGGCTTTAAAAAAGCGCTTTTACACGTCCCAATATTAACCCTACCACTGCTTCGGGACAATAAATGGGCCAGTGCTGAGAAGAAGCAGCGCAAGAAACTCAGTCACTATTGTCAGCCTCCTTTTCAAGGTTTTACAGTCTTTAAAATATACAAATTATAGTCATAAGTATTAATGCGAGCTAGGTAGTTAAACATTCCAAACATTTTTATCCTTTATACAGTGTGAGTCACGTTAAAGTGTACATATGAAAATAGATGAAACTAGACCTATTTTTATCGACAAAAAAGAGGTCAAAAAATTTTTGAGATTTTTTTTATTTTTTTTATAGAATTTTTTTTCTTCGAATTACTTATTGTAAAGAAAACGTAATAACTTTTAAACTTAGCGGTATATCCTGATAAAATAAAAACAGTAATAATGCTAAATAACAGGCGATCAAAAAAAATACATAAAATACACAAAAAAGGCCAACAAATAATAAAAAATGATACTTATTGAAAAAAATCTGCTTTTAAATTCGTGTTTTTTTGATTATTTGATAAATTTCTCCAAAAAATGCCCCTATAACCGGTGGTTTTTATTACGTTGTATTATTTTCTATCGTATTACCTTTGTAAAACCAAAAATCGCATGTCTCTATCCCTATCACAACATTTGCTATGATCGTTTGAACAAAGGCCTGCCACAACATTATTCTCCGCTACAGGTAGAGACAATTTTAATTTTAACTAAAATGCTTATTGTACTTCAAAATCTTTTGTTTTTATTTGAAATCTAACTTGTCTGTATCAAAATTACAAATCTAGAGCCATTTTCAGTTTCGTTGTTAATGAAGCATTGAATGGCGCGCCCGGAGAGGCTTAGTTCAAACGATCATTGCAAACGTTGTGATAGGGATAGAGACATGCGATTTTTGGTTTTACGAAGCTAATACGATAGAAAATAATACAAAGTAATAAAAACCACCGGTTATAGGGGCTTTTTTTGGAGAAATTTATCAAATAACCAAAAAAACACGAATTTTAAAGCAGATTTTTTAAAAAAAGTATCATTTTTTATTATTTGTTGGCCTTTTTTGTGTATTTTATGTATTTTTTTAGTATTGCCTGTTATTTAGCATTGTTACTGTTTTTATTTTATCAGGATATACTGCTTAGTTTAAAAGTTATTACGTTTTCTTTACAATAAGTAATTCGAAGAAAAAAAATTCTATAAAAAATTAAAAAAAAATCTCAAAAATTTTTTGACCTCTTTTTTGTCGATAAAAATAGGTCTAGTTTCATCTGTTTTCATATGTACACTTTAACGTGACTCACACTGTATAATCATCAACTTTATAGTAGCCCTTTTTCATTAAGGTGCTTTTGATATGTGCTTTAAATTTATGAATGGGCAATTCTACAACAGTTTGTGGTAATTTATTGAAAAGTTTAATACATTTCCCCATAAATGAATTACCAATCTTGTGCAGTCTGAAATTTGGAACGGCAAGTTTATTTTTGTTTCTTGTATTGAACTTGTGTAAATCACTCTTTCTAGTAAATTGCTCTATATTTTTGCGAACATATAAAAGGTTTTCATAAATGAACTGTGAAGCTACTGTCAGTATATTAATCTCCTTAAAGAATTCTCTCAATCGGGGTCCAAGGTTATAAATGGCCCG
The DNA here is from genome assembly GCF_963855985.1 of Ostrinia nubilalis. Classification (NCBI taxonomy): domain Eukaryota; kingdom Metazoa; phylum Arthropoda; class Insecta; order Lepidoptera; family Crambidae; genus Ostrinia; species Ostrinia nubilalis. Next base: position 13,817,318 of record NC_087089.1, on the reverse strand, counting down.
CACTGCTCTCTTTTTACCTAATCCTAAATTAGCCTAATCATACCAAATAAATGTATCAAAGTATTATTTAATTATTTTTTTATTGTAGACCAGTAGAATTGCCTGGGACGTCCGAAGAACCTTTGTCGTCAAACTGGATAAGTACCAGCTCGTACGTGACTACTGCCGCTGCCATCTGCGTACAATGTTATCATGGTGATTTGAGCCACAGGACGTCACTGCTGAACATAAGCCTCCCCCATATTGATTTCCATATTGACTATTTGGAAGCGGCCTGCAACTAGCGCCTTCCTGTGCTACCTATACAGTGTGTCCGGGCATGTAGTGATTAAACTTTAAGGGCGTAATCTATGGACAATTTTATCGGTAAAAATACTTTAAATTTGGGGCTTGACCCATTTCTCGCATATTTACAAGGATTTAAGTTTTTAATTTTAAGTTTTCACCTCTTCCTTCAAAAACAAGTGATAGCGTGGGTAGTTTAACATTAATAAGCAAAAATTTTATATCATGCGATAGCCAATAAAATTATCTATTAGTAGAAGTAGAAAACAGATACAAGTTTCATACATTTTAAGGGTGTAAGAATAGATTTAATTAGAAATAAACATGATTTTTTTCACCTCTTTTTCAGTTATTCCCCAACACAAGAAAAACCAGGTCGTTAAGGTATGTTTTATTTGCATTTTATTATTAGTATTTGAGCTATTCTACAAAACAAATGTAAATTTATTAGTCTACGTCTATTAGTTTCGACGTAATTGTTGAACAAAGATACCCCTTCCCAGCGGTTTCCATAGCGCACGCGACATGCGAAAATGCACTGCCTGAAAGAATCACACAACCTATTCCGATTACTATGGAAACCGCTGGGAATGGGTATCTCTGTTCAATAATTACGTCGAAACTAATAGACGAAGACTAATAAATTTACATTCGTTTTGTAGAATGGCTCAAATACTAATAATAAAATGCAAATAAAACATACCTTAACGACCTGGTTTTTCTTGTGTTGGGGAATAACTGAAAAAGGTGTGAAAAAAATCATGTTTATTTCTAATTAAATCCATTCTTACTCCCTTAAAATGTATGAAACTTGTGTCTGTTTTCTACTTCCACTAGTAGATAATTTTATTGGCTATCGCATGATCTAAAATATTTGCTTATTAATGTTAAGTTACCCACGCTATCACTTGTTTTTGAAAGAAGAGGGAAAACTTAAAATTAAAAATTTACATCCTTGTAAATATGCGAGAAATGGGTCAAGCCCCAAATTTAAAGTATTTTCACCGATAAAATTGTCCATAGATTACGCCCTTAAAGTTTGATCACTACATGCCCGGACACACTGTATAACCAGTCAGTCAGTCCACCTTGTGGGTGGACGCCACACACTGCACTTTCTGGTACGTGGCATCCATCCTCTCCAGAAACTCGCTGCCATATCGGCAGTCAGTTCTGCGTACTATGTTCCCTGCCCATTGCCTCTTCTTTTTCTTTTTCCTTCGGCCTGATCATCACTTTTTATCAGGTGAAATGCAGGCCAAGATGTTAAAAAAACCATACTTTTACTTACCCGCAAAAGTATATTTTTTTCTATGGAAAAAAATCCAACTCCAGTCAAAGCAACATAGTCCTTATTCAGCTGGTTCTGCAGCCTCTCTATCTGTAAGTATCGTCAATAACAACTAATTACAACATTGGATGCAAGGTTACAAATGTATGTCCAATATCTGGCCAAGGCCCAAAACCGATATACCTACATGGTGTACCTATTGGATCCAGGACTATAACTTGGAGCCAATATACCCAATGTGTGGCGCCCGCATTAGAAGAAAATTGGGAGTTGGCTAGAGTGTTGGACTTCTATGCGGATCCAATGACAGTTTAACCTTCCTCGGGACAAACTTGACCTTCACTGGTTGGGTTTTTATTAGCGGCCAAGCCGTAGATCCTGGCTACACAGGAGATGCAACGGCGGGAACGAGAGGTGGAAATAATCCCGTAGAGTGTTTGATTGTTGGACAATTGTATGGAACCAGCAACAGCTTTAGTACCTCTACATTATAGTGTTTCGAATTGCAGCTATGAAGGTACTGCAGTGCGTTTCTGGAATGGACATGGACGTCGGCTGCAGCCAGAACCATCCATGTGAACCTGATGACCAGCCACAGTGACGAAACCAGGTAATACACCAGCTTGAGCGTGGATGTGCTTGATAGACCTTCCCTGCGAAAAAAAATCGCGGGGCATCATTAAATTGGTTATTTTACTTATTACTCAAATACAACTACTTTTCCTACAAGTCCAATATCAAATTCTTAAGAACAACTTCACCAAACTAATTTGTTACTGATTTGATTGCTGATGAAAAGTATGTGATTTTTTTTATTTGAACTTCGGTCCCTTAGGGATGGTTGTTTTATTTGAGCAGTAGAATCGATCCTTTTTGATCAAGTATAAAAATAGCACACTGTATAATAGGGTGTGTTCCATTTTTAACTTACGTTATGCCCAGAAACAATTGTAAACAAATAAAGTAGAAATTTCCAAAAGAAGTGAGTAGTATAATTGCTCCCAAAGCTTCATCCAGCTTTCGAACCAACGCAGCCTGCTTTACGTAAGCTTCTCTGATCTTGCGCCAGGAGTATACTCTGACGACTTCTGCTTTCTGTAATATTTCCTAAGTATTTACAAAGGCTGTAATTAATAAGTAGTAGCACTGAAAAAAAACATTAACAAGTCGTACCAACCAACGCTACATTTGAAACGACAATAGCCGGACGAGGAAGGTGTCGGATTGGCTGATTTGAGATCCAAGGAACGCTGATTCGAACCCAGCCATCGTTGGTCGTTCGTTAGTGAATTCACTCAGATAATAAGCTTAGTACAAGAGGTTAACGGGACTGTATTGTACAAAATTTTATTCATTTAAAAAATCACAGATTTTAACTTGTATTAAGCAAAATCAATTAAAAAGGTAACCGTCAAAGTTACAAAAACAAAATTGGCTTAATAATCAACACAGTTAAGTGCCGATAATCTTTTAAAGTTGCAGCCCATCTCAAGTTATTGGAAAATCGAGTCCATCTTTAAAAGGGTCAAAATCGATTAAACTGTAGATTTTACTGTCAAGAATTTAGCTAAAGAATATTAACAAATTACCTATTAGTTATTGTTTATTTTTTTGCACAACTGACCCGAAAATACCTACGTTCTTACCATGTTTTCTTGCCCAATTTTGTTTTCCGCTACGCATACGCTGGCTACGTATTGGTTAAGTCTGCTGTACCTCGAGCTGAGCCCCATACATATCAAAATGACCAGTGTATCTTGGAAGTTCCACAGTATTGTCGCTATATTGCTGATGAATAGCAGTGGCACGGCGAACCACACTGAATAGTCATCTAAAAAAAATCATCATCATCATCATCATTTCAACCACGGGACGTGTCGTCCACTGCTGAACATAGGCCTCCAATGACTTCCAGATGTTGGTAGCAGCCTGCATCTAAAAAAAATATTTTGAAGTTATTGAATCAATCATTGCACACTCAACAAATTCTTGGTATGATGTAAATGGAAAAACTACGCACTTATGGTTGTTGCCATTTTATTTCACGAGATATTTTAATCTAACAATTTAAGTCACATCTGACCCATATAATCGACCTACCGATGCATCCCAGCTGTAGAGGTGGGATGCATCGGTCATGAGCTGGGAGCTGAAACCTTCGTAGAAACATTAGCAAAAAGATTCCTATGTAACAAATACAAACACATTTGAATATTAAACTATGTATTTACTCCACTATAACTTACCTCTTAAAAACAGGAAGCCATGCGATCTCGCAGTATAGCGTCTCAAAATGAGGTGGGACGGGCAATCAAAACCGATCAATGCTATAATACTTATCAGGTGTTCAACTGAAAAGGACAGAAAAGTTGAAACCACGAAACGAAAGAAAAAGAGTACTGTAATGACAGGGCTAAAGAATTGGATACGGATTGCTTTTTCCCAACCAGTAACACTGTTACTGGCTATATACAGTGTCTGATTGGGAAGTTATTTAAACCAATGTCCCAACGAGTAACAGTGTTACTCGTTTGGGCGTGACTTGTTGGGAAAAAGCGGTTTTTTGTATGGAGTTTGACATACTTTTTTTTTATCCACAACGAGAAAGCTCTTGGCCTGTATCTCACCTGATGGTAAGTGACGATCAGGCCGAAGGTGGAAGCGAGCTTCACCCGGAATCCTCAACCACGGAGGAAGTGGTTATCTTACCTCTAACTGCCGGAACACAATAATGCTGTTAACATTGTTGTTATGGCGACATACTTAGGTAAGATATAGCTAGCTAGGCGGACTTAGAACAAGCCCAACCACCAACCAAACCGAACAGAAAAATCTGCCCCCACTGGGAATCGAACCCGGGACCTCTGCGTCTGAAGCAGGTGGTCTTACCACTAGACCACAGAGTCACTTTTGACGTTTATTACAGTTAAAGTAAGGTAGAAAAACTCTTAGATCTATTAAATAAGTCTTTACAAGTAGATAAAACCGCCATGATACTCATAGCGGTAATCATTCGCGTCCTTATCGTCGGGTCCGGAGTTGTGTTGATAGCCACCGCTCGTTCGATCGACATCCAGTAGCTTGATAAAGTATTCCAATTCAATGATAACCGTGAACATAATATTTGAGAAGCGATTACAGTTGAGTAGAACATTGTTCCGGAAAGTCTGGCTGTAACGCTGCCTGAAAAAGAAAAAGCTAATTTACAAAACAGACTGAATTAAAAATACCATCAAATGGGTGTTAAAATATGGTTATTGATACTCTTGACGACACGTCGTCTGCTGCTGCTGCTGCTGCTTGGCATCATCATGGTCACTAACAGAATAAAGATGTTCCAGCAATGGTATTCCTTTGCATATTTTTGTGAGACGCCCCGAGACGTTACTTGGTGATGGTGACCACACACTGGAAGTCGCAATGTGGACAAGGTATCCTTTCGTTGGAACAACAACCAGGTGAAGATTATGGAAACCACCTGGTAGTCCGTGGGAAAGATTTTGTACAGCAATTAATGTCTTCAGGTTAAAAGGTAAGGAAGGTATTTCTTTAGATAAAAAAAACACTCACGATGCCCTGCAGTGTCCACGGCCCATCCAGCCAACGCTTTTATTACCTTCCAAATAGCAGCTACTTCTATGACAAAAAGAGTAGCTAGAAGAATTATAGCCCACAAATTCCACCACCGAGACCCTCTACTCATCACCCCGAAAAGCCGAGCCCAGTGGAAGGTTTTAGACATGGTGTTGAGGAAACTCTGAAAAACAAGAGACAATCATAGATGCTAGTATTTTTCCCTTTTTTTATCATGGGAATTTAAGTATTTTTTCCGACACCATCAATCTCAAAATCAAATCAAATAAGTGCAGACAGATACGAGTACATTGGGGAATGGTTGATGGATTATTAATATTAAGATTTTGCAGGTTAACGTCGTTATTCGTTTGTAAATCAAATCGTAATACTTACATCATGATAAGGTTGATCTGGCAAAATCAATTTATTCTGACTAGTGTTTTTATTTGCCGACATTTCTTGACTTATTTATTATTTTACTAATATTTTAAAGTTTATATTATTTTTTATATTGTCACGAGGATAAGTAGAAATTCGATTTTCGTACGATGGAAAAATATCTTTCAATAACAGAACCTGTTCTGAACACTACAATATACACAAAACACACAGGCACAAAACATTCTCTGTCGAAGAATGAAATTAACGATTGGCTTTCCATGTTATCAATGAATCACTTTATTTCAATATTCTGCCACCTAAACAACAAAACCGTCACTTCAATTACCCTGACTATGCTATTATAGCGGGGCTACATATTTACATGTCCAGTGCAACTAGAACTGAACCACGATACCTAGAGCAAGAGCACGTGAACGCCAGACCTTTGTTATTTTATAAAAGCTAAATTTGTCAGCGCATGCTCCCAACACAGGGAAGAACCATGGACCATCATGCAGGTCATCGTGGATTTGGCACCTACCTAAAAATGATTGTTAGGCGAGAGGTGTAACGGTTATAGATCGTTTCATCCTCGAAGACGCGCCCCACCATTCTTCCGCTAATGTTTGAGTGTTACAGTACCCGCTAAATTATGCATGAGTGCACAACTGCACACGCCCACTACAAGAATGACGCTCGTATTGCTCGGATCAAACTCCGCGCACCCCGCGCTACCCTCGACTAAAAATTTGTGGGGCGCGTCGTGATACACCTGATATTAAATGAGATGCAGAAAGGATGGTACATACCTGCCCTGTAAGTGCCTATTCACTCTCTCACCTTAGAGAGGCTCGGATTACAGTATTTGGGAAAGACAGCAGCATGCAGCGAATTCCAAATATCTATCAAATATTTTTAAAGGTAGCTGTTGTATAAAAATACAGCTCAATTATACCTGGTCAGTCCTGCTCAGCAAAGATCACGCGATTCAACAATCAATTGCATTCGGTGCAAACAAACAACTTATTGTAAAACGAATCGTACCCACTTATAAACAAATAGGTGTATTGGAGTAAAAAATATCATGTGGACGTATTTGCCTAAGTATTTATAAAACAGATTTTATGTTGCAACATTCCCTATATTATCAGGTAAAGTACCCACTACTTTAAGTGCTTACGCTTTTTCTTTCAATTTTCTTTTATAAAGCTTTTTTGTTTTCTGAGAAATGGTTTACATGCGATCAAAGAAAACTAAAAAGAGATCGGTAGGTATTTTGTAATTGCTTTTTGTTTAGCGGACTCGACCTCTTTGTGCGCTTAACATTTGCTAACTCAGTCTACTTGACTGATCGGGAAACCACATATCGCTAAATCAAAAAAGTTCTACATTCCTGTGTATGTTTCACTGAAAAAAGAGCATCCAAGTATTTGTAGAGACCCTTTGACAATTTAAGAATTTGTAAACTTTTAAGTCAGCTAGGCAAGTCCATATAGCCTTTCCAATGAGAAAGAGATCGGGAGTATTTGATTTGGTGAGCGAGCTCAGTTTTACTCTTTTTGCCCTCTTTGTCATTTTCGCTCGATTCTATATTGGTGTTGGTAATGGTTGGTAAACGGAGTCATTAATAGCTCTTCTCGCTGGAAAACCAGCTTTATGGTTTGCACAATGCACCTTTTTTCGTTCATGTCACCCTCTCTATGCAAGAAGCATACATTTTACATTATCTTTCAGCATAGGCAATACGTGCAAGCCAAGTGCCAAATACAGACGCATTGCAGTGCTATCGATTCCTTTACGATACCACGTTATAAGAATTTGCAACCGGCGTCTGATTTTACGTCAATTTTATGACCCATAAAATTGGTATCAAACACGCTGTCTATAATTTGATATTTTCTATAAAAAAATAGGGTAATCCACTGGCCAAGTTTAAGCTGCTTATCGCTACTTTTCGAGGATTTCTTATACTTACGCCATGCGAAACTGTGCTCATGATGCCAACTGCATACGAGGTTCGAAGGGTAAATTACAGTCTGTTGACTTCATCATCATTAGACTCACCATCATCATCATTTCTGCCATAGGACGTCCACTGAACATAAGCCTAAATGATTTCCATATTGACCGGTTGGTAGTGGCCTGAATCCAACGCCTTCCTGCTACTTTTATGAGGTCGTCGATCCACCTTGCCGGTGGATGTCCTATGCTGCGCTTTTCGGTACGTGTGGCTCCCAGAATCTTGCTGCCCCATTGGCATCTTTAGATGATACTATAAAAATTAAAACAGCACGATTGATGTGCTGAACATAGACCTTATTAGGTAAAAAATGAAAACAATTATTGGAAAATAATGTTTATTCTACCTTAACACATTCATACATACACGAAATCACATTAAAATAAAACATGATTGATCAGCTAGTTCTAACATTTTGCAAGGAAAAACATTGCTTTGAATATAAATGACGAGGTTTGGGGTAGGAAAGAACACAGGACTTATAATGCGTGCGCGATGGCGATGGCGATCAGTGGAAATCAGTATTTCCACTGATCGCCATTGCCATCGGGCACGGGAATGTAACACAAGCAGTGTGTGATTGAAACTTTAAAATTATTTTATCTACCGAATAAAAATGATGGTGTCTCTACCCTACAAGATATGCATACTGATGTATATCAATAACCAAATACGAGTACAATTTGAGATAATTTCGCTTGACATCATTTTCCAAAGTACATCGAACAGAATAAATAATGTCTAAACTGCCTTATTTGAAAATGACACACGGTATTTAATTTGATGTCAAATAAAGGAGTGCTCAACTCATGTTAAAGATTTATTAAATAAACACTTAAATAACGATGCCATACATGAAACAATGTCTTCAGGAATCGACATTATCTACAGTAAAACTAATTATTGTGCCCTTGAAAAAACTAATCACAAAGTTAAACATAATACTGTACCAAATCCTGATGTATGTATGTCCTTCCACAGTTATAAAACTATTAAGTAGAACACTTTAATATCGAACATTGTAGTCGCCAAGAGGCGTCTCCATCAGGACAGTTTCTGTGGAATCCTGAGTATTAGGAGATGTCGTTGGCATCGCTGAAGGTCTTAAGGATATAGCAAGGGGTAGAGCCGACCTGGCACAGAGTTGAGACGCCCCACGCGTGGAGTTAACTGATCTGTACCTTGTACACCTGCCGCGTCTGAAAAAAATAGAATTATTTAAGTATTTTGTACAGTTACAGAAGGATAGGGAAGTATTTTCTACAGTTGCAGTAAGTTTCTCTGCAGGCACAGATCTAAGGGGTGGGCAAGCCGGGGTGCCTGCCCTGGGCGGCCGTCTAAGGGGGGCGCCAAATCGAAATAAGGGTATGTTGGTTTTTAGAACACATCCTAGACAAAAATCAGTCACACATGAAAATCAGTCAGTGAGCGCGTAAAGCTTTTTTAGGCATCTGTAACACATAGCGCCATATTAAAAAATTAGGCCCGGTCAGAAAAAATCATAGATACGTGGCTGCCTTCTCTAATTTACCAAAGGTAAATTGACCTACACCCCCATCCTGGCCAAACAGGTTGTGGAGGCCTGATGTTCGATGCTGGAAGCTCATATCCTCAACGGACGGACGTAGGTGCATTGAAAAGGAAAATACTGAAATACCTTTGGTTGAAGTTTATACGTGAACTAGTCTATGCTGGAGTTTATTGACCTTTAACTATGCCTAAGAGCATGGCTCGTTTTTCAACAATTTGGAAAAAAACATGATTTTTACATTCTCGTCTCTATGTAACTTCATCACGTTGATTTATTTAAGTAAGTTTCTAAAGTAGCTAGCTTTTACCTTACTAGGTACAATACTCAAGAAAAGTTTGAAGTGTGTATTTCAAATATTTACTTATACCATATCAAATCAAATAGGTAGAATCTAAAATACTACAAATAATTGTTTTATTTTAGTAAAAATGAAAAACGCTATTTCGCCAAAACTTTCACTATTCATGATAGCAAGACTCTCAATTGATTCAGTTGGCTTAGTCCCAAAGGTTAAGCTTTGCCCTTGGACCTTGAATTTTAATATTTAACTTAGCCCGTGGTGTGACTACATAAAACCACAGAATAATAATAAGTTGATAAAACTTAAAAAATATATATTTTTGTACTTTGTAGTGCACAAAATGGGCAGGGCACCGACGAGATGGTCAGACGCGGTGAGGAAGACGGTGGGCGGGGGTTTGCATCGTGCGGTCCACACAGCTTATGACCACAGTCTGTGGAGGAACACTATCTGTGGTCGCGATCCTCATCAGTGAGGGACCGAGGAAGAAGAAGAGAGTGCACAAAATAATATTCCCGCTAACCCCTTATTCCCTTCTTCTTCTCAGTCGGTACACTCTTGTCAGAGTGGTCGTGGTCATCATTGTGAATCACGATGAGTGATGTTCCTCGCAATACTGCGCCATTCCTCGCGGACGACAGCTTTCCGGGCCCTTTCGCTTACCGAACACTTACGTCCGTATTCTCAAACGATGCTTGCTTAAGTGAAGCAGCAAATCGACCGCACAGCGTTGAATAGAGCTCTGTGATTGGTTCATGTGTCACCCTGTGCATCCACGCGCATTGTGAGACCTCATAGTAATGTTTGTGAATACGGGCGTTAGTTGCTAAGTTAACCCCATCAGCTAAGCTTAGCCTAGTTAGGTTTGATTCATCACAATAGTCCAAAGATTGACGGGGACCATAACACTGATCCTATACGATGCGAATCCGATCCGATAATTTGCGAGTATTTTATTGTACACGACTAACGCCCGTATTCACAAACGATACTTGTTTAAGTGATGCAGCAAATCGAATGCACAGCGTTGAATAGAGCTCTGTGATTGGTTCGTCCCTTTGCGACCACGCGCACTGTGAGACCTCATAGTAATGTTTGTGAATACGGGCGTTATATGTTGTATCAAAATATCATATCATTTCATAACCTGTATAATATTCTTCAAGTATGAAACTCATCTGCATAAGAAAGAGTTCATTCTAGCAAATAACGCAATCTTCTCCATTCCATACCAAGAATATTTAATTAAAGTGACAATAAACCTCAACACTTCGCGTAAATAACTTTATACAGGGTGTTTGTTCGAAGTTACGTATCTTATTTTAATTAATTACTTCCCACACAGAACATAAAATGTTTATTATTATTAGATTAGATACTCTTAGGCTGAGTTGCACCACCTTATTTTAACCGTAACAATACATTAACCGGTGCTTTTTTTATGGAGTTTAACAGATTTTTAACGTTTGTCAAAGTTAAAGTAAGGTGGTGCAACTCAGCCTTTATACTGGAATGTATCAATAAAATTAAGTATAAAAATTGTAAGTGAAGTTTGGACATGCTCTTTATAAAGATGCAAAAAAAAGTATTTAAGTATGTTTATATCCGTTGTCTAGTTCCCATAGCACAAGCTTTGCTTAGTTTGGGGCTAGCGGTGCAGTGTAAAATGTCCAAGGATATTTATATTTATATTATATTATTTATACTTGCATACGGCATGATTTTCTATGCAACAAACATTTCAATCTCTTTTTTTAGAAAATCCGTAAGCAATCCACGGTTTTACCATCTTCTTAAAGAATAACATTCTCTAGAAAATGCACACCTAAGTCGCCTAGGTCTAAGAGCAAGCTTTATTTGATTGAAATTTTAATGAATCCTAAACCGAGTTAAATCAATATCCTATAGTGAATATTATTGCCATAGCTTCAAATGTAAATTACCACAACTTATAATACTTATAAAATTACATAACCTATTTCTCTCATAATATCTGTGACATTTTTATACACCCTGTATAATGCTAGGAAAATGCACCTGAGTCGTTAATAGCCTTAAGAGCGAGCGATAATTAACTGTCGCCTCTTCGGCGCGTTTCATCCCATTTTCTTTATCACAGTTCGCAAATTATAGCAATTATCCCATAAGTGATCTAATTTGTAACAGAACGAGTGAGGAACGAAATAAAATTAGAAAGAGCCCGCTTTAAATACAGGGTGTAAGTAAATACGGGCAAGAACTTAATCACATTTAGGTCTCTAGTAAAAAAATCGATGTATCCGGAGCACAAATAAATGTCGTTCTCGTTATGTTTGTATTCGGAATATGATACTCTACTTATACGACACAACTATTAACTTTCTTGCCACAAGTGCGAAACAATACTAACTTATAACTACGAGATACAGCTTGTATGAAGTACAGTCGTCAAAACATCAAGCTAAATGGTTGCAATTGAATAGGTGCAATTTTGCGATAGAAACGTAGGTACTGGCTGTGACCGCTTCGTATGCGTGAGATTAACAAACTCTTCGGCTTAAACTATAAGTACTTATAGAAGTACAGATTATTGGATGTGCTGTTGATAGTACATAGAAAAAATATTAGATTAATATTAGATCGTTACCTATGACAATGACACCGCAGCAGCCTGAGAAAAGCTCCTCTGAAGGTTCGGTTGAACACAGTATAGATGATGGGGTTGATGGTAGACGACACGTAGCCCAGCCACAGGCAGATATCCACTACGTGTTCTGTTGACAAAGGTGAAAATGTAACATAAATTATATAAACTTTATTCTTAACTAGCTGTGCCCCGCGATGTTACCCGCGGTATTTTTAAAACGTAGCCTACGTGTTAATCCAGGGTGTCAGCTAATTCCATACGAAAATTTGTTAAAAACGCTCCAGCCGAAGACATAAAGAAGTAACAAACATATACTCACAAACTTTCGCCTTTATAATAAGTGTGACAAAATTGTATATTTTATGATACGAGTACATCAGAACCACTCGACCATTTTCGTGTTCATAATTTTCAGAGCAACACAACATTGTTTCAGTTTTTTTCGATTTAAATGAAATGTCCACTAATTCCAATATAGCAAATCTCTTAATCTACAAAATACAATTAATTAAATACTTCTCAAAACTAGTGTTCGACAAAAAAAGGATTAAAAGGATTTAGTTATGATATCTTCTCATCTAAACAGGTTTTTTTTCTTCTACAAGCTCGTGTATTGACACTTGTCCTAAATGTAGGACAAATGTCAAAGACCTAATAAAAGATTTAAAATGGTGTGAAACCCAATGAAAACGAAATTCTATATCCCATTTTCGCACGATACGGCTATGTAAATAGCACAGACCATTGAAGCCATAGACGGAATAGGATAGGATAGACCACAATGTTTTTATTTGATTAATGAAAAATTTTTTGTTTTAAGCCAATTTATCAGATTTGACTAATTAACAAAGCTTTTTTCAGGTGGATACTAAACCGAGCAGAAAATTTTTGCTCGCGCTAGACATCGAGCCCGGGACCTCTGGGTCTGAAACATGCGTTCTTACCACTAGACCACAGAGGTTAACGGTTATGCATAATGCATAGATTCTTAAAATCTACGTTTAAAAGCAATGACTTACCAAACTTGATAATTTGTTAGACGAGATTGAATCTGAAATTATTGGACACGGTTTTAATAGATTTGAGGGTGTATACCTACATATAGTTCTAGCATAGTAGCATTAGCCTGGTCTGGTCACAACGCAAAATATTGATATGGTTTCTAATGCCTAATTGTTCTGTGAAATGAACGAATCATGTTATTATTCATACTGCTATTTTTCTTTGGATTAAATCCGTTTCGGTTTCCAAAACGGATAAATTTCCCAAGAGGTTCCGAGCTCGAGCATGATTGGCTGGCAAAGCAATTTTGAATCGTTCTATGGCAGCCCAATACCTAGCCCAGAACTTAGTATAAGTCTGAAATTACCTACACTGTTTTACATTCGTTAGTTTTGATTGTAAAATTGTGGCTAAAATTACTATAAGATTAATTTTTAAAAAACCGAACACTACATGAAGATGCATAATTTATAACTACCCGAAAAGTATACCTAAAAATAAAGATTCGTTCTCGACCAAGAAAGAGACCATATTTCCTCAATCTCAAATTGTAAAACTAACTATTTTGACGGGTCAAAAACCTGACAGATGGTTTCAGTAAGTAGGCTGTCAGAGAGTACAAGTCCAGCCTACAAAGGTTCGGCCAAACTAACGCGATCACACGCGATCAGCCGGCGTGCAACGATGGCGATCAATGTATTTTTTTTATCCACAACGAGGAAGCTCTTGGCCTGTATCTCACCTGATGGTAAGTGATGATCAGGCCGAAGGTGGAAGCGAGCTTCACCCGTATTTAAGTCTGGTCGCCATCGCTGCACGCCGGCTAATCGCGTTGGTTTGGCCGAACCTTAACTGTATCAGTACCTGAGATATGGAAGCGGCACGAGAGGTTGTTTTTGTAATATCAAACGTCAGCGAGCCTTCAGATTTGATCAGACTTGTATGCTCTTTCACGAACACCCCTCCCCGTGCCGCTCCCAGTAAGACCAGTATGTATAATCATAATCATAATAATCATAATCATTTATTTGCAATTAAACATGGTATAAAAAGATGTTAGGTACAGACAGTGAGAACGATACATGTTTAGCTAAAATTATTAGCATGCAAAAGTTAAATTAGAAATACCACAATATTAGCGACGATTCTTAAGAAGAACAAAACTACAGCAAGTCAAAGAACTCTTTTAAATCGTAAAGTGTCAGTGATAGCAACCATTTACTCAAATGTTTCTTAAAATTACAAAAACTTGATGTCCAAAAATTCTTTAGGTAAAACCTTTACCTGGAACTATGCACGCAGGACACGAGGCGAACAGAATGTTGAGCAAGAAGAAAGGCGCCCAACACAGCACGAAGGTGAAGAACACCAGGCCCAGGACTTTGGTCGCTTTCTGCTCGTTGGCCACAGCGTTGGCTGACAGAGAACGTCCCTTCTTGCGATTGGCTAGAAACCTGTCGAAAAATCAACCATTTTACTCAAAAAAAATCTCGTTATTTAGACATACTTTCATCACTCAAAATACCGTTTCAAAAAACTATCAAAGACTGTGAGGCGACTAGGGAAAACACATCAATTCTATTGACTCGTTAGGTAGAAGTGTGCGTTCACCTTAAGACTCAAAATCATTCCATTGGGGAATCAAAACTTTGTAGGTACTAGGCATCGATCAACGGAGCAATCGATCAATAATTTTCGTTAAAATTAAACTCGTTGTTCATAGTTTATCGTTAAATGTTTATTACATTATCGCGATTGAAAAGATTTTAAAAACACCCTTGCAGTTGCGAGGCCTCAACATTGTAGGTTAAAATTCAGAATACACAGACAGTTCCACAAATCTGAAATGATACGACAGCTCGCTTCACAGCTCACATGGTTTTTCACGCCCCAATTCACGTTCTTCCACACTCACAACAATTGGATTTACGGCCATACGTGTTACGTCACTGCACTCACAACAACTCACAACCATCACAACCTAGCTACATACGCCTCACAACCTAGCGACTTACGCCCGTATTCACAAACATTACTAAGTCTCACAGTGCGCGTGTACGCATAGGGTGACACACGAATCAATCATAGAGCTCTATTAAATGCTGTTTTTTCGATTTGCTGCTTCACTTAAGCAAGCATCGTTTGTGAATACGGGCGATAATTTCGCCGTCATCAAGGGAAATCTAAGACAAAAAAGTCTCTAATTTCTAGTACATCCTTGACAAGAATTTACATAACCAAGACATCCGAGTTAAATTATTCCCCATGCATATTTAATTTTAGCCTCTCTCTAATTCAAACGCGCACGTCACACATTATTGTCTATAGCAGTAATTGCCTCGTTAAAATTCTGAACGTGTGGAGTTCAATTTGACAGCCTGATGAATAACAAAACTGTACAGAATGAATATTGTCATGTCAGCGAATTTTCAAGCTTAGGGCCTGGGCACACGGCGCTGCCGCCGCCATGACGTTTGTAGCCTTGATTAGTTGTCAAAATTCGTTTCAATTAAGCCATTCAGTTTTCGTCGTCTTTGATCAACTTTTTGTGACTTGTTTTGATATAGTTTTCTGTTTTATACTAATTTTACAGAGTTTTACGTTATAACATGACTCAAAAACGAATAATAGGGTAATATAAACATGTATGACGAGTTTGTAATTTTCTAAATTCTTGAAAATGATGCTAAACTTCGAAGGCAACTTGGAGACCTCTGTGACCCTTTGCTATTGATGAAATGCACTTAATAAAACGTTTGTAGTAAAGGTTTAGTAAGTAAACAATTAGTTCACGATTGGTGCAAAAAATTGAGACCGCATATTATTGTGTTGTGGCTGAGCTCGCAAGGGCTTCGAATTTATCACTTGAGAGATAGGTAAAAACCCAAGTAAAAACAGAAATAAGTACTTACGCCATTCTCAATAAAATTCCATAAAAGTTTGCTTAGCAACACAAATTAATTACGTCGTCGATGCAACGCAATCAAGTAACACCACACAATAATAAGTATTCTTGTCACTTGTACACACGAACATTCTCCTCAAACCCATCACGTCATCCGGCATAATAACAAGTAGGTACACTGTTATTTCTATTCCACCTAAGTTAAGCATTAAAAACAAAGGTATAAGTATCAAGACCCTACAAAGGCCCTCAGTATTTACACAAGTATTTACGTTACTATGGACAATCACACATTCGGTTCTTCATAAACACCATAGGGTTCCGAACCCAAGAATAGCACACAAATCTTACAGCATCATACATTAAGAGCCATTTTACATTTTCGTGCGAATTTCTAAGATTTTGGAAGCATGAATTACAAGACAAGCAACACCCAGAGATTATTTAATAACTGCGAAAGATAGGTCAATCCTTGGTGTTGACCATTAATGAAACGGATTTACTAAAACTCTTTTGCTTTATTCACAGTGCCCCATCTCCCACAACCATTTTACGGAAAAATTGCCGCAGACTCATTTTCAAAGTCCTGTATCTATTATTTATGCTCATATAATAAGCTTAAAAATATATAGTAGTCATCGGACATATATTCTTGTAGTCCATTAATGAAATAGATTCTTGAATTTCATTACCATTATTGAGTAAAATCTAAAAATAATTTGGCAAATTTGAAGATTAACGTCACATTTTGATCGTGGTTTTTGGTTTAAAAACACAGCAATAACTGCAATAAAAGTATCCAAAAATAAAGAATATTCATTGTAGAATTGATTTCTACAGTTATTGTTTAAATATTAGTAACCACTTTGTCAAAATATTGATGTGAATATCAGTATAAATTACAATACGTAAGCCGACATCGATTAGTATGGCGCGAGCGCCCGTCAAGGTAGGATCTGTGTCATTTTTCCCGCCGTGACGTTTACGTGCGTTCGTGTCGTGAAGCGGTGATTTGTACGGCGACCAAATGCATTTGATACTATGCCGAGAGGCTGTTTCGAGTCGGCCGGCCGAGCAGAAATTGAAATGATGAATTTTAATTTCTTTGACGGATCTGGGTGTAACTATGTATAATATGTAGGTACCATGTATTTAATTTAATAAATAAATTATAAAAAAGTATATCCATTATGCTAGCACCCTTAACACAAGCATATTGGTTGCCTACTTTTGGACTAGATGGCGCTGTGAAATTGTCCAAAGATTTGTTTATTTATTTATCCGCTTTGAGTTTTGTTTCGTGAAGAAGAAAAAGAAGCGTTTTGTTTCGAGAGGGAAGCTTTGTTGTTAAATCTATACTAATAAAAGAGGAAAGATTTAATTGTTTGTTTGTTTGTTTGTTTGGAGGCAATAGGCTCCGAAAAAAAATTCTTTCACGATTTAGAATCCTAATTTTTTTCTATTTAGGCTATAAAATATTTTCAAAAACTTTAGTCCAAAATCATTGATAAAATTCGACGTTTAATAAATAAATTAGATAAAATAAAAATAAAATAAAATAAGCCTTTATTGCTGTTAATTTTTTTAACTTATTTCACTATACATAATATTACAAATTATAACTAGAGGTAAGAAAAAATTCATTTAAACTAAAATAGTATTTTCGGCATTCGGCTTATCTCTCCTCTTAACAGCTTGTCTTTCGACAAAGGCCTCCTCTAAGGATTTCCATTTGTTTCTGTCCTTTGCTGTACGTAACCATTCTGGCCCAGCTACTTGCTTCAAATCGTCTTCCCATCGCTTTGGTTGTCTTCCTCTACTTCTTCTGCTTTCTCTAGGGTACCATTCCGTAATTATTCTGGTCCATTTCTCTTTCTTTTCTCTTAACATATGTCCTGTCCAGCGCCATTTTAATTTCCTGCATAATGATTGCACTTTTCCAAACTTTGTCTTCCCTTTGATCTTTTTTAATTGCATTTTATCCTTTCTTCTCACTCCTAGAACGCTTCTCTCTATCCCGTTCTGACATATATTTAATTTATTTTGTTGTTGTTCAGTTAAGGCCCAAGTTTGGCATCCGTATGTAAGACATGGCAATATGCAAGCATTGAAGACTTTCCGTTTTTCAGCCATAGGCATTTCATTATTTTTCATTACTTCGCTCAACGACCAGAATCTTTTCCAAGTGTTTGCTATTCTTCTTTCTATTTCTTTCTGCATACTCTCTGTCGGTGATACTAATTGTCCCAAGTAAATGTACTCGCTTACATATTCTAACTGTTGGTTATTAACTGCAATATGAATGTTTTGTGAGGAGTTGGTCATTACTTTCGTTTTTGTTATATTCATTGTGAGCCCTGCATTTGCACTTTCGTCTGATAATTGCTGCAGCATTTTTTCCAAGGTCATCGGGCATTCGGAGAAAAGTATTAAATCATCAGCGAATCTCAAATGACTTAATTTGTCTCTATTCACGTTGAGTCCGTAATTATCCCAATCCAGTCTCCTAAAGATCAGCTCCAACACTGCTGAGAATATCTTCGGTGAAATAGGGTCACCTTGACGGACGCCTCTTTCTATCGGGAACTCTTCACCTGACCTTTCCAGTTTTATTTGTGCTGTGCTTTTTCCATAAATGATTTTTAATATGCGTATGTACTTTTTATGAACCCCTTGTTGTTCTAATGATTCCCATATGTAGTGGTGTTCAAGGGAATCAAATGCCTTGTTGAAATCCACGAAACCCAAGTAGTATATTTTGTTGTATTCCCTGTATTTCTGAAGTATCTGGCGTAGGACGTGTATGTGGTCAATGGTCGAGAAGTTGCTCCTAAATCCAGCCTGCTCCTTTGGCTGGTTTTCATCAAGCGTGTTAGTTAATCTAGACAATATTATTTTAGAAAATACTTTATATATATTAGACATTAAGCTTATTGGTCTATAATTGTTAATATCTCCTTTGTCTCCTTTTTTGTGCAGCAAAACTATCATTATATTAGATAACATATTATTAATACTTTTTTTTCAGTATGATTTTAGTACTTGTTTTTCAGAAATTCTACGATTTAACTAAACGTGTTTATATTTTATGCATAATTTATTA
This sequence comes from Ostrinia nubilalis, assembly GCF_963855985.1. Taxonomy (NCBI): domain Eukaryota; kingdom Metazoa; phylum Arthropoda; class Insecta; order Lepidoptera; family Crambidae; genus Ostrinia; species Ostrinia nubilalis. The sequence goes on along the minus strand of NC_087089.1, from coordinate 13,798,297 downwards.
ACTTCTAAAATATACATAATATATCCTATTGATAGATGACGTGCTTCGTATTTTATTAAAATTATTACCTGACTAGGTTAAAAAGGTGTGGAATGTTATTTTGGAGATAACTTGGTTCCATAGAAATATAGAGAGATGCTAAGTAATGCGCTGAGTTCGAAACTCAGTGTCGTATTAGAAATTCACACACACAAAGAAATCAAATTATGTGCTCATTATCCACTGCGGTATCAGTATTCAACGTTCGAATAATCTTTAGTACTATGCAAGCAATATAAACTGTTTACATAATGACGTCGCTACTGTCATCATTGCTTTCACAAGCAATATGTTCCAATTTGTCCCTTGTCACATTTCTCTTTAGTTTCTGTGATCTGTGCTTGTTTCTAAGTTGATATCAATGAAATATTCCTTAGTACTTTTGATTTAAATTTTTTTTTTTATTTTGACACGTGTTTGAAAAATCAAGGTCAGATAACAATAAAATAACAAGTGAAAACGTAACATTGCATTGCAACTCGCAATTTCGCAATATTGATGAGGAGATTCCATTGGAAAGTCTGTATTCATTCCTAGGATTCCCCTAACACCATCAAATTCAAGAGAATTCAAGAGAGTGCAGTTTCCCATCTCATGCTTAGGGACCACGGTTTAAAATAGTGTGGTTGCATAGAGCCTGCAACGGGCAACCGCGTGCGCAGCTGCTCATACTAATTTTCGATACAAAAGTAAGTGTTGGCGCCCTCACGAGTTTTAGCGGAGTTCTATATGGTAGCGGGAGTAGACTTAATGGAAATCTATGCTTCTCCGACGACCAGTTGTATGTGGAATACTCCAGAGTATGCGCACACAATAGCCTGGTGATTTTAGCACCTGAAGGAAAAACAAAAAAACATTGTTTACAAAGAAATCTGCGGCAGGTGTAGTGTTTTAATTTTGTTTTAGAAAGATCTCATAATTTTGTAAGTATTCAAATATTTAAACATAATAATTTGTAGATTTTATATCAAAAAATATAATCATTTAACAAAATTAATTTTCTTAGAATATTTTAATTCTATTAGAACCATTTTCCACTTCATCGCAGAAGAAGTCGCGGGCAAAAAGCTAGTATGAAATATGTAGTATTGTCCGCGGCTTCACCCGCTTGAAATTTAGTTTGTCACAGATCGTCATAAATTATAGCCTATACATTGTTATTCTGGTCGACGCCAGGGATGGATGAGCGTCGCTGTCGCTGGCGACAGGGTCTTCTGGTTCAGGGTTCATGGCGTAGGTCTCAGTCAAAATGAAATCCACTCGTAGAAATTAATAAACTCAGTGTACCTATTCACGAAAATGATTACACACAGCACTAGAGTCGTATCGGAACTGCGTGAACCAAAGGTCTTGCGATAGGAACGTCCGACCCGAGCGATAGTTGAACACAGACTGCCTAGTACTGCTGTACTGTACTGTAAAGTTTCATCAAAATCTGTTCAGTAGTTTTTGCGTGAAAGTGTAACAAACACCCAGACATCCACACAAACTTTCGTATTTATAATATTAGTAAGACTAGTAAGAAGTAAGATAGTAAGATGAATTATTTTAGTTATTTGTTTACTTATAATAATATTTATTTATTTCTTAGCTCTGTCTGATAATGGATCTGGAGGAGATGCAATGGCCACCTCCGTAACAAAACAATAGAACCCTATGGAGTTTGGGCTTGTGTGATTCGCCTTGACGAATAGTTCGTATCCAGGGTCCGATGATGGAGCTGTAAGGGGGCAAATTTTTTTTTCACTATGTGACTGTCTTTATTTTGTACTTAATATATATTTTACATATTATACCTATTCGTGTTTCATTATGAATCGAAATATAAAAGACTTAATAAACTCTATTAAAAATTTAAATTAATTTATCAAGTTTGAATACCTCATCCTACCTTAAAATTAATAACTTAAATCAAGTCTTAATACGGTCACGGCTCAAGATTTTTTTGTCCATTTCAGCGTTCTTTTTACTCTTTTGACGTTGCATTGACAGCTTTTACCTAAATTCGCGCGGAATATTTTTGTGAAATGGCTCTTAAGTATTACATTCCATTTCAATCTTAAAAGTTTTGGTTTAATGACTTCGAGCATGTTTATAAATTTGTTTATTGCGGGCTCAGCAAAATACACGTGTCGTATCGTTCAGAAATAAGTATAGTGCTTTGTATAGCAGCCGTCAATATAATTTTTCTAAGCGTTTGCTAACGAATCTGAATAGATATTAATTAATTTCATGTTTATTCTATGTCTATTCAATAATAATTATTTATTTACACCAGTTTTGTACGAGAAAATATGTTTAATACACAAATTATTGAATCGGTAAGGAACCGGTATTTCGTTAGGTCGATTTCCGAACGTCACCTCCATGCCAGTCTAAACCGGCCATAGACAATTTATCCAGGATGATCCCAGTGAGATTAACGGACGTCATAATACGAAAAAGAACAAGGCAGTTTTTGGCCGTAAACTGAACTGCCTGGAAACAAGCTGGATTTATAAAAGGTTGTAATACGACTGCAGGGCATTTTCATCAAACTGCCTACAAAGCGAAATGCCTACCGGGACAAAATTGACTAGTTAAATACTGATAGTATTTTGTGCAGGTAGGTAGGACATTTCGAGCCTGGGAAATACGGGACTACACTAAATATCCCATTTTTTGCAGGTACTTACAGTTTTTGCGGTAGGTAGGTACAGGTGTTTGCAAAAACTGTATGCAGGAAGTTGACAAAATCCAGTTGGTCCAGTTTAATGACAAAACCGAAATTGAAATTTAAACGAATCAGGACTGTGAAAAGATGAAGTTGGTTTAAGGACGTAGCACACATATTAACCCGGAAAGGGATCGTAACCGTATCAACTCGAGGCGGTCAGTATTCCTTGCATAAAACTCCATACTGCAACGTAAACGCCTCGCTTCGCGGTTAACAGCGCGCGAACGGCGATGATAGCTGGCAAAAAGCTATGACAGCTCGCGAAAGGCGATCCTTCCCGAGTTGATAAGTTTGCTATGACCTTTATGGACCATGGCCATTACTGTGATCTTCTATCAACATACCTTAGTGTTAAAGCGTTCGGTGTGGCCAGGGTCAATTTCAGTGGCCTGAGCCTCGCTCGCCTGGTCTCTGCCGCTATGCTGGGAGGAGTCTGCGTGGCTACGTCCCTCCCCCTCCGGGAATTAGACCCCGCACCCCCGCAGCCGTTCATATAGCTCAGCTGAGGGTGGGAGACGCTCACGCCGATTTTGTTTCTTTGTGTCCTGCTGGATATAAAATGCAACATGTCTTTTAATAATAAGAAACGGGCACAATAACTTGAAATAGTAACGGGACCTATCCCTTGTTCCCACTCTTTTAACTTCTGCAAGATATAGATCCTGAATCTGCAGCATGGCCGTCAATAAAAACCCAAGCAATGGGAAATTAGATTCCCCAAATTCAGATTCATCTCATATCCGACGATTTCCTTGCGCACTGCTTTGGTCCTTCATCATCATCATCATTTCAGCCATAGGACGTCCATTGCTGAAAAGCCCAATGATCCTGATTCTAGATAGGCCGGTTGGTAGCGACTTGCATCCCGTGCCTTCCAGCCTGCTTAATGTAGGCATCTGTCCACCTTATAGGTGGACGCTCTATGCTGCGCTTGCCAGCACTTTCTCGGTTTTGGTCTTTAATTCAAGGCAATTGGGTTCAAAAACAGTAGTACTCGTAGTACCTTGTGGCACTAGTGACGCGCCAGGTCAGCTGTCTCGATATTGATGTCCCAGGGGACAGGTCGGGGGAACTCCTGGCCCCAACCCTCCTGAAGCCCTGCATGGGCATGTTGTCGAACCCTCCGCATTGCCTGAGAACAAAAATATCAGATTAGTAATACTCGTTTAACTTTATTTTGTACATTTGTTCCGTAAAGCTGATTACAGCTTGCACACCAACGTATTCATTTGTAGGTACTCAACAATTAAAATTATTTGATTTAGCTTTTGCTTACGATTTTATTTGTGTAGAATTCGTTAATTTTAATGACGAAGTTAACTTACCACTGCATAGCGAACGCAGCGGTGGTCAAAAAGAAAAAACATAATTTACACAAGTGTATTTGAAATATTCTTTGCTAAGTTTCAACCAAAGTCATTAACTCAGTCATTTTGTTTGGTGTTATAAATTAAAAAAAGTATGCTAATTTATTTGGCTGCTATCGCAATTTCACTTGAAGGTGACTGTCTATCGAAAAAACAGACACTTCTTAAAACTTTTTCGTTTACTAGAGCATTTAAAACAGACCATAAATAAAATCGCAGATAAGTATTGTTTATTGAATCTCTTTAGTCTCAGAATTGGCATAGATCCTTGAGGGATTCCCGGGACAATCCATTTTTAAGCCCCTTCGGAAAATGACCCTTTTGCAAAGCTCAGGCGTAACACAATTGCGTTGAAGTTAGAAGGCTCGTTGCATTCAGATGACGTCACAGCAAGCTTAACACTGAGGCCTCTTATGAACTTGTAATAAGGATGATTTTTAAACAAAAATGTATAGTCTGATGTGCTGTCATTTTATGTAAACCTACTTCAATGGTTATTTGTATCCTCGAAGAAGCTTCAAAGTTTACAGCCGAGAGCAACCAACCGTCCTTGGAGGAGGTCTTTGTTCAATAGTAAATGTCTTTTAGAAAAAATTGACCAACCAAAATCATTGCTAGCTGACCCGGCGAACTTCGTACCGACTATGTTCATCAGAAATAATATACAATTATTATTATCCAAATCAGTCAAGGAGTTTTGGAGCCTTTTTCAATATTTGTATTGAGATAGGCTCCAAAAAAAGATTCTTTGCAATCTTTTTTTTTCTCTATACAATATTAGTTTGATACCTCTACACCTGACGACACCAGTACCTCTAGTAGGAAAAACTTTCGAGTTCGTTTCGTTGCGTATTCAAAGTGTCATCGAAAAATTTTGTATGAAAAATTAAACAGCGCCCCCTATATTATAGCCGCCCTAGGGGGCGCTGTTTAATTTTTCATACAAAATTTTTCGATGACACTTTGAATACGCAACGAAACGAACTCGAAAGTTTTTCCTACTAGAGGTACAGGTAGGCGCTGGTATCCGTAATATTGTATGTACAAATAAATATTGGCCCATGATTTGTTCATTCAAAAAAATATGTTCCTACCGTCTTGCCCACTATTGTGGTATACCCTTCCAACACGTACATTGTAAATTGGAATCCTGTACTTATAGCCGATTAGGTTGTGCAATTTGTCCCGTCTTGAAGAAGAAATTGTTTTTAAGATTTACAGGGTAGGGTACGGAAAATGGTAGCCGTAGCTTGCCTGCGAGGTCGGAATGATAAACAAATAAAAATCCTTTGAAATTTTTACATTGGCCCATCTAGCCTCAAATTAAGCAAAGATATACTATGGGTACTAGACAAAGTTAAAATATAATATGTTTAGGTTTATTTAAAACGCCCAAACCAATACAAAAAAATGTGTGTTTGCTAAAACCGAATGCACGGCTTCTGGCATCGCAGTCCGGGTAATTGAACCACTACATTTTGGCTTTACCCGCTTTTAGACTTAATAAAGTGTTTGCCACCTTTATGGGACAAGGTATCCATTTTTATAACAAAGTCCCTGATAAATATAAAGAGCTACCGTACAATAAATTTAAAGGTATAGTTAAAGATCACATGCTTAAAAAAGCCATACAACTCGAGATTTTCTTAATGATAAGTCATCCTGGGAGTAGGATTATGGTCCTCTCATGCTCGCACTAAAAAGAATTAAAATCGTGCTATGAAAAGTAATGTATAAACTAATCTAATTTTCTAAAATGTTATAGTGTCATGCTTCTCAATCTGGACTGTTACTTAGCTTTATTATTAGTTTTTTATTTTAAAGAGATAACTTGGAATTGTCATTCTCACTAAAATGTCTCTGGGGTGGTGGCGTAGTGAGGCGGGTCGTTACATTCCCTCTAATATGGTCGAGTGAAGCGATGGCTGGTTCACTCGTCATGTCTGTGAACAGGCGCTGCTTTCGGGGACTGGTCAATCCAAGTTATTCCAATTTATGTATGCGAGTCATTTCTACTAGTATTTAAGTGTGTAATCTGTAAGTCTAGATATTAGCACGTCACTACCTTGTTTAATATACCACGCAATTTTGTATACCCATTCTTATAAGATACACTATACAAGAATGCATGGTAAATTCAGTGAACTGCTCCTGAATCGAATGTACCTACTACTGCTATTTCTATTTATTTATATTAACCGGCAGACAGTGGTGACTGAGTTTGTTGCGGCGCTTCTTCTCAGCACTTGCCAAATGTTGGTCTCGAAGCGCTGGTAGGATAAAAAGATTATGAGACATGTAGAGGCTCCTTAAGAGCAAAATGACGATTTGTAAGAACTATTTATTAGTCTAAACAAATAAAGAAATTTTGACTTTGACTTTGACTTTACATCAAACAGTCGTCAATATCAATGCGTCAATAAAAATAAAGAGTAGCATCTGGAATAACCTGTAATAATTATAATATCTTTGAATATTTTTTGCGCCATCCAGTCAAACAAAATACCTACGCAAAAAATGTTTTCTAATCAAATAGGTATGTACATCTTAACATCATCATCATCATCATCATCATCATCTTAGCCATAGGATGTCCACTGCTGAACTTGGCCTCCCCCAATGCTTTCCATGTTGCCCGGTTGGTAGCGGCCTGCGTCCAGCGCCTTCCTGCTACCTTTACGATATCTTCGGTCCGCCTTCGTTTAACACCCTACGGGAGTTCACAAAGATCATCCGACCGGACTTCGCAATTACCCAAGTGTTAACCAACCACGGATATCACAAAAGCTACTTAAAACGTTTCCATATCGTCGCAGATGACCACTGTCCCTGTGCAAACATGGGAACATCTTCTTACACAATGCCCTAGATTCGTCACACAACGCCACATCCATGAAACCACTTCTCGCTTGCTTAACGTAAATCCTTACAATCTAATAGATATAACCAAAAAAGAAGAAACTACCAATAGCTTTAAAATATACATAACCTATATAGTAAACAGCCTGAAAGATTTTAATAAATGAAAACCCACAAAATCTCCATCTAAAACACCGCATTGCAATTGGAGTAAACCGTTAGCACCAGTTGCAAGTGCATTTCAGTAGCACTAGTATAAAAAAAAAACCTTGTCGTCAGCCGATGGGGGCAGCAAGTTTCTGGAGTTCTGGCCGCGTACCACACACAAGATGGACCAACGACATCGTAAAATTCGTAAAGCATCCAAATTATTTCATACAATCTCTGGCGCTCAATACCGATTCCCCCTTAGATATAACCTTGATATTAGATCCTGATACCTCACACCATAATATCTGGTGACAATAAACCATTATGATATGACAAGATATAAAATACGGGAGATAGCCGATAAACTACACAAACACGTTGAGAACCTAACTGAATTATCTATAACGAGCAGATATAAGATATAGTATAGCAAGAAGAGCCAGTACAGAACA